>NC_133931.1:3786222-5151222 GCF_031877795.1 Strix aluco | reverse complement strand
CAGCGACAGCATTGAGCAAGGCTGATGTAGGGGCTTTTCCAGGTGTGAATGTCTGCCTGGTCTGTGATCTGTGTCCGGCACCTTTACTCTTTTCATTGCCACCAAAGAAACCAGCCACAGTCCCCAGCGCAATGAGCAGAGGCAAGTTAAACCCCAGTAGCGATAACGGGTGGCACATTTCCATTAGCATCCTATATGGGCAAACAGATAGAGCATCACCTCCCAGCTGCCAAAACACTGCTGCCTTATCTACCGTGCAGCAAGGGGTGCAGGGAAAAGAGAGAGGGAAAAAATGACCGCGCTCATTCAGTAACAGCTCAAAATGCCTCTCAACCGAGGGTCTCATCAGAGCAGATTTGCACAAAGCCAAGATAAAGCTGCAGCAGGTTTCCCTCTTCCCCTGGACATTTTACACCGGTGATCCCCAGGAGACCTGTATTTCCCCATCATGTGTCTCCTTGCTGACAGACCGCGTGATGCCCTGCTCGCTGGGAAGGTCACTGTGCACCTGGCTGATGGTGTGCATAGCAAAAAGGAAAAATACTGGGAATGGGTCGCAGTCCTGGTATTTGTAGCACAGCAGCACTGAATAGCCCACGTAGAAACCAGGAGCCCATGGAACTGCACCCTGGATGGGCTCTAGCCCACCTCCAAAGAAATGAGGCTGCTGTGCTTATGCTGTTAGCATGCAGAGGTGTCTCCCTGGGTCCTTTTAAACACATTAGCTAACTTCATCTGCATTTGACAGGACAGGATAAGGGGATTTATCTGCACTGGTCTGGTAAGTGGGTGTCTATCTCAACTAGTCACCTTCACCTCTCTTTATAGCCACTGGCACAGAAAAGGCATTTCAGGTTGGAAACATGACTTTTCTGATGCAGGGTGGGTGTTTCCTCACAGAGCCCCTTTCTCCCTGTGGATTTCCTGGGGAGCACAGATGACTGCCCTGTAAATCACAACAGCTCATCATGTGGCTCCTGTTCATATCTAGTGGTTTTTAATAAACAGGCTTGTGTTAATAACATCACTGATCCCTCCTGTTGTTTTTCCCAACAGAGCTTGTGTGACCCCAAGCCCTCAATATGAACTGACCACAAGTTGTAGAGGACCTCATTTTATATTGAAACCAACAGCAGCAACATTTGGAGAGCTACACAAAAGGGAAAACCTGGTAGATTTACCCCATATTTGTACTGAAAATAATATATCAAAGCATTTGCATGTATTTTGTCTTACTTTTGTGCTAAATTTAAATGCTTATTATCCAAGGGCCTTCTTCTGACACCACATGGAAGTGCCTAATATCTATATATAATTCAATTACTATAGTCCTGGGCCAGGTCCCTGCAATGCCTTCCTCAAGAGACTTGCAAAGACACAGCCCTGACCAGGACTTCAGTCGAGTGTGGAAAGACAGGAGCATCTTGTATCTCTTCCACTAATAAAAAGTGTCTTGAGAGGCTCAGCTCTCCAAGGGAGTGAGAGCTGGGATGGGATGGGCAGCCTTTACTCCTTTACACCTTCCTCCAGGTTTTTTTTACATTGCAGATGAGGTGCCATGGTAGGGAAGGAGAAACTTCTTACCTGGTCTGCCTTGTGCTGGGGGTCTGCAACAGTGGCATCTTCTCTGGTGTCATCTTCCGTGTATGCAAATGCCCACAGCTGGCTGTAGGGTTTATTTTATTGAATTATCTTCTTCAAATCTCGTTTCACAGCTCTTCTGTTCTGCTCTTTACTTACTTTACACTCACACTACCTTTGGAGGCTCTTGTGCCTCCTCCAGGGATCTGCAGACACCCTGGCTAGCAAGGTGGCATCCTCCTGGGGTGACATCCTTCTGCACTCCTGGAACCCATACCCTCAACTGACACAAAACATATTTGGAGGCAGAGAGGAGCACATCCAAATGCCACACTCATTCCATGAACCATTTTTAATTCTCAGGAGCCTGTGGCCTCTCAAGCCAGAGGTGAAGGAATGCACAATCATTATTAAACTGGTGATTTGAGAGGTATTTTAATTTTTTTAGAAAGAAAAAAAAAAAGATGAAAGGGGAAAAGTTCCCTGTTTCACGCTTCTTAAGGTCACACTTCATATTAAGGTTCCATTTATAAAGAACACATAAATGCTTAATATGTGTTTAAGTGATTGATGAATCATTTATTGTATATTGCTATTGAACTGTTGGTCTCTAGAACTGTGACTTAACCATCTATAATACCTGCAGCTGCCGTATATACAGCCATCGATAATGTTGGAACACAAAGTATTCGTGTGCATAACGTGCTTACCACATCTAACATTTATGAATGCTTTATAAACAATTTATAAATGAAATCTTAATATACAGCGTAACCTATTTTTAATGTCATGGCAGTTACATAACCCATTTGGCCTTGATTCATCTCAGTTAACTTCAGGCTCCTTGCAGAGGTGTCTCTGGTCGTAGCTCTGTACCGTTTCTCTCTGCATTTTCACCCTCCCTTATTCTACCCTGCTGCTTATTTACCCCTGTGCTGCCCCGAAGAGAGCAGCAAATGTGTCCATGAGGGATGCTGCAACCTCGCAGGCTTCAACAGTCTGTGCAATGATGGAGCTGCCCATCAATAACCCCCTCACACGTGTGTACACACACTGAAGGAAAACACTCCCCTGCCTTTTCATTCCCCTCTTCAAGCCAAAACCATTGCATGGGTTCAGCCGGGTGCGGCCACGTGAAGAGGTGACTCAGGCAAAGGGATGGGGAGGGAATGGCATCTGTGCTCTGGGTCTGAGCTGGTGGGAAAGGAGGTGGCAGGCAGGTGCCTAAACCGGAGCATGGCATCAGCCATCGGCCCGGACCATTCTGTAAGAACTTGGGCAGAGTCTGGAGAGCAGAGGGGCCCTGTTTCTGACACAGATTAGTGATGACATCCTCATAGCCATTAACAAGATGCTCATTGTTAAACTGTTTCAATAGTTGGCCTGATTTCTTTCTGGCAGTGTCTACATTGTTTTGTTCACACTGAATACATGCTGAAAAGGGGCTGAAATCGCCTTTCTTCAGTCATGATATCAAGAGTACATTGGGCCATAATGAATTCTCCTCTTCAGAGCACCCAGTGGTCCCTCGTCACACAAGCAGTGCTCTGCTTCCTCATAGCTAATATACGCCTTCCCTTACGCCAAGTTCCTGGGAAGATTTCCTATAGATGTGGAGATGGGGAGCCTGAGAGGACATCATCACAGCCTGTGCTGGTACCAGCCCTTCGAAGAGGAACACTTGGAAGAGCAAATGCAAGCAGAAGGTGGCTGAGCACCATCTCGCCTTAGTACGCAGCTACTGGGCACAGCCTTGGGTGTAATGTGATTTCCCAAGCAAGTCTATGCACATGATTTATGCCTTCAAGGTTCATTACTGTGGTTGGTATAGATATACATGAGCACTTACTGGCCTGGAAGGATCTTCTGCACTCCCAGACGTATATATCTATCCCTCACATATTAAAACGACAGCGCCAGATTTTGATGAGTTATCTTCTCCTTATACCACAGTTCCTGGGAGCCAGTGGTGATGGTTCATGCAACGTAATGGGACAGAGGCCTCAATCTCAAAATTTGCGGGTTCAAATGCAGATTGTGTATCTGGACCCAGGTTTAGCAAGTTCCCCAGGCAGATGTGTGACTGAATTAGCTGTAATCAGTGGGTCTATTAATGTGCTTAACATTAGGCACATGCTTAGTTATCTTGCTGAATCAGGAACACAGGGAAAAAGGGGAATCAATACATGTTAAATGACGTGTCACCTACATACAGCACAAGTCCCATTGATGTTATGGAATTGATGCATCATTAATGTAGTAGCCTAAGTATTGCTCCAACAAGCAACACCAGATGGTAATAAAATAGACAAGGTCCCATTCAACTGAAATATCTCAAGATGCTTTTAAGAGAGGATATGACAGCCAAACTCCAGTTTAACAACTGAAATAGGGTTTGAAGCATTTTTTTTTTTCCCCAGTAGATGACCAAAGTGTTAGGTGGGCTCTGATGGAGATGCAGAGAAAGGAGAAAGAAAACAGAAAGGGACATTGTGAGAGATGACTTCTAAAAACAGGCCCTGAAAGAAACAGGCCTGTGAGAAACAAAGTGACAGACGTGCTGATCCTTTCTGTTGGAACCAACCAAAGAAAAACAGAAAAGCAGTGAGTGGAAGAATTGGTGGGAAGGATGAGGTGAAAAAGAGAGATGAGAAACCAAGAGCTAAAATAGAAAGATGCTGGACAACCCAAGAACCATGACCTAAGCCCCAGAATGGTCTAACCTGCAGAAGTAAACATGTATCATTTTACACTGAACATGAAAATTGTCCAGATCTATGTACCTTCTGCATTAAGAGCATTAGTGTTCACAAACCTCTGCAAAGCATGTACTTGTAGGAAAGCCTTCAAATCCCACCTATGCCCAAACCACTGAACTGTGAGACCAGAGCTCTAGATGTTATGCGTAACATCCCGCGGAGCTGGCAGACAGCACTGTTCTACTGTGCGCAGTGCAAGTGGGATGGATGCACAGTCCCCTGTCAGTGAGAGACAAAGTGCCCTCACCCAGGAAGGGAGCCTGAGGATCCAAGGAAGGGAGAGTGCGGCTGGCTCTAAGGAAAGCTTAAGAGCTTGTAGACTGGGAACCTAAACACAGGACCCTCAGGACTGTTTGACAGAAGGAGCTCAAACAGGCTGGGACATCAGATGGTGCACACAAAACAAGTGCTGCCAATCAGTCTTCCCAGACATACCACCTCCATCAGTGGTTCTCCTTCCAGCCTTGGAGCTGTTTCTGTAAAGGATGGAAAGGATCATAGAATCATAGAATGGTTCGGGTTGGGAGGGACCTTTAAAGGTCATCTAGCCCAACCCCTCTGCAGGGGCATCTTGAACTACATCAGGTTGCTTAGAGCCCCGTCCAAACTGACCTTGAACATTTCCAGGAATGGGGCATCTACCACCTCTCTGGGCAACCTGTGCCAGTGTTTCACCACCCTCACTGTCAGTATGAGGATACTGAGGTATAAATAACCTTTCACATGAGTGCATCTCTCTCCCCTCAGCTGACAGTTAACGGACACTGACACAGGAGTCACACCACAGAGCATACATCTTGCATCAGCTCTGAGTTCTCTGAGTTTCTAGGAAGAGAAAGTTTGAGTGAAGCTGAAATTTCAGTGCCAGGGTCAAACACATTCTTCCAAAGACTGAATGCAGCATCAAGAAATACGTTATTATTATTAGTAAAAACACACAAGAACACTATCAAGAATTGTAGACAGAAGAGACAGGCAGAGATGTAAATAACACAAGATAAGTATTTATTCAGACAGCTAAATTTACACAACTTATGTTTCTCCAATGCATACATAGATTGGACCAATGCCTGCTCTCAGCAATGGTGATTTAAATTAGGAATGATTTAATTCAACCAAGTGGGATCATATCAGATTTACATCTGTGTAACAATGCGCAGTTTGGCTCATCATGTTCAAAATAATAGCTGGGTGGTTCGGAGAAATAAAAACAAGTTTTCAATTCCAGAAAAAGAGAGCAGATCAGAAAAGTATCATCCTTTTTTCAAGCACTGCAAGGACCATTCCTGACAGCAATCCCAGCGAAAAATTCCATTAAAAAGAAAACCAAAAGTGATGCAGCATTCTCATTTCAAGTACCTTCCCCTTCCCCAAATTACGCTGACACTTAAATATTCTCCTTCTGGACAAATCATGAATGAACCCCAGAAGGAAGAATTTCTTGTGTTTAATCTCTCTCACCAAGTAGAAGTGTGAGCAAATTGGGAAAGATATCATAAATGCCAAAAGCAACTAAGCATCAAAGTTGACAAGGGACAGAGTGGTCTACTATATAATGAACAGATAGACCATTAAGGGTCAGTTCACACATAAGAACTTATATTTATGAGCACATATGACAGATTTATAATGGCATATTAGAAATACGCAGCTTGCTTTTGTTACAGTAAAACCTGTTCCCATTCCAACAGCTTCAGCAGGCTGTGGATCAGGATCCTTTATAAGTAAAGGGCACAGGAGTGCTGCATCCCAGTATAGGCTTCACAGAACAGTATCCGCTGTTCTCAGAGAACGCTCTCAAAAATAAACTAGGAAATGATCCTTTAGCTGGGTAAGCTAAAGCATCCTGACTGCAACAGCACCTGCTTCACAATATTTTTGTTTCAAATGCAATGTGGTCCTTACAAAGCTTTAGCTGTATTCCTAGCATCTGTAGATTACCTCCTGGGAATACTGAATAAAACCCAATTTGGATTTCGCTGCAACAGTGTTGTGTAACATAGTACAGACACATGTCAAAAGCAAGCTTTTATGGAGAAGATTAACTGGTTTAATTCCTGCTCTCCTGGGATCTTATTATATGCCTATGTAGTGACAGAGAATTCAGCCTCATGGCACAAACTGGTCAAATGAGCTCCACTAATGCAAAAAACATGCCCAACTCAGCTGCTTGGACCCTCTTTCCATGGGTGTCTCTGGCCCAGAACCGCCGTTCAAGCCTAAGGAACAGTTTTCTTACTGTACATTGCATGCTGGCAGCTGACAGAGCAGTACATCATTGCAAGTAAATCTTCAGCTGGTCTTAGATTTCCATCAGTTTAAGACTGAATACTTCCACTCTGGCATTCCAAACTGTGTACAGAGCCACAGCTCAAGAAAAAACACTGATAACATTGCCACAATACAGTTTTTTAGAAATAATACCCTGCATGCACTGGAAATATAGCTATCATGCTATAGCTATAGTTCCTTCAAATTAGAAATATATTTAAGATGAATACATTAGTCATTAGCAAACACGCAATAAATTGAGTTTTGAGCACTGTCATTCCTACAGAAAACACCAGTCACATCTAAAAGTACAACTGGGCATGGTGCAGAGAGCCAGAACAAGCTATCTGGGCTCGTGCTCCACAGCATGAGCAGGGTGGACCAGATCAGGCATCAAGTGGTGTGCCCACATTTGGGTGAAGCCTAAACAAACAAAAAAATCTGCAAAGAGGTTGTGCATGTAGATTCAGCACATAAAGAACTAACTGGAGCACCCCTGCAACATCTTGCTGTATCCACTCCTGAAAGTATACTACCACCAATTTTAAGAGTGGCAGGCTGTAAATTTAAGAAAAGATTGAGACAGGTTTGAAAAATATGGTCCACAAAAAAATATATTAATCATACATCTAAGACATCTCCCTGCTTTACACGGGATAAAAGCAGGTCTCTTTATACAAAAACATTATTCTGAAAGACAACAGACTACCTTTTCAGTATATTCATCAACTACTTTTATGGTCAGGAATTCCATGGCCTTAATGGCCTAATAATTAAACTTAATCATTCTAAAATTAAGAAGGAAAAAACCAACCACGTAGTCAAGTCCAGTGTATTGGCATGAAAAATCTGATCCGAAGAGTTTGCAAAAACTCACGCAAAGTGATATTAATGACCAGCTGATTAGTTCTGGTGACTCTGTAAGTGTCTGCAAACGTTTCAAGCGATTGTGATTGTATAAATCAGAACTGTGAAAGCCCGAATTCACAGGCAAGCCCTAGGCAACCCAAAAATTGGCTTATTTCCTTTCGCAAGGACAAAACTCTTTAGCTCTTCATTCATTTCTTGCCTTCTTTCATTTCTTGTTCATAGATCTACCAAACTAAAGGCAGTGACTTTACCAGGAGCAAGTGGCAGTGGGCTCAGGGGAGGAAGAGAATAACTGGAGGCACATTTGCTATTCTTACTTTCAGTAACACAAGAAAAAGCATCACTACTGCTATTTACTACCAAAGACACCAAATACTCAACAAACAAGTGAACAAGAACAAGCCGCTGAACAAATCTAAGAGAGAACTACACCTCAAGGGTATATGCCATGGGTCCAGCATAAGCCAGGAGGAATTTCATAAAGATATACAACTCTTGTTGAAAAAATGCTAAAATGGGACCTTCAAACACATGGTTAAATTCAGCCCTCAAGACCTTTTCAAACCTATTGATATCAATAAAGTATATGAAACTATAATGCATATATTAGCAGTTTCAAAGGCTTTTGGAAACAGAGGAAAACTCTAGCATAGTTATAATCTCTCTCTCTCTCTGAAATTAGCTAAAGCAGCTGCCCAGATGACTATCAGCCAATTCAGAAAGTGTTCAGCTGTTCCTCCAAAGTAGGGACTGTGGCCTGGGTTGGACAGAAACAAGCTGGGGTCAAGCGGAGGATGTGCCAAGCATTTCTGTGCACTGTGGTTAATCAAAGAGCACACAGCACGTCTACAGCTTAGTTTAGACCATAGGTTCCATAGCACGGATGTGGACACTAGGAAGGCAGAACCAGGAGAGAGGCAGCTCCCTGCTGCAGTTGTCTTCATGGAATTTTATATTTAGGTAGAAATCGCCTGTGTAGAGAAAGAGAAGTGCTCCGAAGTACACAGAGTCTTTGGTCGGCTTCACCTGGAAAAGAGAACACGAAAATCAGTATAATTAAACCCGCAACAAAACAAAATAATTGCACTTTGCAATTCCGTAGCTCCTTCAAATGATCTCAAAGTACTCTAGATTCACATCTTGATATTGCCTTCACACAAAAAGGAGTAAAGATCTTGTCTGTATTCTAGCAATGGTAAAACTGGAGCATTGAAAATTAAATCCTGTATTATTCTCTCATGGAGCAAAGCTGTGGCACAGCTCAAATCACAATACAGATCTCCAGAACAGCGTTGATTTAAGGCCAATGTCACCCAAAATCTTTCCTTAGACTGCATTTATCAACATCTATATTAAAGGTCTAAATCATGTCTTTGAACGCATGTTAAACACATGGTTAAACACCATTTAACAACTTAGCAATAACTAAATTTATCCCCACTTATTATTCAGACACAGTCTGAATGCAAATTCTAATCAGGAATCTTTAATATTCACTATCATTGAAATAATTAAGTTTAGCATGAAACATTCCATGAAAAGTAGCCACCCTGATTTAACTTGTCCAAATTAAGAGTTCACACTGTTTCTACATTTATATATCTCCATCACAAAACCATTTGCAATCCATATCTTTACAACAAACATTATATTTCAGTCCATCATTTCAGCAAGACACTTAAGTAATTTCTAACTTTTACAATCCCACGACTGTTCAGCATGTGATAATGTTTGAATTAATATCTGCTTTCACAAGATGTTCAATCCAGTTTCAGGGTGCCTAGAATTGCATTAAAGTTGCTGCAGATGCAAAACATGGAACCAGCACAAAGCCGTTCTACTGTATGAAATTTATTCAAAAAATTGTGAAAAGGCAACTTCATCTCAGCAGAAAAGATCCAGTAAAAGGCACCTGATGCTCCTCCATACTGGTCTTCCCTCAGCCAAGATTATCTTACCAGTTCCTCTCTGCTCTGTGGAACCTAAAACCATCAATGCAAGATATACTCACAGGGTCATCCCTACTTTCACAGGTAGGCCTGTGCCCATGTATTTTCTTTTTTACTTGAATACTCATTGGTAATGGGCCTTTCTTTGGTCATCTCCAAACACCTTGGTGTCCATCATGTTACAGAGTCCAGCACTGATTCCAAATAACAGCATGATATACCACTGGTCAGCCAAGCCGAGACCCAAACCCAACCATAACAGAAACTCTGGTGTTGGATCCAGAAGCACTGAGCTGTCTGGATGTGCTGGACTTGATTAGATTCAGGGGGAGAAAACCTTTGCAAGGGACTTCACTAGGAACTGATGGGAGATCGCCACCTGAAACAGTGAAAGGATGAGGCTAAGGCTCCGAGACAGGTTATCAGGATTCTTGACCACTATAAAAAATTTGGTCATGTGGTAAACTGGGACATCAACAATGGGGTATTAACTGAGAAGGTGTCTGTGGACATCCTTTGTGGAAGGGCATCTTGCCATTGCATAGGAAGACCAGAACAAGGATGATGACTACACCATGGTGGGGAAGAGGGGGGACATGAACCACTAGAAAATGTTTCCAGGGAGTCGGGCACCAGAGAGCTGAATATACCAGAGAGCTGAAGACTGCCTGCCACCACCTCTAGTGAGGAAGGTTCTCTGTAGCTTTCAGATGTGAGGCGAATCAGCTGTTTGTTTCCGTTTTCTCCTATTCTAGGTTTTTTTGCGCCTTCATTAGCCAGCAGACATGTACCCTGTACAGTTCCCTGGGGTATCGGGCTTCTTTGTTGAACCTGCCTAAATTTCTGCTCCCATGCAGGGCCCTGGCTGTTCACAAGCAGCAACACCATCAGCGCTGACAGAGCCCAGGCTCCCTTTGGCTTTGGTGCTGAGCCCTTTTGCTGACGTACAGCAAACTTGTATCAGCATCGTACCATCCACGTGAGTGACCAGAGCAGCCACAGCTGTTCTCCTGACCCCTGTCCTTGGCATCTCCCCTCCTCGCTGGCTAC
Organism: Strix aluco; assembly: GCF_031877795.1. Taxonomy (NCBI): domain Eukaryota; kingdom Metazoa; phylum Chordata; class Aves; order Strigiformes; family Strigidae; genus Strix; species Strix aluco. The sequence continues at coordinate 5,140,742 of NC_133931.1, read as the reverse complement.
AAGTTCTTGCCCTCTGGCATTGTGTCTGGACAAGCAGAATATCAAGCACTCTCCCCTCCTGCTTCGTTCCCCTCCTCCCGGGGCTGCCTGCCTTATTTCTGCCTCACTGAAACTGATGCAGACTTGCATCCAGAGGACAGAGATGGGCACTAATGCCAGCAATGGGTGGAGGCAGACAGTAAATGAAGCTTCCTCAGGACCCGCACCTTCTTCAAGCTCCCTGTCCATTTTCCCTAATCTAGCTGCACCATGAAGAAATATCTGTAACAGCATTGATCAGAGCTCTTGACAAGCAGGAAGGTGGCTTCAGGCACATCAACATCAACACAGCCTTTCCACTCATTTGAAGTTCCGCCTACATGGCCACTTGTACAACCACTACTCTAATCAACACTTGTGGTTTGAGGAAGCAAAAGTAGGTTGAAACCTTTGCACTGTTGAGGTGCAAGTAGCTCTGCAAGAGGCTCTTCCAGAATAGTAACTAGCTTTGGAAAGTAAGGCTGCCTTTCTAGTGGGGCTGCCTGCAAACATTCCCAGAAGACCATAAGTACATCAGCAGCAGCCAGTTCAGTAGAGGGCCAGATCCACCCCAACTGGCATACCAGGGACAGGACTGATTTTGAGGTTAAACTACCTACATTTAGGTGTCTCTCTGTACACTAAGTAAATAAGCTCCTACTACAGTGAGAAGACATCTAGTCAATGCAGCCAGTGGAGCAAACACAGAATGGTCTACCCACTCCCAGCCTATAGAGTTAGGATACAGTTGCCTAAACATAGGCACCTCGTGACATTTGGGATGACCTAAGGCACTGGGACATCTGCACAGGGTGGGCAAGATTTACAGGTTGAGTTACAGGATTTCTGGCAGTAGGTGGAGGCCAGGTGGGATACCCACAGCACTTAAACGATAGTAGACACCTACTTTTATGCAACTGAATCTCACCTCTGGTGTCTATGTTAGTGTAAGCCATGTTCTACTGGCTGCAGACTACATCTCCATTGACTAATGGGAGCTTCGCTGGCCAGCACCCATGGTAACACCTACTCATTCAGATGTCTCAGCCTGGAACTGAATCCACCCAAGTGTCTGTAAAGTGGATGTCAACATCTGAGCCAGCTGTTCAACACAAGGATTCATCTGATCAAATGTAGAATGAGGGAAAACATCCCTTGAACTCCGTCAACCCTGATGACTTGCTCTCCACTGCCTGTGAAGGGAGCTCAGGGTGACTTGTTCAGATGTGTACACAAGTCAGACGTTTCCCGCTGTAGCTGACAGTAGACACCATCCCACTGATTGCAATGCATGATCCAGCCAACCTATGAGAAACACGAAGATCACATGCTCGTGCCTGATCCGGACCAAATTTGTATAGTCATTCGATCTAGCAGGTCTGGTAGTGTCACTGCCTAGATATGTGTTTATATGCTGTGCCAGTCTGGGATGCTGTTGAATACATGCTTGCTGAGTCAAGTCAGAGTTGAAACAGATTTTACTAAAATTCCACCAAATTGTGGAAATCAAAGATGGGAAGCTTCTATCCCAGAAAAAAAATTACTGAAGAATCAAGAAAAAAATACCCACATTACTTCTCTGTTCCACTGAGATAGAAGAAAAATTAAGTTTCTAGATCCATCCTAATCCTTCCCTGACTCAGGCTACCATGTGGGACTGTGATTGCTTAGAACTAATTACTACTTATTTATACTGCTGTAGTACTTAGGGAGCTCAGTTGGAGATTAGGGCTAGTGCCAGCTACTGTTCGCTGCCCCAAAGAGTTTACAGTGCGAGTAAAACTGTGCCAAGAAAACTAATTTGTTCCAGATGGGCCACAGAGGACCTGCCAGAAGTGAGCAAATGTTCATCATAGCTTCTGAGCTGATTCAAAATGACCATCTACTAATGAATTTCTCCTCATCTCCAACTACCAATCACTTGAGCTAGCATGTGATAACACATGCAGGAAAAAAACCTGCTTAAGAATAGTAATGGCAAAAGCAGGAACAACAAGGAAAGATGAATTGCTGGTAGTTACAGGAAACTCCATAGAAGATAATTTTTTTTTGTTTTTAATTTGGCAAGAAGCAACTCTGATCAACTAATTAGTCAAAAAAACCTCACTGGTAAGAACTAAGAATTTTCAATAATATGTCTAAAGCTAAATTTCAGGTTGTAAATTTAAATAAAAAATAAATCAATGCAATGTATTTTAATGGGTGGGGATCCATCATGCTATCTCATGTTCCAAAACCCCGCACTAAACAAAAAGTCACTTTTTCTGTTAAATACAGACATAGAAAGGTAAGGTTAACCAAATTAGAAGCTGTGCTGAAAAATAAAGATTTTACTTAATTTAAAATGCATGGAAATATCTCAATATCCTTTAAAATTTTCAGTAAAAGAATTTGCTTTTTGAAGTAGTATTTCCCAGCAGAGACTTTGACACAGAGTCAGTCTCCTGCACTGAGTTGAAGTAAGAGCACAAAAGTGAATAAGCACGCATTACATTACTTCCAAGATAAATCATCTAACCTGGACTTCAAGCCACAAGAAAGGGAAATATGAAATCACATGACTTTTACCCTTTAAACAATTTATATTCATACTGTGAAGCTGCATGTGCATGCTGAAAATTCCTGTATATATCCCCCATCTTCCAGAAAGCAGCAGAAGCTGATTTTAAACTTTTTAGTTTGGAAACAAAAATAATTCTAATTTGCTGAGTATCAGGCTTAATATGAAACTAACATTTAGGAAAGCAGAGGGGTTTTGTTTGTTTTTTCCCCGGAGGAATCACATTCAGTTGAGCACCAGAAATGTTGTAGTTTGTGGATGAGCATGACAACAGAACAAATTTTCAGGGCGTGAGAAGTATCTTCGCTTGCTGTAATACCTGATGCTCCCACTTGTTCTTGACCATACAGTACTGACATGCCAAACCATATGCTAGTTCTTCATCCTTACTCCCACCCAGCTCAGCAGAGCAATAAATCATCTCACCACCTCCTTGCCAGTGTCAGTGTAAAGTCAGCCCAATTAGCTTGAACTGCTGACGAACGTAGTTTTTGCTAAACTGGCCAACTTTGCACGAAAACAAATGCTCACACCGTCTCTCCTGCTGGGTTTGCTGGGGAAGAGGGGAGCATCTTCCCACGGAGGGGCAGAAACAAGCAGCTGGGAAACAGTAGCATCTCAAGCCACCCCATTAAACAAGCAAAACAATCATGTGCCCATGACTTCAATTTATTAAAATAATGGGCACATGTATAATAGCCTCGACAGAGCAGCACTGAGTTACACCAGCAGGGAATCTGGTCCAGTGTCTTAGCTTTCATTTATAAAAAAGAGAAACTCTGAATCTCTTTCATCTCACCCAACCATGAGCTTCTTCAGCTTCTTAACCAGCGTCTGTCTGATTTTTTGCCAAATTCAGAGCATGAACACAATTCTGAGTATGTTCATTCTCCCCCGAAGCATCAGATGCACAAACCAGGACTTTCTTCTTGTCCCCAAAACAGGTGCGGCTTTCTGAAATCTTTTTTCCATTACTGAATTAGTTATTACAGAGGATGAAAGGGCCTCTGACAGCATTAGATACACTGTTTGAAGAATTTTCTTCCATGATCAGGGCTCTATGCCTCAAAGAAATATGACTAAGCATTTTCTCTAGGAGCCTGTGTAGGACAAGTGTCAATACTACATACCGTGAAATATAACACTTCTTGTCTAAGGGTTGACATTTTCTTCATTTCACCTTTTTGCATGAAAAGGAGGACAAATAGCAAACAACAACTCTATTTTTAACTTATTGGGGACTGTGTTTACAGGAGAAATGTCACAATACTGAACAATGGGGCAAAAGCGGGGACCATACTGTATGAGAAGGCTGCCTGGGCAGGCACAAGAGATGTGACCTCCTGACTTTTTGCCCTGTAGGAGACTCAATCAGAAGGTAAGAATACATCACACTGACATCTCCCTTTTCCCTCATTAGCCTGGAGGGTCAGGCCCTTAGGCAGCTGGGCATCCAAACACTGCCACTCTGATTAAAAAATCCACATTGTCAGAAAGAGAGTCAAAGAAAGCCATCTCTTGATTATTTCTGTTGACATATTTAAATTATTCAGCTAAGAATATAGTTAGCCCCCATTAAAATTCAAGTCAATTGTGTATTCCATGCTCATTAGGTTTTTGAAATATTTTCTTCCCATGATGCGTAATTGAAAAATATGCATGGTGACTATCCCTGTGGTTAACCTTTAATTTCTTTCTTACTAAGGTTCACAATATATATATTCAGTTTTGACAGGTACATTTTATTAGCAATCCAAAGAGCTGACCTAAGCAAAGGTCCTAAGTACTATCCCAAACACTCACCCTCTTCTTCATGTTTATTTTATAAGTTACCAGAAATACTGCTTATTCCACTCTGCAGCACTGTCTGTATGTTTTTCATTCCTGGTTTTTTGCTGTTGCATTTTTGGGGGGAAGGATGTGGGAGAGAGTAGTTTTATCTGTATTTTCAGTGTCTTGCCTTAGAAGCTAAAAGCTCCTAGACTTGAATTTTCTAAAGACGAAATTGAGAGAAAAATCAAAATCTCAATTGTTCTAAAAAGGGACTTCTTTGTCTCCTTTAAGCGTGTTTTCTATTTTTCTTTATAGTTTTATAAGAGTATGCTAAGCGACAAGGAAATGAAGCAGCTCATCAGTTTCGTCATTAATGTTTACCATTTTCTTTTTGCAGTCTGTTGCATTTCCTCAGGACCTGAGTAAAACTGATTTTCTGAGTTCCTTGGCTCAGCCTGGGGAATATTTCTTATGGACTAAAGAGAAAAAGTTACTTAAAATCTGTTACTGCAGGCTGCAATGGATGGCTCAAGGGATTGGCAATATGGTATTAAACATTTATCTAGGTTACCCATTCACATTTAGTCAGATCTGGAGTGACCAAAAGTTACTGTCTCTGATAGTTTACTAGTGTTTTACATGATAGGTAATTACAGTCTTAAACCATTTCAGAGAGAAAAACCTAGCAAGCACCTTTAGCAAGAGCTGCCATAGTCATGGTGCTTTCCAAAAATTAATCTGCCTTAAAATGCACAACTGAATAATGAAGCCCTTTTCTGCAAATACACGTCATCCAGAATCATGATACGTCTGATAGAAAGACTTACTGAATCGATGTAGAAGGTGTTGGATCCCACAAAGGTGATAGCATCCTGAAGCTCATAGTTGTGCACCCCGTTTTGGTAATCTTGGTAGGGTGTCACCGTGAGAGCGAAGGGCCCCACGCTGTGTTTGCTCCAGTTGGTCAGCTTCACCTCCAACGGGATGGGGTCTCCCACTTTGCAGTTCACCACGATATCACAGTCACAAAGCTTGCCGTCAACAAGGATATCTGCAAATCAAGAAAACAATTCACATGATGTTGGACTCCTGCTCTAGAAACTATTAATCTTGATAGGAAACTTAACAAGAAAAGGTAACCTCAGTGAAACCAAGAGTGCCTGACAGGTAACCTTAGGAAAGAAAACCCAATGGTGCAGTGCTGTGTAGGGTAGTGTTGCGGGGAAACTACTTGCAAAAAACAGTTCATGAAGGTCTGATATCTGTCGACAGCAGTTGAAAAGAGCTATTAAAAACCCCAATTATGATCTACACACAGGCACCAAAAGCTATTTTTTTAACCTTCTCCCTTGAAGGCTAAAGCCACAGACAACTTCTCATGAGTCTCCTGAAAATCAACAGCATGGGGTGAAGGGAAATACAAACAGGAATCATCAATACAAATGGTAACTAGATAGATACGGGGCTGGATGCCCACGTTCACATGTTACAGCCAGAACAAATCCTTCTGGATGGAGGTGACCTTTTGGAGCAGGACAGGCGTTGCCGGAATTTGCAATGTAATACCTATATTAAAGTCCAGATTATAAGGAAAAAAGGGATTTTATAATTATACAGCAGTACTACGAGCTTGTTCACTCTTTGAACTTTAATTCATTCTAGGATTTCTGTTTCTAACTTTCTACTTTTCTTTCCCTTACTGGGATAGCAGAAAATATAAAGCCTCTAAATTGGTTACTGCTGGGACAATGACAGCTGGAGTAATGTGTCCACTAACCTTGCCCATTTGCTTATACAGAACCAAAATGTTTCATTATCAACACACTATGAAATTGCTAGTCCAATTCCCCGCTCTGAAAGGGTTCCCAGTTGCGCAGTATTACTGCATTTTTCAGATGAGGGTTATCTCTGATGCACTATTAATACAGGAACATTTCTATTTCACTATGGGTTCATGTTCAGAGATAAGAGAAAGCCCTGGGCACATGTAAGAAAGCATCCTCTGTGTGAATACCTATCCCATGAATCTCATATGCCCATGAGGCATTTCGATCACTCCAGCTCCTCCTCAGTTGCTTGCCTTATGGCATACAGCATATTATTCCTCTGCCAACAGCATCAGATTTACATTAGTAATATCCCCTCTTCAAGAAAAGGCACTATTTTTATTCTTCAGGAGCTTTCACAGAAAAAAACATTTTACACCAAAGTGATTTTTATTTTTTTTTACTTATTTTTGTTTTGTTGCCTTTCACAAAAACCTACAAAATTATGCATGTTCTTGCGATGCCCTTTAGTCTGGCGAACTGAACAAGCCTTAGCACAGCAACTGGGGAAAAAAAAAAAAAAAAAAAAAAAAGAAAAGCTAGTGCCAAAGAAGAAACAAGTTCAGAAAGGGACATTTATTCCAGAGGTCAGGTCAGCAAAGCTGAGCTACCCAGATGAAAACCCCTCCTTGACCAAAGCTGCCCAAATGCAGCAGCAAGTCCCAGATACAAGAGGCTTGGCAGAGTGAGCACAAAGCAACCCTGCAGCGCTGAAGCTGCAGCTATCCAAAATCCATGCTGGTGTCCCAGTTTGAACAGCCCCCATGCCAAAACTTTCCTTTTCGTAGGAGATGTCCATTTTTTGACAACGAAATCACTGTTGAGGTCACACCCGGAGTGCTGAGTCCAGCGTTGGGCTCCTCAGTCCAAGAGACACATGGACATAGTGGAGAGAGTCCAGCAAAGGGCCAGGAAGAGGATTAAGAGACTGGAGCATCTCTCCTACGAGGAAATGCTGAGAGAGCTGGGACTGTTCAGCCTGGAGAAGAGAAGGCTCAGGGGGATCTCATCAATGTCTATAAATACCTGAAGGGAGGGGGCAAAGAGGACAGAGCCAGGCTGTTTTCAGTGGTGGCCAGTGCCAGGCAATGGGCACAAACTGAAACACAGGACCTTCCCTCTGAACATCAGGAAATACTTTTTTACTGTGAGGGTGACCAAGAACTGGCACAGGTTGCCCAGGAAGGTGGTGGATTCTCCATCCTTGGAGATACTGAGAAGCTGTCTGGACACAGTCCTTGGCAAGTGGCTCTAGGTGGCCCTGCTTGAGCAGGGGGTTGGACCAGATGACCTCCAGAGATCCCTGCCAACATCAACCGTTCTGTGATTCTGTGATTCTGTGAAAGGAAGCTATAATCACCACTGCATTTTAGGAAAGGGCTAGAAAATCTGTTTGGTGTTGGATTTCTTTTGCAATAGCACACTCTAATGTTACGGGCTTTCCTGCCCAATATGATCAAATTGCTACTTTCAGGATTGCCCTAAGATCATGAAGGTGAAGTAGTGGTTATAATGGTATCCCATTACCTGGGATTAACTGACTTGAATTTTTCAAAACACAAAAATGTGTGTGTGTGTGAATAATCTTTCTGCTTCCTAGCCTTCTGTCACAGAAGTGAAGTCCAGTTGCTTCCTTTAAAAGAAATGCACTTATATCGATTGGTTACTTTATATCAGTTTATGTTTTCAAGCTCCTTCCTGCAAGGCATGTTCTTTCATTAAAAAAAAAAAAAGAATTAAAATCTTTTTTTTCTGGTTCCTCCAGCCAGCGGGTCTTACAGCTGCATGAATGGTTAGCTCCCCAGACCAGCATGAACCTTCAGAAATACTCAGTAAGCCAAGTAGATGAATCTTTATTTTCAAGCTGCTCATCAACTTGCCTTTTAGCTTTAAAATTCAATGCTCTGCTGTAGGAATTGTAAATGAACCCTTTGCCCTCTGCCTCCACCTTTGTATCTAATAATAGCTCAGAGCATTGCTTCCTAATATCTTCATGTGAAAATAGAAAATCCAAACAAAAGGGAAGCAATTATGCCTGGCTAAATCAGATTAATTTTCTTTCATATTCCTAAAAAATTCAATTCATTTAAGATTGATTTAAGAACGTGTGTGTGCACACGTGCTTGTGTACATATTGAGAGATTATTTCCTTCTCTCCCAGCACACCCTTCCCTCCTGCAGTACTGAAGCCAAGGATCTCAATGAGATGTCAGATGAGAAAACACACATGGCTGGCATGCAAAATACTATGGAAAGGAGTGTTTAAAAACAGTCCCCTTTCATCAGAGAGAACAGCTTGGTTTGACAGGCAGTTTTACTCCCTTCCTGACACAGAAAACATCTCATGGACCATACGGATTTGCTTTAATATTTTCATCCATGAACAGAGGAAAAGCCATGTGTACAGGGTCCCATTTCTGCAGATTCAGCTCACTCACACAGATGGCATATAAAAGCTGAGACTGCTCACACCACTGCTGTGAGAGTGAATCATTATTGGCTTCAGTATACAGGAGCTCTGAATCAGAAGACACAGTCACTAGCACAGAAGACAGTGGTGGCGGTATCACCATCCTCCAAAGATTCAAATACAAGAGAAATGGTACTTCAGAAAATTAGAAGGACCAAGTTTAATGCAAATGGCATATATAAATTACATTCAAAACGTGGAAGCATAAACTCTGGCTGTCAGGGCAAAAAAAGCACAAAGACCTAACAATCTCCTTCTGCTTAAAAGTTAAATCCTTTTTTAAGCACTTTAATAAGCCAGAAGAATGCTGCTTTTTTATTTATTTTTCTTTTTCTTCCCTCTCCTTTCCTGCTCATTTACCTACACACATCCACTATGTTGGCATCCTTGGGTGCCAACATTACCCTGCAATACTAGATAGTCACAAAAAAAGGAAAGACACAGTCTCTGCCACACGACCACGAACAGGCACAGGACCACTCTATTTTACCTCTAGGACCTTCTCTAAGTGATTATTGTACCAAGAGAGAAAACATTGTCCAACACATATTGGAAGGCAGAAGATGAGGATGATACAAGCCACTGAGATGGGTGATTGGAAAGCCTTGCGTTTTCACTGAAGGGCTTAGCAAAGCCTTTTAGGATCTCTATGAATTAATCTTTTAGTTGGGAAAACTACTTCACGGCCCAGCTGATAGGTGATGCTTATTGACACCACAGGAAGTCGGGGAGACCATTATATGAAAATAATATATCAGAATTCTTACAGTGTCTTTCTTGCAAGATCTCAAAACTCTCAAGAAAAGGGAATGAATGATACTAACAGGAAGACAACCACTAGTCCACAAGAAAAACATCATTTACCATCACCTGCCAGGTGCACTTCTGTCTACATCACCCAAAGGAGCAGCTTGGAAATGAATACCAAACATTATTAACATTTTGTGTTATTTCTTCTGCTCATACTAACACAAAGTAAGTTGTTCTTGCTACTTTGTCAAGTTTCCATGTAAGCACTCACAACTCATTGACCCACCTGTACATAAAGAATCCTGAATCATGGCTAATTGCATTTCTGTACCCAACTCCCTGTTTCCCACTTTTGGGAAAGCTGCATACAAATACATGTTTAATATCTCAGTGGAAACACATATTCCAGCAATGCTTGCTCTTCTCACTCTATTTTGGGTTGATTTTAGAAAACAGGCTGCAGATGAAGGCAGGGTGTTTGTGCTCATCTTTACAGTGGGGATAAAGAAATTTCCATTGGATATTTGCTTTTAAACTGGAGGTTGAATCCCCAGCTGATGCAGATGCACTGGTCCCTGCCATTCACTGCAGCTAGGAACCTGGCTCAAGACTTACAGCAAACACCTCACTTTGCACAAACTATGCATGACTTTGCACAAACAAGTAGGTCAGCAAAACTCAAGGCAAGAGATGCCCAAATGAGTAAATACTTGTCACATAAAAGGTAGAAGAGATCATCAAGCCCAGAAAAGCAAGCCTCACTCAGCTGTACTGTGACAGGGGAATTTTAGTCAATCAACAATTTTTTATGCTGTTAGAACCGTTCTAAAAGACTAGTTTTATTCATCTTTGTCTGTGAATCAGGAGAGCCGTGGTCTGAGGAGGGGAGAGGAGCAGCAACAACACTGACGTCTCTAGATAATGTCCATCAGGTACTTTGATGGAGGAAAGCCGAAGACCAAGAGACCAAGCCAGAGTTGCCGAAGTGAAAGTCTCACAGAATGTTTTTCTGTGTTCACCAAATCTAAAGTGCTGATTAAAATGTCTGCCCAGGCCAGCTTTACTTATAATTGTCCTAAAAAAGCAAGGAAAGGGCCAGCCATGCTGTATTTTTGGGTTTTTTTCTGCCCTCTTCTGCAAGAATGTTTGTTCAGGATTTTGCAAGGAATTTAACAATGCAAGGAGAATTCTTTTCAATCCAAAGAGAATTCTTTTTGTTTGTTTGTTTGTTATAAATCATTCATTTAGAAATAGGTTGAACAATTTTGTCCATTTCTGATCTTACATATTATGCAGATGGAAGAAAGATCAGAATGGAGAAGAAAACCTGTACTACAGGCAAACTGTACAGAGCAAGCTGATCCTACCTGTTTCCAAACAAGAAAGTTCCCTGTCCCTCCTCTCATGCTGGTCAGCAACAGTTTTAGCAGCCTGTTATTTGGGGGTCAGTCAGCTGCTTAGAAAAGCTGTCTGTTGAGACAACAGGCTCCTTGAATTTTCCTCTGTCTCTCCTCTAATATATGAACCTAAACACTATTTTTGTTTCCCCTCTTCCCACTTGTTCTCCCTCATGTAGACCAGTTCCCTTTCATTTTCTAAACCATTCATGCAGATTATTTACACATAGAGATACAGTGCTGGTTACATTTGTTTGTCCATTATGAGGTCCTGCAGTATTTTCAGAGATGAATACATCCATACAAAAGATATTTCTATGAATATAAAAACCGTGTTCCCTGTCACTCTCATCATGAAAATGCAGACTGGTTATTTAATAACACAAGAGCCTCATAGTTATTTGCATAAAACCTTCTGTATATGTGGTTTGGATCTCCTCCTCACACCAAACCTGAGCATTTTAACTTGGAATAACATGCTCATGTTCATTCATTGTTGTACTGACACAATACTGAGCCAAATCCATCCCCCACATAATTTCATTGCAGTCAATAGTAACGGAGCACAGAGGTATACAGATGTTTGTATTGTAGCAAGTTCAAATTACACGAATATCTCACCTTGTAAACCACTGCCAGTCCTGTCCTAGAAAGTGCCCTTATACTCAGAGCCTGCTGATCCAAAGCCCCTATGGATCTGAAGAGTTCAGCTCCTAGTTGGGTCAAGGCCCTTGGACAGGGATGAATAAAAAATACAGGAAAATATATGAACAAACTACTGCAGGTTCCTGCAAGTACCAACAACTCAGAGACCTTTGGCTAACACAGGGGCACGAACCTGAAAACAGGAAAGTTGGCAGAGGATGGGACTGAACATGCATATAGGCTAGTGAAAGAGGCAATTGCTTTCACAAGACCTCTGAGCTGCCTGATTCCTGGCAGACTTCCCATTCCCAAACATTTTACAATTGAATTAAGGACACTTTATTCGCTCCAAAAGCAATTAAAAAGAAAAACACATTTAAAATATAGTTCTAGCAACAATAAGCAATTAGTCTTTGATAATTGTCTGTGTCTTCCTATTTAATCACTCTTTTGCAGTGGCCAGTATGCTGATGACAGATCCCGACTGGTCTGATTATCATTCTTGCCAAATTGTTTCGAGTTTGTGTCTGTTCTTAACTCTGTGATGACAATGGACTGAGGATGTTGCAGCATCCCCATAGGACTCACTTGCAAAAGGATTTTTCAACCTTGTTCATTTGCACAGAGTAAGTTATCTTCCTCCAAAGAAGTAAAATGTTTACGCCCAATTTTAATCTCCAAATCTATCCTTGGCAGACACATGATCAGTGTTCAATTTCAGTGCTACTTGATCTTGGCTGTAAATGTTTAGATGTAGTAAAATCTTCTTCAATTAACTCTAAATAGCAGGGCCATGCTAGCTGAAAAGAGAAGTATGAACATGACTAGTGCTCTGGGGTTTGACGGCCTCCAGCTTCTACTTGGGATCTTACAACAGCAAACCTGAATGCACATTAGCCACATTTAAGAAATTAGTCATACAGTTTAACCTCTCTGGTTTTGGTAGGAGTTATTTTATTCTGCACACGCCTGTTACGATAGACATTTCTCCTTCCCTGTAAAATTGTTGGCACACAGATGGCACCTGCTTGTCTCATTTCTCCTCTGGCAGCCAAGATAACCTGTCACTTGGTGATTTGCCCAATTTGCTATCAAAGTGAAAATCACTTCAGAGTTTGTACTGCTTGTGTCCAGTCCTAATCAAAATGGTCAAAGGCAGACTCCTAAAACTTTAAAATTCTCAAAGCTCTGTGTTTTCCAGTGAGCTTGAGCGGCTTCTGAATTATTTTAAAATATTCTATTACATAGCCTCAGCTTGCTTAAAAAGTCTCATTTCTGAATGTGGGCCAACCCCTTTTTATCTATTCATCACAAGCAGGTTTGCAGAAGACTTCTTTTTATTATCTGCTACACAGCCAGAAGGTCAGGCTGGCATACAGCGTATGACTGTGTTTTGAAATTTCACAATCCCAGGATTTGCATGTTATTTTAGGTTATTGGAAACTTTATTTCTATAGCTTGTCTGTGGCAGGACTACTTTTAGAGCATTCTTACCCTGCCTTGTGGGAAAAAAAAAAAAAAAGAAAAAGAAAGGAAAAAAAGTTTTAAAAAAGCCCTATATTACATTTAAACAAAACTAATCCATACTAGGATATATCATATAACACTATTTTTTGTATACTGGAAGCTTTGTGCAAAACTGCTGCAGGTCATGAATAACGTGGCTTAACCTACGGCTTAGTGAAAGAAAATCACCTTATTCCTCACTGGTTGCATAATGAGACTTAAAATTTTCTCCTTCTTTCTGCCATTCTGCAATGATGGATGTGAGACAAAACTCTCTGCAGAGGAGATTTTTAAAGGTCTCATGCAAACTTTGTGAGAGTTTCTGACTTGTGGCTGAAAAGTTAATGGTATAAAAGGAGTCTGTAGCCCTTATGTGCTGGTTTGGGAGTCTGTCTGATCTCAAAGCAGGTTTGGTCTAGACACTACATAGATTGCAGACCTTCAGGGAGTGCTACCTACTCTAGAAATCAGTGATAAGGATGGTGATTGCGGCACATTCCCTACGGAGATAGTAGTGAGCTAGCACATGGTCACAAAAGAAGTAATGCCTACTTAACAGCAGAGGCACGAAACTAGGCTCCTGTACTCAGTTCTGTGCATGCAAAGTCAAACGTGGATTTCACCACACAGTCTGCTTACCTAAACTCTCACTGAATATGGCAATATGGAAGTGGAAGCTGTTTTTCTGGATTTTCTACTGTTTCAAGTGGAAACAGTACTTTCTGCATTATCCATTCAACAGGTACACAGTGGTGCTCTGGACTCTTACACAGATAAGGGATCATACCTAACAGGTATTTTAAACTGCTAGTTAAACTAGTTAAACTAATCCTATGTGTAGTGTAATTGTCATATTTGAGGCCTGCACAATGAAATATGCAACGTACTGTCTGAAGCAGAAGGAACTCAAACACAAGTGAGAGGAGAGATGAGAGAGAAGGTACCTCCATGCCCAGATTTATAGAGATACAGGGGCAGGGTGCTTTAAGAAAGAAAAAAAAAGTGATACTGAAAAATGATGGGTACATGACCCATTTTCCATGCTTGTCTTAAAAGAAAAAAAAGTGAAATACTGCGTGAGATGTCCAGGCCATAAGAATTTTCATGTCCTTGTAGAGCAGCCATAGCCTGGTACAAGATATTATATATAACCCCCTATTAACAGGCAGGTAGATGATTTACCACATTTCAGCAACTGTGTAAATATGAGCACTAGGACACTGAGCCTCACGGGCCTCCTTTAGGCCAACCATGATTGAAACGCAATGAGCTGAGCTAAATGAAACAACTCCAAGTACAAACGCTGTATCACAACACTTTATGTACAGGGAAGGTGTGACGTGTGGTTACTAGACTACATGTGGCTAATGTCTACAGATCAGAGTTGCTCAAAAGCAGAGGTGCACGTTAAAATGGACATATTTTTAATGAAGCTTCTTTGAATTTCAGTCACAGCGTATTTCAGTCTAATGACTCTAAGTTGTTTTACTTACCAGTGGATTGAGTTAAATTTTTACTATTTTCCCTATGTATGGTTACTCCATTCTGCCACTTTTGCATTAAGACATGAGACTGTAGTCCAGGTAGATGTGACATGGAAACTATCAAGCCCTACTGTGGCACCACAACTTCTTTATTCTAATCGAATCCTTCTTCTACACGATGACCTGTCTCAAAATCCAATCTGAAGTCACAAAAGAAGTGCACTAATAGATATACATAGATGGAAGTTTTTAGTCATCCTCTGTGACACAAATCCTGATTATTCCTTGTTAGATAGGATATGAACACACAAATAACAATCAAATATACTGGAAATCAGAAATCTTTAAGACTAGAGTCATCAACCCAAACAACTTTTGGCCTCTCTCTGAGATCTTTCTGTTAATAATTTACTACTTGCTAAAACTGAACATGCTCAAAACCTAGCTCCTGAATTTTTCATGAAGTCCTTTCCTTTCCATACCCGTCTTAATTTCAGAAATAAAATCAGACTCTTTCCTGCCAATCTTGGCTTTCTCTTTGACTTGATCTCCTCTCATGACTCACACTTCCAGTCTGTGATTAAATCCTGACACCACTTTCTACAAAACTTCTCCAAATTTGACCTTTTTGCTCTGCCTACACTGCCAAACCCTTGTCTAAGATCTAATTGGATTATAAGCCTTAACAATTAAAATCTTTTCATCTCTGCTTTTGATACCTCCAAACTAGTTCCTTTCTATTCTACTGAAGACCTTGCTTCGAAGGTCATCCTGTAGGTCTATAACCTGGTTATGTACGCATGGCACCTCACATAGACATCATTCCCAGCTTGTCTACTTTCTAGCTATAGCAGCAGAGCTCAGCACAGGCTATATCCCCACATACTGACCCAACTTTTCCTGTGCAAGCTGAAACCTGTTGCTGAGCTCACACAGTAATACTTGCAGAAATGTGCTATCTGATTGCTACAGAGGTGGCAAGTTGTGCTCACTGCTACTGATGGGCTACAACTTGTGTGTAAAACTACTCCTCTCCTATTACTGTGTTACACTATTTTCCCTATTCCTCTTCCCTGCTTTTTTTTTTTTTTCATATAACATATATACTTCTATAGCATATATATAAAAATTACATATGTATATACATAAGACTATAAGCTCTTAGGGACAACAATATTCACGTTCCTCAGAGCTTAGCAGAACAATTTGCATGACACCTAGAACTATGCAGACCTATTTTCCTGTGATGTCCAGCCAAAACTTCTAGAGAATTATAAACAGTAAAAGAAATAACCTTAAATAAATTAAAAATATCTGTATATCTCAAATCTCAAGGCTATCTGATGAGGCAAGGAAATGAGCACTGTACTAGTTTTCCAAATGTGGACACTGAGACATGTTAGGAAGGAGTTAACCCGACCTGTGAAGAGCACTCAGGATTTTTCACTGAGCAGAAATGAATGCATAAGCTACCCAATAGAATTGAGAGGGGAAGGTGACTTCCAGAAGATAGAGAAAAACATCTTAATTATAAGCTTTCAAAATCTCTATGCTGGCTTATCGAGGTACCAACTCCTTATGGGAGTAAGTCTTACACTAAACGGAAGGTAAAACCTGAGAATTTATAGAACATGCAGAAAGGGAGAGAGAGGATAAAAGGAAATCCAACCATAAGGAAAAGTAAATTGAAACAAAAAGAATGCTATTTAAAGGAGAATTCTTGAAAAAGAGTTAAAGTAAGAGGGTAGACACCCTTTCTTCCCCATCACTGCATTTTGAATGAACGGAGATCTCAGATATCAGCACGGTGAAGTGCAGAGAGGATGAAAACTGTGTTTAAATAAAACTACAAATTAAATATTAGGGGGGAGAGAAGAAAAGAAACACTGAGTTCAGCTAGAGAGAGTAAAAAATTAAATCCTCTGCATACCCAAGGCTGTGAGCCATGCCTTGGGCTTCACCTGTCAAGTTCTGCAAAGCATTCCTCCAAACTCCTCTCCTTTTAATTGGCCATTCGGGTGGCAAAACCCTTCCTCACTCAAACCCTGCAACCGTGCTCCAGCCCGCCAAGCCGCTGGAAAAATGATCAATGAGCAGGTGTCAAATTCTGTCCTTTTATCTTCGGCTTTTAGAAGACAGATACAATTATGTGCAAATCAGTGTAGTGCAGCAGCTGATTAGGTCTCTTTTCTAAGAATTATTTGCACAAGGCTCTGTGCACAGACCGGCCAGTGCTATCAGCTCATCTACAGAAACAGTTTTCTGTCTGCCCTACCTTCTAGAGACCCACAGATGCATAAGCAGAGAAGAGAAATTATTAACTCCTCACCCTCCACGGCAGGCAAAGCAACACTGCATCGTCTGACAGCTCTCACTGGTGCAATCTTTCAATGGTTTATGTATTCTGAGATTACACGTGTATGTTTGATACACATCAGTGGAAGCCTCAGAAATGAAGAGAGGTTATAAAGCATAGGAAGTTCACAAAGTTGACAAAATTGAAGCTGAAAGGCTTCAGAATTCAATGTATGGAAAGACTTTATAGCTTCCTTAGTTGTACCTCTGAAGTTATCATTTTGTGGATTTACACGTGAAGTGATACTGACTGCACCTTTTTTCCTCCTGCAAAACATGAACAAAAAGTCCTCCCAAACCCCATCACCTGCAGGGACCAGATTTTTAACTTTACATTTACATTATCAAGGGATCTGGCAAAAGGTATTTCATGGAGTTTTTGTTTGGTGATATAGCAGAATAGAGTTGGGGGTTTTTAAAATTTAAAAAAAAAAAAAGGCAGCAAAGGAGAAAAATAGCTTTTGCTGTTTTGAACTGATCTAAGAAATGAGGCTACCCATTTAATATGCAAAAACAACTTTCCTTGCAGTCTTAATACAAAGACTGAGGGTGCATGTCAAGGGGTCCTGGTTGCCACCCCACTCCCAGAAGCGGTTCTGCCAAAGCAATACCCCTGAGAGGGCAGTATTAAAAAATGCCTCCCGATGCCACCTACATCATTCCTGCTGTTTGGATGAGCACAGCCTCCAAACTGTGGATATGGGATATGCCCCTTAGTGCTAACTTATCACCCTTACATCCAAACCAAGAGAGGTTTTGTATGTATCCTCACTATGTAAAACAGGAGAGGACAGAGGATCATTTTGTCCTGATCCTTTCCAAACTCCTAAAGAAGCAAAAGTTTTCAGTGCAAGGGAATTTGTTTCCTAAAATTTTCAGGTCTCCAGCATGAGTTTGGGCTATGCTTTTCCATAAATATTTTTGAAGTAAGAGAGTGAAGAAAAACTTATAAGTTGGTTGGAAAGTATATAAAGCAAACAGTGACATATAATGGAAACTGTTCCCAAGAGCATTTGCGATTTCAGCAAGTACAAGGCATTGGGAGTTAACCACTCTATTATGTGGATTGTCTTTTCCAGCATTAATTTGTGAAAAAGTCTATCTTTTATGCACTTGCAATCCAAACAAAAGAACAAATTAAAAGAACTAAGCACACAAACCATGCTGGGCAATAGACCGTCACAGCCAAACGCTGCCAGTAATCTATATTCACATTGTATTACATGAACTGACCCAGAATTAACTATGGCTGCCCTCTCCTGGAAAACTCTCTAAAACAAATGAAGTTCTCTCTCATCCATTTCCATTAATGGCATTAGCATGCTTAGTGGCAAGACCATGGGAGAACATGACAACTGGATAAACAGCTACGAGGAAGCAGTAACAAGCAACAATAGAATTGAACTATTTTTCCGTAAAGGTCCTGAATAGATATTGTAGTCCCCATTGTAAACCAAGGTATACAACTCAGTTCACTCAGAGAATTCAAGCTACGTGGTTCCTGTCTTAAAGTTTCAGAATGGATGTCAAATGTCAGGATGGGAGTATGAAGAAAGCAACTTGCAGTCACTTCCTAGATCTTCACATTCAGAGACCTGACTGTGAGCTTTAGGAAACTTCAGTTGGGAATCTTCGCTCACTTGAGGTTCACTGACTGAACACCTGCAACATGAGCTCATGTGCTCCAAGAGGGGACTCAGTGCTGGCACCAGGCTCAGCAGACCATAATGCAAGAGCCTGCTGGTGTGTGCTTGTGCACATCCAGAGAGCTCTTACTTCACTCTTCAAAAGAGAGAATTACTTCACTCTTCAAATAAAAGATGGTACTCTCAGATGATCTGAGAACAAATGAGGATGGGACAAGGAGGAGGTAGCCACTTGCACTACATGTGTGGGGAGAAGCAGGCATAGGTGATTCAGAGAAGATATGCTTCCAAGGAAGGCAAAAGATACATCCAATCTTCATAGATGTCTGGATGAGTCAGCAAAATGTCCTGACCCATAGCCTCAGATGTTATTGCTGGAATGCAGTATCAGTGCAGGTGATACTGACTGCCTTCTGTCCATAGCTATTCGTAGGTCTTTTCTCTGAAGACATTTCTTCCTTGAGCCCACTGTCCTGGTTTCAGCTGGGATAGAGCTAATTTTCCTTCTCAGTAGCTAGAATAGTGCTGTGGTTTGGGTTCAGTATGGGATTTGGCATGAGAAAAATGTTGATAATACACTGATTTTTCAGTTGTTGCTAAGAGATCAAGAACTTTTCAACTTCCCATGTCAGGTGCATGGGAAGGGGGCACAGCCAGAGCAACAGACCCAAATTAGCCAGTGAAATATTCCATATCATATAACATAATGCTCAGTATATAGATGAGGGCTGGCAGGTAAACTCTGGCTTGTCCAGGATTGTGGTTTTGGAATTTTCCCTCCTCTGGGATTGCTAGCCAGGAACGGGCTGAGCATCAGTTGATGGGTGGTGAGCAATCACAGTGTGCATCACAGATGATCAGGCCCAGTCAGCATGGGTTTATGAAAAGCAGGTCCTGCTTGACAAACCTGATCTCCTTCTATGATAGGGTGACCTGCTTACTGGATGAGGGAAAGGCTGTGGATGTTGTCTACCTTCACTTTAGTAAGGCCTTTGACACCATCTCCCACAGCATTCTCCTGGCAAAACTGGCTGCTCGAGGCTTGGATGGGCACACGCTTTGCTGGGTAAAAAACTGGCTGGATGGCCGGGCCCAAAGAGTTGTGGTGAATGGAGTTAAATCCTGTGGGCGGCTGGTCACGAGTGGTGTCCCCCAGGGCTCAGTTTTGGGGCCACTCCTGTTTAACATCTTTATTGATGATCTAGACAAGGGGATCGAGTGCACCCTCAGTAAGTTTGCAGGTGACCCCAAGTTGGGTGGGAGTGTTGATCTGCTCGAGGGTAGGGAGGCTCTGCAGAGAGACCTGGACAGGCTGGAGCGATGGGCTAAGGACAACTGTAGGAGTTTCAATAAGGCCAAATGCTGGGTGCTGCCCTTGGGCCACAACAACCCCCAGCAGCGCTACAGGCTTGGGGAGGAGTGGCTGGAGAGCTGCCAGTCAGAGAGGGACCTGGGGGTGTTGATTGACAGCTGGCTGAACATGAGCCAGCAGTGTGCCCAGGTGGCCAAGAAGGCCAATGGTATCCTGGCTTGTATCAGCAATAGCGTGGCCAGCAGGGACAGGGAAGGGATCTTACCCCTGTGCTTGGCACTGGTGAGGCCGCACCTCAATGACTGTGTTCAGTTTTGGGCCCCTCGCTACAAAAAGGCCATTGAATGACTCGAGTGTGTCCAGAGAAGGGCAACGAAGCTGGTGCAGGGTCTGGAGCACAGGTCTGATGGGGAGCGGCTGAGGGAACTGGGGGGGTTTAGTCTGAAGAAGAGGAGGCTGAGGGGAGATCTCATTGCCCTCTACAACTACCTGAAAGGAGGTTGCAGAGAGCTGGGGATGAGTCTCTTCAACCAAGTAATAAGTGATAGGACAAGAGGTAATGGCTTCAAGTTGCACCAAGGAAGGTTTAGACTGGATATTAGGAAGCATTTCTTTACAGAACGGGTTGTTGGGTTTTGGAATGGGCTGCCCAGGGAGGTGGTGGAGTCCCCATCCCTGGAGGTGTTTAAGAGTAGGGTCGACAGCACTGAGGGATCTGGTGTAGTTGGGAACTGTTAATGTTGGGTTGATGGTTGGACTGGATGATCTTCAAGGTTTTTTCCAACCTAGACGATTCTGTGATTCTCTGTGATTCTGTGATTCTGTTTGTATATTATTACTATTATCATTATTATTTTGATTTTTATTTCATTTAAATTATTAAATTGTTTTTATCTCAACCTACGAGTCTCCTTGCCTTTATCCCTCCAAGTCTCTCTCCCACCACCCAGAGCAGGGGAGGGTGAACGAGGGGCTGCGTGGTGTTTGGCTGCCAGCCAGGTTTAAACCACAACACCTACTCAATAAGAATCTCTTAAAATCCTTTCTTGAGAGACGACAGACAGCATAAAATGGTAATTTGGGAAGATCACTGGCCAAATCCAAGTAATTACTTCTTCCATAGAAGTATCACTGAGCCATATCTAGTGATAAGAGCACATAGTTGCACATTAATATTGTAGAAACGATGAGATTTCATGAGATTTAGATACCAAATTGATCAATAGAGTACCCCTGATCAAAACAAACGAAACAAAAATCAGAGGTGAAAAATTACTTGCCTCATGAGAGGTTTGACTTTGAAAAGGTTATAAAAATAGCTTCAATCTTAAGCATCTATCAGAGTAGGATAATCTGTTAAAGTGAAGTATCTCATTCAAAACTATGAAAAGCATTCAAAATCTGTAGTGAAGTTCAAGTATTTTAGAAGCTCAGTAGTAAATAGCTACAGATAGAGAACTTTGCTATCTTTTCTTCACTGTTTTCCTCTCTCTCCACATTGTTCCTGACCATTTCTTAATGTCTCTTGCATTTGCTGCTGACAGCAACTACAGCGTACCAGGCACTGTATGAAAACAGGAAAAATCTCTGTCCTTAAATAATCACTTTGTCATGTAATGACCGGTGAAATCTCCATGTATGCAAAGAGCCCTTTCAGATGCCACATTCAATTTACCTTAATGAAAAGTAGCTGTAATAGAAAGCAGATGCTCCACAAGGAGTTTGCCAGCTGTTGAAGTGATATGCAGATGTTGAGCACACTGAATGCCAAACACTCAGCCTTTCAGTACTCAAAATGCTGAGCCAAGATCTTTGTTACTGTAAAATGCAATAAGGTAACATTACTCTTAGGTTTCTTAGACAAGTACAGAAGCAAGAAACCCACAAAGCAAAACACTGAAAAAATAAAGAAAAAATAGTGGAGAATTGTCTTTGACAGGAAAGATCAATTCCAGTTGTCTTTAATGACCTGAATCATGCAAAACCCAACCGTAGCATCCATCCTCTTGTTTTTTCGATTTTTTTTTTGTAGCTGGGCTCCATTTTTACGTTCAGGAGCATGGCAACCTTAAGTAAAAAATGCTTTGTAAGAGCAAAGATCCATTTCCTCTGACACTTTTCTTTGAGATCTAATGTAAATGAATATCACTATCTTCTTTCTAAAAAGTAGGATAAAAAACTAATAAAATTGTTAATTACTTGAAAATCAGGGAAGCTTGACCTACTCTTACTTAATTTAAGTATTTGTCTAAGAAAAGAAACCAGTATCTGCCACTGTGTGCCAACACTTATTAACCACAATCTGAAAATCAACTTCTTGAAGGGGGACACTAGCTGGAATTGAATATTCTCTCACATCATAGGACAATTACCAGTAAAGCCCAACAGGAGATCTATTGGCACTAAAATGTTTTATATATTTTTTAACATCTCAAAGTCATTCAGCACAATGGACTGCTGTCTTTACCATCCCAAAGCACCTTATTAAATGAGTCAGTTAATCAAGTATATTCTGCTAATGAGAAAACATGATTAAAAAAGTTCAGAGAAGTGAGAATGAGGAAAAAAAAATAATGGAGCAGTCAACCTTTTTCCAACCTAAGCACATGCTTTTGGTTCATAAAATGTAAGATATAGTTTGGTTAACAAAATATAAGCTGTAGTTATGTATTCTGTGAGTAAACAGTAATTAACCTGGTCAAAAATTCACGGGGATATTTCTGATAGGGATCCGTGGGGATAGTTTCTGTCCTGCAGCAGTTTGATGATCTTAGAAAGGAAGAATATTCCAACTTTATGACACATAAAATACTGCAATTAATACACATGACTGTACACCCTGCATGGCTTTGGCATTCGAGCCTCCTGCATTTATTTAAATTTGATATTAGGACCTTGCTGAACTCATGATATGTATAATTATCCATGTATACATCCACTAGGTTTATAGAGAAATACATGAAATCACTCACTCCAGGTATCAGGTTCATAGTTAAGATCGCTAATTGATTAACTATTATTTGCTAGTAGCTATCTTTATATACAACTGCATCATACACTTTTTAACATGTCAGATTCCTTTGCCCATTGACCCATTTGAGAGTCAGTGTAGCATTTCAGATCTTGGGCATTTTCATACATCCCTTGTCCCTCCCTGTCCACAGCTCAGTAAGTACAGAGTTTTCTTCCAAATTCTGCCTGTCCAGAAGGACTCCATCCTGTGCCAGTAACAGCTTTTCTATGCCTAAAAGTACAAGGTCTAGTTATATTTGGAATATTTCTATTTGACACTGAGATGGAAAAAAGATTACGTTTAATCAGTCAGCCTTCCCTCTGCAAATGCAGGAGTATTTCACACACATATTTTCTCATTCATTGTGAATCCATGGAATCACACTAACCCCAACAATAAATCTAAATATTTGAAAGAAATAATGGCAAAATAATTTTGGAAAATCCATCCAAGATTGACACAAGGTTCATTTTCTTGCAGTCTGCTGAAATATTTACACGAATCTTTGTTCTCTGCCTGTTAATAACACTGAGCAACAATTTACCTTACCTAGACCTACCATCCTATCAAAACAGTCCTAAATACTTGAAACCTGTATGAGAATATGCATTGTCTGGGACTGGGGACTCTAATGTTCTCTTGGATCATTTGCAAGCGCGGCTCTTTATTGCTTGGCCGAAGTGTGAATTGCCATCAAAGCCAGAAAACACCGTTTCCCTGACTGCCCACTTGCCGAGCCCTGGGTAGAATAAAAATATGACACAGAATTTATTGAGAGCCCTGGAAAACCACCTGCCATCTTTGGCTCTGACAGCTGAGCAATTTGTGCTGGGCAGCCACATGAATGGCCTTTCTGTTGAGATTTCCAGGGGAGAACAATACAGCTGTTTATTAGTAAAATAGCTCAAGTTTGTCTGCAGGTTGTTTATACTAACGAGCAGAGCTGGTATTGTGATTGTTGCTTTTCAAGTTACCGTACTGCCCTGCAGAAAGAGACCTGTAGCAATGAACATAACAGTGATTGCATGAAATAAGTCCTAATATTTCTGAAATGGTTATTATTCAAAAAGAGCACTCAAGTTAGGGGGAGACAAAAATTTCTTTCTTCTCCAAAGACTAAAAACTTGTTTACTTGTCTAGTTGGTTTCTCTTGTATTTCTCTCCTTTATCTTCACTACATCACTCTCACAACTCTGTTAAATTGGCAGCACTCAAACAGGTGTCTCAGAAATGGTTCCCTACTTAAAGCTGGTATTGCATATCTAATATACAAAAAATCAGCGCTCACTACACATTAGACCGTTAATGGGCTCAAAGGAAAAGACTCAGAAGAGCTTAATTAAAGTGGCAAAATAGCTGGGCTTTATTTCATGGGCCATCATTCTGGTCATATTACACTTTCTTTGGATCCTGTCCCTGACTGCTTGTTTTCCACTGCAAAAAAAAGTTGCTACTTCTGCTGGTCCTTAGAGCTGTGCCCCATCAATGACCATGGCCTTGTTCTTTCTCACACTCTGCCCTGCCACCAAGGTTGGTCTCAAAAGCTCTTTCCTCTCCATTCTTCTCCTAAAATGCCAACTATACATGTGATGGGCTCTCTACATGAGACCACTAGGTAGCAATATGACCTTACTTCCCACAGCACTTCCAGCACACCACTTTTGGGGACACTACTGGAAGATAATGGCTTGGGAGGTGACCAGAAGAAATGGCCACTATTTCTTTTTCTGGTCATTGCATACACTTTCATAGCAGAGTTTTCCCAGACCTTCTCTCCCCAGGCTGGCTGAACAAGCATTTTGCTCACTTGTTGTACCTGCCTCAACTTCACTGGGGCAGCAGAGCATTCTGCCACATACACATGTAGTGCTGACAGTAACAGGCGCTACCTCATTACACTTTCATCATCATAATGCAAGTTTCCACTGAGAATCAAACTCAGAACTTCAGAAGGGCACATTTTTCAAATTAACTATCAAAATTCACTTCTATCACATTATTGATGCCATCATACCCATTCAAGGAAGAGCTCTCTTATTCAGCATTCTGCACTTCTTGTCTCAAAAATTTTATTAACAATGAAAACAACTAGTCTTATTAGTTCTTTGGGTAGCAAGGCAGAGAACAGTCATAGCACTCCTCTCCCCAGTGGGTAGAGATGGAGAAAAATCAGAGCTCCGGTGGCTTCTTGGCTGCACTGGGAAAAGTTACACATGTCTTTTGCAGAACATCTTTCTCAGGTAATCCTATACGAACACAGCACCTTTTCTCCATAAATTCTTTCCCATCCCACTGAAGGAGCTGGATAAAGCAAAGGACGAGAAATAGACAAAATTTAGGTTGAAAAGAGAGGTAATCTCCAACTGTAAGTAAGTCTATGATTGCTCCTGTAATAGTAATTCTTGTATTTTGTCTAGAGTAGTTGCAACTTCAAAATGATGAGACTTTCACCATATTCTGCAGGAAATACCTCCACAGTTCAACAGATCTTACTGTCAAGGCTCCTTAAATCTCACTCTAAATGTTTCCATCTTCATTTTATCCCATTACTCTCAGTTATAGCCGATATTTTAGCCTCAAAATAATTCCACTCCCACATGGTGTTGGTATCCTTCTAATACTTCTAGCCTCCACTACCCTCTGGCATAGGAAGACATTAGAAAAATATACTAGAATAAATTAAAATTGTCAGAAAAACCAATGAATGCCAGATAATTTAAAAATAAATACAATTAGAGCAGTTAAAAATGGAGAAGGCCTATTAGATTACTGAATGTGTCCCTGAATACAGGATGTCTTAAATTAATCTGATATTAAATGTGATCTAAGCCAAAAGGTCAAGACGAATCTTGTGTATATTCTTTAATTTAGAATTTCTTGGCCTTTATACAATGTGTCTCAAAATGCTAATACAGCAGCACCTGAAGGTGTGTTAATTTACTTCTCAAAAATCGAGTTAATTTCTTTCTTTTAAGAAAATTATGCGCTTCATCGTACAGCAAACTTATTCCCAATGTGAAGGTCTTGGACAAGACGTAACTAAAGTTACCTGTCAAGCCTGTGCCTTTTTCAAACTGAGTGCAAAGGGAAATATTGCTGTGCCTGTCTGCAGTCAGGTAGAACTGCTGCATCCAACCTCAGCTGAGCTGCAGTTTCAACAAACACACATGGGAATGCAGTACTGGAAGAATATTTGATTGTGTT
Source organism: Strix aluco (assembly GCF_031877795.1). NCBI lineage: Eukaryota > Metazoa > Chordata > Aves > Strigiformes > Strigidae > Strix > Strix aluco. Next base: position 5,114,783 of record NC_133931.1, on the reverse strand, counting down.
TGTTTACCAACAGTGCTGATGCCAAGCAGCTTTGCCTGGCAAAAAAAAAAAAAAAAAAAAGATTAAATTTGATTTTTAATAATACCACAACTCTGATAGGAACTGTGTAACGAGAAATACCATTTCAGGATATCAGAAGACAGATGGTCTAAATGAAACCAATATATCAAAATCTCAAATCTGCAAGTCTTGTGAAAGTTATTTTAAAGGGAACATAAACTTAAATACATATTCCAAAAGTCAGACCATGTAGCATGACTGTGATCACCAGCAGCTCCACGTCAGTTAGGGATTTTTTTTTAGTTTTCTTTGTGGTTATACCTAAATTAGCTCAAGATACAAGTAATTTTATGTTTTTCAACAGAGGACACTCAAAGAAGAACAGTCAAGTTGTTCCTAAACTTTTTAAACCAATAAACCACAGTTAATCTCCAAAAGGCTAATCTCTAATAGACTTCAGTCTGTTACAGTCTGTATTCACTTTTAAACATTTGTCTGAAGGACTGAAGAGTTGCTTTGAGAATATCAGACATCTTAGTCTAAAATGAACTCTATTTCTTTGAATGATCTTGATTCACAAATCTAGATTTAAGAAAGCATTTTCTTGTAAGAAAACTCCTCATTGTTGGGTCAATTAAAAATAGATTCAAGAGCAAATAAGGTTCCTTAGCAACTTAAACAAAGCAGGAAAAACCACAGTCATTGCTAACCACTAGGGGAAAACCAAAGTGACTGGTCTCTTTGCTAAATTACCATGCTTTATTTTATTACCAGCCTCTTCAGGCCTGTTATATGAGAGACGTTTGCTGACATATGTAAATGATTTCAGTAAGGATGCTCTCATTCTGCTCACAAGGCACAGAGGAAGCAAGGCTGAGTTCAAGTCTTCCCATTTGCCCTGTTCCTGGAAAACTTGAGCACAATGAGTTTCTAACGCTGAGTTGGACCTTCTGTCCTCCCTTTTGTATAAGCAGCACATAAAAAGACATTTCAGTTTCGTGTCTAAATATTCAAAATGTGTAATGTAATGACTCCAGCTGTACTGAAAGATTAGAGGACATTCCAAATTAAACCACAATACAGTGTCGACAGTCTAGAGAAAATATCATTATGCTTTATGTTTCTTCAGCACCTGGTTTAAGATGGTCATTGCTTTGGTGTTTTGGTTTTAAGACACCATGAACAGCAAGCACTTGAATAAACACTCTGTTTTTTAAAGAAAAACTAGTGTCTACAGCAACAATTACGACAGCTTTTACTTGGAGACTGCAATGAAAGAGATCTGATAGATTTCAATAAAGAAAAATCCTTTTATTCATGATGATAAAAGCCTAGAGTGTCCAGAATATCTTTAAAAAAAAAAAAAGGTCTTTTTTCAAGATATGCCCGACAGCCTGCAGCTAGAAGCATGTGCCCTAAACAAAAATTCAGATGGTCGCCAACCTTTGGAAAGACAAAGGGATCAATTCAGACTTTCTGAATTTTAATGCAGGGACGACAATGATTTTTGCAACCAATCCTTAAAACAGCTCGGACTGGCATAATTTTGATATAAATTCCAATTCTTTTGATTCTGATTTTGCAAACAGAATCCTGAGTCATGAAGAACCTGCATTCACTTTGCAGGAAAACATCTTATTTTTTTTTTTTTTTGTCTCTACAAGTTAAGTGATTGTTACCTTCATATCAATGTGAGAAATTAAGCCTCAAATATGTGTATGATCTTACAGACTCTAGGGAGAATCTAACTGGCAAAAACAGTTGTGAATGGCAAAGAGACCACAAAACACTGGGAAGAATGCAGCTGCAAGTCTGTTTCATGATGATCTATTTTAGAATCTTGCAAATATTTTTCTTCTCTTCTGTTGGACAGCCAGGTTGAACCAGGTTTTGTATTTTTTAATTATTTATGTGAATTCTATCTGGAGAACGGGAAAAAAAAGCCCTGCTAACATGCAGAAGCTCTTCCATCCTGTATATCACAGTGGTTTCTGTCTGTGAAATGTTTCTTGAATTTGTAACATGTTTCTTGAATTTGTTCCTAATCTTTCTTAAGAGAGAAAGATGATTGAATCACATTGCCAACAGACCAAAGCAGAGCTGTGCTGCTGATACGTGTCTCTTCTTTATGCAGCGCCCAACAGCTTTCCTCCATTATTATATTGCATACATAGCATCAGCAGGATGAAATTTTGGTGAACAGAATGAATCCACTAAGCCTTGGAAATGACAGCAACGTTTTCCATCACCTGCTGGATAAAGTAAAGGTTACTTTGCTTCAGTGTCCTTCAGTAGCATTTTGTATCATTAAATGTTATGCCACAAGGCCTGATAGGAGAGAAGCAGACAGTTCATGCCTTTCTTCTGTCTTTTTGCCTGTTTTCCAGGGGATGGTTGCATTTTCATCCTCCTCCTTAGCAAAATAACTAGCTGTGTTCTGCCTGTCTGTGGCTCAGGCTTCAGAGTAATTTTTAGATGTTACATGACACTACACTAAGTAGCTCATCAAATGAAGGGTTTAATAACTAATATGAACAGGCTATCTAACTATCACTCCAGACTTAGAAGGCCAGCCTTTGTTTTTCTATCATCATAGCAGAAAAGTATAATCTGGTATAATTATTATTACTATTATTAATAAACACAGCTATTAACATAAAACTAAATTATCTCTTTTCCTGACTAACCTCCTTTTCTCCAGCATTTTACCTGCCAATCCATAAACACCACCACATGTTTTGTGGTCCTGTTTTAAGAGATACTTTCCATTTTTAATCCTTTCTTTTAAGGATTAAATTCATTTTTAGCTCTGTAAAGTTGAAAGCTCAATAAGAGTCACGAGCCAAGCTGCACAGGGTCTGACCATCACACAATGGAGAGAGCTCATGGAAACATTGTGCTGCAAAAAAGTTCCCTTTTTCCCCAAAAATGCCTGGACACAGTGTTGCCATGGGTTTTACATGGAAGACATGAATGCAAGAAGCTGATTAGCTGCAATTGTTTTCAAGAATCTACAACTAAAAGCACAATTTTCAAGGGAAACATGGAGTTGAGGGGTGGTAGAAGATCTTTGGTCTACCTCAACTTTGAGCCAGATAAAGCAAGCTTCACCCTCCCTCCTTGCTTTGTAATGGTGCTTGCACACTGCAGAGAACTATTGAATCCTGCTCCAGAAGCCAGTGTGCTGAAATGGCATAGGAAATGCACATCAGTGGCCAAAGGGAGAACCAGATCACAGCCCCCACCAGGTGCCCTGTGGGTTTATTTCTGGATAAACATCCTATTCCTATCTCCAGATAGATGTCCCATTCCTATCCATTAAACAAAAAGGTAGAAGGGAGGTGCTCTTAACACAAAGAGCAGGGCAAAGAGAATATTCCCGCACCATGATGTTAGATAAAGGGCAGTTTTCCCATTTCTCCCATTGCTTCTGACATTTGCCATGAACATTAATCCCGCCAGTGGAACATTCTCACTGCTACTGCTCTCAAATGTTGACCACCCTGTTGTTCATTTTGACTAATAAAAATGAAAGCAAGCAGCACACCGAATGTATCCAGCATTTCTATATTGTTCACAAATTCCCCCAAATTAACATCTCATCTACAGTGCAATGATCTGTAATTTTACAGCCCTTTAGCAGCAAAATAAGGCACTATGTAGAACATTTTGTAAAGTTATATAGCATCAAAATAACAGTACATTTTGCAAACGGTTTTTCAATCCCTAGATAAGTTTTATCCATCTGTCCCAAAAACCCATCTAAGTCTTCAATTTTTCAGCTGATCCTCACCTATACAGAAGTATTTTAGCTCCAGTTTGCTATTTGCAAAATGAGATCATGATGAGATACAACCGAGTAGATTTCCACACCACGGCATATTTAAAGAAGGTTGGGGGGGGGGGGGGGGGGGAGTGGAAATCCCATTACTTTACTTCCCCAATTAAGCTTTTTTGCTCTTTCTCTTTAAATACCACAATTCCCAACCCCCTGGTGTGCTTCAAGAGCTGCAGGGAGAAACTCGGGTTGCACAAGCATGGGCTGTACAACTCAATTACCAAGATCTGAAGGAAACTCGTGTCCTCGGACAGCATCTCTGAGGTTTTACTGTGAACACTGCCTGATCTAATTAGGAAACACTCAGCATCTTTGTGGCAATTACTAAAGAAAATAATTATGACATGACCACTGTCTTCCTTCAGATGGAAAAGCAGCAGAAAATGACAGGAAACAGAAGTCAGACGGGAGTTAATAAAACAGCCTTTGGCAAAGAGGAGAGAAACGCCAGTTCCAGGAGAAGGTACAATTTTCTTGCCTGGAAAACGATGAATAAGTAGCACACTGCAAGCTAAGGACCAACAGGAAAAGAGTCCGTTTAGTCGTAAATGAGCCATAGACTCCCCATAATAAAGCACAGCTTATGCTTACAGACAGCTGCCTATCACAATTTATGATAGGAAAAGAGCCTTTAATGGGTGCCACAGTACAGTTCGTGGCTGCCCTACTGTCACGTTTGCCCTCAAGAGATATCAGGTGGCAATGCATTAACAGTCTTACAACTATTAATGTTATGAATTAAATCTCTTTCAACACAGAAACCAATCTGAATCATTGAAAATACTTGGAAGTCCCCATAGGAGTCAGTCCAGTGGTTAAAACAGGGAACTGGAAAGCAAAACTCTCTTAATTGCAGCCTCAACCTTAATCACTGGTTTGCTGCAAGAATTTAATCATGCGACTTAACTGCCCTGCCTCAGTTTACTGATGTGTATAATATTAACAAGCAGCTCTGGAGTAATCAAAATATGGCAGATACTTTACAAAACAATGAAGATGATCAGTATGGCACTTACGCAACACAGAGGTGCAAGTCTTAATTAATGTTTATAAAGTGCCTGAAGAACTTGAGAGAGCTGGCGCCGAGGGAATACAAAGTATCATTACATTTATTTTGCAAAGAGGTATGAATATGTGATTATAATTTTATTACCCACGCAGATTTATATGGAGGGTTTGAGCACAAAAGAAATTAAACTTTTTGACGCTTTCTCTGCAGCGCAAGTTCATTATCAGAACAGTGTATCAAATGTAAGGGATTTAATAACTCGTTCTTAAGATCAACTATGAAATCATAGCCAAATCTTTATTATCTTCAAGCAATGTATAAGCAAAAACCTGTGTGTGACAACAGTGTTCTAAAAGTTAGGATTGTGATGTGGATGTTACAGCATCACACAATCTGAGTACTTTCAGAGCATTCATTTACTGTAGCAGCTGTAATTTCCCCTGTATTTTGATTATCTTGACATTTTATAATCATGAGAGTTATAAATTTTAAAATTATATGGCAGGCTTGATAGGCTGCAGATTCACCCCTCAAGTGAAGCTACTTTTTTTATTAAATGTTAAATTGCTTTTTTCTAAAGGGAGAATTGTATTTTGGTTAATTTTTCCTTTTTTAACACTGCCACAGATTTCTTCTGATAATACAGTGGTCTGAGTGACAGCAGAGATTCTTCTTTTCAATATTCCTGGATAAATATTGACCGAAGATGCCAGTTCTGTCTTTCACCACTGAGATGAATTAGTTCGGGCACAATTACAGCAGTCTTTTTTTAGTAGAGCATCTAGTATGACTCAAAAGTTTCTTAGCTGAGCTTAGAATTCGCACAGCTTTTCTTCCTGAGCAGCTCTAGTGTTTTCAGGCATTATAGGTAGGGTCTGAAATCCGGCTGGGGAGGTACAGCATGATAATTTTCCTGCTCAGCCCAAATTCCTGTAAATTACAAGCTTTGTAAAATAATGTATTCTGTATTTGTAGTCAAGACTTTCTATCCAGATACTCTCTATGTTCCCTTCACTGAGTAGTCCCATTTCCAGCACCACAAGTATGGAAGGTTTCCCTCCTAAGTTTCATGAGCAGCCTATTACCGCTGCGAGTGCCGTAGTCAGAACTGCCTGGTTCCTCAGGACTCCCCCAGCTACACCAAAAGCCACATGAGAAATTTCAAATTAAGTGAGTTAAACACTCAGGAATGGTATGGTTATGGAAAACCATGGAGATCTTCTCATGTCACTTAATTTGTGGGGGATAAGAGCCAAGAGAGGCTTTCAATAACTTTGTTAGCGAGATTTCTTGTCTCAGACCTTTGGTCAGACCAATGCACACCCGTCCAAACCCTTCTCTCCTAGCAGATACAATTTTTTCTGATAATCAAAAGTCAGAAGGAGCAGTGTCATTTCTAACTCACCATCTAGCAGCATTACATTCAATGCTGTTATTTCCATAAAAAAGGAAAGGGATACATTTTTCTATCCATTTTTCCCTAATTCTGAAACTTCAACATGCAAGTTGTGATGATCTTTCGACTATTGTGTCCTTTCTTAAACTGCAGAAGTATTATTTGCCAAAATAACTCAATGAGCTCACAAGGTCTGTCCAACCCAAGACAAGAAGAACAACCGACAGTAACACTTCCAAGTTTTAGAAAGGGCATGTGTACAAACACTTTCCAGCTATTATATCTCATCTCTAATAGCTGTGGACCAACGTAAGAGGCAGCTCTACAACCTCTTTGCTTTCAGACAGATTTATGGCACAACTGAAAGCAATTAATTAGCATGACCAGACTACATATCTCCTAACCTTCATTCTCTTTCAGAAACTATTTGACTAATAAATACGGTCTATCACAAGATTTCAGTTATGAACTTTTACTTTTATTTTAACTTTTGAAGAGAGAAAGCTATTTGGAGAGCATCAAGCGTCACTTCTTTACAGGTACCATTTGAAATAATTTCTCTTTTTTTCACAATTAAGCTTAACACATAGACATAAAGGATAAAAAAAGAAAACATTACTTCATGTCCTGGCAAAGAAACATCCCGATGTGGGGTTGAAGTCCTCTGTCCTGGATCCACAACTCATGTATTGGACAATTGTGTATAGGACTTCTCTATTTTGACAGATAAAATCTGAAGATGAAAACATTCCAAGGCAGGAGGATTTGTAGCTTTTCAAATTATAAATGAGTTTTGGCTTTGAATCCCCTAAGATGACAGGGAGGAATGTGACCACTATTAGCCCTAGTAGCATGACATGAATTTGGATTTGAAGCTCATTTTAACTCTCAGAAAGGTGTATTTGCGTACACTGAATTCTTACTCTTTCTGGTAAAATGGCAAATAAAGAAGGTGCAGACATCGGGTGGATAACCAAGACTGTGATCTTCAACCATTATTCAGAAGAGAATGCTTAGCAAATCTGCACTGAATACCAACTGATAGCTTAAGCTAAGATGAACACACTGATTTCAATGCTGAGAGTCACGCAGGCCCTTTCAGCAAACACGTCTGAAATATTCTTCCTTAGCCATCTTTTTCAAGAGATCCCAGGTTTAGTTAAGCTGACCTACAACCCCTCCAGAAAGTCAATGTACTGAGATGCGCATTATTTCTACCCATCCATTTATCTCCCCAGGGAGCTTCTCAAAAAAACCACGTTGCATTGCAAAAGCTTCCTTGTTTGCAGAACTCATTCTTCCTGCATACATTTACAGTGACCAAGCTCTTTGTTTAGACACACACAGAGTTGCTCTCAAAATACAGCTATCTCAGCAAGCAAACAGCAAGGCAGAAAGGGACAACAGATTGTCAATGCTGTCTCTGCAGCAGAGCTGCTCTGAATGAATTCCCTAAAATACGTAACCCACAGATAAAAGCTCTGATGGCAACATCATTACCCAAGACCTTCAGAGAGACCAACATGGGATGACCAAATGGTTATAAACACAAGGAGCTCAAAGTCAGATTGCCTTTGAAATAATCAGATCACATCACTCTGCGCTGTAACACAAATACAATGCCTTGGAGAAATAAAAGAAGAAAAGGACTATTTTTCATTATTTTTTGGGAGATGTTATAGTGTCCTAGTAACAGACTATATCCCTTAAACTAACTGCAAAGCTTATGGTGCTGAAGCCTCTCAAAGCCACTGCAACTACACATGTTTTATAGCACAGCAGAAATAACCTCCTCATTTTCAATTCTGTAAGAAGGGGAAGGTGGTTTAGAAATATATCCATTTATGTACTCATTTCTATTCTTGGCAATTTAAAAAGCTCTACGCAGTGAAAAGAGGATGGTGGGTAATAGAAGAAATATCCTCTTATACATATGAACAACCAGCAACATAAAGCATAAAAATGTGCGTTGGGCACCAACTCTAGTTTATTTTAATTCTTAGGTCTTAATATTACAGCCATAATGCTTCATGCTGACTTTGGATACACGTGGATGTGTCCTCTCCTAAATTTTAAAAGAAGCCTTCAAGATATTTTACTCTGTAATAACAGCAAGGATACATACCTTTCATAGCTTGGTTCTCCAGTCAGACTGAAAAAGCTTTACAAAGGAAGTAAGTATCATTAGACCTACTTAATAATGAGAAACAGGCACAGAGAGGTGAAACAATTTGCTCACAAAATTACACTATATTCCAGATATATAGGTGGGAGTAGGACCCCCAAACTCCTCAGCCCTGTCCACAGTGGTGCAGTCACTAGCAACAAATTCATTTCCAACACACATAAGAAATAATTGTTTCCAAACTTCACAAAAGCAAAAGAACAACTTTACTTGCAGCCGGGCAAAACAATTTTATTCAGTTTTCTGCAGAAGAATGTCACCTTTAGAGGTTTGTTTTCATTTCATTCATAGCTTATTCCCTTTCAGCAGAGCAACCAACTGCCTCATCACTCCTTTGAAGTTGCTTTCTTTTTCTCACACTGGCATGAGCTACATAGACAACTCTTCTCTCCCCTTCAGTAGGGAAGGGTGAATTGTAGTAGGGCTGTTTTGCATAGGTTTGGGATATTATTTGCTATGTCTCTGTAAATAGCTGCAGTTCCATAGTGTATCTATTTTTATAGCTAACTTTCAAAGCAACACAATAGTAAATAATAATGGATTTTCTAGGAATCAGCAAAGTGGAGACAAGAAAATATAGCCCTGCGCAAAGCAGATTTCATGAAATGAGGCTGACAAGAAGAAAAAGAGAAAGAGATGAAATCTTGACGTCAAGGTGAAGGGAAGGAACAGAGAGGTGCAAGAGTGTAGACCCTGAAATTATCTTGCAAATGAAGGCCAAAGAGGCAGGTACAGAGATTAGGGGGCAAAAGAAAGTGGTAAGTCTCTGTCAGTGACAAAGTAGTGGAAGAATGAAAAATAAGCAAGCAAAATAGGAGACCTTGCTGGTCTTCACATCAACACTGGCTAGATCTTGCAATTGGAAAACAAGAGGTAGGAGAGAAGCTGTAGGGATGAGTCACCATTTACACATAAGCAATTTACTCTACGAGCAAGAATAAGGAACAGACCAGGCACGTCGTTCAGTGAATAGCTATAGTTTTCTGCAAACTGGCAGAATGCTAACAGCACCCGCCAAAACTGCAATACACAATTTAACATCATTTCATTGCTAGTGATCCTGAGCCCCAGAGGCAGAACACAGGAATGGACCTCCTCCTTTGGCACAGCAGGAAAGAACTGATCATATTTATCTCTAAGGCAGCTCTGAAGCACTTGGCAATCACTTTTTTTATTACAACTGCTCTGGTCAAGTCTTTGGCCATTTAACCTACCACCCAACATACTTCAGGCTGACTGCAGGTAAGTTGGATGAATTTCTGCATCTAAAGAAACTTTTGTTTCCAGGGCTGTCTCCTGTCCAAAACGTGCTTTTCTTCAGTTAACTAAGTTCACCATGTGACACTGCCTTTTTCTTTGTTACCATTTCTGATTTAACCAAACAGCTTATTTTCCTGTGCTCATTGAATGGTCTCTAAACTATTACTGTAAGTGCTAAACCCACCTGTCCTAAACTATGCTTAATCGCAATACAATGTATGAATTACTGGAATTGAGCACTTAGTAGATGACCTATAGAATCACAGAATGGTTTGGGTTGGAAGGGACCTTAAGACCGTCTAGTTCCAACACCCCTGCCATGGTCAGGGACACGTTCACAGAATCACAGAATCACACAGAATCACAGAATTGTCTAGGTTGGAAAAGACCTTGAAGATCATCCAGTCCAACCATTAGCCTAACATTGACAGTTCTCAACTACACCAGATCCCTAAGCGCTATGTCAACCCAACTCTTAAACACCTCCAGGGATGGGGACTCCACCACCTCCCTGAACAGCCCATTCCAAAACCCAATAACCCATTCTGTAAAGAAATACTTCCTAATATCCAGTCTAAACCTTCCCTGGCGCAACTTGAGGCCATTACCTCTTGTCTTATCACTCATTACTTGGTTGAAGAGACTCATCCCCAGCTCTCTGCACCCTCCTTTCAGGGAGTTGTAGAGGGTGATGAGGTCTCCCCTCAGCCTCCTCTTCTCCAGACTAAACAATCCCAGTTCCCTCAGCCGCTCCACTAGACCAGGTTGCTCAAAGCCCCGTCCAACCTGGCCTTGAACCCTTCCAGGGAGGGGGCAGCCACAGCTTCTCTGGGCAACCTGTGCCAGTGTCTCACCACCCTCACAGTGAACAACAAGCTCCTGACATCTCATCTAAATCTACCCTCTTTCAGTTTAAAACTGTTACCCCTCGTCCTATTCCTACACTCCCTGATCAAGAGTCCCTCCCCACCTTTCCTGTAGCCCCCTTTAAGTACTGGGAGGCCGCTATAAGGTCTCCCCAGAGCCTTCTCTTCTCCACCCTGAACACTTCCAACTCTCTCAGCCTGTCCTCACAGGGGAGATGCTCCAGCCCTCTGTCTTCTCTGTGGTCCTCCCCAGGACTCACTCCAACAGGGCCATGTCCTTCTTATGTTGGGGGCCTCAGAGCTGAATGAAGTTCTCCGGGTGAGGTCTCTATATTGAATATAATTTGTTATTGAAATACACACATTTTTTATTAATTTTGTGCTGCTCTTTTCAGAAGAGATGTTCAAGATCTCTTAGAAGTAGTGCTTTAAGAGTAACACCAGCTATTCTCTGACTGTCAGCCTGTGAAGTCTTTTCCTTTGTCTAGCTTGAGCTGAAATCCAGATGTTTACCATCCAGTATCTGTCTGGTCATTCTCTTTTGGCTTTCCTTCCTCCACCCTGCAAGGACATCACATCACTTTATCTCTACCAACTGTACCAAAATCCTGAGGCCTATTCTGTCTTTGGAAGATTTCCAATTATTTCAGAAAGCAGATTGCAGCGTACCACTAATTGCTGTTAAAAAGAGTAGATAGCTCAAGTAGCTGTTATTTATTCATTTGACATTCTTAAACATACACTTGGATACCTACAGAGTTTCAACAAAGCTTCAATGAAGTCTAAACCTGCACTTAGTTTTTTATCCGTGTAATTTGCAGGTCAGCCTTGTGGCTTCTTTTATTGCCAATAATTAAGCAATTCAAGGTAGATTATTTCACTCATGAAAATTTACATTGCTCTAAGCAAATATGCTCTGGGAAAGCTGCACTGCAAACCATTCCCACTGGTTGTCTCTTCAAGTAAACTCCAAGCACATCCCCAGAAATCAGGTACCTTGTTCCTCACTGCTGTGTGCTGCTTCCCTGATGTAAAGGAAAAGAATGTGGGTACTCACAGAGCTGCAGAATGACTGAGGCTGGTAGGGACCTCGAAGGATCATCTAGTCCAACCTCTGCTCAAAGCAGGGCCAGCTAGAGCAGGTTGCCCAGGGCCATGACCAGCCAGATGTGACTAGCTGCAAGGATGGAGAGTCCACAGCCTCTCTAGGCAGCCAGTGCCAGCTTTCAGACACCCTCACTGTAAAAAAGTTTTCTTATGTTTAAATGGCATTTCCTGAATTTCACCTTGTGCCCATTGCCTCTTCACTGGATACCACTGAGAAGTCTGGCTCTCTCTCTACATCCTCCCCCATCAGATATTTATGCACAGGGATAAAATCTCCTGAGCCTTGTCTTCTCTGGGATGGCTTCTTCCTGTTGTCTGAAGAAGGCCTCATCTCCTTCCTGATCTGGCGGTCTAGCAAACACCCACCACAGCATCACCTGCATTGGTCTGCTCTCCGAGGTCCCAGCTGGCTCATCGTCGGTCACAAGGCAGATCTCCATGAATTGCCCCTCCACCCACACTGTGAGAGATGACTTGTAAAAACAGGTCCTGAAAAGAAACAGGCCTGCAAGAAACAAGGACTGAGAAAAACAGCCTGAGAAAGAGATAAAGGATAGCGGGGGGGGGGGGGGAGGGGGGGGAAGGGGAGGGGAGTGGAGTGGAGTGGAGTGGAGGCCCTCCCAGCTAAGGAATGTCTCAAACACTCGCAAATAATGAAACTATAGTCACGGGGTGGATAGTGTGGAGGTCGAAGCTGATAAGACTGCCCGAATAACACAAGATGCAGCTGGAGGAGGGAGCCCTGTGGAGACAGGAGGGCTCTGCTCTGGTACACCTGGTCAAATTTCAAGGGCCATCTGTCCGGTGAATGACCTCTGTTTCATTATCCACGAAATGCATATTAAAGTTAACACCCCTGAATATGCCAACGAAGACTAACAAGATCGTGCTAATTACATCATCCCATGAAACACCTTACCCCTCACCATACCCGGGATATGTAGTATCTGGGTCGACCTAGGGGATGGACCCAAGGAAAGTGTGTATAAATTGAGGTGGGGCAAGAGGGGGAAGGTCCGGAGAGTGAAGTGAAGCAAAGAAGACAGATGCCTCCTGGAACCCTCGCTGGCGGGATGAATGCAGGAACCCAGACCGGTGATCGCTATTTCTCTATTATCTGCATCTTCCTCCTTTCCTTTTTCCCCTTTTCCTTCACTACCATTAAGGCATACTGTATTGCTTGCCACAACTTGTTATATCCTTAGCCAATTATCATGTATTCAGTTAGTACATTGTAGGAAGTTAATAAATGTTTGGACTTTGAGACCTGTCTCACCGTTGTCCAACCTGTTGGGGATTTACGAATCTGAGTCACTTGTCTCCCTTGTCTGAGCGGGACGTGACACTCGCGTAAAGTGCAAAATCTGCTGTGGATCCTCACTGCTCTCCCCTGTCATTCATATGATGTTTTCGCCCCACTTGGACAGGCAGATCCTGTCTCTTTGTAGCCATCTTTGATCCCCAAATAAGATCCCATAGTCATAAAAGCCATATCCTTGTTGTTGACAGCAGCTGTGCAAAGTAGCTGCTGACCTACAGGGTCAGCCCACTCCTTCGCTAGCCCTCCACCCTAAAGGACAAAACCATCTGGGCCACATGTCCTCAACCATGATCTGTGAAACCATGTAGCCATACCTGATATGCTCCAGCTTTCCTTGACTGTATCATTGGTGCTCACATGGAAGCGGGTAATAGCCCAAGGGCTGGACAGGCCTAAGCAGTGTGTCTATAACATCCCAGATCTGAGCCACTGGTAAGCAGAAAGCATCCCTAGAACAGTAGGTCAGGGTGACAGAGGGGGACTGCATCCCCGACAGGAGGGAGTCACCCGCTACTGTCAGCCTTCCTTCTCAGGCTCAGCTGGCTCAGATGCTTCATTGGACAGGGCTCCCAGCCCTGCACCCAGAAATCTGAAGCTATTCTACAGCTGCAGCAAGAGCCTTCCTCCTGAGCCCAGAAGTCACAAGCTTCTGCCTCTGCTGTCATGGAAGTCTTCATTTCCCAACTTGATAAGCAGAGACTGCCAGCACATCCCTCAGTACAGCTGGGGGTTCAGGCTTTTGTACCTTTGGCGTCTTGGAGGAGAACCAGTCAATCTCTTTCTAGACCACTTCTGCACCAACCGCTGCATCTGGGACCTGTGCTTTAAGGCCAGCAGCTATACAGGCTTCTCCACAGAACCTGCTGAAAGGGTGCTTGATCTTCCTTAACTAGAAGTCAGCTGGAAAAAAAACCAGCTCAAAGCACCTTCTGATCAGGAATAGCTGGCAGAGTTCATTAGAAGCTGCTACAGCCAGCACCCTGAAAATCCTTAAAGAGTTCCCAGGAGTCCTCCAACAGCCCTAGAAGTTCCCAGATCTCAAAGGAAAGCACAGAAACTTCTAGTCTGTTGCCTGTCTCTTTTAGCTGCGCTCACCTCATGAGTTTACTACAGTCCTGATGAACACCACGAGCCACAGCAGCTCATGTTCAAAGCATCCTTCGTCTGCGGAAGTACAGAGTACAACTTTAGGGATCAACAACAGGCTACCAAGTAGAACTTCTTAGGTTCCAATGAGATAGAGTTGCTAAATCTTAACCTATCGCTGACCCAAACAATGTAAATTGACATTTAATGGGAAATACTGCAAATCTCTACATTTCTTTTACAATATGCAGTTTTCTTGATGCCTTGATTTTCTTGTGTAACCAACAGCAGTTACAAATCTTTATGGAAAAATAAAATGGAAATATTTTAATGATTTTTTTAAAGGCAATGGAAGAAATAGCAAAACAATAACAAATTTGCAATTTTGAAATTATTTAAAACCCAGCTCTGAAATGCAAACTCCCAAATATTAAGGGAGCACTATGGTAGATGAATGAGACTTTACATAAACTCTGCAAATGAGGTACTGATTTGAAACTGCACTAGAGAGGAGAGTATCTCAACTTCTCATGAAATACATAATGCTGGCAGAAAGATGACTGATTTCTGTTCTTTGATGCCGACATAAGGTAAGATACTTTATCATTTGTTTGGAAAGAAAGCACTTGTTCTTGTAGCGATAGTTATTGCTCTTCAAGGACTATAGAAAAAAATAGAGATCAATGCATTGTAGTGCTGTATTTACACATTTTTGCAGGAAGTGCACAAACATCTAATTCTCATTCCTCTGTCTTCCCATTTATAAAAGAAAAAGTAACTCCGAGGGTACTGGTTGTCTATGACTTCTTTTTCTTGTGGTTGATTAACTCAACATCAGCTTGTTTTGTGAAGAGAAGGCTAAGGGTGAATCTAATCTCAGCCTACCACTCCTCCAAAAGGAGCTGTAAGGATGATGGAGACAAATGCTTCGCAATCATGGATAAACAGCCCCAAGATGGAGGTCAGGAAAAGACTGGATGTCAGAAAAAGATTCTTTACTTGCAGAATAGTGCAGCTCTGGAAATGGTCATCTGATGCAGCTGTCAAATCTCCAGACTTAGAGGTATTTTAGACTCAGCCCAGGCAAAGCTGACCTGATGTAGTTCAGTGCCTTGAGCAGAAGGCTGGGCTGAAGACCTCCAGCAGCCCCTTCCAAGCAAGGGACATTTCTACTTTCTATGACATGGGCTTGGTGCCTGCAAAGGCTTTTGCCCAGACTGCAGTCTGCTCGTTAGTGCCTTTCCCTCATCTAAAGTCACTCCTCTTCCCCAGATTTCCCAGATTTGCAGGATTTTCACTGTCACTGAGCTCTCCATCTCTTTATTAAATTGAATAAAAAGTTGGTGAACAAATTCAAAAAATGTTGGGGGAGATAGAGGGAGAAAAGAAAGACAGAAGGACAGAAATTCAAACACACTTATTCTCTCTTTCTTTCCAGACACTTTTATTTTGCTCCCACAAAGTTATGCCACAGGGCAGACTGCCACAGGCCAGTGTATATGGGAATTCTCATCCTTTTCAGTATGTCCTTAACACAAAGATATGAAGGCACAAAACCACCATTCATCTTCCCAACACACATACAGTCCTTTTCCTTTTCCTGAGGCCCATGGTTCCAACTCTGCCAGACATAATCCCAGACGAGGCAGACAACTGCTCTGACCTGGTATTGTAATTGCTGCATTCTGGCTCCCTTATAACATTTGTGTCCATGACCTGATTTGCAAATCCAGCCGAGGATATAGGGCAGGACAGAGCAGATGGAACAGCATGTTACGACCTCTGAGTGGTATTTCTCATCATGTATTGACTGAGTTGAGAAAGCAAGTTACAGTGTTAGGCTCTCCAAGATGCTAAAGCAGAAATCAACGTTAGCATATAAAAATGCCGAGTGAAAGATGTTCCTGTGCATCACAAACAGCAGCATTGTCAGCCAGTGAGTTCAGTGGGAAACATCGAGCTGCCCATGTTGGGAAGTTGTTGAGGAGACAATATGGAAGTCATACTTAATTCTTCACATATTTAATTAGTCTTTTTCACACTTAATGATAAACACAATGCGCACCCACACAGCGTATGAACTGATGTCTGAAATACCAGCCATTACATCCACTGGGTTGAGAAAAGATAGTTTTGTCTTGCTTGGAAGAGATCAGCTGTCCATTTTTCACTCCCAGGCAGGGATGCTGGCCCAGTCGGTAAGGAAAAGAAGACATACAGGACTCCATCAACAGTCCTTTGAGCTCTGACTCCATCTGTGATGTGTTTTATTTACCACCACCTTTCACCAAAACCTCCCCAAACCTTCCATATAAAATCAATACCAAAAGTCCTTAGGGCTTCTTGACAGCAACCTCTGTCTTGATAACAACCCAAAATGAGAAAGAGTTTCTTGATCTTTGTTTCACTATTTGACAAGGTTGGCTTTTTTCTGCCTGGAAAATAAGAGCAGCAGCACTGTGAATGCCATTCATATAATTTCTTTTTTTTGAAAGAAGTTCAGCGCTATTTCTTAATGATGGTCAAGGCTTGGATGCACACCATCTGCCTGGTCATTCCAGAGGCAGACCTTTACTGTCACAAATCCCTCATCCGCAGCTGAACATTTCTGGACATTTCCAATCCACCTTACTCTTTCCATTTACAGGGGGGAGAATCAGAAGCCTCATTACATTACATCACTAAAATAAGGCAGATCCTTTGTGCCTATCTGAACCAATGTGAGATTGAGAGACTGACAGCATTCATTTTCTTGACCTCAGGGGCCCCACTCAAGGAAAGAAAATATCTAATGAGGTTTCCCCTGGGTTTGGCATAAGCTCAGAGACTAGCTCAGATGTAGCCACCCAACATTGGGCCAAGTGAATTTCAATCTAAACATTGCTTAATTCTTGGGCAGAGCAATCAGGTCCTCCCTGACAGACAACAACATTACTTTGCTCATATTCTTTAAGACTCAGAGTATTAGTCAGCCAAAACCCACTGAGCCATTAGAAAAGCCACCCACTGACTTCCATTTTTTTTTTTTTTTTTTTTAAAATCAAGAGGCTAAAATAATCTTTGGCAGAGATATGCAAGAGAATTGTGTAATACAGGCCTGCTTCTACAAGTTTCTTAGCTTTTCCTACACTTCTGAGCTGAAGCATCCTCATTTTCCCCCTTTTCTTTATTCTTTGTCTCCTACTCTTAGTTGCACAAGTTTTTTTATTCACCCATGAAATTCATTAGGCATTATTGTACACATCTCTAAGCACAACATACCAGACAAAGCAGGAAGGAAAAAAAAAAGAACAAGAAAGAGTGAGCATAATGGACCCACATGGGACAAATAAAATCCGTCTGTAATTATTTTAGCGCTAAAATTTTATAGCGTGACAATGAGTTAAAACCAAAATACAGCTACGAAAAAAGCAAACAACACAAAAGCACCTTGATAACAAGCAACCATATTGAAAAGATAAAGAGCAACAGTAAATACGTGACTCCTGATAAATACATTTGCCAGAATCCCCATATCAGCTAAACACAATCCTACTTGCAATTACATGGCCTTTTTGTTACAGGCGGCAGTGGTGCCCTGTTCATTGCACTTCTTCTGTTTCAAGATTCCTCACTGAATACCTAGAATTTTCCCATCGTGCATGACTTTAAATCCTTGCCCAAAAAATATAGGGGCACTGGATAAGCCACCATTACTTTCTAGTCTCTCTTTATATTTTTCTCCCTAAAATTTTCCTTAAAATAAACCAGATTTTCAAGTTCCTCTATAGCTATTAAATTAGGAAATCAGAGCCAAGCAATATGGACACTTTCACCCTTTTGGGTCCCCAGCTGTTTCAACAGCCTTCTCTAGTGAAACAGTACAAGAACTTACTTTCATTCCTAAATTCAGGGCTGTATTCTGAATAATCTGCTCCCAGTAGCTAATTTCGGTATCATGACTGCTTTTCTCCACTGACAGTGCAGACAGCCGGGTCTGGCAGTGCTGGATTGTAGGTGGCCTGAATCACTGATCACTTTCTCAAATTCAGATGCTAAAGATAGGCTTCTGTAGAAAAACAGTCTGAATATGGCCCCACATCTCTGCCAATTTTTCTCCCATGATTTGTGTTTGCCCAGCTCTGAACCTCTCAAAATCTCATCAAAGATGCTGCAAGAAATGCTCAGCACTTCAGTCTCTCTTTCCTGGAACCTGTACCGCAACCATGTCTCTGCTTCACAATTTGTATTCCTCCTTATTAGTACTTCCCTTAATTTGCATTATGTAATCCCTATTTGGAAATCATTTCTAGATCCTGTTTATATTCTATTTAATACAATTTACAGACTACTGCTTAGAATAGGGCTGGTGTTGCACTAAGTATTACTGACCATGTAATCCAGGTGCCTTCCAACATGACAAATACAATCTCTCATTCAAGCCATGGTCTCTATCTGCCTAAGACCTTTTTTCTTTTAGCATCTCTTCAAACTTTCCTGGTTTAGTTGAGTTCACTGTTAATTCATCTGCTTTCTTTTTACCAGGCTTCACTGCAGTCAAAGCAAACCTAGTCAGCTGCCTGACACAGAATTTGGTCTGAAATACAAACGGCTGTGAGATTTTTAGCGCTTGATACTGCCAGCCTCTATTCTAAGAAGTAATCCTTATTTATAAAAAGGGTCACCTTTGAATGAGCAGCAACAATGCTGATAAGAATCTGAAGGACTGAACCTTATGAATGTAATTTTTTGCAGGTTATTTAGAGAGAACAAAACAAGCAGACGATCAGATTTAGACATCTGTTTTAAAGGCAACTCTGCAAGTTGTCTGGAGACTAAAATAGATTATTAGCAGGAAATGGAGTTTTCTTAATATTAAATCTGATCCTGCCCTACTGAAAATCAATGGAATTTTGTCTCAGACTTTTATGGGAGAGGGACTTAACACATTTATGCTCCCAAAGACCTGGCAGCATATACAGAAGCAGAGCTACAGCAACTGTCAAAGAGAAAGCTCAATTTGGATAAACCTTAAATTTCAATATAAAAGCATTCACACTGGAGAAAGAAAAACATGGGAAGATACAAATGTCAGCTTCGAGTGGCATTGCTGAATGCACCAGTGGAAACATTCAGCTTTCTGCATGATCCATGAAGTATGAAAACTAAGAAAATCCAAAAGATTTAGGTCCACAAGAGTGTGGTTCCACACAGAAATGTTCACATGGAATGAGTTGGTGTTTATGTTAGTGATGTTATTTTCATTTTAGTGTCTTCAAACAAAAATATCAGAATATTTTGCCAACGTCAATTAAGACTCAGAATGCTTCTGGGACACACATCCTTATTACACCCATTTTTACAGACTTCAATGACACAGAGTTTGACTCATTAAAGGCCAGAAAATGAGTCAGCAAAGAAAAAGAGCCCAAAAGCCCCAATCATCCATTGTCTGTGATAACCACTGAATAACCTCTCTCTCCTCCGTCATTAGTCAGCCTTGGGAATAAAGTCACTTATCGGAAACATAAAACTATTCCATACTTGATGTTTGCCTTTTTTGTATGTTTGTTTTTCACTATGATTGCCTCCTAACATTTCCCAGCCTTGCACACAGACTGATGCACTTAATTTTGACAGACACAAAATCCCTCTTAAATCTGCTGCAGTGTTTATACTGGGATGTATAAAAATGACTTTGTGAAACAGAGTCTCGAAATAGAAAACGAGATTAAAAATATTTTGCACATGAAGACTTCTCTAGGCTATGAGAGAAAGAGAAGAATATTACAAACCTTATTCTCTTTCTCCTCATCGCCTAAAGGGGCCCCTACAGCAGAACTATTATCTTTAATCTTATGTTCTCTTTTCAGCATGTATTTTATTTTCTTTTCTCTGCTAACAATACTCTGGCCTCTTAATAGCTCCTGAGTTCATCTCCTAAAAAGATATTCCAGGATAAGGCTTCTCTGTATTAGATTTGCAAAGGTTTAGAAACAGCTTGGGTTCTCTCTGTGCTAACAAACACTTAGTGGTAAATGCCTACTCAAAGAGAGTATTGCAGCAGTGATTTGGTCAGTGTATGAGCCAGTTTGCTTAACAAGCATGAACCTCCCTGGCCTGCCAGTATTACCGCAAAATAGAATCATTTTCCTAAATGGTTTCATTAAAGGGACATTGTGAGGCTGAATAGGAGATATTGAATGAAAATGGACAGAGTGAATTTTTAGTCATGCCAAACGAGTCTGTGGCATCAGTCACAAAGGTTTCACTGAAGAAAATGCCTCTATCGCTTTATTTGGAGATGAACACATTTGCAATGATTCTGAAAGATTCGCTGCCACAGCCACTGTGGCTATACAGCGCTCATCAGCCATGATCGAGCCAATTTGTCAGAAGAACCCAGGATGAGTTATTGTCTGACAATGCCAAGACTTACATTCGCTGTGGAAAATCATAATCATCCGTTGCTTCAAACAATTCCAGTTGAATTGCCTTCCCAAATTATTCATCCCATACAAAGCCATGATAGGAATATCAAGAAGGAAGAGCGAGCCACACAGAGCAATCACAGCCTCTCCTCGAAGGGGCGTCGCACCAAGCAGCTTGGAAGGCAACAACAAATTCTGCATTTTAACAAAAACCAGGAAGAAGAGGGCCAGGAGAGCATCGTGTGAGACAGCTGTTGCTATTTTTAATGTACAACAATGCTGGAGCACAGACTGAGCCTACTGTCCTTTGGGATTTTTCAACTTTCTCTGTAAGATGGGAGGATAGGGTGTCCTGAGGGAACTCCACCTACACAATAATTGAACATGGGCCATGGGCACTAGGATTTTTCTTGCTTCTTTTTCTGCCTGAAGCCCACGTTTAAATTTCTGGAAGACTGAAACATATATCCCTGTCTTCAGGCTGGTAACAGTGTAGTTGAGTGACACTTAGCAACCTGTGACAAAAAGACTTGATGATCTGACCTTCATTTCTAATGAATTTATATGTGCATTTCCACACAGGAGAGTTCTTTAGTCAGGTACAATATACTATTTCCGCAGACCTGCCCCATAGAATAAGTACTATTACAATGTCTTCTACGTATAAGGCATGATACAGTACTAACATAATCATTCCCATCAATAGGATTCATCTCCTCAAACTGCAGCCATGCAAAAGCATAATTCTCTCTAATTTCATGGAGATAAATACGCTTCCAAAGGTGTCTCTGTTGCAGCTATCTTGGGCAGTTCTTGTAGGATGGGAAGAATTGCCCTGGGACTACTCATCTTGCTCCACTGACAGTGAACAGAGCCTGGACTTTCAGGCAATTCAAATTAGAGATAAATATCACCTGTAGTATACAAGAGAGATAATTATGCACAAACTCCTACAGTCACAACTTTACAGTAATTCAGTGGGATGCCTTTTTATTGTTACCAATATTTTGTAGGCACATTTCTAATGCCAAATCCATTTTCAGATAACATGGGCATAAAAACAGTTGAGAAACATGTAGGTGTTGCAAGTGTAGGTGGGGTTTCTGTAACTCATCTTGTTTCACATCCACTGTAAAGATAAATATCAATGCATGGCGATACTACTGGAATTTATCTTGCTGCTGATTTATGGCTTATTGGTCATTGAAAGAAATCAATGACATGAAGTTAGACTTCTGTAAAAGCAGTAAGTAATGCAAAAATATAATGAGGACAAGTAGATATAAACTTTCAATGGCCTAGGGAAAATGAATAGTTTAGCAAATGCATGATGTTACACATATGCTCCTTTAAAAAAAAAAAAAAAAAAAAAGGGAAAAAAACAAGAAAGAAAGAAAAAGAGCAAGAAAGAAAGAAAGTAAAAAGGCTGCCTTATTTTCCTGAACTCTCAGCCACCTTTCCTTCCAGCTCTCTCTACATTACAGATCCAACATGCATCTCTGTCAAGCCAGCCTACGTGGTCGCACTGTAAGCTACTGTCCTCCAAGCTGGGGTCTGAAACAAAACTAAGAGACCAATAAATCATGCTACAAAAGGGAATCTCAAAGACCACACAGTGGGCTCTTTTTTCCTTCTTTTTTTGATTTCCTAGTGCCTTTTTTTTTTTTTTTTTTTTTGCCTTATGTGATGCTTCTTGCAAAGGCCTTTGGCAGATCAAAAAAGCTCATAGACAAAGACAATTAATCCTCATCATCCTTATTCTGACTTGTACTAACCAATTAAATTTAAAATCATTTTCTTCATGAAGCGGGATTGAAATCAAACCCTGAGATTAGAAAGTGACTGAACTTTCAAGACGTTCACCCATAGTGACTTTTCTTGATAGTAAGATTTTCAGGATATGGCCTCAAATGCATTGATTGAACCTTCCAATTACTGTGGTAGGGATGGCTTTTCTCTAGGCTTGATTCTGGTGTTACTTTAATAAGAATATATTTGTGCACATTCTTTATACCTGTGTAGTTAATGAATCAACAGAGCTGAATCAGGCCAGTCATTCACTGTGTCTGCCTATCTAGAGACCAAATTTGATAATAGACTGTGCTCTTAGCAACGGGATGAGTGTTTCGAGGTGGATATATTCTGGGGAAAAAAACCCAAATGAGCTGACAAGTGACTACAGCATAGTCAGGGGTGGGAGAAGGACCGATCTTTGGAGAGGATTTAACTAAGCTAGGCAGGAAGCTCCAGCTACACACAGGGCATATTCATAAGGTATAGAAAAAAAAAAAAACTCATGAAAATAAAAACAAATTAGCATATCCTACCTAACATTTCATTCCTGTTCTTAACAGATCATGATCAATGTTAAAAATACATCAGAAAAAAGGCACTCTTGGCACCCAAAAGTTTCTCACTCTCTCACTTCCACAGAAAATCTTTCAGTGAGTCTCTTTGCTGTGATGACAATCACATCCATAGAGGATTTAAATCGCCAGTGTTTTCAAGACAACAATCTTAACCAAGACCAAATTTCTTACCACTATGGCAATGGCAAACCATTGCCGCCATGGCAAAAAACAACTTTGTCTCTGGGTAAATATTCAACCCTTCCTGCTGTGACTTTTTTTCTGTATGTCCAAATGAGTTGCTGAGAGGCTGGTCAGAGTAGACGGTGCCTTACTTACAGCTCCTTACTCCCAGCCCTGCACTGCCAAATTTTAGATACGATTACTCCAGTCTGCATGCTGGAAGCGAGGGGAGAGTCAGACAGAAAAACCTCAGTAAAAACAAACTCAAAAGTGAGTGATATTTGAAGAAAAACAATAATTTAACAAACAAACACATGGTTCTGAGGCAATTTCACACATTGCTTTCCAGGATCCAGAGGTCTCTGAACCATGTTTTATGCAACAAGCAGCTGAATGCCTTTTGTTCAGTGTGAACTGCCCAATTTAGTTAAAATGAGTTAGTTTGCCTCCTATATCAATACCTGCCAATGTTTTAGCATAAAAAGAAATGAGAATATTAGGGCTTTTTTTTTTTTTTTTTTTCAGATGGCATCTGGTTGGCTATTGTGCAAATACTAGAGCAGTTGTGCACACCCATTTTACATTTAGTCTAAGCTAGCCTTTAAAATACCCTAGATTTCCTCTGTCTATCATTTTCTCCTTTGATAATGTTTCTGAGCTGATGGAAATTTCACTTAGAATGCTGTTAACCTCCAAGAAATTAAATATTGGGAGAATATATTAAGCAGAACACAAAAACTAAACAGATTTTAGAAGAGTCGTAAAAGGCAAGAAGCAACTGGAATAGAAGATGGAAGGAAAAATAAGATTCATATGTAATACCAAAAACTGATTTAAGTCCAGCACTCACTGGAAAAGAGTGCAGGATCCAGACCTTGCAGTGTAACAAAAAAAAAGGTAATGCTTAACATTAAAATAATAGTTTCCATTTCAATTTGTGTGGGCACAAGTAAATTTAAAAAATGTTATGCCTTCACAGTGGTAAATTAGTGCACTTTGCCCACACATATCTTTTTTAAAAAAAGACAATGTGATCCAGAACACAATTTCACTTTTGCAATGCCAGTGAGCCAGGGTAAAGCTTTAAGGCTCTGGATTCTCAGCCCTGTGTTTGGACCCCAGAATGAAATTACATCACCTCTTTTCTCAATTTCTTAAACCCAACTTTAAAAATATGTACTGCCTCAGGGTGCCCTGCTTCATATTGTCACAGATATAAAATTTTTGTGGGTTATCTGCTTCTAAATCCTTGCTCTGAGCTCAAAGGCTGGCTGAAGCGGGTCTATAAAATAGGGCTGAACCAGAAAAAATAATTATGGATAATCACAGAGTTTCCTGTTTCCAGCTGGGACAGAAGAACAGCACTGACAGCTCCTTCCATGGCACTTCACTACCCACCTTTCCATTTGTGGCCTGAATCTCTATGTAACACACATGATTTAAAGATAATTGAAAATCTGTATTCAAAGAGAGATCATTGAAAATCTGGTATCTTTGCCAAAAACATTTCAGAATATTTCAAAGAGGTGAAACCCATGAGAGTGAGTCCTGAGGTCTAGCCGATATTTTCATTGACAATTTAAGTTCTACGAAGGGAAAAATAAATCTAAAAAATAAGGGAAAACTGATTCAAATAGGAAGGTGCTACTGATGATTTGTAGCACACAAATTAAAATTCAACAGTATTTTGATAATTCAGCCCAAAACACAGTAAAATGCAGTTCACTGAAGATGAGGACAGAATACTAATCTTCAGCAAGAGAATGCAAATGTAAATATCTAGCAGCTAAAAAAAACCCACCCAAAACCCTGGCTTGGGGACCAGCAGCTCTTGGAAGGCTCTCTGCTAGCAGATTGGCTAACCAGGCACAAGTGGCTTGTATAGCAAAATACCCACCCGTCCCTCTGAGCTGCACTAGTGTACACAGGAACGTCCAGGAGGGCATCGCTCCGTTGCAGGCAGCACTGCTGGCATTTCAGCATGAACACCAGGTTTGGGTTTGGCCCACACTTCGAGACTCAGCACAGGTCAGTGGGAAAAATGGTCAGAAGATGGTAACAAGAAAGGTAAGAGGTTTTCACCTTACCAAGAAAAAAACTGGAGGGAGTGTGTTTACTTACACTAGAAAATAGAAAAACGTTGTGAGTGGGAAGCGTGGTAACCAGCTCCTATGCAGAAAGGTTTTTAAACAGGATGGGATTGCAGACCTCAACAGGGCTCAAACGTTCAACATGAATCTTGTGTTTATTACATCTTGAATGTCTGTTTCAGGTAGATTGTATTTAAATCTGAGTTCCCAGAGAGACATAAATTCCCATTTCTCATATAAATTTTTAATGTACTTCCATTATTAAACCAAATTTTATTCCAAGGAGCTTTGCCTCTAAAATTAATCAAAAGATTTTTGTCGTACTCCAGATGAAGCAAACACAGAATTCCAGGAGCCTAACACAGAAACTGGACTTCTAAAAATAGACTGTGCAGAGCCTGACTTGCTTTAAGTCGAGTGGGTAGGTCACATATTACATCCCTCTCGGCTGATCAGCATCGGTCAGGTGTTGCTTGAAAGGCAGCTCAAGAGGGAAAGCAAATAGATTGATTCAGCTCAGAGCTCAGAAACACACACTGATATGACAAGAGATAGCAGAAACTCCATGAAATAGAGTGAAATCTCTATACATTTGAAAACAGTTTGAGGTTGCTTTTTCTTCCCTGCCTGTTTATTACTCTGCATTGAAATGCTAAAAATAAAACTTGTTAGTTATGAATAGGTGGGAGTCGGATCTCCATGCAAACCAAAAATATACCCTAAAACATCCCTCTTGGTCTTCCCAATTTGGAAAATTAATTCCTGTCAACAGCACAGATATTTTGCATGAGAAAAAATAACAAGAGCTACAGCCAGCAACATAAAACCTAATGGCCCGTGCCCAAGGCCTCCCCTCTCAGCTGGAGGCAAAGCTCAGCAGAAGACCGTGGAAGGGGCTTTCTGGTTTTGGAGATGCAGCATTGAGGCAGAAATGTTCAGCACAGTGGCAAACAGACACTTTGGCACAAGTCAATGAAGGGATAATGATCTAGTGGAGGTAACAGCAGGGCACAAAAGGTGTTTGCAGATACAGAGCGATCGTTTGCCTGTTCCTCCTGACTGTTTGTGGGGTTACACAGGGCCACTGCTCACATTTGAGAGGCTCATGCTATGGATTTTGTTGAAAACAGGTTTAAAAATGCCATCCCAATCTTCTTTTGCAATGACTGTTTTGGAATGTGATAAACAGTGCAGAAATACCTAAAGAAAGAGCAAGACACCTTTAGTGAGATCATCTCTCTCCCTCCTTGAGAGAAGGAATGTGGTCCAAAACCCAATCTTCTCATTAATTATTTGTATTAACAGAAATTCTGACACATCAAACAATTTACTTGCCTTCTTATATATTACCCTCAGGTGAAAGTCTGCCACACTGTGCCCAGAAGAACACTTCAAAGTTTTCAAAGAGGGGGTCAGATGCTGTGTTTGGGGACCTGTCCCCAAGGCTACGGGTATGCGGCAGCTCCAGGCACCTGGCATTCAACCACTGAGCTTCACTCACTGCTCTTGCACCCTTTTTCTTCAATCATGCACTCAAAAAGGGCAGAGTCATCCTTCAACGTGCTACTTGAGAAATGGAGAAGGGAAAGAGAACATTCATAACCTTCACATTGAAGGTTTATTCCACAAATGTTCTTTTGTGAGACCGAGAGTAAAACGGGAGAGTAAAAAACATCCATGGATATTACTTTAATCTTACATCAGGAATATGTAACACCCTCTGTCTGACTCCATTTTGGCTAGACGAGACTGGCTTTCCTCAACGTATGAGACAGTATAGGACTTAGATCACGTGCCTGGTTTAGTTCCAGCTTCAATCCAAAGTTGCTCTTGACACAAAACCAGAGAAAACTTGGCAGCGTCATCTCCTGAGCTTGGGTTCAGTCCCGAGCAAAATTCCAAATGAAACACAAGGTCCCAAATCTGCATGGAGAAAACTAAAGAAAACGTTGGCACTCATGCTGGCAAAACAAGCGGCCAAGTTTTGCTGATATCCACACGGTGCTTCTCTTTCAGCTGCCCACAAAGAACTGATACTGCCTTGTGCAGGCTATTTGCCCTGTAATTGTACCTAAAACCGATGAGAGGGATGTCAAGGAAAGGAAAACTGATGTCAGTTCTCATGGCAGATGTGCTCCTGAGCCATCACCCCTCAGCCCACCATACACAGAAGAGGTCGGAGCAAACCCACACTGCGCAGTGCTGAAAATCCCAATAACAAGACGAAAAAGGAAAATTTCAAGCATGACTGAATAGTTGATCCCATCAAAGGAAACAGCTGAATTTTAGCTCGTGAAGATGGGAGTGATCACTTCTCGTATTGTCTCTACTTATGACATAGGTCTGGGAGCTAATCTTTCCTAAACATTTCCTGCATGATTAAGCTAAAATCACTTAAACCATGACATCTTTGCTCACATCAGGTAGGATGTTTATGCACAGTGCAGTTATGCAGAGGTTGAAACAATGCTCTGAATGAGTAAGGATGCCAGAATTGCCTCTTGACGCTTTCTGTGATTCAGCCCTCGCTCCTCCCTGAGATGTAAGGCAGGACTGGTACCCACCGAAGTCAAAACAGCATCTTGCATGCCTAAGTGCTGTGAAATCGTTTGCATGGGTGACGCTGTATGGACGCTAAATAAGCCTATGACAAGCTTTTTCCTCAAATACACATGCATTTTCATTAGTCTAAACTAAATGGTGACCAGAGGACGGAGTCAGACCTCTGCAGACAAGCACTCAGGAGGACGATGCTGTCAGTGCACTGGCTTACAGATAGGGAGGAAATTTTTCATTCACTAGAAGTGAGCAGAGAATCAATAGCTCATTTTTCATGTTACGGTTATTATGCCCAGTGCTCCACGGGTATTGTGTTATATACAGCCTCTATAGCAACGGCTTAGATTCCTTGCTCCTGTTTGCTCTGTCAGTGCCAATAATTGCAAAAATCCCCAGGGCTCAGGAGTGTTTAGCACCGATTGGGAAATACAATAGTGAACCCAGTAAAAGTAAAATAATAGCCAAAAAGAGCATCACATAAATATGAAAACAACTGTAGCACGACACTTTTCCAGTTCCATTAGAGTGATTACCCCAGTGGCAACCCAGCTCCTCAAAAAAACATGCAGTAAATGGTTGGTTTTTTTATTGAAAGTGCCTTTCACCATCCACAAGAATTGCTCCTGAGCATTGCAGCACCATCACAACAATGCACACACTGCTGAGGCTCTGCTTGTAGACATCCCCCACATTCCTGGGGCAGCAGGTTTGTAAGCTGATGAGGGCCTGGAGCATGACTCTCCCCTCCCAGGCTCACCTTCAGGCCAGGGGAGGAAAACTTCATCTCTACATCACAATTTTCAACTTCTATCAATATGTGATTGCAAAATGGACATACTATGAGTATAGAGCTGGGGGGTGAGGGGAGTGGAACAGGCTCGGATAAACCTGACGACACGGTCTACCTTAAACACATTTCTCTCTATCTGAAGTAAAGCAGAGGACTTGCACTTTGCTCAGGGAAGGCCTGTAAATATAACTCTTGTGCATGCAAGAGCAAAGTTTCACTCTGAAACGTGTGGTGATTACATGGAAATTGTAAAGTACAGTAAGGTACTTGCTCAGTCCATCTGACAAGTACAGCATTGGCATATATATTAAAAATAATAGTAGTAATACTAATGGGGAATACAGAGCTATAGTGAAAAGTAGTATCTGAAGGCTGGTGGCTGCAAGAATAAATACGGTCTGGTGATACACACCAACCTATGGAACCCCCAGACCACAGTACATAACAGAAAGCTCATTTTTTTGGCTTGCAAAAAGCCAGAGCCTAAGAACTGACAGCTAAGAGAAGCACACAGCAACAGCAGAGTCGAAAGCAGGCAGGCAATTTAATGCCCCCTGCAATGGCTTTGTCTTTCAGGTAAGTGAAACAGGGTGTTGAGTGTAAAAAGGCTGTTTGGTGGCAAAGTCTTCAAGTCAGGTTGAGAATCATAGTATCATATAATAGTTTGGGTTGGAAGGGACCTTTAAAGCTTATCTAGTCCAGCCTCCCTGCAATGAGCAGGGACACCTTCAGCTAGATCCGGTTGCTCAAAGACCCATCCAACCTGACCTTGAATGTTTCCAGGGAGGGAGCATCTACCACCTCTCTGGGCAATCTGTAAAAAAATTAATTACAAAAGCTTTTGTCAAGGGCTGATTCTCAACAGATTGCAGCAAGGGAGCTGCTCTGCTATGTACGATACCCTGACCCAGAATCAGGTAATCTACAAATGATTTAGTGCCAAGTGCCCCATGATTATGCAGCATGTGACGGGGGAGAGGCAGCACCATATTCACCCACCCCTTTGGTCCCGACCACAAGCAGCACTCTGCACTGGGCAGCCGGCTATTGTGAGCCCACCGAAGTGCCGGCAGCACTGCGGTATCGCTATGTCCAGGTGGGATTCTAACTTAGAGGTGTTCAGTCATAAGCCCGCAGATGGTAGCCTCGTGGCAGTGGCTCCTCAGCCAAGCACGCGCACCAGGGGTCTGAACCTGCGGTTCCTCTCGTACTGAGCAGGATGACTATTGCAACAACACATCATCAGCAGGGTAAAACTAACCTGTCTCACGATGGTCTGTTCCCTATTAGTGGGTGAACAATCCAACGCTTGGTGAATTCTGCTTCACAATGATAGGAAGAGCTGACATTGAAGGATCAAAAATGTCCCTATGAACACTTGGCCACCACAAGCCAGTTATCCCTGTGGTAACATTTCTGATTGAAAGCCAAAAAGCCAGGAGGATCCTGAGGCCCTGCTTTCATGGTCTGTATTTGTATGGAATATCGAGATCAAGTGAGCTTTTGCCCTCCTGCTCAGCAAGAGGCTTCCATCCTCCCTGAGTTCACCTTAGGACACCTGCGTTACGCGTTGACAGGAGTACCTGTACTGCCCCTGTCAAACTCTCCATGTGTTGCTGTCCCTGGAGAGGGTCATGCCCGGCGTGCACCGGGCGCTTGGCACCAGAAGTCAGAGCATCCCTCAGGGCTCGTTCCCCGCCACACCGGGTAAGTGAAAAAACGATCAGAATGAAGAAGGTGGTTGAAGAAAAACCACCCTCCAGCTTTCTTTGTGTTCAACCTCTGACTGCCAATTTATGTTTAGGGCTGATTTTCAGTATAGACTAGGGGGTATATAGAGGGGAATCCTTTATAAGAGCTGCCCTGCAGAGACAATGAGAGAATATACTGAGAGAGTAGACCCCTCTACCTTCCATTTCTAACCTTTATAAAAGTTCCTTTGAGAGCCTGCGTAGCAAATATAAGTTATTTGCTACACCTTAAATTAGCAACTGTAAAATTCTAAAATTTCTTATCTACAAAACATACATATTTATATATATTCTCATATATATCCATGAGTATAAAGAAAATAAGAATATTTTCTTTTCACCCACATAAACAGTAACAGGCTTGGAGCTAGACCTAACAAACCTTTGCAGCCTAAATGAAATTTGCCTGGTTGTGTTTGCAGGAACATAGAAAACTGCTTCATCAAATTCCTTATAGAGGAGAAATGAAAAAGCATTGATGACTGAACAGCAGAAAAAGAATGAGAAAGCTGGTTGGACTCTCATGTTCATTTTCTCCTTACTACGCAAGCAAAAGATCTATCAATAAAACTAAAAGATAAAAATTGATAGGTTAAAGCAGCACACACAGACTCTAATTCAATTAACCTGCACAACTCCCAGCCAACAGTTTCAAATCAGGGCTGATTTTCATGTGAATTAATATAGTTTTCACCATCTCACTCACTAGACTTGAAATGTCAGAGTAGTTTATAGCACCAGTGAGTAAACTGATGGTTTTCTTTGGTCAAAAAAATGCAACAATGTTCTAGCACCATTAAACGGTAATTGCCTTGTACATGTTCTCTCTCTGCTACAAACATTTAGCTTTGGCCATTGTTGGAGCAATACCAATGCGGTCCTGAAAAGATGTTCTAGTATTTGCTTTCTACACAATGACTTAAAAAGGAGTATGCAGCTAAATAAAGGATATTAGAGGACAGGTTTGCAGGCTCAGGAGCCGAGTGGCCAGATTTACCACCAGCCTGTGTTGAAGTGGTAACGCATGTGCTCGACCAGGTTGTGCTGCTGCACTGTATATGGCAGGCAGTGAAGGAGCATGAAACGCCAAATTTCATTAAGATTCCCCAGCAGCTGCTCTAAAAGGAATTAGCATGAGAAGCAGAGCACAAAGCTATCAGAAGAACGCTGCACAAGTGAATAGAAATTGAAGAAAAATGAGCTCCTTGTGAAATATTGCAATCACTTCTTTAAGCAATAAAGAGATGGTTTGTTAAATAATAGACTAGAACAACTCCAATAAAATAAAAACTGTCAAAGTACCCTTTTTAAAGTTGCTACACAATCTTCCAATTTTGCTTTCATTACTAAACAGTAACAGATGATCAGATTTTATCATCATCTTGTCTGGACAATATCTTACCAGCATTTGAATACATTAGAAAACGAAAGAATACCGGAAGAAGAAAATTTAATATAATTACCACTTTCTGAAAATAGCTTGTGCATAACATTCACTTAATATAGCTCAAATAAAGTGAGAAAGAAATCAAGGATGGAGAAACTGTTTCCTGTTTAAGACCAGATACAAACAGCTTGTCCTAACCATCTCTTTGGCACCCACTTCCCTTCCCTCTGTGTTGAACCAAATGAGCAAAAATAACTGCCAAAAGAAATGGCACGTTATTGGCTGACCAGAAGCCTCAGCCTTAATTAGCCCAAGGATGATTTGGGTTCATGGGCTACAAACCTTGAGTTAGATGAATCCTTTCCCACAAACACCTTTTCCTTCACAGAAAGAGAATGAAAGGACAGAAACACGGAAACAAATTTTGCACTAAATTTTATCTCGTGGCCAAATAAGCTGAAGGTCTTAAATCTCACACCCACACCCCCCCCCACCCAACAGTTTGGCCACTACATCTTCAAAACCACAGCACATGGTCAGGAAATCCATCCTTCTTGCTCCCCCCAAAGTGGCCCCAATCCAATGTGCAGCAGCAGCCATTCCCTTGCACAATGCCCTCCCAAGCATACACCGAGAATATGTTTTCCTGCAAGCAGGAGAAGAAAATAATGCCCAATTTCCTGCAAAATCTATGCTCACTGTTCCACGTCCTGCACCATCACTCCTGAAATCACCCTGGCTCCCACCCAATCTCTTGTGACCCCCTCCAGGGTACAGGAAACCATCTCTGGCCTGTTGAGATCTTCACCTGTGCCAACCTGTATGAACATAATTATTTTTTGACATTTCTGTCCTATTTCAAATACTGTTGAAATCAACCACTGTCTTGAAAAATTACTGGGGACAGGCATATAGACAGAGAGCACTGCAGACACTAATTTCCATAGGAAATAGAGCTAAAAACCAGCTTCCTGCCTATATGGCCAGACAGAAGTCTCCCTTCCTTAACACCATATGTCTCTAGCCCTATCTACAGCAAACCTAACCTAGATCCAAGCTAAAGAAACAAACCACAGCCTTAGTTACATCAATCATTAACGTAACAGCTGCTGATAACAGCAGTTATACAGTATATGTATCTGTTTGTCATTAGGATCACAAATATCCTTTGGCCTTTTTTTAATTCTCAATCAGCAGAGAAACAAGTCACAGTTTTGAGGAAAAATTTACTATATTGGGGACTTTCTCAAAGCCTTTTACCACTGATTACAGAAAAGGTTCATGTCCTTTTCTCAACTAGTCTTGACTCTGTTGGGCACAAACTGAAAGGCAATGGGAATGGGAAAAAAATGAAACACCACCTGGGTCACCATATCTGCTCAGGGAACTGATATTAGAGTCTGCTTTCATTTATCTGATATTGGAAAGGTGTTTCACTCTAGCAAAGGCAGAATGACATCCAGTGGCAGAGGTTAAACCTAGAGAAATTAGAATGGGAAATAAAAGATGAATCATAGAGGTGGCTGATTTTTAAAGGATGTGGAAAATTCAAAGCAAAATCTGGTATCCTTCTGAAAATCCTGCAGTCCCTCAACCAGAATTTACTGGCTGCAGTGCAGAAATTAAGAAGTGAAGTAGTAGCATCTGTGATATTTATGGACAGGATGACCACAGCAATTTCCCTTCAGACCTTTCAATCATCAGATCTGTGAAAAGGAGGGAGTGAAGAGAAGCAGGATGCCTGAAAGGAGAAAGCTGTTCTGGTGAAAGACTCCGGCACCAGGCTCTGCAAAGAGATTTCACATGCAGTTTGTATTTCTAGTATTTCCTTCATGTTTCTTGAAAACAGGAGAAGACCAATTGCAGACCTCCCTGAGTCTCAGCGCATGATTCCAGCGATACTACTGAGCACACAGTGCCACAGCAGAACCCTGAAAACCCACGTTTGGTTTAGAGCTGTGCCAGTTGTATGCTGGGCAAACCAGTGGCTCACTCCGTGCTTTGGTTTCACCACCCATCAAGTGCAAAGGATGACTCTGATGTCTTCTGTTTAGTACTTCAAGATCTATTGCTGAAAAATGTTCTACTAAAGTGATGTTACTGTTAGCGCAGGAAACTTTTTCATCAGTTAATCGTAACTCTTCAATACAAAAGATAACACTGTCATTTTGTCTAAAATAATAGGCTAACACTATAGCAGGTATCTACTTTAGAAATTACATACTTTACTCAAGTGAAGGCAAAATGCTTTGAAATGAGAATGAAAAGCTCACATTTTTTGATGGCCAAATTCCTCCAATGTTTTTCTTTCACTCCTCTGCTGAAATACAGAATTTTAAAAAAAATATTCTAAATTATGTATCTCCCAGTTTTATCAGGGGGCGTTTTGGACTTTTGTTTGAAAGGTTGCTTACTTGCCACCCCCAGCTCCAAAGAGAATACAAAAGACTTCCGCTGCATTGATAATCTACATGTCAATTTTTAGGAATAAATTTCAGGGGAGGTTAGGTGGCACATAACTTACTGGGAACCACTCTGCAGGATTGCAGGCAAGGTTACAGTAATGTCCTTTCAACAGGACAAATAGCATATCCATTCACTACGAGTCTATCCTGTCATGTTACCTCATCTTAATCAGCCCTTTTATGATATAATATTCATGTGGAAATCGGGCTAAAAATAACCCCTGCCAAGGCGACTGAGGACATAAAATTGGAAACTTTATTTTGCATATTTTAATATCAGGTTTTGTCCTGAAATAATGTAGCATATTAATTGAGTTTCACGTGGGGAAGAGAGAGAATGAAAGCAAGAGGACAGAAGGAGGAGACCGGCCAGGAGCTATCGTCTCTCCATCAATGATTAACCAGACCAGGATAAAGCTAACATGATCTTCCTGCACTTCTCAGAAGCAGAGCACTGTTATTTGGTACCTCTGATTTCACTAAAACAATAAAATTTAAAAAGCCAAATGTTGGGCTTGGATGCTGGAGAAGAACTGCTCAGCAGCATCCACAAAAACACAGGTGGCCAAGTCAGTCCTTGAACTGGGTCCCAGGTGGGGAGGTGGACAGACATGGCGCAGACACGCTTCCCCAGGAGAAACAATATTGCTTGTGCGGATGGGCAAGGGGAGGATTTCCTCTGCCTGTAATCCTCACCACACAGCAAAAGTCAGCTGTCTAGGGAGGTGTTAGGAAGGAGAAAAAGTCTTCTTGGTCTATTTGAAAAAGGTGTTTATAAAGGAAAAGGAGAAGCATTGACTTTGTGTACTAAAGCCACCCACAGCCATGGCATTATGTGGTCTTGTTCCCCCCAATGGGTCTTGTTCTCAGCTTGCTCAGTTTACAAATCAAAACAAGATATTTCATGTTGTTCAGCCTGCAACCCCAGCCTGATGCACTGAAAGATCAGCCAGTGATCTTTCCCCACCGGCAGTCCATCCTCATCCCCACACCGAGGAGCCCAGAGACCCAACCGAGCTGGTGACCGCGCTGCTGATACGGGAAGCGGAGGAGGCACACGGCTTGATCTTTCACTCTTGTACTGTCTGCGCCGTGCTGACAATAATGAAAATTTGTATCTGTCAGTTTGTTAAATTGATCTAACTGAAAAGAATCACAGGGGACCGAGGCTGTGATAGGGAGAGAACAGTTCTCCAGACTGCAACCACATGCTGAAGACATCCCCCTTCTTTTTCTCCAAATCCTTCAACTAAGCACACATAACCTTTTGGCATTCAAACTCATCTGAGGCTCAGCGTGCTCATCTTCCACAGGCATAAGGATACATCAATATCATGCAGACCAGGACCAGTATTGGCAGTTCCATACCAGCGGTTATGTGAAGTTTTAAGCTGCTTTTCAAAAGGGCATTTTGTCTAGAATAACTGCAGCAGAACTTTTGACTTTTTGCAGCTGAACTGAAATAGATGAGGGGCAATAGTAAGCCTATTAGGACAAAATTGAATATCACATTGCATACAAAAAATTACAGGCATGATCCTTTTCTGCTTTTTTATGTAATAACTCTCATCTACTATGTTGCCATAAAAACCAGCAAAGAACATTCTCATTCAAAAAAAACCCCTGACATTAAGAATTGAACTTTCTCATTTCAAGGGAAAAAGAGCCCCTGCTTGCTCTAACTATTTTCCTTTTCAATGGGTAAAAAGAAACTATCTGGCCATAGCCAGAGTGCTGCTACTGAGCTTGAACTTTTCACAAGTGGTTACAAGGGATGTTCCTCAGGGGTCAGTACTGGAGCTGATACCGTTTCCCATCTTCACCTGGCTGATCGGATGCAATGCGCTCTCAGCAAATTTGCAGATGACCCCAAACCGGGGAGGGAGAGCTGTCAAGATGCTGGAGGATTTTGCCATTCAGAGGAACATCCAGAAGCTGGAAGAAAGGGCTGCCAGAAACTGCACAAGCAAAGTCCTACATTTGGGAAGGCACAACCTCAGCACAGTTGCCCAGGCAGCAATGACAGCTAAATGCACAGTGGATTGCCTTCTTGAGAACGCAGTCTGCAAGTCAATTGGAAGCGATTATTACCCTCTACTCACCTGCCTTACCTGGGATGTGATGTCCAGTTTTGGGACTCCCTCAGTATAAGAGATGTTGACAAACTGGAATGATTTCACATGGTTTGGGGCTGAAGCACACAATGTTATGTGGAAAGACTAAACAAACTGGGAGAGGAGGCTCAGGGGGCTTCTCACCATCAGTATCCCTACACAAAGGGAGCTTACAGAGAAGACAGGGCCAGATTCTCTCAGAGGTGCACAGCAGAAGGACAAGAGGCAATGGTTACAAGTTGTAGTGAAGGAAATCTTGATCAGAGACGTGGAAAATAAATATTCACGCTAGGAGAAAGTGTGGACTCTCCATCCTTGCAGATTTGCAAAACTTGCTGGAGGCATCTCAGTAATCTGACCTAACTTTGAGGTTAGGCTTCCTTTGAGCAGGGAGTGGGACTACATGGCTTCCAGAAGTCCCTTACAACCAAAGATTTTGTATGATGCTCGATATCTAGGTCTGTACTCATGCACTACATTTTTTGTGATGGCTGTTACAGGAAAAGGCAGGCAAAGAAGCCAAGTTTCCACCATTACTTTTCAAGGAGAGAGAGAGAGATAGGGGTAAAACTTATACTTGGCACAACTTATCCACATCTCTGAGCACTCCAGAAATGGACGGATGGGAGGAAACCCAACACCTACTGCTCATTAGAGAAGAGATGAGGTGGCCTCCCTCTTTCTTCTGGTTTTAAGAGAGAGTCTTCAGCTTCCATGCAGCCATGGGACCTCAGTATGACCAAAAGCAGCTGATATGTTGTGACTCTGCTCCCAGTTTTCCCTCTGAGGGAGGTAAGAAATAAAATACAGAGGGCACTAGCAAGCACATAGTGAATTATAGACCTACTGTTCTTCATAACAGCAACTGGGCCTCTATTTCACAGTGTCATGCTTAGATCATTTTGAAAACTATCCCCCCTGCTATGCATCCCACTGCACACTGTAAGCTCATCATGCAGCAATATTGCTTTAGTAGACAAATGATTTTAGAAAATCACTCCTACTTTTCAAGTTGAAAAAACAGAGATTGAAAACCAGGGTGTTTTCTAGTGTATTGGGTTTGCATGGCAAGGTTTTGATAGCGGGGAGACTACAGGGTTGGCTTCTGTGAGAAGCTTCTAGAAGCTTCCCCCATGCCCCACAGAGCCAATGCCAGCTGGCTCCAAGACAGACCCGCTGCTGGCCAAGGCTGAGCCCATCAGTGATGGTGGTAGCGCCTCTGGGGTAACAGATTTAAGAAAGGGGGGAAAAGTTGCTACATGTCAGCAGCTGCAGCCAAAGAAATGAGTGAGAATATATGAGAGAAACAACTCTGCAGACACCAAGGTCAGTGAAGAAGGAGGGGCAGGAGGTGCTTGAGGCACCAGAGCAGAGATTCCCCTGCAGCCCGTGGTGCAGCCCATGGTGAGGCAGCTGTGCCCTGCACCCATGGAGGTCCATGGTGGAGCAGATCTCCACCTGCAGCCTGTGGAGGACCCCACACCGGAGCAGGTGGATGCTCAAAGGAGTCTGTGACCCTGTGGGAAGCCCACACTGGAGCAGGCTCCTGGCAGGACCTGTGGACCCATGGAGAGAGGAGCCCACGCTGGAGCAGGTTTGCTGGCAGGACTTGTGACCACATGGGGAACCCACGTTGGAGCAGCCTGTGCCTGAAGGACTGCACCCTGTGGAAGGGACCCACGCTGAAGCAGTTTGTGAAGAACTGCAGCCCAAGGAAAGGACTCATGTTGGAGAAGTTCATGGAGGACTGTCTCCTGTGGGAGGGACCCCAAGCTGGAGCTGGGGAAGAGTGTGAGGAGTCCTCCCCCTGAGGAGGAAGGAGTGGCAGAGACAACAGGTGATGAACTGACCACAACCCCCATTCCCTGTCCCCCTCTGCTGCTGGAGGGGAAGAGGTAGAGAAATTAGGAATAAAGTTAAGCCCAGGAAGAAGGGAGGGGTGGGGGGATGTGCTTTTAAGATTCAGTTTTATTTCTCATTATCCTACTCTGATTTGATTGGTAATAAATTAAATTCAATTTTTTCCCAAGTCAAGTCTGTTTTGCCCATGACAGTAATTGGTGAGCGATCTCCCTGTCCTTATCTTGACCAATGAGCCTTTTGTTATATTTTCTCTCCCCTGTCCATTTAAGGAGGGGGAGTGACAGAGCGGCTTTGGTGGGCACTTGGCGTCCAGCCAGGGTCAGTCCACAACATCTGGGTAATGGTGACAGATTCCAGAACTCACAGTTAGCAACAGAAGGCTTTATGAAGAACAGCAATTAGACACAAGCCTGATCACAAATACAAAGCAGCATGGTACTTTTATGTAGTTAGTCCACATAATAACTTCAGTACGGGCTAGGCTGGGGAACAATGGCTCTAACTGTGCTACAGGTGAGACTTCCTCCATTGTACTTTCAAGTGTAAGTAATTAAGCATCTGCTTTGCTTTGCTAAGTCAACAACCTTTCAACAAAGATTTACTCTAAGAGCAACAGAGCATGAAAAAGAAAAACGTTTTTCTGATAAGATCTTATTTTCAGTATTTTGCCTCAGTAGTACTCATGTCTTAATGGTCTCAACAAAGGCTTAACAGAATTTACACATAGCAAAATGATAAATTTTTCCTGAATTTAGACTATCTGGAGCTAGATTAATTCCTTTAAAATATTCAAGAGAAAAGCAAAATCATTGTGGAAATAGTCACTGATAAAATATGGGCAAGGACTGCTCTGGCGATTTGGAACATAGAGTAACAAAGGAAAGGTAGCTCTTCAAGTATTTGTACCCCTTCTCCTAGGACTACTAATTGAGACAGTAATTTGGGTGGCAGAAGTAAAATTACTTTTCTTTTCTTTTCATTATACTTCTTCACATAGCAGAAGAACAGTAGCTATTTTATTTTGGGCCTTTAAGAAGTTCCTGAGGCATTAAGGTGATCTATGGACTAAAAATTCAGAAAGGGAAATAACACCCCCCCCCAAAAAAACCTCAACAGTTTTAGCACCTTGCAGCATCCATCCTCAAAAACTGAAATGAAAAAAGAAGCAGATGAATTAAGAGTTGGCCATCTCTTTGCAATACTTTTCATACTGGGATCATGGAACATGTTTCAATCTTATGAAAGATATGTCCTTAGCAGAAAGGCATACCTAAATGTCTTTAATTTTTGATCCAAATTTAGCAACTTGATTTTTTACAGAATATGTCATAGAATGGTTTGGGTTGGAAGGGACCCCAAAGATCATCTAGTCCCAACCCCCCTGCCATGGGCAGGGACACCTTCCACTAGCCCAGGTTGCTCAAAGCCCCGTCCAACCTGGCCTTGAACCCTTCCAGGGAGGGGGCAGCCACAGCTTCTCTGGGCAACCTGTGCCAGTGTCTCACCACCCTCACAGTGAACTACAAGCTCCTGACATCTCATCTAAATCTACCCTCTTTCAGTTTAAAACCATTACCCCTCATCCTGTCACTACACTCCCTGATCAAGAGTCCCTCCCCACCTTTCCTGTAGCCCCTTTAAGTGCTGGGAGGTCGCTATAAGGTCTCCCCAGAGCCTTCTCTTCTCCAGGCTGAACACCCCCAACTCTCTCAGCCTGTCCTCACAGGGGAGGTGCTCCAGCCCCTTGATCATCTTCGTGGCCCTCCCCTGGACTCAC
The DNA here is from genome assembly GCF_031877795.1 of Strix aluco. Classification (NCBI taxonomy): domain Eukaryota; kingdom Metazoa; phylum Chordata; class Aves; order Strigiformes; family Strigidae; genus Strix; species Strix aluco. Next base: position 5,074,978 of record NC_133931.1, on the reverse strand, counting down.
TCCAACAGGGCCATATCTTCCTTATGCTGGGGGTCCAAGAACTGAACACAGTACATCTGATGCTATAAAGCATCATATACACAGGTCTTCCACACAGGGATCTCTAAGAAAAAGCTCCTAAAGAGGCAGTCTGAAAGCAGTAATAAGGAAATGCAACTTCTTCATAATAACAGAGCACCTGAATAGCACCCCAAGGAATGCTATTTCTATATAGGTAGCAGAAAATGGAAAGAAAAATCAAAGTATAAAAATGAAATGAAAAGTTTCTGGTTTTTTTATTGCATGCACGCAATCTATCATAACTCCTTTACTAAATTTAACTGGTGAGTCAGAGAAGTATCATTGTTCTATTGACTAATCTGCTTGGACCATCTTTAGTTCTGTTATTTACTTATTTTGTTAAGTGATAAATTAGTTGGCATATTGCATTCCTCTCCCCCTCCTTGCCCTTTTTTTTTTTTTTTTTAATTATGGTGTCCAGGGATGCAAAGCTTTCATTCAAACCAGAGAAATTCTTTGCTTTCTCATCTGTGGAAAGGCATTTCCAATAACTTATCTCCCTAATAGTAATAGCAATGTGAGCTGGAAATTTAGGAAGAAAGATAATATGAATATTTTCAATGACCTCCTCTAAAACTTTGACACTAAAATTAGACATGCAGTTCTCAACAACTGATCCTGTAGCACCAATAATGTCTTTAGATTGCTTGGGTGAACTGAAGCAGTTAAAAAAGGGCAAAAGCATGCATGCAGTTCCTTCTCCTGTGTACTGTTTTCTTTCCTGTATTCAGACACAAAGAAGTGTGATGACTTTCATTTAAATTGAAAGCTTAACAACACCATGGAACAAATATTTGTTACTAAGGAGAAAGGATTTGTGAAGGCAAACCAGCCACCATCAGTCTTAAAATTCTAGCTGACCCCAGTTACACCTGCAGTCCTTGTTGACACTCCTTTATTTCAGAGTTAGAAAGACTCATCCTCTTGCTAACACGATCAGACAGGGAAGTTTATATCAAAGCTATAAAAAGTAATGACATTTTAAGAAAACAGAGGCCTATTAATTTTTCCACAAGCTAAAATAGGCCTTTGAAGCACAACCCAAAATTAGATGCAATAGGCACAACTTTAAACCATAGCACTTTGGGCCTCTACAACATATCCGGAATATTAAGAAAAGTATCCTAAAATCTTAAAAACAGAGCAGTTGCTAGCCATGCAGGGGGAAAACTGGCAATGCTGTGTTCAAAAAAAAGGGGAGAAAAAAAGAAAACCTTTTATTCCTGAAATGAAATTTTAGAAAGTGAATTTTTCTCTTCTCTATTTCCTGCAGAATTAGCTCTTCAAAGGCCATCTTCTTGCTCTTTGGGTGACCTTTCCACTGTTACATTTCACTGCCTGCCCTGAAGGATATCTTTTTAATATCTTGTTAAATGGGAAGGGAAACGTGCAACGAGCAAACACTCCAAAATGGAGGCAATTCTGCTTCAGTAAATACTTTGAGGATATATAAACTGCAAAAAAGGGTCTCTTGTTTCCAGAGGCCAAAGATATTTATAGAGTGCTTTCTACCAGTGTGTCAGGAAACTGGTTCTTATACAGTAAAATAAAACTAAATAAGTGAGGGTTTCATTGACTGCTGCACATGTTGTCAAAGAGAATATCATTATTAATACAACTAATACCACTATTATAAAATAAACCAATAGTGGCCAATCCCTTAAAGACTTTGAACACAGCCTGACATTTAATTAGGGATTCCAGAATGAAGTAGGAGAGGTTCTCCAATCAAACATTAAATTAGATGATTGGTTGGGAATATCTTTTAGTATCACTATGAAATAATATGCTGATCCCATCCACCTATGGTGAACATAAAAACACCTTTTTCAATAAACTATAGAAAATATTATCTTTCTTATCCTCATTTTTCCTGCAGTGAGAATTTGGATATGTTTTTTCTCATCTAACAATGGTTCCCTCAGTTCCTCCCATTCTGTGGGACACAGCAAACTTGAAAGTCTCTTTTGTCTAAAAATTCTGTGCTGTATTTGCTGCAAAAGACACCAAATTAACTGTATTCAGTTAGACTACTTTTCTCATGTATTTTTCTTTTGAAGACAACCCTGGCTAAGATTAACAGGCATGCAGAACACTGCTTACTATTTTAAAGGCATTTTAAGGGGAAAGAAATCAGGCTTTGACTTTGGAACACTGCTCTAGTCAGAAAGTTTATTTAAAAAATAAATCATCAGGAAAAACAACAATGCAAAATGCCAAGGTCTTTAACACACAAGATCTCTAACTCCCCACTTTCATCTTTTCTGATCTGTTCAGTAGCAGCAAGAGCCTTGTATGGTCCCTTCTGCTCAAGTGTGCTTGACAGCAAGACTGTCACATTAAAAATGACTTTTTTTAAAAAAGATAACTTAAAAAATAATTAATTCCCATAAATCACTGGGACAGCCAGGGTAGAGAAGCAGGAAAGGAAAGGGGGAAGAATTTACCACCCTGCGCATTCATGAAATGGATACTTAGAAACCACAGAACAGTAAATTTCTCCAATTTCTCCACTCGTGTTGCTCTGTAGTGTGGGAGCACCAGGCTCGTGAAGCAAATCAGAGTTATGAACCCCAAGACCTCTTCAGTTGTCCCCCAGCAGCTTATCTGGCAATGTGGCTCCTCTAATCCAAGACACACGTCAGTCCAAAAGCAATGTGGTGCACCAAGCAACTCCCAGCCAGTATACTGATAGTCTCGATAAGCCTGTATTCCTCTTGAAATTGCCAAAGAGATGGCTGAGGTGAGGCAATACTGACAGAAAAAGCTCATCTTCCTCATGCTCTTATGCACTTGGTGAACATTCAGTGAAAAGCCTTGACTCACTAGAAATTTTACTGTCAAGCTTTTTGGCTTCAAATGACATTTCTTTCCCCTTTTTTAGATATGTCTATCAAGTAAAGCTTTATATTACGCCTAATGCCTTCATTCACTTGAACATTATCAGTTTAAGCTTTAGCTCTCAACCTTTTGACCAGACTGTAAAATAAATTTGTAAAAGATTTATTTCAGTCTCCTCTAAATCAGTGGTGGAATAAGAGCTGGGCAAATGCGGCTTCCAACAGGAACTGCCCATGACAGCTCATCAAATAATTGAGCACAGATGTAGCGGTAATCACTGAAAAAGTCACTTACTAACTTATTCAATTAGTATTGTTTTATACATTAGTTACTGCTCAAGTATTTGTGAATGGAGCTGAGAATAGTTTATTGAAAGACATTAAAATCCATAAGATACATTATTCCCTCGAGCAACATGCCTATCCTATATATCTTAACAACTTTATGTTAACATTGTCACTGAACCTATATATCCTTTTGAAAATAAAACCATCTTCAGCTTTTAAGTTATAGCTCTCTGCACCTAATGTGATTTTACACACGACTTTCAATAGTTTGAACTTAGGCTGCAGATTTTAAAGTTTTCAATGTATGGCCTGACAAGCAATAAATAAAATCTACATTTTTTACTATTAGCCTTGTTTCAAACACATACTGTACTTAAGCCACTGATGTACTGGCAAGCAAAAGCAAGATTTTTAGCACTTAGGAAAATATACTACTGGTACAAAGAGACATTTGCTTGCATTAAGAAATGATCTAATGTAAATTAAATGGCTTTTGAAGAGTTACACAGTTTAGGTTTCTAGCAAAACATAAGTCTCAGGTTTGCTCTCTGTGACAGAAGTGCTGTTCTACTAGATTTTGTTGCTGTATTATATTTTGATGGGAATGTCACCCTGCCCCCACAATGTGAATTATACGACCTACAGGCCTAGTTTTCAGATGTGCATCTTGATTATGTCCTGTCTGATGGACACAAGTGCTCTGCTCCAGAGTCCTGGTCCCCCAAAATCTAAACCAGGGTCCTGTTGGAGTGCACCATGGCTCCCTCTCTATTTGCAAAGTCACTGACTACTGAGAAACTTAGAATACAACTTTATGCAAACTGAGATTTTAAATTTTTATTACTCAGGAAGCATTTTAAAAGGTGACATTTTAAGCCTCCATTTAAAGCTTAAAGGTACCTACAGAGATTGTCAGAGCACAGTTGAGCATTTGGAAGCTTAGTAATGACAATATACTGACTTTGATCTTTAAATGACCAACTTAAAATCACTATCAAGCAACTCTAGGACCCAGTATGAAAATGCTGAGATGTTTCCATGCAGTTCTGTGTGAACCATCATAGAAACTATTCTCACATACACTGCTCCAGTGTCACCTCAGCAGATGTGAAGATGAAACATTCCAAGACAGGGATTGTAGTGATTTCCTTGCTGTCTGGATTGGGAGGTCCTATCTATGGTCTAAACCTGTGCTGTCAGGCTTTCTTTACCCAAAACCTTCTCATAGTCCTGGATTTGTTTAAAACAAAAGCAGCAATGACGATAGTAAAAAAGGGTCTTCTGTTGTACTTGGCTTCCAAGATAGAAAAGGAGCACAAAGAAAGCACACTTCCTTTATACCACTGCTGGACTATCAGAAACCATGCACAGCATGTGTAGATAGTACATTTCCATAGTCCATATCTCTAAAGCCCCATCTGGACAGTTTATTTTATCTTCATTTTTAGTGCAGTATAAAACCCTGTGAAAAAAAAGCAATCCTGAAAATGGGGACCCCAAGGAAGCAACACAAACAGCCTGTGGGTAACAAGACTTATTGTTTAGACTACAGAGAAAAGACAGAAATGGAAAACCATAAAAGTGATCCATGAGATTAAGTCTCTAAAAACCAATGTATTCCTACAGGAAATCAGGCTTTTTTCACACACAATATATTTCAATATGTGTAATACCTTTCTGAAAAAAAATTGGCTATGCTATTGAGCAACCTCAAGCGATTTTTTTGGGTCCAGTTACACATCATTTCTGTTCATCGCACAAATGTTGGAAACACAAGCAGAGCCTACCAGTTTTTCAAAGTGTCAGTTTTACTCCGGTAATCCTCCCCATCAAACATACATGACTGCCACATAAATATACCTCACCAGGTCATGAGGCCTGAAAACTGAAACCAGAGTTTTTAAAAAGCTCTCACCAAGATATTAATGCCTCTCCTCTTCCCAAAGGACCAATCCTCTACCACAAACAGGAGACCTGACAATTAGGGCATACCTGAAGAAAGAAACATTCTTACTTGTTTTTATTAATTGTGACCTCCAGCTTGACTTCAGCATATTAAGGTAAATGTCACACACTGGAGAAACTAACTGTGCATACAAAATAAGCTCCCATGACTTCTTGTAAAAATTTTGCCTTCCTTACCCCAAAATGATACCCACTATTAAAAAAATAATGATAATTTTATAAAGTAAAATAATATATCATTCTTTCTACTTGGGGATACCCCAAAATTCAATTAAATTAATGGAGTTATGTGCAGAAAGCCAAAATGCACAGGAGTTTGCAGAGACCAGTTCAGAGATGAATGAGGAAGACTGCTTCAGTCCTCATTAATATGCTGCATTTTAGTTCGTGTCTTTCACTTTGGGTGGTCACAGGCATAGCATTTTCTTTTTTTCTGACTTTATTAAATTTTGTTACTATCAGTTTTCCATTACTTTCCTGTTGGACATGCTCTTAAAGCCAACCAATACGGTCACGTCCTAGCAAAACCAGACCAACATCAAAGAAGCCTATGTTTACAGGTTTATGCCATATAGTCCAGACAATCCAAACCTATTGTCCCAGTGACAGTATCAAGTCATCACACATGGAGACAAGAGTTTGCTGAGAGAATGGGATGTCACAGGAGGATTTTAATTAGCCCACTGGAAAATCTATTCTCAAGTAGTTATAGAAAAGTGGAAAGATAATAGATATGTGACACTGGAGACAGATTATATCAGCTTTTTATGAAATTCATTCATATTTCAGTTCCTCGTTGCATTAAAACTAAACAGCCTTGCAAACCTTTACTGTGACAGCTGTCCATGTTTATAGCAGTAGTATCAGAGACGTCTCACCCAAATGCCCGTGCCAGGCCACAAGCACACAGAAGTAAGAGCAGGCTATGCTCATCTTTCTCATCTCCCCTCTTTATTGTCAACAACTGGAGTTTCTTTTTTGGTGTTTAGATGATAGGTTCACTACATCTCTGTTACACATGCACCCTGTGTACCGCAATAAGGCTGGGAGCTCTACAATAATAGTAATACCAGAAATAACATGTTCAAATGGGGAATCTTGATTAAGACATACCAAGCATTGCACTATAGCCCATAATTACTGTTAGCATAGGACTTTTGAGTATATAAAACCAACTTTATGCAATGAGGCACTGAGTTACCACAATCATCTGCAAGTGGTAGATGTTTGTAAGGTTGATACTCTTCCACTATGTATTTTGATGTTAGGATAGAGATAGGAGAGTATTCAAAGGGAGAAACAAGTATTTACATAACTGATTCCATTTAGGAAGGAAACATTCACAGAACACTGGGCAGAAATTAATTCATCCCCTGGCTGAATGGATAGATGACTTCAGTTTTCAGACCTGTGTATATAATTGCCTTTATTTGCCACTATAAAAGTTTTATTAAGATTCAGTCCGAACGTCTATTAAAATTCAACCAATCATGACATCAAACACCACTGTCTGAATTTATACAGATTCCTAAATGAACAGATAAAGGTTAAAAAGCCTTTATCTGTATTATCAGTATTAGACAGCAACAGTCTGTCAGAATCAGTTCACAAGTTTATCTCACAAAAAGTTCATCCCCTTCAAAAGGGTAGTTTAGTATGTGAAGGGAGCAGAGGAAGAAAAACAACTCAGTGTAAGAGGCCTCAATAATTGACTGGGAACTTCTAAAGAGGAAAAAAAAGCAGTATTCTTCTTGTTCTCTCCACTCACTAAGCAATAGCTTATAGAAATACCATCACAAATCATTTGTGCAGCAGGGATTGACAATAAGAGGAATCCTTCCAGGTCAAACACTACCCCTGCAGAAGTGTAGAATAAGCAGCAAAGTCTATCACGATTCCCCACATCACATGTTACCACATCTTCTCCTTCAAGAATTCTTACCTCTTACAGGACAATGAAAAAAGAAAACTGTGGGCCTTCTGGAAAGACAAGAAGTTAATTTCTTCTCCAAGAAGAATTTATATAGTTCCTCTATTATATATTATATTATATACTCTATCATACAGTTCCCCCCATCCATCCACAAACCACCATCACAAAATCTAGTGGCTACTGTTTCTTGAAGAAGGTCCTGATGAAGACAGAAGTTTAACACAAGGCATTGCAGAGGAAATATAGTGATATCAGGGGAAAAAGTCTGCCTCTCTTCTCAGCCTCTCAAAATATTGTTATACTACATTTAAAGACATCAAGGTCAATGGCTTTAGCTGTACAGAGAAATTACTACATATTTGCAAAATGAAACAGAATTCTGATTAGTAAGGAAAGGAAGACAGGGCTAAAAATGCTGCCCTAATGCCAACTACTGAGTGATGGTAATGAGAACTGGTCTCTCAGCATGCTGAGACACAGATCACCTTGCACAAAGTCCATCGGTTAGAAATGTGTATCCATCTAACCTTCAGCACTGTGGAGCAGAGCATACCATTTCCCTCAAAGCTGCCTTTAAAATGCATCTTCCTATAAGCAGAGAAGAGCAGAAATATCATCAGCTCTCTATGACTTACAGATTTTCAGTATAAAAATTATTCTTCCGGGACTTCTAACTATAGTCTTGGCATTTTTCATTATAGAAGCTTGTGGCCAATTGCCCAAGTAATGATGTCCACAAAGAACAACCAGTAGCTCCCTGGAGATGGAGAGGTTCGAGAACTTCAGAAGACAAAACTGGTTGTCAAACTGGTAAGTAAGCCAGGACTGTAAGTCTGAAACTTGGACCCAAACATGAAATGAAAGGACTAGGAGGAACCTGCTACTGGAAGGGCCCACCACAACAGACAACTATTATATTATGAACTCATGTTTAAACTGAAAGGAAGGAGTCTCTGAAGTTGATGTAACCCAGGGAAAATGGGAAGAACCAGAGTGCTGAAGGTCCCTGAGAAATATGTCAACTAAGATATATCAATAACTTCTTTCTCTGTTGGAGGTATGAAAGCCTAAGATGATACAGTAAAGCTCTCAAACCACCCTTTTTATCATCCTTGTACATCTTTCAAGGTACAGACTACCTGGATGGTGATGAAAGGAGAGATGCAGCATAAGGAATGCCAAAGGAGCTCCTGGATAGGTAGAGTAGCTAAGCAAACCCAAATCCTGCCGCTCCCTTGTTCTGTCAGGAGGCCCGGAGTGACAGCAGAAGGAGTCCTTTAGCTTGGACATCTTCCAGTCAGCCAGAAGATATTATAGAGCCAGAACGATATACCTGCACAGCCCAATTGTATCACCATGCAGCCAGATCTGGGTCTTTTTCTCCATCCAGTCGACTGTGATGTGAGAAGCCCAAGTTTCCTGCCTAGAGCTGAAAGCAAACAACAGACTGGATAAAAGACAGAGGCCAGCTTGCCCATGGAGAGTGTGCAGCCTGGCAGAAAGAAAACCTGGAGAACCAATGACTTGCCCTGCTGCCTTGGAAGCGACAGCACATGAAAGCCCTTTGGCTGAGACCATAAAAGTAAATAAGAACTGAAAGGTCATTGCCTACCTCTTGTTTCCTCAGCTGGACACCTTTCCACCACAGGCACAGAGTATCTGAAAATTATTTTGTCTTACTGCTGAAAGCTTCTACCTCTTCTACAGCCTGTATGCAAACTGGCAAGCAGACCACGACCAAGCTGCAGGTGCAGACTCCTGACGTTACGGATTATTAGGTTTCCTCCTGTTTGTTTTCCATCTCAGCACTTTGCAACGCTACCAATTAAGGGCTAAATTTATAACGGGTGCATTTTTGTAAAAGAAATTTACTCAACACTTCTCACTTATAATGTGATTATTTTTTCTTATGGTGTCCTAAAGTGTTTTACAAAATTAAAAATTACAGCTAGCTCCAAGACAGGAACGAAATATTGAAACCTATTCTAAGCAGCATGGCATCAACCACCAATTACTGTAAAAAACTATTTATTTAATATGTCAAGGCTAATTGTGGTAGACCACCCAACACTTCCAAATAAATAATTAACAGCTGAATTTAGGAGCATGAGGTAATCAAATTATCCACTGCTTATGAAATGTTAAAAAAAATATATTGGTTTTATTTCAAAAGAGGGGAGCTTTTGCATAAAGAGCATGCTATTTCTGAGTATGAATGTCTATGCGACAGGAGAGGGAGAAGTTGGAGAAAGAATAATTCATTATTTACTTTTAGCCCTAACTTACAGAAATTTAGACAGAGAGCTTATACAACAAATATTCTACTTTTTCCCTCCCTCTGGTAAAACAGAAGTTAGGGACCTAAGAGAAAAGTGGGAAAGTAAGTCTGAGTCTCTGTTACTATGCTGATATGCATTTAGTTGCACCAAGGAAACTTTAAAACTATGTGGTCCTATGTAGGAAACATTTTATACTGTGAATAGTTAAGTATGAATTTAATTCTCACAGCATCTATTTTTTCTGTGGAGTAACACACAAGTCTATTCTCATTCTCAAAGTGGCTTATGATTTTGGGTCCACAGATCAATTGGTTATTCCAACAATTCAAAATTTTTTTTAAAAGTGCTATTTTGATGGGCAGAAAAGGGAAATTACCTTCTCAAAACCCCAAAGACACTACTTGGGATAGTAATGGTATCAAGTCCCATCACCCATCTGGATTACTAATCTTCCTTATAAGTCACATTTTATTAAAAAAAATTACAAAAGGCAGGGCAGATTCAGAAGGCACTGCTGATGTAGCTCATGGTTAAATGATGCTTTATAAAGTACACAAAATCTTTAGATATTCAGCTCTGCAGATCCTGTAAGTAATGGCAGATCTGAGAGAGGCTGCTGAAATACTAAACTTCATGGTTTCACTCACAACAGCTCTATAAGTCAAGCTTGCATTTTACTATCCTTGTTAGTACTGGTAAACCTTTGTCTCCCGCCAATATCAGCTACAAGTGTCTGAAACACTCATCTTCTCTCTTCACTCTGGCAGCGAGCCATGATCAGGCTCTAGACATGTTTTTCAGCGTATTGTAGGGATTGTTCCAAGTTTCTACATATGTTTCTTCCAGGTTTTGTACAGGTTTTCATTAAAGGCACTAGTCCTCTTTGTATCAGAATCATAACAAGAGGCCAACAGAGCATAGAGCCTGCATTATTCTTTAGTAACATCCCCATTCTCCTACTCAGATGTACTGGAGTCAAAAGTCTGTTTACATGCCTCTTCAGTGCTTCTGGATAATGCAAATCCTGAAGGTGTCCCAGGAAGCACTGAGTTAACCAGCTGCCTTCTGAACAGGCTCTCTGATTGAGAAGAGATATAGTTCTTACATGGCTCCTAACTGCACTATTTTAAAATATAAAATCCTCAGAAACATAAATAACAACCTAATCTGAAGAATACATTCCATTAGAAGCAACTGGGAGTTAGTTCTGACCAACTTTTATGAGCAACTGAAAAAATACCGGAACTATTTTTAACATTCATTCTTTTCTTTTTTTTCTCCTCCCCCCACAGAAACTGTTATCATTACCAGGCTAGGATGTCACCTCTTCAAGACTGCAACAACCCGCTTCTCTCCAAATGTCTTCTCTAATTTCATTAAGTAATTTCTTGGGAAGGTTCATTCAGTGTTACACTCTGAACACTTTTAACAGACCAGTGCCAAGCAATTACCCATTATTTCCTAATGTTCCCAGTTTAATCTGATTTTTTGTTGTAGTGGAGTACAGAACTGAAATAACCTGATTTTCACTGTAAGACTTTTTTTAGGGCTATGAAATACTTTGTAGGTTGGTTTCTTTCAAATTATCACCAGCATCATGTTAAAAAACACACCACCACCCAAACCCTTTTATGCAGTGCTGTTGGCTTAGAAGACCAAGCATATGGAACTGGCTACTCATTTGGGAGGTTGTCTTTGTGCCAGTGCATGATGCAGACAAGAAGAGACAAGATTTGCTTTTCATTTTTTCCAACAAGAAGGTTATAACTGATCCTCTTACTGTGTAAAAGTGAACTCTTGATATTTTATATGGATAAGAATGTATTTTAAGTATGCAAAATAAAAACCTACAGCAACAGCCTATCAGTGGGTTGTTTACCTGCAGTCTTGGAGCTACATTAAAGAATTCCTAACCTGCCTCCCTAAAAGAGAACTAATGTAATTTTTTAAAAGTATTAGGTATAGCAATCCTTTACATTAAAATATCTGTAAGAGAGCTCATCTCAGAAATATCCTAAATAGATCAACATTTGGTTAATGCTCTTTAAGTATCTAAGATTGTAAGCTGGACTTACTTAGGTACCATTATTGTTACTGAGCTGTGGTTACTGTCAACCTGTCTGGGAGAAAAAGTATAAAAAAGACCAAATGTCAGAGTTTTTAAAAGAGGCTCATGAGAAAAATGCTGCACAGAAATAATATTACAGCCCTTTTATTTCTTAGCAAGCACAGACATAATAATAAATAATGAGGACAGGGGAACTGTTAAGGACAATGCAGACCACTCAGACAGCTGGGTTCATTCAAAAAAGCATTATTGTGGTACAAACACACACATACAAATGAAGACATCTGTATTTCTTCAAGTAACAAAGGTTATTCTTAGAGAGTGGAAGACCTGCCATGAAAATCAGTAGTTTTTAAATTGATGTAGGAGGGTTGTGATACAGATTCATAAAACCACGAGGGACATGGAGTAGGTGAACAGGGAATGACTTCTCACAGTCTCTTCTATCAGAAGCAGCAGAGGAAGTCAAACAAAAGTAGCAGATGGCACACTGAAAACAAAGAAAGGATATGCCTGGCCATACAATCCACGGTTAAGCTTTAGAGTCTCTTGTCAAGATAAGTTATCAACATAAAAGGTTTCCTTGGGTTCAGAAAAAAGTGGATGGACAAAAGGATCGGAAGAGAGAGTCATCAAGATCTATTAAATACACCACCATTACTTCTTGGGTGAGCAATAAATTGCTATCACAATTGCTATGAATTGCTGTGCTCATTTATTCTTATACCACTCCCCAGTATCTACCACTGGGTGCTGTCAGAGACAGGATCCTGGACCAGATGAGCCTTTAGTCTAACCCTGAAAGGCCATTTCTATGCTCCTGAATGTGAAGACTCACAGGAACAAAGTAACTTTTGCTTCTACTGCCGCGTTGCATTAAAAAAACTGCAAAACTCATAAACAGGTACCAAGCAGAAAGAACAATTTACTTTTATATTCGCCATTGGTAAGATTAAACCTATAACCAGAAGGCTCTTCTGGTGTCCCTTTTTGGGATGGAATGTGGAACAATAGGGAGACAGAAAAGAGAAAAAAGAAAAAAAAATAACTGACGGTTGGAGAAAATATTTTTCAGTGACAGGCTTAAAAAGCTTAATCTGTTTAGCTTATCAAAAAGACTGAAAAACTTACTTGATTAGTGTGCAAGTATCTCTATGGAGAGAAAATGAAGAGCAATAAAGGACTCTTTAATTTAGTGGAGAAATACATTACTAAAAGTAACGGCTGGAAGCAGGAACAGGAGATGTTCAAATTAGGCAGGGAACAGGGGATTACTTCTATCCTGACATCTTCATAAGAAGACCAGTGCCTTTCTACAATCAAAATCAAGCTGTTGAGCACAAAGTATTAGCAAGGAGTGACAGATACGCTCCCAGAACATGGGGGAGATCAGATTGAATGTCATCTTTTCACTGAAGATGTTTATAAATCCCATGGACTCAAGGATATCCATTTGCAGTGGTTATCCCCCAGAGCTGGGGCTTACTGTGGGATAAAAGAGAGGAAGTCTGTTCTCAAAACTGGGGAAAGAGTCTGACAAAAAGGAGCACCCAGAAGATGTGAAGGGTGAAGCTGGAAAGCCTGGGTGGGAGGAGGAGCAGTGAAGGATGTGAAGCATGAATGCAAGTAACTCCAACTAAAGCAATCACCGAAGTGACCCAAGCAGTGAATGATGAGAGCAGCTTTAGCTGGGGTGGCTTGGGTAGGTCAGGGAATATGGGGAACCAGTCCCTCGCCTGAGAGGGAGACAATCCTTCGTGGTTTTCAGTACATTCCTACTCCTCAGTCATGTTCTGAAGATAAACAGCAGGGGAGGATAAGTCTGGGGTAACACATACTCATGAAGATGTCCATGGAAGACAAAGACAAAGCATTAAGCCTAAAACAAGAGCAGAAATTATAGCTTTTCTAGATACCATAGATATAAAAATAGATGACATCCAAGTTGTTTTGGAAAAGCAGGGAGTCTCTGGCAGGGATCTATATTGGGTCAAAATAGCCATTACGTTGTGGTGTAACCACTCAACTGTCATTCGCCAAGGCGATCAGCTCCAGCGCAGGTACGTTCCGCAGCTGAGGTGGGGATTGTGGCGAGCATGGGGGCGTTTCCTGAGCCGGGGAAGCCCTCAGGGGTGCACGGAGACCTGCTAGAAGCTGGCAGTTCTCACGAGAGCAAGTGGCTGACAAGGTGTGGGCAGGGCGCGGAGTAACAGCGGCCACCTCCCACTGCCACAAAGGGCAGCCCTGGGGAGTGCCAGCAACTAGAGCGGGCAAATGGGGCACGGCACAGCAGTCGGCACAGCAGCTGCATGGGAGGGCACCTCTTCGAAGGAGGGACATTCCACTGGTCGAGTGGAGAGGCTTGAAGTCCACATAATGCAGCAACCAGGCACTGTTCTGTGACCATCTGCACCGGCCCAGGGCACTCATCCCACCTGACCCTCAAGGCAGGATGGCGGGTACTTGTCTGAGAGCAACGGCTGCAGCTCCAGCTGGGGGGTCTGCACCATCCACCTCAGCAGTGCCCGATGCCTCCACTCAGCCAGAGCTGCTGAAGGGAGAGGTTGCACTGCAGACCTCAGGCTGCAGGAATTTCCCAGACCTTTCTCCTGGGGCAGGGACAGGCAGCAGACCTGCCTGCAAAAGCTGTGCCCAGGCGGAGGAGGTTCTGCAGCAGGTGGCTGAGCTATAGGAGGTGGTGAGAAGGCTGCGTGACATCAGGGAGGCTGAGAAGAAGCTAGATAGCTGGTTCCAAGAGCAGTCTGCAGTGGACACACAGCCCACAGCCAAACAGCCAGAAACTCCCCCACCGTCACACACGGAAGGGAGGGGGGTCAATAATGCAGAAGAATGGAAGATTGCAACAGCAAGGGCCTGCAGGAGGAAGAGACTTCCCCTGAAGTCTGAGGTGCCCTTGCAGAACCGGTTCACTGCTCTGCAGATGGAAGAGGAAAGACCCACCACATCAGGAGAGACACTGGAGCTCAGTAAGGCAGCCCCGTCTGCTCCCCGTATGACAACCAGCACAACTAAGAAAAGGCAACGGGTGATAGTGGTGGGCGACTCTTCTGAGAGGTACGGAGGCACCATCTGCCAACCTGACACACTCTCTAGAGGGGTGTTCTGCTTACCGGGGGCTGTATCAGGGATGTCACCAAGAGACTGCCAAGCCTCGTACACCACTGACTATTATCCGCTGCTGTTGTTTCACGTGGACACCAGAGGTACAGCCAGGAGCAGTCTGAGGAGTAACAAGAAGGATTACAGAGCCCTGGGAGTAGCAGTAAGGGACTCTGGAGTGTAGGTAGTTTTTTCATCAGTCTTCCTGGTCAAAGGGAAGGGGTTTGAAAGGGCCAGTCAAAACCAGGAAAATTAACATTTGGTTACAGGACTGGTGCCACATGCAGGGATTCAGCTACTTAGACCATGGGACTCGCTTCGAGAAACCTGGTCTTCTGGGGGCTGATGGGGTCCATCTGTCAGAGAAGGGGAAGAGCATCTTTAGTCATAGGCTTGTCAAGCTGGTGAAGAGGGATTTAAACTAAAGTTGCCGGGAGAAGGGAACCTCAATCCATCCCACTCCTACCAGCTTGATGCCAGTACCAGCAATAGATGCCCAGAGTCTGGAGAGGGACCACAGATCAGCAGGAGAGCACCTGAAGAGCAGCACAAAGGAATTCCAGCCAGTAAGTCAGCTTCATTAGGGCCGAACTTAAATGCCTCTACACAAACACATGTAGCATGGGGAATAAACAAGAGGAGTTAGAGACATGCACACACCTGCAGGGCTATGACCTTACTGGTATCACGGAGATGTGGTGGGATGGCTCCTATGACTGCAGTGTTGGAATAGAAGGATACAGGCTCTTTATGAAGGACAGGCAGGGGAGGCAAGGAGGGAGGGTCACCCTCTATGTCAGTGACCAGCTGGAGTGCATGGAGCTCTGCCTGGGGATGGATGAGGAGCCGACTGAGAGCTTTTCAGTCACAATTAAAGGGAAGTTAGGGACAGGTGATGTTAAAGTGGGGTGTCTGCTACAGGCCACCCGATGAAGGAAGACCGAGCAGACAAGGCCCTCTGTAGACAGATAGGAGCAGCCTCATGTTCACAAGCCCTGGTCTTCATGGGGAACTTCAACCACTCCGATACCTGTTGGAGGGACAACAAAGCAGGGCATAAACAATTCAGGAGGTTCCTGGAATGCATTGATGATAACTTCCTTCTCCAAGTGATAGAGGAGTCAATGAGGCAATATGCTATGCTGGACTTTGTACTCACCAAGGAGGGACTGGTGGGGAGCGTGAAGTTCAAGGGCAGCCTTGGCTGCAGTGACCATGGAATGGTAGCATTCAAGAACCTTTGGGCAGCGAGGAGGGCACACAGCAAGCTCACTAACCTGGACTTCAGGAGAGCAGACTTTGGTCTCTTCAGGGATCTGCTTAGCAGAGTAACATGGGATAAAGCCCTGGAAGGAAGAGGGGTCCAGGAAAGCAGGTTTGTATCCAAGGATCACCTTCTTCAAGCTCAGGAGTGATGCATCCTGACAAACAGGAAGTCAGGCAAAAACACCAGGAGGCCTGCATGGATGGACAAGGAGCTCCTGGACAAGCTCAAACAGAAAAAAGGAAGCCTACAGAGGGTGGAAGCAAGGACAGGTAGCCTGTGAGGAATACAGAGAAGCTGTCCGAGCAGCCAGGGAACAGGTTGGGAAGGCCAAAGCCCTGATAGAATTAAATCTGGCCAGGAACGTCAAGGGCAAAAAGAAAAGCTTCTATAGGTATGCTGGTGATAAAAGGAAGACTAGGGAAAATGTGGGCCCTCCCTGGGAGGAAACAGGAGACTTGGTTACCTGGGATATGGAGAAGGCTGAGGTACTGAATGACTCTTTTGCTTCAGTCTTCACTGACAAGTGCTCCACCCACCATCTACACTGCCCAAGTCGCAGAAGGCAAAGGCGGGGATGGGGAGAATGAAGAACTGCCCACTGTAGAAGATCAGGTTTGAGACCATCTAAGGGAGCTGAAGGTGCACATGTCCATAGGACCTGATGAGATGCATCCACAGGTCCTGAGGGAACTGGTGGATGAAGTGGCTAAGCCACTATCCATCATATTTGAGAAGTCATGGCAATCTGACGAAGTTCCAATTGACTGGAAAAGGGGAAACGTAACCCACATTTTTAAAAAGCGAAAAAAGGAAACCTGGGGAACTACAGGCCAGTCAGTCTCACCTCTGTGCCTGGCAAAATCTTGTAGCGGATCCTCCTGGAAAATATGCTAGAGCACATGGAAAATAAGGAGGTGATTGGTGACAGCCAACATGGCTTCACTACGGGGAAATTGCATCTGACAAATCTGGTGGCCTTCTACGATGGGGTTACAGCGTTGGTGGACAAGGGAAGAGCAACTGACATCATCTACCTGGACTTGTGCAAAGCATCTGACACTGTCCTGCACAACATCCTTGTCTCTAAATTGGAGAGGCATGGATGTGATGGATGGACCACTTGGTGGATGAGGAGTTGGCTGGGTGGTCACACTCAAAGAGTTGTGGTCAGCAGCTCGATGGAGCCAGTGGAGAGCAGTGACGAGTGGTGTTCCTCAGGGGTTGGTGTCATGACTGGCGCTGTTTAACATCTTTGTTGGTGACACGGACAGTGGGATCGAGTGCACCGATGACACCAAACTGTGTGGTGCGGTTGACACACTGGAGGGAAGGGATGTGCCATCCAGAGGGACCTGGACAGGCTGGAGAGGTGGGCCCGTGCAAACATCACAAAGTTCAACAAGGCCAAGTGCAAGGTCTTGCACATGGGTTGGGGCAATCCCAAGCACAAATACAGGCTGGGGGATGAGTGGATTGAGAGCAGCCCTGTGGAGAAGGACTTGGGGATATCAATGAACGGAAAACTGACTATGAGCCAGCAATGTGCGCTCACAGCCCAGAAAGCCAAATGCATCCTGGGCTGCATCAAGAGAAGTGTGACCAGCAGGTCGAGGGAGGGGATTCTCCCCCTCTACTCCACTCTCATGAGACCTCGCCTGCAGTGCTGTGTCCAGCTCTGAGACCCTCAACATCAGAGGGACATGGACCTGCTCGAGGGGGTCCAGAGGAGGCCACAAAGATGATCAGGGGGCTGGAGCACCATCCCTGTGAGGACAGGCTGAGAGAGTTGGGGGTGTTCAGCCTGGAGAAGAGAAGGCTCCGGGGAGACCTTATAGCAGCCTTCCAGTACTTAAAGAGGCTACAGGAAAGATGGGGACGCACTCTTTATCAGGGAGTGTAGTGATAGGGTGAGAGGTAATAGTTTTAAATGAAAGAGGGTAGATTTAGATTAGATATAAGGAAGAAATTCTTCACTGTGAGGGTGGTGAGACACTGGCACAGGTTGCCCAGAGAAGCTGTGGCTGCCCCCTCCCTGGAAGGGTTCAAGGCCAGGTTGGACGGGGCTTTGAGCAACCTGGTCTAGTGGAAGGTGTCCCTGCCCATGGCAGGGGGGTTGGGACTAGATGATCTTTAAGGTCCCTTCCAACCCAAACCGCTCTATAATTCTATGATTAACAAAGAGTCGTCTACAGAAAAGTAGATAATTTCCCAAATATTTTCCTTAAATATAACACTTTATAAAGAGACATCAAATATATATTGGTTTGTATTGAATGTAAAAGGAAGGAGAGATCCAATCAGAGGTCTGCAAGAACTAGGAGTTTTTCCATCTTCTCAGACTCATAAAACTGATTCAGTGCTCACTCTCTCACATATTTACTCATTTGGCAGACTAGTTTCCCCAGAAAGCTATTTCAATTCAACAATGCCTGTACAGCAGAGACAAAAGCTGGTAAACAGGGAACAATAGATGTTCACTAATATAAGACAGTGTGAGAATGGAACGGCAAACACCTCATGTAGACTTCTTCAAAACAAATAGAAGAATATAAAAATATTCATTAGCAACTAAGAAAGAAGGCAGCATCAAAAACCGAATGGGAGTTAAAGCAAGACAGGGAGAGCAGTCTGAAGGCAGAGGTGATGTGGAACCAGGGATGGGTATGTCCAAACTTGTGCTGCCACACAGAGATGCTGTCCCTTGGGAGTAAAAGTGGTATGTTAATCTCTGTGGCACGCAAGAGGCAGAAGCTGAAAACAGTGTGTGGCTCTTGCAAGCAGAGTATGGGCCTGAAGGCATTACTGTTGCCCCTGCTAAGAGAAACTTAAATTACATCCTCTTATTTCATTACTGTGTTGTGTTTCCTCTATTGTTTTATGTCATTTTAAATAACTATACCCAGTGGGTCTCCCAGCAGGCTGGTCCGTGGACCAAGAGATTTCAGTAACAGCTGTTTCCTTCGTTTTCCTTTTCCAAATATAATCATACTGCGTGAAGTTATAGCTCCCCACGCAACTTTGAAGAATTTCTGTGAACAGTTCAGCAGTGGGCAGGAGTGAACTGGATAACATACAAGTCCTTCTCCAAATTTCTTCCTTGACAGTGACTGGTACCCAAGAACAGACGTAGGGAAACAGAGGATCCTTAGGCTTTCTGAAGCTTTGCTGTGTGAACTGGAGACTGCCAGATCCTACACCCCAGTTCGCCTCACTGCCCAATTCTCTAGTCTGTCCTTCATCAGTTTGTCTATGAGAGTTTTAAGGGAAACAGTGTCAAAAACTGTTCTCCTGAAATCCAGGGTTGTGAACCTGCTATTTTTCTCATCTCCTCAGGATCCTGGACTCCACCATCCCATATTCACTGCAGCCAAGGCTGCCCCAAACTTTCACATCCCTGACCAGTTCTTCTTTGTTTAAAGTGTCAGGTCCAGGCAGATCATGTCCACCCACTGGCTCCTCGATCACCTGTGTCTGGAAGTTGTCACCACTGAACTCCAGAATCCTCCTGAATTGCTTGTTCCCTGCTCTGTTTTCCCTCCAGCAGTTTTTGGGGTGGCTAAGATCCGCCATGATGACCAGTGCCTGTCAATGTGAGGCTTCTTCCAGTCATCTGAAGGAGGTCTGTACAGGGACACCCAGCACATTGTTGCCTGCATTGGTCTGCCCTCTGAACCTGACCCATCAGTTCCCAGCTGGCTCATCATCAGTTTATGTTTATATCCTCTGTCTAAACATTTTGCACTACTTATGGGTTTGTTTAATGTTTGGTATTAAAATAAGAGAGTGACAAAGTGCTCTGGTTTATCTTCCCTATTTAGCTACACTTTACTGCTTCCAAACCACAACATGCAGGGACCATGTTTAACCTACATCAGCTTCACATGGAAAATAAAAATAAAAAAGGCTGCATTAAGAAAATATTAAGAAAATACTTAGAAAGGAGTTACAGCTATAAATGTTTGTTGACCATTGATATTTTGAAGTTTCTCTGATCCTACTGAAGTTCCTTCCTTTCTCCTAGGGCCATTCACTGTGAAATCAGCACATTTTAGATTTGCATTTCTGTAGCCAAAAGCATGCTCATGAACTTTTTTATTTTCCATTGCTTTGGGAAATTCTGCAAATAAAGTGTTGTTTTAACAGTTTGCATGAAAACATAGCTGTGACTAAGATCCATTACATTCCATTTCAAGCCCAGACACCTAGAGAATTAGCTAAATGTGCACAATTTACCT
This sequence comes from Strix aluco, assembly GCF_031877795.1. Taxonomy (NCBI): domain Eukaryota; kingdom Metazoa; phylum Chordata; class Aves; order Strigiformes; family Strigidae; genus Strix; species Strix aluco. Next base: position 5,054,923 of record NC_133931.1, on the reverse strand, counting down.
CCTACATAAATGAAGATTATGGTTAACTCTGTTGAAGTCAATGCAGTTAAGTCAGAGTAAGGTAAAATAAACGGGAGTAAAATCTAAACCATTCATTTTAAAAAGTAGGAAATACATAAAATAGAAGTAAACAGACCACAGACTTTCTGCTAGAGAACACTAGCAATCACCTACAGGAAGAAAAGTGGAGTAGGTGTGTCTTGGTTATTATTGCTATAATTAGGATCTGGGTTTAAAAAATACATTTTTATATATGAAAAGTTACATATTAGAAATATGTGTCAGCAAGTTATGTAATTTTAATTATATAATTGAAAATTAAAGTTACACACCTGATATTTTTCCTATAGATAAATCTCACAGGACACAGAAGTTGAATATTACAGAATTTAATGTTGCCTTTAAAGCTATAATTTCAATATTTGATATCCTAAAAGTTGCAAAAAGATGAGAGGTTTATCTGAAACAAGAGACTGCTGGACCTTGCTTAACTTTTCTAAGATGTTTTCACCTAAACAAGGTAAACTGAACAAAATAAGCCATTTCTTTCTCAGATAACAGTGTACATGAAAAAGGCTAGGATGAGCTCGGAAAGTCTCATACTGAGACTGAGAACTTGTAGGTTGTAATGGAAAGGGCTGAAGGAGAGAAAGGTGGGAATCAACGGAGGTTAACAGATGAGCTCAGGGAGCAGCAGCCAGCCGGCACTGGAGTGGAGGTGGTAAAATGTGACAAGAGTGGCCTGCGACCAGTGCCAATTAAAAGGGATGAAAAACTGCTGGAAAAAGAATCAGGCATTAATTTAGGAAGCCTGACTGTGAAGTGAACATACTCCGAGTTAGGAATGAAACTATGTCTGCGGTTAATAGAAAACACTGTAAATCTTATTAAGCAGGAAGTCTAAAGAGGCTTTTCTCTCGTTTTGTACCTAGGAGTCTGAAAATCATTGCGTTATTAGATTAGCTTACAGAAAGGTAGTCATTCAATATCCCAATCTTATCCACAGGGAAAAAAATTGTTGAAAAAGAAGATTTATAAAAACCATTGATGCCAAGGCCTATAATTGGAGAAAAAGGATGGTTTAGCCCAGAGTTGGGCTAACAAATGCTAGCCCAGGGAACTCAGACATTGAGCTCAATGGGGATTATAAAGCTTAAGAAAAAGCAGTACTAGTCAGCCATAGCTCAGTTTTTTTCCAGCATTGAGACAAGAAGTAGTTGCAAGTGCTGGCTGCAATTGTTCATACTCACCAAACACTTTCTGTCTACCCTTAATCAGAGTCAAGGAGTAAATGTTCACACCTAAAATCAGTTCTCACTCCTTGGTCCAAGTGGGACTGAGCAGCCGCATGAAAAGAAATAAATCAAGAAGGCAGTTCACACTTTCAAGATTTAGTGACATTGCTGTAGTCAAGGACTTGGGAGACCCAGGCTTCATTCCCTGCTCTGCCACAGTACTCCTGCACACCTTGAAGGCATGCCATCAATTCTCTCCCCTTGCTCCTCAGCTGCACAGCAGAGATAAAAGTTCCTCCCTCATTTAGGAGAGCGCTGTCAGGCAAAAAAATTGGGGGTGCTCAGACATAACCACACTCGAAAAAGTCAAATCTTAAAATTAAAAATTCAGGCAAGGACTTGTATTCAAAACAATGCTTAAACACAACCTAAACTTACAGTTTTATTTAAACCACTATGAAATAATAAAAATTTAAGGGCACTTCAATTTCAGCACATTCTCATGCACTGTCCTAAACACAGATAAACTTCTTGAATACAGGCAAAGCACGTTCATTAATTCCTGAAGATGCACAGTTGTCAGAAGAAAAATTAGCCAAAATTTACTGAAAAACTACTGAATAAACTTCCAAACTAGTCTGATTTAGTTAGCACAGAAGAAACAGGAAACTACCAGACAGTAAAAATAACTTTGGATTTCATACAATTTTGGTACCAAAATTCACATTGTTCTCTAAACTATAAATCAATTTACCACCTAAGTGCAATACAAGCTATCTAAGTATTTCATACTTAAAGCAAACCAAGCATAGTCTCAACTACTGTGACTCACTCAGATGAAACAGAAAAAGAGACCATACACTTAGATTAAGTTTTCTAACATATCATAAGCAATCTGCTTTTTTTCAGTTGTTGAAGGATAGCCTCAGCAACCAGATATCAAAATGGAAGCACAGTTAAATACTTTTCTATCTGCTCTTTGCCACTGAAATTTAATCTCATACGCTATATGCCAGCCATGAAGGTATCAGAGAGCTCGATGTCCATCACTTTTTATTCATATGCCTGTTGAACTTTTAACCTCTTGTAGTAAAAAAAAAAAAAAAAAAAAAAAAAAAAATCTATATCCATTTAATTTATCTTAGCAGTATTTCAGAGATCTTTTCGGCTATTTCCTATATCAGCATTCACTGCCAGGTTGTTTGTCTGATAGCCTTGGTATCTTAACAGTTGTTCTATTCTTTTCAATGTTACGCTTTGCTTTTGGTTCCCAGAGTTGTTTTCTAAAGTTCTCTACAGCATCACACATGAGCAAAATGTGGAAAAACACATGGACTTGCAATGATAAGCTAACAAAAGTAGCCTTAACCAAATTGTTAGGTTGCTTGAATCTGAAGGGCTCACAGATTTTTTAACTGAGTATCACAGCATAAGCTCTGCCCAGTATCCTACAGACAGGCAGTACCTACTAGCAGAGTTATGTAACATTTTACGCTGCATTTACAGTATGGTATTTTTAACGGACTGCAAAGGATGCTAGTTCAAATGTCTGCACCAGTCTCAGTGGGGCTTTCTCTTGAAGACATCCGTACAAGCCCCTGATGAAGGCAGAGGGTACCTTTGTGTCCCCATTTACAATGCTACATCGTTGGCACTTGCTAAACAAGCTCCTATAGTGTCAGGATGTGGAACAACGCTGTATTTCTAGTATTTAAACATAAAATATACTTCTTTATCTACATACAAAATAGGAAAAAAGGCCAATATGTAGTTTCCTTCCAGTATACCACCCTTTTCTAAGCAAAAAATAATATATTCTTAGTTGAGAAGTAGTAACAAGTTTTTGTTGTCTCCAATTTTTTCTTCAAGATCCTCTTATTTTTCATCACCCAGTCTTTGATATTATACTTACTATGACTGATACAACTTCATAGGTTTTCTGCCAGTTTTCATGGATTACTGACACACATGAACAATTTCTCTATACTATTAATGTCACAGATAGATACTTGATTACAACTATCATATTTTAAAGGGGGCACAATAAGCTGTTTGACAAATCCATACACTGCACAACTACATGTTGTAGAAAACATTGAGGTTTTTTTCCAAATGCTTTCTGTACACTGTAAGAGGCTGATTTTCCTCTGCTATGTCATTCTCATTGTTTAAGGCAACAGGTTCTTTCATTATTAACAAAAAGTCTGAATAACCTGAGTAGGCTTGAATAGTCAGCATCCCCACAAAAGAGATTTTGTGGAGATCTATCCAGTTTCTATTCTCAAACCACAGGATTTCAAAGAATTTTTTCCAGAGATAATAATGACTAGTTATGAAACTAGTTTTAATGAACTATCTTGGGATAAGTGGGAAACCTTCTGGTACACCCTAAAAAATATAACTTTGAATAAAGAATGGTAATGTCCTGGTAACGGCAGCTTGAGAACATTTTCCCACATGAATCTCCAAAATTACTAGTCTTCCTTCAGCTGTCATTTATGTCTTTGTAGTGCCTATGTTGCATTCTTTATTATGTTTATCTTTCTTGTAGATATAGATGGAGACCATAATGAAGGTATAAAGTGAGGAGTTATTTTCTTCTAAGATCAGTCACAAAGTAGAGGAAAAGTTGGAGGGAAAAAAAAAAGTGCCACGTTTGTACATGCACTGAGCAAAACAAAAATAAAACAACAACTAAATGCCATGACTTGTTCATTCATAATACGTGTGTTTCTCTCCTATAGCATTGCTAAGGCACCTCTCACCATGGTAGCTAAGTGCCAGGAAAAACATCACCAAACCATGTTGTCTGCATAAGAGCAGATGTACCCCAGGAACAGCAAGAAATGGTTTGGTTCATTGCCCAATTCCACCCATTTGCCTAATGTCACCCAACTACTGATTTCCCTACCAATTTTTGCAACTTGAAAAGGTCATACCAAAAAATGCTGCCCTAGTACAGATGCAATGATTGTTAACAACCTTAAATCCCTTTTTGGCTGCAGTGGTTCCAGGTTTTGTACTTTCTGTTTCAAATGTGTAGCCTAACATCTAACCCTAAACTGATCAGAGATGTAAATCAATATATTGTCCTGAAATTCACTTAAAGCCACAAAATTCTTCATTCAAAGTTGGAGAAAAATACCCTAGTGCTGATTCTAAGTAACTCCATAGTGTGGTCAGTTGGCCCATTAGTGCATCCCAAGGCAGAACTGCATTATATCAAGAAGACATTTCTTCAATAATTTTATTTCTATGACTACCAAGCTGGTAGTTAACCCTTTCAGTCATTTGCTCCAAGCGATTATCCAGCACTCATTTTCACTTTCTTACTAATAAGTTGACAGCATGCTGCAGATAAATTGATTCACACAGCTACACAATTGATTAATTCCAACTGGAAGGAGATTGCTGTTGCCATGCAAGTCAGTAGGAATCTTGATTTTGCTTGCCTTCCTCCTCCTCTCTTTTTCACAAGCTCAGGAAAAGGGAAGTATGCTGGCTTTCTCAAGATAACTTTGGGAGGGATAAAAACAATTAGCAGAGGCACAAAGTGCTTTCAGAGAACAAATAAATACAAAAATCTTGCATGTATACACAGGGAAGTAAAAGATTTTAACATCTAAAACTCTCTTGAGGACTGTATGTGTAGTGTGGCCATTCCAGAGGGAAAAGGACACTTGTCGCAAGGTCTTGGCAATGTCAGAGGACTGGAAAGAGAGCAGGATGACTGTCAAGCATGTCCAAACCTCCCTTATGTGCCTCATTGTACACACACACACACACAATTAGTCTCAGGTAAGGAAGCCGAGGAGCCCATGTCAGCTTGACAGCAATGTGACTTTCAACATAAATTCTACATCTGAGAACATGAAAGAAGAGTAAGGAAACCTGAAACAGAACGTCATGATGCACAGACCTTATTAGGGAGTTGGGAAAAATTGCAGTACAGAAAGCAACGGTTTTGCTGAGCTCTCTTACAGATGGTGTTCGTACAACCTGCATGGAGTCTGAACATGTAACAGGAATTAGCATGAAGCCACGGTAGGTCCCACATCTGTATTTTGAGTCAGATCATTAAATAATTGGGGCCTATGTAAAGCTTGAATGTCCACCAAGATTCAGAGTCATAGAAGAAGCCTTAATTTTTACATTTCCCAACTCCTTGAAGATTTGACTTTGCAGTTCAGTCTTAACTCTCCTATCATTCCTTCAGTGTCATTTTCAGAAATGATAGAGCTGCACATTGACTCCAGCAGCAAACTGGTTTTTGGGTGTCTCATCACCAACATATTTTAACAATGCAAAGAAAAGCTGACCAAGAACCTCATTGCTGGGATTTATAGCTACACAAATCATGGCATCACCTTCAAAGTGTCTGAATTTTTCCTTCCATCTGTAGAAACTGATGTGGTCACATTATGACTGAGGATCCTGTGCCCCGGTTCAGAAAATAAAGGCTTCTTAGCTGTGCTTAAGTAAAGTATAGCATTAGACTGCTGTGGTATTTTTAATAACTAAGAAAAACTACCAAAGGGAGCTCCCAAGTAGTAATGCAATTTAGTAGACTTGTATTTTGAAAGAAAGCCATCAAATTATGTCAGAATAAAATATGCTGAAGAAATATTTGTAAAGTAAGTACACAAACAACCGACACAAACACTTTTAAGCAAGGTTGACATGGGAGGAGATAGTGTTTGTATTTAATTTCAAACAAAATCTATTTTAGGTGCTTAACATGTCTGTAGAGGGGCAGAGGCTCTGGGTGGTGGATACAAGACAAAGATGTTTATTGGCCAGGGGGGCAAAACAGCCATCAGTGACAGCCACTCTCAAAGCTCTGATGTTTCTAAGGCAGGAGCCCATGGTTTCTAATGCTTCATTCACCTCTCAGATTTGCAGTGACTTAAATCTTTCTTAACTGCTTTTTAATTAAATCAGGATGATATTTTTCCTATATTTTCTCTGATTTAAATATTTGGTTAAATACTTTTTAATTAAGCCAGGATAATATTCATTTGAGAAGTCTGATACTCCATTAATGATGCAAAGCAGAGAGCTGCTTTTCTTTCCTAAGGAACAGACTCAGATCACAAGATTTTCAAAATTATAACCTAAAATCTGAACATCGGAGATTTATTCCCTCCCTGTTGGCCTTAGTGAATAAAACCTAAGAATTAATTTTAAAATTTGGTGTTTGGGATGAAGAAGCCTTCCTTCTTCAGAATACTGCCTCTAAAGATTACTTTTTCATGGTAAAGCTGTAAGAATTTCTGAAACTGTGATGTATTAATTTTCCAGCAATCAAGCTGCACTGAAAATAGCAATGAAAATTGACATTTGACAACAGTATCAACATGACGTTATTTAGTGCTGACATTAAACAAGTAATATCTTTTGCTGCCACTGCAAAGCCTTATATTGCATCTACCAAGCACTTTTCAAGTTCCCTTTGCAGTCAAAATGCTAATCAAGTTAAATAGTTACTGGGCACATTCTGATTTAACGTTTACTTTGATTTCAGTACCTGCAGACTCCACATTCAGTTATTAGAACTGAAGTTCAAAGTACTACGTAGTGTCAAAGGAGAGGAGGTCAGAGGCCACAAGAACCCCGTTACCATAAAAATGAAGGATCAGCTAGCAAGGGTCTAGAAATCAGCTAATTTGGACCCAAATTAAACAAAAAACCCAGAGGCAGGGAGATGAATGTTAGGCCACACAGACTTCCCATTTGCAAGATTAAATAAAGATAATGAAATAACTTTTTTTTTTTCTTCCACACAAAGTCAGCCAGCCTCTAATCTCTGAATACTACTATTATTACGCTACATTAATATGCAATACAATACTTTTTCATTATTTTGTAGACTCTGCAGGAGTCTGATGGTAAATATTTCATTTTACGGAAGGCAACACTGAGAAAGGGATGGCAAGTAACATGCTCTAGACCACACAATAAGACAGAAGCATCTTATTACGGTAATTGCTTCATCCTCAGGATATTACAACATGTTAATGTTTCCCAATGAAAATTAAAAGTCTCAGCCCAAACACAGCATGAAAACACAGTGCACAGCCCTAGCTCCTGGACAAACATCTCAAATAGTATTCTGCTTAGATATCGGCAGAACCTGCAGAAAATCCAGTGGCCAGCAATACCTTTCTAGCTGAACCATCACATTTCTGCAGGCTCTCCAGATACAACAGCAAGAACCTGCACCACCTGTTTGTAGTATAATGAGCTATTAGCACCTTCGCTATAGTAATTCACTGACAAAACATGGCACAGCACAGCACAGGTCTTCAGGGCTGTAAATGAAATTCTTGAATTGCCTGCAGTTGGCAGATGCTACCACAACAGGGCTGTCTGCTCCCGCAGGCAAATATTTTGCTACCCTGATTGTTAAATTCTGTAAACCCCACTGGGGAAAGTCACGGACATCTAAACAACTCCTATAAGGATCTCCAACTATTTTACAACTAATTTATGTGTTCCCCATTGAGAAGTAACACCATGCTTTCAACTGCAACTGTTTGCTTGTTGAACAGTCTTGAAACGGTTTCAAAGTGTGGGTGTAAGAGGAATTCTGCAACGAGCCAGAGCAAACTCATCCTGTATCAGAGGGGAGGAGAGGATGACATTGGTCTAAGCACCCTTTTTTTCTCCTTAATCAATGTTCATATAAAAAAAATAGTCAAACATTGAAGACAAGTGTGTCTAAATATTTGAAATAATCTGACATATGAAGTATTACTAGTGTTTCTTCAGGAGGTTTCAAATAAAAAAAGGCAGCCTGAAGCAAGAGACCTGCTAATGAGGGTATTTAATGGAGACTAAAGAAGGGTAAAGGCAACTATGAAGTGCCTCTCACTGCCACATAGTAATCCACTGTCCAGCCACAAGAAAGGAGGAAATAATCTCTCAGAATTGCCCAGAGGATGAAGCTAAGGCTCTGGTTGAGGGTGGGATAAAGAACAAGTTGGATTTTGAGGAAAGATGGAGAAGGCAGACAAATTCCATCCTGAACCAGGAAAAGGAGATGCCACCTTAAAACCAAAGAGAAACGGGTAAAACCAGACTGACAGAAAATTTCTCTGACATTTGTCAGGGAAGGAGAGCTCCCCTGGGACATCTTTACAGTGGATAAACATAAATATGCCTACATTTGCAAAGATAAGAAATTCAAGTCCAAGTGATTTAACTGATTTGCCTCAGGCCATTCAAAAGTTTCACAACATCTGGATGTCCATCCAGAGACCTCCACCAACAGCCAGCCTCTGCATGGGATACTTCTCCTTTCACTGTCAGATTTGATCTGGAAGATCAAGATAGCAACAAAAATTTTTTCTGATCCTCATCCAGATCATCACATACCCAATAGGACAACTCTCCCTATGAAAGGACTGGTATCTTGATCTGTATTTCTTACAGCTGATCTGCACTCCACTGATCATCTTACTTTCTATTCGCTAGGAAAAAGGCAACAATGAAAGGACAAACCAAAGAATTTGTAAGTTTGATGCCATCAGTTTTTGTATTCTTTCACTTAGATTAAGACTTTATCCAGGACCCAATTCCTAAATATTATAGTTTAAATAACCTTGAAATTTCAACTGGAGTACACGAGGTCATACTGTCTTCTTAGTAACTATGGAATAAAATATATCAAATACAAGACCAAATACAGAAAAAACCTCTCTTTTATACCACATCTAGTCTAATCTTTCACAGATACAAATAAAGTGGAGATGGCCATTTTCTCCAGAAGAAGCATACAGGATCTATTTCTTTTCTTTTTTTTTTTTTTATTTTTATTTTTATTTTTATTTTGGAAAGAACTCAGAATCACAAATCAGTGGCTCATTTTTGAACTGTACATTCATGACATCCTTTCTTTTCCCGATATTTTCAGAATGCATTAGCTCAGCAGTATCTGTAGTTTGCAGTAGCAATTAGCATCCTGGGGAGTCAGCCGCAAATAACAAATTCATAAACAAAGTAGAATTAATCAAGTGTAAAATTAAAAATAAGGAGGAGCTTGCATAATCTTAGAATGACAGAACAGCTAAGAGAAGCCCTTGCTCCAGGCAAGGATTAGTCTGTCAAAATTATGGTCAAATATTTAACCATGTTTCTATTTCCTTGATGGTTTATGAAATTAATGGAAGTTAATTATATAATTAAATATTAACTATATTATGGCCTGTCTAACAATTAAATTGGAACCAAAACCACCTCACTAAACTTCAAGATGTCCTTGCAAGTTTTTCATTTCAGTGAGAGAAGGTACAGGGGATACGCTCTTAACCACAAACGCGTAGGCAGATGAAATAGTGGACAAGAGTGTGTGGTTCCTGGGAATGAAATCCCAAAGCACAACTGTTCCTAAATGTAAAGATAGGGTAGAAAGGTCTTCTGCCATCACAGTATTAAGATTATTAAATCAACAGCAAGTAAAAATCAGACCGTTTATTTTATACACACAAGATGGAAAGGAGCGACGTGTGAGAACACAGCACAGAGCTGCAATCTTACCCTCTGCTTACTGCAACCTGCACTTAATTAAATGAAACACCAGGATAACTTGAGTTTAACCAGGCTCTTCTCAGATAGTTCCCGAATGTCACACCTCATTATCACGTGCTGGGTATCAGACTACAGCAACTGAACAAAGTACCACATGGATTTTTTGTACCGCAGTGGGGCAAGAGGATGGACAGAGAGGAGAAGGCAATGAGGTCACTTCTCTCATTTACTTTTTCCTACAGTTAATGGCTCACAACAGAAACTAGAACCATATTTCTGAAATGCCAGTCATGCTGCTGCATTAAGTGACAACACCCTTCATAGTTTGCTATGATTACATGGTAAAGCAGGCCAAAAACATTGGCTAGCTCTCTACCTGGCGCTGTACCGCAGTCTCAGACTGGAAGGCAATTACAACACATTTCCACTGATTCTTCTTTTTCAACTATTCATATTATCAGGGCTATAATTTCATTGGCTATAATTTTATTTATTGTTCCCAGACTATGACAATCAGGAAAGAGTCCTCCTTAGGGAGGATATTAACAGAGCTCAGCATGAAATAGAGCAGACCCAGGGCTACAGCACTTCTGACCAGCAGATTAGCTTCCCCAAGAACACCAAGCTGAGAGATGTTTTACTATCAGGAGGACAACTTGTAGGATTTGGGGTTTTTCTGTGAAGCTTACCCATACTATATGTAATAGTACTTTAATGAGCATATTTATAAGGACAAAGCTACTTGGAGGAAGCGTCCATGAAGTCTACTGGGAGGCTTGCTGTGGTAAGTCTGATTTACCGAGGAAGTGCTGAAATACTGACGGAGAAACTATTTAAAAAAAAAAAAAAAAAAAAAAGTGCAACCAAAAAGAACAAAGACAGGTCAGAGACAGAATCATCTAAGCTTGTCAGAAAAGCAGGTAACATTGTCTCTCTTGGAAACACTTCTACTCAAGTAGACCTTGCAAACTTACAGGAAAGTCACTTACATCCTTAAACAGTGGCAAGATAAAGCTGTTATTGAAGTGCTATGATTTCTTTGCATTCCTATTTAAAATAGTTTCCCTTTAGGACATCCCATTGAAGGGAAGAGAAGGGCTCTGAAGCATTATTTTCCTCACCTAAGGCTAGTCAAGACCCACAGTATTTCAGGATGGCAAAGCCCTCTTAGATTACTGATCTCATACGTGAAAGCACTGAGAACAATTCCATAATAGCAGAATTAATAGATACAGTCTTAAAAGAGAGAAATCAAAGCAGCGTTTGTCCATTTTTTTTTTTCTTTACCCATGAACACTAAAATATTCACTAATTAGACTTCATAACACCCTCCTGGCTAGGTAACAATTATCACTGCCACTTTACAGGTTGCCAACCAAGGAGATTCACTCACTTATTAGAAGTGAAAGGATCTCTATCAGGCCACACCATGACTCAAAAGGACAGATGCCACTGCAACCTGAAGTGCCTCAATCTACTCGGTGACAAGACAAGGTGTAATTAGTTATGCGTTTATTCTGATCAAAGAGAGAAATTCTAATGGACTGCCCTGCTATGGCTCAATGTGCTGCTATCTTTCTTCTTTGTAACAGTAAAATTGCAGTGAAAAGAAATAATTTTCTACAAAGCGAGTCCTAAACACAACAGTGCAGAAGCTATTTTTACAGCTAATGCTCAATGTTTCGTGTCACCTCTTTATTCTTAAGGCAAAGGGTACATACTTCATCAACCACAAGCTGAGAAGTGGATCTTCATAAAAAATGAAGAGATCTCATGCCTTAACATACAGGAAAGCAGATGAGTCACTTTAAAATATAATCAATGGTAACAATAATCCTACAGCTAAACCTTGAAAACTGAAGAGATATTTCCAAAGTATTTTCATAAATTTTGATAAGGGGCATTTCTACCACTTAAACTAATACAAAGGGATCAATATTACAAGAGTTTCTGTATTTGACAAGGGAGATTTGAAAACTTTCCACTTGCTTCTGCATTTCAGTTCGACCTATTTAAATTCTCTCTGTTTCCACTGTTCTTCAGCCACATAGATAATTAAATGAAGCTCTAATCTATCTAAATATTTGCAATATTTTATTATTTGCACAATTTTATGCAAGGTATGTATCTTAATAAGGGCATTTAAAGGATATTTATGAGCTAAAACAGAACTGACGGAGAGCTGTAAATCCATGTCAGTCACGAGGTGCTATTTTAATTTCCCAGAGCCTTGTACTGACCAGGCCTGGCTTGCCAGGAAAACTCAGTACTGGGCAGGTGCTTCAGTTCTTGGCTACAAAAATACCTCATCTTCCTTATTCTCACATTTTTTTCAGTCTCCAGCCTTCATTTTAAATCTCTGCAAAGTCTTCAGAAAGCAATGTTGAGCTGACTGTGAGATCAAAAGCCTGAAAGACTCCTGAATATCCTGTCACTGAAAACCTCCTGTATATTGTTAGAACAACAACCTTTCACCACAGACTGTTCCACTCAGTGTTTTTCATGCCACTCTGGACATGACCCAAAAAGGCAGCTGGACCATCTCGGCTGTGGCAGGGACCTCACAAGTGCAAGGCACGGGTTCATGCTTTCAGTTCAAGTGTCCCTGCTTCAGACCGTCATCTTCTGGCCAAGACTGTGATACTCTTATAAACAAGGAGACAGATTATAAACTAACTTGATATATTGCAGTGATGGAAACTACATATGTGGAATCACATTTTTTCCTCTTTTGGCTATGTCTCCTAATTTTTCTGCTTTCTCCCTATCATACATTTTTTTCTATTTATTCTTTTCCATATGTTTCTATATAATAAAGAAAGCACAAATAAACTAAGAAGTACAAAAAAGAAAAGAGACATCTCTATAATTATAAATCTTTTTGTGCGATGATTTCTTTCTGGTGAGCATTTGGGGAAACAGATTTTATGAACAGGTTCCATTAACAATAATGGGACAAGTTTCAAAAGTAATACAAGCTGGTGTACTTCAAAAGTGCAAAGGCTTCAATTACAGGCTTCAGGCACTTTTTTCTTTGCTCTTCAATAACTAGAACCACTAATCTAAAGAGTAAAATCTGCAGCCTTCCAGTCTGCTTCACAGTTTAATATAGTGGTCTTTGCCTACTTCCACAGTGACAAGTGTCTACAGCGTAAATCTCTGCTCAGGCACACCGATGACATAGTGTTGCAGGGGAAGAATATACTGTATCGCCTCCAAAGCGGTGTCAGTTGTTTGGTCTCTAGCACTGTCGGTTCATTACCTCTGTATGGTGTTCACTACAGGGCTCCAAGTAGACAAAACTAGCCAAGAGAAGCTAACTGATGTCAAAAAGTGCATTTAATTTAAGAAACACAACAGAGAAGCATGCAAACTATCAGCACACCCCAGCTTAGTCATTTCCACGGTACAAAACAATGGATTGCCAGTAATAGGTTTTAGCTTCTCATTAGGGAATTATTTTGGACCCCATGAATGCCTCATGAAGGAGCAGGTAGGCACCTACATGCATGGCAATTCCTCAAGCCAACGGAAAAGATTCCCCAGAGGTGTTCACAACCCTTGGATCCCCCGAGGATGCTACAAGCAGCCTCTCACTGTATCACTTACAAAAAATGTATGATAGCAACCCCAAATCGTAATGTCAACAAGCTTTATCTAAAACATGAGGTCTGTAGAAGTTCTCTCCAAAACACCATTCAAGAGGAGAAAGGGATTAATAGTTTTTAAGTTTTTAGCTAACAGGATTAAAGAAACCATTGTAATCTGAATTTGTAGTACAGGGAGGCTAACATCACGTGTTTTGATCTGGGATCGAGCATCTGATTTCCACTGGACTTGCCCCATTAGAGAGCTGAGCAGAGGAGCTGAAAGCTGCACCAGACCACTGCCTGATGAACCCTTGCCATCCCTGGGGCTTGGAAACAACCCTGCTTACGAACTTCTCATCAAACTGCCATCAGTAGTATAAAAATTCCCATAATTTGGAGAGGGGGACAAGGTACTTGTTATTTAACATCTATTTACATGAAGGAACTGGAGAGAGAACAAAAAGCTAGTTTCTGCTGGGTGAAAACAAGCCAACATACAGCAAATGAAGCACATACTGCAAAGCCTTCTCTGTGTCAGACAGCTGTGCCAACTACAGCACGTTACTTTTACCTCAGACTTGCTCAGAAATCTGAGACTGGATTTGTCTTTCCATGCCTGCTATAGACATGACAATACAGAAAAGCAAGCACTGATTAAAGGCGTTTTTATTCCACTCATTCGTGCACTTTAGAGGCTCCCTCTGCGCCTGGTTTGCTCTTATCAAGAGTTACTGATGGACTTCTAAGAAAACTCCCCATTTTCTGGGCCCACCAAAGCACAGAGGTATGGAAGCATCAGGGAGCTTTTTCCCCACCTCTATAGGGTGTCAACATTTGTTGTCTGTGATCTCCTCAATTCCATAACCACTACCCAATGCTGACCTCAAAACCACTGCACCCAGATCCCTCTCCCTTCTAAGGTGTCCAAAATGGGAACAGTTTTCTTTGGTCTATGCCCCTTTATTTCACATCATTCCACCTCTTTTATACAGTGTGCAGTGATTTTGTGCAAAACATTCATCTACCTCCATTTTGACTACCCTGTTGAGTATTTTTTTCCTTCTATCCAATTAGCCTGATGATCAGTTTCATGTAAGAATTTGCAACCAGGCTCTACTTTAATATGCAGGTTGCTAGAAAACACTTACTTATGATAACTTAGCTAGATATATTTCTAGCTATGCATGCAAATCTACTGAATTTTGCAGTAGCTGATAGACCATACCTCTGCTTTAGCAACATACATCCCTAATGCTCTTTTTTTCCCCCGATTCTTTAAAGAATTTAACATATTAAATTGGAAGGTGATTTTATTTTTAGAATTTATTCAAGAACCTCAAACATGCTCTGATGATATTGAACAAGACAGGTAGAAGTCTGCTAGCAACAAGCATCACTGTAGCTCTCTCTTAATAGGCACAGAGAAGTTTTCAACCATGTACTGAGGATGAAATAACTACTGCTTTTGAAAAGCAAAGGCTTTGCTTAAATCCAGTCAGTAAATTTCAGAAACGTTATCATTAAAAATTAAAATTAACTTTCAGTGGCTTGGGCTCTATACTCTATTTCAAGTGTTTTTAAAGGCAGTGGTCTGATTTACATAAAAATTCTAAATTTTTGCTTGAGGATGTTCCTGTATGATTGCCAAGTCTTCCTTGAAACTAATCTCTCCTCCTTTCCCTTCTACTGTTGTATTTATCATTATCACATTTATTAATTTTTAAAGGTTGCTCCTCTTCACAAGAGCTAAATAGGAAAAAATAGAAAGGTTGAACCATGGCAAATAATACCAATTTGGCAAACAATTTCCTTCTCCATCCATATCTGTCAAAACTCAAAATACATCCCCTCTTTATGACTTCATGTGCTGCTGGTGATTTAGAAGTGAAGTAATAATTTGTTCACTTGCATTTTAACAAACATGAGGACTGGCACATTGGCGTGGATGCTTCTTTTTAGTAGCAATCACCAGTCATCCCGGCTGGATAAATATGCTTTTTCCTCCTTCTGTGGAGACAGAGAAACCTCCTTGCTGACCCATTTTCTACAGTGCAAAGCAATACAAATTGAGATGAATCCTGTAAGTTCCAAGCATTTTGTCAATTTTGAGCACCCTGCCAGTGATCAAAACCAAATGGTTTCCTACTAGAAATATCAGCTGCTGCACTGAGCTAAGTGCCTGCTCCAGTTCTTTCCCACAACAATGTTGTTGCATTTATTGTTATGACATTTAACAAAACAAATCCCTAGACCAAGCCCCTCTTGGGGGTCCCCTAAGGTGGTACTTTAATACAGGTAAAACAGGCCAAATAGTCCCAACAGAAATAACAGGTTGGGTTGCTTTCTACAAACTACTGTCTTCCAGATCATGTTGTGGGCTGCCAGAGTCATAGTGCCATTGTTTGATACAAAGAGGTCACTAAACCGCTAATATTCTACCCAAAAGCCTTTTTCTTTCAAATGCAGTCCCATTTTAAATAATAGGTAGTTAAAAAAGTACATGATTTCTCTTTAGCCATCATCAAATCTTTTTTAGAGGAATTGCAAAAGCTAAAACAAGAAGAAACTGTTGTAATACCACAAACAAATTCTGCTTAACCCTTTGAATTATCCCTTAAAGACTCTAAAGGTATTCAAGCTGTGGGTGATGGTGCACTATATAATCAAGGACATAACCTGAGATGCAAGATCTATTTGCTTGTGCTTATTTAATAATAAGAAAAATAACATTTCTGTCTACCATTCTGTTCCAAAGCAGATGAACAACTTTTACTCAAAGTTGAAAAACTATGTATTAGTCTTCAGGCAGAAATCAGGATGGGAAAAAATTCTCCTCAGAGGGAAAATTCAGAAAGGTTTAATGCTGCAGTCAAGGAATTAGGATGAAAACATTCATGCAACCTTAAATGTGAAGATTTTTGCAGCGCTTTTTGTAACCAGTGTGGATGTATTTAGGTAAAATCTAATTTTCCAGGGAAATCATAAACGCCTCATTTTCATGAGAAGCCGGAGGGAGACTATATGTACCAGATATAATACAGAGATTATAACAGACATAGAATGCAATATTTTTGGCTATAAATAACAAGAGGAAGTACAGATGCAATTTCATAAAATATCACCTCCCTGGACTACAGACAAGACTACACCTCTTCCTTAAGATCTTAGCATCTTTCTGGTACATTTAGAGGTGCTTCATTATAGCAGGATTCAAAACTGTCACAGAATCATCTCGGTGTCCTGACTGCCATATTTTAAGACATGCTTCTCACCTGTGCTTTCTCTGGCCAGGCTTGAATAGTGCTATAAATTGGTTTGCAAAATAGTACAATAGTGCTGGGAGGTTATAAAGTGCTTTACAGCACAGCTTTGTATCCACCGTTTATAGCTCAGTTCATCTCTGTAGCTATGAGGCTGAATGGTGTTTGGCCCAAAGTTTACACATATTGCAAGAGGAATCTAAACACTTTCATGTTTTATGAATACTAAAAAGAACAGTCACTGAGTGCAATTATGGATATTTTATCTATCATTAACAGGGACACTCTCCATTATTTCAAATAAAATATTGATGTTTCATCACTTTCCCCTTTCAGAGAAAGGTTGTAGCCCAGCTGCTTTAAAAATACTCTCTCTTTTTGCTTTTTCAGAACCTCTGTGATTACTTTTGAAATCTGTAGCTGTAACTTGAAATAAGGATGTGGAAGAACAGAAACAGTACTGTTTCACATCCTGGCAAACCTATCTTGGAAATAATAGATCAGCCTCCAAACCATCAGCTGCGGAAGTGGTAGAAAACCCATCGCTAGACCTCAAGAGTCCATTAAAAATAAACCCTAAGAAAGAAGTCAGCTTTCTACTGAGGGGCTGGAATAGGCCAGGTTTTATTTCAGAGACTCAAAAGTTCAGTTCTCAAAAACTGATAGAACTCCAAATTTAATTACTTACATTAATATCCACCCTCTAGCCACACAGAGCCAGGGGACTGTTAACCACTTGGCTGGTGGATAACCTGAAATATATCTCCCCCAGGCCCCCCTTACAGTAGCACATCATACACAGCACTTTGCACATGCAGGTATATGACCAGCAGAAGGGCTAGGGCACTCAACCAGGAAAGGAAATCCATATTTAAACTCACGTGCCACTAAGTATTTCTTTAACACAGGCAAGTCTTGCTTTCACCTCTGTAACACTATAGAGGCCAAATTTTCTTTTTATTGTTCTTCTGAAGAACATGCAAACCAGATCAGCAATTTTTGTCTTTTTTTTTCCTGCTTCCCTCTACACAAGTATTTTTTTAAAAAATCATCTTTAGCTAGATTCAAACAGCATTATTTTTCTTGAAAAATCAGTTTTTCACTGACACCTCCCCTACCTTAGCGTTTGGTATGTCTGGCTCTTCCCACCTTTCTCCCTCCCCCAACAGAGCTTCAATAGACTTGGGAAACTACAGCAGTAAGTCAAAACACAAATGGAATAATGTCATCTTCTGGTCACTCGTGAGAGCATTTTTGTTGGGATGATCCAGTCCGACTTGTGCATAAGGTACCTCCCCAAGGAGCTTGGGACAAATTTGCAGGAGTCTGTGCAGAAAACACCCTCCCTCCATGCCCATCCTTCACTGCTGTTGACACAATGCTTTGCTCATTCCCAGGTTTAATGACTGAAACATCAACCCACCAAGTGGCAATACATCATAGTATTCCTCCAGTGCATTTAGAAAGGAAGATGAGATCGAAGACTAGGACCAATGTTGAGGAGAGACCAATTTTACCATGAGAGAGTGATCAGCCAACACCGCATCTAGAAGGTATAAAGCTGTTAGAAGAACTAATTTAATTTTGGACCTTAAGAGTATCTAACTGGAGACAAAGATGCATAGTTGTGACAGTTTGTAGCAGTGGTTTCTAAACATTTCCAACCACATATTCACTTCCCTTTGCAATAAACCCAGTTTCATTTACACTGCCAGGCTCTTTCCCCAATTCTGAGAAAAACTGCTCTAACAAGGATGCAACAGAACAACCCATCACACTCACGACTAATCTCTGTGATGCTGTGCTATCTACAGGTTCCCACTAGGCACAGGACAACTCCTCTAGGTTTGACCTAATGTCTTCTCTGGATGTTAAAGAGCAGAACTATAAATTAAATCAAATTCCATAAACTGATGGAAAGGTCCTGACTCAGGGCAGAAAGCATGCACATGTGTGGGAGGGCAGCACAAGCAGTCATTGGTACCTCGTTCCTCTTTTATTATTTTATAATATTTTTAGTGGATTTTTCCTTCCCCTCAACCTCTCACTTGCCACAAATATAGTCTGATATTACCTAAAACTTAAGACCTGAATTATTTGCTCAGCAATGTTAGAGTAATTGAAACAAGTCCAAGCAGAGAACAGTGTACAGTGGCCTCTGCCATTCCTGCATCCATTTGATAACTGTGTATGATTTCAAAAGAAATTTTAAAATTCCAAATGCAAACTTTACACACATGAAAACACCCCATGTTGATACCAATTAGCTGATTAGCATTTTAGATGCAATAGAATCAAAAGACAACTTCATATAAATATTTTAAACTCATTTCTCCAAGGTATGAGTAAAGCCAATGGATCAGTAAGACTTTATAAACTTTCCTTTCTCTACCAAAGGAATAGACTTTTACTGAAATTAATAAAGAAGACATGGCAGAGATGCACATTTTCATCTTCAGGGGAAGAGATGAGACTGTGGGAGGGTTTATGAAGCCATTTTGCCTCTTGGCAAGTATTTCTAGAAATGCCTGCTCTCAGATATGTCCAACTTTGCCCAAAAGACCAGGGAGAACCTGGCCCTGGAGAAGGGACAGCGGGCGACAAGGACCGCCTGAGCTGGTAAGACATTTTATGTTCCCATTTTGTTTTCCATCTACTGTCAAGCAGGTCTGCTACTGAGAAGACAGAAGAAGCTAGAGGAGACAACAACCAAATTTTATGCAAGTTTATTGCCTAAATATTACTTTTGAGTTTTGAACTAACAGACAATACAATAATGGGGTGTGTTTATTTATGGTGGGGAGACTCCGCACAGTTCAGCACTACAATAAACTGAGAGACATTGAAGTGATAAATCAGGAAGGCTTGGTAGAAACTAAAATTAAAAGTAAGCCTCACTAAATCTTAAAAATGGGATGGCTACATAAACAACTTGATGTATAGTTTCTATTGTTGTTTACAGATAATAGAGTTATCTATTTTCTCTAGCTATGAAGTGCTTTCTGTATGAAAGTACTACTGCCATCATAAAACACTTGTGAAAATTAACAGCCAACTTCTCTTCTGCACTGAATATTAATTACTATATGAACATTTCTTGCCACACAGCTTTCAAAACATCCTCTCTCCCAGGATATTTAATTTCATGCAGAAACCAATTTTTGATCAGCCTACACAAATTAGTGAATGAAGAGGACACGGTGCATCTAACTGCCTGTCTGAACTCAAGGAAAGCAGTCCCCACTGTGAGTTACTAGATTTAGAATGAAAAATTAATTGGTTTTTTATTTATAAACAAAAATTGGTCAAAGGACAGATAAGAAGTGGTAATGGTAGATGGCAGTGGTTTGTTTAATAAAAGCTAGAGTTGTGAGGCAAATGCTGGACCTGGATTTAGTTAAAATGAAACAGTTTCATATATGTTATTGGAGTGAGTATTGCCTGCCAAGGTGGAAAAGGTTAAAATACAGGTGTAAATATAGAGTGATCAGAATTAGAGTTACAGCAAGTATTACATGAGAGGGGGAACAGTATCAAAAAGATGTTCAAGAGGAAAGAAAAACCTTGAAAGCAGCAGTAGACACCCCCCCCCGAAACACCAGTCAGTACCTCAGACCCAGCCCTACAACTGGCCAAGACAGCAAGGTTGTCGGTTGCTTACAGAATATATATATTAGCCCAGTCCAGACACACGTTAGTTATTCCTGTTTGGCACAGTGGACTTCACATCAAAACTGGTTCATACACTTCAACACATCTCAGGGCTGGAAAGGTTCAATGCGATTTCTGATCACAGTCGACATTAATCATTCAAAAGCTGGAGTGCCTAAATTAGTATGAAAGACACTGCAGTAAGTGCAGCTTGGCCAAATAATAATTAAATGACTACTGCAGAAAAAACCCCAAAAAACCAACAAACCACAAAAAGACCACAGAACAACTGCTTCATTCAAGGAAGGGGGTGGGGGGGGGCAGGAACCAGTAGAAGTGCCTCTAGCTACTGGGTCTTCTGCTGAACATTTCTATATCAGTAAACGGGGTGAACTAAAAACTCTACTAGTTATTTTCTCTTTTTAAGCCCTAGCCCTAGAAACATTTATAAACAGCACTAAATCTCTGTTTCTACACATCCAAGTTAAGGTTTCTGCAAAAATGCTTCCAGGATCCTAACTCTTAATTTCTCCATCTCTGCTGAAACTATACAAGGGTTTTATAAAGCTGCTCATAAAACACAACCTGAAAGCTCATACCTTATTTCCCTAGAAAAAGCAACTGAAATGATGCTTCATGCTATAAATTAATTTAGTTGTTGGTTCCTTTCACTTGAGTCAAATACTCAAAACTCTGTTATATTATTCTCATTTCCTTCCCACTTTGAACTGACATCAGATAGTCCACATAAAACATTTTGCAGAAAATTATATTGGTCAAAACCTTTAAGAAAGAAAAAGGAAGAAAATACCAGCTTTCTAATATTTTTAGCTATAAAGCCTCTGTCCTGCTCTTGATAGTACGCTTATAAATAATTAAAATATATGAACAGCAATAATAGCAAAATAATTTCCTTATTAGGCTTGAACTCAACTTTCTAAGTATATTATCACCATGATGAGCCTCTATTTATCTTGCCTGTGGTCGTACTTTATAATGATTATATAAAGAGGTCTATTTTAGGAAGGTTATATCTTTGATCTGTTTTTATATACATAGAAATCATTTGCAACTGACAGATCCATTACACTTGCACATGATATTCTTCAGCTGCAAATAAAGTACTCTATATAAACAACTTAAAGAATCATTTTGTTTCCCTTAGAAAAGTCCATTCCTGCTTCTCTCAGCACATATACATTGAATCCATACTGTGAAAATCAAAGAGGGTATTGATTCCTTAGGCAAGCACGTAGAATTCATCACACAGTAAGTTTGTTATTTGGATTATTTTTTTTTTTAAATCAACTGCCACATAAACACATCTATTTATAAATCCTGCCTGCAAACAACAAGGCATTTCTAAGGCAGGTACAGTTTGTGTGAATTCTCCAGAAAGCAGAAAAAGTGAAAAAGATGAAGGAGGCTTTTTTAGCTGGCCTTATGGAGCAAGCACACAGCCAAGCACTTTGAAGCACAGGACTTAGTTCACAGTACTGCTGAACCTGCCTTGCCTCCAACACCTCCTTTCCCACCATGCTCTCCAACCCCTCTCTCTGCAGCCTTGTCTTACACGCACTTTATTTTCCATGTATTCTCAGTCCTGAAAAAGTTCAGGCAATTACTGAGAGAATAAATTTCCACTTGCTCTCCTGAATGCCTTCAGTAAACGCCTTAAATAGCTTGTGTTCCATATATGCTTCACCTGACCATAGTTACAATGATAGTTCCTAGACCACAGGGATGATCTACAGGGACAAAGCTAAGATGCCATCAAAGCTGACCAGTATACCTCCAAAGGAAGAAAGACCACTGGGGAAAGGAGTGTTTCACATGCCTGTCAGGACCAATGTACTAAAGCAGTATCATCTCAGTGTCTAATCAACAAACTTCCAGCAGTCTCTGTGTGCCAAATAGGAAAAATAAGGCGAGGAAAAACAAGAAGGGGGAGGAAAAGGTATTTCAAAGCACGAAAAAAAAAAAAAAAATTTTGAAAGGAAACTACCCACAGCATAAGCCAGCTGACATTGTTTGAGGATGCTAATCTCTATTTCACGATTAACAAAGATAAACCCATATTGTGGCTTTTAAAACTTCATAACAGAGCCTGTGTACTCCTCTGGTAAATGGATTCCCATGAGCTTTGATTCCTGAATGAGACAACTCTTATTGGTTTCTCAGAGTTTCAAAGGGAAGTCTTGGAAGTGCTATGCTGTTTTATTTTTATTCATATCATACAAAAGACATCCCCTGATTTAAGTCAGATTTCATCGCTGCATAAAATGTGGAGAATTGCTGTTAGGATGGCATAGCCTCATGTACATTAGTCTCAGTTTGATCCTGATGATCCGCAAGCAGTTTGCTGTGATTTGATGGACCATATTGACAAGATAGAATGAACACTGCAAAGGACTTATTTATCTACAAATAAATATGTAACTACCAAGAACATGTGACCTTGTCCAATATAACCTGCAAACCTGAGAGCTAGGGAGAATATAGTTCTGCTCCCCACTGGGGTACACTCTCTCTGCTGGAGTGTGACTAAATCTACTCTACTGGCAGACAAGATTTAATAATGTTCTTCTCCTTCCCAAGAATGTTATAAAGCTGCATTAACATCCTCAGGCAAAAGTCTCCACACAAATGAAAAGGAATATTGTTTCTATTTTAGAGATGTGATAAAACCCTGTAGCCAGTCACCTACATAGTAAGTATTTCCACTCATCCTGGTTGCTGAAAAACCAACGTTCAGATCACCTCTAGGTTTAGAATAAAGCAGGATGAAAAGTTAAACACTTAAGCCAATTCAAGATTGCAATTACCTTAGTTAAAGTACAATCCTGATTTATCACCTGATTTTTACTGGAAATCTGTCATCTTTCCAGAACGAGTACACATGACCACATAGAAGGTTCAAGGTGTATAGCAAACAAGACATTATGTGGATTTTGGAGAAGAGATCCTTTCATATATCAAACCCTCATACCTCATTGAGAGAAAATACTTAACCAGTAGCATGGAAAAAAAAAAACAAAAAAACAAAAAAACAAACCATCACACCAGAAAAAGAACTGTAAAAAAATCACTTCAGCAGTTATGGTGCAAGCACAGGAGTCAACTAAGTAGACCCAAACTGGACTTCCCAAAATCCTTCAAATTCATCTTCCTGTTTTGGATCTCTGCTCAGTTACCAAAAAAACAGACCCCTGAGCTCATTCACAGAAAC
Source organism: Strix aluco (assembly GCF_031877795.1). Classification (NCBI taxonomy): domain Eukaryota; kingdom Metazoa; phylum Chordata; class Aves; order Strigiformes; family Strigidae; genus Strix; species Strix aluco. The sequence continues at coordinate 5,031,429 of NC_133931.1, read as the reverse complement.
TTTAGGCAAAGCTCTGGTTTTATAGTTCATGTGGAACGTGAAATAGCAACTCATTGCTGACACTTAAATACTACGAACATGAGCAAATTTAAAATAGGTTAAGCACTGGTGTCTACAACAGCAATATCTGGGCATGTTACCAGCACTTGCTGTACAAGTTTCTGACTTACAGTTTTACTAATTGGCTTAATCCTTACCTACTTTACTTCTTTTTTTCAAAACGTAAGTGTAAAACAGTACTAAATGCTCCCAGTTGCCTTATTAAATCATTGGCAAGGTTGCAGTAAAATTTGCTGGAGAGGCGGCTCTGCAATGTCGTATATTACCATGTGGTGGAAGTCCCCCTTATCTAGAAAGGGAAAGTTCATTGAGATTATATCTTCATACCTCTTTTGATTGATTACCTGCTCAATAAATAAATATATTCATATTTTAAATAAATATAAAAACTGTAGATTCCTTCATTATTTCTTCTTTAAATGGCTTTAAACTGCAACAGGGGAGGTTCAGACTGGACTTTAGGAAAAAAAATTTCACAGCAAGAGTGGTCAGACAGTGGAATAGGCTGCCCAGGGAGGGGGTGGAGTCACCATCCCTGGATGTGTTTAAGGGTCGTTTAGACGAGATGTTGGGGGATATGGTGTAGGGGAGAACTTTGTAGAGTCGGGCTGATGGTTGGACTCGATGATCCCAAGGGGCTTTTCCAACCTGAATGATTCTGTGATTCTGTAATTCATCTCTACCAAGAACAGTTTTTCTGTAAAAGAAGGAGATAGTACTGGGCAGAGAGTCACCAAAATGTTTCCAGATACTACAATGTCATATGGCAGCACAAACTACCCATAAAACCACGTCAGTTGCCAGTACCCAAAACAGCACATAAAATCCAGGAAACTTGCAAAAATTATACCGGTACTTATATAAAAGCTTAGTACATACTCAAATTCCTAACAACATCAGAAATCTTCATCACTGTCACCAAGTAGGAAACATCATATGCAGGGCCAGTGCTTAGGTGACACTTTACAAGCAAGAATAATCCACTTGAGTGACACCTTAATAAATGGCTCTTAAATTGCTGGGGAATAGATGCATTACTAAGATTCTTCAGAATGGCTAAATAATATGGTGAATCCATTAAAATGACCCGTCTGAAGTTCCTGTAAGTCTGTCCTTGGACAATTCCTGTAAGCCTGTTTGCTGCTACGATCTTTGATGCTCTACTGTACCCTGCACGCTTGGCAAATACATGCGCATAGGCAGGGGCACGGCATTGCTGGGATGCTGCGAGATGCTGTTCTTTGCAGAAAAGGAAGGTGGTGAAAGGGGTGAAATCGATAAAAATGTTGGAGGTGATTTCAAGCTGCAGCTGTGCAGCAGCTACATCTGCATTTGGTCTCCTGCCTCCCCCATCCAGACCGGGACCTGATGCCTGGGCTTCCTGGCTTGACCCTGGAACTGTCTCATGACTATGGATTTGCTTGGCTGGGTGTGACACTAAGCAGTGTCTCTGGACCCAATCCCGACTTGCTGTCCCACATCCTGGCTCAGCACTCCTGCGTGCCTCGCCATCACTGTGGCTCCCCATCCGTGGTGGAGCCACCAGCCACCACTGCACCCTTCGGAGTGTATCTGCTCTTGCTCCTTATCAAGTGGCACCTAAAATTCTCACAAATCTTCTTGAAATATTGCTACTGAAAGCAAAGCAAACCCAGGGAAGGCATATCAGGACCACAGTGTGACACAGCAGTTAGTGCCTTGTTAAATGACTAAGGGCTGACAGATGAAGTATGCTCCTTCAAAGTGATCTCATTTGAGTGAAACTACAAACCTTGGGAGGCAGCATTAAACACTACCCGTGACTGCTCTTGGAACACAGAGTTATTAAGTTGAACTTTTATTCTTATTAAGAGAAGCATGATTGCTAACGCGAGAATGAAAAGGTCCACATTCCTGGTGGTCCTCTGATTTCTGCAAGAGGTAAATAACACCATTTCCCAAAACAGAGACATTTACAGTGACAGAACTCTGAGGTCATACAAATTAAAAAGGCTTTTATCATAACAAACTGTCACTTTGCTGTTTTAATTCTTCAGACAAATTTAGAAGTCAAGTAAGTTCTCCTTTCTTAAGATTTGCATAATTCTTTTTTGCTGCTGGCATTGTTATCTGTCCTGGCCCAACTAGCTCTCCAGAAAAGAAAGCCATGTACAATGGGGACATCTCTCCCATAAGAACCGAATGGGTAGAAACATTAAACCTTGAAGCTTTTTGAGAAAGAGCACCAACATGGGCACATATCATCAACCTATCAGTGTGCCAAAACCAAGATTAATCCACTGAGTACAAGATCTTTTTATCTTCCACACAGTACCTGGACACAAAGATGGAGATCTCACTGTAAACTTGAATTCCAAAATGGATTTTGAGTTGCAAAGCGCATCCGGACAGTGGGACAACTTGGCGACAACAGTGATTCCAGATCCTCCAGTCTATTTTTGTTTCTAGCACAAATGTTTAACCTTTCTCTGTGACTCCAAGTGGCAGTAGACAGCCCTTGCACAGACAAACATTAGTCCAGATACAGAACACAGAAAATTCAGACACATCTCTGAGATGAGATAACATTAAATCCATAAATTTCTTTGAAAACTAGATTCCCTATTCAAAGGATAATTCATAAATGCCTTAAAGAATAATGATTGAATGCCATGCACATGGAATTAACAGCACAACTCTATTCTTACTCATTTCTGGCAATTTCACAATGAACAGAGATGAAATGTCTTCCTAAACTAAAGAGAGGATTTTTCTAAGATCAAAAGTAATATGTAGCTTTAAGTAGGCTAATATTTATGTTAGACCAATGCAGCAATTCTAAATACACTGAGAAATGTAACTGAAGCTTTGGAGAAAACTGCAATTAAAAAATTAATTAAAATCAAATTAATCTTTGCCCTGTCCCACTGTAATGCTTAAATTGCAATTATGAAATCTGTAACAGAAAAAATTTAAATAGAGAATAAATCACACATATAGCGGAACAAAGGCACTGAAAGCTACAGATGAAATGCAGCAACTCAACAATAAAAGTGCTTTGCTGGAGGTCAAAGTTTATTATTTGCACTAGGTTTATTTGGACTCATCTCCATAGCTCAGGATGACAATTTTACAGGAAACTTGTGAAGTTCTGAATGAAGTAGACTGACATTTGGGAAAGGATATTTCCATAAACAAATGTTGACACGTGACAGATGGATACAAGGGCTATTTGAGGACTACTGTATGTATTCATGTTATTCGTACCACATTTTTCTTTACAGGCTTCCTAGCAACAGAATTTCTAACTAAATCCATAAGGAGCCACATGGTCTCTGACGGACTCACTGCCCTCCCTCTAAAAAAGCATTTCAAGAAAATCATTCAAGAAAAGTATTGAACAAATGCTCCTCCTGACTAGCAGAGGAAGTACACAAGTGGTCTGAACTGGTTCAGTTGAAAATTTTTAAAATATATATTCCAGACAAGATTTGTTCCAATTGCGTAGCATTTTATTAAAGCTGAGCCCTGAAAACATTGTCATTACCTGTGAAAGGACAAAACCACACATGCTGAAGGTGTGATTCCTCAAAGGATTTACAGGGAAAATTCATGACCTTTGAGCATGAGCCAGGTAACCACCCTTCACGGGCCACAGGCAGTAATGCTGAAAGTTGCAAGCAACAGGAGGTATAATACTCCTTGTTGGCCTCTATTTCAGCTTTTTAATTCCTGTGTTTGCCAGCAATGCTGGAAATGTTGTCTGTGACCAGTGGCTTGAACATCACAAGGTTCAAGACCTGAGAGCTACGTGGAGCAGCCCTGGAGGACAGGTCAAGGGGAAATGCCCAGGGAGTTGACTTTGGAGCAGTGACACTAAATTTAAAATAATCAAATCACACAAGGTCTTCAAGGCATTAGACAACGCATTTCCCCAAACCACAAATATATACACTCCTTTGCAACTGAAAAAGGAAAGTGCTGTAGAAAAATCACTGGGGGATGATGGTAACTTCCTTCATTTGCCAAAGGAACAGTAAAAAATAAAAAGCCAAATCATTCTGCCACAATCTGGTATTTCTGGGATTTTTTCCTAGATTTCAGAAGGAAAGCTATTAGAATTGCACTGGAGATGGTCCTAGTAAGCTTTCACCATGATTCTTCTCACATCTTTAACACACTGCAGCAGACACACACTTGAAGCCATGAACTCAACACAGAAAGAAGATTTGAGGGTATCCATGACAATGAAAACAAGATAGGAAAAAAAGAGAGGATTATTGCTAAATGCATTTATATTTGTAGCAGTGAACATACTGTTGCCTTGGGGTTTATTTATTAATTTATTTATATCTTTTTCTTTTTTTTCCTTGAAGCCAACTAGGTTGTTATAGCTCCTCAACATAAGCAGCTCAAATAAGTAGATTCTGGGTATGAAACACACCTAAGTTAAAACCATGGTCTACCATTCACTCACTAACAGAGAGAAAGGCATTTTCCTAAAGATCAAAGCATGCATTTTTAAGCCATAGAGTGTGAATTTATCAGCAATTTTTCTTAATTCGCAGACATGTCATGAGGATCCCTTAATGGCTTAACCATGCATCGCATATGTGAAACTCTGTAAGTGCCAAATACTACTATTACTGCAGTGTATACTTCCCTAAAAATCTTTAAGACACAGAGATGTTCTTTGTAATCTCCCCACACATGTTTCAGTCACCAGACCTTGTAAGACATGTGCATGCACAGTCGTCTAGCAGTATTGCTCAGACAGTGTGCAATTCCGAACTGGCATCTCTTGACCTTCCATTTTAACAAAAAACATTATTTTATGAGGCTCAAATGCCATAATTTTGACTGCCCAGTCTTTACTAAAAATTCGTTATTTGCTAAACAACAATTTGCCTGGAGATCAAAACATTCAAATAGCTAATTCATGCTGTACTTGTGCTCATTTCCACTGTGGACATCATTTGTACAGAGTTGGGACAATGCTTCATCCCAGTGCCAGTTCCAAAGGCCTCTGCGTGTTCCTGTTACATTTACAGCAGGAATCCACAGGCTGTTCGTTTATCTCAGAAGATACAAGGATCAAAAAGCATTTTTTTTTTATTCTAATCAAAACTAATACATAGAAAATATTATAATAAAATCTATATTGCACTCCCACAGTCCAGGAAAACCAGATGGGAAAATATCAGAATAGAAAATATTATAATAAAATCTATATTGCACTCATACAGTCCAGGAAAAACAGTTTCCCATAAGGGAAAACCCCTTACTTGGGTGAGGTAGACTGTAGTCTTTTCAAGCATCATCAGCAAAAAGTCGAAATACAAACCAATGGAGGCAGTGTGGACACAGACGGATGTGGCAGAGCAGCACGGCTTTACCTTGGAGCATTCATTTACCTAAGTTCTTGCTACTACTTCAAACACCCAATTTACTTACATTAGAGCCAGCTCAGTTTTTATGCTCTAGTTTCGATAATTCACGTACTGTTTTGGATATATTATCGGGCATGTTTTCAGGTTCTTTTGCCATGGATTTGGCTGTCTTCCTTTACTGCCATGAGGTTTTTTTCCATATATTCATTATGATATGGATCTTAATTTTTAAGTAGAGAATCTATTACTCTGTAGTTCACTGAGATATTTCTTAACCCCTGTCACAAGAAAACCGTAAGTTTTCATATTTAAAAGATGCAAAAAACCTCATAAACTTCTGGAATAATTTATTTGATTTATGACACTTTATGCTTTTTAATCACAACACCAATGACGGATGCATTCATCTCCTGAACGCTGACTGGGCTCATGACACAGCGGTATTTCATCTTAGACTTCTAACGTCATAACATTTACAAAGTTAAAGACATCTATCCATCTCTGGTCACTCACCTAGCAGACACCCTAGCTATCTCAAGTAAGTCTCTCCGTAGTAATGTTTAACTTTTCCTTGATTCTTAATACGTAAAAACAACTTTTAGTGAAGATGTATTTGGCTACTTTACCACTGGGAAAGGAAAGCAATAAGGAATGGCGCATTCTTGACTGCTGCATACCTTCAGGGATCAGGTTAATAAGAACAACGAATTAAATGGAACAAAGAAATGAAAATCCATCTGCTGTTGGGAAAACCAAGCCTCAGAGCCCCAAATCCCCCAAAAGAAACTGTACAAATTTGCTTTCAGAATTAACATCAAAGGTTGTGGGAAAAAGGACACACATGAAGTCAAAATACGTACGTATCACTGACTTTACCATGGTGTTCACCTTGTAAACTTTCTGGGGAAAAGAGCTGTGATTCCTTTTGCAGAATAGTAGGGCAAATAGCAGGCTCAAAACCCCAATATCTCTCCAACGAGAACTTCAAAGACATTAAATCAAATGACACATTGTTTTGGTTTCAACTGCTTAAAGGAAACCATACAAAATAAAATTGACTTAATGTACTACTAATATCAGCTGCAGTCATCTGGATGGTTAAATTCAGCTTACCAGCAAACACGTTTGAAAAACTATTCAAATTTACTCACCTATGTTCATCACAATACTCTGAACCAAAATGTCAATCCCTAATTAGTTTTGCTGATGAAGAAATCAAGGCACAGTTCAATGGCTTGTTCAAGGCCTGAGAAGACACCTGTGACAAGCTCCTATTTGCATCTCCTATCACTGGATAACTTGTCTCCTTAGTACAGAGCTCAGTAAAGTGCTTCCATCTCAGATTTTTATAATCTCTTTCTCATTTGAAATATCAGAAATGGAAACTTTTCTCTTTTTTTGTGCCTCAGACAGCACTTTTATTTTTCCTCCCTCTGAGAGAAAAATCCTAATTATGCTGTATTTCCCGACATCATACATAAAATTGCATCTTCTTACTGCATCCCTTTATTAACTTCCTTTAAGCCGAACTTACAGTTTACAGCTTCTCTGTGAAAAAATGTAACTGAAATAATTTCTTCCTGAGGTGACCATTAGAAAGGAAAAAAGAATTACAGAGGAACCACATGGACTTTTAATTGACTATCATGACAATTATATTATCCCAGGAATACTCATTTGAAGAAAGGGTCTTTGTAATGAGACATTAAAACAAGTATACTTTCTATGTCTTGGGTACCTTTTATCAGAGGTTCTCAGTACATCTACAATCATTCAATAATTAAACTGTAAGAACCCCCAGTGTCATCAAGCAATTACTGCTTCTTTCCTTAGTAAATCCCAAATCAGGGACAGGGACAGATAATTTTTAGGAAGATTTTAAATCTGTCCTTCCCAACTGCCATTAATTTTATAAACAAATCAAGGTTCCTAGGTAGGTATTGGAGATAGTTATGAGTTGTACGTGAAGCAGGTGAAGACATGAAGCACAAGCTGGTGCACAGACATGATGTGAACGCCCGAGGCTACTCAGAGCCAAAGCCATTGAGGAAAACTGAACCAAAAGAGTCCTGAGATAAGTTCTAATCCTCCCTACTTTATAAAATGCACAACAGCCCCGTGTTCCAGACTTCCTTTACAAGAAAAGTTGCAATAATGGTTGAAACTTGTAATTTCATTCATTTACACAACAGGTTACATTTTTATGTGCATTTTTTGGCTAGCATGAATAATGCTTTCCTTAAGCTGTTGTTAATTATTATCATCCTTTTTGGCCTAAGATGCAAATCTGTCATAATATCTTCTAGTAGCTTTAATGTCATACCTATCTCTCTGGTAGGATCAGAATGGACTTTGACACCAATGATACAAAGCCCTGCCTCCTTCAAACAAACCAAGGACATGAATTCTCCTCCTGTCTGTCACCATTCAACTTTGCAAAGTATTTTAGATGCAGTTTGTATGCTGGACTCTACATAAAATAAGCACTGTTATTAGAACTAAAGATGCAGAATTTATTATTCATTCTGTTTTAAATGTCCAGGAATTCTGAAGCCCCCATAAAAGTCCTATGGTTTAAATAAGAACATATTTAATATTTCAGTTTAACTTCAGTTAGACCTTTGTCACAAATTAGAAGTAAAAAGAAACAGAGGAGATTGCCTTCTGCAAAGTAGGTGTTTTAAACTTATCCTGAATGAGCAGAAATATTTCTTTGGGGCAGATAAGTACTATAAATGCATTATAGAGAAGTTCCAGGACACAACGGGTTGTATATAATGTAATAGCCTTTTCAATTCAGGAAGCTGAGATTCATATCTACATAGGACAGAAGCAAAATTAATTTGATGGCCTCAGCATAGACCTAATGGACCTAATTAACATTCCAAACCTCTTTTAGAAACAGTACTTGAGTAATTTCTTAAATGAGAACCAAAATGAAATAACACTGTAAAGCCTGAGGTGACAAAGCTCAAAGGGAACAGTCATTTTGGTGCATGATTATGTTTTCTATAGTAGAGGGAACAGGAATGCATATTAATGAGAAAGAAAGGTTTGTAGAGAGAAGTAATAGAAGAGATGACCTCTTCTTACGAACTTCACCTCATTTATATCCTTAGACTATCAGACTATCATGGCTACAACAAGGTTACTATGAACAGTTCTTTTTCATGTGAGTAAATGCAGTCAAATAATGGAGATTTTTTTAATGAAACCTGGCTATGGAATTTAGGAGTCAACAACTTATTCACAGTTGTTGCATTTGAAAATTTGTAAAATGTTATTGAAGTCCTATTTCACAAACAATCTTGTACGGTTGGCAGTTCTTCATGCAGCTGCCTATGAACAGAAACTCACAAAGTTGAAAAGAGTCAGGCCATTCCTTATGTACTCTTGTACAACTTTTCACCTCCTCCTTCCAGAAAACAATGAAGCTAGAGAAACTCAAGCTTTGCTTCATCTTAAGTGTTTTGAAAGATACTGTGGATGAAGATCTTTTACCAGCAATAAGCAATGCATGACTGGAAACCAAGTACCGAAAGCATCATCCAACAGCGGGCTCCAGACCAGATCTAAAGCTATTGGTACAACTATGATACCTCAGCCTCCATTGCTATGAGGATACCAGTAGTAATGTGGCTACAGAAAATCCCAGTGTTGGCAGGGGTACTGCTGGACATCCATGTCCCTCAGGCATCATTTGTTTGGCTGTTTCTCAGAATGACAGCTTTTCCTCTCAAGATTTGGTTGCCTTATGTCTTCATCGTCAGTGCCCAGGCATTCAAGCTGAACTTTGGGACGTTTTAGTAGTTCATCTCTCCCATCTGCTACAGTTCAGTGTGATTTTTCTATAAAGATGTGCTTTTCTGTTACAATCATGGATGAAAAGAAAGAGCTCAAAATTAAGAACCTACATTTTTCTTCTACCAGCATTAGGACCACTAGCATGTCACAGCCCACACTGTGCAAAGCAAGACTAAGTCAGCATACAGCTAAATCACCAAAGACAAAACTGAAGCATGAAATAATCTGATTCACCAGCATTCAGTTGAGTTATTTACAGATAAATGGCATTACATTGTCACAGAAGGTACCAGACTGGTCAACTGAGTGAAACCTTAGGAAAGGCATTTCCTTCACTCTGTTTCAATTTTTTATTTACAAAATGGTGTTAATGCCACCTGTCTCTTTATGAAGCCCTTTGAGTGGTACGGATAAAGAAAAAAAAACCCTATAAAACATGTTACTACTCTCAGCATGAGTTATACAATTTTAATCAAAGGAAAATATTAAATTGGGGAGATCATTTCCCTTGTTTTAGGCTAAGGGAAATCATGGTCAGAGTATAAGTGAGACAGACTTAATGAAAATGAAGTTTCTTAGAAAAAAACAAATCTAAACAAATCTCATGTTAATTATCATTCTCCTCATAGTTTTAAAAAAGGACATCTGAGAAATTTCACTTGTGTAACTTTGATGCCAAGCAATCAAAAAGATCTAAAGAGATAACTCAGCAGAGCCTGAGTGAATCAGCGAGGTGATCTTGTCTTACGCTTAAGCTTTAAGTAGCCACTTGGCACATGCATAGGATGAGGCCTCTGTTCCCTCTTTTCATACAGAATAGAATCACCTCGTATCAGCAGAAATGGAGATTTCTCCATCCTTTAAAAGCACTTCACTTCGTGACTCTCTATTCAGTACAAGGATACTATAAACTCCAACAGAAGGACAACAACAATCTTTGTTGTTGCAAAATAAACAGCAGGGAGCTTCCTAGTTTTTCACATTCAACAGCAACAAATTTTTTTTAGTCCAGCAGACCAAAGACACACTCCTGCTAAAGTGACACTCACTCAGTGAAATACCAAAACCATTTTCAACACTGTTGACTCCTATTTTAAGTTCCATTGCATTATTTGGGGAAACAGTCTACAAAAAGCGTGATAACAAGCTAATCTCTAGGGCATCAACAAGTGCCTTTTCACAGACCTCTCTACAGAATAGTGTGGGAAAACATGTGAAGGCAGCGTAAGAATTCATTGTGCTATGGAGGCTTGCTCTGATACAGACATCTGAGCTACTTGAAAGTCCCAGCAAGTCTTTGTCTGAGAAAACAAGTAAATAGCTCTTTTTATTTGGCCTTTATTGGAATAATTGATGTTGCTATAGAGAACACAGTCATAAATTCGATCATCATTCTCTCAGAAAACCAAAATAATCTCTCTAAAGAACAGTCTGAAACCAAGTATAATAATTTAGCAGATAGATTTAACACAATCGTAACTGCAGAGCAAATTTACCTTGTAAATTAAGAACCTACGTATCTAAATCTATACTTTTAAAACAGAACACAATGTTTCCTTTGCTCAAAGGCAGTTCCAAATATCAAGCTAAAACAGTTTTCAGATGTCAAACACATCAAACATTGACTTTTGACAGTTTGTACTTAGAAGAAAATCATCCCAAAGAACAGAGGTTCCAATTAGACCTCAAACTTCTTTATCTGAGAATTTGGTGGCCAAAAAACTCTTTCAACTATGGGCACAGCAACAGAAGGGATTTGCGGTAAACTTTTTCTACCCAAAATAACTTTCAGCAGATTTTCACAAAACTGTCTTGTTATCCATCCTTTTGAATACATATGATAGTGACTCCACGCCGAGGAGTTGGGTGAGCACCTGATACACACTTCTTGCCCTTGTTTGCTTGAGCTCTGCCTTGGGAACCGCTTGATGCTCTCTCAGAGGTGGACTAAGTTCACAACTTAGACAAAGGCAGGTTGTTCAAGGCAGTCTCCACTGGGGAAACTTTTCTCCTCCTGATAACAGTTCTATTCAAAAAAATTAAAAGGGGCTGTAGGCAGCCAAATCTCTTACGTCAAGACGGGAAAAATGTAACAATCTCCCCACCAATATGACTCAGAAACCTGAAATTTCACTTATCTTTACATCCTCTGTCAAAAGGAATCTATCATCTCAGTACACGAATAGAGACTGCTATTGTCAAAGCTCTCTATTACCACCAAAATCACATGTACATTAGTCACTGAAGGAATCTAGAAGGCTCAAAGCACCGGACAGGTTTGGTAAGCAATACTGATGTTGTGATATGTAGTTTCATCCTTTGTTGGAATCTTTACCAAGGTCTGTAACCTTCAGTTGCTGACAGCTATGACCCAGATGCACCACATTCTAGTGTCAGAGTGGAAGGAATTGTGCTTGCTTCTTCCTCCTACCTGCTGCAACAGGAGTAGCCAATAGTCCCAAGTTCAAACAATACATGTTAAGAGCATTATGCTTTTTTGAAGCATCATAAGGATAGGATGCTTTGGCAGAAGCTATTCATATAGATTAATAATGTAATTTTATGGTAGTTTATGTCTGTGGAAATCACTGTGCCGAATTGCACACAAGACTCATCCAGTCCAACATGACCTCTGCACTAGATACTTCAGAAGGAAAGACCTTCATCTTCTGCTACTGTGGAAGGGGCAGGGAGCAGAAAAGGAGCAACACACCCTTTTAATTCTTCTGCTTTGCTCCCAAGAAACCAGGTGTTTTAACAAAACTTGAATTTTCCAACAGAGGGCTGGAAAATGGTACTAAGCCTTTTGAAAGCTTATCCACAAAACATCTATGAAACAAGAACAATAGCAATTTTCCATAAGTTTCTCAGTTTTCTGAAGTGCGACTCAGGTTCGCATCAAGTGATGTTCCTCTGCACCAAACCGCTCCTTCCCAACCAGCAGAAAGAAGCTGGCAATCACCCCCTCAGCTTGCCAGTGGCATAAAGCAGGATTTTTAAGGGTCTGCAGTCATTACTTTCACAAGATCAGAAAGAAGGAACAAATTCTCCCTGGATGATCCAATGGGAGTTGCGTGTCAGCACTTTGTGAGGAATCAAATCCCCTTTGTTTACTACACATCTCATTAAGGATTCCTATATGAAATAGTCAGTCATTCAACATGCAAGAGCTCCATTTACTCCTGCCTGAGGTAGACTCTGAGTCAGATCTCCAGAGCTGGGTTCCTGGGTGCTTAGTGACACACAGGCAGAATGCAAAGCTTCTCCCAACCATGATGTCACATGCTGATGAAAGGCAGATCCCCTTCATTTCAACAGGAACATGACTTGGGCCCATGACTTCTGCCCTTTAGAACCAAAATACATAAAGAAGTATTGGAAGGAGTTTTTTTAATTGGCAGCTTTCTCTGAAGAGAAGCCAAATCTGTTAGTAAACTATTCTTGGTAAAAAGTCTCCAGAATCTTTAACCTTATAGGGTATAAAATCAAGTTTGTAGCTCTAGTCTGGCCTGCTTCCAAAACTGGAACATCTGCAAACTTTAAATCCCTTTTTACTATAATAAACTCAAAACAGGTTTTTCCAGGAAAGAGTTTGCGCTTATTCTGGAAGTCACACAGTACTAAAAAATTAAAACTCTGAAGAATTAATAATACCCTCACCTGAGATTAGAGTGCTTTGTAAAAATGTGAACAAAAATAAGAGTAATATCCAAGAAATTACCATTCTGCTTCACATATGGGATCTTGATTTGTAAACAAGGACCTGTGACTTTAACAGATGATTCAAAAGCCAGGAAAAAACAAAAACAATAACTATGTTTCCTGAGGAACCCCCCCAAAGCTAAGACATTTATAACTTCTGCACACTAATGAAACAAAGAACACGGATCTCATCTGTTTTTCAAGATGTTGGAAGGAAAAAAAAATCCCAACCGCATTTAGCTTTCTCTATTCTATCCAACAAGCATGTTATATACCATCTCACTTCAGAGTTAACCCTTGAAAAGGACCTCTATGCATATTCATGGATCTCAAAGCATCCTTAAACAGGATAATCTGGCTACCTTATCACCTCAATTGATAGTTCGTTTCTGGGCCTCTGCTGCAGAACTTCAACAGGTCAGTAGCCCATAATATCAGAAACAGCCTCTCTTCCCTTCTTCTTTCTGCCACTGTACTTGATGCTGAAATAGATATTTTGTCCCCAAACAAGAAGAGTTATTCTAGTAGGAGCAATATTGTCCTCAATTTTAACCACTTGATGTACACTATGTTGACACTATGTTGACAGACATTTAACATGCACTAATTATGACCATCCCTACTTAAAACTGTTCAGTAATTTTAAGTCATCAAGGTATCTGTGAAGCACAGCAGTGCAGGATCACCTTCGCTGTAGAACTTTGTCTACAGACATAAAAGAAGGAACATACCATTAAGTGACTGTTCCAACTCAAAATAAATGAATGGCAGAGAGCAAAATCAGCCTAAGAGTATATTTAAGAGACTATGTTAGGTGCATTGCTTCCCAGTAAAGTCTGTAATAAAATAGTAAAAAAGGGCCTTTTAAGATTATCTTTCTTTTTTTCCATTGCCAGACTCAAAGTACCTCAAAGATGAAGATGTCCCTCTCTTTTAGAGACATAGAAAGTTGTGTTCATTCAGTAGGGCAGAGAAAAACTTGGAAATGAAGATCTCTTGACTCTTAGTCTAGCACCCCATCCACCGGACTGTCCCCCAGTACTAAGGATTGTGAACACAATAAGCCATTGGGGGTCAAAATTAAAACATATGTTGAGGATCATCAATTAACCTGAATCACTGAAGACTGTTGGATCAAAGAACACACACCCATTTCCTTTATACCGTGATCTGATGTTTATACCTTTTAAAAACAAGATTGAATAGTGAGGGAGGATGAAGGCTCTAGGGAAAAATGGGCAACTACACTTTTTCACACATCTATTAATGGTCAAAATGTTTAGGACTGTCTGCATGAAGTGTATGTAAAGAATGTCCAAGGGCTGAGAAAGAGGGTTATCTGGCACAGAAACACACTATGAGCTTATTTTAAAATTTGACTAGAAAAAAAACTTCAACTGAACCTTAAATATAATGTGGTGGAAGGTATTCATAATTTCTGAGCAAGTATTTCCTAATGGCTTCCACCACAGAAAGGAAAGCATGGTAACTGAAAACAAAGCACGCATACCTGCCTGCCTTTGGTGCAGTCCTGTGGCATAAAGACAGACATTATACTCAAACTCAGTTCCAGTTATCTTCTGTAAGTTATAATTACCACCAGTGCTTTAATTACTGCCTTTTGCAGATGACCCATACAATAACCACTGAAAAAAGTCATTAAAGCTAATGAAAAATTCAATTCCAAAGACTTCACTGGATTGGATTCTAAATTCAGCTTTTAGAGTCTTGGAATAAAACACTTTGACAGTTTACATCGTTAAATAATTGAATGTCATATAAATGTCCTCTTTTAGTCATCATTCATTTAATTATCTCCACTGTTGAAATAATGCAATAAACCCATGCTGATCAGTATGACTTAGCACTCAGAAGCACAGATCTAAGAATACAAAAACAGTTATAGTATTTTTCCTCCAGGAAGATCAATTTCAACTTTAGTGTATGTCTTCTAATATACGTAATTATTAGCTCCTACTGTTGGGTTCACTGTTCTATCTGGACTATAAGGCAAATACATATATTACATATAAAAACAGACTTGAAAGAGGGTAAGAACTGCTGAAATTATTTAGAGATTGAAAAAGAGAAGAAGCTGTTAAAAAACAGATTGAACTTTTCTTTCTTTTCTCTGTGTCTCTACAAAGAGATTATTTTCCCTTGTCCAGTAAGTCTGGAAGCCAGTCACCACTTGCCAACCTTTTCTCTCTGGAGTGTCATTGGGATTTCTTGTTTAACACTCCATGGTAGCAAGCTGATCACAGTTAGCCCCCATGTGGGATTTGAAGGTAGAAATACTGCTATAATTTTTTTTGAAATGTACCTTTAGTAAAAGTCAATATTGGAGTTTGTAACATAGTGGTATCTGAGATATTCTTAGAACAGACAACACAATGTATGGAAAACACAGTATTTCATGTACCACTGACTAGTAAAGACTAGTAAATACATATTTTATTAGGATTCATTGGTCAGTAATGATTTTCATATTTAATATAATTTTAAATAGCAGCATTTAATCCATATACCAAAACATTTTAAACTATAGTCACAGACACTCACAAATATGGACATATTTACTTGTGTATGTCACTGCTACAGGTTCTGTTTGCAAAACAGAGATCCCATATGTGAAACAGAATACTGCTTCTCAAGGCCTTAAAGTCACTTTTATTCACATTAAAACTATCATCATGTACACCAATGTCTACCAAGAAGAATCCTCAAGCTTTTTATGTCCAAAAGGGACATTTCTGCTTCTGATTGGCTGTCCACATGTAACAAAAGAAAACTGTGACTTAAATTCCCACCATTTCCTTTTAAATATCTGACATTCCAACTTTATTTATCCTAGCCTCTATATTGTTTTCAGCAACTAACACAAATTAAACACAGACTAACAACAAAGTTTTAAGGAAAGCAGGTTCACTGGTAGCATGGAATCAATAACCAACCAAGAGTCTCAATTCTTATAATGTTCTTCCAATACTGTACTAACTCCAATGAGGGGTGAATGAAAAAAATTTACAGAAATCCTACATCTTTCTCTTTGATCACTGCAGACTTGTATAGAAGCAGATCTCAATTTGGATAGAAAATAAAACACAATTAATAAATCAAATCTGTATTTACAAAAGGTCAATATAAGCACAATTCCTACCATCAATGAGCATTGGCTTTTTTAACCTCTTCTGGAAAACTCAGCCTATGGCATTACGCTTGCAATGAAAAAAAATGAGAACTGTAGCATGCTTATTTTCAATCTAAGTCATGCAATGGGATGAATCATGTGCCTCAGAGTGGAGCAGAAAAGCTTGTCACTTTGAAAAATGATTACCCATGTATGTTGGCTACAATCATTTCATACAAAGACTATTACTTAGTAATGAAAAGGACAATCTGAACACACACTTCATCCCTCCAACTGAAGTTCATCTTCTTCTCATGATACAGTGTTCTTGTCAGTCTGCCTATTATACATAAAGAAATTAGGGCATTAGGAGTATTAGCAAAACATTTAAGTTCAGAGAGCAATCACACCCCTGAGAAGACCTGACACCAGATCAACCAAATATTCTCATCCACAGATCACACTGGCACTTCTACAGGTTACACCCCCTCTAACCCATGTTAGCCGTAACACAGAGAAAACAGATTTTCTCAGAACTTGCAGTGTGACCTATACAACACACCCCACCAGATTCCTCCAATTCATCTGCGTTCACACGGGAACGACTTTTAGAAAATCATCAGGTGCTGAGCGATGGCAAATGTAACACCCTTAATATGAGTGTTCCTGTGGTTAGCGAGTTATTCTCCCTGTTCAGAAAAGCTGCCCAATTCAAGTCTGAAGGTATCCAGCTTCAGAGTCCAGCTGCTGGATCGTTCCTTGCCATCACTAGTTTTTCTTCCCATCACTGGTTTTCTGTTCCTCAAAAAGATATGCATAGATTGTGATCAACATCTCATATCCTTGTCTTCTTAAAACTAGGTACACTGAGCTCTCTCTCGATCCTTTTAACATATTTTTCTAGTCATCTGAGTATTTCTGAATCTCATACAATTTTTCAAAACTAGCTATTTTTCTTTATAACAACAGGATTGGTGCAAGCAAGATGGTCTAAAGATATAAGTACATCAAACTGTTCATATGGTGGGAACCTATATAGCTTTAACATAACATTTCAAAATCTGTATTATAAAAGTATTACTTTACAAAAAGGGAAGCATAAAAATAACTTACAACTGAAAATGTGCAAAGACTATATATATAAAATACATATATATTTGGATTACCATATTCCGATTTTAACAAGATTTCCATACTGCTGTTACATAAGATAACCTGAAAATGACTGAATTTAATGCACTGTACATGATGTGTGCTGCCTTTGAACAATGAAATTGTGCTAGTTAATGTTTTCCCAAAGGCTTCTTTGTAAGGAACATGGGCCAGCTCAGAGAAGATAAAACCACGGCAGAGATACGAAAAACCACAGCAATTTTAGTATTGCTACCATCTAAACAATTAGATGGAAGAACTAAAATAAAATTTAACTAATTGTAAAATGTAATTATCTTTGAGAGGCATAAACCAGCATTAATTCTTGTAAGCGCTCAAATAAACATAAACGGGTTTCTCAGACATTCTCCAAGTAGGCAAGTAAAATAGAAAACTGGAATATTAAAATGAAAGAGGAGAGCATCACAAATCAGGCAAACAAAAATGTAAAAGTTTCTTCAGGGAAACATTAACAATCTTCAACTCATAAACTGTATTAGTGCTGTTCTTATTTTTGTGATTAATATCACCTTGGATGTTACCAGTGCACGACTCTGCTCCTACATTAAATATATCAAGCTTAATTGATGCATTTTATCTTCCCTGATGTTACTGAAAATGGAGTCAGTAACTCACTGGTTCAAGAAGTATGAACTCTTGAAGTTCATACAAAGCACAATGGCACAAGTAGGCACGGAGCATGTCACAAAGGATGGGCATATACAACCTCAGCCTGGCAAACTGAAAACATAGACAGCGGGGTAATCCTCTAGCCCAAATCAACAAGTCTTCCTCAGCAGGCAAACATTTAAGAAAGAAATAAAAATGTCTGCAGTCTACCATAACTGATCTATAAATTATTCTTATTCTGGGCTGGGAAAGGATAGCTGATTAAAAGGTACGCATCAAAGACATGCATCTGACTTAAATGTGTGCCACGCCATATGGGTGCAGACAGCCTACGAGACTTGCATCTTTCCTTGATGTGAATTTCTTTTAAATCTAAAATATTTCTGACATCAGGCTATTTGTACTGTCTTAACGGTAGTTTCAAGTGATAAACTTATTTCATGACATGACTACAACAGTAGAGTAGGAACCAATTGGAGCCTTTTAAGTTTACATTTTGTAGGAATAATGTAAATCGAGTAACTCTAGTTATCAGTGTCATAAAGTAGCTCTCAGTTCACTGATACCAGAAAAGTGCTTCAGATAATCAACAAGCCAAGTAAAAATATTTCTGTTTTAGAGAGTTAGTAATGCAGTTGCTTCCAGATTTGAAAATGAGCATTTGGGTGCAGTGAAATGAAAGAGGCAATTGGAAACCAATTAGCTGAACTGAAAATGGAAATGGTTTCAGCCCCAGATCTGCAATCTGCACTGAGACTTGCATCAGCGTTCTTATTTTATCTTATGCTTTGAAACAGACTTCACGTGATGAAGAACTGCAAACACTCCCTGATTTGGTAGAATTTGAGTATTTCGATATTTATCAACAATGGCAGCAACAAAACCACTACTGATGTTTTGAATTATTTGCATTCCTAAGTTTATAGATGTTTAGGCAGATGGGGTTTTTGTCTATTCAGAGATATGAAATTCAGACCCGGAGTTTTCACCCAAGGCTGCTCCTCCATGCTGTTAAGTTCTGGGCAGACTGAAGAGGTTAATTCACTAACAGTATCTACCACACCTACTGCAGCCAGTGTAACAACAATACAGAAAGCCTTCCTGTCCTTCTTGCCTCCCTGGAATGGGTATTTGGAAAGGGGATGTTTTGGCATGGGAATAGAAATGGTTATTTCCCACAGGTCAGGCCTCACACACTGTGTTAAGGAGCAGCACACGAAATATATTTATTTTTTGAAGTTGCAGAGATCTGTTAATAAGACAGCAGCAATGCGGCCTGCTTGTTCTCACTTGATAAACAAAATTTTTCTGAGGAGCTTGCTATCACATACCAAAAATAAATACTTACAACAATCAGAAAGAAAACCCATTCTGTAGCTTAGACGAGTGCTGCTCAGTAGCCTCTCCTCAAATTAGAGTAATTCGAAGGTCTTATATTCGTACCTCCATAGAAATAGGGGATTCTGACAATGTCCTGCTGTGAAACACTCTGTGTTCCCACAGGTAACTGTGAAGGTAGAAAATACTGTTTTGTGTCATCTTTAGTCAGCAGCATATCAGCAATGTCCAATTATGAAAACTCTGGATATAATTGGGACTTTTTACCTGTATGAGGTGTCCATGCCCAGACATTGGCGGCAGGGCTGCAGGGCGGCCTCTGTGGGGAGAGGCCGGGGCTGCCCCGTGCCGGACACAGCCGGTCCCAGCCGGTCCCAGCCGGCTCCAACGGCCCCAGCGCAGGACACAGCTGAGCCCCTCAGCCAAGCTGGGGGCGCCCGGGGGAAACCAGGTTTCAGCAAGGGCCAAAGGCGGCCCAGGCAGAGGAGGAGGAAGCCAAGGAGGGAGCAGCAGCAGAGGGACCCCGAGGCCGGAGGACGAGGAGGGCAGGAGGTGCTGCAGGCCCGGAGCAGGGATCCCCTGCAGCCCTGGAGAGACCCCGCGGGAGCAGAGACCCACCCTGCAGCCCGGGGAGGGCCCCACGCCGCAGCGGGGGGATATTTCCTGCAGGAGCTGCGGCCGTGGAGAGCCCAGGCGGGAGCAGGTTGTCCCTGAAGGACTGCAGCCCGGGGAAGGGCCCGGCTGGAGCAGGGACACGGGGCAGGAGGGAGGAGCGGCCCAGAGGGCTGCGAGGGACCCACCGCAACCCCCAGCCCCAACCCCTGCGCCCCTTGGAGGGGAGAGGAGTCGGGAGTGAAGGGGGGAAGGTGGGACTGGGGAAAGGGATGGGGGGAAGGTATTTTAATTACTGGTTTTGATTCCCTGGATCTACTTTAACTGGAAATTAATAAAATTAATTTTCCACAGTTTGAGTCTCTCTTGCCTGTAATGGTAACTGGTGAGGGATCTCCCTTATTTTGACCCATGAGCTTTATCTCTTATTTTCTCTCCCCCATACTGTTGAGGTCAGGGAGTAAGAGAGTGGCTGGGGGAGCATCTGGTAGCTGGCCAAGGTCAACCCACCACAGCCCTCTTCAGGAAATTACTGCTTGTGTACTTCTCTGAGCAGTAATGAGAAGAGAATTTACTAGATACTAGTTGGCTACTAGATAAATTTAATTCTGTGAGTACATCCCTTCAACACACATCTAGACCTTCAGTGTCACAGTACTGAATGCACATGGTATTCTTCAGAAATTATCATGGGACCATGGCCAGACAGAAATCATAGAATCATCGAATGGTTTGGGTTGGAAGGGGACAGCTTCCACTAGACCAGGTTGCTCAAAGCCCCGTCCAACCTGGCCTTGAACCCTGCCAGGGAGGGGGCAGCCACAGCTTCTCTGGGCAACCTGTGCCAGTGCCTCACCACCCTCACAGCAAGTAATTTCTTCCTTATATCTAATCTAAATCTACCCTCTTTCAGTATAAAACTATTCCCTCTCACCCTATCCCTACACTCCCTGATAAAGAGTCCCTCCCCATCTTTCCTGTAGCCCCCTTTAAGCACTGGGAGGCTGCTCTAATGTCTCCCCGGAGCCTTCTCTTCTCCAGGCTGAACACCCCCAACTCTCTCAGCCTGTCCTCACAGGGGACGTGCTCCAGCCCCCTGAGCATCTTCATGGTCTCCTCTGGACCTTCTCGAGCAGGTCCATGTCCTGATGTTAGGGGCCCCAGACCTGGACACAGCACTCCAGGTGGGGTCTCATAAGAGCAGAGTAGAGGGGGAGAATCACCTCCCTCAACCTGCTGGCCACATTTCTCCTGATACAGCCCAGGATACAGGCTAAATATTCCATATGGTGTTGCCACTGTACCTATAAAAAGGCTTTAACAAATTCTGACTTCATACCATCACAGAAGTATAGAAGTGTAATGCCTGACACATTTTGTTGCTCTCAGCCTCTCCTGCAGTCTGTCCTCCCATGTCTTTTCCTCTCTCGTTCTGCACTGGATGGCTGTGCTCACCTCTAGCAGGCGTGTGAGAACATCCATCGCCCATATGTTTGATTTTAAATCAAGCTTTTTTTCAAGCTGTTGCTCATGCTGCCCATTGGCTCTTGGAAGAGTTATGTTGCTTTACTCCCTCTTTAAAATATTTCTTTGGAGTGATGCCCACAAAGGTTTCACAAGGGTAATGCTGTTGACATGTTAGAGATCACTGCCTATCGCACTGAACCACAGCATCTCCTTGTTTTCTTGAACCCTCCCCAGCTCATTCAGTTATTTTTTTCATCTTTTACACAGATGGTTATTTCTGGACATGGTCTCCTGTTTTGTCCCATTGCTTGCAATACAGCAGTTAGTCAGCAGGATTAGCAGGATTTATAGGTTCTATGCTAGCAGAAATAATAAATAATAATTAACTTATTAGGAGTTCAGGAAAATAAATAAGTAATTTTGCCATTTTTCATGGATCATATTTTGTAATTTACTTTCCCACATTAGCACTTATTAACTCTATTCTTTCAAAAATCATATAGTATATTTCAGGCTTCTTATTTTTCTTCTTTTAAAGTAAAAAAAATACTGTCAATTTTTAAAATTCCTAATTTCCTAATATTAGAACTAAAACTATTTCTATATATTAGAGATAGACACATGGAAATACAGCCTAGGTTGAAGATAGCAATGGGATTTTCATTGTCAAATAGGAATGATTTATATCTGTGCCTAGTGGCTGGCTTTTCAAAATCCTCCCCAGGATTCATAGACGAGGACAGAAAAAGCAGTGCTATTTTAGGTTGCTGGAAGGAGGCCGTTAGTCACAATGAACACTTTATAGTTGGTATACATTGCAGGGGCTGTTGACCAAATGAACCTTTAAAGGAGAGCAATTTTAAGCCCAGTAAAACTCGGACGCATGTTAACACCTGAGAAAAAAAAAAAATAAAAATCTTAGGAATTAAGGAGAAAAACGCTCTATTAAATCACACAGCTCCTTGCTCAAAATGTGCAAGAATCCTTCCTACAGCCACAAGAACATGGAGAATTCCACAGAAGGGCGACCTGACTATTGCAGACATGAAGTCCATTTAGAAGGTGCTAATGAACTCACACAAATTTCACAAAAGCTGTTCAAAACCAGAAAGTACTTTGAAATTCAAGTAATTCCTTCTTACCTCAAGTATGCTTTCTTTCACATCTTTAGTTTAATTGTAATACTTTCCTCTGTAGGCATACTCTAGTTCCACGTATGCTTTACCACTTGATCAGTACTAATTATATAGAATAAAGGAGGTTAGGGTTGTTGATTTTGTGAGATTTTTTAACAATTTCCTGGATCCACAATTTCATATGATATTTTACCTGATCTGTCTAGTGGACAAAAGTGTCATGTAAGATATTCTGCCTAGTGAGAGAGGTGCAAGAATTCCAGGCTAAGGAATATTACCTTCAGGGGTAGGAAGTAGGCTGAGAAGTTCAAGCACATGAAACAGAAAAGGGTTGGTCCATATTTTCCTATGATTTTTTCCTAAATAGCCACAAAGCCCTGCAGTGATGGAACAACCACTACCTCTCTTGCCAGAACAACTACCCCACAGCAAGCCTCAACCAAAGAAGCTTCCCAATAGGAAGCATTTTCATTTTCCTTTTGCTTTTAATTACATTTCTTTGCATCACATAAAAATGCATGGCACACAATGCAGAAAAGCAAAGTTGTAACAATGGAAAGTAGGTTTTACAGAGGAACCAAAAGCAAAACTGTTACTGAATTTATAGACATTCAACATCATACATTACAGCTACCTTTTGCAACATTCTAGAAAGAGTCTACAGAGCTGACAACAGAGGCTTCAACTCAAGAGACCTCATTTGTTTTGGAAATCATCTCTCTTCCTCTGAGTAGCATCTAATTTCTGGGACACGGTTTAAAATGAACTGTAACAAAAAAAGTTACTCAACTTCAAACCTGCAATAACACCAGCACCTCCAAAGATCAAACCTCAAGGGGACAAAGAAAAGCAAACAAACATCAACAGTTTAGCAGCCAGTTTCATTTATTTTCACATTTTCAGCAAACAAATTAGTGTTTTAATATTCCCCAGGCAAACCACAGTAGTTGTGCTGTCAGATTTCAAGACACACTCGAAATCTTTTCTCCTCTCAATTTTGTGTATTAAACAACCCATCTGGTTTGGGTCTGATCCAATAAAACTAACCTGCATCCTTCAAATATCCTTTAAATGCAACATGCTGGAGTTTTAATGATAGCTTTATGAAAACTTTGTGCATTCTGCTCTTCTTACCCACAAAATTATAAATCAAGGGCTTGTTCACATTTCAGTTTAGTAGTCTGTGTGTACCTTAAATCCTGTCCTCAGATGCATTGGGAATATTACAGAGTGTTCCAGGTTTCCTAGAAGCAAATTCTGTTGTGAAATTTTATCTGTGACAATAAACATTCTACAAATTAGTTTAATTTACAAAGCAACTATTTAACCAGATTTCTTCAAGTGATATTGTCTTTTGGTATTACCAATCTTATCTTGTTTATAGCTTATATGCACAGTGCTTCCATATTTCCTTTAACATTTAAATATTTATATACCAGTATTGCTCTGGTATGGCATACATGCCAATGACTGTCAGCGGGATGGAAAGCAGTATCTGGATCGGTAGTTAGCACAAACCTTGCTTGACTTCTTAATAACTATGAAGATGTTACCATGATGTCATGCCGAAGCATGCTGTATGGTTGGAGCTGTTCCAGGGTTGTATTCTATAACTCATAGAGCTAAAAAAAAAATCTTAGTTCCTTAATACAGAAAACAATTAAGGCAGAATTCAGCTGAGCAAATGTAGCTGGTTTTCACCAGTTTTACATCTCCCTGTGCTCCCTTCAAGCTCAATGGGGAGACACAGACATCCTTTGGTCCTGACCCAGACAACTATTTAGGCCAAGCAACTCAAAGCTTGCCAGTGCTTCTTACTATCCTTTCAGTACAAAGGCAGCCTAATACAACAGGATTAGATCCAGACACCGACACCGAGTAACATGAATCTTGTCCTTATTGTTTCTGTTTGACTACATCTTCCTTTCACGGAATATTACCTGAGATAATTAAAAAAAATATTTTTGTTGGATGCTTACACAAACAAATGAGAAGTCTCTCAAATGAATGCAAGGTTATTATTTACTTTCTTCCTAACTACTCAAATCACAAACCCTGTTTTGAATGGAATAAATTTGTTGCTTTGTTTGTTTATTTCTAGAGCTTATAGTATTGATACGCCTTTCATACAATAAGTCTCCTTTGGGCCTCTTCGATGCCAAATGGTGGTTTGGTTTTGAGGGGGTTTTGAGGGGTTTTTGTTGTGTTGGGTAGAAAGGGACAGGAAAATAGTAGCCTGTCATAATGTAGCATCATCAAACAGTACAACACGATGTCAACCTGCCATGTAAGCTCTAGACAGGTCAGAAGTAAGAAATTATATGCACAGTCCTTCTTCTTTCCTGGCTTTTATGTAGCCAGGCAGATCAGTGGGAAAATATCAGGCAGAAACATTAATCATTTCTGCAAAGATAATCTGAGATTTCAGGTTCCTATATATCAAGTGGAGAGAAGGGACTTTGCTGCTGTTTGTGATGCAAAGAGGCCGGACACTAATCTGTCAGTTTAGTTTAAAATAAACTGAGCAGGGTACCTAGTTCAGATTTATGAATGTTTTCTTTGAGAGCTTGTCCCTGATCCATAGGCATTACAACCAACAGGCAAGATGTTGGTTGCAATCTTCTTCTCTGACCCCTTGCACTTCCCAGGACATATAATTTTATTAATTTCTCCTACTGAGACTCCATTTGTGTTTGGCCACAGATCTCCCTGCCAGGGTCTCTAGAGATTAAGTTCCAAGAGGTAGCATAGGAATCTCTCCTGGAAGATGTTGCAGATTCAGCTTCCTAAAGAAGCTCTGATGGTCTCAAACACTAAATTTGTATAAACAAATAAAATTGACCAGGCAGATAAGAGCCATGGCAAGCCTCATGTACACATGGTTAAACCCTCTTTCTCCCCCAAAACAGGATAGCCTCATCCATAGTGTCATTGCAAGTAGTTCCTAGTTATTCCCCTCTCTAAGACTGCCAATGTGTATGGTGTGTTACTGACTGCCAGCCATGCCTAGAAGAACTGCTGCTGAAATCTTTACAGACATAGATACTATCTTTCATATTGTTCTCATTTTCTCTTGAAGGAAATGGAAGGGAAGGATGGAAGGGGTGATTCCTTGGCAGGATGCAGCTACTCTAGTTCTCTTACTCGCCTCTTTCATCAGCCAAAAAGCTAAAATAACTCATTGTAACATAGGGGTAATGGGCTCATAATGGACATAGAGACTGATGCCTTTGATTTTCTGGCTTTCCTTCCTGAAACATCTGCTGATAAAAACACTTTCCTGAGAGAGCTCAGCAAAAAGGACTGTCTTTCCCCAAAATAAGTGCAATTGCAGATATAATTCAGAACTGGAAAAACACATTATGGAGCCAAATCATTACCCAGAAATAATTATTTAGTGGTTTCAAATATAGTTAGGAATTTCCCTCTGAATGAGAAAAACTAGCAGTCAGGAGTACTAGGAGAACTAACGGAGGCTCTAAAGATCCAAAGTTGAACTGCAGAAGCAACATAACTTGCTCCACTGCAGTCCCTAAAAAAGCTGATTTACCTTTTTAAGGACCTATGGACCTGAGCACGATGTAAAAGGCTATGAATGAAGTTATTTGCTGCAGTTAATAGCATTAATAATAGATAATACAATAAAATAAATACTATACTATACTGAATAAAGCACAAATCCAAGACAGTGGGAAACTGTCTGACAAACTGCATAACATCCTTACTTGGTTCAGAGCAGTGTGAGGAAGGACCATATTGTGGTCACTTCCACGGGGAAACTTCTTGCATGGCAAAAAACAAAGCAGAAACTGCAATGGGAATGCCTATTTTGGAACTCTGTGGGAGCAGGAGAATGAGAGAAACTAGAATCTTTACCTCTATATTAATTATTTCTTATTTTTCTTCCCCCTCGGTCCTAATGTTGTTTTTATGCAGCTCTTTGCATTTATTAAATTATACTTTATTTCAGATAACTCAAAAGGAAAATAAATATCAGAACGCCTTGTACTAATGAAAGTGAAAACCAATACGACAACAAAATTGCTAATATGATAAAAAATTTATATCTAACCAAGGCAGAATATCAATCCTGCTGTTTCTGGCTCACATTCAATCTTATGAAGAGACAGAATGAAGATTTTTAAGAATATGTTCATAAATAACGCACTAGCACAATCAAATTACAACAAAAGTTTCTTTTCTCAGGACCAAAAAAATATCACCAGGGACTCACACTAGGAAGAGTCCCAATGATCTTAGACATTTTACTCTTTCTGGGAATAAAGTGGAAGATTCTCCCCATTGCATAGGGTCTTTTAATGACAGATAAAGCAGTGGGCATGAGCCTTGCTGGGAGAGCATTCCTGCCACCACATGTGCCACCCAAGACAGCTCTACAAATGCCTTCCTATGTGCTCCCATTTGCCAGCCCTGTTAAAAGGAGGATGCCAGGGCAAAAGGAGCCTAACCAAAAACTCACTCTGAAACATTTGTAGATACAAGAAGGACAAGTGGAGTAAACATCAAATTTTCCCCATCTATTTTCACAAATAAAAGTATTAATGGACAAAGAGGAGTCAAGAATAAAAAGTGCTTGGGCATATATTTACTGCATTTGCAGACAGTGACAATCAGGTGCCTTAACTTGGTTTCATCATGCCTGGCAAATGGTCACAACCAGCTGACAAGAAAAGGAGAGAGAAAGCCAGGAAAAATATCTCACCTCTCCAGTTATAAGTGGTTCCAGAATCACTTCCATCATTTAACATCATTTATTTGACTTGTTGATATTCACAGCTATCTACTAGCACAATAGCACAGTTGCAGGCAAGAAACGAGCACTGTTCTTCATTCTCAGAGGCAGCTAAGTAGTATGTACAGTACTTCCAGGGCAATTATGTTACACGATGCTCTAAAATAAATTAAATTATTAAACAACACCATATGTCACTTCCCTCCAGCTGAAAATACAGCATACGGTTACTTTGTTAAAAAATCAAAACCTGCTGGAGTAAAAAGCATTAGATGTCACTAAAAAGCTTCTTTCTTTGCTGCAGTATGGGGTGACAGTGTAATTATAAGCTTTGATAAACTTTAACCTCTTCTTCGAGCACTTGTTCAACATCTCTCATTTCACTCTCCCACCTGCAAAATGTCTGTATGCATAAGTTCTCACCTCCATGTTTCTTCCCTTGCCTACAAGCGCATTCATTCATGAGTTAGCAGCAACTGCTATGCAGCTAACACGCAAATTCAACACAAATATTGCTGCATGGTCTCCCAGTGCAGCTCTCAGACCTCACAGCCAGGAGGGCACATCCCGCACTAGCAACAAAGTTGTTAAAGTGAAGTCTTTTCCCTCCCACATCTCCTCTTTTCACATCTAGGAACACCACTACCAGCCTCGTGCTCAAGCAGCCTTGCAATACCACCGTCCACACTGCTGCTTGCTTTGCCCTCAGCATGGCATCCAGATGCTCAGCAAGCCACATCACTTCCCTGCTTTGCAATTTACTGAATATCAAACACTCTTCCTACCATCCCAGCTAAATCATTCATCCTTGCCCTGATCATCTCCTGCCTCAATTACTGTGACTCCTTCCTACCTGGCATCCAATTCCCACATGCTTCCTTCCTTTCCAGTCTGTTCAAATCACAGCTGCTAAAATTATCTTCCTAGTCGGATAGTCTGGAAACATCCTTCCCTTCCTCCTAAGATACATAAGCTTTTACTGTATGGAGTCCTCCCCTCTCACCCAACACGTCACGTCTACCAATGGCATGTGCGTGTTCTTGGCTCTTGATTCTTGCCTTGTTTCTTGGATTTCATTTCTTATTGTGCCCCTTTGCTCCTTCTTTAAGCCAACAAACCCACAGCCTTTGTTTTCTCCTCACTTTGTTCTTATTGCTCCTCTGCTGTCCTCCCTCAGTCTTCCACAGATGAAACTGCAGAGTATCTCTTACTGCAAGGTTTTCCATTAAAGGACTCTTCATTACAGGAAAAACTCAAGAATTTCCAGATAAATTGCTTTATATAAAAAAGTGAAAACACCATGTTATAATCTTAAAACCAGTGCTTTATAACAAGAACAAATTTTGGGTTCTAAAAACTCTTCCTATACTGCTGCTTTGCAGAAATCATTACCAAGATAACTTTTACTATTTCCTTTGGAGTTTATAAGGATACATATTCTGATATTAAGGAACATTGGCAACATGGCTTGGCAACTTAAAAGCAAGTTCAGGTACTTTAAAATCTGTAAGACACATCCTCTCTGGTATTCATCTGTTACAACCGTCTGTTAGTGGCATCGAAAGAGTTCTTTAATTTCTGAATTCACCTTTATGCTAAACTTGCAAAAATTGTAAAAAGCAGAAGAAACACTAAGAGACTAGGATCCTACAGTGTCACTGCTTAATGCTCAAAATCTTCCAAAAACACCACTCCCTGTTCACTCCCTACCTTTACTCCTCTGGTTATGAAATGGATACTCTATGGAAGGGAGCAATTACAAGTGCTATTTCCCAAAAGAAATTCCCAGGGAGGATCACAGCTCTGGATACCACATGGAATCTGGCAAATAAAATATGGGTGCTCAAGTGGGAAACAGAATATGCAGAAGAGAACAGAAGTGACATAAAACAGCCTCTGCAAGGAGAGAAGTCCCCAATGAGCTGAGATCAGAAATAGTACCTCCAAAACTGAATCAAGGAGACAGGAGGAATTAGAAGTACAGTCTCTAAGCTAGAGAGATAAATAAATTTTAAAAGCTACAGCTAAGACAAGACCAGTAAAATAAAGATTTGTTAAAAAAAAAAAAAAAAAAAAAGAGGTGTGCTAAGAGAACACGTAAATGTGCTTTTGCCAAGAAAGGTTGACCAGATGATCCTTGAGGTCCCTTCCAACCTTGTATTCTATGATAAGAAAAGCATAAAAGAATAACATAAATCCATACAGCTTCCACAGGAAAGATCCTATTAAATATTAAAGCAAGTCCTTTATTCCCTTCTGGCTGGTAAGAAATACACTGAACACTGTAGATACAACATCACCCACCAAGTCAGCATGAAGAGGCTGGAAATAAAAAACAAGTAATATTCTTAGAGACTCAGCACACCTTTATTTGGTGCCCCTCAAAAATTACAGAATCATAGAATGGTTTGGGTTGGAAGGGACCTTAAAGATCATCTAGTTCCACCCCCCTGCAATGGGCAGGGACACCTTCCACTAGACCAGGTGGCTCAAAGCCCCGTCCAACCTGGCCTTGAACACTGCCAGGGAGGGGGCAGCCACAGCTTCTCTGGGCAACCTGTGCCAGTGTCTCACCACCGTCACAGGGAAGAATTTCTTCCTAATACCTAATCTGAATCTACTCTCTTTCAGTTTAAAACTGTCACCCCTCATCTTATCCCTACACTCCCTGATCAAGAGTCCCTCCCCATCTTTCCTGTAGCCCCATTTAAGTCCTGGGAGGCTGCTATAAGGTCTCCCTGGAGCCTTTTCTTCTCTGGGCTGAACAACCCCAATCTCTCAGCCTGTCCTCATAAGGGAGGTGCAGTTCTGAACAGGTTTTTCAAAACTAAGAGAAAAAGATAAAGAAGAAACACGTAAAAACCAGAACTGGATCACAGCATGGCTGTGATGAAAAGCATCCTTAATTGATAAAGCTTCCAATCCTAAAAATCAAGGACTGAATGCTATCTGACAAAAATCTCATTAGCCCTGGAATTAAAGCACAAGCAGATCTAAAACTTTTTAAAGAAAATAGAGAAGTGAGAAGCCACGTCTCTTTAACAGCAGAAGACAATGTAGAGAAAACAATAGGATGGCTAATTATAATAGGCTTAAGGAAAAGAAGGGACAATGAGGCCAATCAATTCATTTGGAATAGCAAGACATATCTGATAAGTGGTTCAGAATAAACAGTAAAAGTTTTTGGACATGTTTTATAAAGGATTATGTGGAATAGATACATTTGCTTTACACAAAAGACAACCAACTGTCCTATGGATTGACACCAGCTTCAATAAAGAAAAAGAAGATGAGAGGATGAGGCTGGATAATCCAATTATATATAAGTTCATATCTGAATTTTACATGCTTTAAAAGAGCTTTAGATCTTTATTAGTAGATCTCTCTTATAAAATTTGGCAATGTAAAAATATTTCCTTCTCACACAACTAAGAAAGGACAGTTGTACTTAGAAACTGGAATAACGGCTTGTTATATAAACCTGTTGATAAAAATGTTGATGCAGAGATGTTTACTAAAATGTCAACAGATAGAATAAAAGCTATACTAATTGGATTTACGCACTTAGAAAAGGATTTATGGTAGACAAAAAAAACTAGGTAATCGTAGGAGGTTCTTTAAGCTGCTATAAAACATGCATAAAAAATTACTCCCTGTGATATAGGCACTGAAAAGTACAAGTGCTTTCAAAGACTAATTAGATAAATCCATCAAAGAAAGTTCAGCATGACCTAATAAACACAAATCTGTGGCTACAACCTCTGGCTCAAAAAGTGCCTAGGATGCGGTTTTCCAAAACTAGAAGGGCACACATTTGGGAAAGTGTTATTTTAGACTTGACATTTTACTCCCTAAAAAAGACTCATGCTGCTGGCCAATGTCAGAAAAAGGATACTGGGTTAGGGTGGGACCTCTAGTCTCACCTAAAACAGATCTTGGTATAGTTACTCTTTTTTGATCCCAAAAAGCTGAAGAGAAGAAAAATATTTAAGTGCTCTGTGAGAACATTTCTTTTTCAGTGTAACTCATGGGCACCTATTTCTGATTTGTATAAAGGCCTTAGATCTGCTGGATGGAAATACAGGAGGCTAAGGGTGAGACTTTTTGAGATGTGACATCCCACCGGCTCAGCCATAGGGGAATGCTACTGAGAGGTTCAGCAGCAAAATGTAGAAAATTGCTTGTTATTTATAGGTAGGCACCAGACAGAGAACAGAAGTGGCAGAAGGGCATCTCAGTTCCACAAAATTCACATCACCCTGACTAGAAAAGAAATGAAAATCCTCTTTTCAACAGGCCTTCACATCCCTGCCTAATACGAGAAGTTGTAGTCTTCTCATATCTCCCTACTAACAGTTTTAAGGGAAGTATGATCTGACTCTCTGTGGGCCAAACCTTCCCGAGGAAGTATATGAAATCTTACCGAGAAAAATATACAATAAACCAAATTGGACAGAAACTTTTCTTTTCCAGTGTCTTCCAAGGAAAAATGAAAAATAAATATGGAAGAGGTCTCTACAGACGCCCTTTTGAGGGACTGAAATGCACAGACCAATAGTTATTTATATTTGCTGCTAGACTAAGAACTTTTCAAAAGGGATGAGCTCCTTCCCTCACTGAAAACTTTCTTTGTGCTACGTTCTAAGAAATCCTCAGAGCTAAAAGCATATCTCAACGCCATCTGTCAGAGTAGCCAACTTTCTGGACTAGGCGTTGCAAAGACTGAAATGCAGTCTAGCTCTGTGTTTTAAAGCACTTCGAAAAAGATCCAAACGTGCTCAGGGTTTAAATGTGTTTGTTACCTAACACAA
The DNA here is from genome assembly GCF_031877795.1 of Strix aluco. Classification (NCBI taxonomy): domain Eukaryota; kingdom Metazoa; phylum Chordata; class Aves; order Strigiformes; family Strigidae; genus Strix; species Strix aluco. The sequence goes on along the minus strand of NC_133931.1, from coordinate 4,999,465 downwards.
AAAATATCAACAGTAAAACAATGCATAAAAGCTATCATTTGTCATCCACACAAACATTTGTCATCCCACACAAATGTTTGTCTCTAACCTTGCAATCTCCCCTATTCAGCCTATAATTGTCTACACTGGAAATCATGCAAGTTTTCTACTTCTTCCCCAAAGTGCACTAATTTACATTAAATATATCTGCAGATGAAGAACTCCATATTTTTCCTTTTTATTTTTTCTCCCACTGAACTTCCAGCATCGGATGACAGCTTCCTAAAACAGCTGGGCCTCTCAACCTTAAGAGCAAATAATTTCTTTGATGTGGGCAAGTTTTCTTGAAGAGGTAATCACTTTGGTTAGACTAACTACCATAACTAGCTAACACAGGCATCTAAAGCTCTTCCTCTGACCCTAAAGTAAAACACAAGAAGAGCAATAATGATCCCATGAGCCACAGGATTGGCCTCATATTGAAATACACTGAGAAGGCAGCTTCTACCAAGGTTCCAGAAAGTGCTGAATCTTCTACAAGAACGTTTTAACCATGTGGATTGGGAAGGTCTCAATGAACCTACCGAGATGATCCTATATAGGTTGGCAGTCTACATTTTCTTAAACTGGTGTCTTGCCATGATGCAAGGCTAGGACCAATGTTTGTCAAGAAAACAACAGAAAGGTTTTTTTGGCATAAAGTAAGAGAGTAAAGCCATCAGATTTTCTATTTTGGCTGAAGGATACCAGTGCAAAGTCACTATCACTGAGCAAATTTCCAAATCCTTGCTGGCAAAAAGCCGGGAAACCATTCGAGATGTCCTGAACAGATAGAGGACACCAAGGGACCATTAGCCCCTGATGTAAATGATGTACATCAGAAGGAAGTGGGGACAATGACACACAAGATATCTGAACAACTTGCAGAACAGCTGTGTCCAACAAAGGGATTTCCATTTTGGTTTTATCTGTGCTGCAGATAATCTTTATTTTATTCAAATCTGCCACATGCCACCAGGCAACGGCTTACCCAAGAAATATGTTGTAGTCACTGCTTAACATTACAGGACATTTCTATCTGAGACACTAATACATTTGGATGCATGGGGTGACTGATACACTCCACTCAAAAGATTTTCCTGGGCTCTTCCAATCTGGTCTCACAGCCATGTGTTGAAAAGCAATCTAAATTCACCCTAGATCGGTATCTCTGCTGTGACAGTCAAGATCTGGAAGTTTATTGCACTGCCTATGGCAAAGCACAGCTCTCTGCTAATGCGCCCAACCAGTAATCTTGTCCACATTAAAAACCCACATCCCCTCGACAGAAACATTTTGACAAGCACCATTTACACAGCACAAATATGTATGATTTTAAGGGTTACCTCTAGGCGTAGATGAGTCATCTAACAGGCAATTTTTTTTCTGTAGGAACTTAATTACGTTCTACAGCCTCTGTACCAGATATCACAGCCAATCTTCATGACCACACGCCTTAGATTCTGGGTGCTGATAAACATGCTGAACATAGCAAGCGTATCTAGACTTACATATAAAAAATTGCCTGCAAAGCTACTGGGGATAAAACCATAAATTGGCTGTTACTTCAGACAATGAAAAGAAGGCTAATTTTGTATATAAATTAATTATTGGAAAGAGAACAAGGAGGAGGGGTTTTCTAAGTTTTCTACATTTTCTAGTCACTACTGTTTATTCAGAGTGACTTGAAAAACTTGACTTCTATACCTGAATACTCATACAGCAGTTCAAGGAGTCACCAGCAGGGACTTCCTAACTGAAATGAGAATCTCTCAACCTGTAGAATAAAAGAACCCATTTCAGATCTGCACCTTGCCTTCTCCCAGTCCAGTAGCTTCACAAACAATTCCACATTGCCAGACACAGACTTTTACTGTCATGGATGAAGCAAGGCCAAAATAAACCCCTTAATCTGTGTTTCCCTAGGAATTCATATTTAAACTGGTCGGATACACAAGTGGAAAGACTGGGATAAAAGGAATAACCATGATGAGACACCACTAAACAAGCTGTAACCTTCAAGGCATGACACTGACACAAATGTCACTCCTAAAAAATGAATTTCATCATTTATGAGCAAAAAATACTACTCCATCATATTTTATGTTTTAAAAAGTTTGAAAAGTTTGACTGCAGCGCACACTAGAAGACTGGACACCCCAATCACGCAAGATGTCACTAAAGTGAGGGCAGCTTTGGAAAGCTGGACCTGTTTGTTAGGTTTGATAGGAGTTAAATCCTGGCCAAAATGCACTCTTCTCTCATCAAATGGATTTCAAGAGTTTCTTTGTATGACAGGTACAACAATGCCTAGTTGACACATCAAATCCATAAAACAGTGTGAGAGTTGTGGTGCTCATAGCTTATTTTGAGATAATTCAAAGGACCCACCAGAAAAGGCTACAGAGATGAAACAAGTATACTAGTCATTTTTAAACCAGTTGTGAGATCTGGCAATTGATTAAAAATCTAAGCTAACTACTGATGACTGACACAGGAAATATGAGAAGGAGCCATCTTTCAAAAATTGGAATTTCAGAACATATTAAAAACATAATCATTTTTCTCCTACTTGTAAGTCGAAGACCTGGAGGTGACCCTTCAGAACAACATGCTGTACTTACAAAGAAATAATGTTTTGTATTTTTATACAAGGCTAAAACATATCTAAGACTGGAAGTCTACAAAGTTGAAAGGAAACATATGGCTGTTTTAAACTGTTATTAGCCTAATTCAACTTTATCATTAGCTCAACTCAGAGGTTAACACATTTCATATTTCAAATTACCCAGTCGTATCTGCTACAGGCATGCTGAACAAATATCATATAAATCACAGAACCTGACAAGATTTAATAGAAAAAGCTGCTAAATTGACCTATAAATATAATGTATTACAATGCATCAGCTGGTGTTGCCACTTTCTTGGAAACAGTGGAAGAAATTAGGATAGTTGTCTAATACCCTCTTTCAAGTTTTCTGCATGACCATGGGATGAATATTCAAAACTTAAACTCAGGGAACCAAACCCCCACTCAGTGTTTTACATCTGAGTTGTACTTCAATAACATGTTGGAATTTAGAGCAAGACTCCAACACCTTCCCCTGTTCTAATCATCTCTGATCTGTCTGAAGCAACAATTCACCTCTTTGACAAGTGCACTTACAGTTATTTTAAAATCACTTTTTGAACCCAGCAGTTCTTCAAGCCCAATTTGCCTTGAATCTCATTCCCTCTTTGCTGGGGGAGGCAGAATTTAATATTTATGATCTTTGTTCCTGTAAGGGAGTATTTGCAGTCCTTCTGATACATGTTACTGGGTTATTCATCTTTTCTTTCTTAAAATATAAGTATCTTTTGTTCCTACAAAATAATGGAGAGTTACTCATCTTCATAATTAATCTTGAATTTTAATTAAACTTATTAACTGAACATGTCAAATGTTTGTCACTTTCAAAGTAGCATAAAAATCACACTTAATAACAAATGTTACTTACTCGCCTATTGCCCTGGGTTATATTGCAGCCACAGCATCTATAACAAGAACCTTATACTATTTTATTCCATATTAATATGATTTATTATGTTATAACAAATGTATTTTATTCACTCCTCTATACCAACAGCAGCACAGGGATAAATTCTGTTGGAGAACATGCTCGTGTGTTCTGTACAGTACACTGTGAAATAAATGAACTCGCAATGACACATACATACTTTTCCTTATCTTCCTTAACTTTCTGTAATAAACTCAAAATGCACTATTTATGCATCTCTTATTCTGCAACCAGACTAGTCAGACGAACAACTCACATGAATAAACATAAGGATATAAGAAAGCGTTTGAAAGATCAGAGACCAAATTAGCAGGGTAGGGATATCCTACCCCATGTTATTTGAATATCTAATAAAAGTACATGATATGAAGGACACTAGAAATGAGGAACAGACTCTGCTCTGAAAAACATTCCTAGAAAAGCAGCCTCATGATTTTTCATACTAAGAATCCATAACGCCATACTTATCACACCAATTCTGCTTTCCCCTAAAAGCTAGTGCTTCATGATCAACACAGGATCTAAAAGGGATCTAAAAGTCAGCCTCCATTATCATCTTCTCACATAGATTCACCAACAGTAAAGATCACACAAACCCAATTCTACACCAGTTACATCACATAGCCCTACAGTTCTTAATGCCTCCAAGTGATTTGCAGTCCACACACCCAAAATATCACCAAATACCACCACTTTAGGTGTAAGAAATACATTCCTCAGATACATCAGTGCCAGTAGAAAACTGGAGAGGCAGAGGACTGATCCAAGGCTGAAGAAAATGCTAGATGTCACTAGCCATGTCCTCATATTCCAAATATAGGTGAACTTCTACAGCTTTGCCTTTGCTAACAAAAATATCAGATATGTTAGTATAAAGCACCTGGTTTACTACGTTAAAAAGTGATGTGAACAGCAAACAGGTCTCTTCACCTGGGAGTCCAGGTAAAGAAAAATTACATGAAGCAGCTCCTTTACATCTTTTATATTTTTGTCGGTCAGCATCATCCCAGCCTTCTGAAAGGCTAGAATCCAGAAACACTAAACAACATCAGAGACACCACCATAATTCACAACCTTAAGGCACATATTCTTGTTCAATTACACAGATATTGATTTACTCTGTATTATAATAAATACTATGGAAGGTTCTTGACACTGATCAGCTTGCAAGCTGGTAATCAAAGAGAAACAAGTATAACGATCAAATCTGTAAAGAAGCGTTTTTTACAATCAGGTAAGGGCCAGAGCAAAGCATGATGATGCCAAAGTCATGGAGATGAGGACAATCATACAACAGATGGATGTTCCTATGGAAAAAAAAAAAAACAAAACAGCTAGACCCCTTCCTCTACTGATTGAGAAAGCACTAAAGCCGAGGTGGCCATATGGAAGCATTTTAATTTGCATGTTTTGGAATTTCAGTGACACACATGATTTGCAGAATTACAATCATATGCATAACTAGCCCTTGGGAAGCCACCGAAATAGTAGAATTTGGAAAAAAATATATGCAAGCATTGCCTTATATCTAAATGAGACTACAATAAACAAAAAGAGAACAAAAGAAGTGGTAAGTATTTGTAACACTACAACCAGATGAACATGGAACCTGTGGATAGAAATAAGCTTCAACCAAAGAAAGAATTAACCTTAGGCTGGCAAAAGCGAGATTTCTGCTGCATTTTCAAATACACTGTGAACTCTCTGATTCAGGCTCCACGTAGTGGAAATGACCGAGGACAGACTTGCACTAGTTGTGGCAAGACGCAGTGAAGGAACCCCAATAGGAGACACTGCTGGAGACCAAGGGAGGTGGGAGGGACAGGAGGAAACCTGACATCTTCTGCCAGATGCTTTGGGTAGACTTTTTTGCTTGCTCCAAGTGATAGTCACACATCCTCAGTTGAGTGCAGAGATACATTACACATCTATTTGCACAGATCTCAAAATGATCAACTCAAACTTACATCCTTACATAAATACTTTGCCTCCTTTTTCTCTAACATTTCCAAAAGTTCCCCTACGAGGTTTTGTGAGCTAGTCAGGAGACTCCTCAAATCACTTGTGCTCAGCTATTTAATCCAGCTGACCACGGTCTTCTGTGACCACACCAGCACATGCATAATTTATCACTCCTGATATACCTTAACTAGATACAAAACATCTCTTCAGCATCTTAACAACATACAAAAGACTGTTCTGCGTAATCATTTCTGCGGGAAAGTTTCTACTGACTATTAATAAATATCTTAAGTACAATCTGATCACTTCTACAGCAGGAACAACACCAGCGAGTCTTTGGGACACTCCATCCAGGCTATCAATCAACCTTGATAGGCATACGATCTGGACTAGGCACAGTAAGAGCTGCTGGGCAAAGTGTCGCTTTCACAGCACTCGTGCTACAACCTGGCAAATGACAACGTCAGAGCACAAATTCATGCAGAACAAAATCAAGCATCCCCAAAAAAGGCTAAAAAATGGGTTACATTTTTGTTACAGCTATCAGACCATCAACGTGCCTACATGTAAAGTATTAATTATTGTAGCTTCGTGCGGTTGATAGGTTTAACTGGGCATTTAGTAATACAGAACCAAACTCTTTTAATCACCTGTCTTAAATAATTACTTAAAAAATAAAAAAGAACACTGACCACAGAAGAAACACAGTACAAGTAGCATTTATTCTCAGAGCAACTTCAGAGTGGTGAAGGCAAAACCCCTCACCTCTTGCAGGATGAACTGTTTTTTGTAAGCAGGTGACAGTAGTTTAAACACGTAAATAGTTCAGAGTAACTTCCCAGGACTTGCTCTGTGTGTCCAAATATACACTGACTTGAAATTTGTCATGATATTTCACAACCACAGAACTGATTTAGGAAATTCAGACCAGTAAGACTACATGTTTGGAGAAAGGCAGATAAAAAGATAATATCTACACATACAGCCAAAAAGGAAGGAATGACTTGCTGATCACTGTGTGCAGAAAGCTAAGTGAAACACATACAATTACATTATATTAATTCATATTTCCAAAAAATAAAAAAGACAGTATACAAACTGGAAAGATTCAATGACTATAGTCTATTGCTCAAGATACAAATTAAGAGCAAGGTAAAACTTCAAGGGACAGAAGTTTTCCCATATACCCAGGCAGACCAATGTGCAGAGAAGCACATTTGTTTCTCGGACTGATAGAAAGGACGTAGAGAAAACGTTACAGATCAGTCATCCTTATAAACATACATACCTGTATCGCTTCACTTCTTTTCCTCCTCCTCTTAGATACTTAGAATAAGCAAGCAAACACTTTTTAGGCTAAAAGAAGTTTGTTTAATTTTCCTCCTACAGAAGATATTGAGCAAGGATGCTAGAATGATGATTCACTTCAAGAGAAGCAGATGGATGTTTTTGGTTTGATTATCTGATGTTGTACCACATATCAATGCTGATTAACTATTATTACTTAGCATATGAAAAGACAAAGTCCAGAAGCACAGCCCATTCATTACTTTGCTAGTTCACATGTACTTTAAATAAATATTTAAAAAACACTGCATCCTAGTGGTGATGGATATGAACGAGTAATCATCAATTTACAGGCCTAATTATGCTTACTCTTCTATAAATGAGAGGAGGGATAGGATTAAGGAAACATTTTCCCTGCATGTACAAAACCGTGGAGAAGGAATGCAACACCCAAAGGAACCCGCCCCTTAGTGATCTACCTTGAGAAATGTTATATAATATATACATACATGCACACATACATACCAAAAATTATCCTAAAATCTTTTTCTCCTCTCCCATTCCCTTGTCTTCGACAATGAAACTATTCTGTTCTATAAGAACATCTAACTGGCATAATAAAATGTCCCCAAAATACACAGAATTACACATGTAGTTTACACTTCAGATCATGTAGGGTGAACACCAAAGATGTGCAAACACGTGGGGCTGGTTCGCTGGCCATGTCAGTCCGAATTTATGCAGTGTGAACATGCGTTATGTTGGTTGAGATGAAACATCATAAATGTGGTGTGTGTACCTGTACACTCACAGGCATCTCCTTCTGGTGATGAAAGCATAGATGAGAGAGAAGTGTGAATTTAATGTAACACAACAATAAAAAAAAGTCGTTAGGTGAGAATATAATCAGGTGCACCATAGTGCTCGAGAAAGTCTTAACCCTGAAGGATTAAAATGTGTAACACATGCATTTTTTTATTTGGGAGGTAGAAAGGAGAAGAAAAAGTGGTAGGGGTGGAGGAATCAATACACACTTTACTGTAGCTGGAAATTAATGTACTGCCTCACTTTCAACTCAAGCCATTCCACCCAGACAAGCCTATGCACATTTTGAGCTTCCGTTGGTATAGGGGGACAAAGCCATCCATATAGTGTTATCATGATCTTTTAAAGGGGATAAAAGAAAAGCCCCATTCAGGAAATGTTATCTATGCAAACAGAGAACTGTGATTAGGTATCACATCTTTGCCTCCAAAGGTACTTTATTTTGGAGATTTTTATGGCATCTGCCTCATTAGCCAACTAACATTATAAATCTGTGCCTTGTGGTTCAGGAGCCTGAAACAACACAGCTTCCACAGACCTAGAAAATATAGGATCAAGCCTGAATGGCCAAGTGTTCCCCACTCCTTTTGTGGTACTTACAGAAATAATATTTTGAATATTTAATTTCTCGTATACCAAGCTGATGTGGGGAGGATGAGCATCTTCTGAAGATGACTCAGCACCAACTTTCGAGGGAAAGGTGTTCTGATATTCTAGTGATGACAGGTATATAAAGTGTAGGCACGGAGGTATTCACATCATATATAAGGAAATAAAGTGAAGCATCTAGAACAAGATTAAATGAATAGATTAGACAGACAGCAGAGTCTATTTTTAAAGTTCCAGTAATAACCACCTATGAGAAAACAAAATAATAGTGCTTCAGGAGATCAAAACTAACATCAGCCGTCCAGCATGCTCCTGAGCTTTAGGGACACCGACAACACGGAACAAGAATTTAAAAGTCATTTTGGTCATAGATGCACATACTTGAAAATCTTGCTTTCTTGATACAAGTTATACATAACAATGTAATTCTGCTGCCATACTTCCCCTACCAGACATTAGCATTTGCTTTATATTTTTTAATTGATAATCCTGAGAAAGTTCCAGGACTACATCTGCCTTACTTGGGCTGGGTTTGCAATGCACTGAGATGTAGCAGTTTGATTATAAGGAGGCCGTATCAAAATAAGAGATGTAAACACTAAGCACACAGCTGTTACTTCTTCACATGGAACAGCGTTATGGATGTTACCCCATTGCAAGTACAATTTAACACATATATTTTACTACTTGCAATGCCTGAAAGTTTAAAGAAGGGGCAAAATAAATGAGGAAAAAAAAAATCTTTCCACCCTAACTGCCAAATTCTGAACTTCTGTTTCTGTTCCTTGGAGACAAGCAGTAGTATTTCTGGTTTTGCAGAAGCAGCTCAGAAATGTGTGAATTATAAGACATGACTGGACAACATCCATGCAGCTCCATGCTGTATTTTAGTCTGCTTCTTTTTCCATACAGAACAGAAGGGCTCTTGCAGAGCTTAAGGGCAGGTGATCAATGCCAGGCGAAGTGCAAACCTCTCCGATCCCGTGACACAAGCTGAACAAATAATTAGCAAAACCACAGCCTAAGCACTGAGTGGCGAGTGCCTCATGAAGTTTTCTCCTCCTCTTCCAGATGGATTAATTTTTAAAGATAACTTGCTTTTCTTTTCCAGCGGGGAAAGAGTGGGGACAGACTTCCAAAAATAGGCTAGCCTGTCACAACTGCTAACTGTCACGCGGTGCCGAGATTGGAGCTGATCTCTTGGGGAGGCGGCTGAGAACAGAGGGGAGTAAGGAAGTAAAGAGAAAGAGTAATTTCTCTTTCCATAGCCCAGCCAGAAAGAAAATGAATAGGCAACCTGCAATCAATCACAAATAATACATAAGCCAAAAATCAGTCATTCTGAGTAAAAATACATAAATGTATCAGTTTACCAGCAGTTATTAGCACAAGTGCTATATGCTACAGCATAAAAAATGATGCCCAAATGCACTCCCTGCCCAAGGTCTCACCAGGACAAATACAAGACTATTGCCTATTTAAACAAATTGACCCAGCAAATTAAACCAAAATGCTCTCTTTAAATTCAATTTTCAAATGCTGTCCTAAAAAGGCTCCTGTCTGTGTGGCCTCTGCAGTAAACAGACACACTGAAGTCACAAGATGACTAGAAAAAAATCATGTTTAGCCTTTTTTAAGAAGAGGTACCATTCAGATTACATAAATTAAAAGCTTATTTAGAAAAAAAAAAACAAAAAAAAAACAAAAAAAAAAAAAAACAAAAAACCCAACCATTTAAATCCAAGCAAAATTTGCTCAGCACTAAATATTTAAAGTTACAAGAGAAGGTAGGGAAAAAACCTACAACTGCATCATTATTAAATGGACAAGAGTATAATCTCATTCACCAGTGATCTTAGCTCTGTGCATCTAACGCATTCATTTTATTAAGAGGTCTGAAGAGGAATATTTGAAAACAGAAATCTTATTAAGAAAGTCTTCATCATCCTTGCTGGCGTTTTTCCTTCCCGCTGCATGAAGGAAATGTATTTCATCTGTATAATCTTTGACAATAATGGACTAATTTTTTTTCATTGCCTGCCTTAGTCACGTGTTGTTGTGGAACATTAAATATTCACTTCGTTAAGCTGCAACACCAGGTGTTTGCTGAGGCATCTGTGTAAGATGCTAATACCGCAATCTCAGCATCAGGACAAAAAAAAAAAAAAAAAAAGACAACATAAAACTGGATATCATCACTAATTCATGAATTTAATTTCCCTTTTTAGGTCTAAAATGCAGCCCACCTGTCCACAGACAACAATAGGTTTTTGTTGTGTAGAGTCATGAAACGTTGATTTAATAATACTGAGATCCTGATCGACAACGATTATTTAATTTTTTTGAATGGTGACCATGCCTAGAGGCCCCACTAATGACAGAGCCATAATTTTAGGTGCTGGGTACAAACAGTGCCAGCGTGGGCTCTGCCTAACAGCTGTCTCCTTCCCTTTCTTCAGTGTGCTTACTTCTTTATTTATACTTCTGCATAGCACTATCATGAAATATAACAAATGTGGTAGCTAAATTTTATTATTATAATATTTCTTGAAGCCAATATAAAGCATTGCTTTGCTCAAGACCTGAATGTGCAGTACAAACACTATTTATTATCACTTTCCATGGGTAAATACTCTGGCAGTGCTCCAGCGTTGCACACCAAGAGGCAGCTCCCATGCCCAGCGTCCAGGAAGGGCCAAGAGAGCAACAGCTTCAATTCCTCCTCCTCAACAGCTGAGTCAAAGCAAGTTCTTCTACTAAATGTCTATGATAACCCAATAAAATGAGGCTGATTTTATAGGGAACAGTGATGAGTAAGGACTGTGCCAATGGACGCCAGCATTACAGTCATCACAGATAACTGAGGGCTCTAACACAGCTGTATCACAGCTTTTTCCTCCTCTCCAAACTTAAATTATCAAATTAAATTCTTACTTAAACAAATAATAACCAGTGGCAATTTTTTGTTAATGTCAGATATAAAATTAATTCCAGTAAACCACTCCTGAACTGAGAGTCTGAAATCTAGTGCACGAGAAATACAACAAAACTTTTAAACAAGCCCTCGCCTGGAGCCCTTTACTCTCACACAGTAAGTGTTTACGAGAGCTTTTATGAGAGCTTTTGTAGGGTTCATCCATATCATAACAGATACAGAGATTACTGTCGGAGAGAGTTCACTAATAACACACATGACAACTTGCTGTAAGCCAAAAGACTATGGTGAAAAATCACACAGATCACAAAACAGCTGAGATATGAACAAAATAAAAGTTTCCTCTGGGTATAGCAGCAGAACTTCATCTGTGAAGAGATGACTGGAGTCCTAAGGCAACTATTTTGTTATCTAAAAGTGGCTTTGAAAGTCAGACACTTTGCCTCTAAACCCAAGCAAAAGCAGTGTTTCGATGGCTGCATGTAGGTATGTTGTAAAAAGTTTTGGATACTAACTCTTCTCTAATACAAGTAACTTGGGGAGAACCAACACATTTTGCCTATATCACCAGCTCTTTGATAGTCTCCTAATGAAAAATTAGACATAACTTTCTTGATGTTTTTCATGTTAAACATACCCGTGAAATATTGGTGGGATAATAAAAAGGAGGAAAGGCAAACCAAATATCTCTAATAGAGAAGTTGTAAAAGACCGTATCTTTAAAGCATCTGATTCTGCACAAAATGGGGCATTTGGAGACAGTTACTGAAACTTCTTCCCTGATTTGAATCTACTTAAAGGTACTTCTTTCAGGCAGATGGCACAGAAAAAATACTGAATGTACAACATGGTCACTTTCTAACTTATCTCCTGAAACACCTTGGCAGCCTCAAAACTTGGCACATCCTGTGACTTCAGCTCAGGGACTGATACTCACCGAGAATGTCCATCTTACATAGTCATCCTAATGAAAGAGCCAGAGCCAACAAACAAAATTCTTTGCACTGGTGGGGAATAACCTCTTGATTCTACATGTCTGTGTGGAAAGGCAGGATGGGAAAGACGACTGGGATACTGAAGCTGGGGACACACAAAAAAATCCTCTACTAGTTATTTTCTCAGGTCAAATCTAAAGGGTTGCCAAATTTCTTTGATAACAACATGCATTTACCAAAGCAAAATACTGATTCATTACCCTCACTGGAATGTACTGCTGGTTAATACTATTTGCCAAATATCTGCTCCCACCTTTCCATTACTGAGATAGCAATGCATGTATCACAAAGGGTTTTGAGTGTGTGACAAAGAGTTTTGGCTACTGAAAAACAGTGCTGCACAATTTAAAAAACCAGAAGGTTATTTCAAGACAAAATTGCCATGAAACACCATCATTTAAATAATGAATGGCTATGCTTGCTTGCTTGATTTTTCTCCTAAAATAATTTTTCTTACTTTCTGTCAGTTGGCAACAAATACATCTTAACATTTGCATTTCAAGCAAGAAGAGAAATCCAGACAGTTGCTCCAAAAGGACTGGAAAATGTGCTGTAAACTCTGATATGTACAAACCTACCAAAGCCATCCAAGCTTAGCCAGACAGGGAACGCATCACCAGTCTGTCAGAAGTTCAGGAGGAACCCCAACTTTGCTTAGAGGATTTGGAAATTGCTCTTCTATCCCATTTAAAAACACTGTTCAGCCGTGTCCCAGCCTGCAACATCCATTCAAACACTCACCAAAATGGAGGCACCTCATTCAGCTCACTCCCCATCATTCACAGCAGGAGACACAGAATGTCCTTTGCATAGTTTATGACCAAAATGAACCAAACAGGAACTAAGTTTGTTGCTGTTGGGTTGGGTTTTTTCAGGGTGGGGGATTATCACCAGCAGTCCCTGTGGAAATCATAGGTCAAGTGTTCAAGCCAAAAATGCCCATCCAGGCATCATCAAATAGGTCCAGTTCTCATTATTATTCAGTGTAATTACAAAAACCAAATACTGGCTGAATTGCTAGCAGAGTTTAGGTTTGCAAAGACTTAACATCTACCTGGGAATTAATGCAAAAGGGACAGATGGCAAGAAACCCTATTTCGATTGTTTATAACATTATAGGGAGTGGGTAAATTTTCAGCAACAGATATTAGCCCTGTTAGTAAGAATACAAAACTAGTGCATATATTTGGGCAGAAGGAAAAAAAAAAAAAAAATTAAAAAAAGGGGTTGGACAAATATTTGGCTACGAGATGCCCATGAAGCCAACTGGTCAAGCATTTTGTCTGATAATTTAACCTGAGTTTGCTGCCTCATGGACTCAAAGCATCTAATTTAGAAACCATCTCAACCCTATTTCTTTGCGTACCATGGGCATTTGTCAGAGATGTCCCAGGATGAAAGGCCACAGCTGCAGCATGCTCTACTTCCTTCCCAAATGGAAAGGAGCACAGAGCAAGTCTCCCTAATCATACAATCTACCCCAAAGGCAGCTTCACCACCCCTTTGCTGCAATGCCTCACACCAAGCTAACAATAAAAGAAAACACGGTAAACAAACAACGCCGCTCAGGAATACTCTTGGATTTTTATAGTCTAAGATAACAGATGATGTTAAACGTGGTTGCTCCACTGATTCGCTACCACAGCATCAGAGATCACCATATATAATTTACAGTGTATGTTGGCATTTAAATAATGGTATGTGATAAATAATAAATGTAAGGCATAGGCTAAAAAATCACATTGGGAAAGTGGACAGGTGAATTACAAAACTTCAAATATACACACACATATGTGTATACACGACTATACAGAGAGACAATTTAGATCATCACATACATTTCCACTGTTGACTCTCAGCTTAGATGCTGCCGTGTTTGGGTGGGATGCTTTTAAAATTTGTGTCATTTTATCTTTGTCTCTAAGACAGTATCCTTGCGAAAAGAGAGAAAATATTCAAAGAGTTTTATTTATTTTTTTTTTTCTCTTTTTCTGGGCATTCAGCAATCCTTCAGTGAATTATTTTCACTGCATTCAAACAGGCAAAATAAATCCACCACAGGCTAACTCCTACGATTCTCCCACCCACAAATAAATCCTAACTGTTGCCCACTTCCAAGCACAAAAGAATACTAAACAGCAAAACCACAGACTTCCAGGTTACACTGAAATGAACATAGAAGTAATCTTCAAAAGTATTTTAACATATGGGGAACATTAGATCCATAGATGAAAGCCACAAGATACAGAGATCACTGCTGAAAAATATTTCATTGAGAAGATCTACACAATATTAGCAAAAATAAAATTGAGAAAATTCAGGTTTTAGAAAACATAATTTCTTATCCATATTTTTAAACTGGCACAATACTTTTATTATATATGAATATATGTGAAGAGTGGTGAACGTGTACAGGCAGAGGGTGGATGAGATGACCTCCAGAGATCCTTCTCTTCCTAACTGAAATTATTCTATGGAAGGGAAGCAAGTACATTACAGGATGAAGTGAAGCTGGTAAATCCCTGTGGAGAAAACATCTTCCTAGGTACTTGAATAATTTATAGCAGTATGATGCAATGGTCACTCCAGGAAAAATTCTGCCATACTCAAAGGTTCTATGAATTCAAAAGTTTTAATCATTTTATACATTAGGCTCATTTTTCTGCATTAAGGCAACCTTTCAGAATTAAAAAAGCTTTCACAGTATCATATCAAATGGATGATTTTAACGGTCTTTCAAATACACCAGACAGAGAGTCGACTTACATAGCTACAAGGGAAGAAAGTGAATTTAGAGGCAGCTTTTTATTTCTCCCTTATATTCCACTTTATTCCAGAATATAACACTAATTCTAAGCGATTATAAATGCAAAAATGTAACAGTAATGCCTATTTTTTGGGTCTCTAATAACAGTGTCAGAAAAAGCTGAAGAATTTAAACCACAAATCTGTCTGCAGCCTCATACAATTGCTCTTTGCATTTATGTCCATAAAGATGCACTAATTCAGAATGGCTTTTGGGTACATTTTTTCTCAATAAATAAATAAATACCAAGACAAGCTGGCAAGATTCAAAACAATCCTCCCTGAGCTGTGATCGTACATCAAGACACACAGATAACATCCCCAAACAACAGTTATTAAAGAAAAAGCCATCATCACAGATAGCTGCAGGAGATGACAAAGGTGTATATAAAAGCTCACACAACTGTGAATGTACCCAACACCTCAAACTTCCCCAAGCCAACAGGACATAAACCAAACCTAGGTAATAAACCCTGCCTTGGGGTATAAAATGTGGTGTATCTTTGAGTATGTGCATATTTATCCATGCACACACCACAAATTCTAAGCAAAAAAACCTACCAATTTCTGTCACGTGCTCTACACCTATTGCTCACTTTCACAACATCCATTTCTTCACGACTTCTTGCCTTTTTCTATTCCTGTGAAATAAACTCGTGGGCAATGACACTACAGATCATAAACTAGTTTTTACCTGGCTAATGAGAAATACTGGTAAGAGTTCAGTCTGAACCCACGCTGTCCCTTTTTGAGATGTTCTGCACACAGATGTCACACAGCTGTTTTCAGCATCTCTTGTATCAGTGTATCAGGGCCCATTTTAGCTTGCAAGAACGGCTGCAGAATCAAAACCCAACAACTCCAGTACAGCCTGGCAAACCTGGCAGTGAGATTTCAGTGATCACATTCCTGTCTTAAAATAGTCATCTCTGATATGTTTTATTATTTACAAAGATACTACTAAGGTTTACCACTTGGGAAAGCAAACCTGATACACTCAACCAACTTCAACTAGAAGTTTATCAAGATCTTTAACCAAGTGACAGAAATTCCTTGGATTATTCTCTCGCATATACTGCATACTGAGTATAAGGTTGGCTTCAAATTCAGCAACAGAAAGTCCCATTTCTCATGCACCACCCTCCTCTGAAGAGTCACATCAACTTTTTTCTTTCAGATTCATGAAAAGTCTAGTCCCACTGGCCTCTGAAGGACAACTTCGGCACAGACATTAAACATGCCCTTCAGTACCTTGCAAGAATACAGCCAGTGATCAGGACCTTGCAGCATGGTAGCTCTTCCCAAGGCAATTTCTTTTTTTCATATTTTGTTACCTAGAGAGTCAATCAGTGAATGTAGTGTTTTTCCTCTCAGGATCTGGACCTATTTTTAAAACATGGTTAGTGGGACATAATGTAGTACCAACTCTTACACTTGACAGAAAATAAAAATTCAGCCGAACATGCTCTACTTTAAAAAATGCATAAGGGTAACTAGAGCAAAAACAAAGCAGTTATGTTCTACGATGTCATCTCAGGTCTGCTCTGAGAAAGCATTAGCAAGCTAAGATATATTTAGCAAAAAATTAAGGTGGCATTATATGTCTGATTTATTCAAAACCTCATAAGAAAGGAATCAGAAACTGAAAAAGAAAGACTTTTACATTCATCCCTGCTTTTGTGCTTCCTGAAATGTTAGCAACCATGGCTACCAGACGTCAGTAGGCTCTCATTTTCATCACCAAGAAATACCAAAATGTAATATCTTCCCATTAAACTTGCTCTTCATATTTTATTTTTTTTAAAAAAAAGAAGCCTCACATACTTTGGTATTACCTGTAACAACAGAAAGGTTCTCCCATACATCCTGCCCATTTTGTCTAAGAACTAGTGCAATCTCCACTTCTTAACCCACAGAGTATATTAAGATTAGGAGTTGTGGTGGTAAAAATTGGGCAGCATCAGTCTTAAACAACCTTAAGACACCAGTCTTAAGTAACATCTGGCCAACACAATCCATGAAAAGAACAATGAAGCCCCTTTTCCTCAGTGCCCACTTCGTTTGGAGACAAGAAAATTAATAAATGTAACCCCAGTCAGACTTAAACAGTGGTTGTGAATGGTGGGAGGTGAACTCTGATCATCTTCAAACACATCCTGTTTTTCCCATTTCAGCCCAGAGCAGCATTTGTGGGCTAACAGGCTGTCTGTCTCCTCTCTTCCCTTCTCCCAGAGTAAGTGTCTGCAGCAGCTTAATTATCAAGTTACAAATAAACATATTCAGCTTGGTGCATACATTCAATTACAGATAATAAGCTCTAGACAAAAGCTATTGAACTATAACTGATACTCTACAAGCCGGTACACAACAAGCAATGATTAAATGATACGGACTAGGGACAAGAAAAGAAATTTTTATTCTCCCCTTGAAAAGCATGCAAAGCAAGATTTTCTGGGGAAAAATCTGACAAAGAGCTAATTGTCAATAGCTATTATTTTCCCCAGTCTCATCCATTTTTCACAATATTCCACTGAAAGTTCAAGTGGTACTCAAATTTTTCACCTAGTGTTGTTGTTTCGGTGAGATGTTTACAAATAAAGGCTTTTAGTGTTTGCTAAAAGTTGAACTTTATAGTACCACAAGGATGCACCGTAATATGCTACACCCTTGCAAATAAAAGCTAAGATGAACTGAAGCCTAAAGGCACATTTTCGTAACTTCAGTAATCTTAAAAGTCTGCAGTGATAAACCAAATAAACTCCAAATATGAGAAAGTCAGGAAATTCAGACTTAGAGTTTACCTTAAAGGAAATGAAAACATCAAAAGTACAGACAGGAAGAAATGAAGTCAGAGGAAAACTCTGACGTTTGTCCAATGCGTTGGGCACGGTCAGGAGCTGCACAGATTAATCTTCTCCAGCTTCAAGACAATTTACAAATAGCACAGGTAGTGCTTTGAACACATTATGGCTATGAATGGCTATGAAAATGTTTTGCTCTCTAAGGTTTATGACATAAGGGAGTGTTTTTAACATTACCCTTTTTCCTTATAAACTGAGTTTTCATTTGCAATGGTATAAGAATTGGAGGGTTCCTCATGCAAACCTTATCAGAAATACAGTTTCTTTATCTCTTCAGAAACGACTGTTGCAATGTTCCATCTGAAAGGTTTGCTGTAATCCTTCATCCTGGATTTAGCTTATTCAGATTCTAAATATAAAATAATCTGGAAATGTTAACAATTCTTTCTTCTTGGTATCTGTCCAGTGGTTGCAAGTTCATCATAATTTTTCATTTTGGTCAAGTCAGTTCAGACCACACTCTCCTGATAGCACCAAATTAAAATCTCAAGTGCTTATTCCTACTTCCAGCACAGCAAAACTAGGAGCACAGACAAGCAGAATGATTACAGATCACAGAGGACTTTTGCAAGAAGTATTTCACTTTGTTACCTATTGCTAGAAGAAAATTGATTTTTCTAACCACAACCTGTGGCTAGCTTTCAAAAAAACCACAGCTATGACCTACAAGCATCCCAGTCAGCCCCTGGTTAACCGGCACGGAGCAGGCAGCACTGAACAGTGGACAGGATTCAGCTTTCAAAGTCTACTTCTTCCAAGTCAACAGGACGCTGACAACTTGCTACAGCTAAAAGTGACAAGTTTCCTCCCTTTCAGGATAAGTGCAAATAAGTGTGATCCACCAACACCCAAGGAAAGTTCACCTAATACAAAATAGCACTTTCCAGTAATCC
Source organism: Strix aluco (assembly GCF_031877795.1). Taxonomy (NCBI): domain Eukaryota; kingdom Metazoa; phylum Chordata; class Aves; order Strigiformes; family Strigidae; genus Strix; species Strix aluco. The sequence goes on along the minus strand of NC_133931.1, from coordinate 4,980,718 downwards.
TGGAGCATGTTACCCTGACAAAAAAAACCAGCTGCTTTCTCCTAAGTATAACCCAGCTGTCAGGTTGCCACAGAGTCTTTGAAAATACTGCTCCTTGAAAATACCTGCTCCAATAACCGATCCTCAGTACAGTCCATATACAACTTTGCTGCATCTTCTCTTGGAGCCAGCACACTCAGCTCGCAGGGGGTCAAGGCCAGATGACTTTCTTCCCCATCCTTATGGTTACACTGATGACTGGAGTTGTATGTGGAAGTGGTCATGGCACCAAGCCTGTCAGAGTTCAAGAAGCATCTGGACGATGCTCTGAGTGATACAGTTTAGTTTTAGGTTGTCCTGTGAGGAGCAGGGAGTTGGACTTGATGATCCTTATGGGTCCCTTCCATCTTGAGATATTCTATGATTCTATATAACGCTTCTTCTATTATGGCAGACTCTAAAGCTGACAACCAACTTCTGTCATCCAGGTCTTATTGTAGGGGTGAACAACTTTTTCTTGGAAGATGCAGTCTGGATGGTTATATGTAATGAGAAAAAACTCACTAGAGAGCAAAATCAGGTCAACAGAAAGCAGAGTTTTGTGAGAAAAGTTGAATTTGCTTCATGTTAATGTGCTAGCCGTCAGTTACTGCATGGCAGTACCCAATGTATCAGACTTCCTAATCAGGTGGGAGCCAAAGAATCTTTTGCAAGGATGAGCTTTGGATTTATTTTCTCAAGTTTTTTGTAGCATAGGACCTGACTCGTTTCTTCAAATGACCTGGTTCTCTCTCAGCTGTATCAATTCCTTGCTAGTGCTCCAATCTTGGCAGTAGAGCCATTTGATATTTATTACTTTGTGCCTGGTACATACTGTATGGCCTTCCAAGAGCTGAAATGCTGAAATTCAAATGACGCAGCTGGCCTCATACTGGCTGTCATTAAACTCAGCAATCAGTGGTTAGCATTTGGAGAACAGAAAACCCAACAACTCTTTAAAAGGGTCAGCAGTTGGTATTTGGAAGGGTGGAGATCAAGGTATAGGAACTTCTGAGGAGACTTTTAACACCCTAGACAAGTGACATCTGACCTGATCTACCATTGGCAACAGCCTCTCTCTGAATGGGAGATGAGACTCGATGACCACCATGGGTCTACCAAAATGTCTACAACTCTGTGGAAACTTATATTATATGAACATACAAACATTTTCACAAATTTCCAAAACCAATATAAAAAACCCAATATCCACAGAAAATACTTCTTCCAGTCTTACACAAAAGGCTGCTCTAGACAGACAAAGATGCAATATGGAAGGTCAGGAGGACAACGCAATCGGTAAAACCGCAGAGGAGATTAACCAGGCAGGTCCTTTGGCTCTATTGTTACTCTTCCCAAAAATACTTTTCTTTCCTATGTTCATGCCTAAATCTTATCTGAAGGCTTGTTTAAATTCATTCTTTTGGTCAGACACATTTAAACCTGTGTTACAGACTGAGTTAATTGTAATGTCTCCATCTCTCTACAATATATTTCTGAAAATTATTTTCTATTTATGGCCCTCCTCTTAGCATACTCCAAAAGAAAAAGGAAAAGAAAAAAACAAAACAAAACAAAACCAAAATCTTGCTACTCTCAATAATGTGCAAGCACACAAAACAGATATCAATATTTAATAGTATCATAGTTCCATTATAATTGACATGTTCTTTTAAATAACTATTATTATGACATAATTCTAAAAACATTTGTGTCTTTAACAATCTCTGCTCCTAGCAAGGTTGCACAGCTTTTTCCTTCCTCAATTCTTCCATGTAACCTAAATAAGACAGAAAAGCAATATATCTGCTCAATGAAATTACAGGGTAAATTCCATTCATTCCCCCAAAAGCAAGACACAGATGAGCACATGAAAGCTCTGAAGAACTAATGCATTTCCTGGGGCAGGCAGCAACGGGCAGAGATTGCAAAGACGCTTGTTAAAATTATTTTTCTTGAGCTAAAATCTAGTAGTCACCAATGAACCAAGTCACAAGAATGCTGAAAAGTCTTCCCCTAGTCCCACTAATTATCTCCACTTCATTGTATTTATAAACTGTGTTTATTTGTGCATTGCTTTTGATGTATGGAAGAGAAAGAAGTGGAAATTGAAGAGGCCAGAGATGGTAGGAACTATGGCAAACCAAGGTGGCAGTTATTCCACTATGAATAATACACGATGATGAACAGAGACAATGAGCGCCGAAGTATCGTATCTCTGTCAAGAACTGTATTTCCAGCTCCTGGTCAGTCACATTTTCAGGATGCAATTTTAGAAAGAATTTGAGGTCATTATTGTAAAGAGTGGGAGAAAAATCACACGCAGAGTATTTTAGACTTAATTCCTAGCAATAAGATTATCATTTAACTAAAAACAACCTACCAGGTTAAGTCTTCTGCTACTGGAACAAGAGAATGTCTGATGCAAACACTCTGAGGATGAAGCACAATTATAAATGAGCTTCAAAACCTCTGAAGCTCCATGGAATCAAATGCAAAATAGAAACACAAAAGCAGAGGGACAAGGCACACAAACTGAAGTGAGGTGCAAGCAAAATAAGGTTTTGTATAGGATTTGCATGGAGTCACAGTCTGGTTGACAGAGGGTTAGAAAAGTGAAAGAATCCTTTTACTCTCAGTTTAAGCAAAATAGGCCTAATGAGGAACCTATGTCACTTAAATGTGAGGCAAACAGTGCTACAATATACGTTAGAGGTCATGTAAGAGGAAGAAAGGAGGTGATTAGCTGAAAAGCTAAAAAAATGAGATGGGATGACAGCAAAGCAGAGGGTGTAGAGCTTGATTTGAGAGGTGAGAGCTGCACAGACCTTTGAAAGTGAAGCCAAAGCTCTTGTTACCTGATCAGGTGAGGAACTAGAATCCATGTATGAGGTGTTCGATACAGTCAAATACATGAGTGAGGAAGTTCACTTTAGTGATTTCAGTTCATATGGTATCAGAAGGGTACAAAGATCATGAAGGGGGTCAATTAATATAATTTACAAGCAGCTGAAGGACCCTACCATGAATCTCTCTAACAACCTGAATTCTCTAATGTGTTTCGCATCCTGCACCCAGTGCTGAGTCAATACACTGAATTCATCTCACTGCAATGAGCCAACACAAAATAAATACACCTGAGATATATTTCTATATCTGAGTAAACGTATCTGAGAAGGATCAAGATCTTTGGTACCTCCTTATAATGTAGTCCCAGCCCTTCAGAATGAAGCTCTTTAACAGCCCCTGGATGAAATAACACACAATGGTAACTTTACACAAAAACAAAGGTCAGAAGCAAAATGCACGTGTGAAACAAGCTAATGTTTTTCCCCTTGAACTGGGTTTGGGGGACGCTAGCACTGCTGCATGGAAGAAGTGTGCCCTGTCCTGCTCATGGTCATGAAGAGAGGAATTCAGACTGCGCAGTTACTGCACCCACAGCTTCTGTCATTAATACACAATAACGTCAGATTCTTAAATAAGGAACCTTAAATAAGTTTTATGTCTTTTCTGTAAGAGTTACATGAGTCAAAGAGATACAGCAAGAAAAATGGAATAAAACCATACCTACTGCTTATTAAAATAACTGATTTCAACTGGTTCCTTAAGCGTTCACATTTAATTTTAAAAGTCCAAACAAATGAAAAAACAAGACACGGGGCAGTCCTAGGGCAACTATAGCTGTATCCATAAAGAGAAAGACATGTTACAGTATTCCCTCTCACTATCTGATATCAATCTAGCTGAAGTCACACACCTGAAATGGGAAGTGCAAAGGACACTTGGGCAGATGAGTTGCTGTCGCATGGACTCCACAGATCCCAGGCAAGCTTCCAAGGAGACATCAAGCTCAGCTGGGAGAAAACGTGGAGGTGACAGGTCCATCTTTACACCTTGCCCCTCGCTGAGAGCAAAATCCTTTTAAACAGTGGGGAAGCAATTTTATTTCCCTGAAAGCCACAATCCTGATTTGTCTCTGAGTGGAATGCAAGTGTCAGTCTTCCTAAAGAAACAGTCACAGTGTGAAGAACTGGTTCTACCTTGCTTCATCAAATTGCTTGGATACTCCCAAAACGCGGGAGTCTGCTTCTCCCACTGTCCCCAGCATGAAAACTCTGTATCAGGAACCCCACATTTCTGTTGCATCTGTTTTAGGATCGATAAAGTATCAATTAGTCAAGAGAAAAGGGGAGAACAGTGAAAATGGCTGTGATGCACTGTATTACCTTCCAGATGGGTTCCTCAGAGACAGTTAGGTTGAAAAATCTCTACACTGCGGGTCACGATAACAAGCAAATGCATATGGCGAGCCTTCCAAAAATCATGTAACTATTGTGATTAACCACTTCCTATAACAAAATCACTCCAAATCATTCCACAACTTTGTCCAATCTTCTCTTTATCGCTTCTGCTAATAATAAGAAATTCTCTGCATATTTCACAAGTAGTTTGGCCACAAAAATATCCACTTAAATAATCAGCAGTGAGATCTCTCCACTGGTACACATGTATTATTCATTACTAAGTAATCTCAACAGCTTGCTTAACATGCCAGGGGCTTCTCTAACTTCCCACAAAAAGGCTGACAGAGAACTTTTTTCCCATTTTTAAGCACACACAAATTAAGTTTAGTCCATATGCTAAAGCTTTCCTGCTTCCTCTTTCCCCAGCTCCTAAGCATAACAAATCACAGGAAAATCCATCGGATAAAAGTTTGACTAAATGATTTCTCAATTCATCACTGGACCATACTTTCAATCTGTTGTTAGAAATGGATAAACCTGACTGTGTTTGCACTCTTCCCTTTCTATGTGAATTAAAGACAAAGCAACTAAAGAAAAATTTTGACCTGTTCTCTGCACAGGAATTAAAAATCTATCATATACAATAGCAAAACCCCTCATTTTGCTTCAAGAGGCAGAAATTTAAAATGGACAAAATCCTTATATAAGCATTTAGAACATGAGAGCCATGACAGAGGAAGGGGAAGGAGAGAGAAACAGATGAGAAACTTCAGCCTGTTATGTGGGGCAATCAGCTGGGCACAGGCATCTTTTTCAAGGACATGTCTTTGGGTGAAAAGAAATCGGCATCAGCCGCACTACATCTCACTCACCTAGCAGTCACCAGATGCCTTTTCTTTGCTGAACTTTGGAGCTCTCAAATGTAGCTTTAACCACAGTAGTGAGAGCTGCCAATCCCAGAACAGCTTATTTCTACTTCCAGCCCGTTCCTGCAATTGCTTCTTCTTAAGGTGAACCCATGTTATCAGCTACGCTAAACCAACCAACCAGCCAACCAGAGTATCTTCCCTGAAGCTCAGTAGTAACTGATTTCTACTAACATAAGTGAAACCAGGCTGGGAAAGCAAGACTCTTTCTGAGGATGAAAGACAGCCACTTTTTTCCTCCTTTCCTTATTTTCATCATATCTTTGTCCTCCCCAGCTAGGAGCATGGGAGTGCTTGTCTTCAGCTCAAAGCCCTTGCAATTCAAGTATACCATGTTATTTTCCCAGGGATAACATGCTTTCTCCTTAGCCACTAAGGGATGGGTTGCTCAAGAAGAAACCTCTTCTTTCTCATCCCTTTTCATCACTGCCTAGTAGCTCCAATAAAGGCCAAAACAGTATTTCCAAATAAATTTGCATGTGCTGAAAATCCATCATATCCCAGTGTGGCTGAGCTGTACACAAGTGTGTGAGGAATGACCATGCACCTCCAGACTGCATTTAATCTTCTGCTACACCAGTCAATAAACAAATCACTCAGAATCACATACTAAAATTATATCAAAAAAACACATTAATTTGATTGAACATCAGTTGAACACCTGAACAGCAAGGTACCAGTCACGTGTAGCCCATGAGAAGAAGCATGAAGCATCTTCTCAAAAGCACAGGTCTGGATTCTACAGGCAGATGGCTTTACAAGTTTTTTTCTTACCAATTTATTTTTAAATTCAAAATAGCTATTTGTGATTAGCCATCAATAATGCAGGATGCCTTTGAAATACCAGTTATTCTTTTCATTCCACTATAAAAAATGACAAGAACAATTCTTTACATTTTTATGCTAAACTGAGTTATTGAAAAATTCTACTAACCTAAAGCATATTGCACTGCATCTAACTAAATCACAGATTCCAGCAAAGAAGCCCTTCAATGACAGCTCAAAGTCATATGGCCAATCAGGCAAGAAAAATAAAATATCTCTAAAAATCAGAGCCTGGATTTATGGTCCCTCAATTAACAGCTGACCAAGATCTTAAACAGGTATTAAGAAAATACTCTGATTTGCTGTTAAAACTAGTTCTAGTTTAAAAAGATCTCTTGTTGATTATATTAATGTCCTCCAGTATTAGACATACGGGTTGGGACATTTTTTTACCACATATGACAGTGGAGGTCAGATCCCAAAGAAACATGTGAAAAGCACATCGGTAGCAAAAATAACCGGGTCTATAACATACCTTGAGAACTGTCAAAAATGTACGATTTTTATGAAGAAACACAATCTTTTTAAGCATGACTTTTGATGTTGTACAGCACTGCCCCATATGTCCAACCAAATGCCATTTTTAAACCCTGAGGATATATTTAGCACAACATACATCATCCTGCTGTCGTCATTTCATTGAACAAAGCAAAACACAGGATCATGCTAAATGATGCATCCTCAGCTTGTGTCAAGAGCACAGCAGTGAAAGGACCGCAATACCAATGAAGTTTAAAATGTAGTCAAATAAGCTAAAGAAACAAGCAGAAGATGGCACAATAGATATCAATGGATTTGAATTATGAAGTCAAGAATAAAGAATGGAAACATAAAATATGCTGACATACGAACTATATCTGTTCCTGACTAATCTCTGCTCCCCTGCCATTCACATAAGGCACCATCTGATCTTTCAAGTTTCTGCATGCATGATGAGCTTTTGGCTACAGCCTGGGCTGGTACAGCCAAATCTTTGCGATTCCACCCAGGCAGGACAGAATGCAAGTTATCACTTCCGACTGGCACAATTTCCTACGCCCAGAGTGACCCTGCATGACAACTATATGCCTCATTACACCAGCCAAGAAATTAATGTACGTCACGAGCCCAGTACAGCTTATTGCCATCTCAGTAGAAGCCTGAATTCCGTTACCAAAATTCAAAACAACTGATGGGGTTTTTGGAGTTCGTTTTTTTGAAGGGCAACATTTAGCAAAGAATAAAATGTAACTGTTTTGGCTAGGAACTGCAGATATCTTTTGTTATTCTGTACTCAATGTCCATCACAACAAACCATTTGTTCATCTCACCTCACTGCTAATAAATTATCTTTCTGATGTTGTGCTCTTTGAAGCACGGTCAATCACCTTGTACTGGTTTGTGAAGGATGAAGCCCCCTTTCCCCAATGAACTTGAGTGCGCAATCCTTTTTCCTAGCACAAAGGAGCATCAGAAAGCAAAGCCAACTAATTCAGCCTGCACTGAAGGATAGTACCAAGTAAGACAGCGCTTGGCATGTACCCACATACCATTGAAACCACACTGTTGTGGGTTTCTACCCAATTTTTAAAGTAGGCCAAAGAATATGGGTTTTACTCAATTTTTAATTAGGGTGTAGAAGGTACTTAAAGACACACTTCAGAGAGATACTTCACAATCTGATACTGCTGATCAAGCTTAAGGGAATAATTTTGTCCAGCACTTATCCACAACAGTAACTGGTCTTTATGTTGAACAATATAAGCAAAAATATCATCTAGTAAAACAACAACAGCACCATGAACTAGTTTTTAAATGAGAGTTTGAGTAGAAAGTACAGTATAGCCACAGGCTTGCTCACTCTGCTTGTGGGCAGGGTGAAATAGTCCTTGATGCACTTCAGGTATCCACACTAGACGGCCGCTATTTCCCACACCAGTTTGTTCAGAGCTTTCCTTGAGACACAAAATAACTTGCCAAAGTAATGCCAAAAAACACCAGAGCAAACAGGAGAACTGCTGAAGCCTGGTTCCCCAGGGACACATGGGCTCTGCTTCCGCGCTCCTCTCCATCATAAGGTCACCTCACTAAACAAAAGTGATTAAGTGTTGGGGTTAATTTGGACCTATAAATTATCTGCTATCAAACATGACACAAAACAGGCAAATTCTCCAGCCTCTTCCCAAGTTTATTAACATTTGAGGTCTTTTTCTTCATTTTTTTGTAAAGCTGGTAGATATTTAAATTACATTTGAGTACTCCTCCACTCTTAAATTTGGTTTAGGTTGCCCAATGGGTTAAAAAGGGAGTAGGGGGTGACAGAGTGTGGTGATGTGCTGCCCCCACTCTCCTTAGGCAATAGCCACCAGTGGTGGTCATGATAGCTGCATCCAACTTAAGTTGGCCTCTGGGGAGATAGGTAACAACACAATAGCTAAGGGCCATAAATGTTGCTCAACAGCTGAGGGCTAGCTGAGCATGTGCCAAACAAAATATGGCTGGTATGCAAATATGACTGTAAGTCAATCATCTTACTCCATAAAGAGTGGACAGCCCAGGGCCCACTGAGCTCTCCTGCATGGCAGTGGGCTGCACACCAGAATCTCCCCTTGACTAGGGGCACCTCTCAAGGTTACTCCTCGAGACTGAGAGAATTCTTATTGTGTCAGATACTCAGCAAGTGAATTGGGAATAAGAGCATTGAAACACTGAAATCTTAGCTAAGTGCTATAAAGGATTGACTGCACAGATATAATCCTTTAGACATAAACTGCTGACCAAGTCTAGGACTAAGTCTGGATCCAGCCGCACCTGAACTCCCCTCTGAGAAGGAGTTTAGAAAGCAAAGGGGTCATTTCTGACCCTCATGACTCAACGGGTCTCCCTGACAGTTTTGTCTGACCCTGACCTCTATGCAGTAAATACTCATGCATACGTTGCCATCGAATCTTGTTAAACAAACGGATTTAAGATTTAACTTTGTTAACTCACTGTCTTATACAATAAAATATATTGTTGCTTCTCTCTTGCAAGTGAAGTGCATCACTCTTTCCGTACCACACAGAAAAGTGAAAGCACAGAAAGCCTCATTCCACAGGAAATCAGTCTAAAATTACAAATAAATGCGGCGAATAGCAATTGAATTCATAGTACAGATGTGCAAAAATTGGATTTTGCTCTCAGCTGAGATAACTGTCTAAAGACTTGACATTAAATGAAATCCCTTCTCCCATAAATCATTTTAGTCAGAAAATACATGTTCCTTTCAAAATATATTTGGAGAGGAAATGGTTAGTTTTGGTTTATTCCTTGAAAGTCCCGATTAAGACATTTCTACTAAATAAGCAAAGTATTTTCTGTATTGATTTTGGGGATTATTGTTACCATTAGCTCGATGCACAGTTCATCCAGTTTTTCAAATCTAACATTATCAAGGTTAGGTTAAAAAAACATCCATACGTAGACTTTTTTGAATTTTTACTGTATTAACCAAGGGAAAATGGTTCTCTCATTTCTCTCCATGACAGGCATTTTATTTCCCTTGTGCGTTTTCAGAATACATATTCTGTGGCCTTTGTTTTCTTCTAAAGCTAATTAAAGCTTTAGTTTCATTTACAAAAAAAAAAAAAAAAAAAAAAGAGGCTATTTTCATAGAAATCTATTTAAAACCTACCACATCTAAACCAAGCATTTTACAACATAGCAAGAGGCACATTGTGCATACAAGTTCATTTTTGGAGACTATCTCTGCCCAAAGGACAAGCCAAGCCACTCGCTCACCTGTGGGCAAATCTGTTCTCATCACCAAGAAGGTACTGGCCCATAACAGCTTTTCTAGTAGTAATTCACTGATTACTTCTCTTCTTCCCAAAAGCTTTGCTTACATTTTGATGTTATTACTAGACCAGATAGCAAAGGTTACTCTATACAGATTGTGTTGTGTCAATCTGGAAGATCACTTCAGCTTTTATTTAGGGGGATTTTAAGCATATCACGGTGCTTCAGGTAATTCAAGGAACTTAGAACTATTTCATGGGACAATAACATTTCTGCAATGATTCTCCTGTTGGCTTTCCAAGCTGGTGGTTCCTCTTTGTAAATGCTAGGCCTGCATTTGATTTTTATGAAGATTTGGTAATGTGTCCAACTTTACCATAATTTGCTTAAAATTTATTAATTTAGAAACTTTTGACATGCATGGGAAATCATCGCTAAGGGCCAGGTTGCCCACTTCCATTCTGCTGTGTTCCCCGCTGCTGTACTTGAACGAAACCTCAATTTCTTCTTAGCGGCGCTTGTTTTGCAGTGTTTGCTGGGCAGCAGTGCTCCCGTGGTCTCCAGAGCTCCCATGCCTGCTTATTTTCTGCCTATCTGAAACACCGCTGATACACCCAAGGGGACTTTGAACTCTGCTCTACTTGTAAGCAAGAGAAGTAAAACCCAAACTACCAAAACAAGTTCATACAAATACAGAAAAAAGCCAGAGCATAGAGATAGATATAGTTCAGGCTCTCACCCATGGAAGGAGAAGACTGAGCATTGCTACAAGTGCCCATGTACCAGCACACCTGAGGTTCAGATGAAAGTCTCCCATCTCAATTCACCACCTCTCATCATTTTGGCAATCTCCTCACAATGTATCAAGGGAAGAAGAAATGAAGACTTCAGGGGTGAAACACCTGAATTTCAATTGGAAGGATCCATAAAGCAAACAGGGGGTGGCATGAGGATGGAAGGTAAAAGATCTCTAACAGAAGGGAAGTGGGAATGAGAGGAGAGTCTATTTAGAGGGAGGAAATACTCTGCACCAGGTATACTGCCAGAAAAGCACGCAGTGATAGCAGCACTTGTCATATGTACTAATTATTTCTGCTACCAAACAGCACAAAACATCTAAGACCAAAAACTAAACTAAACAATCTAGGCACAGGAATAATCTTTTGGTCTTGACCACCAGTTCCTTCAGACAACAAGGACTCAAAATTTCAGGACACGGAGAATAATTTCCGGGGAGTCAGACTGATGCCCATGGCTTCAGATACAGAATATATTATTAGCAGGAAGGGTTGAAGGGCAGAGCTTGCTTGACAGCCTAAAGCATACAATTTTTTTCCTGTAGCACAAATGCTTAGATTTGCTACCCAGAATGCCTAGATCTGCTACCCAGAAAAAAAAATTTTATAGTGTGTCTGGACTTACTCTGAATCCAAAACTGTTTTCTGTTAACACTATAAAACTGAATACTAAGAATCCAACAGCACTGCAAGATAAGAGTGCAAGCACTGCATTGTCTATGTGTGTCACATAGCATCAAGATGACATATAGTTTTCCACCTCATTCTGGAAAGTATTAAATATTTAAAGCATGGTCAACCCTTCTGTCCCAACTACAGCAGAGTGAGATTTCCCATGAGATGGACTTTCCCCTCCTCATCAGTTCTTTCATGATCCCTCTGCTGAAGAAGCCTCCAAGTCATTAACGATATCCTTTCTAAAGCACTGACTCCTGTTTGGAGAAACGCTGGGATGCATGGAGCATTTTACAAACAGATGACACCACTGCTTTGAGAGTCATGTGCTGAGATGAAACACTTCACTTGTGTTTAGACAATAAATATTGTCCTTATCTAATCCCAGTAATTCAGAGCTACACATGCCACAGGAGCATGAAATGCATCAGACCATTAATCCCTATTTTTAGCTATGACAACACATTTAGGTTTTTTGTGTTCTGTATTGCATAACTACGATGATTCCATTAAAAGTTATCAATGAGGTAGATTTTCTGAGGTTAGCTTCTCCACAGTGCAAATAAATCACTCGGATGAGCAGCCAGGCTTGGCGAGAACATAACATTGTACCCACACGTACCATTCTTCTTGCTTCGTTCTACATATACCTACTAATTCTACCTAAAATCAAACTTTGCCAACTTCCAGGTCTTGTTGCATGCCTCTCTTGCAGATCCAAAGAGGCACAACAAGCACTTCAGAAGTGCCTTTTTTTCTTTTTCTTTTTTTTACTTTTTTCCAATACAAACTATTCAGTTTTTCCCCTTGGACCTGTAGGTGTAAATGCCATCAGGTAAGAACTCTACCATCTTCTCAGGCTATTGACAAAGCAATATTTATGCTGGAATTTTTCTATTTTATAAGGACTTTTACTGGAACAGGTTCTGAAGCACTTTAAACACTACAAACTGACTGCATAAACAATGAGCAGCACCCTCAAACCCCAATAAACAGATGCCCAGTGACCATAGTGAGAGCCTGCAAAACTGCAGGCGTAGAAACCTCTACTGAAGATATCTATAGGTTGGGAATATGTATTTTCTCACTGTTTTCTTTCAGATTCAAGTCTGATCTCACTCTCACATTACAAAATCCTCTGCTTTCCCTCTCTCACATGCCCTTCCCAATTGCTCTGCCTCCCAGTAAGAGTTTGCCACCCTGAAACCCTGCAGGAGCTCCCCCAGTTCCCTTCCAGCCTCCCTAGGCAGTGGCTGAGGAAGGGGAAACATGCTGAAACTGGTTCTGAGTAACGATCTTCCTGACCAGCCAAGGATATTGGCTAAACAGACCAGATAACATCTTTCTTTTTTAATTCCCGCCCCCCCCCCCCCCCCTCCCGCCCAAGTGGGCTAGAAACCGAGACACCACACCAAAGACTTGCTCCAAAATCTACAGCAGTCTTGCACTGGTGTTAGCAGCAGAGCTCCACATGTTTAATCTTCCACCAGGTCTGAAATTACAATGCAATTTGTAGGGTGACTCAAATTTTTTATAAGACCAGTTAATATCTTTCCACAACAAAACTTCCTTCCTCTTCTGTGATCCTCACAAAGCAACGGACAAATGCAAGCTGGCCACACACTACACAAAACTGGTCTTAATTAATCTAAGTATAAAGTTCAATTAGAGTAGCTGGCAGGAGAGGATAGCTAGTCGCAGCAAAGTGTAAGGGTGTAGCAACAGGGCTAGTGGTGAGAAGTTAAGCCAGCCCCTATAAAGGAGACAGAAGCAAGTGGATTAGGAAGCTCTCTACTGACGACTGGAATGGGCCATAAAACCACTATCTCAAAGAAACCTTTATTTCCATCAGCTGCCAGGAATTTCAGAACTCAGGTTCATCATCTGGAGTTATTATGCGGAACCTTCTTGGAAATCGGGAGTAAGGAAATGGTTTGTGAAAATTATTCTCCCACTAATGAATGAGTGCTCCTGCCTGACCAACAGTTTGAGATAAAATCCTGCTGTGCGAGTTTCATCTTCCCTCTTCCCCCAACCTCCTGAAGGCATTATGCTCACTCCTAGAAACACGTAGTAAGGGATACACATTTAAGAGTCATTTCAAGATTCTGCAGATAGCACTGACAATTGTTGTTAAGAAGTATCGGCAAGCTGTATTCTGTTCTTAATTTTTGGCACTGATGTGAGGTTTCCATTTGGTAATGCATCTGCCAGTGCTGAGAAGGTGTTTGAAAAGTGGGAGAGAGGGTAGTTTCCTCTTCCAGCATATGCTGTAATTATTTAGTGTTTTCAATATATATTCCAGTGTAGGGTTGTACAGAATCACTAGCTATGGGATCTTCTGTTTTGTGGTGTGCTGTATTTCTGTGTGTATTGCTCATTAAAAATGCAGCTCAGCTCCCCGGAGGAACATTGTTGGTAGGTGGAAGTCATGTTCAGGTATGCAGAGCTTTGCAAAGCACATATTTTATGTCATGCACAGCATCTATGGAACTGTTAGAGGTATAACAGACCTAGAGACACTTCTTTCTAACATTTAAGTATTCTATATGGTCTTAATAGGCTAACTACTAGTAAACACCCTAGTGGTTATATACTAGAAAAAATAAGTTAACTTCTAAAAATCTTTAGTCCCAATCTGCTTTAGATGCTTTTGCTTCACTTTGTTTCTAAATGGAAATAAAACTTCTCTTTCTTTTTCTCAGAAATATTGGTAGAAACTCTGTTCTGTTTCTTTTTGTACTAAATACTGTAGATAAATAGCCTGAGAACAAATAAAAAAAAGAAAATAAATAATTCATCCTATGATCCCGGCTTCTGCTGACAGCAAACTTCTTCTGAGAACGTGCATTTCCTCCTCACAGTTCTGTTAATTCCTGCAGCACTCTTATGTTATCTTCATTAATTTCCTTTTAACAGTACTGTAGATTATTTCCATGCAGTCAGGGAAAAAAAAAAAAAAAAAATAGGTGCAAATGGAGCAGAAAAGAGAGCAGGGACTACAGAAGTTTGCTAGTTTAACAATGAAGCTCCAGGAGCAATAACATTTTCAAATAAATGCAACACAAAATCCTCCTACACTGCAGTGTAACAATCAATTTGTTTGCCTAGAAAACTTCTAAAGCTCTTGTAAGGGAAGAAAAAAGCAAGACAGACAACTCAACAATATAGGGAGATGGAAATTCTTAGCAAAAACTCCCTACAGAAAATCGCAGGCAAAAAAGAAAGCTTCCAATGAAAAGATGTATTCAATTAAAAACAATAATTATCATCCCCATCCTTACTTCAGCAACATTGTCCATTTGCCTGAGTTTTCATCCAGGAAATTATCACAAAGAAGTACCAAAGTTGGGGGGTTTTGCAGGAACTGTAGTCAACTGTAGTCAACTGTCAACTCAAAGAGAAGACTGTCTGGTAAAAACTGGAAAGCCATAGGAACTTGGAATTCTCCAACAGTACCTTAGTTGAGAAACAACTTAATCTCAACCCGAATGCATTAACTGCACAGTAAAACTATGAATAAGACAATACTTCCATGCATATGCCTACAAATTCAGCCATTGTCACAGCAAGAATAAATGAGAACACATATTTGAGAGAAACGGGGAGAAAGGAGTTTATAGACATACAGAAATATAAATAAAGGCATGAAGTGTGAACACATCACCTCTGATACTAGAACCTATGCCTTGTTTCCCTAAAATAAGGTTCACTGCAAAGATGTATTTGATTACAAATAACTTCCCCAAAAAAGAAATCTTTAATAAAAACAGATGCTCTGCAGATGCAGCAGCGCCTGTTCATTTTTCTCCCTTCTAATTAAAAGGCCATTCTAACTGCTGGTTGAAATGTTGTCTGTTCAAGTGCAGTATATTCCAGAGAGTTGCAATGACATGACTTTGCACACGGATCCAAACAGGATATCACATTTGCATAACGGTAACTTCGCCTCAGATTCCAATTTATTCTATAATGTATTACATGGCAGAGATTCATTCAGCTGATTTCCATAATGACAACAGTAGCCGAAAAAAAGTACTTGTCTACTAAATTGAAATGTGACATCTATATCAAGGTAAACATCCGAGTCCTCTGAATACTTTATTGGCAGCCACACTATTTTAGCTTCAAAATAAATTTCCCCCAATAGCAGCTTTTATTTCATTTCAAATCCATCAGCTCTTCTAGCTTCTAATTCCCAGAGCTGTCCCTTCAAGTTTTTAATCTTATCTTCCGTGTGTGAAAGTGCTGTAGACCAGCACTTTTAAACACAATAATGCAACAGTTTTTGAAAGCTATATAAATCGCATGAAAGACTATCTTATTAATTCCCTTTCTCATTATCAATTTTTCTTGGGTACAGGGCTTGGGTACTTTAAATTCAGTTACTCCAAGGGAAGGAAAAACTTCAATTTCACTGGGACCTCCCCTCTGGCTCTTGACATTTTCAGAAACCTGTTGGACAATAACATTCAGGTCAGCCCAGACATGGAAATTATGCTAAGCCTAAAACAGATCAATTCTAGTTTGTAGCACTCAGATAATGACTTTGTGCTCAAGGCACTTTACAGATACACTAGAAGGAAAAAAAAAAAAAAAAAAATCTATCTTCAGAGTATCAGACTGGTAGTACTAAGAAAACCTTGGCTGGAAAACAGGATGGTAAACTGATTAAAGAGCACCAGAGGGTAGAGAAGCAATTGGTTGTTTCATTCTACTTACAAAGACCAATATCTTTTTGCCAGGTAGGAAAGACATTATCCTGTGACCTGTAAATAGACAACTTTCTTGGTTTAGATGCAAACATCTACAAGTAACAGACATAGAAGAAATATTTATTAGAATACCATTGTTGAATTTGGCTAATTAACTGAGTGCAAGCCTAATGTTTTATGGGACTTTTGTTTTTTTAAAATGAATTCTGAGGAGCAAAAGGATTAAGATGTTACATGCCATTAATGAGCCACTGCTGAACTATTTTACTTGTCTTCTGCTCTGAGTTAGGAGGACTGACCTAAGCTATCTGGAAGTTACAAATATTAAAAATAAACTAAAAAACTTATCTCTAAGGCAGCAAGTTCTTGCTGATATTATAACCTTTTTCACCACTCCAATCTGGGCCACAAAACTCCTCCAACCATCTGGATAAGGATTTCCCTAGACCAGCCTCCTTTTCCCTCTAGTGGTGCAGTGACAGCTGGAAACCCTCTAAGAAAAGGTGGTTTGCATCTCTCCAAGCCCCCTTAAAAGAGATGTCACACATAAAAACTCTGTGCTTGCCTACTCAAGATAAAAAAAAAAATATTTTGCTAGAATATATGATCCTACAAACACTAACATCTGCAAGGATGGTCAACTTACAACACCAAATGATCTCCACCAGCACCAAGTATGATGCCCATCCAACCTCTCAGATTCCCATTTGAGGCAGTGTCCCCATCTCACGCATCTCCCTGATTTCAGACATCAATGGCATTCAGTGCCTTTGCGACTACCTAGACTCTTCTGAAATTTCACAGGCTCAAAAGTTTCTTCCCTGAGTCCTATCCAAAAATAAACCTTCAAAGATATGAGTACCCTTGGGCTGTGCTCAATTCCTCCTTGTCACACATTCTGGTTTGCTGAGAGAATTAATTGGCTTTGTGAAGCATGAAGAAACAGAAATGGCAATATGTACCTCAATTAGAGTCTGTTTTTAAAATCATTTTTAAACTTCCTAAATTATGAGACTTTAAGGACTTTAACAAGTTTGCTTGATTCATTTCGATCAAACAAGGTTAGGGACTCATTATATCGTACATGCAGCAGTTTAACAATATTAAAATATACCATCAAGTCAATCTTTCTATAAGCGACTTTGAAGAACACAGTAAGCAGATCTAAAAAGCCCTGTAATTTGCAACTGGCAATCATATTTCTGGTAACACTGTAAGAGGTTTTCTTAATTCCACTGGTGTTTAAATTCATGAGACATAACACATCATAAGTTTTCTTTTATTGATGTCAAGAACAACGATATAGATTCTCTTATTTAGCCTTTTGTGACTTACTGGGATCCGCTGAGTGTCTGAGAAGTGTTTGCTTCACTGAACAGTAGATTGAGACTCTCCCATTTTTATGTTAGAAAGACACAGCACATAAAGTAACAACCTTAAAGCCTGCAGTCAGAACCCATTGGCTCTTTATAACCAAACTTACATTCTTAATTATGAGACATTTTTAGTATGACAATGATAGAAGGTGACTGTTCCAACTCGGAAAGAAAATGCCACCTCCTGCCAGAAAACTGAGAGTGCTTTGCCATGCTCTGCCAGTGCCTAAAGGGAATGTAAATGGATTGAGAAGGAAACACATGATGCATCACTGATAAAATAATCTGGCATCACAAAAGGACCAGTAGCTACGGTTCCACCAAAAGATCAATAAATACGCAAACAGCAGCCTCTTTAGAAATCATTGCTTTCCCTCCAATACGTGGTGACAAACTCCGTGACAGCATTTACTTCATACCACCAGCTTCATTAAATAAATCAGACTATCCTCATCCACCCACAAAGCCATCTCCAGAAGTCTATGGAAAATATTGATTTTTCTTGACTATTTTCAGGTCAAAGATGCAATGCAATAAAATAGCTTAAGACAACTACTCCCTTTCCAGCTTGTAATTAGAGCCTTGAAACCATGTTTCTAGGTCCTGGTTTGGGATGTGTTGTCAATTCACTTTGACCTTAGGCAAGCAAATTTCAACACTCAGGAACTTGCTTCTTGCTGTAAAACAAGCACAGTTAACTTATCTCAGAAGGCTGGTTGTTTGGCTTTGAGACTTTTTGCTCTTTTAAGTTTTAATGACTGAATAAAATCCATTTCAGTTTGGGTTTGTTAGATAAATGCATCCACAAGTAAAATCATTATATGTGAAAGATTAGGCATCTGAAGATCCACGCTAGGAGATGAGTTGCCCTGTATGTCAAGAGGAACAGGCTCACTAGAGCATGATTTGCAGAAACCACGCTGCCCCATGAGTGGGAGGAGTTTTTCTTGCATTGCATCCCCTGTGAGGACCCAGATGTTTTCCTGAAAATGGGTAAAGCTTTGAACAGCAAAGAGACGCAGTTAAAAAAATTAATTCAAGAAAACAAGAAATAGTGATTTTGATTATTAGTTTTAGGTAAGATGCAGAACTATTTCCCTGCTGTCACAAGGATGAAAATCAGCCAGAAAATTTTATTTACGTAAATGGTAGTGAGCTATGAGGTCATGAAAGGTACTCCTGTCCAAATCACAGAATCACAGAATCACAATCATCTAGGTTGGAAAGGACCTTGAAGATCATCTAGTCCAACCTTTAACCTAGCACTGACAGTTCCCAACTACACCAGATCCCTCAGTGCTATGTCGACCCTACTCTTAAACACCTCCAGGGATGGGGACTCCACCACCTCCCTGGGCAGCCCATTCCAACACCTAACAACCTGTTCTGTAAAGAAATACTTCCTAATATCCAGTCTAAACCTTCCCTGGCGCAATTTGAGGCCATTCCCTCTTGTCCTATCACTTGTTACTTGGTTAAAGAGACTCATCCCCAGCTCTCTGCACCCTCCTTTCAGGGAGTTGTAGAGGGCCATGAGGTCTCCCCTCAGCCTCCTCTTCTCCAGACTAAACCCCCCCAGTTCCCTCAGCTGCTCCCCATCACACCTGTGCTCCAGACCCTGCACCAGCTCCGTTGCCCTTCTCTGGACACGCTCGAGTAATTCAATGTCCTTTTTGTAGTCAAAACAACAACGGTAGCAACTTCATCCCACTGTGATCCACAACATGTGGTTTGGCATAAAGGGATACAACAGATTAGAAGTGGTTTATAATGAAATTTAATACTCTCATATCTAATTTATATATTCAATATACAGCTGAGATATCAAAGCTCATTGTGCCAGACCTTCCATATAGCTTAGAACAGTCTTTATGGAATAGAGACAGAACTTAGTCATATTTTTTTTCTTGTTGGATTATTTGATCCTTCTTTGATTATTTTTTTATCATTAGCAGTAAGCACAGTAGAAACACCACTCTTTTCTTCACTCCAGACTGAAGCTGATAGCTGAGGTAGGTGCACCACACGACAGCTACAAGGAGAACCCTTGTAGGGGTTCTTTTCTCCTTCTCTTTGAGCACTCTACGTGCTCAAAAAGAACAAAAATAATTTCTTCAGGTTCTGACAGATATTAACATGAGAAGAGTTTATTGTTTTAAGAGGAGTAGAAGAAGAAAAAATTTGCTCACCTCTTCAACAGAGGCTTATTAGGTCTTTTATGGCTCTGCAACTTTAGACAGTGACTTATGGGGAATTCCTGTGTGATTCCAAAATTTGGAGGAGAATCCTTTTCACTAAAATCATGCTCAGACCAGCCTCAAAAACAGCATCAGGTGTTCCTGTCTCTCCAGACTGGATGAAACAAGTCTCTAAAATGTTGTAGTAAGTCTTCCAAATTCAAACTGGCAGTTTGCATTAGGATCAAGCAAACATTAGCAATCCACATTATAAATTCAGCCTGTTCCACCCTCTCTCCTCATGTTGTCCACTTCAATTTTTTGGATAAGAACCTGAGCTTTGTGGCATTTCTATTATAACTTCTTTCTAGCTTAGGGGCTGAATATTTAAGGCATAGCAGTGTGCCTTTATGAAGTGTCAAGCATCCTTAACTACCTTGCACAGAATAGATTCACAAATTCACGTGAAGTCCTTGAAACATTTGAAGTTTGAGCCTCAGCTTTGAACCAAGGAGAGCTATCATCTTGTTTCCCATTTCTGAGACTACAGTCCGTGACAGCAGTGTGCTGACTGTGCTTGCCTAACTCTGTGATTTCAAGGTGATTTACTTTTTTGGGGCACTGTACATCCACCTGCTGAGAGTTAAACAAAACTTCCATCTTTCATTACTGTTCTGGTAATCACATAGCTCTCGAAGGAACTATGGTTCATATGTACCAAAAATATCCAGCCTATCATATGAAAGTAAATGTTTTTTCTCCTCTCTTCCTTATAGAGAATAAAGGAATAAAGGGACAGTTCTTGAGTCCTAAAGTTGGTGCCAACTCTGTATTTTTTTTTCAGTTTTGGGTTAATATTTTCCCAGCAGTACTTTATGGAGCAGCTGCATCTCAGATATTGTTAGTATCAGCTATGCAGAGTCTCAGGACTATTTTGAAGACAGAAATGCTATTCAAGAGTGAAATATCAAAAATATAGGATTTTAAATCTTGAGATCTCATTTTTGCTAGGTAGGATACAAGATGCACATTCAGGTCGTTAAACTGTCTCTCTTCAGAATATATTTATTGTTGTATGAGCAAAGAAAGTTCCCACAGGGAGCTTGATTCCCATGGAAAAACACCTGCTCCTCCAGCCAGCAGAGCAAGCCGCTTACTTGAGCTCCTGTGAAACCGCACGGTTAACACTGGGCTGCCACTGCCTCGTTTCATACTTAAGGTCAACCCTGCCATCCGAGAAGTGATAGGAGTGAAATATATAGACACAAGTATATATCTATACATGCACCAACGCTAGCTTTAATCTTGTTAGCAGTGTCCAGGCTGGCCACAGAGGGGCTGCACCATGGGCTGATTCACCTCTATCTCCCGCAGCAGCATTGAAGCACAGCATCAGCAAGAGCACACAGACAAGAGCTCTTCTTCTATCTCCAAAGCAGAAGTGCTGTCTGAGTATGGCCCTTTGTACCATTAAAAAAGCTCTGAGTGACCAACCAGAGAGATTTTTTTCCAGCGGTGAGAAGACATGGTTTGATAACGCAACATTTCATTGTAAACAAAGTGCTTTTTGGCTTCTCACCCGACAGATCCTTGACACCTACGTGCTGTGCAAACTCTTTCAGTTCTGGTGCAAACAAGACCATGTTGACTTACAAAGGATGTAAGATTTAAAATCTAGGACTAACGAATTTTTTTTTTTTTTAACATAGTACACAAGGCAGCTCTCAAAACTGTTCAGAACAGCAAATGACTAGTAGCAAAAAAAAAACAAAAGCAGAGAGATATAAAATAATACTGCACCACTTAATGAAAAAACAGCTCTGAAGTCTGTTCTTTTTGGGTTCTTTCACCATAACTTGTTTTCTTGAGGACTCTAAGCCCAGAATCTTGTTTCCATATCCATCTGGAAAAAAACCTGCATAAAGCACTGCTCATAATGTAACAATAATGTACTCAGCTTATTAAAATTGTTCTTTTATTTAGCTTTAAGACATTGCAGGAAAATCAAGAGATCTTAAACACAAACACAAGCTCCAATTTACTACACTGCAAGTAGGCGAAGCACAGAAGAAAAAACAAGAACTCACTGAAACCCACATTCTCTTTCAAGCTATCAAGATTCGAAACTGATTATCTTTAAAAAAAAAAATACTATTTGATAAAGTTTGAAATCAACAGTAGAAGCTATCGTAGAAAAGGCTCGTACATAGCATCTCCTCATCATCTGCCTGCACAATGCAGTAGGAATTTGTGAATGTGCCCTGGCACACGGTGCTGCAGGGATTTTTATCACTATCCTTTTTCTTATGGCTTGCCGTGTGTTATCGTACCTGTTGATGCTAAATGGATGTAAGACAGACATGTTTTCTGGTTTATCTGGTGCAAGAGCACACGCAGAAAATTAGGAAAATAAGAAGCTGTGATGATTGAGGTCAGGTTCTTCCCACCAAGTATTGGCTAAAAAATAATAGCAGCCTTAATTACAACAGTCATCCTAAAATAATACATAGCTTGACAAAGACAACTAAGGGACAATCAAGGGGATCAGCATCGCTGCTGGAAGCAATTCAACTAACAGGCTGCTGAAGCTGGCTGCCTTGTGCACTGGACTTGCGGGGGCTGCATGGCTTGGAGGGGAGCTGGCATCACTCCAGCAGTCGCCTGACAGGAGCTTGTACCTTCTCCAGGTGAGCCGGGCACTCCAGAGCCTCCAAATGAGCTGGAGCCTCCCCCTGCAATTAAAAAAAAAAAAAAAAAATCCCAACAGCTTTTTGCAACTTTAAATCTAGTCCTGGTTGTACTGAGGGAAATGCGAATACAAATCTCTGACTATTAGGAAAATTAATTTTTCAGCTAAGGAATAGGTTTACACAAACTACATAGCCAGGGTTCTTTGCAAGCAGAAGAGCTTACAACCTCCTCTCTTCCAGTCTCTCTTCTTTTTTTTTTTGTTTTTTTTTTTTTTTTTAAAGAAATGTGAGATTCTATTTGCTCTCTGCTTTTGAAACAAGAAGGATTGCAAAGCTTCAAATCAACAAGAACAGAAAGGAAAAGCAATACTGAATGAAGCTGCATTTTAATGGCTGTACAAATACACACACCTACAAACATATATTAATACAATTTAATAGGTTTATCTCAGTTTAAACTAACTAGCCATTCTTTAGCTCAGGAGAACTGAACAAACTCTTAGAATACCTGAAGAATTAATTCCACAAGTAATTTAAAAAGAAAAAAAAAAAAAAAGAAACCACACTCAAGCACCTATCCCTAACGTTCTCAGGGAGTTGGTAAGCTCTGCTCACTGATTCAAAAAGCCATTTTGCTGGTGCATACACAGAAGGAATTGAACTAATGTTACTTTTGCAAGATGCCGAAATCCAACTAGGACTGCAGGTCAAGACCATCAGCTTTGCAAGAAATACTTATAGGAACAGAAGAATAATCTCCAGTTTCTGAAAACGAAACCTGTTCTTCTGATCCACAGGCAACAGGACTGTCCGTGTTCCTGTTCCCACGGCTCACATGTACAGGCCCCAATCAGAAAACCTTGAGCTGTGCAGGGAGCTGCAGACTCCTGTCCATGGCCATACACTTTGGTACCGGTAGCCTCCTCTCAGCCTTCTACTCTCTCTGGAATCCTCTCACTGCTTTATCTTGGTTTTATAGTTTAGATATCAGATCTCTGAGGAAACAGTAAAAATAAAAACTTCCTATCGCTCCTTCTCCAATCTTCTGCAGAACCTGAAACGTAACTTCACCACTTTCAAATTAGATGTTAAATCTGTACAGTTTACTACACACCCTGTTTCCACTTTTAATTAACAGCTCAAAATAAAGACATTCATGCTCTGCAGCTCTGCCAGAACACAATTATAAAACACGATGCTGTAGAAAAGCCAAAGGTACTGAGCTACTTGCCATTATGCACTGCCAGACTGGGTGTTACTAAAATGCAACACCAAAATAAGGAGGAAAGCAACCAGAAGTTCCTCTTACTGATGTCAACTTGTCTACGAAGAAAATACCTACTGGGTAACTGAACCTTAGGAGGTATTCTGGGGACCAACATGAGAACATCTATTGGAGAATAAAACATAATTGGAAATTGCTGGTAAAATGAGTCAAAGCAAAGGAACGGCTATTAACAGCATTAAACCCTTGTACTTGAGTTTCTTCCTATCGTACATAGCAGCTACAAAAGGCAGACTGAATATTTATCAGTGAACTGGAACAGCAGCAGCTTTGCTGTGCCTCTTCCATTTAAAATCATCATGGCTTAAGAAGTGGCTCAAGGATAAAAGTATTATGAAAAGACCTAATATCGTGAAAAAAAAAAAAAAATCAATTCGATCATTCTAATGGGCAATGTCAAAACCAAGAACTTTCTGGCTGATATTTCTGTCAAATATTATTTATCTGCATAGAAGTAAACGCCACATCCCTTTCTGTATGCAGAGACATGTTGTTAACATCTGCATATTTTTCAAATTATTTGAAGCTGGAAAAGCCAGCTATTTCTTAATAAGATGGTATTCTCTCAGGAGTACTGTAATGAGAATTTTCATCATCATGTGACAAAATTGAGAAGTAATACTTCTTGCTCATTCTATAAAGAGGTATCTTGAGCACTCTGATTTGTATCTTCACATTTCACTAATTCAACCAAATACATGCCTTGACTTTTCTTGAATAAAGAATAAATAAAGGTATGGGAAGTTAAACAAATCCCATTTTGATTTCATCATCATCCAGAAAGTCATTAAATAAATTCATCGTTGGAGACTCTATTTAGCAGTGATTATTTCTAATCCCAAAAGAGCTGAAACTGTCATTCAGATCATGAGGGGATTTGAAAGCCAAACAGCAGCTGAGTTTTCTTGAGCTGCAGCTCACCAAGATGCAAACATGAAAATCCAGCACAATTTGGTGGCTCCATAATGCACAATAAGCCATTTAAGAAAAATCCTATATAAGGCATCTTTCAGAAAGGATATCTGTATTGAAAGTAATGGCAACTACTTGTTCATTATGGTTTATATGCAAAGATGGAATCCAAGGGAATTCCTGTCTGTGGTACTACCAATTGGCTGGTTTTGACTGAGTGATAATTTCCCCAATAATATGTTCTCCATCCGCCCTGTATTTTTGTGGCTTGAATTTTCATTTTCCTGCTATAGCAAGAGACAGCATTGCCTCATGTGCTGCTTTTAGACTTTTCTGCATCTTTGCTCTCCAGGGTGTTTCGAAATAAATGTCTACTTTCTTCCTATTGTCTACAAAGAAGCTGTCCTTCAGGCAGAGGCACTGAACATGCTGGTGTTCAGCCTCCCACCAGCTGCTTTCCTCCTCTACTCCCAGTTGTGCTGTTCTATCAGAAGAAATTTGTGGCATTAAACATTTCTCTAAACAAAAACTATTTGGAAAAACTTTTTATACAGATTCTTAGCAGTGCATTGAATTGAACTTAATGCTTTTAGAAAGAGATGTAGAATAGTCTTCTTTTATTAGAAGCAAACTTTATAACATGAAATACTTTACAAGCTGCAGTTCAGACTTGCTGATATATTAACCATCACTTCCTACATTTTCATTTATAAACTTTACAATATTTTCAGAACCTGGATGCTGTAGACATGCAGAAGAAGAATGAAAAGCAAGGAAAAAAATAAAAGTCAAGATGTGGCAGTCATACTATGACTTCTTCAATTTTCCTTTACTTATTACGCCCAGGGCTTTTATAAATCCTTCTATAGTCATCACACATGTCAAAGAGACACATGTGCTTTTCAGGCCATTTATGACTAGAACACACTCTCTATTAAATGTATGAAAGAATTCAGGTTTCTCACTGTTGAGATTTCTCATCAGAGTACATCTTGATCTTTTGGTGAGCAGAAATGTTGTCAAGGCTCTGTCTCAATGAGATGGTAGCTCTCCGGCCAAGCTGGGACAAGTGCTCCAGAAGAGAAGGCACTTGGGCAAGAAGCAACAGGATACTGCCCTGCACTGGGCTTGGAGAAAAACCAGCTCTGACGTACAGACTTTCTTATTTTCTAGTACCTTTCATGGAATGCCACAAATAATTTATGCTCAGGGTTACACTTTACATGAGATAGGATAGTACTAAATATCTTAATGGTTGGACTATCTGCCACTTGCTTCCTCAAAGAGAATCACAGAGCAAATGGAAACTGAGCAAGTTATTTCACTGTCCTATTTCAGCAGACTGCATATAGGTAGTCAGGAAGACCAAAGAAGATGCAATTGCCTTGACACTGTCACCATCCCCTGCTCCCACAGATCCTCCTGATTTCAACTGCACCTTTCAGGAACTCCACACTTCCTAAAATTAAACACTAAGAGACTGCCCAAGGCAACAGACAAACAGCTATTGAGTTGGAGAGTGAGGAACAGAACCTAGAATTGGATTATCCATCACTGCACAGGAGCACCAGCTCTATATTTAACAATGAGCACTTCTCAGTCAAAGATTCAATAGCTTAAATGCTCTTTTAATGATGTGTTTACCCAGATAATCTCGGTATCTGTTTGACACATATAAATGAGGCCAGATTAAAGGTCCACATTTGGATTAATTCAAGCAAGGTGCTCCCAAAATTATGTTTTCATCTAAAAGATCAGAATTAATTAGTCCCAATTTAATACATGAGAAGAACAAGATTATGTTTCTGATCCTCCCAAATTCATTTTAGTCACTTAATATGTGCCTCATAAACAAGCTGGCACTCACTGACTTTGGGACATGGTGTAACTCTCAAGGATTTGTTAAGGACTAAGTCAACAATTCAGATCGAAGACAACATCTGGCAGCCCAGGACTGCTGAAGCGAGAAGGCTGCCTCAGACAAGGGAACAAGCTGTTGCTACCAAAACTTAGCTGCATCTGTGCACTCGCTCAGGGCTCAACTTACGATTTGTCAGTTAATAGGACAATAATCAGAGGGCCAGACGTTACCATCAAGGGGAATTTAAAGTTTAGCAGCATGCTTTGAACAGTAGAACTATTTAAGAAGCAAATTTATTTCTGAAAGGTAATACACAACACATAGTCAAGTTGTGAAAACAACTCTTAAATCCCTATGTTCTTCGTCTTTCCTAAATGATCGTTTTTCCTTTCCCCATTAAAAGCACCCTCACTCGGCCCTTCTGCCTTACGTCGTTTCACGCACCTTTTCCCTAATTCCTTGACAGGCACGTTTCTTGGCAACATCCGTTATTTATAGGAAAGAGCCACGAGGACAGAAGACAGGGATGCATCGATGAGCTATAATACAGGGAGAGACAGACCCTGCTGTGCTGCCAGCACTCGGCAGCTAAGGCAGTTGTGCCACAGAGCAGAAGGAGCAGAATTCGACTGCTGCTCATCAGTGTTAAGTTTTGTGATGTACTTGATTTCATATTTTTTTAAGCAACGCAAACACAGTCCTCAGAAACACTACTTATGCATAGCTATGGTTATCCAGCATTGCTGTGTGTCCTCGAGCCTCTCAGTATGAATAAGCCCATGAAAACTAGGGAGCTTGGAGTTAGGGTTTATGCTGCCTTAAATGACCAATTTCGTTCTGATTTCTGCTGCTCCCAGTTGACAGTGGGAAAGAGGAATTACAGGGAAACAGATTTCTCCATTTCTTGAAGCTTAAGTCATGGCCAAGTGTAACTCTGGAACCTTTTATAAACAAATACAATATTACATCTCATACGGAAGTGACCTGGAAGAAGTCTACTCTGACTTCCCGTATCATATAGGTGAGCATGCTGTCCTTTAGACTGCTCAACCCATGCATCTACCAAAGCATTACAATTAGGTAGTTCCAGTATTATTGTTTTATTCCACAGGTTTTAAACCCAGCTACCTGCTCTACCACAGAAATGAATTATGAGGTGTAGCTAAGCTGTAACTGCAATGAAAAGGCAAGTGTTTGTTTTGCTCTACACAAGAGCTGGGCAAAAGAAACCCTCTAAGACCAAGCTTAATGCTTCAATATAGGACTTTTTTTTTTTTAGTTTTACCTGTTTTGAACACTCAAGTGCAGCAGGGCAATGGTGATGCTGTTGGGTTGCCTCCCTAATTTCTGTAAAGCTGTAAGAAACCACTGGGCTAATTTAAGTCAAAGACAGACATTTGTTATTTTTTCTGAAAGTATTGAGGCACATACACAGACATAAAAATAATTTGCTGTTCAGCTTCTTACATAAATTAAATAATAACAGCTACATTATTTCTAATTTATCCCTTAAATCACTCTATTTTCTTTCAAGGGAGTTTTGTAAAATGACTCAGCATTATTAAGTGTCTCAGCACCCGCTTTTTCCTGTGGATTTTTAGATTTCAAAAGAAAGCTGGTGGTAATGTTTTGATGATATGTCAAATAGTTCTATGTGCTGTTTTATAATTAAGTAAAATTTAATCCTGGGTAATTAAAGTATTAGGTTGTTGAATATCAGGCTTCTCCCGAAATCTTATTTTCAAATAAACTGAAATTCTAAATAAATTCTAAATTGAAGAGAAAGCAGCAAAGGAAGCCAATTTTCCCTATTTAGCACTTACAGTTATTTCTCCAAAGTTTTGCTAAAACAATGCCAACCTAATTTTTAGGCTGATATACTTCCAGCATAAACACTGCATCCTCTCTTACAGCTTTCAAATGTTAGCAAGTACATATAATCATTGAAGAACAGAGTACTACAACACAAACCCATGACAAATCAATGGTTGCTGGTATTCTGCCTCCATCCTTTTTGTCAACCACAACTACTCAATCACAAACAAAGTAATGTGCCTAATCCTGCCAAAAGACAGATCTATCTTTTACTTCTTACCCATTTTCATAACCTTTTGGTTCTAGTAGAAAGATTCCAAGGTAAACATCTGAAAAAAAGAGATCACTCAGTATTCAACATGTTTGTGTACATGTGAAGCCAGTGTTTTAGATGTTTTTATTCGAAATGTTGTCTCCCAACCCTACTGATGAAACCAATAGCAACATGTCATGATTGTGACAGATTTTTAAACAAGTCAGTAATCACATTTTTGTATGTGATTCTTCTACATTTAAGAAAGAAGGCTAAAGGAAAGCAATACTAAAATTCAATTTGAATGCACCATTATGAAAGCTAACCTAAATTTGAGAGTGAGCTACTAAACATACAGCAAGCCAGGGAAGAATTTTGTTTTTAAAAAAGTCAAGTATTATAAGGAATAACCAAGTTATCCTCTGTACCACTCTGGAATAATGCTCCATCAGCAGTAAATAAAACAGGAACTCTAAAATGTACGGGCTTCTGCTCGCACAGCTTCAGTTAGACACAGAAACCAAGGTGTGGGTTGAATTTCACTGAATCAGTGGATTTATACTGACATAAAAATGCAATGAGACAGAGCTGAATGGGAACTATATTCCTGCAGGCTCAGCTATTTCACCTTCTCTAATAATTCCTATGGACCATCGAGTTGTTGACATATTTTTTCTCACTACTAAGAAATATTGACAATAAGTATATATATATTTCTTGATGATAAAAAATTTAATTTCTCCCACCTATATCGCTTCCTTACATATTTTTCCTACATCACATTATGACAAATCTTCTGTGATTTTAAAAGCTCATTTTTCATTCAGATTGTACCTCTATTCAAAATAATTTTTTGCAATGGCAAATCCCCAATGTGAATATGGTTAGGGCTTGGGTCCACTGAGTTATCTAACTTTAATGCTTATTTTTAATCATATGAGTAGTCTCCCTGAAATGTAATAGTTATATACGCTTAATGTTGATCATAGTTATTAATAGCTTTTGTATCAGGCACTGCCTGGAAACATTAAGAACAAAGCTCCATTCTTCAGAGATACCTATAGGACTAAGAGATGATCCATACTTTGCAGCACACTCACTATATCACAGACTAATTAAAGTAGCATGAGAAGAATAACAACCACCTCTTCTCTTGTTTTTCATTATTCTTCACTAAATGCTCAGGGAATCCAATTGTTTCAGATTCTTTATGAATTAGACTCAATATATTGTAAAACTGCCCTGAAAAAGCCTCTAGTTAATTTGCCTAAGGTAAACAAAGAAAATCACACTACTTTAAACTCTTCACCTCTATACTTAGAGCAAAAAGGCAAGCTAGTAGGTTGTGCGTTTTGCCTAGCATCTTTCCATGGCATGTTTTCATGATAATCAGTTTCAAAGAAATTGAAGATAAAAAATAGTAGACTCTTGCGTCCACTCCCTGCATATTCTCCAGTGTTTTCCACCAGAGGAGCGAGTCGCATACATCTGGGCAGGGAGACCACTGCTAAAGGTGACTTTTCATGGACCAGCCGGTGCCTTCTTCCCAGAGTGCTTAGTCAAAAACACCTAGGGGTAGGATTCAGCTCAAGATTAAGACATCTAAATTCAGTCATCTGCCTGTAGGTATGTCCACGTGCAATTGGTGTTTGAAGTTCCATGTGAGTGAATGGAGTTCGAGCTGCCACAGTTGATGGCACACAGGAGGAGGAGAAGCTGGGCAGCCAGTACAGTATCGCTTCCAGGACCCAGGGAATTGCTCTACCAGCTCCAGACTCTTACGGTCTAATGTGCTTCAACAGGCACATGGTCATGCTAAACTGTCCTTTTAAGATACATTATATAACATACATATCATTTATACTGTAACTTTTTAAGTACGTATTATAACAGTATAAATTATCATACCGTTTATTTCAAAATTTTCATTGATAACACAGTTTTTATACATTTTCATATGCTCCAAAAGTATTATATTTCTGGCAACCTCTCTCACTATTGTCTGTAGATTGATCAACATCCAACAATAAATTAGGACAGCACCCATCATACATACAGACAAGTCCAACCTATCTGGATTCTGACCTGGCTATTCTCTTGCTATCAAATGCAATATTCAACTTAGTATCTTCTTTTAAAGACACAAAGGTACCCTCTGTGTTTCGCGTTGCTTGCTTGATAAAGCCATTTCACTTCTCACACTTCCACCTGTAAAAGGAGCCAAAATTTAATACCTTTGAAGAGCAGCTGACACCTTGTGGAAAACTTTAAAAAAAAATTCCATTCTGAAGGAGTTTTCATAATATTGGGCGTGTCTGCTGTTGGCTTATTCGTGGTATATAACAACAAACCACTTTTTAAGGCAACACCTCTTTCAAAGGCCTCATCCCCAAAGAGAACAGCAGTTTCTACAGCAACCAGTTGTGAAATCTTAAGTCCAGGTTTAGCACATAAATAAAGCAAAGTGTGAAGAAAAAGGTTCTTTTCTACTAAAATTCTCTGTAGTGAAGAACCAAAGAAAAGCAGGCTCAACAAGGAAATCCAGTGGAAGAGCTATACATAAAGTTTCGGGAACTTTATCAGCTACATCAATTTACCACAAATGTCTTCAGTAGTTATATTGCATCTGAAACATCCTCACCCTGTGTGCCATAAAAATGCATAATTCTCAAAGTCTGTTCTTGTATCATATTTACCTCATGGATTTTCATTCCTCAATATTTTAACACCTTTCTTCCTGATTCTCCCCTTTTCATTTTGGCATAACTAAGCAGAGTTGAATCTCTCTTGAGGTTCAAGTGTGTGAGCAGTGTCTCACACAGAAAAGAAGACATCTGAAGATCAGAGATACAAGGAGCATCACTGGGGTTATAGAGATGGCCTCACTGGAGGGATAAATGTAAGCCCAAAAGGTCTGTGTGTGCCTGGACAGTAAATTGAACATCCAGATGTGGATGAGATGAGATGATAGCACTGAATGAGAAGAGAACAGGGAAGGGTGCTAGAACATTTGTAAGGCAGTCATGGGGATATACTTTTAAGCAGAGATTAAGCAGCTAATTAATTGATTAATCAAAACAATTAACTAGATGTCAAATCAGCACAGCAGCAAATTTAAACAGTCAATTAATTCATATATTCAAAAGAACAGTAAATAATTAATAAGGAATTAAAGAGTTTGTTAATTATGTGGCAGTAGATTAGTTATGCAGAAAACTAAGTGAGAAGCAATTAATTAATTATGCAGAGAATCAAATGAGCCACAAAATATTTATGCAAAGAATCCATACAAATGGGCAGTTTAAAAGCAGATGGGTGGCAAAAATGCTGAGATATGTTAAAAAAAAAAATTGTTTAATAAGGATCAATTACTGGCAACTGTAGCTAGCTAAGCTATTAAGAAAACCATTTGAATCAAGAATGAAAGTCAGGTCAGAAATCAATTGAGTGAGGAGAATTAGGTTATCAAATAGATTCTAAACTAAAGACTCATCCAGACATTGGGAGTTATTGACAGTTCCAAGGGACAGGTCTGGTTTAGAAACAAACACAAGTCAGTGAAATTGAAATGGAGACTGAAAATACGCCTTTGCCACAGTATTTTACTACCATAACCTCGCCATCTGCTTTGCCATCTCCCTTTGCTCTACTGCCCCAGTCCTGTACCCTGCATTGTATTCAGTTTAGATTATAAATTAATTAGGATTCACATCGTACATTCATCTGTAAATTGTCGTGCATACAATTGTAGCATCAGACAAAAACAATATTCTGCATGAACATCATCTCCAAAGTTTAACTATCCCAACATGCCTTCATTAAAATTGTAAATGAGCTGCATAATGGATCTGAGAAAAAGGTTTCATTTACATTAGTAAAAGGGACTGAGATGTACATTATGGCATCAATGTAACTAGAAGGTAAGCTACACAGATGTGATGCTACGAACTTGTCCAAGGGGTGCCTCCGTAGTCAAACACAGATAATATCAGGGCTCAGTAAGACACATTATAGTGTTTATCCATAAAAGATAACTGATTTGAAATTCCTGTTTTATTACTCAAATGATTGAGATGAATTTTCAACACATCAACTAATGTGAACCTATGCAAAAAAACCCCCACAGACTATTTCTGTGTTATGAAGTAACGCAAATTCTAAAAGACAAGGTGGTGATGATTGGATGCAGCAGGTACAGTCATAAATCAGATGGAATTCGCCCATGTTTAACGTTCATGGTGCCACTGGGTATCCTAGAGGAGGGAAGCACAAAGGCTTCATTTTCAAATCCAAAGGCAGTCTGGAGATCTGAGAGTGTGTCTATGTACAGAAATGCAGGAAAAATATATGTACTTCAAAGACAAAAAACCAAATGTCAACCTCAGTAGTTGAAACGGATTAAAGCTGTGAATACATTCAGGAAGCATTGGTTCAAGGCTTCACAACAGTGTATGCCTCAGAGTATGGCTGCTCTAAGGATGACAGGACAAGGTTTATCTGCTTCCAAAACAGGTAAGACAGATGAAGGGCTGTGACACAAACTGCTGTTTTTGGAAAGCCCCTAAGTCTCCTCGTTCACACTACAGCTGCTGCTCCACATCCTCTGGGCTCTCCCTAAGCGAAATCAGCTGGCCTGGCAAAGGATGGAGTGGAGGCACAGTTGGGTTTTTTGGTGCCCTTGGCTTTGCTCCCCTGAAAAACTGATTCTACTGCCTATACCTACAGTCAACCACGGATAGTGCATTCCAAGGTGAAATGGCCTTAGTCCTTTCTAGCTTCACTTTTCTACATGGTCCTTATTACAGAAACAGGATTTGGAAACGGTGAGTACAAACACCCATTGCAATATGTCTCAAAGTGGTCTTCACACTCAAAAAAGGTGAGAACTGCTGCTGCCACTGATGAAACCCAAAATTATCAATGTTTTAATTCCCAGCCAAAACAGCCTGGGAAAACTCTTTTCTAGAGGTGGTCAAAATTTCCATATGCAACGTAAATACTTTTCCCTCTTCAGGCTCTACCAAGATCATTGTCCATCATAGTAGTGCAGCCCAGGAAAGTCACTTAACGCAAACACAGGCCCACTATCAGTGAAGGAAGAGTTGGTATGTGAACTGTTACAGGAGCTTGACCCCTACAAATTCATGGGCCCTGGCAATATCCAGCTGAGGGTGGTAAGAGAGCTGGCTGACGTTGTTGTGAGGCTACTCTCCATAATCTTTGAGAAGCTGTGGAGATCAGGGGACGTCCCAGAAGACTGGAAGAAGGCTAATCACAGAATCATTCAGGTTGGAAAAGACCCTTGGGATCATCAGGTCCAACCATCAGCCCGACTCTACAAAGTTCTCCCTTACACCATATCCCCCAACATCTCATCTAAACGACCCTTAAACACATCCAGGGATGGTGACTCCACCACCTCCCTGGGCAGCCTATTCCACTGTCTGACCACTGTTTCTGTGAAACTTTTTTTCCTAATGTTCAGTCTGAACCTCCCCTGTTGCAGTTTAAAGCCATTCCCTCTTGTTCTGTCACTAATTCCCTGTGAGAAGAGACCAGCACCAACCTCTCTACAATGTCCTTTCAGGTAGTTCTAGAGAGTGATGAGGTCTCCCCTCAGCCTTCTTTTCCTCAAACTAAACAGTCCCAGCTCCTTCAATCACTCCTCACAGGATTTATTCTCGCCCTTCACCAGCTTCGTTGCCCTCCTCTGCACTCGCTCCAGCACCTCGAGATCTCTCTCGTATTGAGGTGCCCAAAACTGGACACAATACTCCAGGTGTGGCCTCACCAGTGCAGAGCACAGGGGGACTATCACCTCCCTACTTCTGGTCACACGATTTCCAATACAAGCCAGGATGCCGTTGGCTTTCTTGGCTACCTGGGCACACTGCTGGCTCATGTTCAGCTGCTTATCAATTAGGACCCCCAGATCCTTTTCTTCCAGACAGCTCTCCAGCCACACTTCCCCAACTACACCACCAACTAATGTCACCCCCAACTACAGGAAGGTCTTCAAGGAGGATCCAGGTAATTGTAGGCCCATCAGTCTCACTTCAGTCCCTGGGAAAATTATGGAATTATCCTGAGGGCTATCACAAGTCAAATGAAGCACATGATTGCGAAAAGCCAGCATGGATTCACCAAAGTCAAATCGAGTTTGACAGATGTGATCAGCTTCTACGACAAAGTAACCTGCTTGGCTGATGTGGGCTGAGTGGTGGACACTCTCTACCTGGATATCTACAAGGTTTTTAATACTGTTCCCCACAGCCTCCTCCTAGAGAAACTGGTGCGTTATGGTCTAGACAAGTGGTCTGTGCAGTGGGTGGGGAACTGGCTGACAGGCCACACCCAGAGGGTGGTGGGAAATAGCTCCTTTTCAAACTGACAACCTGTCACAAGTGAGGTCCCCCAGGGATTGATATTGGGCCCAACGCTGTTAATATCTTTCTAAGTGACCTGGGTGATGGGATCAAGTGTGCCCTGATGAATTTGCTGATGATACCAAACTGAGTGGGGAAGTGGACATTTCAGAAGAGAGAGCCACCCTGCAGGAAGACATGGATAGGCTGGAAGAGTGGGCTAAGAAGAACCTTATAAAGTTCAACAAGGACAAGTGCACTGTCTTGCACCTGGGAAACCATAATGCAGGAGTGCAGCACAGGCTGGGATCTACCCAGCTGGGGAGCAGCTCTGTGGAAAGGGACCTGGTGGACGACAAGCTCAATAGGAGTGACCAGTGTGCTGCTGCTGCAGAGAAAGCCAACGGGATGCTGGGCCGCATCAACAAGGACATCGCCAGCAGAGATAAAGAAGTCATTATCTCACTCTACTTGGTGCTCATCAGACCACACCTGGAATACTGTGTTCAGTTTTGGTCCCTGCCACACAAAAAAGCTGTGGACAGGCTGGAGAGGGTCCAGAGAAGGGCCACAAAGATGATCAAAGGACTGGACAGCCTGGCCTGTGAGGAGAGGCTGAGAAAACTGGGTTTGTTCAGCCTTGAGGAGAGAAGGCTTAGGGGAGACCTTGTCACCATGTTCCAGTGTTTGAAGGGTGGCTACAAAGAAGATGGAGACTGCCTTTTTGAAAGGAGTCACATGGAAAAGATGAGGGGTAATGGGTACAAGTTACTCCTGGGGAGATTCCGATTGGACACAAGAGGAAAATTGTTCACAATGAGAACAATGAGCCACTGGAATGATCTCCCCAGGGAAGTGGTGGATTCCCCACCATTGGACACTTTTAAGATTCAGCTGGATGGGGTGCTGGGCCATCTTGTCTAGACTGTGCTTTTGCCAAAAAAGGTTGGATCAGGTGAGCCTTGAGATCCCTGCCAACCTGGTATTCTCTGATTCTCTGAAATCCTTTCCCCCTGCACACACACACAGAGCTTCATAGAAGATGCTGTAACAGCCTGACCTAAGGTCTGAAGCATTCCTCCAAAATGAAACCCCTCAACATTTGTGCAAAATTTGCGATAGAAGCACTATTTATTAAAGAAACATTTCATTGTCGGAAAGAATTCAGAGCTTTGCAAATCTGTACAGAGCAAAAGTGAAACAAATAAACAGTGACAATAAACCACCATATTAACCTCTTTGGATTTATAAACTAACCTCCCACTATTATTTCAAGAAAAGTCTCAACAGAAACAGAAAACAGCTGAAAAGGCCACTATGCCTCTTTAATAGCTGCTATGAAAACCACTGTTAGAAACCACAAATTTATCACTCAGTTGCTTTCCGTACCTTATTCTCCTTGGTGTAGCTTACTGCTCATCACAGTTTTCCAACTCAGGATAAAAACACAAGAACATTGTGGAAGGCTCTAAGATGCAGTAACAACTTCTATAGCATTAGGCAGGACCTGCACTTCAAAGAAAACTTTTATTTTCCCCTAGTGAAGGACAGCCTTCCTTCCCCCAATACCTTCATATGCCACAAAAAGACAATTCAGAAACATTCACTTTTAATAGATGGACCCACGTTTTATCATGAAGTGAAAAAAACCTAAATGCGGATTTTTATTGTGAAAGATATCAGAAAGAGACAGGTTTTCTTGTATCATCTTGTTGGCCCGTGGAGGTCCAGGAAGGATGTTTTCTGGAAGCTCATTTGTCAAAACACACCCATTTAGGGTGACTACCTGATAGGTTACATATACTGCAGTGAAAATCAAAATAATTTTTATTTTTCTGAGAAAAATATGCAAGCCTACTATTTAATGATGTCATAAGAATATAATATACAAATTCATCTTGTTTTCACCTAATAGCTTTAAAAGTATATTCTTGTGAGCATCCTCTCTCCCAGGACTTCTCTCCAGGCACTGTGTTGGTCCGTTTCTCTACAAGATGCCAAGTCGTAAATCAGAAAGAAAATAAAACCAGTAAATTATACTTAAAATAGTATTATAGACAGAGTAAAATAAAATGCTTGCCAAGTGGGAAAAAAAAGAAATCAATATTATTTAACACATTTCTAGATTGCCAACCACCACAGCACACAGGAGCTTACAACAATAAAAATACAACTTCAATACAGTACCAACAGTGAGCAGCAACAAAATCGATCAAAAGCTAAGTGAAATGCATGAAGCTTTGGTTCTAGACAAGAAAGCTCTCCTGTCCTCCCAGAGCAGACTGCAAAGCAACAAGAGTGGGCTCTGGCAAGAAGTCTTAATGGTTACAGCAAAACTAAGGAAAGCAAGGTTACAGTCAAGGTTTTATATCCATTGTTAATACTGATGAGAAAAAATGTTATTAAGTGGAAGAAAATAATTAAATGTTCAGTATTTCAAAGTGATTCAAAATAACAAGAGATCTCTTATATGCAAATACTACACAGTATTATTTTTCAAAGGCCCCTCTGAATTCATCACAAGACCCCACGTTAAGAGCTAGAAATATATATACAAGAGTCAGGGACAGTCATCAGAGATTTTCCTCCAGGAAGGTAAATCTAAAACATACAATGGAAAAGACTGTTGCCATCAAAGATCTTACTGTATCACCTCACTCTACCTAAGGACTTACTTAGAGCAATGAGCATTTCCTATGTTTACAACTGAAAGAAGTTAGCTAACTGAATTTTAAGTGAAGAATTACTTTCTTCCAAGTGTTCATTCATTAGTGAATAAGAAATAAGAAGAAAAATCACTGGATGCCTTTCCATACAGTATGCTTAATCTGACCAGGAAAACCATTCTTGTTTTCAGAGTAAATATAGCTTTTTACACATACATTTAGTATCCCCCACAAAAAATACATATCTACATTGGTGTGACTCTTAGCAGCTCTGAGCATGTGAGAAAAAGGGGGAAGCAATCTTAACCTTCTGATTTAGATAAGGGCTGACTAACAGAGATATCCCAAATATCTCTTGTTAGGAAATGATGTTCAGACAAATGCTGAAGACTTCTGATATTTTTCCAGATAGTTGAGAGGCAAGTCTGAGCTACTGACTCAATTTGGCTGTCCAGAAATTCAACCCACATTGCATGTGCACATCAACTACACGGGCAGCAGTTCCAAAGCACCCATTGAGCACACACAGATAACATCCAAATGTGTGTGTTGATATTCCGACGAGTCCAGAGCACATGTGAGTCAACAAGCAAATGCTACATAATGTACAACAACATTTCTTTCCAAAAAATCCTGGACAGGAATATGCAGACATGTGCTATATATCTGATATATATATTCCAGCTGTTTCCTATCTTCTCTGTTGCCAGAGGCTCTGCTGCTCTCCTCTCTGTCTCTGGCAGTTACAGAAGTGAGAGAAAATGCAGGACAAACAGATCTACCAAAGGGCATAGATCCATATGGTACAGAGAAATATGGGAGTGCACCAGCATCACCACTAAGCAACAAACTCAAAGCATTGCAGAAGACTGATACTGCCAGAAAGAGTGAGGAGAGAGGCATGGTGAGAAGGTTCACAGCCAGGGGAATCTGCAAGTGGAGGTTCATAAACCAGAAAACTGAAACCCAGGCAAAAGGGGCCCTTAATCCCGTTTTACCTAGTCACAGCAGTGGTTTAATCAAATTAAGATCCTCAGCTTAGTATCTGCTTCACTGGATGAAATGTAATGCTTTCAGCCTTTAAGCTAAACGAATCAGTGAAAATGATGAATTTTAATATTGGCCCTGGCAGTGTGACACCACTCATGGCACTGTCGTCTTCTCACAGACCAAAACTTGACTTTGCAAATGTACAGAAGCAGAACATCTAACTCTCTGGACCTCCAACTGGCCTCAAGACTTTTCCAGTTAGGCAGTATTTATTAATACAAAGGAACATATGAGCCAAATGCTTTTATTGCTTTACTAATCACCTTTATTGATATTTGCATGAAACCTGTCTATTTTCTCAGTCCATCTGTTCCTGCTGCTCATTTATAATGTGAACTTCTAATTCTGCCTTGTTAGAACTGGCTTATATGGAGGTAATTATGTCAGCAAAAACAAAGGTTCATGATTTCTAATGGACAATGAGAAGGAGAAGCTACAAGATTTGCCATTAATGTCATTTCTAGTAATCCTTAAATAGAACTGCTTGTACTTACAGACTTTTTCAGGATTTATCAACTGCATTAAAAACTCAAATAGATGTTATGTTAAACTAAAAAGCAAATTCTTTAAAGAAAGAGTAAAAATACTATGTCTTCTAAGCTTTCTTGAATGCAACCAGAGCAGTAAGTAATAATTTAAGGTGTTCAGAAGACACCAAGCTGATTTCATTACCTCTGTATTCACTTCACAAGACCCACAGAGACATCAGACAACTCCTCATCCGTGTACTTATGATATAAACACAGAAACCAGAGCTCTTCACAGACAGTGCCTCTGCAGATCCACAATAGTGTTCCTCACCGATGTTATTTATAAACTGACTGGGCACAAACAGAAGGTCCCATTCCTTGGGTGGTTGGGTCCCATTTATTTAAATAATATCAAAATATGTGACCTAAACTATACTGCAAAACTTTTGCCAGCACATCTTTAAAAAATAACAATTAGTAGCATGGCTAATCCAGTGTATACTCAACCCTTGGTCTCCGCTGGCACAAATACCTCCTTTAGCTGGTGAACTGTTGGTGTTAAGAAGACCTCCAGAAAAGCTGTTATATAGGGAAGTAGCACAGATGTTCGTTTTGTCTGTCTGAATTGAAAACTGGGCATTGTGTGATGAATTTTTTTTGAGTTGTATTACAGCTTAGGTGTACTCACATACTCAACACACTTCAAATAGGTGTGGGGCATCAGTAAACATATCCACATATTCATCAAAGTTCAAATCTGGTTAAATAGGTACAGTGAGGCCAATGGGGATCAGAGTACACATCCACAAGGTAACATAAAAGGAGCACAAGATTTGGATTTGCCTGAACTGTAATGATGAATGGCACGTGAGAAAGAAAACCTGAAAGTCCTGACCACCTAAATCCAGACTATCTCACCTCTAGATGGTCAAAACAGCAGCAGCTGGAGAAACCAGAGTATCAGTTGTCCAGGTCTCATGTGCTTCTATTAATCAAGTTTCTGCCTCAACAGCAAGGTTGGAATTTGCTGTCTCTTGAAGCTGAATGGATAGTATTACAACTCTGACCGTAGGGCATAGCAGGAAATCCTGCCCCCTATGTGCAAAATACATTGGTAAGAGGGTGCTTTTCCATATAGGTCTGATACCTTTTGTGGAAATGTTTAATTACACTAGCCAAGAAAGGACAATTTTTGACAGGATAAAATAGATCTCCTCTATACCACCATGGGAGTAGCTATCCTATTAAAACCTTTGTAATGTAGACTATTAGTAATGTGCCTCACCGTGCCATGGTGAACCTAAGATTCAAGCTTTCTTCACACATCCTAATCCATATATCCAATTTTGTTTTTGAAATAAAGACATATATTTGAGAAGGACCTGAAAATTCCCTGGGCTAACATCAAGCCTATTCAGGAATCTATTAAATAAATTGTAGTTTATTTTTCATTGGGAAAATAAAATCATATACGTGAGACATTCACTACTTCATGGGTAACATTCATATATTTCTAGTGTGAAACTCATTTCAATTTGCAAAGATAAATGCCTTGATTTTTTCTCTTTGCTTAGTAACAGCATGGAGGGTAATACAAGCTGGGAAAGCCGGCATTTTTCTTTGAGCAAATTCTACTCAGCAGGATCCAAATACTTAACTGGAGAAAATCAGCATAATTTCATGAACAGTAGATGCTCAAGAAACACTCACCTTTCTGAGAAGTTTTGAAAAATTAGACTTTTTTTATTATTATGTTAGCCTGCAGAAAGTTAAATTTGATTAGGGTAATCAATATTGCTTGGAAATCGTGATACATAATACCAAAGTAGCTCTTTCCTAGAAAACTGAGAATGGAATGAATGAACGAGGCATAGCTGCAATGCAGTGTTTCTTCCAACAGCGAGACCTGAAAACTTCCCTACCAGTTCTCTAAATAGCAGCTGTGATTTCTTTTTCTAATTACAATTCACTCTCTCTCTCCTCTTCCAACCCCAAACTAATTTTAACATAGCTTCTTGTTAATTAACTACACTAATTGGTAATGCTTCTTGGCAAATTTAGCAGGTTTCTGCAAGCACTGGCTCTAATATCTATGTCTAAATGCATATTCATCCTGATAAAATTCATGAAAAATCCCTCCCTCCACTCTTTACATACTTCTCATTCAAAAATCTATCTTCTTCTCTTACCTAAAGACTGGCTGTGAAGTCCCAGAAAGTTCTGAGAAAACCACTACTGAATACACTATAAGCCAGAAATTAAATAAGCACATCCCATGCTATAAAGCTCTATTCCTCCTCACATTTTCTCCTGAGGGTCTTCAGATATATCGTAGTTACTAATTTCTGAATTTATTAAGGAAAAAAAAAAATAACATGCAAGTGAAAACTAATTTCGTTCAGCCCTGCAAATACGTTATTAAGTGCTGAATCTTCTCCGAGGTTTGGAATTTAATGAATTAAGGAGTCCAAGTCATCTATAATGGCGTGGAGCTCTGCTACATGTAGCTGAATTGAGCCACAACCAACCAGTCAATGGAAGCCACTGGGATTTAGCTTCATTGAAAACTGTTTATTTATTCAGGAACTCAAATATTGGTTTATCCAGACACTAAGCTAACTATAGACTTCAAAAAGCTGGCTTTAATTATTTTTAATTATTTTTTAAACACTTATCTGTACATTACAGCAATGCAACCAAACTATGCCGTGACAGTGATGTTTCTGCCCGGATTTTAGACAAGGGAATCTTGCATCACCTCCTCTTTGATTAGCCAACATCTCCTATCCCAAGAGCCCAGCACCTTGCATGGAGAAAGCGCTACGGACCTCCTTTGCAAACAAATGTGTAGATTCTACTGGAAATACCTGCAGTATGTTACTGCACAACTCAATATTCAGCTTTTGTGATTTGAAGGAAGGTAAAGAAACTACAGTAGTATCCCCTCCATTCTTGTCTCACCCGCTTTCCTCTTTCATGTTGCACACAATCTGGAGCAAGAAAAAGGGGTTTTAGGAAGGTACTTCCTAGAGAAGCTCATGCTTTCCTGCAATACTGTTCACTTCAGGAATGATTGTGCAGTACCTACAAATGGGTAACTTCCCCAGAAGTGTGGAAATCACTCCAAGCTGTGATTTCAGTTTCTGATAATAGTTATATCCCGTACTAGCCGTTCCCCCCTGCCTCATTGCTGCTGTTCTCGGTACAAGACTACTTCCAGTGCATATCTGCGATGAGGTTTGTTAACTGTAGCAAGATGGG
This sequence comes from Strix aluco, assembly GCF_031877795.1. Classification (NCBI taxonomy): domain Eukaryota; kingdom Metazoa; phylum Chordata; class Aves; order Strigiformes; family Strigidae; genus Strix; species Strix aluco. Next base: position 4,938,578 of record NC_133931.1, on the reverse strand, counting down.
TGAGAAAAAAAGAGGACTTGAAAGCATTTGAAAGTTGTTCTAGAATAAATTCTGCAGCCACATAATACTGCACTGAGACCTGGGAAACAAGAGCAGCTGCCAACTCAGCTAACGGTAACTGAGTAAACAGTAGAGTGAAAATGCTGGAAAATAACTGCTAATAGGACTGGGAACAAAAGTGTCAACTGGATCTGTAACAGAAATCACATCCACAGCAACACATCTGCCTGACCTGCAGCATAATAAGTAGTTCACAAGTCTTAGTCTATAGAGTAATGAATAGCTCTAAAAGCTATAAATCTTTCAATCGTTCATTACAAAGTGACAACTGTTACCATGCCAGAAAGGTGTCATCTCTAATTTGTGTCTGCACTTCTCTAATAAGACACTTATGTCTTGATTTTAATGTATGTCTAAAAAATATACCGTTTGCACTCTCTTCCTATTTAATCTTTAAAAGTTTTCATGATTTTGTGTACCTGTTTAAATTTTTCTCAGTGGAGTTCAGAATTATTACTGAAGCTTTCTCCCCTCAAATCCAGCAGGGATCCTTTGTTCAAAAACTTTACAGAGCTGAGAGATCACAACTTCCAAAAGAGAAATGACTGAACTAGCATCAATACAAGAGGAAGAAACAATTGGGGAATAAAACCCACCCTGATTCAAGACTGTGTTCTGCAAAATCTTTGTGCTCATGAGTCCAACAACCCTGCCAAGCTTATTCAGTCCGTTAAGATCCTAACCTAAAGCACTGGGAAGAGTAGCCAAATGTATTAGCAAACCAAAATTAAGTGTTAGCTAAAGTAACAAGTACACAGAAGCAGCTACCAGCAATACACCCCCAATGCAACACGCAGCTGCAATTTGCCAGAAGTGCATCATGACAGCAAGTGGTTTATACCAGACCTCCTAAACAATTTCAATGTACAGCCATTCATGCTCCATGCCATTTCACATTACAGAAAAATCTCACTAGCTTTAGGTATAATGTTACATTAATTTAATAAACTTCAAAATATGTATTTCCACACTGGAGTTTACCTGTGCCAAAACTCTAAGAAATGTACCAGTCTTCAAAATTAATGTGGACATTTCTCTAATGAGCAGTCAGACAAAACAATTTTTTGCATAAACAATATTTCACACATTTAGTTTTTGTTATTTTTGCTTTTAGCTACTTCCAAGAAGACATAAATTCAGCCCCTAACACTAATAAGCAGAGAGCCTCCAGGGGTTCCACTTAAATCTTCCTAGCACGAAAAGTACACCATGAAAGAAAAGCCAGTGTGTGCAGCTATTCACATACTCAGCGGCATTCCTTGAATTTAACCATGCAGAGTCAAGTATCTGCCCTATAATACTATTTCCTAGTTTGCAAAGAACATGCGGAGTAACCACTACCCTACACCTGATCTACTTGCAGGAATACCATAACAACTTGTATTCAATGAATTTGTACTCTGCCTAGGAAGGGTAACAGCAGCAGCAAAGCCAGGACCAGCAAAGCCTCTGACTCCAGCTCCATAGCGAGGTTGAGTGCTAATTCACTGGATAGCTTGTATGGAAACTGGACCTTCTTTCCCTGTCACTGTTACCCATCAAAGCTTAATACAAATAAATGTGAATAAACCTACAACACTACAAACACCTCTGGCTCTGAACAGCATCGTCAACTACAGATTCATAGTCACGTCTGCCCTGTAACAGTGAAATGTTCTTCACAACTGTTTTTTACTTTTTGTAGAAATACTAAGAGATGTTTACTTTAAAATGTATGTGGGCAGCTTAAGTACTAGAATCACACAGCAGCCACACTTGCAAAGCAGCAGTGTTGAAGAGAGAACATCCTGCCTGCCATCATTTCTGGAGGAACTTTCCTCACATTGACAGAATTTGGCTTTCTCTTTAAAAACCAAAAAAATCAGCAATCTAAATATGTCAAAGAATCTGGTAAACAGCTCACACGACAGTCATTAAAATCCATTGCTGGAATATTACTAAAAATATTTCAATATAAACTTTTGATACATTATGTTTTCTAGAGTTTTTTCTGCCACAGTAGCATACAGTATCATACTACTTAAGGAAATACAGCAAAGGATATTAAATATAGCCGTATTGATCAAAGTTTGGCTTTGAAAAAAAGGATCATAAAACTGAAATATGTCAACATTACTTCATTCTGATGGCCATTTTAGGGCCATAGAGCAAACCAACAAAGGGAAATTGCACTTATGTGCATCTAAATATGGGGAATATCAGATGATCAATAGTTATTTGTTTGCTATTTTTCTGTCTAAAGATTCATAACACAGTAATGGCTGCAGCAAAAAATCATTGCACAGCTTCATAAACTCCTTAAAAAAATGGCATTTTGCATTTATGAGCAATACCTCAAGGCTGATGACGATTCATCTTTAAATCCCCATTGAACCAACAAAAAAGGGGCTGTACAGGCCATGGCCATGCAAACCTCTCACAACCTGCAGACACCATGAGCCTCTGTCCTGACCAAGACAAACCACAGAGCACATGAAGGGAGGTTACTTCAACACCTACCCAAGTCCCTGCTCTTTCTTGGTTGTAACACGATGGTGCTGAGAGCAATGTGCAGAAGACCAAAGAAAAGACCACCAAATTCTTTACATACAGATCACTAAAAAGCCTCCAAAACAGAAAGGTGCTTGTATATCACAGGAAAAAAAAAATCTATAAGTTTGCTAAAAATATAGCTCACTTACCATGTTTCCACAGCAGGAAAACACACAGAGGACCTGTGCAGTTGAAAAGATTAACACATGGTCTGGAAAACGATTGACTAGTGGAGGGATGAATTTTGCTGACAACAGAAAATTGTTCAGAATAATCAACATCAAAAGCTTACTGTGAAAAATTATAGCATTTATATACCATAAAATGGCAGCTGAAATGCAAAGGAGGGCAGATAGGTCTGAAGTCTGTATTGGGTTTGCATGGCAAGGTTTTGGTAGCGGGGGGGCTACAGGGGTGGCTTCTGTGAGAAGATGCCAGAAGCTTCCCCCATGTCCCACAGAGCCAATGCCAGCTGGCTCCAAGACAGACCTGCTGCTGGCCAAGGCTGAGCCCATCAGCAATGGTGGTAGCGCCTCTGGGGTAACAGATTTAAGAACGGGGGGGGGGGGTGGGGAATAACTGTGGCAGGAGAGAGGAGTGAGAATATGTAAGAGAAACCACGCTGCAGACATGAAGGTCAGTGAAGAAGGAGGGGCAGGAGGTGCTCCAGGCACCAGAGCAGAGATTCCCCTGCAGCCCGTGGTGCAGCCCATGGCGAGGCAGCTGTGCCCTGCACCCATGGAGGTCCATGGTGGAGCAGATCTCCACCTGCAGCCTGTGGAGGACCCCACGCCAGAGCAGGGGGATGGCTGTGAGCCTGTGAGAAGCCCACAGTGAAGCAGGGTCCTGGCAGGACCTGTGACCCCGTGGAGAGAGGAGCCCACGCTGGAGCAGGTTTGCTGGCAGGACTTGTGACCCCGTGGGGGACCCACGCTGGAGCAGTCTGTGCCTGAAGGACTGCACCCTGTGGGAGGGACCCACACTGGAGCAGCTCATGAAGAGCTGCAGCCCAAGGGAAGGACCCACGTTGTAGAAGTTCATGGAGGACTGTCTCCTGTGGGAGGGATGCCACACTGGAGCAGGTGAAGAGCGTGAGGAGTCCTCCCCCTGAGGAGAAAGGAGCGGCTGAGACAACGGGTGATGAACTGACCATAACCCCCATCCCCTGCCCCTCTGTGCCACTCAGGGGGAGGAGGTAGAGAAATCGCGAGTAAAGTTGAGCTCAGGAAGGAGGGAGGGGTAGGGGGAAGGTGATTTTAAGATTTGGGTTTTATTTCTGATTATCCTACTCTGATTTGATTGGTAATAAATTAAATTCAACTTTTTCCCAAGTCTGTTTTGCCCATGTACAAACTGGTAATTGCTGCGTGATCTCTCCCTGTCCTTATGTCGACCCACAAGCCTTTTATTATATTTTTTCTCGCCTGTGCAGCTGAGGGGACTGGTAGAGTGGCTTTGATGGGCACCTGGCACCCAGCCAGTGTCAAACCACCTAAGTGATGGGGTGATAAAATGGCATCTGAAATGCAAAGGCAGGCAGATAGGTCTGAAGTTAATGTAAGCGCTGACAGCTTCTTAGTCATTACCACTCCATAAGGAGATCTCGGGTATGCGGTAGGCAGCTCTATGAGAACTGTAAGAAATACGAATGCTCAGCTCACAACACAAAAGAAAACAGCACGTAAGACATTAATAAAGAATGGGATTGAAAGTAAAAGAGAAAACACTAGTGTGCTACTGTAGAGAAATCCATGGTGTGCCCCTATCTCAGGCACTGCAGGCAAAGCAATCTCAAAGAGAGCAGAACAAGAGAAAAACAGGATGACAAAAAAAAAGAGGAAATATGGCACTTTCAACATGAGAAAAAAAACCCAGTATTTTGATTCTACAGCTGGTAAAATAGAATCTGATACAGATGTATAAAATCACGAATTATAAAATAAAGATGACGAGGGAGCAATTCTTTCACAGTTCCACATGACACAACTGGGACACAAATGAAGTTATCGAGTGACGAAGGTAAAGCAAACCCTAGAAAATATATTTCAGACAGCACAGCTGAACTGTGGGACTTCACCACCACAGGATACTATAGGGGCCAAGAGTATAGAGCCTCAAAAAGAGACTAGGCTAATTTGTGTCACATAACACCATTAGCAGCTATTAAGTTCACTGTAGTGGCAGATGAGAAAGTCCTGAGCCTGCTTGTTCCCAGAAGCTGGGATTGTAATTCCCAGACACATACATACGGGAAGGATCACCTTGTATTGTCCCTGCTCCTTACACTCCCTTCTGAGCCACCAGCTACCGGCTGGGATTAGAAGCCAACTGGGAGGCATTAGAAGATAACTCGTGAGGCAGATCAATAAATCTGTGTCCTCCACCTGCATGGCTGCTCCCAACAGTTAGCTGGGCAGGTGAACAAATGTCTGCTGAAGGGCCCAACCACTCAGAAGGTGAACTAGAGTGTCCCAACAGGAACATAATTTAACTGGAAAATTGGAAGGACACATTACACAAACCCCCATCCTCCTCTTCCTTCCTTTTGTCTGCAAAGGAGATTTACTAAGTAGTTACCACACAGTTCCTCCTAGTTTAAGTACTCAAGTGTTGTGCGATCCTTTTACTTTCCTATTCAATTTACCGAACTTCAGATATCACAGATATATCTTTCTGCTCTTGGACAATTTCAGACGGTGATTTCTTCTTTCCCAACAGAATATTTAAGGGCAGAAATATAGTTTATGATACCAAATTGTCTAATGCTTACAATCTGTTTCTGTGTAACGGGGTTCATTTTTCCATGCAGTATTAAAGGAGAAATATAACAAATAGCAAGGGCTGGATAAATAGTCTCCTCTCCCAATTTAAAATCTACAGCATTTTACACCAAAGTAATTTTAACTGAAAGGAAAATCTAAGTGGTCATTCATCACTGGGAATAAATGCTGTTATTAGTCTCCAAGTCTAAGAGCTGAAGCCTGCAAGAGACCATCACTGCTCCCAACAAGTCAAAAATATTTAAGTACTGATATAAAATTCCAGTGTTTTGTATTTCCATTGTGACAACTTCCAAGAAAATTTTCATTTAATATGATTCTACATAATGGAAACTTATCTTCCAAGGGGATCTGAACGGTATGAGGGAAGCTGGCATTGGCCTGACGAGAGGACAAATAAGGGCAGATTGCAGGGAGAGAAAAAAGGCAAGAAGCTTGATATAACAAAAGTGATGGAGACTGTCTAAAAAGCTAGGAACAAAGGGGCTATGAAAAAATCAAGTATATGTACAATAGTCTGTTTCAAACTACAAGATGAGAAAAACTTTTTAAAGCCAAGAAAATATAAATTTTAAGGCAGTAAAATGAAAAGCAGGAACCTGAGAGGCCTCCTCCTAAAGCCCCTCATATGATGCTTCCAGCTGACATTGTCTTTTCAATGAAAGAATTCTAGTAAGTGTTTAAAAGAGTGAAATTTCATAGAATCACAGAATATCAGTTTGGAAGGGACTTCAAGGCTCACCTGGTCCAACCTTTTTTGGCAAAAGCACAGTCTAGACAAGATGGCCCAGCACCCCATCCAGCTGAATCTTAAAAGTGTCCAATGGTGGGGAACCCACCACTTCCCTGGGGAGATTATTCCAGTGGCTCATTGTTCTCAGTGTGAACAATTTTCCTCTTGTGTCCAATCGGAATCTCCCCAGGAGTAACTTGTACCCATTACCCCTCATCTTTTCCATGTGACTCCTTTCAAAAAGGCAGTCTCCATCTTCTTTGTAGCCACCCTTCAAACACTGGAACATGGTGACAAGGTCTCCCCTAAGCCTTCTCTCCTCAAGGCTGAACAAACCCAGTTCTCTCAGCCTCTCCTCACAGGCCAGGCTGTCCAGTCCTTTGATCATCTTTGTGGCCCTTCTCTGGACCCTCTCCAGCCTGGCCACAGATTTTTGTGTAGCAGGGACCAAAACTGAACACAGTATTCCAGGTGTGGTCTGATGAACACTGAGTAGAGTGAGATAATGACTTCTTTATCTCTGCTGGTGATGCCCTTGTTGATGCAACCCAGAATCCCGTTGGCTTTCTCTGCAGCAGCAGCACACTGGTCACTCCTATTGAGCTTGTCGTCTACCAGGAACCTCAGGTCCCTTTCCACAGAGCTGCTCCCCAGCTGGGTAGATCCCAGCCTGTGCTCCACTCCTGCATTATGGTTTCCCAGGTGCAAGACAGTGCACTTGTCCTTGTTGAACTTTATAAGGTTCTTCTTAGCCCACTCTTCCAGCCTATCCATGTCTTCCTGCAGGGTGGCTCTCTCTTCTGAAATGTCCACTTCCCCACTCAGTTTGGTATCATCAGCAAATTCATCAGGGCACACTTGATCCCATCACCCAGGTCACTTAGAAAGATATTAACAGCGTTGGGCCCAATATCAATCCCTGGGGGACCTCACTTGTGACAGGTTGCCAGTTTGAAAAGGAGCTATTTCCCACCACCCTCTGGGTGTGGCCTGTCAGCCAGTTCCCCACCCACTGCACAGACCACTTGTCTAGACCATAACGCACCAGTTTCTCTAGGAGGAGGCTGTGGGGAACAGTATTAAAAACCTTGTAGATATCCAGGTAGAGAGTGTCCACCGCTCAGCCCACATCAGCCAAGCAGGTTACTTTGTCGTAGAAGCTGATCACATCTGTCAAACTCGATTTGACTTTGGTGAATCCATGCTGGCTTTTCGCAATCATGTGCTTCATTTGACTTGTGATAGCCCTCAGGATAATTCCATAATTTTCCCAGGGACTGAAGTGAGACTGATGGGCCTACAATTACCTGGATCCTCCTTGAAGACCTTCCTGTAGTTGGGGGTGACATTAGCCTTCTTCCAGTCTTTTGGAACATACACTGATCTCCACAACTTCTCAAAGATTATGGAGAGTGGCCTTGCAACGATGTCAGGCAGCTCTCTTACTACCCTCAGTTGGATATTGCCAGGGCCCATTGACGTGTAGGGGTCAAGTTCACATACCAACTCTTCCTTCAGTGACAGTGGGTCTTGTGTTTGCAATGACCCCGTTTTTTGTTCCCAAGGCCTGGGGCCCAGCAGTGCTGGTAAAGGCAGAGGTGAAGAAAGCATTGAGAAACTCTCTCTTTTCAGTGTTGTTGGTGACTAATTCACCTCTCCCATTTAGTAGAGGCAAATGTATTCCTTCTGTTTCTTCTTGTTGTTTATGTATCTGAAGAACCCTTTCTTGTAGTTTGTGACATCTCTAGCTTTTGCTTTTCTAACTGCATCTCTGCATGCCCTGGCTCTGCCCCTGTAGTTCTCAACAAGTATTCATCTGCTTTTCCATCTCAGGTATGCTTTTGGTTTTGAGTAGACTCAGAAGCTCGCACTTAAGCCATGGGGGGTGTCTTGCTCTGCCCACTTCCCTTACCTTTAAAGGGGATGAATTGTTTTTGTGCTTCCAGAAGAGCATTCTTGAAAACCTCCCAGCATTCACTAGCTCCTTTATCCTCCATGGAAACTTCCCATGGAATCCTTCCCCACTAAGCTCTGAGCGAGCTGAAGTTGGCTCTTCTAAAATCTAAACTCTTTGTCTTAGTACTAACCTTCAGTGTGCTCAGCAGGATCCCAAAGTCCAGAACATTGTGATCACTGCAGCCAAGGCCATCACTAACCCAGATATCACAAAGCAGGGTTTCTTGGTGTGTGAACAGCAAGTCCAGCAGAGTCTCATTCCTGGTTGCCACATCTAACATTTGTATGAGGAAGCAGTCCTCTACGCATTCAAGGAACTTGATGGATTACGTGTGAGCTGCTGTATTTTCTTCCAAGAAATGTCTGGGTAGTTGAAGTCACCCATAAGAACCAGGCTCTGTTGATCTGAAGTTTGCTTAAGTGACTCAAATATTGATTCATTGGCCTTATCATCTTGGTTTGGAGGTTGGTAGCAGATGCCTACTGTAAGATCCACCTTGGAAACAACCCCTTTGATCTTGACCCAGAGGTATTTGATAAGGCTTCCACCTTCACCATAGTTGACTTCTACTGAATATTCAAGGTTCTCCTTAACACAGAGTGCAACTTCTCCTCCTCTTCTTCCCTGCCTGTTTTTTATGAAATAGCCTATAGCCATCCATTATGATCCTACAGCCATGTGAGTTGTCCCAACATGTTTCAGTTACTCCTATGATATCGTTACTTTCTGACTGGACATGAAGCTTTAGTTCCTTGTGGGGTTTTTAAAAAATATTTCAATCTAGTAACATGCCAAATTTACTTCTATTCACAAAAATCACACATCCAGTACTAGTATATTTATATAGCAACAATAAGGTCAACCAACTTATAGCATGGATAAGAAAAAGACCTTTCTGAAGCCTACGTTATCCATTACTACAACAATTCTGAGTATAGTTCCCAACTTGAACAGTTACTTTGTTCAACACTGCTCATACAATTTCAGAGTTCATTTTATAAGCAGTCTTTAATAAAAGAACATCAATCAAGATGCAAACTTCATTGCAACCACTAATAATTATGTTTTAAAGGATTAGAAGAAGAGGCACTCAGGTATACCAGAAAAGAGGAAGGTAATGTCTCTCAGAAGACTTAAAAGGCACCTAAAAGTCTATAATAAAATTGATTACTTCAGAAGTTTTTATATTACTAAAAGATTTTAAACCACAAGCCTTAAAGTTTTATGCATATATTTGATGGCAGAAGGTTAAATGTAGTTGCAAACTCTCATGATTTTATACTCTCAAATGCAAAGGAGCCAGCTATGTAGAGACTGCTCTGAAGGATTACTATTTAACATCTACATACTAACAAAAAAGAAGCTGCCTTATACGTAATTATCATAAGTAATGAACAAAAAATAAAATAAAATAAAATTAAAAAATGGGCTGTCAATCACCTCCAGCTGCAGTTTTTATCACACTGCATATTCTATCACAGAATCACAGAATCACAGAATCATCTAGGTTGGAAAGGACCTTGAAGATCATCCAGTCCAACCTTTAACATAGCATTGGCAGTTTCCAACTACACCAGATCTCTCAGCGCTATGTCAACCCGACTCTTAAACACCTCCAGGGATGGGGACTCCACCACCTCCCTGGGCAGCCCATTCCAACACCTAACAACCCCTTCTGGAAAGAAATACTTCCTAATATCCAGTCTAAACCTTCCCTGGCGCAGCTTGAGGCCATTCCCTCTTGTCTTATCGCTCATTACTTTGCTAAAGAGGCTCATCCCCAGCTCTCTGCAACCTCCTTTCAGGTAGTTGTAGAGGGCAATGAGTTCTCCCCTCAGCCTCCTCTTCTCCAAACTAAACAATCCCAGTTCCCTCAGCTGCTCCTCATACGACATGTGCTCCAGACCCTTCACCAGCTTCGTTGCTCTTCTCTGGACACGCTCGAGTCATTCAATATCCTTTTTGGAGTGAGGGGCCCAAAACTGAACACAGTCATCGAGGTGCGGCCTCACCAGTGCCGAGTACAGGGGCAAGATCCCTTCCCTGTCCCTGCTGGCCACGCTAGTGCTGATATAAGCCAGGATGCCATTGGCCTTCTTGGCCACCTGGGCACACTGCTGGCTCATGTTCAGCCGGCTGTCAATCAACACCCCCAGGTCCCTCTCTGACTGGCAGCTCTCCAGCCACTGCTCCCCAAGCCTGTAGCGCTGCTGGGGGTTGTTGTGGCCGAAGTGCAGCACCCGGCATTTGGCCTTATTGAAACTCCTACAGTTGGCCTCAGCCCATCGCTCCAGCCTGTCCAGATCTCTCTGCAAAAGTTAGCATCAGGACCAAGTAAATTCTTAGGAGGATGAAGAAAAGCCCTGATATAGAAGGAAATATTGATTGATTCTTTCATTGATTCATTGATTGGAGTTTATGCTATTCAAAAAAGGAGTGTTCATAAGCAATGTCCATGCTCCTTGGAAAATGGAGAAGTGCAAATTCTCCATTTCAAAACAGCTGTAAAGAGGCATATTTCATAAGTCAAATCTTATCTCAAGAGAGACTGTACACAGAGACATTTTAAACATTCACAAAGAAAGCAGAGCTTTCCACAGAAACCAAATTGTGCCTATTAATGAAGAAATCCTCAAAATCCCAAACATTATTTGAAAAGCACTATAGTTTTCAGAACAATCAAGCTATAGCTTGTAGTCATTTTAGAGTTAGTATTTATATGTCACTTCTGAATTTCATAAACCACAATTTCAGAGAAAAATGTGGTATGTCAGTATAGATCAGAGCAACTCCAACATTATAAGAATAAGCAAGTTTTACACATTTTCTGTATAGTATGTTTCAACAGTATAAACTGTAATAATTTTAAATGTCAATTAAGAAAAAATACTAAAAACATCTTACTCCCTAAATCCAGGAAACATTATTCACTACATGAGCTGATGGCTAGGCCATCTTAACATGTGACATCAAAGGTGAATTCCCTGTTGTCACTCACCCAAAAATCAAATTTTTACCAACTGAAGTAAAACCAGGATTTAATATCTGAAAATATCAAACACCACCATGGGATGGATGACATGTTGCAGTACACGGAAACATTCAACACCTGAGGAATCACTTAGAAATACACTGTCCAATATTCAAAAAGAAATTAAAATGGTTTCTAGAAAATAATTCTCATTTTTTATTCATATGAAGGATGGTGGACTGAAAGCTCAGCAGAGTGGTAGTTGCTGCATTTTTGCAAAGATAATTAAAAAATGGACCAGCAGGGTAAAGTTCCCCTTCACCACAGCTACAGTCAAGTGTCTCCCAGGAGTACAAACATTCAGTAATTAAGAGGGTCTAATCAGCTCCCAGGGCCCACCTCACCATTTCATTTTCTTAAGACTGCCAATAAAGATGCCAATTACAGCTAAATATAACAGAACAAGATACGCTCTTGTGAAGTACAAAGAAAGATCATAGTTGATTTCAAATTGGTCATCAAATAGCTAATAAATTGTAAAGGGCTTTCATCGCTTTGATTTTGAATACAAAAGAGTAAACTGCATAAAAAAAGCTTTCAGAGCAGTTTTACCACAACTCAGCCAACTCTGCAAAGTTTGGAGATGTGATAAATACATTATTTATTCAAAGAAGCAAACAATATTTTAAAAGATGCGTATACTAAATTTCTTAATTCTCCCCAGAATATCAGTAATGGAATCGCTAACCCATACCATCCTAAATGAAATTGTGAAAATTGAAATGAGATGATAACCACAGCATTTTGCTTTGTCTTCTCCAGTCAGCCTGGTCTGTTCTGAAAAATAAAAAGCCCACATCTTACCTGCTCTACTTATTGCCAAAAGTAATCTGTCTTTACACACTGGGCAATTAAATATTGAAAATAAAAGGTACTGACACTATTAGAGCTTTATCCCCCCGGCTGAGTAGCTGTACAAGTAATGTGCAGAGCCTGCAATTTTGCTTTTACATAAGGAAGTTGTATACCCCTTGAGGCTGCCACAGCACAGCTGCTAATTTTGAACACCTCTCTTACAACTGGATCAGTAAACTCCAAGTGGGGATGAATAAATAAGGTAGGTGGTGGATTTTAAAAGGCAAGTGAAACAAAAATAGAAGGATCTTTTTATAGTAAGAAGAGCCTGGGGGAGATCTCACCACCTCTCTTCCCTGCTGAAAAATGCTATTTGCTTTTTAATTAAAGCCTTTTCGGATTCTTTTTGCAGCCCAATTTTCTCTGAACACCAGCATGACTGTGGATATGAAAAATGCACAGAGTAATGAATTTTAGATTTGGAAGAAGTCAGCTCTAGAAATAAAAAAGGCTTCCACACGTAGCCAAGATCTGAAGGTGAAGTGATTTAATGGCTGATTCGACTCATTATAATTATCATTATTCATGTTGTGGTGCCACCCAGAGGCTCTGTGTTAGGTACCGTACTAATAATATACCTTCCACAATAAATCTGTTTGCAAAACTGTGCAAGGATTTAAGAGACCAGGCAGACTTCAGGCAAGAGCAAGAGCAGATGCATGGCAAGAAGATGGGAAATGAAGTTTCAGTAGATACCAACCAACATGTTAGCCAATATGGTTTTGCTTGTTTAAACAGGAAAGTAAACTCTTCTAGGGAAAATAATCTGGCATAGGTCACTGTCCCAGGGAACAAGGAAGAGAACACACCAAGATTGACGCATCCCTCAAATATGGCAGCAAGACACTAGTATGGGATGAACTGATCCCTTACTCCTGTGTTGTGTACCTTAACGCTTGAATAGGTATGGCAGAAAAAGCACAGAAAGAAGGAAATACAGTACACACCAGCAAGTTAAGGAGAGGTGGTAAGTTCAAGGATGATTAGTTAGGAGCAAAAGGCAAAAAACCCAGAGAGAGCATGATGAAAGGCACTCGGAGCAAGTGAGGTTGCTGTAAATCAAATGTGAAAAGCTGGTATTAAACTGCCAGTCAGCAACATGGATAGTTTATAACAAGACAAAACAAAAGAAAGATGTATGTTAATGCTGGTGTAATCGAATGCTAAAAGGCAATTTGGCGCTTCAAGTTACAATCTTTAGGCTTTTAATTTGTTTTAATTATTCCTTGCAAAATGACTATGCTAGGTTTTCTTCATAGGAAATTTAGCAGAACTCTTTCCTGACATCTGCCAATAACCTTTCTTTTCCAAGAAAACCCACTCTTTACGTAAATCTCTAAATTAATAATTAAAAATAATTACCTACAAATTCTGACTAGATGTACCCAAACAAGATACATGCAGCACAGTAGTAGGATAGGGCATGGTTCAAAAATGTGTATAGAGGGGGAGGTGTCAAGTTATTGTCATCAAGAAATGGTTTTTATGATGTCTCAAACTCTACGGGTCATATCCTTCACTATGTCAATCACAGAGCTCGTGTAATCTTCTCAAAAAAATTTAGCTGTGATACAACTGACATGCAACTCAATTTTGCAAAATTGACAGAAATCTGACCCTAACCGCAACAAAAAAGGCAGTAACTTGCTATGATGCTGTGGCTGTGTCCTTGGGAGCTCTGCAAGGCTTACTTATGTTTAGTAGTTATCCTTGGACTCTCTTCAAAGGATATTCACATCTGTGACGTTGTTTGAACTTTTGTGGTAATCAGATCCAACAGAAGGAAACAATAATTACACTAAAATAATTCTAATTATTACATCAAAAAGCATGCTATTTCACAAGTACCTTGGGGCTGAGTTGTCAGAGAGGAAAGCAAAATATTCTATATTTGCCATGAGAACCTAAACTCAGCAGTAGTGATATTGATGTATATTTTCTGCTCCATTTCCTTTTAATTTATTGTTGCTCATCATTCACAAGGTTTTTTCAGTCCGTATTTGTGCAATCAGAAGGCCATCAAGTACCAAAAAGTCTTTAAGAGAGCATTTAACCAGACCATCCTCTATGTTTATTAAAGACACACTTCCATTTATTCTCAATGGCACAGCGCTACCGGTTAAATAAAACATAACTGCAGCCAGTAATTCACAGTCAGCCCTGTAAGGATACAAGGTCAATTATTTCATCCTTGTAAATTAAAGGCTGAAAACAGCATACCAAATAACTAAAAGCCTAACAACAGACAGGCTGTTTTCATTACACTTCATATCAATAACAGTTGTCAAAATGAAAAGAACTGAATTCAAGCTTCATTTGCTTCCTACAACCCATTAGTAAATGTGTAAGTTTCTGTTTTGATAGGCGAGGGAAGCCTTTATAGTCTCATAAATGTAAAAATAAAAGATCTAATTTATTCACTCATCAACAATGGAGGATACAGCTTGACAAGTTTATATGCATGAACACACACCCACCAATTAAAATGGTGAGGATGGATGATCACATAAATTTCTGCTGTACCATGTATGGCGAACTTGTGAGATTGTCATGAAAATTAGACGATCTTGATCCTGAAGAAGACATCTGCTCCATCACCTTTTCCCACAAGAGGATCTTATTGCACCTAATCATTCATGAGACACTTGTGTCTAATCAGATCTCAGAGGCTTCTGTGGTAAAGCCACCACAGCCTCGCAAGACAATCTCTTCCATAACTTTGCAATAACTTGCTTGCTTTTTTTTTTTCCAAATACTCTCTATAAATCTCTTTTCCTGCAACTTTATTTCAACATTTGTTTTAACCACAAACACAAAATATCTGGGTTTTTTGTCCTTCTCTTCTTTAAGGCAGAGGTGCTGTGGGTAACCCCAGTAGGTGGCTCACTCCCTCCCCCCTCAGTGGGAGGGGGGTAGAATCAGAAGGGTAAAAGTGAGAAAGCTCATGGGTTGAGATAAAGACAGATTAATAAGTAAAGCAAAAGCCACGCACACAAGCAAAGCAAAACAAGGAATTCATTCATTACTTTCCATCAGCAGGCTGCTGTTCATTTCCAGGAAAGCAGGGCCCCATCACATATAACAGTTACTTGGGGAGACAAACACCATTTCTCCCAAAGTCCCCCCTTTCTCCTTCTTCCCTGTTTTTATTGCTGTGCACAATGTTACATGGTCTGGGATATCCCTTGGGTCAGTTGGGGTCATCTGTCCCAGCTGTGTCCCCTCTCAACTCCTTGTGCATCCCCAGCCTCCTCGCTGGTGGGGTGGGGTGAGAAGCAGAAAAGGCCTTGACTCTGTGTAAGCTCTGCTCAGCGTAACTAAAACAGCCCTGGGTTATCAACACTGTTTTCAGCACAAATCCAAACCATAGTGCCATACAAGCTACTATGAAGAAAATTAACTTTACCCCAGCCAAAATCAGTACAAGAGGTAACATTAGAGGGCTGTTGTGTACCACCTGGTCTTCTGTCAAGTTAAATAACCCCAATTCTCTCATTCTTCCCTCATCATGCTGTGTAGATGTCTAATCATAACCATGACTATACTCTGAATTCTCTATAATTAGTCTGTACCCTACTGGAAATGCACACTGGAGACTCAACAAAGTGCTCCCACCTAAACTTAGTAGTTTGTCCTGGTTCCTATAAGAATTCTAACATTTTTTCAGTCCAGTTCTTCAAGTAATTTTGAATTTTAATTTTGTATTCTGACACACTTCCAATCTCTCCCAGCTACCTTGCATCGGCAAATTTAGTAAGAATGCCTTCTAGTCCACCACCTGGGTTGGTAATGAAAATACTAATCAGAAGCAGTCTTTGTTGAGTTCCATTCAACATATCCTTCCAGTCTCACAACGAACCACTCGACTGTTTTCTAGAGGTGGTTTTCAAACAAGTTCTGCATTCGCTCTACAGCAGAGTAATCAAAAACATGTTTCTTCATCTTAAAGTGTCATGAGAAGGAATCTCAAAAACCTTATTAAACCCCCCAAAATACATCATCTACTGATTCATCTTTCTTCGTGAGGCTTGCCACTTCCTCCTACAAAAATCAGACATTTCTTTTTGACTACTTCCTGCTCCTTGATCTTTATCCCCTTGTTTGAGGGTATTAATGCCTTTGATTATCCTTTTTTAAATCAAAGGATAATGGTTTTACTCTGTATAATAGTTCCAAATGGTGAGGTGGACATAGTAATATATCAGAACCTGTATCACTATCAGTTTGATGAGCAGCACAATACAAAATTCACTAGACGTGCCAAACAATTCCACCTGGAAAATTTAGCTGTTGGAAAGAGCAGACAAATGGCACACATTATATTCTTTACAACCCAATCATGGGAAATAGGCTTTGACCACTTTAAAGTATGAGTGCAATGCTCATTCTTGGTGGACTTCAGGTTTATGTCTCCTTTTGTGCAGTGCATTATGGCTCTGCCATATGAGACTATTTTAAAAGGACAGTAATAAATGGCTTTGTAGGAACACTGATATTTTTGTGAGTCAATGTTTCTTGTCTGCCAATGACTGTAGATCAAACCTGCTGAGTGTACAATTAACAGCCTACTTTTCCCATTATGTACCCTCACAAAAACTCAAGCTGATATAGCTGTCATAAAGAACAAACGTGATACACCATACTTGAACAAATTACTATATAAAAAGATACAGATTTATATTTTCTAAACAATCAATAGCAAAATACAGCTACCTTATCTGAAAGCAAATATGCATTAGGACAGCTGCTAAGTATTCTTTAATAATATTTCTTTTTAATGCCATATCTTAACCAGATTCTTAGTAAAAAGTACCAAATGTCTTTTAGCTGACTGGTTTGAAACGCAATATCAAAAAGAATGAGAAGCAGGAGTATTGCAAGCAGGTAGCCATATCCTAATTCAAAAACTGGGACTCTCTAGGTGAGTGCAGCTCTACATTCACTGTACAGAAAAATTAGCATAAGAATATTAAGGAGAAATGGGGAATGTGACTGCAGAATTATTTAAGAACTTCCTTCTTCCTGCCTGTACGCACATCGTCTCTATCAGCAGAGATTTATGAAAGTGCAGGGATTTTAGAAACTCCAGACTCCTTCCTGAGACAGAAATTCGGATGAAAGTGAGAAGAAAGAAAAACATTTTGTCCCGCTTTTGTAAAATACAATTCACACTTTTAAGAACTCAGTGAACAGGAATTCTTATATCTCACATCACAAGCACAGGTCTCCTTTAACACAGCTCACTCAGCAAAGCTTGCAAACCCAAAAGGAAAGGAAACTATAGCTTTTTGTTAGTGAATACTGAGCAAGGTGCTAAGAAAGAGTATCTTCAAGGCAAGAGGGTTTTTTTGATGGAAGGCTGTTCTGCACCACATTTCCCACTGCACAGGCAGGTCAGAGGAAGTCTATGAAAAGCAGGGAGTACTGGTCCCCAGTTGTGTTTTTTCCACACTTATTCCAGAGTGTTTAAAAGCATTGTAGTAGTTCTTAACATCTTCACCTTGCAACAGTAAAAATTGACAAATATTCAAGTAAAATATCAAGAAGATCGGTATATTTCACTGTAGTCATAAGAAAACACCAAATACATGAGCTGGAATTTCAGAGATTAAAACTTCACCAGGGAAACCTGGACACTTTTGATAAAAAATTTCAGAGGTCAACCATAAGAGTCCATCTTTAGAGATCTTTCTTTCTGCTCCCAATTCTTTTCTTTATCCAAAGGAAAAATTGCAGCAAAATAGAAGTAATAACAGTTTCTCATACTGCAAGAGCATTAACTACTTAACAACAATCCTTCTTTGGACTAGCAGGAAATATAAAGAATTTTATCACTCAATACTTGCTTAGGACAACCCGTGATAGTGATTTGATTCTCATACATGATGGTGTTATGTCATTGGGATGGGTGGGAAGAAAGACTTTACTGATAAACAGTTGTATTTATCATGAAATGTTTTGTGATAAAAGAAAGCAGGCCCAAAGAAAATAGATTATATCCCATCTGTTTAAAAGCATACAGTTATTATCCTACTGTAACAAATCTTGTTCCGATCCAAAAAATTACACACTTTAGCACTTCTTCCTGTGCTATAAAAATTAGTTCCAGGGGAAAAACAACTGACACAAAGTAATTTTATAACAGTGTGACATTTATAAAAAATTAATGTTTCTGCTAATTGATTGGCTGGGGGAAAATATGGAGACAATCCAGCTAAGTTTGAGTTTGATGGCAATGCTTGCAGAGAAAAAAGGCAAAAATCCGTATGTATCTGGCTCAAATTTGC
Source organism: Strix aluco (assembly GCF_031877795.1). Lineage (NCBI taxonomy): Eukaryota > Metazoa > Chordata > Aves > Strigiformes > Strigidae > Strix > Strix aluco. The sequence continues at coordinate 4,920,343 of NC_133931.1, read as the reverse complement.
TCATGTGCATCAGGTTTCATAATAAAACAAGGTTTATTCAATCACACCATCTCCAAATTGATTTGTCTCTTTCTAGTAATTTTTTTTAAAGTTTTTTTTATTATTTCAACCAAATTTGACAAAATGAGTAGAGCTCTTAAAAGTAAAATGTTCTAAACAGCTTCTTGAAATCTGAATGCTAAAGAGCAGAGAAACTCCATCAGTTCTCACACTAAGCTAAAGGCAAGGAGAAAGTTGCCATCTTCTAGCTACTAAATCCAACACTCTTTATCCTGTTAGAAAGAACAAGATTTGCTTTAGCTTTCAACTACCCTCCTCCATCCCTGCCTACCAAAAGAAAAAAGAAATCAATCTCCCTGCATCTCTGAAATGTCAGCTCCCATTCTTGGTCAAATCTGGTTGACAAGTTTCCAAAAAAAAAAAAAGGTAACCATGCTAATTTAAAAAGATTTAAATATCTCTCAGCTCAATCTTTCATCTTTTTTCTTTCTTTTTCTCTTTTAATTCAAGCTCATCAAACTCAGTAGGAGACCATGTTTCCTTCCTTGTCATGGCCCTGGTGATTGTGAATGAATGATAAAAATGGACATAATGAAAATGTGGCGTTAAAGTCTACAGTGGACAGGAGAGGGATAACATTTGGGGAGAGATTTAGCAAGGCTGCAGGGAAAAATGCATCCCCATCTTTTCTATTCTCCTCCCCTTTCCTTCATGCCCAATTAAGGAGAAAGGATGAAGTATCTCTCAGATCCATACCAGAATAGTCCATCTGGGTAAATAATAGCAAGTCATGATCTTGAGAGGAGAAAGCTGGCCCAAGTTGGTTTACATGTGTGTCCACAGAATTTCAATAAAACATATACTGTAATTTTGGCACGTTAAGTGGATTTTAATAAAAAATACCTACAGTTTCACACTTTAAATACAACTTTTGATTTGGGTCACAATAGCTATATCTAATGGTAAGAGAGGTTTGCTCTTCACAGTACCCAGGAGTCCTGAACCTCTTACTGCCCAGACCAGCAGGCTTACTATAGCTACGGCTTTGCCCCACTACACACCAGCGTTTCTTCCCCAAAATGTGCACACCACAATTTTGTTTCTACATGACGTTATGACATGGGCCGGAGGATATATCTCAGCATCATTTGTGCAGAGCACTCTGGCATACTGTAAAATAAAGCAAAGATAACATTAAATGAAAGCAAATAAAAGCTGTTACAGGCTTCTGGTTTTGTTTTCTAAAGTGTCTGAAACTGAAATGGGAGATACCAGAGTTGGTTCAGATCTGAAACACTGTCTGAAAGTCCAGCTTATAGGCCATGGCAGCTTTTGTGTTCAATTTTACACTTTCACTCAGGGCTCAGCTGAAGAAGAAAATTAATATTTTGAAAAAGTAAAAGGAAAAAATGCTTCTTATGTCAGTTTAAAAAATCAACATATCAACATCATAAAAAAATAATATTCTAAATCTATGTTGAAGCTTCTACTTTATAACCAACAGAAAAACTAGAGGCAAGATGTGGGACCTGAAACTTTTCCTCTGCTGGCTTTCTGCCAGCTGTCTCCTCCTGTGCTGAAATTAGTGCTAACTAGATACCTTCTGTTAGTTATCAATGATACATCTTGTATATTCATTTGGGGGTTCTTTTTAAAGTATTTATTATCAATGCATTTTACTGCAATTATCTCTCTCTTATGCTTTAATTTTTTTAAAGATCTAATTTACATTGCATTTGTCATTTCATCATGACAAAATCCCATTTATTTAGACCCATATCGCTATGAACTATGATAAATAGTTCACAATAAACTTACTTAGCTAAGCTATTTTACTAAATGAATGCAATTTGGACATTTTTTAAAGAGTCTTAAAGAAAATGCTACAACTGCTCCTTACAATGGCAGTCTACAATAAGCAGGCAAATTTTTCCTGAAAGCAGAGCTTCAGACTGAGGTCACATTTGCCAATATTCTGCTTAAATCTGGGAAAGAAACCTTACAGAACTTTCTATTGATAATTTCCCTTCCATGGTGATTGATGGTGACCTTTCTGCCAGTGTATGAGATACCATTTGCAGACCAGAGATTTCTTCCCTCCACATCCTACAGTAAGTTAATAATAATAATATTTTCATGTGCACTAAACACAAAGTACCCATCCACAGCATTCCATTATACTTCCCACTTCTGTTCCCAAACTGTTCCATCTTATGACATATTCTCAACTCAACAATTTTGGTTTTCCCTTTTTTTTTTTTTTTTTTCCCCAAGGGGTTTCATGATGCTAATGAACACTTGCAAAACAAAAACCACAGGTTAAGTGTTCTCTCATACTACCAATAAATGCCAGCTTCAAGTCACTGGTTTATCATCCTGCAAAACGCTAAGGGATTATTCCAACTGAGACTACATGGGTATCTTACAAACTATTAGACTTCATACAATACACATAATAGAACATCATATTTAAACATAATAGAACATCATCTTTAAGCTCTGCTTTGTCTACACAAGCCACTTGACCCAGGATAACTAATGACTTCCAAACCTGTAGAGCAGTCCCTTATTTCAGGAGCTGAGATTACCAAATGGACTGAAAAATTTGCAGGACTATATGTTTCTCCAGAAAAACTGTATCACAGGGGAAGCATCCACCAGTATTTTTAGACTGTAAAATTCATAGATTCACAGAATCATCAAGGTTGGAAAAGACCTTGAAGCTCCTCCAGTCCAACCATGAACCTCACACTGACCATTCTCAACTCCACCAGATCCCTCAGCGCTGGGTCAACCCTACTCTTAAACACCTCCAGGGATGGGGACTCCCCCGCTGCCCTGGGCAGCCCATTCCAACGCCCAACAACCCCTTCTGCAAAGAGATACTTCCTAAGAGCCAGTCTGACCTTGCACTGGCACAGCTTGAGGCCATTCCCTCTTGTCCTATCACTCATTACTTGGTTAAAGAGACTCATCCCCCCTCTCTGCACCCTCCTTTCAGGGAGTTGCAGAGGGCCATGAGGTCTCCCCTCAGCCTCCTCTTCTCCAGACTAAACCCCCCCAGTTCCCTCAGCCACTCCCCATCAGACCTGTGCTCCAGACCCTGCACCAGCTTTGCTGCCCTTCTTTGGACACGCTCGAGTAATTCATCAGAATTAAAAATGTTACAAATTCATACTTCAGAAAACAGGTTGAAATTATACTCTGTTCTTCAAGGTCTTATGAAAATTGATTTTTAAATAAGAAAGCAAATATTGTTTTCTCTAAGCCATCTCACCCTTCACACAAATGACACAGTTTGCAACAGGTCTGCATGGCTGGAGCACTGCAATAAAACTCCGGGCCTTTACTGGATATTTGGGTTTTATTAGAACTGTTAAGAACTGGACTGCTTCATAATGAAAATATGATTTCTTTATCTTGTCCCTTTCTGACAATTTAGGATGCAAAGAACATACTGTATTCTGCAATAATCCCTTTTTCTGTGCTATGCAAATTTGCCAACACATATGCAGATTCACTGCTTTCCCTTTGACATCCTATACTGATAAATGGATATGATTTTTTTTCTGCAATTACTATTTTTACAACTGTGGTTGTATTTGACATTTACTTCAAAGCCAGGGGCACTCACAGCCACCCTCTTCCATCTTATCTAGTCACAAAGCCCTGAACTGAAGGAGTTGACACGTAGCTTAGGAAAGACTGAATTAATGTATACAAGAACCACCTGCTTTGTGTCTCCAGATCTCTCTACTTACATCAGAGCCCTCGGCAACATTGCTCAACTTCAAAACTATCCATTCCCTTTGCTATCAAAATCCTCGGTAAAATACATTGGTGGTCTGAAACCAATGAATAAAAACGATTTCCATTATTAATGTATATCTCATCCATTTCTATTGCCATCAACGTTTGAAGACTTTTTTTTTTCATTTTTCACCTTACAAGAGCGTACATTTCCTAGGAGTGCAAACACTGACAAATTTAAGGTAAAAATAATAAAAAATAGATGAACACATAATATAATGGAACATTCACGGGAGGAGTACAAAAATATATTTATAATTCATTTATATTTTATGAATAGGGATATTTTGCTACTTGCTTTGGGAACCAGGACAAGCACTTGATGCCTCTTAAAACCAGCACGCATTAAATAGAGACTGAACCAGCTCCCACACTCATACTCCATCTCTTGACTTCGTAGGACCATTGCTTTTACTTCTACTGATGCTTACTGCAGGTAACATCATTTTAAGTTTCCAAAGCAAAATAGCACACACATCTTGTTAACAAACGATGTATTTTCCAGTCTAATTCTAAAATTATATTTCCCTTAATAGCAATGATTTCTTGGAATTCAGATGCGCAGATGTCTCAGTTTAGGTCTCGTATACAGCAATCCTGCAAAAAAGATTTCCTCAGAGGTCCCAAATGTTAATGGCAATTTTTAGAATTCCCATTCCAAAGTGAAAATCATATTACTATGGCTTCACTCCAATAACATACAAGTGAAAAAAGGCAGAGTTTTTTTCCTTTTTTATTATCTTCTTTTTTTCTTTCTCTTTTGTTTTCCCTCTTCATTTGCAGTGCTGCAGCTGCACAGCTTAGTGTGTTCAGTAAGAAACATCACAACTCTCTACATATCCCACTTTCAGACATGGGGGTCTTGCAGCAGTGTGGGTAAATCTGTTCTCCTGTACTGAAAAAAAGTGTCAGGACGTAATTGAAAGCAGAGGACCTGTCACTGACGTCAAAACTCTAGTACACAAATTCAAGAATAGGGAAGCCAGCCAGTACAGTACAGTAATCTAAACTGAGTTCATCAATATTTAGGCAATTTCTGATTTAAAAAAAAAAATAAAAATCTTAAAACTATTTCTGCAGACATTGCCAAAGAACTTTGTACATGTGTTGTATTATCACCTCCCTAACTGGTAATGACATTAGAATTGATCTGGGAGTGGTACAGCACTCTCTGACAGTCATGCAATTTTAAACCTGGAAAGAAGAAGAATACTCTTTTTTTCATGTTTGAAGAATTCCGCTACTTTTTACATTGTCTGTTCAAAAAAGGCCAGACTTTGTGCCAAGCTTCCTGAGCAAGGTATATGAGTAAAATGCAGGTGCATAGGAATAATCACCACTCAAGAGATCGATCTCACAGCTGAGAAACACTCTGATGGGAAACAATTGGTTGAATACGAACCCATTAAAGATGCCACTGGCAAGACCGAGTTTCAAAGCACATGTTCATGCCACAGCTGCACACAGTGGCTTTAACCTTCAAGGGAAGGTTTAGACTAGATATTAGGAAGCATTTCTTTCCAGAACGGGTTGTTAGGTGTTGGAATGGGCTGCCCAGGGAGGTGGTGGAGTCCCCATCCCTGGAGGTGTTTAAGAGTAGGGTTGACATAGCACTGAGGGATACGGTGTAGTTGAGAACTGTCAATGTTAGGTTAATGGTTGGACTGGATGATCTTCAAGGTCTTTTCCAACCTAGATGATTCTGTGAATTTTGAAGAGAAACTCTGCTGCAATAACCATCCTATTTGTCCACACTGTCAAGCAGCCACACAGACGACAAGTATGCTGTTTAAAATACTGCCACTTTTATAAAGGTTTCCAGCATTTTAAGACCTTTTTCTGGGTACAGAATCACTAATAATGAACCAGAATAGGATGGTTACTTGATACCAAAATAAGACCATCTCTGCGGTCCTTCACACATTGCACTGAACATCATTGCAAGCAGCAACACCTAATGACTACCTAAAAAATTATACACCAAACATTTTGACCAAAAAACCAACAACTTCAGCCACTACCAAAGACATCTTCGAAAGAGATTAAAAAGTAACTCAAAAGTAATTGATGGATGTTTTTGTAGAAAAACTTACCATGATACTCAACTAGGATAGATCTCACTGGAGATCTTCTCTAAAGTAAGGGTTGCTTTGTACATGGGAATGGACTGAACACTGAGCCACAGAGGTACAAGAGAGAGAATAATCTTTCTTCCCTGGAAGCCTCTTCCGTCTAAATTCCTTGTCTTGGATGAAATATTACTATAGAAAATTGTAAACTTTCAATAATATGTTGTAGTAATAAAAGCCCGATTTGCTGAAAGACCCAGCAGGGAAAGCAAGAACGAACAGAATTTCAAATGCAGCCGTGAAGTGAGACAGGACACTACTCTCAGAATTTCTTGTGGAATTACCACCAATACTATATTTTCCTACAATATGAGCTGGAAATTTACTTTAAATAGAGTTCGCTCAGAACAACTAGATGAGAAAGAATGAAAACAGTTTGAAACAAGCCTTGCTGCCTTCTCCAATCGTTCTTCTTTCTGTATCTCTCCCTTTTGTATCACCTTTCTGAGTGGCAACAGACTCGATCCATTCCCATCCGAGCTATAGGGGCTGGCTGAGTTTCTCCTCCCTTTCCCAGCAGTCTCTGCATCATTGAGGTGCCCCTCTGCCTGTCCCCCTTTGCAGGAGGAAAGTCTCCAGCTTGAACCACTTCCTCGTTCGGAGAGGAGTAATCTTTCTCTGCACCTTAAAGGACTCCATGTTGTTGCCCAGCTAAAACTCTTTAACCAATACTGAACAAATAACTTCATATTAGAGCTGCGTAACAGGACTGCTTTAAGATCTCCTGAACCCGTAATAAAACCAGCTATCCTCAACCATCTCTCTACTACTGGTTAATTCACTGTAGAATTGGCATCTTTGCTAGCAGCCCTCCTGGTTTTGAATTTGCAAACTATATTATGAAATCTTCAATTCCCAGTTTCTATTTGAGAACTGCACATACCAGTCTGTGATACAAATATAGTACAATACTTCATTTTATTGCAATACACATTTTTTTAATTTAGAAATGTGTTATAAAGACTCTGTGAGTCCTTCCCATTTCCTTAATTTATGTTCAAATATGTAACCGACACCCTTATTTTCTCTCTCTCACTTCATTCACAAGCATCATGAGCACATGGCACTGCAGTGTTTTGTGTGACTATCACACTAGTGTCTGAACATTGGACTTGGCTCCAGATCCAGGTGACCTAAGGAGGAAGCTGAGGTCACACCATCACTCATTAAGGTTCTGAATGAAAATAAGATGTTTGCAAACAATTTTCTTTGAGAGCAAGATCTGGTAGGCTGCTGGTTTAACATCAGCATGTTCGGACTGCAAAACAGCTGCCTTTCACTTAACTTAAAAATTATAGGAAAAAATGGAACGTTAAATTGAAGAAAAAGTAACCTATTGCCAGTGAACAATTTATATGTTTTTGTTGTCCCCAATTTCCTAAAGTTAGGCAGGTGTCTAGACTTAAGCCCTGGACTAAACCACTAGATTCAACATTATTTGATAAATATATCAAATTTGATAAGTTTGATGGCAAAAGATAAGGAAGAAAAAATGCCAAAGGAGGCAAGGTGAGCTAAAAGCTAAGGTTTGGACATAGTTACCTGCTGTTTTGCTCCCATGGGCAGTACAAAGTATGGTACAGCTATACCACTTCATGCCCTTTTCACCCATATATCCCCTATACTCGAGCAGTTAGTCATGTGTGGTTTCTAACATATTTCAGGAAGAACCGATTCTTGATATTATGAGTATTTCCACTTTCAACTTCTATTCTGTCAACTCACTTCCTATGAGAGGAAGAATAGGCAAAAATGTAGACATAGAAATTATTTTTACTATGGATGCAGAAAGCAATAGTGCGTAGAAGCTAAACTCTCCTAGTATGTCACGAAATAATTTGGTACAGACAGAAACAGTAAAATAAATAGCTTAAAGTAATACTTTTTGTGATAGTTTTGCTGCAGAGAGATTGCATACAGCCAACTAAAAAGCCCAAGACAATGCAAGTCATAGTGCGGCTCAGTGTGCACCAGGATAAGATGCCTGAATGAGCATCCCTAAGAAAGAAGAATTAGCTCAAGTGTGAGACTGCTTCTGGCTTTAGTTGTGATTTTATTACAGGTCTCCTTGAGGACCTGCCTCCACAGATCTGTCTCTTTCCCATTTACACATAGGGCAGAATGAACTACACTGTCAAATAATGATTTATAAATTGGGGAACCAGTGGGAGACTTCCTAAAGGTCAATTTTCCTGCAAGAAATATAAGGGCAAAAGCAATTTTTCCAATAAAACGAGAGAAGGACTGGTCTTGCAGGATAAGGCATAGAATGAGGAGCTGGCAGATAATGACATTATTGCTGTGCTCCTGATGTCTTGGAGCAGAATTTGGGAAGTTTTTGACACAGCGTCAGAGTTTTCCCTTACAAATACCAGCAGAACCTCAGAAGGACTCGAGGTCTGGATACCCTTAGTTTATTTAGGAGGCCTATCAAGACACTGTATAACCTAAAGACTCTCTGATAATATTACACTGATGCTATACAATCATTAAATAGTTCTTACCATGAAAATGGCTGCATCATTAAAATCTCTCTGTCAAAGTGCATTCACCTTTGCTGAAAAGACCTCCACTGCATTTCTCCCAGACCAGAGTCAAAAGTCAGTTTTATTTCTTAATAGGCAGTCAGAAGTCAAAAGAGCTATGCAAGGTCTAAGGAAAAAAAACCCCTGATATTTATGGAGGCAGACACAAAAATATAAGAATTTGGTAACTTATGCAAAGTAAGGTGGTAGCAGAGCTAGGACAAGTGCTTTGGGCTCCCAGGTCTGTGCACAGGTCAAAGCATGGCAATGCCCCAAACCTGGAAGGTACATATGGGAAGAACAGCCCACGGAGTTCAACATGAATACTTCTAGATGTAAAATTACTCACTTCCCACATACTTAGAGAACTGAAGCTTAAATTATCAGATAAGACAGTCCATTATGAAGCATTTTGTAATTAAACATGTACGCCTTTAAAATCCTTTGCACAGTATGACTTACAACACTCACTACCATGTATGCTTGACACCTAGAGTAGGTAAACAACTAAAATCTAGTAAAATACACCTAAATTTGATCTATCCCGAGGAGTTATTTAGAGGGAAAATGGCCTTATTTGGTTTGCTTTCTTAGGTAGGACAGCAACTACAGTAAGGAAAAAAAAATTGGAGGGGGAGGGATGTAACCAAAAAAAAAAAAAGCCAGGGGAACTTTGACTCAGTGTATGTATCACTTTACACTTTGCTTAAATAATTTTTTTAAAAAATACTTTCCTTGAGAATTACTTTGCTGAATTTAGTATTACATTTCTTACTTTCCTGTACCCACACAATGAACTGCAACAAATACTGTTGCCCACTCATTCAGCCAGAATTAGTGGGAAGTTAAATATAAAGTACATAGTGAGCAAGGAAAAATGCAGTTAATCTCCTCTTCTAAAACAAGGCTCAACTATACTAAATTGGAATGTATAACCAAAAGTAATGAAATATAAAATTGTTTAGAAAACAATCAAAATACTAAGTCATAACTATAACTATAACTGCATTAAATCTTCAAAGTACATGCTTAGAGAAGCCTTGCTGTAAAAAATAAAAAAGATCTGGAGAGAACATATTAAGAAAAAAGTAAATCTCATATTTTAAATCATTTTTGGTAATGGATAATGGACTACTCCAATTGCTTTTCCAATTTCACAGAATATGTCATAGAATGGTTTGGGTTGGAAGGGAACTTAAAGACCATCTAGTCCCAACCCCCCTGCCATGGGCAGGGACACCTTCCACTAGACCAGGTTGCTCAAAGCCCCGTCCAACCTGGCCTTGAACACTGCCAGGGAGGGGGCAGCCACAGCTTCTCTGGGCAGCCTGTGCCAGTGTCTCACCACCCTCATAGGGAAAAATTTCTTCCTAATACCTAATCTGAATCTACCCTCTTTCAGTTTAAAGCCGTTACCCCCTGTCCTATCACTGCACTCCCCAATAAATAGTCCCTCCCCATCTTTCCTGTAGCCCCCTCTTTTTTTCTTTTCTTTTTTTTTTTTTTTCCCCCAGAATCATCAAAGTTGGAAAAGACCTTGAATATCCTCCAGTCCAACCATGAACCTCACACTGACCGTTCTCAACTCCACCAGATCCCTAAGTGCTATGTCGACCCTACTCTTAAACACCTCCAGGGATGGGGACTCCACCACCTCCCTGGGCAGCCCATTCCAACGCCCAACAACCCCTTCTGCAAAGAAATAATTCCTAAGAGCCAGTCTAAACCTGCCCTGGCACAGCTTGATGCCATTCCCTCTTGTCCTATCGCTTGTTCCTTGGTTCAAGAGACTCAACCCCCCTCTCTGCAACCTCCTTTCAGGTAGCTGTAGAGGGTGATGAGGTCTCCCCTCAGCCTCCTCTTCTCCAGACTAAACCCCCCCAGTTCCCTCAGCCGCTCCCCATCAGACCTGTGCTCCAGACCCTTCACCAGCTTCGTTGTCCTTCTCTGGACACGCTCGAGTCATTCAATATCCTTTTTGGAGTGAGGGGTCCAAAACTGAACACAGTCATGAAGGGGCAGCCTCACCAGTGCTGAGCACAGGGGTAAGATCCCTTCCCTGTCCCTGCTGGCCACGCTATTGCTGATACAAGCCAGGATGCCATTGGCCTTCTTGGCCACCTGGGCACACTGCTGGCTCATGTTCGGCTGGCTAGCAATCAACACCCCTAGGTCCTTTTTGACTGGCATCTCTCCAGCCACTCCTCCCCAAGCCTGTAGCGCTGCTGCGGGTTGTTGTGGCTGAAGCGCAGAACAGTACTTTTTAAGTCCTGGGAGGCCACTCTAAGGTCTCCCCAGAGCCTTCTCTTCTCCAGGCTGAACAACCCCAACTCTCTCAGCCTGTCCTCACAGGGGAGGTGCTCCAGACCCCTGATCATCTTCGTGGCCTCCTCTGGACCCACTCCAGCAGGTCCATGTCCTTCTTATATTGGTGCCCCCAGAGCTGGACACAGCACTGCAGGTGGGGTCTCATGAGAGCAGAGCAGAGGGGGAGAATCACCTCCCTCGACCTGCTGGCCACACTTCTCCTGATGCAGCCCAGGATACAGTTGGCTTTCTGGGCTGCAAGCGCCTAATTTCATACTCTAATGAATATTTTTATTTTCTATTTTTATGTGCAACACCATGTATTTTGATTTTGTATAAAAGGCATTGCAACTTTTTTTTTTTAAATTCTCTATGAACAAAACCATGCATAATATTAATTTAAAAGAGAGCAGTTTTTACAATACTGATAACTATTACTAGTAGAAAAAAAAATCTGCAGAAAAAAATTTCCTAGGGATTAATGCTTGTTAATCAATTTGATTCGTATTTTTAAAAATACTTGCACGAGCCATCACATACAAATGCATTGCCAAATTGGAATAAAAAGTCAGTTAAATTCAAATGGATTTTTGCAATTAACAGCAAAGAAAATTAATCATTCCAATACATATTATCTTCAATACTGTTCCAAAATATGGACATACTCCTAATAAATTTCCACATTCCTCTCTTACTATGGGGTTTTAAGTCATGAAACTGCAATGCATAACTGAAAGTGGCCCATGAGGGAAAAATTGTTGGCACATGAAACCAAGTTATCCATAATCTCATCAACAGGCAAACGCCACAGCATTTAAAATTAAGAATAACCTTTCATTTCTGGACTAAAATTAGATCACTGCCTGTTTTCCAGATGATCTGACTTCCCAGATTGCTTTTCCTGTCTGGTGTATGTTGACCCCCTGTACTGAAGTGCGTCGCCAAGTTCCTGACCGGATGAAATGTGTTACGCAGGGTATTCCGCGGGCATTACACTAAGTTAGAATCAACTTGAAAGGTTACAGTCAAGAAAGCACGTATGTCTTAACAGGCACAAACTTGTTTTTAAGTTTCTGTGCATCACAGAGTAAAACTCAAAGTAAATTTGTAGCTAAAGTCTCACTCTGAATATCTTCAAATAGATTTTATAATTTGAAACTGGTAGTTGTTCTTATGGCAGGATTGTATTTAGGTTGATAAGCATAGTTTAAAAACCTCCTTGTAAGCCTCAAAAGCCTTGAATATTCTCCTGCCTAGCGATCAAATGGCCTGGCAAACATTATCAGCTTCTGCAGATTTTTACATTTTCTGTTGAAATAAGCAACTATTGTGTTCCTCTTGGGTTGAAAAAAATCTCTTATAAATCTGCATCATAACACTTTTGAATTTGCAAGTTCTCATGGATATGCTGATGGTCATACTTTGGCTTAAAAGAAGTATCATGCATTAAAGAATATTAAGAAGGCAAAATCTGGGGCTTCCAAACTTAATTTGCTCTGAACCACCAAAGTGAAAACCAGAAGCAGCTGCTCTAAGTGCTGCACTGGACAGTGTGCGAGGAGAGCCATGATTCCTTTTGACCACGGAAAGAAAACAGCCTTCTTTTCTTTCTCTCCTTTTTTGCCACTTTGGAGCAGCTTTCAGGCCACAAGTATACCAGCATTTGGGAATCCAAAACTCATTGCTATATTTCAATCACACTTTATCAAATAGGATTCTTTTATTATAATAAAAGTATAAAATGAAGTTGCTAAATAATCAGAACTAACCACAAAGATTTTCAGAAACATCTAGAAGTTTTATTTGTTTCAAGTGAATATCTTTTACTGTTTACTTTTTAAAATTTAATCTGAAATGCAAGCAGACTGATTTTATTTGCCACTTTGTCAGGGATCTTAAACCTATATAAATTAATCTTCTTTCTTCCTATGATTTACCCTCTTAAAGCAGAATTACCATCTGTGATTTTTCTGCATCACATAAAATTTCAGATATCCTAACACAGGAAATCATCCAATTGATTTTTCTTTCCCTCCAACTGAAACATCATATATTGTTTTTCATGTGACTTTCCCTTTTTTCTGTTCAATACTTCTTGCTGAAGCTTTTGGAACTGAATTTTGAGATTAAGGCTATACTAAGAAAGATTAGCTGGTGTTTCCAACAGCCTTTGTCATTGAAGAGAACGGCAAGAATTTTTCACCTCAGGGTAATCTGGAGAATGGAATTAAAGACCTACAAAATAATTTTAAGGAACACAGGTCAGCAGAAATGTCAGTACTATGAATGGTCAAGTAAATAGATTGGGGAGAGGGAAATGAGGAAAGACCAGGTACTTAATTATGGATTGTAATGAAACATTAAAATTCTTTGTGACATGAAGAGTGATCCCATTTGTTTGCTGTGGCTGATGAATGCCACCAATTTTGTTTCAGTTTCACTTCGCTCAAGGGCTTTGAGAAAATTTCAGCAAGAAAAAACACAGCAATAATGTCATTATGGCCCTTTTCTATTTCAGAGTTAGAAAATCACAAGGGTATTAATAAAATTCAGCAAAGAAAGAGGTAAGAAGGGTACTTCAGGTGACCTAGAGATGATCATTCAAGAAACAGGTTATTGAAATAAATTGTATTAACAGCATTTGCAGCACATTTATTATTTAGATAAATTCACTTTATTTAAGACTTGATTATAATCTCTAATTATTATGCAATTCATGTATTCAGCAGAAGAAACGATGAGTTAATTTGCTGACTTCATGTGCGTTTGTATTGAGAGGATCACATTACTTTGTTCAGCCACAGATTCTCAACTAGGGAAGAAAATATTTCCTGGGTGAGCCTATTAAAGGTTTTCAGGAAAAGAAAGTGAAATTATCCCACTATTCTTTTTAAAAAATATTAAAATAAATGAAATAGAAAACCCTTCAACAATCTGTTGCCAGTTTAGAACTCGAGTTTCATATTTCTGCCCTATTTTCTGCATTGCTTTCCCATTCATCCTTTGTCACGTATGTCTAGAACGTTTAAGAATATTTGAAATATCACATATACAAGACAATTCTAAGCAAAAATATCAAGTCTCAGCACTGCCCAAGGTCTCAGTAATATAAGGACCTTTTTCTTTCTTTGTGGTATTTCTAACTTCCTATTAAGTTTTGAACTTTTTTTTTAAATTTTCAACAGTGCATACACCAGATGTTGACAGAGATGGTAAGTGCACCTTATAGGATTTATGAACTACTCTTTATGAAATTTTTGTAGAATTCAGTGCAAAGCTTAAGGAAGCAATAAAGAAGTTTTAATCAAACACATTATGAATTTTATACATTTGCAAAGCAGCTAGTTAGAGCATATTTTCATCCCTTAAGGATTTGCTTATTGCAGAGTAACAAAAATATTCATGATACTTAATTACTTTCTTTAAAAAAAAAAAAAAAAGGTAATTCCTTTGAAATTTTCATTCATTTCAATATTTCTTTAGGGCTTTCTTACATCTTCCTGATGCTCTAGATTGTTCCATTTAGTGAAAAGCCAAAATCCAACACCAACATGCTTTCTTTGCAGTAAGTATATATGCTATTTTCAGCTTTGGAAGGAACAGAGGTGGGAGTCAGGTCAAAGGAATGAGGGAAACCAGTTGTAGGCTATATCCCATATAAAGCATTATTAGGCTATACTCTATGCCACCTGTACTCTCACATCTACTTTATTTTGGGGTCTTTACACTTAAACGCATAAGATCTGAGCTAGGAGAGTTGGTGCCTCCTTAAAGGCAACTCAGAATCCTTGGTGTCCACTGAAGCCTCAGAAGGTACTAAGAACCAGAGGTTGTGGGTCCCACCAGAGACCTGGGGGTGCTTCACAAACTCAAAACCAGCAAGTTATAACTACAGTGAATGCTTTTTGCCTTTTTTTTTTTTTTTTTTTAATATATGGCTTTAATATAACTATATTAAAACTTTAATTTTGTATGCATGGAATGGTAAATAACAGTGCACCATAATCAATTGTTATTATGAAGAATGAGTTGCCCCTAGTCTGTGTAATAGAGCCACTCTCCTGCTAATCCATCAAGCACTTTGCCAAGGACACTGCAGGGACACTAAAAGCACCAGTTTCACCGTGGTGCTATTTCTGCTCAGCATGTGTGCACTTGTTGGTATAAGGAAAGAATATAATATGTTGTGACTAACACCTTTCGTCTTCAGAAAAAAAAAAAAATTACTACACAGCAAAGTTCTTTTCTATTGATCAATTTTTTTACTACTGTTAATGTATGAAAGCTCTAAGGTTTGCAGCCATCCAGAGCTGGGCTCCAGCATAAGTTTCTCTCTGAGCTTCAGCTCTTGACAGGCAAATCAAGAATCGAGGACTAGATTGCAATGCGACACTTATACAGGTCAGAGCAGAAGCAACAGAAGTATACGGGCCACTGAAACCACACCTTGTCAATCAGGTTGTCAGATCATTTTGAAAATCTTTTTACTAACCAGCATCAAATTCTTTCAAAAATTCATTGAGACCATGTTTTTTCTCTTTGATCTCTGTAGGAATCATAGCATTGCAACATTTATGAACCAGTGTGCTTCAGATAAAGCTGCAGCATTCAGCTTTTTCATGAAGCATGATGAGGTTTCCATAAATTGCAGCCCTGTCTCTCCTAGAGGGATATGAATAAAGTCTATTTATAGAATATTCAGCAAGTGGATGCAGGGTGAAAAATATCACTTGTGTCTTCAAAGACTAAATTAGCAAGTTTCTGTATGCTGGATGCCATAATCTTGTCCATAAGCTTTTTTTCTCCTCCAAATTTTATATTTTTTGCAGAATCACACACTAATCATGTAAACTGACCTGCATACAGCCTCAGTAATTTTTTTGTACATGTACATAAACACACGTGAGCTAGAAACACTATAAACACAAATACATAAAACTGTGTCTAGAAATAGGAACAGCAACAAACACATTTTACAGAAAAATGTGAAAGCTTAGACAAAAAATATGAACCTCCTTGAATGAATACCAAGATGATTTGGGTAAAGGAACAAAGACCACTAAATATTGCAAATACCTAATTTAATTCTCTTTGGTCACTTTGATTTAGCTGGCAGCAATAGAAATCTGTGCTGCAATGTGACAACCACAGGTAATACTACTACCAGTAATAATTGTTCACCCAGAATTCATTATGTGGTGAAAACCTATTTTTCCAAGGAGATTAAATATCCATTAGTCTCATGCTTTGTTTTTACTTGACATACACAAAAAAAGTATGCTGCTTTGGCATAAATAATTCCAAAACTATTTTTGCAGAAAAATATAAAAGGATGTACATACCTGGGAGCCAAAAGCCCTCTTCGTACAGCTTCATGCACATGTCTAGATAACAACTAAGAGGTTGAGTGTACATTGGTTCAGAATGATAGTCAGCAGTGTGTTTAAGTCAGTGATCCAAATACTGGTAATGCTGAACCAAATGAACTACTGTTTTCAATAGGAAATCAAAATTTTGAAAATCGCCTGTTTTGACAAGGCCTGAGGCTGTTAAAATTCCATGTGCTTTTTCTCTCTTGAGAAAAGATATATGAAATCTTCGGTTGATAGGATGTTCTGGATAGGTGCTATTATTAAGCCATGTGAAGAGGCATTGGTAATTATTATAAATTTTTTTTAGGCACCAGTACAGAAAAGTAGTTGGAAGAAGTTCTTTTCAAGAAGTTCTCTCAGTCTTTCCAGACTGATGTCCTACAGATAAAATATAACCATCTTCTTAAAGAAAATGTGTGGGTTTTCAATACCATGAAAGGTCAACCACTCTCACAGAATTAAGTTCTTAGAAGTTCTGGTGTTCTTTAGAGGAAAAAAAACCACTAAATAATAATAACATAATGAAGTTAGCTTGGCAACAAGCTTCCAGAAAAAACAAAAACAACTCTCTAAAGAAAATGTTAGAGAAAAATCATTAAAATCTCTGAGATGCTGATAGGAAATATTCTCAGGGTGCCCCAGAAAAAACTGAATTAAAATACATAAAAAGCTATTACATTTTCTTATAGCTCAGATAAAAATCAGGAATCCTAGGAGTTAGTACTGAAAACCTTGAGCATAGCATAATAGTTACAGAACTTTATTTAATAATGACTAATAATTCTAGATGTTTTAACTCCACATGATTAGCTTCTTGGCTGAACAAAAGAACTGAAGAGCAGCTTTCCTGCAACATCTTTAGGGCAAACTGTTCTGTGTTTAGCACTTCCACAAGAGAAACAGCAAAGACATATTGGTCTCTGTGTCCAATAAAGCCAGACACGAGCCCGATCAAAGAAATACATAACATACTCCAAACCTTGATCTGCAAAGGCCATGCAAGCACAGTGTTGGAGGCAGGCAAACAGCATCACTTTTCTGTAGTTGCCTGCACACCCTTACATGCCTGTTGCAATTCTGTACACCATCAGTACAAGAAGACAAGAAAATTTTGAAAAGAAAATGAGAGAGAGCAGAGCTAGGCAGGCCACTGCTGGCTCCCTTCTGTTGCACTGCATCATTTATTTATAAATATTAATAAACTCTATTTGTAATAGCACACATCCCAAAATTCAGGGACAAGAAGAAAAATACAAACCATGTAACTGTAAATACCACGACTTTTCCCCACGTGCTCAAGTAAATCGGGATTATTTTCACATGAATGTGCTGATCAGTAGGATAAGCACTGAATATAAATACCTGTTTGGATTTAGATTTGGTTAGGTTTTTTAGAAAGAAAGACCATGTTACCACATTTCAAACAAACATGATGCCATGTACTTTAACAAGAGAAAATTAAATGCTGAGAAGCTACTCCACTAGTCAAAATTTTAAATACATATTCTTTTAAAAGAAAAGATGACATGAGGAGAAAACAATTCTCTACCAGCAAGGTTTTCTTGTGTTAATCTTGGACCTTGTTAACATCTTAACTAAGGCAACAGATTCAGGGCTCCCATTCTAGTAAAGCTATTTAACTTTCACAACTTGTTTCTCCTTCCCTCATCATAACCCTATGTTCTTCATCTCACCTTAAATTCTAAATATAAATAATGTAATTAACTGAAGAAAAATTACAGTGCACGTAAGAGGCCTTTGCAGAGATTTATAAGCAAGTTAACTAGAAGACAGAGTTGGGCTGGAAATACACAGTCAAACCTGCCTCTAACTCACAGGTTGACCTTGAGAAGTTGCAAAACAATGACAATAGCCCTCACACCTGACCTGACTTGGCATTTCTTTTTAAAATTAAGATTGCCTCTGCTCTGAGTGGGGTCTGGACCAGATGATGACACAGGTCCAGTCCAGCTACACTGTATTGATTCCATACTGTACTGTTCAGCGCTTTTCAACTTCTTGAGAACTTTCAGAGCTCACTCACAATACTCTTTCAACAAAAATGAAACAAAAACAACTTACCTAAAGTATCATAAATTTACAATAAAGGTGGAAGAGAAAAACAGATGTTCTGAGACCTGGAACTTCAAGATTTTGTCATATATTTATGTCTTCCTTCTCACTCCACTTTGCTTTTGTGCCTCCACCTTTAATCTAAATTTTGTATTCTCAAACTATGGGTTTGTGGTATTTAAGTGCATTTGCAATGCACTTCAGAAGTGAAATTTAACTACTAGACATGATTTCATAATTTTAAAATATCCATTAAAATTTTAATACATGGCATTTTTAATTTGTCTTTATTCCTGTAAATATTTGTTCCAAATTATGCAGCAAGAGTGCTAAATGAAAGATGTTACAGTGCAGTCTCTACACAACGTATAGAAGAAACTAGAAACAGTGCAAATATTAGAAAAAGTGTTTCCATCTGTCATTCAGAAACTTCATACACAAACAACTATACAGACCTCCACACGCTCCCAGATCATTATGCGGATATCAAATTTGACTCCAATTCTGTATTTCCAGCTGTCTGGGACAAAGAAGAAGCATCTGCCTTTATTTCAGCTGTCAGTCTAACAGTAACTTTTAAGATAAATCACCCTCTATGAATAATTGATACTGCTTTCTTAGTTAGATTTGTGATTATTAAGTCATTATTTATTTTCACTGATGATTACTCTGTTTTCCCTTCTCGCGTTTAGTCATATAACTCTGGAGAAAAATGAAACTTCATCAGATAATTTGCAACTTCTGGTTAGAATTGATCAGTCAATTCTTAAAGAGTTTTGTATTTTAAAATATCTAGCAGCATAGGTATACACATCAAAATGTATTCTGTGATGGGGTCTCCTATGCACAGAACCAGCCTTGGATTATAAAGTACTCCAGCAGTGGAAGGTCTTAAGGTTGGTACGCTGAAGCCCAAAGAGAAGGGCATCAGTCATAAGACAATTTTAATGAGGATCACATAAAGAAGGGTTGGGATAGGGATGAAGGAGATTCCACTTCCTTAGCAAACTAATTCCACTCTCTTTCGCAGAACAGAGGATCTGAGTCTGCAATTCTGAAAGCAACCAAGGCAATCTTCCCACCAGCCATTCAGATCACTAACACTACAGAAAACTACCTGTGTTTCTCACCGGGTTTGTCTTCTGTCGGACTGATGTGTTAATTAGCACAGGGAGGTCTGGCAAGAGGCAAAGCAGGAACAAGTTAGGTAGTAAAAGAGAACAAAGTAATTCAGGAAATAATCTGGAGGAAGACCTGGCAGTGAGGGAAGAAAACTTGTTTTCAGAGGGACCAACTCCTTAATTTGACTTACCCAGCAGCTATACAAACACTACTGCCAAAACCCAGGAGTACACAACCAGGAAGAGGGGAATGCACAAATGCTCCCTCGGAGTAGCCCTCATCTTAGGTCAGTTAAAAGTCCTCCTCAAACTACATTTGAGGAAGGAGAAGGGAAGCAGTGGGTTTCAGGATCAGGAGAACACTACAAATTTGACATCCCATCTGAAGTTTCTCTGAGCCTTGATACTGAACTGGGCTTGGAAGAAACTGAGCATACATTTGTGGATGCTCTATCTGCAATTAAGAGTAAAACCATTTCCTACAGGTGTTTTCTTGCAATTCCCAGATCAGGAAAGTCTTTGGACAGAAATATCACTGTGACGCTGAGGAAGATATTTGGAAGTCTTCACGTTCAGAGAGACATAAGCCTAATGCCACCTCATTGTCAAGCCAGTGGCAGCTAAAGAGAGCAACAAAAAAAGAGCCAAATGACAAGAGAAAGGACTACTCTGACACACTGATGTGTAAATAAAGATACTGGAAGTAATTCAGTGTAGAAAAACATTTGCTTTGCTTATTAATCAGGGATATTGCCAGAAGCAAAATATAGTCCCATAGTTTTAGTTTAATTTCAAAACCGGTGTGAAAGTCACACGTTATTAAACCCTGAATAGGAGACATTGTTCTGACCCATCATTTTCTAAGCTTTATTCTCCATCATTCATTCCTAGTGCATTTTAAGCCAGTATCATGAGTCATTCACTGGTTAAACCGGGAGACTGCAAGACTGAGCTTCCCACTATATTACTGTCTTATTTTGTAGCCTGAGGCAAAGTAATGATCTTTTCTCAGTCTGTCTATATGTAATATGCACATTATGCTTCTCACAGGGATACGATTCGCTCACTGATGATAAGAAACATTTCAGTGTTCTCAGAAAAACAGCATCATAAATTCACAAGAGGTAAGCAACTGAGTGAAAACAACTGTCTTCTCATACCAGTGCAGTTGGACAATTTAAAAGTTACAACAAACTTTTTACCTAGAAATATACCATTCTTCGGTATCAAGCTCTCCAAGGTTTGTGTTTTTAATAAATAAATAAATAAATAATTTAGCTTCCCAGATCAGCTTCCAGCCTTATAAACATCATGTTGGCCAGAAGAGAAAAGTCAGTTCATCCTGCCCTGAGAGAAAGATACCCAATTTGACTGTTGAAGGACTTCAAATCTGGAGCCAGAAGGGATGAAATCTTCCACGTCATCCCATGAACCCTGAGAGAGAATGGGAACTGCGAGACTTGAGCTCTGTCAGCTCAGGAGGTCAACACAAGCCAAGAAAAATGAAGGAGATGCTGGAGAGCGTATTAGCACAAGCTGAGTTGGAAAGCTGACGTGGGAGGAGGAGTTCAGGGAAGGAAACAGATAAAATGGTGAAGATAGGATTTGCTTCTGCAGTTAAACAGACTTGCTCATTTATTTTATTAAAATGCCACTGGAGCCTTGGTCAGCAATGCAGTTGCAGAGACTGATAATGATATGTTTCTTCAGATACGCACAGTACGAAAGAGGAGCTCCAGCAGTTCTGCAAAATTTTGCAACATTTTATTCTGGGATTTAGTTAGAAACTTGAGCTATCAAAGAGGCTATCTGCTTACGTAGTCATGTTTCTGGCTCATATTTCACTTTTTTCTTAGATGCAATGCATGATGTCCAAATTAGACATCATAGGCTTTGGCTCCCCCATATCATACCTACGTTCTCCTTCCACATTTTTAAAAATCAGTTTGGATTATTCATTGTACAGTTCTTAGATTCAGAGTTATTGGGTGAAAAAGCAAAATTATTCTTTCATCTTCAACATTTACTCCCTAGGAACAGATTGATTATTTTAGAAGTCGCATGCACTGGTTGAGGTATTCCTTCAGAAGTGTTGAGGAATGTTTTGGAAGGAATGTTTTTGGCCTACTGTAATGTAATTTGGCAGAAACATGGTTTTCCCTGATGATATCTTGGCTTATTTATCTATGTTTATGTTGAACATAACACAGAAAAATTCTGTGAATTAACAAAACAAATATATGTTTCTATGTAGCTACTTAGACCTCTGTATGGAACAAGTCTGTAGGTGTATTTATGCAGGAAAAAAAATATGTATGTGGGCAGGCAATAGTAACAGTACCTTTTATCACATCTTATCTACATTTCCGGCATGTCAACAGCACACAAGTCAGAATCTTGAACAAAGAGGAAGATTTTACACTGAGACCTAGTCATTTAACTGACAGCAAGAACAACAAAGTTCATTTTCAGAAATGTTTTACCCTTAAGTATCCCAATTTAGATTTTGTTAACATAAATTGCACTGGATCCCAAATGCTGAAATGCTATATAAAAACAGATGCAGTCAGACAAGGCTACCTATAGCTCTTAACTCCTTGCAAATCTTGAATGGCACCCACCCAACCACAAGCAGGAAACCACAGAAAAAAATGTGTCTTAAGACTCTTTCAGAGATTCATGAGAGCTTTAAACAGACATTAAAACAAGTCAGTAGTTACACCTAGCATCCACTAGCAGCAAGTCACTAGTTACACATAAAATCCATCAACTTAACAAATAGGACTGGAATTACAAGTCACCCTAGCTTTGTATTATGGAGTCAGCATTTGCATCGACAAGACTCCTGAAAGGAGCAAATTTAAAGGACAGGACAATTAAAATGTTAGCCACCACCTGAAGGTTTATTTGCAAGAGTGCCCTCAACATTTCTACCATCAAAGAACTGCTGCTTCAGACCGAGCAAAACGTTAAGACCTAGTACTTCGTTTTAATTTGAACTGGATCTAGGCTCTGTGTATACAATAAACTGAAGTCACAGATTAGCTCAAGTAGGTAAACTGAGCTCTCCAGATGCTGCTCTGTACCAGCCAGAAAGTGCAGCTGAAATTATGAGATTCTCCGATGCACATACAGTTTTGCACAGGTCTCCACACATCTCTCAAAGCGACTCAATCTTTCTCTAATAACAACCCTTGGTTTTTCAGTTGTTGCGAGGAGATTTAAACTGAGATTCCTAAACTGAAACTTCAGCTGTGTCAGGAATCGTTAATCCTTTATATAGTAACCCAGAGTCTAATACATTTTGTGATGACAGATTGCAAATAAAAGCACTTGCAGGGCCATCAAACGTGCTAGGGGCATTGCTACAAAATGCAGCATAGGTATATGAGGTCAGAACTAGGTCATATTTCCATACTTCAAAAATTTGCCAAATTTCAAATTAGAGACAATCACACAATAGATCTCAAAACATGACAGTAAGAAGATAAAGAATCCCCTTGGTTAACAAACAAATCAAGAAAAGAATATACAAGTCTCAGATACAGCAGAAAGGCGAACAGATAAAACCTCTCTCACAATAAACATTTTCAGAGAACAGTAATTACAGGCAAGTATTTTTATCTTTGCTACAGATACAGCTTTGACATTTCCACTCTCTCACGGAAACTATGTTTTTAAAGTGAAAATATGAAACCAGTAAAAGGCAACTGTCAATTGCTGCATGTTTGTTGAATCTAAGTCAATAAAGGCCGGCATGTCTACTTTGCAATTATTTTTAACCTATCTCTGCACATGGAAGAGATCCAGGGGAGAATTTAATGAAAGCAAAGTGGTTTAGTAACTGACTTGCATTGAATTTTACAAATTTACAGCAAAGTTGAATGTCAACAGATACCAAAATTTACCAGTCTTCAACTTTGTGCCAATGCATGACCAAGAGGGAGCATTAGCCCATTAGACTACAAACAAAATGTTTATACAAACCAAAGCCACCAATGATAGAAAAAGAGGAAAAACCCTTTGTTTCTCCCAAGAATGCTTGGCTAATAAAGCAAATTAGGTAGTATGTACTAACTGTAAAAAAAGCAACTACAAAAAAAAAGATGTCATAGTGATTGCAAAATTGCAACAAAACCACCATCATTAAAGTAATTAAAGCTGGTCTAAGCCCAAATAAGAATTAAATAGTCTAAGAAAGCAAGAGAGAATACACCACAGATAGTAAACCTACACGGGATTTCACAGGACTAGCGAGTATAAAAAGTGTCAAGATTAACTAGGGAAGTTGAGGAAAACTAGAGTATACATCAGGATTTCCACAATACTCCAGTAGCCAGAACAGCAAAATCAAATGCATTTTCACACAAAGTATCAACAATCAGTTTAAACACTATTTTCCCAGTCTGTGACCTAGAATTTACTCACCCCCCCCCCCAACACCGTGACTACTTCTATAGGCTATGAAAGCTATAAACAAATAACATTAATTTGTAGTTAAGATCACGGATTATGAGTTTATGTAATTTTTTATCATATTCTCTGCTGATTCCTTCTGTATCTAGCAGTTACAGAAAGAAATTATAACCATCCTGAATACTTTGTTTTGAAAGAAATCTTGTGTTACCATCAAAATCCCAGGAATTTCCAGTTCTTCCAATACATTAAATCAATCACTGATGCTTATGAAGTTTCTCTTTCATTAAGGAAGTGTGTATATATACACAGCATGAAGTCAAGAACTCAGAATCAATTCCTCCATTCCATGTAGTATGTGCGTATCTCACATATGAGCAACAACCTCCCAAGTCAGTGTTAAGCCCCCAGGTAGTGTCCTTCTTTTTCCCAGTCATGTATATTCAAAGATAATAAATCAAAACCAACAAAAAAAAAAATGTCCCAGCACCACAGGACCTGAAGCTATGAGGAGCAGATACCAATGTAGGTTTAAAGAGTTAGACCAGGGATAGGCCAAGCCCTTTGAATGGCGTGAGGACAGCTCTTGACAGCCCATTCTCAGGATGTTCTCTTCCACATCAAGACCGGCTGTTCATGCAAGTTTCCTCCTGCATAACTGAGCCTCTCTCCACTTACCGTCCCTGTTTCTCATGGCCTTCCTCAGAGTTGTTCCTGTGTTTCACACAATGGTAAGCTAAATCAAGAGCTCATCACCTCAGCAGGGAGGAGGAGAAGCTGGGCTGTCTCCTGCCCTCCTCTTCTGCCCACCCTGACTCCTCACCGTGTGAGCCAGCGGCTCCTTTGTCGCAGCACTCAGTGCCTTCGTTACGAGGCAGACTGATCCAACCTCCTAACCTGACCCTCCCGAAAAAAAAGAGAAACTACTATTTTTTTTCCTGTTTTTTTTTTTTTCTGCCATTTTAGTGAGCTGAGTCACTGTGCCATGAAGTGACAGAGCCACAAACACGTAAGTTTCTTTCATGTAAGAGTGAGAGATGAAAGATAATGGGACTAAGCAACATCTGTTGGTTTTGATAGGAACAAGCCATTAATGGGACTAAGCAACATCTGTTGGTTTTGTTAGGAAGAAGCCATTTAAGTCTTGTCCTTTCATAAAGCCATACCCTCCTTTTCACTGCCATACCCTTCAGCCAATGTCCATTTACCTAAATCTCATCCGATTACAAAAGAAAATAACCGTAGAATTGAGATCTCTTCAGTTTCTTTTTTGACAATCCTTCAATTTTTGGTTTATTTATGTATGAGATCCTGAGGACAGGAGCTGCCTATTAATGTGTGCTCACTCTGTGCTGCTGCCTGGCACGATTCTATCAGACAGAACAACATAACAGTTATAACCACATGGACTAAGTCAAATACTGCCTAGAGAGAAAGCTTGGAAAAGATGGTGTTAAAAGATGTTTTGGTTATGCAGAAAGGGTAGAATTAAAATAATTTCCTGATATGAAGGAACCTGCTTTAAAAGGTATGTGATAATGGAATACATGTGTCAGAAGATAAGAACAACCTCCAGCAGCAAGGCCTCGAAGAAATTTTTAGAGAAGTACAATTAATTTCATTATACCCTGAGAAGAAAGTGTACCTATCAGTGTATTATTTTACTCATACTTCTCCTATGCTGCATAATGTTTGGTGAATAAAAACAGTTACATAGTAGCTTATTATTATTAAAATATGATGACAGTGCCTGTGTCTCCCCAAGCAGCACAAAACTCCAGACTCATATCCTCTGAAAAATCTTTTCATTTTTATAAGCCATCTGTCAACAGGCCATTTCTTCTCTGCCTTTCCTTTGATCATACAGCCCTAATTTTCTCAATGTGGCAATTAATCTCTTTTCACCCTGATTTTAATATAAAGATATTAGAAAACTGTCTGAAGCCTCCACATTGTACAGTCAGCTAATATATGCAGCCTTGTATTCCTATAATTATCCCTTTTTCCCCCTCCTTTCTCCCTTCTCCCTTTTATATATCATCTATCATATCCTGTTTCAATAGGACCACATGATCTTTTTGTGCTTGCTGAGTACCTATCCAGTGTGCTACAAGCTGTCCTGTAGCAGATAAAATCACCATCACCCACAATTCTGTTCCTCAAATTACCAATAGAAATCTCCAGGCTCTTTTTTCTTTGGCAAACTACACGTTGATATTATGTCTTCCGTTCATGCAGCACGCTGCTAAGAAAATGAATGGTGTAGATGTCAGGCAGAATAGCATGTACTTAAAATTCTTCGCTATTTCAGCAGATTGCCTTTTGCTTGCATTAGGTCTTATCCCCTTTAATAAAAAACTTTCCTAGAATGAATCTTTTGACGAATAGGTATTGAGATAGTCTTTGGGAAAATAAAATCATTCACTTAAGGAGAAGTAGAACATTTAATGTGATTGGATACATCATCCTTTCCTGAGTATTCATTTCATGCACAAAATCCTTTTGATGCTTTATACCTTTAGTGTCACAATAAAGAAATCTTCTTATTACTGAAGAACGATAAGAGAGTAAACAGCAGCTGTGTGATAGCACTGATGTAGCAGAACATATCCCCACGAGGATTCTTGACCTTTCAGCCTCGGTTTTCGATGCTGCAGCTAAAAATATCTTTTCTCCACTGACAAACATTACAGCTACATGCTGCAGAATAGCAATGAGGAGCTTTATGCTTTAATGGCTTTACTATAAATAGAATCTCTTCAATGCTAAAAGCTCTTCATTAAAAGGATTAGTGACTACAACACACAACAGGAACAACCAATACCAAACCTCAGGCTTCGTAACACAAATATTTTAAATTTACTAGAGTTAAGATTTCCAAAGTAACTGCGTAATTTGGTGAGTAAAGCAGAATGAAAAAGAACTCCCTCCTCCCATGCAACGTTTTGGAGAGCTGTCTTTCATATAAAATTAATAGTTTGAGGAATCGTCTTCCTAGTATTCTCATTTTCTCCAGTTCAGTGCCAAATTGACTGTATAATGCAATGTCAAAATGAAGTACAAAGTCACAACAAAACCGATGTCAGTACTTGAGCATAATAAATGATCAGTTATCTGCTAGAGCGGAAAAATTTTCTTTCCTGCCCAGTTGAAGACAGGGACGCAAATTCTCACATGGCTAGGCTGCGGCTCTGCAGCGCTCAGCTCTATTGCAGTAAGACTCACTCCCAGTGACTGAAGTAGGAGGGTGACAAAGACAGGGACGATGAGGAGACAAGCAGAATGGGAATTCTGCTTACCATTTCAGGATAAACACTTAATAAAGCCAATGTTTGGAGGTTACTTTGAGATACATTGGCAAATGTATCATTAGACTGATGGCTCAGAATTACTATGCCATGGCAAAAAGATCGGAGACAAGATGTAAATTAAAGCAGAAATAAGGCACATTTTTAAAGTGATGAGTTATCCTAACATAGCAACAGTGAAAGACTGACTAGGAAGTCAGAAGATTTGAGGAAGAAGATAAATACTACCTGCCAAACATGAGATAAATTGGCCATCTACAAATATTAGAAATAACAAGCTTATCGAGTACCCTGTTAACAAAAACGTGTCTAAAGCATTCAAAGTTTTTTAAATATCGCTGATAAAAACTGTGGTGTATGTGCAGTCAATCAATGAAATGCAATCCGCTCCAAGACTAATTGTATTTGAAGACACACAGTAACCCTGCACATCCATTGTGAAAGAAAACTTTCATTCTCAGATGCACTTTACTTGCTCCCATCTTAGCCTGGACTACCGAGACACCTTTCAATGAACCATGCCTACAATTAGCAGTGCTTACAGTGAGCCTTATAAATGGGCTAGTACATATTCTAAGTACTAGTCAGACCTGGGCCCATCCAAGCAAGACTTCAGAAGGGTTTTTCTTGCAGCACCTTGGTATATATGTGAAAATGTTATTCCAAAATGCCCCAAAACACACCACCAAAAGAAAATGTCATCAGAGAATAGGAACTGAAAGTCCAGAGGGTCTATCAAGCCTTCAAATCCCTGAGGTTGTTAAAGATAGGATCATCTGTCTATGGATCCATTCTATGTTTTTAATCGACCAAACAGCGCACCATCTGATTGCCCATCAATGAATTCCACTCATGGTCCTTTGACTTTTTTGTTGTTCTGCAATTATGGTTTTGCTTCCTCGTTTTTAACATGCTTGAATTGAAGCAGATGTGGTAAGGTAATTCAAATTTTTTTTTAATAAAAGGCATAGTTTTGATTAGTTGGAACTAACAGCACATTGAACTATATTATGGCTTTTCCTTTTTTATATTTGTTTATTGTTAGAGAACAGACATTTCATCAAACACAAACCAAATTTAGATTACCGAAATAACTAAGGTTGGCTTTTCCCCCTCTGACATTTAGACAAATGGCAAATTTTATTCCCTGCAAAAATTGCTAATATGCAGAACTACATACTTTTTTCATTTTAAATTAGAGGATTTGCTACTAACATGCCATATGCTGTGTGATATGTTTAACAGAATGCTACACTTCTAATTGCATACCAATCAAGGGCTCATATTTTCCAACAATTAGCGGGGTAAAGTATAAATTTCCTAGTGTCGGTGGTGTTTTCAGGCATCCAACAGAGCCTACAATATTTTAATCCACACATCTTCAAAATCACAAACATGATTTGGCTTCAGTAAGAGACCTCCACACACAGGAGACTGGAAAGGAGAGGATGGGGAGAGAGGAGAATGAAAGAAGCATTTATACTGACAGCACCATCCTTTTCACTTCCCAGGATTTCCTGTAGAAGTTCTAAGATATTCAACCCCAGAATGGGGTAGAGATCTCAGGTGGGGTTTTATGGGGTGATCTGGGGTTTGGGTTTGGGGTGTGGGGGGGTAGTAATCATTGTGTATCTATTTATAATGCCTTGACCTTCCATAATGAGGTTTCCCTGCTAACAGGAGTTGAAAGGAAGAAATACACAGCTGTTTCTGACATCTTAAGGATCTTACAGAATAAGCTTATCTGAACATCTGAAAATCACCCAGTTTCATGGGTAAGCCCAAGAAACCAAATATTCAATATTCTTGCCAATTATAGCTAGTTTGAATGGGGTATGGGAATGAAAAAATCAGGAAACAGCTCTATAGGTAGATCTCAGCAACTTCCACTTTCTTAGGCTGCAGAAGGTATCCAGTCCTGATCTTCACCATACAGCTTTAGAAAGGTTCAAAGATATTTTATGCTGACATTAGCTTGCTTTTTAAGTGTATCTATTAACTTACTTGCTGATATTCAAATTTCACTAACAAGTGATGAGTCTTCCCATCATATCATTTATTATTTATGATGGAGCAGGAGTGAGCTACTTAATGAATAGCAAGATGACTCAGACTCATTTTAGTCCCTGTTTCAAAATAGAAAAAATCCCAAATGACTTTTCACCTAGACATTATTACATATGAGTAAAGTTTTACTGAGCAAAATATTTACTTGTGTTTTTTTCAGTGTTTGCAAACTTTACTAAATCCACTTTGCCATCAGAATATGAAGTAATGACAATTAAAGACTGTCTAATCACTGCTTATATAGTTTTAATTTACTATTAATTGTCAGATACTGTGTATTTAATTTCTAGTGAAATGCTCAGGGCAACTCCACTTTAGCACTGAAAATATTTGAACCTGTACTTACATCTCCTCTTCGTTCAGTGTTACCTCAGAGCTCAGAAAAGCCCTTCATATAACCTCCTCTCTAGATTTTAGCATGTCAGGAAAAGCATCGGAGCCATCACTACAGTACTTCAGTTTAAAGCTTCTTCCCAAAGGTAGTTCAAAGACTTTATTACTGTAAGTCTGCGTATAAATAGTACCATCCAACAGCACTACCCAATGATATCCAAAAGAGGGGCACACTGGGAATATGCATGTTGCTAGTGTGAACTTTTACGAAAAATGAAAATAACTGAACAATCAAGGGTCACATTTGGAATCTCTCCAACTGCGAAATGTCCACTATCCCACACAGAATACAGTGAGTTTCTAATTAGAAGATTAAACTATGATGTGAGATAACTGAAGGCACAGTCAACCTGCTTCAAAACTCCAATGGAGCAACATTTTAGTCAGTGTCTACAGGCAACAAAATCTGAATAAAATGTAGTTCCTGGGCTAAATGAAAGCTCTGGTTTTCTGTAATGGTGTAGTCCCTTCATCTTTAAATTTAGATATGTAACAATTTTCTGTTGAGTTCATACCATTGAACTATCCAACTTAATTTGACTAAAGGTTTGATGATTATTAAGGCATGCCGTGTGGTAAATGAAGAGCTCCACAAACTGAAACTCCAGATGAAAGACAGAGACAAATGCCATCTGTGGTATTTTACATAAATTAAGTAACACTACTGAATTATTACCAAGTTGCCAGTGCCAATGAAATACAAAAGATACTTTGAAAGAGAAAAGGGATTAAGACTCATGTTATATAGTGTGTCAGAGTTGTTCTTAACCTCACACAAAACCTTGCCTAAGAAAACTTATCACAAGAACAGAAGAAAACCTGTGAAGGTTAGCTCCGCGTGATGACCAAGTAGTTGGATTTTTTCACTCTCTGAAAATAACAGAAGAATTTCAGTCTGCCACCGTGAGTTTTGAAGAACAGTTTCCAGATTATCATCACCAACCGCTATTACAAGCTGCCTCCCCTATCAGGCATGTATTGATACCTGTCACAGTCCTGGTTTGCCTCTGCTCATTTTTACTTGACTGAATTATGCAGAGCTTTCTGAATGGACATCCTGCACCAAAATGATGTACTGTGACAGCTAAAAAGCCAAAACAATTTCTCACAAGCAAACAATTCTGTATTGTCTCATTTTCACTCCTTGCCTTGTGTCATTCTAGCATATTTTTTACCTTTGTGTAGTATCTATTGTTTTCGCAGAGATTTCTGAGTATTATTGGCTCCAAGCAACCGCATGGATGCAGTACAACCTCCCCGGGAGACAGTAACTGAAAGGAAATATCGAGATATTGAAGTAACATTCTGTGGTGGGTTGACCTTGGTCAGCTGCCAGGTGCTCACCCAGCTGCTCACTCACTCCCCCTCCACAACAGGACAGGGGAAGAAAAAAGGGATAAAAAAGCTCATGGGTCAAGCTAGATGACGAGATTGCTTACCATTCACTGTCACAGGCAAAACAGACTCAACTTGGGGAAAATTAAACTTATTGCCAATTACAGTGGATTTAGATGGTAAGAAAGTAAATCAAAAATTAAAACACCTTCTCACATAGTCCCACCTTCTCCCCTTCACTCCCGACTCCTCTCCCCTCCAAGGGGCGCAGGGGTTGGGGCTGGGGGTTGCGGTGGGTCCCTCGCAGCCCTCTGGGCCGCTCCTCCCTCCTGCCCCGTCTCCCTGCTCCAGCCGGGCCCTTCCCCGGGCTGCAGTCCTTCAGGGACAACCTGCTCCCGCCTGGGCTCTCCACGGCCGCAGCTCCTGCAGGAAATATCCCCCCGCTGCGGCGTGGGGCCCTCCCCGGGCTGCAGGGTGGGTCTCTGCTCCCGCGGGGTCTCTCCAGGGCTGCAGGGGATCCCTGCTCCGGGCCTGCAGCACCTCCTGCCCTCCTCCTCCTCCGGCCTCGGGGTCCCTCTGCTGCTGCTCCCTCCTTGGCTTCCTCCTCCTCTGCCTGGGCCGCCTTTGGCCCTTGCTGAAACCTGGTTTCCCCCGGGCGCTCCCAGCTTGGCTGAGGGGCTCAGCTGTGTCCTGCGCTGGGGCCGTTGGAGCCGGCTGGGACCAGCTGGGACCAGCTGTGTCCGGCACGGGGCAGCCCCGGCCTCTCCCCACAGAGGCAACACCTGGGCATGGACACCCCGTACATTTTGATTTCCAAGGTTCTGTGCGTGCCTGTGGCAAAAACCATAATTATTGTGTAATGAAGAATAATCTAAACTTATAATTCATCTGTATAACTGGGTTTCTTAAGAACTGTTGAATTTCCAGCTAGCAACACCAAAGGATACTACAAGAAACACATCTTTGATTCTACATTCATAAGGACAATACAAGTCACCTGGATAGACAAATGCCACTTTGTCGCTCAGAATACAAGCCTAGATAATAGGAAGAAAAACTGTTATGTATCTGGCCATTTAGAGATTGAGCTGCAGGCATCAATCCAATTCTTACTAGACAGCTACCCAGGTGCAGGGTTTACAGCCACAAATGGAGAGTTTTCTCGGCATCAGGGCAAATGACAGCAGGAAGGAGCCTTTTCTTCAGAAAATATCTTCTATAGCAATATCATCAGCACAGCTGGGGGAATGTCACAGACCTGGCGAATATGACAACATTCCAGCTGTTCAGAGAAATGACTCCCAAAGTCATGTGGAGCATCTTCCTCACTGTTTGCTAAGAAAGACATTAAGTGATGAAAAAAACCTAATAGCACAGGAATTTCACATCAGTGGACAAACTACTCCCATTTGAAATATTATAGATGCTTCTTCACAATATGATGTTAATCTCTGACAGAAATAAGGCCCGCTACTGCTTTACTACACTATTGGTCATGGTGTCGAGTACCTGAAACTTGACATTTAATCAAAATTAACTTCTGAAAGTTTTGGTGGTGTTTTGTATTTTCTCAGAGTGATTACATTATTATCCACCTTAAACGTTCAAGATTCTGCTAGAGAAACACTAGAGAGCCAGCAGCAACCTGCGAAACACTTACGTTGTAGCCAGATACCAACAAAATTCACACTGCTCTTAAAACACAAACTTTTGGTATAAGCCAGAAGGTTTAATAAGCCGGATTTACTTCATTGTTGCCTGTTTCAAACTAATGGTTGTAAGAAAGGCAATGTTGGTTTCAATAGCCTGCATCATGTTCTGTGAAATATTGTTCACTATAATTTTAGTGATTAATAAAGGACAAGAGATAGTCTTGAAAATGAAAGCACAGATTTACATTATTAAGGTAGAGATCATTGAGTATCTGTGTCAAAAATAATGTTACTGAAGATCTAAGCTCGTCATCCAGATCTAAGAAAACAAAAACACACTTTAAAACAGACACAGACAAAGATTACTGAGATAATTGTGGGGTGGGCAATAAAAAACCCCCTATGCTATCAAAGAGACTAAGAGCGGTAGTCCTGACTGCTGTCTTAAAGTACACAAAAGAAAGAGCAAGAGTAAAAAAAAAAAAAAGGCAGACATCAGAGAGAGAGAAAAGCTATTTAAACTAAAGAACAATATTGACATGAGAACAAAAGGGCTGGAAATGAGTCACAAATAAATTTAATCTTGAAATTCCTATTCGCAGCAAGATTCTCAGACAGTGCTCAAGAAGTTTACAAAAGGCTCTCCAAACAAATTATATTGAGATGCCTTCTGCCATCTACTTCTGAATTAAATAACATAAAGATGTATATTTCATGTTGTGAGATTAATTTAAAACAATATGGAGACAATGCAAATCACTATCTATTAAGCACCCATAAACAGAAATAATACCCTTCAATGCAGCCTAACTGTTTAACAAAAATAGTTCATAAACAGTGAATAGTGAGCACATTGCTGATTAATACCTTCATTAGGAACAGATGTTCAGAAAGTCACTGGTTGCTCCAGCAAGTTATAGAAAATTATAGTCGCTAGGAAACCAGAAGAGGTCATTTTGCCTCTTTAACAGGCAAAGTTCAGGATGTTCACTCCAATTGACAGATGTTTACTGATATTATTTTCTTTCAAATCTCAAAATTTAGATTACATTTCTCACTCATTTTTCATTACCTCTCACTGTTTCGCTACCATTATTTGGTTATTTCATTAGCGAGAGAAACCTGTATGTTTTCTTTCTGGATGTGAAGTATATATGGAAAAAACCATGACAGTAAAGCAAGAGGTGATGCTGTTATTGGGAGTGAAATGCCATGAAGAAGCCCACTAGGCAGGACAGCGTGGACACCCAACCCCATGGGGTCAGCTCCTGTTTTGGGGGGGTTATACACGGGCCTAAATTTCTGGGCAGAATGAAGGAGCTACAAATAGATCTCATTTCAAACAAGGGCTCTGAATCCAAGTGGCCTAATGTATAGGTGCAAAGTCATGTTTTACCCGGTCTACTAGTCTGAGCTATGAGTAAGACAAAGCCCAAGCCAAGAAGCTCTGCCAGATCTGAGCTGCTGACCCCCACACTCAGCTGGAGTGTGGAGCCTGTGTGAAGTGTAAAACCAACTCTGAGACTTCATGTACCACTAAAACAAATTTACTAAATGCTCCCACAGCTGGGAGGGCTGTTGGAAGACTTCCAACCAGAAAAATTCAGGGCTGGTGGCTCCTAGTTTCTGAAGTTTCTGATTTATGGTCTCCAACACTTTTAATACCTGGGTTTTTCCTTTAGCTTGAACAACCCAAACCCATCATTCACTCAGATAACTGACAATTGACTGTTTATCGAAGTACAGAAATGTAATTATCACTTAACACTTCTTTTAATTACTGAGGATTGCTGCTGCTGCTGCCTTTTTTCTTTCCTGAAGTTTTCACATGAGGCAACCAATTATTTCTCTCTGTGTAATTCCAGACACTGACGAGACATTTTACCCTTTCTATATACTACTAACATTTTTAATTAAGATTCTTCCTTATTTCATCTCTTGTGTCTGGCCTTGATATAAAAGTTCTGTAACAGCTCTGTACATGTCTGATATCATTGAGCCACAACTTTATACGATATTATAGAAAATTTAATGAGTAACAGAAAACAACTTGAATATCTTTTGATGAAAGCCCTTTCATACAAAGACATCCTACAGAACACATTTGCTCAGCTCCTCTTTTATATCCTAAAATGCACAAAAAATAGCGCTTCTCCTTCTGTAACTTTTTCTAATGTACCCATAGGTAAACAGAAATGTTATTAAAGTGAGCCTGAATTTCTGGTTAATAAGGATACAGATACTAAAATTAAAAGTTTAAGTTTGCTACTGATTATACACTATCAATAAGCACACACAATCACAGCTCAGGAAAGATTTTCTGTTTGACTGGCTTCCTTTGTAAAATTAAATCAATTAATGATTAAAATCAATCAAATGAAATTAACTTCTTTCTGGCCTAAAACTGTACAACCTTTCCTTTTTTAGAAATATTTTATAATTGCTTAATACAAAGGTCTGGGATACAAACAAAAACAGAAGTAAAATCAAGTTCTGACGTTGTTTTAACAAAGAGACAATAGGGGGAAGGAACAGGCTAAGAAAAAAATCACAAAATAGACCAAAAAAAAATCTCTTATCATAAAAAATAAGACAATTAGCTGCCAATTTTGAGAGAGACAGACTAAAAAGGAGAAAAGGAGAGAACATGAAAGAGAGTACTTCAGTCAAAGCTTATGTTTCCTCATACAAATCTGTCTGTTCTGGTCTGTGCTCGTACTGTTGAGGTTTTGACAGTTGGAAGCTATTAATTTCAGTATTACAAGGCTTATTGAGGTGGATTTATGTTCTTTATAGTCGTTAATTCACTTCTGCTTCCTTGACAAAATAAAGGACTACTTCAGAATGAACACTGAAAATTAAACCAAATTCCCTCCCCTCAAAATGTCTGTTTGTCAGAGAACTTCTGATGATGATAGGTTATGCTGGCCTCAATTTACGAGTCAAAACACATGGGGGTGGGAATACTTGGAAAATTTTGGTTTTGGTAAAATACAAAAATAAAAGGAAAACTTCCCATTTAACTTGATTAAGTACAAACTTTAAACTACAACACAGTACCTTTGCACTTCTACCGAGAAGATGTAATGGTCCAATCAAATAACACACTTTATCAGTAAAAAAGAGTCTGATCCAAACTACCATGTAATCAGTGAAAAGACTGCTTGCATTTACAACATCCATGGCATTCAGTTCCAACCACATGCATTATTTTTTCAAGTGAAATAAAACAAAAGCCAAAAAATGTCAGAAGCCAGATAAGGGAAGCTCAGCGTATGTGTTCTGGAATAAGGCCTCCTTTCTTGCTTACTGCCCAAAACCAATTACACATTGAACCTGTCCTACACAGGCTATTCAGAATATTCCTCCATTACAATTAGCATATTTTCCATTTCTCATTCTTTTCACACTTAACTGTACAATTTGTTTTAATTGCTGGGCAATTAAAATCCTGCCTGATCAAAGCACCTTTCTTGCCTCTCTTGTTAATACATACATCTTCTGATCTTTTTTCCTTCTTTCTGTTTTTAATTGTCCAGAAGTTGAATCATATTTTTCTAAATTTTTATTCAAATGCTATCTTCTGTGTCCATCAAAGTAATAGAAATCTATTTCTCTGCAGATTCAGTGTTACTTTTCACCAACTGCTTTACAAGACAGCTTTTCTGTCTTTTCAATCTTGTTCCTTATAATTATCTTCACAGCTCTTTTTGAAAGTGTAACCCATTTTCATAATTATTTCGATAGCTTTTCATTTTTTAATTTGGATGTTCAATTAATCTATTATTCAATTTACTTCTAACAATACCTAGAAAATTAAGTACCTTGCATAATTGTGCAACAATTTATCATCATTATGGTGTTCCTCAATCACCTGTTATGGCTTAACCGAAACATCGTAAGCTGTTGTAAGCAATATTCCTACAAAGAAGTAAACTATGCAGAACTTTTTTTTTTTTTCTTAAAAATACAATGGTTTTCTTAATGAAATCTTAAAAACAAAGTCACTCACTCAGCATAACAAAATCCGTTAGGCACATGTGCCTGAATCAAGCTTGAATGAGTTAATTTTCCTTCCATCACAATGTCCTGTCTCTCCTTTTCCTATTTGATTAAACACCATTATTTGGTACTTTCCCCTCTGCCAGTATTTCTGCTGTAACATTGTGTTGAAAACCTTAATGGTCTTTAAAAAAATCTAGACTGCATTTATTAACAGACAGTTTCTATTCAGGACGCTCTTACGCCAGAAGTTGCCCTACTTCAACAATTTTTTCCCCCTCAAGACCCAGTCCTCTGATGGATTCCTGGAGATCAGTCAGCTCTTGATTTTGCTAAATTAAAGAAATGTGTCTCAGAGACATACTGCAACTCAAAGCAAGCAAGACTGTGTTAGATGTCTAAGTAGTGAACACAGAACTTACCTGCCAGATGTACTCACCTTTTGGGAATTGATCTAATTTTATTCAGTGTAGTACCACCATAGAATAAACCCAGCAATAAGTCTTCATTACTTGATCACCTCCAAAACTTTACTTTTTCCTATTCTGGTTTGATTTGAGCTCTTCTATAAGACGCTTCCCATGGGAGATTTCATTACAGTCTTGGACAAACGTCACATACACCTTTCTTCATAGCTGAATTACACTGGTAGCTCAGAATAGCACTTAATCAAAACTTTTCCAGTCACTTCAGACAGCAGAACTTCTAGCACATTTCTGTGTTATTAGTCTCAGAAAAGATAACTTTCTTTTCTGGACAACATTGCATCCATTTCATTTACGGTACTTTGTTTTTTGAGATTATGGAAGATTATAAGAAATACAGATAAAGACTTCTGACCAAGACCTGTAGTGACAGGACAAGGGGCAAGGGTTTTAAACTGAAAGAGGATAGATTTAGATTGGACACAAGGAAGAAATTCTTTACAATGAGGGTGGTGAGACACTGGAACAGGCTGCCCAGAAAAGCTGTGGAAGTGGAAGTTCATTGGAAGTGTTGAAGGTCAGGTTGGACGGGACTCTGAGCAACCTAATCTAGTGTCCTAGATGTCCCTGCCCATGGCAGGGGTTTTGACTAGATGATCTTTGAAGGTCCCTTCCACCCCGAACCATTCTATGGTTCTGTGTAGTAGTCTGATCTCTTTTTGGAGAGATGGTGAGGCTTATCTTTGAGCCATCAGCATTTCATCAGTTTATTCTTCCTCTTCCTGTCTGCTTTCCTGTCTTCTTTTTTTTTTAAGCAAAACCCACTAGTTTCACATTGGTGAAACTGGCCCTAGACCAATACTTAAGACAACTCCATTAGTATTTATTACTACATTTTCCTTCCTGTCTCTTCTCACTGCTTTGTTAGAAATGCTGGACCTGCAGCTTCAGCTACCAGCTCTTCCAGAAATCTGACATGAAGTAACCACTGGCACTCCACCCAACCTGTCTCAAGCTATCTGTCTTTATGCAAGAGGTTTTGTTAATTTATTTTCACTTTAGGGTGCTCTCTATTCTTAGCATCTTTTCTTTGAAAACACTACTGGTCCGGTTATGTCTGAAACCCTTTCTCTACAAGTTTTTCCTTTCAGTTAAGAGTTACCAAGGCTTCTGTAGGAATTAGAAACAACAGCTGATGCAAAACATATCACACAATAGCATGTTTTGACATGCAAGAACATTATTCGTGTGCCAGATGCCCTAGTTTTATCAAGTTAGTCCATTTTTTCAACGTACTACCCCAGTCCCTTAACACTTCCCAGTAACTAAAGCATGTTGCTTGTTTGACATTGCCAAAATATCCCCCAAAACAGCCTGCACACAAGCTGTTAAGATATGAAAGTGTTCCCACCTCTCTTGCATCTTAAAAATAAAAATGAAAAACCTGAAGATTTTTCTAAATGGATTGAAAAGGTTGGTTACCTAGTAAAATCCATTTACCACCAGATTGTTTCTCAGTTTTGGTCTTCCTATGAATCAGACTCTTATTCTCTACCTTACAGACAGCTTACTCTTGAGATTTTCTGGCTAACACTCTTAGTTTCATCTCTCTAATGATGATAATGGCCAGACTACCGTAACTCTAAACCAGAAATAATTTAAAGAATATTTTAGTTTGATGAATGAACAGAATGACATTCATAATTTTTTTGAAGGGCAGACGTTCATATATCCTGCTGAACTCTCCATATTTCCAAGCTTATATCTAGATAATCTACATGGTCCTGTGGAGGGCGTATGAGGGGTTTGTTTATTAAAAGAGAAAGTAAAACTACTTCCTTACAGTTCCCCATTAAAACTAGTCTTTGAACAAACATCCAAGACAGCCTTGGAATTTCAAATACGGTGGAAGAGCAATATTGTAGGACTGTCCCAACTAAAGCAAAACTGTTAACAATTATCACATCTGCAGAGATCTGGCTCTTTTTATCTAGGTCCTTGGGGACAACAAGCTGTCAGGGTGTCAAGATGGCATCCAAAACACAGCCTTAGAGATGTATCATTATCACTTCCTCATCTGCTCACTGACAGATACTTTAAAATATTTTCCTCTGCACTCAGGATGTGGTGATTTGACACTGCTGCAATCCCTAATTGTTAATCACATAAATTGTGGAAAGGAAGATTTAATTATGGTCTAAGGTCAGACTGGAAAATGCAAAATAAAATGGGTGAGTAGTTTCAGTAATTAATTTCAAGATCCATGAAATATATAAGCTGTGAAAATTGATTCTGATTTGGTGCTCTCTAAAACATACAATGAATTATTAAGATAATTTCTTTTAAAAGTAATGCTTCCATAAGATGTTTTGTGAAACTTAACTAGACAGAACTTCCAAACAAGCTGTCATGAACCACATGTTCATAAAAACTTCAAAACACTTTTAAATCCACCTCTCCTATTGATTCCAACTACCTGTGAGGGACAATTTAAAACCCCCCTTCAATTCTGAGTTTTCTCTCAGTATGCCTGCGTAATGCTGGTAGATACACTATTTATTGTGAGTCCACAACAAAATGTGTAGCATTCTCTACCTATAAGTAAATAATTAAGACTTTAGTTACTAACCATCACTTTTCTTAATTATGATCTGGAGAGCATTCGGTAGCAGTGTTGTTAGTTTTCCCTTTAATCACATACTAGAAAATGAAATGCACTGCATTGTGAAAAGATATCCATGATTAATTTAAACATTATAAACTGTCTTGAAATTTGTATATATTATGAAGGAAGAAGTGAAGAATGAATGAAATGAGTGAATGCAATTTTAAAAATGAATGAAAGCAAAAAAGCTATTTCTGGACTTTCCCCACGGTGAAGCTTGTCGTATGTATGTTTCTTAGAATATTATTTCAAATGCTGTCTTTAGAGTTCATGTATAATCATTGGTTTTCAGTTATTCAGTTAGTTTCTATAGAGAAAGAAAAGTATTTGCCTGATACATTAAAACATCTAGTATTTTTAGGTGTCCACAGTTCTAAATTCCTAAATTAAATTTCTCTAATAAATCTTCACTCTTATACATATGAGAATCATCAGGAAAAGATGTCTTTACCTTGTGGTTGCAGGCAGTGAAGGAAGTTTATTTTGCTTTATGTAGTAGAATTTAAAACAAGTTCCTGTTGTGAAATTTGTGTACGTGCAAAGCATTGGGAACCTCTCGCTTAAGAGGTACTTCTCATTTGAATGCAGGAATATCCTGAGTCTGGCCTATTCCAGGTTCAATCAACAGTCTATTTCAAACTCAGTCTATTTCAAGTTCAATAACAACATTTTGTGCATAGCATTTGTACCTATGATAATTTTGCTATGAAATGCAGAAGAGTACCGTCAAACTGATAAGTGTTCGGTTTCAGAATTTTGCTTGCTTGCAAAACTTAGCAACATAAATCAAATAAAGATTGAAAAAATATTGCACAGCCAGCAACTACAAATGCCTCCATCTGATCATTTTCAAATCCAACCATGGAACTTGCACGACATATGCCTTTGAAGAGTCTTGGTTCTCCTCATTAAACTTTGCAGGCTATGTTTCCTTGATTTGATGATATTAATATATTCACCTTAAAACCACAGCTATTCCTACATTTGGTTTGTTGCCCAGCAGTAAAAAGAAAATATGTCATAAATTTTAGAGAACATTGGACTTGGTGGTGTTGAGCAAGATTATGTTTTTCAATTACATGTGATTTACTAACCTGCCTAATAGACAACTTCATTTTACGGAGATCTCCTAAATCTTAAAATCAATTTTAACAACATATTAAGAACTCTCACTCTAGCCTTTGACGTATTTTCTTTTTTATGATTCCTCATGTTTAAATACTTGTCCCTTCCCCAGTCATTTAATTGCATGAAATCATAACCAACAGTGTTCACTAAGAGCCACTTTTTTTCCTCTGACAACCTTCAGAGCTGACTTCTTACCCTCAGACCAAAATTTCAATGCCACTAACTTTTAATTCTACTCTTTGCCATGCATTTAATGAAAAAAAGACAGGATTGTCAAATTTACATGAAAAATTATTTCAATATGCTTTTATAAATTTAGAAAT
This sequence comes from Strix aluco, assembly GCF_031877795.1. NCBI lineage: Eukaryota > Metazoa > Chordata > Aves > Strigiformes > Strigidae > Strix > Strix aluco. The sequence continues at coordinate 4,879,292 of NC_133931.1, read as the reverse complement.
GTAATATTAATTCTAATATGAATTAAACATGCCAAATTTAAAAGGAATTTTGAAGTCCAGCTTTTATAAATTTGAACAAGAGCCAGTCATTTTTTTAATCAAAACTATGTTAAATATTCATTCATGTTTCACTGTGAGCACTTATAATAAAGTAAACCCATCAATGTAACCATCAATATAGCAAAAGCCTTGAATAATCATAGAATCAATTTTATTGCATAACACTAAGGCAAAATTTTCAGCCAATATATGCAAAGATTGTATTACAATGATGGCTAGTAGTAAAGGGTTCACATTAAAACTCAAGTTATCCTTAACATACAGAAAAGCGAAACTCAAAGCGAAGCAAGGCTATGACTGCAAACAGTGTGATGATCAAGAGAAAAAAAAAATATCTGGCTGACACTACAGTACTACATTATTTTTAAAGTACCTTCTTACCAATGACATCAAAATATTGGACAAGGCAGGACAAGAAAAGAAACTGTAGAGTACTGCCTTATTAATGATATATATTAAGATTACAGTTCTCTTTTAGTGAAAATGTTAACAGTCAACGAACTTTTAAGATAGCTTGTGTATGTTTATCTCATTATTGGTACTTGGTACAGATTACTCCACTAAAAAGCTGATTCTTACAAGACAGTTAAGGTCAATCACTTCAAAATATCAAGAAAAAAAACCAGAGGGAAAACAGAACTCGCATTACATTTTAGGTTACTTGAAACACGTAGCACTTTTCCATGCTTATAAGAGTTGAACAGGAAATATATTCTGGCACTGAAAGACAACTTAAACTCCAAAAGACAGTATGTCACCTTGTCTAAATACATGTGTACACACACGCGCGCGCACACACACTCATTTCAACAACTTATTACTCCCACCTACCAATCTGAAAAAAACAATTTTTTAATTCTTCCGACATCCCACACAGTAATAAAAGCAAAATTAGCCTGTACTGCCATGGTACACTTTCTGGAGGGACTGCAGTATTTTTCCTCATGATGACCGCAGCTAGGGCTACCACATTGTGAAACCAACTAGCAAAGATTTAACTGCTGAATATTTGAAGTTATGGTTAATTAAAAGAAACTAAAATTTCTCCATTGTTTTTAATTTTCATTTTTTGCTTTTGTTTTCAAGTAAAATCAGGCATTTAATCAAAATGTTCTTTTTGATAATCTCCACAGTGAACTACAGCTTCTACACAGAATCACAGAATCGACATGGACATATTTTTTCAGTTACACAAAATAGATAATATATTAAAATAGCAATTTCAGACTGAGAAAATATTAGACAAAAAAATAAAGTAGGCTTCTGCAAAACCAGCATTTTCTGCCACCGGAACTTTCCAAAAGGAAATATCCTATATAACTTGTGGCAAATCAAGTATTTGATATCCCACAGGATCTCCCTTTCCCTGATTTATTTAATGCAGAAAATTAACATGTAGGCCACAATCAGCCAAGAGATTGCGCTTCAAAAGATTCTGCAGTTATGAGGCAGAGAATACCATGGAGTTTTGGCTCGTGCTCATACATTCTGAAAACTAAAGTAACCAGGATTCTTTAACTGAACTAAACAACAGCCTGAGAAATTACCAACTCCACAGGCAATGAGATTTGATTGTAAATCCTTGCTATGTTCATGTTTTTCACTGTCACCTATGAATATCATCATTTAGGCAGGAATACCAGATACAATCCTATGCCTCTAAAAGCCTCTTTTACTAAGAAAATAGTGGAATTCGGCATGAGAAGAAAATTAAAAGAAGAAAACCAAGGAAACAGGAAAAAAATAATAGTTTTCATCCTTAAGGTGATCTCCCATGCAAAACTGCCAAGGGAACATTTTCAAACACAGAGCCCAGGTTACAAACCTGTTGGAGGTCAATGCCACTCCGCAGAACTAAGATGACTCTTAAGTGACCTGTCTGAGCTCACAACACGCATCTGACACAAACCAGTTTTACTGATGGGGACCAGGGCAATCATAGTCAAAGCCAGTCACACAAACAAGTGCCACCAAATCCTTGAATCCTCTGAAGAACAGAGGCCAGATAAACATGATTTCAGAGACAGATGATTATGGTTAAAGTTTGACATGTTTACAACAAAGAACTTTACACCATTACCAGATTTCATCTTCTCATCTATAAACAAAGTGGTTACATGTTTTAACATGTGAGTTGAGGATGGTTCACATGCTTGAAAAAAAACCCGAGCATTTAAAAGAGTACACAAATACTAGCGTTTGGGGTCAGTTTAGTTTTAATAGGTAATGCAGACAATAGTGATGGATCATTGTTCCTTAAAACTGGCCCTCGCTAGGTCATCAAATTAATTAAAATAAGGAGCATAGAGTTAAATTTGCTTTAAAAGCAAAAGTTTCAAAAACAATTTTCTGATGAACTGGAGACTTTTTCTGAAACTTGTTACTGACATAGAGGTGTTGGGGTAAAACATCTCATGTTCCAAAGCCTCTGAACAAGCCTTGTTAAGAACCTCAGACAGAAGTCACATTATTATGACTCTTCAAAATTAAATTAATTCAACATTTCATTGTTGGAACATGATTCAAAATGCAAAATTAAGAGAAATTGTTCTTCCCCACTATACAGAGTAACGACTTTTTCTGTACCTAAAAAGTTAGCAATGCAAATGTCTAGATTATGATAAGAAATATACCACAAAGTATATTACAATTCCATATGAAAATATTTTAGAGAAATTACTTTAAAAACATACACTGTCAGGCAAAGGGAAAATTTAAGTAGCAGCCACCTCTCATACAACACAACTAGGACTGCAGATTACACAGAAAAGTGCATACTCAGGTTTCATATTTATTATCACTGAACAGTGATACTTAAAATAAAATAGATATCAATTTTACATTTATCTTCAGCTAAGTAAAATATCTAAAGGAAAATAAAAATCCTAGCAAATTCTCCTGTATCACAGATTGTCAGTAAATGAAAACATTATCATTCTCATGCTGCTAAAAATTACAAGCCAGTATATCCTCTAGAAAGATCATCAATAGATTTTGACACTACTTACCCCACTGGAGAGGAGCCAACTGTAGATGCTCCAGGACCAGCTGATTAAGAACGCCTTCCACACTTGCTTCCCCTTCACGCTTCAAGGAAGGGTAAATAGGAATTAAGGAAAATTTTGTTTCAGAGAGAAAAAGAGCATGTAACATGTACAACTTTTATTACTGCAAATCAAAACTGCAAGCTAGAGATGCATTAAAGGTTAATGTTACATATTTTGTTTATTAACCCATGAATTGGCAAACAATAATCATTAGAGCAGTTCATATCTTCAGAATATCAAAATTTAATTCCACTGAGAAGTGGAAGATACATGAAATATGAAGATGCAAAGGTAAAATGTACCTGAACCATAGTAAAAAACAAGGGGAGAAAAGTCTGAAAGCTGTAAAAATGCAGAACCTGTAACTATGTGGTGCAGGATGAGAAATCAACATGACAAATTAAGAGCAATTTGAAAACAAAAAGAGTAAAATTTAATAGGGCAACACAAAACAGAACAAATGTGGGCTAGGATGGCTTTGAATGCTGGCTCGGTGCCAGTTCTGTGCCAGTACAGGCATGTTAGACAATGCAGTGAGAGTGTCGTTACCGAGGGCAAACATCACACCAGAACTGCACAGGCACATAACCTGCAAGCATCCCTTTCTACTCACTCCTGTATGAGCTCAGTAACAAGCTCAGACTGAAACGAGAACAAATTAGGAAATTGTTCGTACTCTAAACACAGTGAAGCACTGAAATAAACCGTTGGGAAAAACAGAATCGCTATTTTTAAAGGGCTTCAAAACAGGTTACACAAGTGCTGAAATAAAAGCATAGGCACTATCCAATGTAACACAAAGAGAGTATTATCCATCTAAAAAAGTTAATAATAATTGCATGTGATGCATCAATCAAGGTAACCTGTATTTGTAACGAAGAACACTGGATTTCTTTTTTCTAATTCCCTGACTTCAGAAAGGCACTGAATACAAAGGGCTTTAAAGCACGTGCAAATGTCAGCATCATCTTGTATTTGGCCAAAGCTGCATTCAGCGGCTTTGGTACAATTTAGTACCACGAGAAGCCCCTATCTCAGCTAGGAGGAGAGGAAGAAATGGAGATGGCTCCTTCATGGACACACATATAGAATGTCAGCTTCTGTGCACTTACACTGGAACTCCTCTGGCAAAACTTCTATCATCTTTACAGCTTGGCTCATGCTTTCCCAGAACAGGAGTGTCACACAGAAACAAAATTCAAGAGAGAGGCAGGATCCTCTCTGAGACTTGAAGATGCTCCTTTTCCAACTTAGTAATCTTCAACTGAAACAACTGTAGGTGAAGCGTCCTACCATAATTAAGGGCTATGCTTCTAACAAGATTGATCAAGGTTTTAACCAATGACTCCAAAAGTACTGAAACCGTGTTCCTTGAAAATAGATTTTTTAAAAAAAGGCAGAATATCTGAACTTTTAGAAACAGCTCCTAAATGTGATCCATCCTTTTTCTGCAAAACTCTGGAATGAGAGACACATCATCTGACTGATAAAGTATGTTCCCATCTGTGTCATTTAAAAGAAAATTAACAAGCACTGCACATAACTAATTTCTACCACAGGACATAATTTTACAGGCTTTCCATAAGATTTAAAAGAAAAGTCTTGAAACCTCAGATCGAAATGAGATCTAACAATTAGTGATTGAGACTCAAGAGCTTAAGGAGATGATAGAAGAGAAAAATCAATACACCGTATAGCATTCTTTCAATTATTTCTTTTTAATATTCTTATTATGCCCTGAAAAATGTCTTAAATAGCTTTTTTTTTTTTTCTAAAAGGATTCCAAATGAAGAATTCACAAACCCCAAGGAGCCTGAAAGCTGTAAACACCATTAAAGAAAAGCACCTATTTGGAAAATTGAAGGCAGCAGAATATCACCTCAGAAAAACATTCCTGCTGAACAATAAGACCCAGGACACCAGCACAACATAATAATTTCCATAAACCAAACTATAGGATAGAGAATACATAATTTTAATTACTTCATAGAAACAGCAGATAAATAATTCTGTTATCACATCTTTAATGTAAGGAATGTAAGTGAGAGAAAACACTAATAAAAAGGCAGTATTTAAAAGAAGTTTTAAAACACAGTGGCTGCCATTAAATGCAACGTTAAACTAACTTAACTGTAATTTACTTACAACTGGCTCACAGTGGTGCCTGGAATATTACAATTTTTTACTGCTTAAAGCTCTATGGAAAGCTTAACGTCTCAGATATCATTATAAAATGACTATAAAATAGATGATTCTCCATACTTTATCATTGGTAAATGCTATCAAAGAAGATCCATGTATTCACATGCATCTACAGAGGGATCTGGAGAGGCTGGATCGATGGGCCAAGGCCAGTTGTATGAGACTTAACAAGGCAAAGTGCCGGGTCCTGCACCTGGGTCACAACAACCCCACGCAACACTACAGACTTGGGGAAGAGTGGCTGGAAAGCTGCCCAGTGGGAAAGGAGCTGGGGGTGTTGGTCAACAGCTGACTGAATATGAGCCACAGTGTGCCCAGGTGGACAAGAAGGCCAATGGCATCCTGGCTTGTAGCAGCAATAGCGTGGCCAGCAGGGACAGGGAAGGGATCTTACCCCTGTACTCGGCACTGGTGAGGCCGCAACTCAATTACTGGGTTCAGTTTTGGGCCCCTCACTACAAGACAGACATTGAGGTGCTGGAGTGTGTCCAGAGAAGAGCAACGAAGCTGGTGAAGGGTCTAGAGCACAAGTCCTGTGAGGAGCAGCTGAGGGAACTGGGGGTGTTTAGCCTGGAGAAAAGGAGGCTCGGGGGAGACCTTATCACTCTACAGCTTCCTGGAAGGAAGTTGTAGTGAGGTGGGTGTCGGTCTCTTCTCCCAAGTAACAAGTGATAGGACAAGAGGAAATGGCCTCAAGTTGTGCTGTCAGGCTAGGTTTAGATTGGATATTAGGAAAAATTTCTTCACCGAGTGGTTGAGTCACCATCCCTGGAGGTATTTAAAACACATGTAGATGTGGGTGCTTAGGGACATGGTTTAGTGATGGACTTGGCAGTTGGCAGTGCTAGCTTAACAGTTGGACTTGATCATAAAGGTCTTTTCCAACCTAAACGATTCTATGATTCACCAGGAAAACACATTCTGAAATTTCAAATCACCACAGCTACAGCTTATTTCTGAAACCAACTGCTTTTTAGATTGGGTGCAAAAAGTATGCATAGCTATACCTCAACTAATAAAAAAATTACACACTTACACTTCTTAAATCCTGTGTCCAGTTTTACTTTGCCAGTTCAAGACACTGAAATACGGGATAAAATTCCCTGGAGGGTTTCGAAGATGATTGAAGAGCTGGAGCACATAACATATTCAAAGAAGTTGAGAGAATAGGGTTTGTTTGGCCTTGAGAGAAAAGAAGGAAGACTTGGGAGAAATTTTATTGATGTTTAATATAGTGGGAGGGCATAGAGAAGATGGAGCCAGACTTTTCTCAGAGGAGCACAGTAATACGAAGAGGGGCGAGAGACACAAGTCACAGGAGAGGGTGTTAAAACAGACCTGAAGAGGTTCCTTCCAACCTAAAGTATTCTATAATCAATGCAACCATGCCGTCTTCAGATTACTCCACAGAAGACCTGGCAGTTCCAGCAGCATTCAGTGCAGTATTCAGGCTGCCCCAAAGGTATGGCAAAACAGACACAGACATAATAGAAATGCCCAACTTGCACAAACTGATTCAGTAAGATGCTTTACCTTGCCAAAAAATTCCCAAAATACATAGTTTTTTAAAGACTACCCAAATCTTGCCCACAGAGTTCACTAAGCACCTAGTCCAGCTTAAGGTTTGCTGCCAGACTCAAAGACAAAAATCACTGAAGTTGACAGAGAAACTCAGTATAATTGGTATGGTCTAACCATTCCTAATAGACACAAATAGCATGGAATTTCACATCATTGATCTTTGTCCCCTGACTATATATCACAATATAAAATTGCTCATTATAGTGCAAAGACAAACTGAACATTGTAGCAACCTCATCACCTTGGAGATGAAAAGCAACCAAAATATGCAGTAATAAAATGTCAAGAGAAAAAAAGAGAGAAAAGCTTAACTCATGAGTTTTCCTGTTTTCTAAGACAAACCTTTAGAAAGCAATGAAAGCAAAGTAGTTGGAACAGGTGTTGTCAATATACTAGATCAAAGTCAAACCTGATAGAAGAAAAAAAAAAAAAAAAGGATAAGATCTAGAATTTAAAATTCATTGAAAAAAACTGCACAGATAAACAGAAGTACAGACTTCCAAAGTTAAGTTTGACCTTGTAGAATCTAGCTACTTAACCAAATCTCCAAACATTTTGCTGAAATCTCTGTGATTACAAACCTGCTCTTCCATAAGAGTCAGATTGTTAAATGCCTTTGTTGACCCAGGCCTCATTTCCAACAGTCAATTTTTTGTTATTAACAACACATGCATCAGCCAGGACTGAAAGAGTTGACTTCTAGTTTCCAGCGCAACTGTTCACATTTGGCAGTTGAAGGCATTTTCATCTGCACAATAAAATGAGTTTCAGCGGGGGCCCCAGAGCCAATGAACACACAACCACCAGGTGCTGTTTAAAAAAAAATGAAAACTTAATTTTTCACAGTAGACACCTTTATTTCACGTTTCTTTAGCAACAGATTGTATATGATATAAACTGTGTCATATTGAAAACCTGAATGACGGGCAAATGAACTAGTAATTTTCCTCAAGGAAAACTTTGGTCTTTTATACTATCTTGATTGTCTAATGTGTAGCTGGGTACCCACAATTATAACACAGCATGTTATCTAAAACCTACTGCTTAAAAAGACAATAGGTTGTTAAAAATGGTTTCTATATTAAAGTTACTCATGTTTTTTTTCTCTCATTCCGTATCTCGCATCCTTCTAAAAAGATTTATTTTCAATGATGTATTTCTCAGTTCCTTTGCAAACAGATACAGGTGGAAACGTACACACAATCATAAACAAATTGGCAGATGTTCATAAATAAAAATTATACTAATAAAAAACAAATTTAAATGATTAATGATCAGAGTTCACTTATAACAGTAGCCTTGATCATATCTTAAGCTTTCTGCTTGATTATTATTGTGGTACTTTATTATTAAAACTAATTACATGTAGTTATTGAGGTACTGAAATAATAGTTACTTTTCCAAACAATTGCTGATCCTAAGAAGCTGCATGGAAATGTAAAGCTCCATCCAACTGAAGCATTTCTAAGAAAATCGTTACTGACGTACAGAAGTTCCACAACGTGTAGTATTATCGTAACTGAAGATTCATAAGTATGATCAAGATTAAATCATCAAAAGCTGAATAGACAAACAGAAAAGTAAATTTCAATACCAGTTATCAGTGTTGTCAAGCCCAGAGAGCATATCAGATGAGATGACTCAAGGTTCTGTCCAGTACATAATGATTTCAGAATTCTGATTGGCTACTTAGATGATGAAATACAAAAACATTCATAAAATTTATGTATTTGGAAAAGATGTCAGTGTTCACAAGCCTAATAAATGAGTGGAACTTATGAAAATCACTTTAGATGAAATTCAATGAAGAAAAGTTCCAAGTATCACCCTGGAAGGAATCAACAAATCTATAAATGGATGTTAGGAATAATTATTCAGTCAGTTATGGTGGACCACATGCAAAGAAGTCATTCAGATATGGGACACTTGCAAAGGAAGTCAAGGATAAGTCTCAGAGCAAGCATCATATCTGAAACATGGAAGGTGTAGCTTTTATTCTATAAGAAACCTCACCTGCAGTATTGCTTCCAGCTTTGGATCCCACATATCAAGAAAAATATAACTATATGCAGAACAACATCAGCAATATGACTGAGAAAATGTGCCTTGAAAAAAAGGTTGTCAATTAGGTTTAAATATAGACAAGAAAAAAGTGAGGAAGGGGCATACAGAATACAATTTCAAAAATGTTAAGAAAACATTGAAAATAGGACAGGCTTCATATAAACCACAGAAATTAATGCTGAAGTAAGAAAAAGATGTCTAACTATTCGAAAAGTTAAAAATGGAACATGATGTTTAAGGTGGCACGAGAAGTCTCATTTTTCAAAGACTGTTAGGACCAGGTTTAGAATATTTTCAAGAAAATTACAACAGAATGTTATAGTCTCATTTCACCTAAATAGCAATTCTTTCACAGTACATTAGAAAATTTCTCTGGCTGCAATCAAACCCGGGGAGAGCAGGAGACAGGGGGAGGAAAGAGAGTTTAGTTTTCAACAGTCATTCTCTGACCCAGCCCACTGCATGGCTGCGCAAATCACAGAATAATTTCTATTGAAAGGCAATTCTGGAGTCACTGTCCAACCCTGTGCTCAAAGCACAGAAAATACTGAAATTGCATCAGTTTGTTCAAGGCCTCGTCAGAATTTTTCAATATCTTTAAAGACATCAATTTTACAGCACTTTTGGACAACATGTTCCACTGTTTGAGCACCCTCATTGTGAAAAGGATTTTTCATAGCACCTAACTGGAATTTACCTCACTGCAACTTGTTACGGTCACCTCAAGATATGCCTTGCTTGAAGAGTGGGATGTAACTCCTTGATTGCTGCAGCTCTTGGGCTTTAAGATGGTTGCCCCTGTGGGTCCACCTGCTCTCCTGGACCTCTCTGCTCCTGAGGGCAGCCTTCTGTGCAATCCTGCCTCTCCTAAAGTCCAGAGTCATCATCCTGTTACCTCCCTTCCTCACTTGCCTTGGGATGTTAAACTCCACCATCTCGGGGTGACTGTAGCCAAGGCTGCCATCACACCTCACTCCTGTAACTGGATCTTCATTATTTTCAAGTAGCAGATCCCATGCAGCACATGCCAAATCAAGCCATCCAGCACCTGCACACTGACCTCTTAATTCCTCCTCCACATGCTTTTGCAAGTTCAGGTGTAATCATCTGGCATGGGCTCTCAATCAGACCTCAGGGTAGACTTGGTGACCTTAACACATCACTTTCTCCTTCCCATGCTTCCCCCTTCTTGCACTGCTCTACAGGCTTTGGGGTCCATCCTGCAAGGTACCAAGTTTAAAGCCAGACTCACTAGACTAGCAAGTCTGCTGGCAAAGATATTATTACCTCAGTTTATCAGGAGGGTGACAAGAGGCACCCAGAGCTAGAGGACGGGGAAAGATTGTTCATTAAGCAACAGCAAGAGTTATGACAAACTAGAATACATATAAAACTGAACCTTAAATAACTTCTTGATCTACCCCTAGCCGAACTTTTCTGTGCTTCCTATGAAAAATCCCTTCTGCCATCAGAACATTGATAAGTCTTTGTTTTTTCTTCTAAAAATGAGCATCACCTGCAGGTGACCAAACTCTCTGAAATAATTCTGAACATACTTGAATTTCTGAAGTCAAAATGTAGATGGCACAAGTCAGTGGGATACTCTGAAGAGTAATAATCTATGGTGGGTCTAACACAGAGCGTGTAAAGATCACAAAGAGAAGTTTAACTTGCTCATCTTCCATGTGGGGAACATGATGTTTTGTAACTCGCTATTTTGAAGAAGTCAGGTACAAAGTATTAGTAAAAAGATTAAAATGTTATAGCATTCGGCAAGACACAGCACTCTAGAAACTTTAAAGGACGCTTAGTAGAGATGCCTTTATCCATGAGTCAGGATGCATAGAAGGTCCCTGAAGAAAATATAAATTTTGTTTAAAAATATTTAGAAAATATAAAGAGAAGTATTATTTGAAAATATTAGCCTCCTTAATACTACATGTGCTCTGTCCAAATCCTGTGTTAAGACAAACCCCAGTTGTTAAACTGACATCAGGTGCCATCTTACAGGTGCAAAAAACGAGACAGCATTTTTTTTAATTAAAATTATCTCAATACACCTATAATCTCAAACACACACTAAATTCCATTATTCCAGATTTCTTCTTAGTTGAAATGGCATGGCATTAAGCCTCCTCATAAGAAGGTCTATTTTCTTAATAATTTTCATTCCATCAAAAATGTACAAAGGTTGAATTGAATAATATGCTGTGTTGTCTTTACCTGCCTTCAGCCCTCCAAAAGTATATGAAAATCGATCAAGTTTTACAATATTTTCACAAATGAAGCACTGAAAATCTCATCACTTGAAACCCTGAATATTTCAATGGATAAAGCCATGGATAATGCACTTTCCATACTGGAAAATACTTCTGGTGCTCCTCAAGACAGACAGATACAGCCTGAAATCCTCATCCTTTGTGAACTATTTTTGGCCCTCACAGGAGTTCCATATAACTAATTTTTCACTCCAGTGAATCTAATCCACACACTTAAAGATTGAAGCATTTGTTTACATGATGTTTTCATATGGTAGCAACCAATACAGCAAGAATTTAAGGAATTGCAAGCCAAATAATATAGCCCTTCCCTTGTAAATAGTGTAAGAATACTTACAACAAAATTGTCTGAACTGCGTTCTCTAAAATATACATTTCTCTTCTCAGGCACATGCGTAGCAGAGAAAAGTTAGCTGGAGAGTTCAAAGTAGTTCAAAGATGGCAGACACTAAGGAGATCGCTTGGTCTTACCATTCAAAAGACTTTTGCAAAAATGCCTTCTCTAGTAAGAAATGTAAGCAACTATACCCCTTTGTATTTTCAAAAATATTTTTATCTCTTGGCTGCATTTAGGCTGGCTTCTGAAGGAAAACAAGGCTTATGCCATTACTCAATGAATCCATTTCTCTGTGTCTGTCTTATCAGTATGTCTGAAATAAACTCTGCTGGCCAGTGTCAAATTATTCTAGCGAGAGGACAGGTGTCTCGGACATGAAGTTTCTCGAACTTAGAAGAAGTGAGAGGAGAAATTTTTTTACTGGTTCATATCTAAATGTTGCTGTAAGAAATAAAAGGATGAGAACGAGTGAGACTAGTTGGGACATGAACTCTGGAAAACAATGTACATGTTACTTCTAGAATTTTTATGCACACATGCAATCATTGCCTTTCATTTGAATAGTTTTATTCTAGGAACAGAGAGAACATTCATAACAAAACTTAAAAACACAGAAACTAATGCTTGCACTGAATTTAACACACAGAATTCACGCCCTGTTCTGTTGGTTTTCTAAGGTACTGACTACATGTCAGCCATGACAGTTTTGGTTCAGAATTGGGTTCAAATACAGAACACAGAATGGATGTAAACAGTGTTGCTCAGCAACAGAAATGAATGAGGATGCATTTTTACACCCTGACAAAATTATTAACAACTATGCATTCAATTCCAGCATAAGAATTCAACTATGCTATCAAAGAATATTTATATCTTTCCATAACACAGAAATTTTCCAAGCGAATTCTGGTTAAATATTGACATTTTTGCATAAATGGAACTCTTTCTGAAATGGTCCTTAGGGAGCCTGGACGGAACTAGGCACTAGGAATCTCATTTATGTCTCAAGTCTTGCCTTTGACTAATCCTGTGCAGCTAATTTAATAATTAGTAATGAAAAATCATTTCAGATCACTAGATAAAATACAATTAAAAGTACAAAAAGCATCTCTAAAGATAAACCATGATGTGATTGGCATTCTTCTCTGATTTCCTGCCACCCACTATCATGCAGATTTGGGGATGATCTGAGTGAAAAATATAAATCTCCTGGAAGATACTGAGTATCAACACATGGCTTGGGGGGCTGTTGGCTGCACAGAACATTTCCCTGATCAAAATCATGAAAGAGTGTATTTTTGACAAGCCAAGCACAAGATTTTTTATGGAAATTATGAAATTTACCACAACACCATTGGTTTAACTCTAAACTGAATGTAATTTCTTATTAATAAGCATAAGGCAATATTTTACTGCATTTAGAATGATTATGGGGATTTTATGTTTGGAATGACTAAGTCATCATGCAAGTCTTGTCTAAGCCTTAAAAAGGCTACCCAATATTAGATATTACTAAATCTGTAAGGAAGACTTGGAAATAAATTATTCTAATATGTTCTGATTTGCTCAAATTTAATTAAATATATGAGAACTCTCTAAATGCAGCTTCATGTATTTCTTCGTGATTCAGTTACTTGGTGTGGGGGAGAACAGAAAAATCTGACCCTATAAATCTACTACTCATCAATCCTAGCTATACTTCCTCAGTTCCCTAAAAGTTGGGAAAAACACACAGGGTTTGTGGCAGGCTCAGTGACTCAGAAAAAGCCATTATAGTAAGACCCAAGCATCGTCTAAATAATATACAGCACAATTAACCTTAAACAGTCTATAATTATGATAAGCTTCATAGTTCTAATTACTTTTCTTTTCAGTAACACTGCTATAAAGTGAGTTGAATTATAAAATAAAATGTGTCACAGGGCATCTATTTATATATTTTTTAAGCAAGTATTTATGAAAGGATATAATTTTCCAGCAAATATCCAGCTTGCTGTTAATCTCCAGACCTTTTGCTTGTTGCCTTTCTTCTTCCAGCTGCTTTGCATTCGCAAACTGTGTCCCATCGGTAGGGGATTCTGGGAAGCTCTCAAAATTGAACTTGTCCACTTGGATAGCCATACTGTAGCAGAGGGAATAGAAAGAGAAGAAAAAAGAGGATTTTTACTCTAACAATTTTACATATATTACAGAAAATGCAGAGCACTGTGAAACCAAGCACTACAATATTAGTATATTTGTCTCCATGGCATCTAGTCTGTATGATACATAAGCTCTGTGATTTATGCTACTGAAAACAGAAATCTAAGCCTATTAAAGAAGGTAAGATTTTTTTACAAATCATCAATCAACATCTTAATGCCTTTGTGAGTTTTGCGGTGGCAACCAGTTGACTTTGTTGCAGTTCTGCAGAGGTTCATCTGCCTTAATTCTTGGTACGTAAATGCTGCTGGTGTGCTTGAGACTTGCTGGAAAAAAGCAAGAAGACTAGGCCAAATGCTGATGAACATACTACCTGAAGTAGTTTATTAATCTCAATCCACACACAAGCAAAGCAAAATACTATATACAAAAGTATCTCCTGAAGTGAACAGTAACACACTTAGAAAGCCATGTGCACTTCATTGCTTTTACAGGCCAACTTCCTAAATTTTCCTTTAAAATTTCCTTACAAACCTGAGGAAGGAAAGGCAAAACAGCCACAGAACTATGGCCTAAATCTGGCCCTTGTCTTTTAAGAAGATACTTCCATCTTGCTTAATGTATATTCATGAATTACAGGCAATATTAATTTCAATAACATAGTATAATTCATTGGTAGTAAATGGTTAAATAATTGCTTTATTAAATGTACAGTAAGGCATAAAAGCAAATTAAATTAAATATATTACGCTATAATACATACTAAATACTTATATGTTAAACTAGAATCACTAATCTAATATAAAAGGGAATTTAGACCAGCTCACATCACATGAAATGTGGTTATAGCAGATCTAATATACTGCGCTGCCAAAACAGCTTTAATTTCCTGAATCATCTGAAATAGAAAAATAATTAGGGAAGAATTAAAATATATTGCTCTTGAGATGACTTTGCACTTAAGGAAAACAGAAGACCAAGCAACAGCTTCGAAAACCATTCGGGATGAAATGCATCTACAACCTAAGAAGGGGTATGGGAAGGGCATTTCACAAAAACACAGGATTACTATTACTCCTTTATCTATTTCTGCATATAAAGAGGGAAACATATTCTATGAATATTGCCAAAAGGAAAACACTAGTAAGAAAAGTCAACAAGAAAGGGCTTTGAAATCCCCCCAGACCAGAAGAGATTTTCTATAATTAGCATTAATTTAAGAGAAACTTGACCCTAAAAGAAACTGGGAGGAAATAGACGGCAATTACAAGAACAAGGAATATCTAGAGCTTATGAAGTTTACTGTGGAAAGATGAATTCAAAGAGGCTCATCATGCTTCACCCTGAGCAAAAACTGACATCTTGGGAGAAGCTGTTAATGTTCCAAGACTACCTTCATCATTAAAAAGTACAAATACAGCACTGAGACAAAGGTGGCACAATTACTGTTTCTACAAGCTACCTCTTCTGCAGACTGCATCTTTGCTGATATTCACATTCAAAAATCAAAAAAGGCAGAGGAATTAATCTATTCCTCTCTAAGGGGTGTTTTTGTTTCAGCTATTTTTTCCTACAGCAAGAGATCATTAAGAGTTCCTCATTTGCATGCAAAGACCATCAAGTACTGGGCATATAAAAAAGCTAAAATGAGCTACAAAAGTGTATCACAGTAACTGCCAGAATCAGGCCAGAAATAATGAAAAACACCTAGATACAATCTGTGAGGTGGATTTTTAAAAAAGATCAGGTCTGAAACTATGACTAACAACATCAATTCTTACTGGCATTGAACTATGATTTGATTCTGCAAATGCGGGTTGAGTTTCCTGGATTCTACATGGACAATGCATGTGGAAGACAGAGACACAACTGGAACATTAAGAAACCATTTTTGCCTTCACTTCACTTACTTCATCACTCTGTGATACATGAGCAGATGCAAACCCAGTACTTGATTTCTATTATATACATAGTACTGCTTAATTTCTCACATAAATACTCACAGTTAGTTACTTATAGTCATGTTTTGACAACAAATTATCTTAGTTTCTGAATAGTCAAACGTATTTAAAATCCGTCTCCCAACAGACCTGGAAAACAGCTCTCATCTAATTATTGTGCCACACATCTCTAAGTGAATGATATATTAGAAAAACATTCCTGCCTAACAATATTTAATACATAACTGAGGGCATTCAGATTGCATTCTTTGTTAATGGATCATTACTGGCAATACGGTAATTTTTTTTTTTCTGAAAATTAAATATGCATGGAAGCACTTTTTTCCCCAACAGTCTACAATAAATCCACATCAGCTTCAGGAATACAGCCTAGATTACTCTCAACAATGGTTCGTTGTACAGCTCTGTTTGAAATAACTTTTATTAAGCTTGAAGGTATGAAGAACTTCAGTAAATAGGGCTTCTACTACTCAGAACCTCTACTGATTTTTCAAATTTTTTAACCATGCTTTTATTTATATACTGTGTATACTGTATTTAACACAGTGGCACCTCTTGTCACATGAGAAGATACAAAACCCACCCCCAACTACATACTTGCCAGCTAGAAAGTGAAGAGGTCTGAGTAAAAGACAACTATGGAGAGAAAAATGTCACACAAAACAATATTACGAATACAGCTGTAAGCAGAATATATGAAAGCAACAAACAGATAAAATAAACTTTTTCCAAGACTATAGTTACACTCAAAGTAAAGCATGACAAAATTAAATCCTAGCTCTTTTTCTTAACCATATATGCCTTTTATCATCAGTATTCTGCTTCCTCTTGTGCTAAAAATATTCGTATTGAGTTTTTTCTCTGCATTTTTTATCAATAACATTGCTTCAGTGTTTATTCCTCAGCCTATGGAATGTGTAGTAAATTCGAAGGCTTTACACAAAAATCAAAACAAAAAATAAATACCGCAACCTAAATCAGTCACTCATCCTTAAAAATTTACCCCTACACAAACACAGCTTCTTCGCTTCACTTTTAAAATGATGATTTCTCCCATCTCAAAAGATGCACTTCACCAGTGAGGTATTAACAAACGGACAAATAATTCCCGAAGCCAGTTGACTGAAGGAGCAAACGGACACTGGGTTACAATCACCAACCAAAAAATGAATTTTTCAATTTTTAAGTGATCTGTAGAGATCACATTGGCTTTATCCTAAAAGAAGCAGAAAGCAGTGCAAGGCATCCTCTTGACCATGGCGCAACTTTGTCGCTGTGCTGTGCATCAAAATAATGAAAATGAAACGTATTTTAGCTGTAGAAGTCCTTCTCCACTTAAATTGTTGTAGTAGGCTGCAGTTACTTTACAACCTATGTTTCTTGTCAAGCGTTCTCTAGACCTCTATTCCCCAAATTTGTTCTTGTTTATTGCGATATACAAGAATCTATATAGAAAGAAGTAAAAAAGGATAACTCAGATTGAAACAGGCGTTCAATTTATTACAAATGGCTAGGATAAGGATGGCTCATGTTGTGCAAGGGTAACTGTATACACAGTACCTTGCCCTTCACACTAATTATGTATCAGGGACAACATGAAAGATCTTAAAATGCAAACATTTAAACGTATACTTGCTTCAGGAAAAGGGACTAGAACTTCATTTTAACCTCCTTTGCCTTGTGGGTAGCTATCCAAATTTCCTACAAGGAGAGTTTTCAATAAATCATGAGATATTTATATAAAAACACTGCATTACGTAAAAATATTTAATAGCCATTCCTGCAAATGCAAAACAGGTTTTGTTTCTCTCTGGCTAACCTTGCTTGTGAGGGAGGAGGGATAAAGTAACAACAGTTTTCATGAATAATGAAACAGTCGTGTTTTGAAACTACTGGGTTTTGCCATGAAACGAGCCCAAGCTGTTGTGACAGCTACTCAGACAACCAAGCATCATTACAGGGATGCAAATTATTCAAATACAAATTAAATGAATGAAGAGGAAAAGGTCAGCTCATTGGCAATGCTGATGATGTGTCTGCATGGTATCATCTCACGTCACCTGTCAGGATGACTTACAGGGAAAAAAGTGACAAGCCTTCTGATGGTGCAGCAGACATTTCAATGACAGTTATCTAAAGTCCTATTAAAGTAACAGTACGGAATTATTAAAGACACCAGATAGTTCATTTCACCACTTCTCATAAAATGAGTTTCAACTTTACTAGAAATAGCAGTACTGTCCTGACAACAAAATGCACAACAGAAAGGACTTTGTATCAAGCAAAAAAACTTCCTGTAAATGGCATTACGACTACTCCTGAGAGCCAGCAACTTGCACGTCTCTCTTTACTAAAGCAGTGCCACTTAAAATTAAGCAACACCGACCATTTCGCAGAAGTGGCAAGTAGCAGATAAAATTAATAGGTGAAAAATTCAGTCAGAGAGTATTGCCTGTACTGCTCTCAACTCCTATCCTTGTTCCTGGCAGGAGAGTGGGCAGGTCCCAGGCATACCCTACCCCCAGTGATGCACCTCAGCTCTTTGATGTCCTCATCTCTTATAAGAGGATGAATCTATGAAGTGAAATTAAATATGCAACACTCTCCACATAAAACAGGGTTAAAAGCAAGCACGGTATTGAGAAAAGCAGCAATCTGGTTAACATAACTAGATTTCATCTTTCATTAAGTAAATAAAATACTGCTGCTTAGGTTGGGAGAATAAACTCTAGAGATAGTCCTTATTCAATTATCTTTAGGAAGAAACAATATAACAGGAACCCAAAAACTCTTCCTCATGGCTAACTACCTATTTAAATACTATCAGCCACAGATGAGCTTGCAAGCTCTTTCCATAACGAAGCTGAAAGCAGCAGCTGGAGACTTCATTCAATATTACGCTTCCTGTTCATCCTCCCTTCTTATATAAAAGTGGACAGTAAGGACACAGAGCCAGACCATATTACTACTACTTATGTATATGAATAGTCCCTGTATAGTCAATGACTTTAGACTTCAGGGAAAGCTAGAAGTGAGGGTGACACACTTGTTCTCAATTTCACAACGGAAAAAAAAATGCATAAAGACAAGCCTACTTTAAAAAAAAGAAACTTCACCCGATTCTTCCATTGTTCAATCTCAGTAATAATGTTTCTATAACATCATGTTTCAGGTACACATAAATTCCACCCTAAATACAAGTTCTGCAGCTGATATAAAAAATGGTAGTGACACCTCAGTATATAATAATTTATAGGCAAAGAGGGACCTCAAGAATCAAATCTCTTGTCAGATGAATATATATGTATCACTAGATGAAAATGAGAAATTAATGCAAATTAACATATATCTTGTGTTTACTTCTAATTATTTCACTGTTTTAGATGTGCAATCTACATTTCATTCACTACTATAAAATCCAACTGTAAAAATAAGCAGCTCAAGCAACCCGTAAGTAATGATGTCTCCTCCTGGCCTAAAACTGACTTCATAAAGAAAAAAGATTGCTTTAATATCTGAACTATGCAGAGCAAAAGATAAATTTTTCCATTAATCTTGGAATGGTCAATTAAATTAAAAAATTTGCATTTAGAACTTAATTATTTATTTAAAATAATTGAAGAGGAGATAAAAGTCAAACTATAGTGCTGAAGTCTGTAAAATTCAACAGCTTATACTTATCTGATCCACAACATTTCAGATGATAAAAAGTTAAACTAGGAAAGAACAGTTCCACTGCATATAATGTAATATTTGAAAATGGAACAGTGTTAAGAGATAGTTAGCTACATAAATCTTCTGTTTAAATGAGATTATACTATGGATCCTGAAAATCTAGCTTTTAAACTCCTAACTCCAAATCTGAAAACCATAAACTGGAAATGAAGAGGCATAACAATTAACTCCAACTTGCACCTTTTTTTCACTTGCTCATTTAAATAATTTGGACTTCTATGGCAATCACCATGCAGCAAACCTGTTAGCTACTTAATGAAATGAGATATGTAAAATAATAATAATGATAATATCCTACTCTATAAATACACCAATTTCTATAGGGGGCATAAGAGACTAATAACCAATAGTCATTCACTGCAGTAGGAAATCTAGAAAAGTGTAAGCATGATAATACCTGAAGATTGAGTTGAATATCCTCCCTTTATTTATCACAGCTGAACTATGCAAATATTGTAATCCTGTCTTTATCCAAAATAATGCCATACTGTACCTCCTACCTCTCTCTCAGTGGAATATTAATAATCAGAGAAATAGGTTTCATATATATAAACATATCTATAAAATATATATGTTCATATTCAGTTGCTCATTTGTATAATTCAGTATTGCCTTTATACGGCAAAAAGTTCAAAAGAAAACATATGTAAATTTAAAACATGGAATTTTGTGCCAGATATAACAAAGACGACCAAAAAAACCTCACTCTACACTCATGCCTAGTTATCATTTCAGCTCTCTCAACCTTCTGAGGAAAAGATAGAGAAGATTGCCCACCCCAAAATACAAAGAGAAAAAGTACAGTGGAATAAGGCATGTGTCTCTGTTTTGTTCAGAGCATCTTTTCCAGGTAGCCTCAAGGGGAGGAACCAGGTACCCACCTTCTGCAACCCTTATCTTCCTTCTGATTGCACACACCTTGCATCAAGGAACATGGGACAAAAACACCAAGTGTCTCTGCTTTTGGAACACCCCATAGAAACCAGAAACACTGGTAAGGAGCACTGTGATCAGGAACCACCACCAGATCACTTCACAGCATGGTCTCTGTCCTGTCCCAACACTGATGTTCGTTGCTGGTCCCAGGGCACAGCGGTGCGGTACACGTGGACTTCGGTCTGGGTAGGACCTACGTAGGACACCAAGACCCTCAGAGGGGTCTCACAGCACATGATAAACCTGGAGCATCAACTCACTTTCTTTTCTGAGAAAAAGCTTTAAAATCCCCAATAAATCCTGCAATTGATGGCAAAGCTCCTCTTTTAAAGGAATATGACCATAACGTGTTGTACACACCTGAAAATTTATCTTCAGAGACGATACTGAGACCCTAGACAAAACCAAACTCAGAGTGCTCAAAACGAAACACAGTGCTCCAAACATCAGAACAGCCTATACAACTAAGAAATCATTCATACATGAAGCAGTCCATCTCAGTGATTAAACAAGAGGAAATGAAGTGATACAGAGCTTTAGATACAACTTTTTCATAAAGGAAGTGCTTCATAAAGGAAGTGATTCAAACATTTTTGGGGTAAAATTATAGGATGAATGAATGCTCAGTGTGCAAGTGTAAAAATTTCACCATGGACTTTCACCTCAAGATACAATTAGACTTTATATTCATAGTGAATTCTTAATTTATAATCTACATGTATTTTTTTATATATATAAAGATAACATTTTCCCTTTTCTCAGAGCACTGCAGCAGAAGTTCACCTTGAGATGATCTACTGTGATAACCAAATTCTTCTTCAAGTCACTGGTTTCCCAATTTCCCTTCCTAGATGCATAACCTATATATTCCTATCACACATGTGACCTCCACATTTTCCAGATTTCTTAAAAAACCAGTAGCTGTTCAGAGCAGTCCTTGGTTAGTTCCTTGAAGAGTCCTGTATTTAAGTTAGCCCAGTCCACGACTTTACAATGTTTATTTTGCCACAGACTCACTGACTCTTTTGCTATATATAATGGAGTTATACAGATTTTATTACAGATTCTCAAGTCCCAGAAGTAAGTTTTCTGAGTGACACCATACTTAAACTAGCCTGCCAAAGAGAAAACTTGACAGTCAGGACATAATCAGTTTAAGAAACCAAAGCACCGGTAGAAGAGCAAACATCTCCCACCATAGAAACGTGGTCCACGTGTTTTGACCTACAGAGCTTATTTTGTAACTAGTACCAGGAATAATGTTCACAAACATGAGTGAGGGCACAAGAAGCTTTAATCATGCTCCCTAAATCTTATCTCCTAGGGAGTAAGCTTCACCTGAGGAGGCGTACAGGTTCCACAGCAGCCAACTGCTCAGCACTATTAATAAAAATAATACACATCTCACACACACACAAAATTTTCACCTAAACAATATTTTTCCCCAAAAAACACTGTATGCAAAAGCTTATTTAAGACTTCCTCCACCAATAACACCTAAACGTGTGTTTAGAAGCGTGCTCTGAAACAACCTACTTTCAGAAAACAAACTCCCACTGAGCAGTGCAGCAGCCTGAAAGACCACATTGGTCTTACCAGTTCTTGTCAACAGCTACATCCTTAATGAATGTTAATGTGATAGCCTCAAAGCAGTTCCCCTCCACCCAGGAAATAATGGTTAATAAACCAAGGTGTTGCTTCTATTGCTAATTATACTCAGCCTTTAGCAGCCCTGGATCAACTTCAGCAATATGTAGAGCTAGGATGGTCTTCACTTGTATCTCATCATGTTTATATTGATTTACCTTTGCACATTTTGCCCTACATATTGCTGTGTTGCATTAGTTGTTCAATTTGCTTGATTAGTATAGCAGAAAATGAGGACAGCTCTAAAATACCTTGTTATTTTAGCCAAAACTCAACTGCGGCAACTTCCCATTTGCAAATTGCTGTATCTTATCAAATAACTGCCCTGCCAGTTGCCCTCTTATTCAAAGAGCTGTGAGCTTGAGCTCTCATGGGAAAGGGCAATGAAGCTGAATGGCCACCAGCCTCAGATCTGAACACTACATCTAGAAATTCAGTATTTATTTAATTATTAAAATGTAAAAATACCCACTTTGGAGCAGCTGCCTGCCATAATAACCTACCTCAGTCAATTATGGTGGTATAGACCAGACATTATATATGGACAATCGACTGCGCAGCCCTGTTTGTGTGCCTGCCTGATGTCCAGGCAGCAACACAACCATCTTTGAAGAAATAAAGCAAATTTAAAAACCCTGTTAAAATCAAACTAGATCAAAGGGTTTTCTACTCTTCTTTCCTATGGTTCTGAAACAGTTTGAACATAGTAGTTTTAACTTTAGAAAGGAAAATTTCACCCATGAGCAATGTCATGTTTGGGAAGCTTTCACAGAATATGCAGCTAGTGTAAAGGATCATGCTTTAAAATGCCTAGCTTTAAAAATATGTATTTTTAGATTAATCTTTTCAGTACTTCATAAACTGAGAAACAATGATTTCAAGTAAAAAAAAAAAAGATATTATTTAGAAGCTTTGGTAAGGTTTTAAAATATGTAAATGTAGAAGGTGGGGGTTTTTTCAGCATTTCTTTTTAACCTAGAAATTTACAAAGTCTTTTCATTCATCTAAATCTAAATTTTATGGACTAAGAAAAAAATGTTAATCCAAATTCCATTAATCTCCATTTCTTTGTAGTATTCCTTCACAGATAATAAAAGCTCAGAAGGTGATGTTACCTAAATTTCTGCAAGACAATTTTTCCTTTTAAAAAATGCAAACTTCAAGGTAAAATTCAAAAGTACCAAAATAGAAAACAACGATTTGAGATCTCTTTTATGGAAACTACATATACTTTCCACTCACTGATTAGATTTTGCTGACTATAATAAAAATATATATGTAGGCATATCTAGATTTAGGCATCCATTTCAAACTGAATCCCAGTTAGGAATCAGTCTTATTCTCCACCTTTACGGGGGAAAAAATAAATATATTTTCACTTCCAACTTATGAGAGAGTTGAAATTCACTTGTATATAGATCACCAACATGTCTTCTTTTGAAACCATCCTGTCCCACCTGGTTCCCAGTTCCTGCAAAGAAACCAAAAACCCCAAATACACAGAGGGGCACACATATTCCCACACAGGCACCGTTAGGCCAATTTGACAGTTTACAAAAAACCCAATTCTTTCCCATCTACAAAGAACAATTTAACATAGCAAATCCCACAGTCAGATTATCCCAAAATGATAGGTTAGAACTACCCAACAAATTGTGACCCAGAATTGTGTAGCAGTTTTATAAACCCTCCCATCCACAGCTGAAAAGCCCCCATGCTTCTGATGTGCTAATTTGCTCTGAGATATTCAATTATACAGGTATAAATGGATTATAGGGGTTAATATTAAAACTGGAAGCATATACTATTAAAAATGGGTTTATATATCCTATACTAAGCAAATAATACTGTAAATATACTAAGCAAAGATTACACAATATACTTTGTTCTGAAACAGCTTTTTCTACAAAAGATTTCCCTTTTTATTGCTTACTATTCTCCATTTCTTTTCTTCCATGCAACTAAAAAAGAGACGCCATCAAGCACTAAATTGAGGAATAAAGCTGCAGAGATTATTTTACTCCCATTTATTCCCATTGAGCCTCCCTCAGGGATATACAAATTGGAAATTGCTAAATTATCATCTAATAGGCAGAAACAACGTAGGCGAGACCAATTAAGTAAAAGGCAGAAAGTTGTATTACACATGTAATTAAATGAAATTCTTTGACTAGACTGCATTAGAAACGTTTCCCAAAAAGGACAAAACTTGAGTTTAATCAGCACATGACACATTGTATGACATGTCACTAAAATAGCACATTAAGAGTTGATTTTACTAAAAAGACCAGTTTTCTTAATTGTAAATCAAGTTACTTCCAGGTGGTAAGAAATGGGCTAAATAGCAGAATTCCTTCCTAAATATACAAGACTCTAATGACACATAATTGAGTACAAAGTCATAAAAGAGTAGTTTTCTTTTTTTTTTTCCCAGCTGTAATATCCTTCAAATAGGTACCTGCACGCATTTTTTCAGTTGGACTGTTCTCTTACAGAAATCCATACGCTATCATAGAACGCAGGAAATGACTAAATCAAATCACCACCTTAATTGCCAACTGTAATGTGAGTGACAATAAGTAGGGATAATTCTGTCTTCTAATCATGAATATCATAAAAAGAATAATGCAGTGGGGGGAAAAATGCAGTGCATAGAGTTCTCATTTAGAAGCTTTCAGGCTCTTCACCTCTAGCCATTCTCAGCATTGAGACAAACTCTTGCTCATTGCAGGCACCAGCTCAGCAGCGCCTGGAGCCCTGTCCTTGTGTCACTGCATGGGCACTCTGGTCCAGCCCTTGGCAGCTACTTCAGGAGCTGGAACACAGGCAGGGATCAAAACATACTCCGTAAGGCAGATGCAAGTGCTTCTACAAGGCTACAGAAACCGGAGGAGGAGGAGAAGCAACACTTAGCTCTCCCCACAGTGCTTTTCTACATTTTCCCTTTCTGGAAAATGTCTAAACCAGTCAAAAAGTAAGGCATCTTCACCTCATTTTAAGAACAATACAATAGGATTTAGTTAAATCAATAATTGTTCATCTAGCTGATAATGAGATTATCAGCTATGGATTAACAGGTCTAAGCACAAAATGCGTTTTAGAATTAATTCTGCAATTGTTCAGCAAACAAGGGGGGCAAACAGTTTCAAAAACCTGGGACAACCTGTATACCCTAAGCCAAATCAGTGTTTTCCTTCAATTAATTCCCAATAACTCACTTTTTATCTACCTCTTTTTATGTTATATTTCTTTACATAATACCATTTCAATGGCAAATCTGTGGTCTTCTGTCTCGAGAAAGTTCCTATACTGGTGGAACACATTTGCCAAGCACGCTTAGAAACCCTGGTCAAATCATTATTTCATTATTGGACATATCAGTTTATTGTTTATTTCATACATGTACACTAAAATGGAAGGCTTGGAAAGGAAATAAAGTGATTTGCTTTCTCAATTGAACAGTATGGAAATGCAGAAAGCAAAACAACCACGTGGTTTAGATTGCCTTAGGAAAAAAAAAATAACCAGTTTATATCAAAAGAACGAACAGCTTACTTTTTAAAATGCTAGCTTTTTTTAAATGTTATTTGTGTAAATCAGTTCCTGTGCATGAGGGATCAAAAATAAGTAAGTTTGCATAGTTGATAGCAGCACTGAGAATAGTAAGAGGCAATATAAAAGACAAAAAACAGGGCTTGTTTTGGTGAGCGTGTTTTCAGGACAAGTAGTACAGACATAACCAACTGTCTAATGTCACTGTGTTCTTGAAAATATCATTGTACAGAAGTCCAGCCTGCACAGTCTCTCAGATAATGTCAGATAAAAGACAAGAAGCTCTCCTTCAAAATTACAGATGGCTGGCTCTTTCCAGAAGAGGAGACCTAACATCAAAATACAAGAGAGAATACAAGAAAGAAGTTGACTTGAAGCCACATAGAACAGCCTGGGAAACAAACAGTAAGGAGTACTGACATAAGAATATTTCTCATCTAGATTTAAATTCCATGGTTAAAGCCTGCATCTATTTATTGCCTGTAGTCACCATTTTATCAGCAGTCACTAATCACTCCATAACTTACTTTCATGAAATTCTCTACTTCATATTAAAGAGGTCATGACTTGGAATATTCTTAATTAAGTCCCATTCTAGTCAAGTCACTGTGTATTCAGAAGGAAAATAAGTGACAGTCGAAATTAGCTGCTAGTGACGCCCATCTAAAGATATGCTTTCCATGAATATATCGAGGAGAAAAAAGGAAATATTGGTAAAGTATGATGTATCTATTGTGCCTGATGCTGTTGGGCATGGCAGTGTTGCTGTAGGATGAGATAAGGCAAAGACTGCTCATGAGTAATACAAAATACGTTAATAAGAAGCAGTTCAGAGCATTATTTACAGAACATAGCACAGCCTATTATTTAAGCCTATGAATATTTTAAAAAACATCTCAATGACTTAACACAAACTTCACTTTCTAAGTTTACTTTAGTACTTACAAGTCTAAATACAAATGAAGAACAGGACTTCAGCTCACGACTTCAAGCATGACGCATATGTTCTCCTATCTTTAAATTAATGTTTCTGAACTTCTTAACTTTCACCTTTCATTTCATTTTACATACGTACTTTGCTTTTCCCTCCAGTGAATAATAAATAATATACACTATAGAGTGTAGTGCGTAGGAATAAATCTAAACTGAATTCAGGGGAGGAAACACAACTGAATTGTTACATTCATGTCAGGATGCAAAACAGTAAAATCTGATCAAGCAGCTAAAAAGACAACACTTATAACAATAACGAATATCAAATATGTAAGCAAAAAAACCCCAAACCTTGAAGACTTTCAAGCGTATGGAATTCATAATGATGAAATATTTACTAAATCTACAGATGTCACTGCATTCTTTTACTCCCATTTCTTTCAAAGTTCAGCAGATTTAATAATGCAGCTTCAGGGTGAAAATTTTGATTGTTTCATAATTTTTATTGTCATAAGCCTTTCTAGAAAAATAAATTACTCTTTCTGACAGCTTTAGCAGATGTAGGTTTACTGATCTCAAAGTACAAAAACGGTTTGTGTTTTGATGTACCCTGTTTATTTCAGTGAAGAAATCATCTATACTCAATCTCAGTTCTATTAATAATTAAAATGATTTTTCATAATACAAAAGTTCTCTCAAAAATATAGACAGATCTTTACACAAAACTTTAGCCCTGCCCATAATCCTCATGCTTAAACTAACTTGGTGGATAATAATCCCCTGTTTAATGTGCATTTATAGTCAAAAAAACTATCCTACAGTTTATTGGGTCAAATATCAAATTCCAAATCAAATTCCTC
This sequence comes from Strix aluco, assembly GCF_031877795.1. Taxonomy (NCBI): domain Eukaryota; kingdom Metazoa; phylum Chordata; class Aves; order Strigiformes; family Strigidae; genus Strix; species Strix aluco. The sequence continues at coordinate 4,851,956 of NC_133931.1, read as the reverse complement.
CCTTCCAGTCTTCTAATCCCCACACTCAGATTATTAATGATTATAAACTTTCTCCCATTCATCACTATCAATAACAAGTTTTTCCAAAGTTTCTGCTATGCCCACAAGAAGAGAAAGTGCAAAGGAAGGTCAGAATTTGTACAAGTAATTAGAATTCAGTTAACATTTCTGTAGATAATACTTGACCCAGACTATAATGAAACCCTTTATCATGCTCTTCCACTCCAGTGGCTAAACAGTTTTTTGTATTTATAAATATAAAAAAGGAAAGTTATTCACAAAAAATTGGAAGTTCTTTTAAGAGTCCACTTGAGTGTCTACGTATTGGTTACACTCACCTATATAACGTAAGCTACATTTTTAGCCTTAGCCCTATCACCTCACTTAACCCCTTACTCAAGCCATGACCCATCCACACGTTGCTGGAAAATGACCCAAAAAAAGATAGTGTACTTCCCTCACCCCCTTCAGCTTCATGGCTCAAATTAACTCAAGCAAGTGAAACAGCTGCACAATCATCTCTAGGAATCTTTGTACCAGTTTGAAGTAATGATAAAAAATAACTCCACTTAACTTGAAGTGTACATATCTAGTGGTGCAGAGACCTCCATGAACAGCCTTAGAGTTACAGAGAATCCAAACTACACGTCCTTGTACTGATAGTGGTCTTGACATGAAATACTGGTTCTGTTTACACAAGAACATGTAAAATATGAAAAGCACACACCCCCAGAAGATGGATAGAAACAAACCAGTTTTCCTTGTGAATTGATAGAATTATATTTCAACTGCAGTTACCATATTTAACTTGAACCACAAAAAGGTCACCATTTTCTGAAATTCAGAATAAATCTCTGTCCTTTTTTTCTCTTTGTTATAAGAAAACAGCTACTGTAAAGCTCAATTCTTCTCAAATGAGAGGAAACCTAGTGGGGGAGGACATTTAGTAGTTTCTAAGGACTGTTCCAGAAAAGGATGGAGAAAAGCCAGTGGGCAAAGTAATTATTCTAACTGGCAAGGAATCTAACAGTGGGATTTACTTCAAGATAAAGAACCCTGCACTGCTGTCTACACAGGTGTCTAAATACCCATTAAACTCAAGGGAAGGGACAGAGAAGATGGCCCCTTGAAGATCTGGGATGGCATGAGGATGACCACTACTGCTGTGTATCAACAACTGTAGCCAAAGCAGATAAGGGAGACTGACAATCCCCTTGTAAAGCTAAAGATCATTGCTGGAGCCCGATTAGGGGGTCAGAGAACAAATTACACCTTCTGTAAACTTAGTTCAAGCCTCAGAGGCACTCAGTAAGCACAAGGAACTGCATCTTCCTGTTCTCCAGCTCTTCCACAACAGAGTTTCTTCTTGGCAAGGTACTTTGCCTCTTACAATTCTGAGAAAATAGTATCTAAGCTGCAGAATGTGCCCATTGCATCAACCTGTGACAGAGTAATGACACAGGTTTGCCTTAATTCAGCACATCAACTGTAACATCAGGTATGTTGTAAATGACATGTCATGGATGGGAATAATTCCAGGTATCTCAAGGACGCAGACGGATGATATACTTCTATTAAGGTAATTGCATTATCAAGAAAAAGTTTCCAAGATGTTCTTGGGAAGTCCTAGAAGCTTTAATGCTGTGGAAGCTCCAAGGAGAGACTGAGATTTCCCCAGAACTCTGCAATGTGGGGCTCACTGAAGAACACTGAGAGCTGCCGAAAGGCATTGATGGCAGAAACGCTCACAGACATAAGCACCACCAGAGTAGATTATTGCTTTCCTTCTCTTGCGGCTGATAAAGTTTGCTTGACTGAGGTCTGCTTCACCCCACACTGCCAATACCTACAGGGCTATAATGCAGTAGAGAACGTAATTCTGCTATTCATGACAGAGCACTAATCAACAACCTTCCTCAAGACTAAGTGTTCTGAAACCTTGTCTTTTTCACTTGAAAAGAGGAAATGAAGAAAGGAAAATCTACATGCTTTGGGATTAAACGTCAAAAACTGAGATTGAGCGGTAGAAACAGATTGAAACAAGGGAGACCCTCAAAGCCCAACAGCTTCAAAGTTAACATCCAAAACTGCAAATCACCTATTGGGCCCAACGCTGTTTAATATCTTCCTAAGTGACCTGGGTGATGGGATCAAGTGTGCCCTGATGAATTTGCTGATGATACCAAACTGAGTGGGGAGGTGGATACTTCAGAAGAGAGAGCCACCCTGCAGGAAGACATGGATAGGCTGGAAGAGGGGGTTAACAAGAACATTCTGAAGTTCAACAAAGACAAATATAAGGTCCTGCACCTGGGAAACCATAATCCAGGAGTGCAGCACAGGCTGGGATCTACCCAGCTGGGGAACAGCTCTGTGGAAAGGGACCTGGGGGTCCTGTGGACGACAAGCTCAATAGGAGTGACCAGTGTGCTGTTGCTGCAGAGAAAGCCAACGGGATGCTGGGCTGCATCAACAAGGGCATCACCAGCAGAGATAAAGAAGTCATTATCTCACTCTACTTGGTGCTCATCAGACCACACCTGGAATACTGTGTTCAGTTTTGGTCCCTGCTACACAAGAAAGCTGTAGACAGGCTGGAGAGGGTCCAGAGAAGGGCCACAAAGATGATCAAGGGACTGGACAGCCTGGCCTGTGAGGAGAGGCTGAGAGAACCGGGTTTGTTCAGCCTTGAGAAGAGAAGGCTTAGGGAAGACCTTGTCACCATGTTCCAGTGTTTGAAGGGTGGCTACAAAGAAGATGGAGACTGCCTTTTTACAAAGAGTCACATGGAAAAGATGAGGGGTAATGGGTACAAGTTACTCCTGGGGAGATTCCGATTGGACACAAGAGGGCAATTTTCCACACTGAGAACAATGAGCCACTGGAATGATCTCCCCAGGGAAGTGGTGGATTCCCCACCATTGGACACTGTTAAGATTCAGCTGGACGGGGTGCTGGGACATCTTGTCTAGACTGTGCTTTTGCCAAAAAAGGTTAGACCAGATGATCCTTGAGATCCCTTCCAACCTGGTATTCTGTGATTCTGTGATATAAATATTTTTGTCTAAGCACTCAGAACACAAGCAAGGCAGTATTCTAAAGGGACAGCAAGGAAACTAGATAAATGTGGCTGCAATATCATGCTAAGAATGACCCAGGTAGATGAACTCTCCTTCGGGAGGTACCTACATATTGTAAGAGGATTAGTTCATTCAGTACAGGAGAAGTTAAAGTATTTGGTGGCGAGCAGTTAGAAATGCACACATCCTTGTTAGAAAGCGTACATGGGGCAATCACACAAAGAAAAAAACCCACCTGTATTTAACAAGAAAAAGAAATGCATCAAAAACAAGCTATACAAAGAGAACAGACGTAGCTGCTATAAAGCATTATTTCTACAGCCAGTTTTCATTAACAGAAAAATACCTGAAGATCTTAGACTTTGATCAAATAATGTGTGCAGAAGAAGCAAGCTATTTTATGAGATTCCAAGGCAAGCTTCTCTCAATTCCATCAAGGAAAAAAAATTCGAAAGAAAAAATGCAAGTCATTGCATGGTGGAACTGCCCCCATTCCAGTACCTTATACATCAGTCTTTCTCTGGGATAAGTTTTAATTGTGCATTTATTGAAAATGTAGTGATTAATGTGGGGATAGTGTATACTTTTTTTTTTTTTTCTGGATTAAATTGCTGATTGGTACATTCAAACTTTAGGCTATTTTAGGTATAGCTGGGGTTTTGGTTTTATCCTGAAATTGCATTGTTTTTCAAAAATATCTACAATGTCAGAAATGAATACCCATTAAAACAGGAAAGATAGCATAAAGATGATACACAGTACAAACTGCACCTGGCCTTTTTAAGGGAGAAATCCACAGAACCAGAGCAAGGCAGCCAGAAACCACTTCCCAGCAAACATACAGTTGTATTGAATCATTAAGCCAGCACAGGTCTTAAAAGGATAAATCTCAGCTTTTAAGTGCAAAATAGAATTCAATTTTAACTACTGAGCCATGACCACTGCCTCTTTAACAATGTTATAAAAAGCTACTTGGCTTTTCAAATTTTAAAAAGTCAGTGTCACATAAATATGCTCACAAACGGTCTAAAAATAACTTTAAGCTGCCTACCCACAAGGTCAAAAGCAGCAGATGCAAAGAACTGAAGCTTTACAAAGAGCTTCCAGTAAAGAAAATGTTACTGACAAAACTGAAGGTGTTGCCACTGGTTCACAGCTATTTCTATACAGTTCTTCAGTGTCAACTCACACTGAGTTATACTCCAGCAAAAATGGCTTGAGATGTAGGAATAATCTCGAATATGCAGTTCTCATGAGGAAACCACTGGTATTTATGGGTATTTGGAGCATTCTTATTTGAACTTATTAACTGAAATTAAGCTTTGGTGCATGTCCTTTCCACTCTTTACTAATGATGTACTAAAGGAGAATAAAGACAAATGTATTTGAGATGCATAAGGCAGAAACCAGTAATTTTCAGCACTTCAGTGTAGTCCAGGATGCCTCGTTACTACGAAGAGAACAAGTACAATATTAATCACACTACATCAGGAACCTCGTCCATGTGCATCTTCTAATGGATTCTTCTCCAACAATTTAGGGACCTCAGTGATTCTGCATCAAGTTAAGTTTATCTAGCTTGCAAAAGATGAAGGACTAAATTAATCCTCCTGGGATTTGAACCTCTGATTTAAGGAGTCTAAATATTTCCAACCTGATGTTTCAAGCATTCTCCCATCCCCTCCAGCTATACTTTTTTTCTTACTCTACTTTTTTTACAATTTAATGTCTTCCCTAGAAATGGGCACAGAAAGTATTTGATTACCAAAGTAACAAGTCATGGGCTGAAACAAAGCCATAAGAAATATTGCAGCCTGTCAAAGGTCATAAGTGCCTCTGATTATCCTTGACTGCATTCCCTGGGCTCAGCATTTCATTAAATAGCAATGCTCTCTTTTAAAAATAGATTTACCACTGTCATGTCCTGAGGTTCTTTCATGTTTTTAGCTAAAGCTATGTACAGAAATACTACTTTCCTCAGTAATTATATTTGATTTTCAGTTTCAATGTTACTGGTAAGATTTGTTAAGTTTGGGTAATACAACCTAAAACAAGTCATGAACACTAAAACAGCTTTTTCTTTGTTTTAAGAATCTGCCTTCAACTGGATGAATGAAAAACTTCCTGGCAGAAATTACAAAATGCCTTAAGAATTATGTATTAAATTAAATTAGGTGAATTTGACTGTTACATCCTTGAAGAAGGACAACAGTCAAACATTGATGCATGTCATAATAAATTAGGTTTTTTGCCATCTATTAAAAAAATTCTTCTAGCACATTTCAGGATAGAAAGTGTCTGCAGCATCCATTTAATAATGCCTGATCAAAATCTGCACTTCTTTTTTACTGATCATGATATCGTTTCAAGTAAAATGACTGACCATGTATTAAAAATAAGAAATATCATCTATTTATGTGGGTGGAAATCTAAACAAAACATTGAAAAGAGAAAATATTTTTTCAAATAAAACTTTTTTCTTTATGTAATAGATATAAATGGCTCTGCTCTGTAGAATACTTATATAACTGAGGACAACAACAGGAAAGCTGAATTAATTTACTTTTAACTGAAACTCAGAAAACAACCCTTTCCACAAGTCAAATTTCCATTTCCTTCTTTCATTGGTAGACGATTCATCAAACATCAGATGAGGTTAAGGCAACGCTACCAGAAGTCAGGACAGAAAGAAAAACTAAAACACAATACAATACTGTCTCTGAGAAGAAAATATAAGTTGCAGAATCCCACAGATAAGCTTCAGAGTACTACCCAACTGCAGATTAACCAGTTACAGGGAAAACAGTCAGAATTATCTAGTGCTTCCTACAAGTCAAGATGTTCTTCTAAACTGGAAACTCTAACTCAGATATTGATAACTTTTGCAAATAGTCTTGAAATGGTCTGTCAGTATATTTGTGATAAAGAGATAATCAGTAGTATACTAATAAAAATCTTTTAAAAACGTGATACCTATAACTTACCCTAGCAGAACAAAATAATAAGGTATATATTGAAGACTAAGGACTATCACTGAAAAAGACGAAGAGGCAAAAAGAAAGGAATGAGTTTTGAACTGGTATCCCAAAACAACTGACTCATTTTTCATTGAAAATAAAGCTAAGGCAACAAATAAAAGGAAACTACATAGCAAAAATGTTCTGTGTTTTCTATTCCATTTTTAAAGTAAACACAGCAGCATTTTGAAATAAAGAGCTTTTGCATCACTGTTTCCTAAGATGTAAAATGCAGGCTTCTGGGGCTCCACTGCATCCTATATCAGTGGACAAAATACTTAAACTACAGGTTGAATTTAAACTCTTGAGAAAAAAAAAATAGAGCAGATATGATCAACTGTTCAAGAGAGAAGAGAAGGCTCAGGAGGATCTTATCCATGTGAATAAATACTTGATGGGGGCAAGGAGTAAAGAAGATGGATCTGTGATTGTGGCTGCCCCCTCCCTGGAAGGGTTCAAGGCCAGGCTGGACGGGGCTTTGAGCAACCTGGTCTAGTGGAAGGTGTCCCTGCCCATGGCAGGGGGGTTGGGACTAGATGAGCTTTAAGGTCCCCTCCAACCAAAACATTCTATGATTCTATGTGATTCTGTAACCTTATTCATCAAAATATTAATTTTGTCTTCAAACTATTTAGGAAGACTGGAAGGGCAAAAAACCAGTCTGAGGTTATTCCAGAGTGGACATGTCCTCTAATAGTTCCTGATTCCAGGTTATGTTTACTAATAAATAATTAGAAAGCAATAGTGAAAAATCTTCAATTGATAATAAATAAAATACTCCCAAACATTAAAGTGCCTGAAAAACACAGCACAAACCATTTGCTCTACAGGAATAAATATTTATGTCATCTGCAAAAGGAGAGCATTTCTATTTATCAGGCAAAGTTATGCAGAGTTGGGTTGGTTTTGGGTTTTTTTTATATTCAAGTACTTGAAAGATTGCTTGCATAAGGCATAGTTAGCTCAGAAAACACGTTAACACAGCGGAAGAGAAATGTACACAAGAACCTGTGGGATCATCTCCTGCTCATTATCTCTGCCCTCACAAAACTGGAAAGTTTTCTTGTACATTCATTTCATACTGTTGTTTCAATTAATTACACAAAAATGAATTCTCTGTGAGGAAATCTTCACCCTTTGGTTATTCCCAACATCTACACAAAATATTACCTGACAGGAGAAGGGAAAAAAAGGAAAATATTTTGCTTGGGAAATCCGGTCATTTGAGATGGGGATCAGCTTAAGGTGAAGAGGTAAGAGGAAAATAGAGGTTAAAGTAGGGAATAAGTGAGAGAAGGGGAGCAAGATACAAAAAGGAACCCTAAGGAATTTTATACTGCTGATTTTTGTACATGGCTACTTAGTGCACCGAGAATTGATACAAGGCAGACATAATACGTATGCCAGGTCAACACCTGAGTACAACCCAGTAGGTACATCTAATGAACACAGTCTGCAGAATTTAGCACTTTAGCACCCAGGGACAAATAAATAGATAACATGAAGATAAATAAACTTGTACAGGTATCCTGTTCAGAATTGCCAAGTAGCTTTCAAAGTGAGCTCTGAACTTATTCTAAGGAGAGTTTTAACAGCAAAGCCCAATCACAATGATTGTGGAATTGCACTTTACTATGGCTTTTAATTACTACAGTGTTTAAGGTTGCAAATTTACTCAACAACATTCTGTATCAATAAAGCACATTATTTACAGAGTACTTAATAAATAGGAAACTGAGTTCTAATGGGAATCTCCTGAAGTGCTAAGTTCTACCATGCAAGAAGGAGAGTGCTGGTTCAGAGAGTCATAAGTAAAACTAACCATAATACATCAAAACAGCTCAGATGAAACACGCATCATTAAACTTCAGATAGATGAAGAATTTGCTGTAACAGTAAAAGTTCTATTCTCTTTTTATTTGAGAAGGTCATAGAAGTTAGTGCATCTAAGCTCAGTATCATTTATCTTCTGGCAGCATCCTGAATCACTAAGACTTGGGATGCCACATAGGCCTTCCTAAATTGGGGTTCTGGGATGACTTTCTGTTGGATTCAGAAAAAAAATAAAATCCTCTTTGATTATTCTCTCAGATTGTGGATTGTAATGCAATAAATCAACATGCAGTGCTGATAAAACAGTTCCATGAACTTGAAATACTATGTTCAGTATGTGGTATCCATTCACTCTTCATTTACAGAGAGCTCTCCTCCATCAGAATTGTAAAGCTTCTTACTCTCGTGTTCCTCTTTTTGAGACATAAGCACATATCTGACTCTAGTATCACAAAAACATTGACAACAATCACTTCTGTAACAGAGGCTACTAAAAGCTCATCAAATCTGTACTTTGCTATGGTTTCATAGAGGATTCTTGGCGAAATTCAAGTTCTCAAGCTTTATTCCTCAAAATGCTCCATATTATAAGCAGTAACTATCTGTAATTCTTTTATTACATAAATGATGTGAATTTCAGTATTATGTTAAATGGTTGCAAATACTTTTTTTAAAAAAATAAAGCATTTCTTAGTGTTTACACTTGTTTCCATTAAATTATTTTTCTTTCACACAACTCTCCACAATTTGAAACATTTCAAAGATTAGTCATAAAAGCAAGTTTTTCTTGTGTTTATTCCTACTCTCAGCATTAAATCAGAGCTTGAAATGTGTGTGTTAACCAATTATTATTCTTCTTCATCTTCTTCCACATCCAAGCATAACAATGAAGCCCTACTGCTCCTTCAACAGCAGCGGCTCCTGCTGGATTAACAGGTCAAAACACTGGCTGCCTTCATTAATACTCTCCTGACAAAAAACAGGAGGATACTTAACAGACTTTACAAAAAGAAGCTTGAAAGAGTCGATATTGATTTGAAAAGGCTTGAAGAGTATAAATAATGTCATGGTAATTAATTAGTGTCCTGTCTTTACCGCAGCTACCAAGTCCTTGACCAGTCTCATGACTACTTTTATGTAGAAGCCACTACATCATGTAATAATAAGTGTTCTCCAATGTAAAAGGCTAAAATAATAGAAATAAGGAGCAAATTACCAAAACAACTAAAACAATTTTCTGAGGTTATGCCAGTATGTTCAAAACAAGTTATTTTAAATCAGTTACTACAGATGAGTGCAAGCAGAAAAGAGAGAACTAATGACATGCCATGTACCCCAAACATTAAATCACAGTAATTCAGCTAATTTGGATACTTTTTTTAATTTACTTTCTGTAACTTTTACTTTTAAGTCTTGCACTTTTATTTCACTAGCTAGCAACAAAAGGTAGAAAACTGTAATACAGCTCTCCATTATTATCAGGCCTTATCTGACTTATGACCATTTAATTCCTTATTGATTTTTTCTTTTTTTAATCATATCCAAAATGAAACTGATTCTTTGCCCTCTGAAGACAAATCTGAAGACAAATACACAAATTTGCTGAACAGCATAATAAAGACTATCATGTCTTCTTAGACAATACTCTCTGTAGAGGCAAAAACCACTCTACTTTACCTTGACAGATGCAATTCAAAATGGGGCATGGTATGAAATCAAAATATTGAAACTGTCAAATAAAATCGCTCTTCTGGCACACCATGCAAAATTGAACCTTTTTTTTTTTATAGACAAGAAAGATGTTTTATTGCTTTAGCAAACCAAGGTCTCGAAGATGACTCAGACTTACCCTGAAGAACATAAGAGTCTAAGGCGGCAGATAAACACAAACCAGATAGACAAAGCCCAGTCCCCTAGTGCGTGTCAGAGGGGAGTCTGCAGCTGAGAGAGGATAATTTTATTGTTGAGAACTGGAGAGCTTATAAGCATAATTCTCCTCTTGGTTTTCTTCCTTACTAACAAGCACTATGAAACAAGGGTCTTGCGTTTTTAAGCACACACAACGATTAACTCTTCTTTCCTGAACCCTTCTCTCCTTTGACTTTTTTGCTATTTCAGCAACACTAACCTTCCTGTTGCATAGGAAAGGAATGTAGGTTCCTACATTCTCACTTATTTCACTCATTTTTCTTTCTACATTCCTATTTTATTAGATTGTTTCCTTATAATGCAAGTTTCCTTCCAGTCGAAGAAACCCCAGCTCTTTATCTTCTCCATCCCTGAACACAAGCTCTATGGTTAAATCTGAAATGACTGAATGTGTTATCCAAACTTTTAAATTAATGTTCTTAGATCAGTTTTTGATGCTTTCCCACCTAATCCCTGCTTCCTCCATTTCACAGTCTTAACAAGGATTACAAACAATCTCATCAAGATCAAATCTGAACGTCTGCATCATTATTGTCTATAGTATGTGTGCTGTGTTTGACACAGCTGACCCTTTCTGCTTTTTATTTACATTGCAGTTGAGAGAACACTTTATTCCTACTAGAAAATGTCTCATTTGTGGCAACTTCGGTTTTTGCCGTGCTTTTATGTTTGGCTTGCTGGGCTCCAATTTCAGTTTCCACTTCTGATCATCCAACCTAGCCAAAGCTCTGCCCTTGCTCTTCTCACATCGCTACAGTTGTCAGCATGAACCTCCCGGTCTCCTGCCTTCAGCCTCACTTCTGGCCAGGGACACACCTCATTTAGGTCTCAGATCAGCAAGAGAATGCTCTCATATGTATTGTTTACTTTAAATTATGTTAAAACCCTGTAGATGATCATTATTTCTGTGCAAGATCATTACTTCTGTGTAAACGTATTAGACACTGCACTTAGATGTGAATAGTTTTCATTTGTATGATCTGAACCCGACTTGAAAAATGACAAATTTCCAAGTGAGTAGCTCTCAGCATGTTTGTTTTACAGTAGACTCAGAAAAGCACATTGTTAGTGTTTAATGCAATGTATTTGCAACTACAGAATTGTAATTATGTACTTGTTCATGGCACTAGTACGGTCGATAATAGGTATGAAGCTAAACTATGGCATGCAACACACAGCCCACTGGCAGTCTGCAAGGCATCGCTGATCACTCAGCAGGCTTGCCAGGTACTGATGGAACTTTTGGGAGCCCAAATCAAAACTAGACATGCTTCAGACTAACTGTTCAATTAGCTCATCGGAGTAACATATGTTAATTGAAAATTACAACTTCTTCTCAGATTTGGTGTATGCACCTTGTGCACCGAATTCTACTGGAATAATTTCCTACCGGCTTCAGTTACACACAGGATTACAGCTAAATCAGTATTTAATTGGATCTGACACATTCATTTTTGAGAGACATGCAGTGGAGATACTAAGGCTCAATCTTTCACCAAAAGACACTACAGAGATCAGGACTCCAGAACCTCTTCCTCTTCCAAACATGAACCGAGACCCTAACATGCATTGAATTCCTAACAGTGCCCAAGCACACTGGCACCGGGGGATCTTCCACACCTAAGAGGTGACAAAAAATTACATTCTACTATCTTCCTCAGTTTTACTTTTCAATATATATGCCATCATTTTAACTGAAGTACAACAGAGTATACCCTGCTGGGTTAAATTTTCTGGTGTGAGGAATAGAAACCCATGTCCCTGGAATAATTCCTACAATTTCTACCATTTCAGTTTGAACATTTCCACAGTACTCCACACCCAAATAAGGATAAAGTATTAAAAAAGAAATTATTTCTATTATGTCTTATATCTGAAATTCCTTTATATGATTCTGTATGTCATGCAGTTTCTATCTGTCCATCTGAATGCTCTTAAAATGATGAAGTTCCATATCAAGCAGAGCAAATACTTACTATTTTTTAAACTTGAAATATTAAATTTAAAATAGCTTCTTGTTCCCCCAAATCATATGTATTTTATGTATTTAGTCCACATGACATATATCCAGGATCTGTGTTCTGTTGTAGAGCTTGGACAAAGCATCAGGGTCCCACCTCTACTGCTGTAACCTGACATGAATTGGATGAGTTTAAGTAAGCAGGTTTGGTAACACTCTACTAACACTGCCATAACTACTCAGGTATTAATAACAAACAGTTGCAAAACCATTAGATGAACTTCTAATGAACTTGTGTTGTATATAAACTTATAGAACTTGTGCTCTATGAAAATAAACGTGACTGATTCTATGATTCACCTACTCAGAGACCCTCAAACAAGTACACTTGACATGCAGGACAGGAACATGCTGAGATTGCCAGGAAGCCACAGCTGGAAAACATTCATTATCAGGATACTATACCCTGGCAGGTGTTGAAGAAAAGCAGAGATGCCTCCTGTTGGGAAAGCAGCTAACCAACTGCTATATACTGATCACATACATTAACTGCGCAGAACTGTGACACAACCTGTTGCAGTTGCCCATGACTGGGAGAACAGAGACAGAGTAATTTTTAGACTATATGCAGCAAATTAGCCACATGGATGCCTCTGCTTCAGAAATGGGTATGCAGATTCAATCACTCTGGTCCTCTGTAATGCTGTACCTGTAAAGTATTATCTCACCATCACTAAAGGAAAATATCTCTCTAATGCTTGTGCTTCCTCTAGTATCCTGCCTGTAAAGGTTTAGTTGTAATTTGGATGCAACACAAATGTCTTCTAGGAAATAAAGTAATTTTGAAAAACTGTTAACTTATTTTAGATCCACTTATTTTATTCTTGATCAGCATCTATTCAGTTTACATGCACAGATGGACATAAGCTATTTGCAATTTTTCTTCAATAAAACAAAGCAAAATATTTTACCTCAGAAGAGGGTACAAAACAACCTAAAACAAACCCAAATTTTATTTTATCAGTGCTGAGACAGCAAAGATATCTCTTAGAATTTAAGAAGAGTTAAAACCCTAATAATCTTTGGTCTCAGAGATCAGACATGAACCACAAGCACAGCTGTCGTTTGAAAATTACAAATGTATTCACAATTAATAAATTAACCTTTAGTTATGAACCTCCACTTAGTTTCTAATTACCATATACCACTAAAAGAAAACTCTGAACTGAGCAAGTAACTTCTGTGTTTCCAATATGCTTCCAATATTACTCAAATAAAAACTAGGAAAGTTAAGGGATATACAAGATGAAAAAATTCAAAAGCCTCCAGTGTGAAAAATACAACTTTGAATATATATATGCATACATATATAATCTACAAAAGAGTAAGACACCAATCTCTGATGTAGGTCAGACCTGAACAGAACAGATTATAGGGAATTGCAGAAAGCGCCCCAATAAAAATGGAGATGCCAATACAGATTCTGAGAAGATCTGATCATGATGAAAATCTCCCATTAGTTACTTAAAACAGTAATGTGTCTTTGTTAGTGTAAAAAAAAAAAAAAAAAGGGAAGAGATAGGGAAAATGACCCCATGAAAGCAAGGGAAAGAATCTCTTGCTTTTCTGGATCTAGGCAAAAAGACTGGGTAGATTTCATGTCCAACCAGCAACATCAACAAAGCCATCTTTAAAAGCAATAAAGAATGATTCAAAGAAACTGAATATAATATTGGAACTATCTGTTAACTTTGAAAGGCAAAAACTAAAAAAAAAAAAAAAAAATCCATCAAATGAAACAAATCCTTTAAAAAAATTTTTTTTAAAATAGATTTGAAAAATAAGGGACAAAAAGTCATTAGGTTGGACCCCGGAAGGACCAATTTTTATTGGGCACCGTATTTCCTGGATCATTGTCAGTTAAGGGAGGACTTTCAGCATCCTACACAACTCACTCATCAGCTGCTCTGTGGGGAACCTTCCTACTCCTTTCATCATTCAGGATCGAGTCCCATCAGAAGCAGAGATAAATGCTTGGAGTTCTAAAACTGCACTTCAAAGACATGGGAGCAGAAGGCACATAGCAGCTTAAAAGAATCATGTCTTAGAAAACTTGGTCCTTAACAGAAAGAGTACACTTAATACTAGGATTCTGTTCTTTCTCAAGTTACTGTATTCCTTAAAGACAATATAACAAGTTACCTCAGCTGGAGATAAAAACTCAGAATCTTTTTTTAACAAAAGTAAAACAGAAGCACAGGAAGTACTGGGTGAAAATCCTTCCCTCTGAAAAATTTTAGAGAACACTACTTTTAGTCAAAGAAGTTATTTCATAAGCAGAAAGAATAATAAAGTCTGTTTCATAAGAACTTGTGTTCTTTGACTCTTTTTCATCCTCTAACCTCAGACTTGATTTCTCCATGTTCCCTGCCAAACAACCAAAAAGCTCCAGGTGTCAAATCAAATACACATTCACTGAATTATTTCTGTCTGTCTTTCTCAGAATAGTGGGAACTGATTTTTCTCTTTCCTCTCTACCCATCAGTGATTTTGACAGAACTTTTAGGAATTAAATCTATCTTTGAGACCACTAGTCTTCACTTTACTGGTGAATTCGAAACTTAGTAGTGAGAGAACAGAAAAAGCAATAGCATCAAACTTGTTTTGTTAGAAAACCAGATGCAAAGAGGGAGCTTGGAAGGGTCAGGCAGGGCACTAACCCCTGCCATAACCACTAGATTCCAGGTTCCGATAATGAAAACAAAATCATAGTGTTTAAGGTGTATGCGTGGCTTCACAGCACATGAAGTTAATTACCATTTGCAGGATTTAAGCTATTTTTTGGTAAAATAATCAGATTTAATCAGAGCTAAGTCTTGATCCTCAGCTTCGGTCAGTTTGTAAAATATTTGGGAGGTACCCAGAATCTTGGATGGTCTTCCCACCACTTCGGTCCCTTGGAGAGGCAGTACTCTACTCAAGGTCACTCTCTCTCTGTGGTGGTCTGGTACTTCTACCAGGTCTGGCACCCAGTAGTAACATCCCTCAAACCAACTTCTGTAGATCAAAGACACACTTAAGAACCTTGAGATGCATGGGACAGAGTATATTATAAAGATCTTATTATAAAGATCTTATTATATTTTTGCCTAAAGGCCAGTCAGCCTCACCCTGGGAAGATGATGGAAAAAATCCATCAAGGAAACCATTTCCAGACACATGAAGGACAAGAAGATGATCAGGAGTAATTTGCATGGATTTATAAAGGAGAAACCGTGTTTTAACAACCTCATTGCCTTATACAATGAGGTGAATAGCTTGGCTGATGAGGAGAGAGCAACAGATATTCTATCTACCTCAAATTTAGTAAAGCCTTTTACACTGTTTACCATAACATCATCATAGACAAGCTGACAAAGTATGGATTAGTTAGGTGGACAGCAAGGTGGATAAAAACTAGCTGAACTACTGAGCCAACAGGGTTGTGATCAGCAGCACAAGGTTCAGTTGGAAGTCAATCACAGAGAGCATCATTGGTTTCTTTGCAGACAAGCAGCTGACCACAAGGTAGCGGTGTGCCCATATTGCAAAAAAGGCCAACAGCATCCTGGACTGAATTAGGCAGTGTTGCCTGTAGCTTGAGGGAGGTTATGCTTCCCACCTACTCAGAACTGAGCTGAGACATATCTGGAGTGCTGGGTCCAGTGCTGGGTTACCCAGTACAAGATATGGACTTGGTGGAGCAAGTCCAGCATGGGGCCACTAAGATGACTGAGGAACTGAAGCATCTTTCATATGAGGAAAGGCTGAGAGAGCTGGGACCCGTTCAGCCTGGAGAAAGGAAGGCTCAGGAGGGATCTCATCACTGTGTATAAATACGTGATACGAAATGAAGACAAGGGAGCCAGACTCAGTAGTGCCCAGTGACAGGCCAAGAGGTACTGGACACATTAAAACAGATGAAATTCAATCTTAACATGAGAATACACGTTTTCTGCTGTGAGGACAGTCAAACACTGAAACAGGTTATCCAAAGAGGTTGTAGAATCTTCATCTGTGGAGACATTCAAAAACCGACTAGACACGATCCTGGGCACCTGTGCTAAGTGACCCTTCTTGAGTAGGGGGTTTGGACTACTTGACCTCAAGAGGTCCATTCCAACCTAAATGACTCTGTGAATAATTCTGTGAAAACATATTTCATTAATATTTTTGATGGAGCATTCACATTCAAACCAACATGGTCTTAAATAAATTTTCAATTATTTAAACCTTAACTATTGTCATTAATAATACAAAGAAAAAACTCTGAATGGCTCAAGCTGTCAGGAGCATATGACTTATATTTTAATGTGTGAAGATAAAATTTAATGTCGCTTTAAACAAATTAATTTTTGCTGCAGATTTTATTAGACCATTACGCTCCATGAGCTTTCACAAACCTCTTATGGCAAGTCATTCATAAACTAGATTCATATGGCAAGAAGACACAGAAATGTGTTAAGTGCATGAGTATTCCAATCAGTTTCTAAGTCTCTTTAGTTATCTGGAATTATCTAGATCTAGGATTTAATACAGACTGCTAAGCAGATTCTGAAAAATCACACTAAATACTTACTCTACACTATTTGAAATTATTTTAGAATTGGGTATATGACTAACTTCCATTGAAACTCACTGTTACCTGAGACTTTTCTTCAGCACCTTCTGCTTGTCAAAGATTTGGTCAGTGTTTTAGTAAAAGGTAGTCTGCTCTGTGGCTTCCACTCTAGGCCAGGCTTCTGCTGAGTTATCATGAATAGCTCTTCCTAAAAATCTCTCCCTCTACAGCCAAACACCAAGACTGCTTTGTTATCTACATTGGTCAAGATACTACAACATTTACTTGGTCAAGAAAATGCAGTATTTCCAAAATTATGCTACCTGTTTGAAATCAGTCAGGATTCGATCTTATTTTTATGTATAGGGTTTTTTTCTGTTATTTCCCTCTTTTCTGGGGCATTGCGCAAGGCACTGACTGTAGTGGTCTTAGGATGAAACAGTATTTTATGAAGAATAAAATGTGGAGTTCATAATTCAGTACAATGTATTATATTCTATCACAGCATCAAAAATAATTTTTATAGTTCCCCCCAAAATAATAAAATTAGTATCTATGATGTATTAGATAAATTCTTTATGCCTAAGTGAAAGAACTGAGAACACATTCACTGCTGCAACTGAAATTAATATTTTCTTCTTTTTCCGTAACTTTATATTATTCCTTAACCTTTGGAATTCCTGCAGTACCAAGTATAAAATCTAAGTACCGATCAGAATCACTTTGTGTCAGGGAGAATATACACACAGGAAAAAGACATCTCATTGTCAATGGATCTATAAACAAAACAAAGATATAAAATTGCTCAGAACAAAAATTATAGTTAATGGTCAACACAATAGAAAAGTCAACACAAGAAAAAAAACTTCAGTAGGCGTTCAGCTAGAAATTCTTTTATGCAGCAATTGAGTAAAATTTGCTATATAAAATTTAAGTGCCTCAAAGGCTTGAAAAATTATAACACTACGTGAATCCTGTTTTCTTCAATCCATATTTAATTTTAGATTTCCAACAGGGCTCTGGCATTTCCAGAACTGACCACAGGAAGAAATGATTTGTCTTTACCAATGCTGTAATTTTCCTCATCACTGTAAATAATCATTTATATTTCAGACCACTATTGCTGATGTATTTAAAGTAAAAACTTCTAGAAATCTTCAAGCTGCTCTTGACACATCCAAGCTCTTGGTATCACTACATGTGTATCTACACTCAGGTACATGGTACACGTTCAGGTGCTGCCAGGGCAGTGAATTCAGCACTCAATGGCAACAGCTACAGCAAACCCAGGAAGGCAGATTGTTTCTGTTCTTGGTACTTTCCTGCTGAGTGACAGCCAGAAAATCGCTTACCATTTTGTCTCTCGGGCCCCAAATCACTACATACACCTCTTTTATAACATACTTAAACATATGGGTGAAAAAACATGCGAGACAGACTTTGTTATTTCAGTGCACTACCTGTTACATTAAATGACTGAAGTTTCCAAAAAATAAGAAAGTATCAGTTCTGAATTCTGTTCCTGTTCAGACATATCAAGTGAAGAATACAGGAAAATCTAGAAGGCTCAACGGTGTGTTAGGAATTGTAGCATCAAACGTGTAAAGAAAGAGAAGGAGGTTTCTGCAGAAGCACACTGAACTGGCTTCACAGTGACAAAACAGCAATTTTATATCCCACAAAGCTCTGTTACCTTCATTTTAAATTATATGAGAGGCAGACTTACTGTAAACAAGATATAAATCCTGTCCACCTACTTAGCATAGAGTTGTCCTCCATATTATCCTTCAAGCTGAAGGAGGAGAATTAAAAATGCAGAAAGCCAATGACAATCTTCCAGACCTTTCCCTTTCTATATTGAAGAGGCTTCTGGTCAAAGTTATACACCAGAAAAAACAATGCTGAATGAAACATAATAACCCTTGAGAAGGTACATAATTCTCAAATTTCCTTTTTTTTCTTCAAATTTCCATAGGGATCTTCCTAGATTTGTAGCAAATTTCCATTCCCAAACATGAATTTACACTCCTTGTAAATTCCTCCTGACAAAGCACAGAAAGATAATTTAATTGTTCTAAGGTTCTAGTGGATGTATTCTTGGGCTTCAAAGCAATTGAATGACATTAGGAAAAAATTTTTCACAGAGAGAATGGTCAGACACTGGAATAGGCTGCCCAGGGAGGGGGTGGAGTCACCATCCCTGGATGTGTTTAAGGGTCGTTTAGATGAGATGTTGGGGGATATGGTGTAGGGGAGAACTTTGTAGAGTCGGGCTGATGGTTGGACTCGATGATCCCAAGGGTCTTTTCCAACCTGAATGATTCTGTGATTCTGTGAATGCATCAGCCTTAACATTTCAGAACAAGCCAACTGTGAATAAACACTTCTTACATCTTTTAAGTTTGCTGTACCCTAAACTTAAGTGCTGATCTGCATCAGGACTGAACTGAAGATATTAAAATGAGAAAGTCCAATGTTTAAAGGTTGTGAAGTTTTAGAAGTTTTTCTCATTTATCTCACAAGAAAGAAGAAGGTCAAATGATTGCTGGCTGCACCTTTGGTGAACTCTACCACGCAGAAATTGGCTGAGTGTAAAACAGTGGGTTGAATGTGCATCTGTATCCTTCACCCCTCTGAGAAGTTGAGAATTCTCTGCCCCTTTCCTTCCTCTAATGGCATGGTTTGATTTACTCCTGTCTTTTTTATGTCTACGTTTTGTACCTTATCATAGCTGCAATCACATTTCTTGCTGTTCAGCAGCACTATTCCTTCCACACTATCAAAAGTTACAGTGCTTGACAGCCCCCCATTCTACCTGTAACTTTTCTTCTCTGCTGCTCTGTACCCATGAAATGAATACTCTGGGAGCGCTCATCAAGTCACTGCTTTGCTGTCTCAGTCCTGAGTCTGAAAAACGTAACTGAAGTCAATCAAGCAATTAAATTTGAGAGTTCTTAGCCAGTGAAAATGTTGTAGCAGTAGTCCTCTAAAACACCTACAGGAAATTAAACAGTGATATCACCAGCCTATGAATAACTTCTTAATTTAACCTGCTGTACCAGCAGATGCCAGGTAACTGCATTCATACTAATATAGCACCTGTCCCAGGTGGTAATATAGCACAAGGCTAACTCTTCTTATTGTGCAATCTTCTGCTTATTAGAGACTTACTTTAAATTAGCTTTTCAGGTCTTCAGGATATGGCTTATTTCCTTGTATCTCTGCTGGTAGTAACATCTGGTAATAAACAACGTGACTAATATTTGGGAATGAACACTAGTAGAAGCCTGCATGAACCAAAACTGTGTTTCAAGAGCATCTATATTATTTCACATCAAAACATTTGAAGGACAAAACAGGTAACGTTTTAGTTACCATTGAAAGTTATGATTTAGTCTTTTCTGACCAAGCACTGAAGAACAAAACGTAGAGTTTAGTTGCCGATTAGTCCTGCCCTGTAAAGCATTTTCTCACCCATGGCCATTCTGCCAATTCATTCCATTTAAGATCTGTAACTTAAATAGAGGAGGAGGGGATGAGTTAAAAATAGCCACAGCAAAAAAAGCCAATTAGTAGGAATTGCCACAATAACCTTTGTCAGGATAAATTTAAGGTATAAGGCTCAGAGATAGTTACTATGGCAACCACAGGCACTTGCAAGGTACCATTAATGAGAAATGCAGTATCTGTCACACAAGGAAGTAGATGCAGCAGCAGCCTGACAGGCTATTTAAAGACACTGTTTTCTTCCCTGCCCCCTTTTTTCAAAGAGCAGCAGGAAAGTAAACTGCTACACAAGTAGCTTTAATATGTGTATTTTTCTAATTTTGTATTCTCTTTCCACTTCTTCAGTCACTGAACTGTTAAGACCTCAACATAAGCTTTATTCAAATTGAACAGGTTAGATTTACAGATATTACCCATGGTTTGTCTACTCTTTGCAAAATAAATTTAGCTCACAACTCGTACAAAAACTCCAAGTAGCAAAAGGTGAAATGTTTCACCTAGGTACACAAGAAGATATAGCCACAGAACTTGCAGTAAAATAATAGTTTTACTGTATTGTGAAACAAGACAGTGTGAAACTAAGACAAATATTTGTAAAAAAATTTGTATGAATTCTCTCTCTTATCTGTCAATACACTGGGCAGCTGTTATCATTACAAAGTATATTTTAACAGTTGGAAATTATCTCAGATATATGTCTGTTACTTTTTCCAAATACACACAAACAAGTACTCAGTGTGAATAGCTTTAAAAAATGAGGTTTCTCCTTTTTCTACAGAAAGTCCATTTCACTTCCATTTCTAGTGTTTGCAAAAAAAAAAAAAAAAAAGCCAATTTCAAACCTGGACTGTCACTGCCACCACAAGCACCCTCATGAAAGACAAGCCTGCATTAACTCATTACTGCACACACAAAATGACAGTTCCCATCAGGTCCCTAAATAACGTATTTTTCAGGACTGTGAAAAAATAATAAAATGTGTGCTCCTGCAACTCCTTGGTACCCCACCCGGAGCAGTGAGTCCAGCTCTGGGGTCCCCACCACTAGAAAGACCCATGGACCTGTCCATGAGGAGGCCTGTCCAGAGGGGGCCACAAAAGTGGTCAGAGGGCTGGAACACCTCTGCTGTGGAGAAAGGCTGAGAGAGTTGGGGGTGTTCTGCCTGGAGAAGAGAAGGCTCCGGGGAGACCTTATTGCAGCTTTTCAATATATAGACGGGGCATGTAAGAAAGACAGAAGGAGACTTTTTACCAAGGCCTGTAAGTGACAGGACAAGGGGCAACTGTTTTAAACTGAAAGAGAGTAGATTTAAATTAGATATAAGGAAGAAATTACTTGCTGTGAGGGCGGTGAGACACTGTCACAGGTTGCCCAGAGAAGCTGTGGCTGCCCCCTCCCTGGAAGGGTTCAAGGCCGGGTTGGACGGGGCTTTGAGCAACCTGGGCTAGTGGAAGGTGTCTCTGCTCATTGCAGGTCCCTTCCTACCCAAATAATTGTACGATTCAACCATTTCAAGCTACACATGTGGATGGAAAGGTTTGTTCAATACTACCACCATTCTCAAAAGCTGGGCCAGCCAAAAGTGGTAATTCAGCTATGTCAGAACCCCAGGGATATACCTGGTTTATATACAGTGTCATTCACTGCTCCTACCCTCACTGTTAATGCAGATACACTTCAGCAAAACTTCCTCTTCATACCATGTGAAGTTTCTTCTTGATCAGGTCTGGTTTTGTTCATACCAAATGGAATCTTCATGCAGTAGAAGAATCCTACAGAAGGATCTTTTCAAGCTCAGAAATTATTATCAATAAGTTATTACTAAACTGTATTTTGTTACCTTTCTCAATCCCAAAGAGGCAGCTTCACTCCTTTTAAACACTGCAAATTAAATACTAAAATCTTTCTTTAAATAATACATCTCCTAAAACCAAAACACTCAAGAGAACACACTGCAAAACCCAGATCAATGGTAGCTTGTTATTTAAATAGGTTAACTGTGGTCTCGGCAACTTAGCAGCCAAGCTTCTGCCCTGGTATTAGCAGGTGTTAGATCTCCTTGAAGCTGTAAACTCTCTGCCAACTCATCAGGAGATGCACAACTCATTAACACCATTTTGGTATAAAAGATAGGCCTGAGAACAAAGATTCCCTGATGGAGTAACCCTGGAAAGAAACTTTGGTGATCAGTACGTATAATTCATATGTTAGGCCCTCATTTGTCAAAGGGAAAGGTTTTAGCTGAGATACATCCATGGCTGGCATTTTACCACATATGTTTCACAGTAACTATTAACAGAATTAATATTCTGCCATGTGTTCTGTGGAGTTGACATATATTCCAGTTTGAACTGAAAAAAAGACAACAAATAAACACTTCAGGAAAAATACAGATGACCTAGTAAACTGTTATAGCAGGAGTAATTTAGAGAGAAAGATTTCCTCATGCAAGCAATGACTCAGTAGATTCTCTCCAAAACAAGATTAATTTCTGGAGACTTACACAGCAGAGGAAGAATTATTTTCAGTGTATTAAAGGCATGTAGCTATACAAAACACCTTATATTTAGTTTCAATACATACCTGAATTTATCCAGATTATAATTTTTAGTTTTGTCATGTAATTTATAATGATTTCAGGTGATCTTAAAAATATGAAAGCACAGGTTGCTGTTCTTGCTTGTCCACTGCCTTACCATCTCAGTTAAAGGACAGACCTATGACTAGTTGAATGGCATCAGCACAATTCGTGGGAAAGAAGACTCTGAAAGGACGAGAAGAGTAAGCAACTGGGGAACAGAGAAATACCTTAAGAGTATTTGAAGAATCCAAAAGAGCACCTGTCATCGGTGAGGAAAATCTCTATTTCACCCCCACATAATCTAGTATAAACAGGCTCCATCCCATTACCAATAGCTCGCCTTAAAGCTGAACTCCAGCAGTGCAAATCCTGCATCAACTGCATGGGAATATTCCAGAAACTTTCAGGTCAGAAGTCAGGAAGAGATCTGCAGACAATAGCAAAACCTTCACCAAGAAGTAAATAATTTAGTTTGTGAAGATAAGAATCAGTAAACCAGTTTCCATTTAAGCACCTTACCAAGAGTTATATCAGACAGCAAAACTTTAATCCCATAACTGAAAGAAAAAAAAAAAAAAAAGATACTACCAATCATCTCAGGATATTAAACTTCAAATCGTTTTATAATTCAATCTTCCATTTACAATGTGTGCTTGCTTTTATTTTCTTTTTTTTTTTTTCCCCCTCAAATGTAACAGCATCTACTTTCCTCTGTCATATCAGGTTCCTCTTTTTGCAGATATTTTCTTCCTAGCACTTTGTTTCAACTTAAATAGTTTTCAAGTATCACCTTCTCTTTTGGTGAGATTGTACCAAAGAAGTGAAAACATCCTACCCTGAGCTGATGCATCTGCTCAAAAAGATGTTTGCTTTGTATTCAACTAACATTGAAACCTGGTCAGCATTTTCATAGATGTATGTTTTAAAACTTGCATCCAGTTACCTAGGAGGTAAAAGACAGCTCTGAGCTCATCATTCGCTATTTAGAGTTTGGATTCTTCTTCCAACCTGTTCAGCCCTTTGGATTTATTAAGACTGAAGTTCACATGCCAATTCATCACCTTGTCCTGTAATTCCTCGCAGTCAGATTCCCCCTCTACAGCCCAAAGTTTTCTGTTGGGGACCTTCCCAGCCCTCTGCTCACTCCTCTTCCCACAGTTTCCAAAGAGGCTGAGCAGCTCAGGGCCCAGCCCAGATCCCAGAAGAGCTCCAACAATGACTTGATCTCTAGAAGTGATTATTCACTCCTCTGTCACCTTTCTCTTAACCAGTTAATAACTTTCTTATTCCGCAGCAGCTTGGATTCTCCATCAGCCTTTGGTGGGGAAATCTGTCATATGTCAATAATTATACTAATTAGATCCTCCTTACCCAGAAGCTTGTTAGCTCCAAACTTCAATGGATTTATGAGCTACGTCTTCCCTTCATAAAACCATGTTTACTCCTTCCCAATTCAGCACACTTACCAGATGCAGATGTACACAAAAAAAACTGAAATAAACTTGTAATTGACCTTCTTTATTACAAGTCACCCTCTTTCCCGAGGGTATTCACAATTCAACATATTAAATCTGGAATATTTCCATAATGTCGGGATCTTTCATAGCCTGAAAGCACTATATAAGACAGGGAGTAATTTAAAAGTGTATATACGGAGGTTTTAAACACACCTACCACACTAGACAGAAATCAAAGCACTACAGGATTCAGATTTAGAGTTCCTCTCCCTCAAGTAACAGCCCTTCTGAGGGCCAGAAAATTAAACAACTTCAATGATCTTGTTTGAGAACGGTCTATTATTCTTTAAAAATCCAAAGCTAGAGCAGAATTCTTCATTTTTATTACAGCTGTCAACTATAAGAAAACAAATTAGAAGCAGTATGCATTTTCGAAAACTGAGCAAACGCACTTCAAATGATGCATTGTAGACTAAGAGCCTACCAAGCTAACACAGGTAAAGCTCTCCCTTGGGAAGATCCAGCTGTCGAAAGAGTGGGCTGGAGTGGAGAGACAAAGTGACTGAAGAGGAAAGACTATGGACTTAACATCACCCTGCCAAGGTTATACACTTCTATAGGGCAAATCATACATTGTATTCAAACTTAGCAGAATATTGGTTTGGGTTTTTTAATTTAGAACTTATAAACCCTTGCATTATTCCAAAGAAGGCTTCAACTTTTTGCCTATGATCCCAGTTAGTATAGTGGCATCAGGAGAAAAAACAGAAAACAAAGACTCCACTTCAAACCAGTGTCTGGAGACACCTTCATAATTGCACAATCAAAATGTCATAAAAAGCTGGCTTTATATACTACAGCATTTACATAACATCTTTCAGTGATCTTTTCAGATCAGTGTTGGTTTAGCTTTTGTTTCCAGTTAATAAAGGAAGAAGTAAGTGGATGTCAAGACTGAAGAATAAATTCAAGCTGCTGAAGCACTAATTTTAAATGACTGCTCTCTTTGAAGGAAAGACTCATAAAACAGCTATTTTAATTATACTTTTGATCATCTAAAATAAATTAATAGGAATTGGGTATTTTCATTTCCAACTTCAGGAAATCTATGCTGTACCATCATGATTTTTTACAGAACATCAGAGAGCAGGCAGAAAGCCAAATCAGTGCAACATCAGAGTGTAACTTTAATAAATCCTTCGGCCATTAAAGCAGACGTAACTGGCAGCCACTCAAGACAATCTTCTTTCATCCCATTAATGCAGTCACCATGTCACCACAGCCACAAAACACAGCTAGTTCTCCTAAATGCAGATAGTGCTTTAGGCTAAATTAATCTATTTATCTACAGATATCGATCAAACCAGGTGTGACCTGGAGCTGTACCTACACCCAAATGCTCAGTCTTTTACTGGCAGCATGAAAAAAAAAAAAAAAAAAAAAAGTCCTGAAATGTGTTAGGTAGCTTTTTCCCTGAAAATAAAGATGATGGTTGGTTAGGAAATGGACTAAAACTATGCAGCTATCTTCGCCATTTGAACCTACAATCTCTCAAGGTTCTACAGACCCAGATACCCTTCACTTCCTATTTCCAAGTCTCCAAATATTCTATTTGAGCAATTTAACAGGAAAATAAATTCCATGGCTATTTTTAACCTGTTAGATGAACATACAAGGCACCAGGTTTTAGGTGCGAACAGAAAAAGTAATGCATTTCATCAGACCTATGAAGGAGAATTGTGCAAATACACACTATTTAAAGTAATATATGGGACTGTTAGCTAGGATCTTTACCATAACCTGGCACTATGTCATCAGTAACAGCAGAAAAATAAAGGAAGAAAGGGTAAGGAAAGGAATTAATCCTCTGGGGGGGTGGGGTGGGAAAGAATGACAGAGTAGGACAAATGTTGGGATGACGGGAAGTCTTAAGTGATAGAGTAACCTACTCATATGGGCATGTGCCCATAACACTGTTGGCTTTGGGAACAAAGAGTGAGTTTATCAATGTCTACGTAGATTTTCAAATCAAAGAATATTTTAGGTTGGAAGGGACCTCTGGAGGTCATCCAGTTCAGACCCCTCACTCAAACCAGTGCTAACCCAGAAGTTGGCTACAAAGACCCACATCTGCAGCACAGCAGCATGCAAGTGATACTTATTTTTTGCAACCCTGCTCCCATCCAGGCACACAGCATCCCTTCAGCTCCCTTCGCCTATCATGCCTTAGGCAGTGCCGCGTTCAACTAGATAAAAAAGAATTATGAAACAACCTCTGCAATAACAGTGTTTGCAGCCTACCTTGAATTTACACTGCAAGGCAAGTCTTACAGAAATTTGGGCCATGTCAACTATATTAGTAGAGCTGCAAATATGCACTTCCCTACTTGTCTGTGCTCATCTGTATGGCACCTCTTTTTTACACTGTGGTTGTCTATCATCATTTTACTTAGCATTCCTAGGTTTCTAACTTGGTCTTTACTAAAAGAAGAGAGACAGCAACAGCCTATTTCAGGTGTGCTAACCACTAAGTAGGTTCAGGACAAAACAGAAATTGTTATCAAGTTTCCATCTCACAGAAATACTGACAAACATTGCTAGAAAAAAAAAATGTCGATCAATACTACTTACCTTTCTCCTTCAGTGTTTAGAAAATCCACTAGAAAAAGAATAGACAAAACCCAAATTTCCATGGAATCATTTCTATCTCTAAATATTGGTATTTTTTATTTAATTCTAATGAGGAAACTAATGTCCAGTGAAAGGTTGATAATGTTCACCTTTATTCTCCACTTTTTTCCATCATCCATCAACGCTGAAACATGATTTTCTAAAGACACAATATGAATCTATTGGCTTGAATATGTGTGAATTAAGGGCAAACACAAAGGCAAACACTTCCTTCAGGAAGCAGTCATTTTTTCTGTTTAGCTTGTTGTTCCATTGTTATCTAACAAAACAAACATTTATGAATTTTCTTACATTCTTACTTTTTCTTCCACATATTTTGCACAAAAATGAAAACCCAATAAAAAAATACTAGCACTTCAGCCATTTTTTTAATAGGCCCACATTTTGACAAATGTTTCCACCAATGTGACTAGCACCCAAAAATTTCAATAAATAAATAATTTTTCCAATTGTGGAAGAAATGAAGAAAGGAAAAAGTCTGGTTTCTTCTATGAAAAAAAAACCCCAACACTCCTTTTTTAAAAAATAATTTCTAAATCTGAATTCTGAAATCAATTATTCTGACTTTTCAAGAGATAGCTTTTGAACCCTGCACTTTCTACAACCTATGGTCTACTTATGATTTAAGT
This sequence comes from Strix aluco, assembly GCF_031877795.1. Taxonomy (NCBI): domain Eukaryota; kingdom Metazoa; phylum Chordata; class Aves; order Strigiformes; family Strigidae; genus Strix; species Strix aluco. Next base: position 4,824,672 of record NC_133931.1, on the reverse strand, counting down.
TGAAGATCAAGATTTTTATTTTGGATTTTGAGTGATTTACAGATCATCTAAAACTAGGATAGCAAACTCGTATTCTATCTGTGAGATATTTTGTAGAAGGGCCAATCTATCTAGCCATGTTTATGCTGTACCCTATTAAACTTAATAAATCCTGTCAGAGACAAACTTGGCCTGTACTCATAAACCTCCCGTTTCCCTAGCTACATACACAAAATATAAGAAATAGTGCAAAATGGATCTCCTGAGGTCAAGTCAATGTTCAAAGAGGTCAGAAAAATTGCCATGCAGGCTAGAGCCAGCAAGTTTTTCACCCCTGATTTAGGAAAACAGTCAATTCGCTTAAACCTACTTTTGAAGAAGTGGAAAAAGAAGAATTTTATGAGAAGTCATATAATATTGAAACAGTTGCCTACCCAGTGTAGCATTCTTCAATTCATATAATCAATACACTGAGTTTCAGATGAAGCTGGGGGAGTGGAGGGGAGAGGAGAAACATCTAATACAGACAAATCTGAGAAAACCTACCCAAAGGGAAAGTCCCTCTACCAGCAATTAGAGAATGGAGGTTTATCTGTGTTCCAAATATGTGTGTTTCTGACGGGAACAGAAATGCTAAATTCAAATGCAAATCATAGGAAAGACATTTTCCTGCACATTGCCTGGAGAAATACACCATAACTACATTTTCAGAACAAAAGGATGATATTGCACTGAGGAGGGGAGGGAGGAACAGACATCTTTTCACATATTTGTTGCTGTAAAACCTACATGGGCATTTGTTTTCCCATCATCAATTGCAGGGACAGGACACTGGAAAAGCTCTTCCAGTTGGGAAGTGTAGCAACTGCAGACAGGTCTTTAGCAATTCCACTGAGGACACCTTAGAATCAGCCAGGTTCTTTGCCTCCACTTCTCTGTGAGGGAGACTGCTGAACAATCTGATGATATCTGAGGCCTGGAAATCTTTCCATTTCTAGCCATTCATAGACAGCTCAAAGCTCGGTTTTTCTTGGTGTCCTCACCTCCCTTAACCTTTAAAAGAGAGCCCTTCTCTGTCCCCAACTTCATAGAATACATTAATAATCCCTTCTAAATTTTACTGCGCTTCTCAAACCACACTCGATGTCTACATTATTTTCAACAGTTATCTGCATCTTCTACCAGTTGATCTCCTCTTTCTTGTATATGTGTAACCACAACTGAATGTCAGAATTCTTACTTACTATTCCCTATTTCTATTTGCCTTTCCTGTTCTCAGATCACATTTGGTTTTTTGCAGTACACTCGCACTGAGGACTCGCAACCACCCTGCGATCACCCGTCATGTCTTTGCACCTTACCAAGGAATCAGAATCATAGAAGAGCCAAGGTCAGAAGGGACGTCGAAAGAGCACCTGGACTGACTTTTCATGGGAAGCATGTGCCTTTCAGTGAAGGAATTCCTTACATGCTCTAACTAGAAAGCAGTCCAAAACCGAAATTTCTCTTTATTATTCCTTCTATTGTTTGTAATTTTTTTATTAATCTGTTTATTATTATGCCAACCTATTAATTTTTACAGATTCTTCCTGTAACATCTCCAATTTTTTCAAAATGCTTTGAAATAAATACGAGCTTTAGAACTGGATCATACTATGCATCTGACCAGTGCTAGATATATTTCCCTTCCCTACCCAAAGAAATATTTCCTTTTCAATTTCTTTGTTGAAAATAACTAATTATGCACTCAAAATTATGTAGTATTTTTAAAGATTAATTTGGCTATTAGTAAAAAAGGCAAGCCTTAAAAAAATTCAATGCGTATTTAACAAATGTCAAACAAAAGACAAAATAAAAATGATTACCCTGAAAACAGCAAGTGATTTTCATAATTTAGTTAATACAACCTTTGATATTTTTTAATTTGACTTGAAGGTATCTCAAAATTCTTGCCTACATCCAGCTTGCCTGGATGTAACATGAAGACCCAGTGAAATGGCTGTGAAATTTTATTTTCTCTCGATGACAGCATGCAAAGCTTTAGTCATAGTAGCTTTGTCTTTAAAATATAAACTGCAACAGCAATGTAAGGAAAAAATCATTAATCTCTCATACAGACAACATGCCCTGTCATAAACAAATGCACAAATTAAACACTGACTTGGCAGCTATGAGAAATAACAGTCATGATTTACTTACACATTGACAATAAATTTATTAATGGAACTTATGGTTTAAAAAGGGGCAAAATTTTTAATTCTCATACCCTTTGCAGGAGGACTTATTTCAAAATGTTTTCAGTATCTATGTGCATTATTAACTAACACTACAGAAATTGCAGTATACCATATCACAGACTTCAAATCTCAATTAATCAATGCATTTAAATAAAATAATTAAGCAGTAGTCAGCAGTAGTCAATGGCTCTCATTAATACTCTGCACACAAAGGACTTTTTCAAAAATTATTTCCTTTCTATGAATGAAAGAAACACCGTAGTATGTAATGAGAGGTATAAAAATTAAAACATTAACCTGTTTCTTTAATTATTCTTGATTGATTAGAATTTAACAAAAAAAAAGTATTTAAAAATAGGTGAAGTCAATACATAGAAAAGTTCACTTATCAAAACTGAGAGAAATGCCCATACTTTTGCTGACTAAAAAAACCCAACAAAACTCACTATAGTGGATATGTGTAAGTAAACTCACTCATTTAATCCTATAACCCTGCTAAAAGTCAGGAACTGCTGACCCAGCAAGAAGCTTGGCACTTCCTAACTTCTGACTGTTGATTTTGCTACTGTAGTATTTCTCTGGCCCATTTTTTCTTATGCAACTCCCAATTAAAAAAAAAGCCAAAATTCCATCATGTTATTTCACATCAGCACTCCCATGGGGCACCAGCACTTGTCAGAACTTGTTAATTTTGAACAAAAGCCTCTGCCATTTGAATTACCAATAAAAGTATTTCCTCATTGATGATTGCCTGTACCAAGGATACATCTATCCAGAAGCTTCAGGGCTACTCACTATTCTCAAGGAAATACAGCTCTCAAAATATTTTAGATTTCCAGAATATAGTGGAGAAGATATCCTTCCTAACAGGGAAGATGTCCGAATGATTAAGAGACCCTTCACAGCTCCTCCATGACTGACACCATTTGACTGATTTTTTCCAGCCTATTCTTACCCGTGTCCTGTTTGCTCTTCATTTCTCAACTCCTCACTCCGGACCTATTCTTGGGCAGTCCCAAGCTTCAATCCCTATGGTCCTCCCACCAACACCAAAAACAGTCTGAAAACTCTAATGTCTAGAAGTGTTACATCTACAGCCACCAACTGTGGAGTCTCATATCCATGAAAGATTTTAACAACTCAGTTGTGTTGTACCACAAGGACAGATGAGAGGATTGATCTCCTCAGACCATCACCATGATAAATCTTCCACTGACGAGGATGTTTGCCATTCCTAAATGCCAGACGCACCGTGCACAGAATAGAAATGTAAAGGCAATGCAGGGTGTGTTGTACCAAATGAGATATCCTGCGGCACGTAATGAGATAACATCTATTACCATAAATTATGAAGTGATTTACGCATAAATGAGGGTTGTCATGAAATTTAATTTTAATAGTTTGATAATCAAGTAAGAAACACAATAATTACCATACCTAAGTTTTTCAATAAATTAAAATCACTGCTAGTGGCAACACTTTTTTGTTATACATAATACAATTCCCCTCCAAGAGCTGTCTGCTATACTCTTCCATTTCAGAACAACCTGTTGAATGCCACATCACTGCGACAAACAAGTTTTGTTTTACTGCTGATTACATTCAAAACATGTTCATAGCAAAGCCCCTTCAACAGGGTGCAGTTGACTACTTCAAGAAACAGCTTTGCAGACAGGAGGCTCTGCTAGTCTAGAAAAATATCTGAAGGCTGAACTTTCCAATAGCATCTATCAGAGAGCTTGTTTCCCTCATCATCACATGAAGTATATTCAACCAGATAGATTAAGAAAACATGTTGACACCACAGTGTGGTATATCAAACATTTTTTATTAACTGAAGATGTTGCCAACATCTCAGCATTACTCGCTGCAGCCAGAACTTCAGCAGAGTAACTTGTCTGGCAGCTTTTTGTTAGGACATCAGTTGCCCAACATATTTCCCTGTGTATATTAAAGCTTAAAAAAACTCTTGCAGATGTAAAGCAGCAAAAAGTCATCCGATTTTTTTTTCGATTGATCTGCTCAAGGGTAGGGAGGCTCTGCAGAGAGAGCCTCTGGACAGCCTGGACAGTCTGGAGCGATGGGCTGAGGCCAACTGTAGGAGTTTCAATAAGGCCAAATGCCGGGTGCTGCACTTGGGCCACAACAACCCCCAGCAGCGCTACAGGCTTGGGGAGGAGTGGCTGGAGAGCTGCCAGTCAGAGAGGGACCTGGGGGTGTTGATTGACAGCCGGCTGAACATGAGCCAGCAGTGTGCCCAGGTGGCCAAGAAGGCCAATGGCATCCTGGCTTGCAGCAGCAATAGCGTGGCCAGCAGGGACAGGGAAGGGATCTTACCCCTGTACTCGGCACTGGTGAGGATGCACCTCGATGACTGTGTTCAGTTTTGGGCCCCTCACTACAAAAAGGGCATTGAATGACTCGAGCGTGTCCAGAGAAGGGCAACGAAGCTGGTGAAGGGTCTGGAGCACATGTCGTATGAGGAGCGGCTGAGGGAACTGGGGGGGTTAGTTTGGAGAAGAGGAGGCTGAGGGGAGACCTCATCGCCCTCTACAGCTACCTGAAAGAAGGTTGCAGAGAACTGGGGATGAGTCTCTTCAACCAAGTAATGAGCGATAAGACAAGAGGGAATGGCCTCAAGTTGCGCCAGGGAAGGTTTAGACTAGATATTAGGAAGCATTTCTTTACAGAACAGGTTGTTAGGCGTTGGAATGGGCTGCCCAGGGAGGTGGTGGAGTTCCCATCCCCGGAGGTGTTTAAGAGGCGGGTCGACATAGCGCTGAGGGATATGGTGTAGTTGGGATCTGTCAGTGCTAGGTTAGCGGTTGGACTAGATGATCTTCAAGGTCCTTTCCAACCTAGATGATTCTGTGAAATTTTGAATAGAGCTTTGTAATGAATTCTAAATTTATTTTCAGGAGTTCAACAAAGGACCCTCCAAAACCCTTGCTCCTCTCTTTTCTTCAGCATTCCACCTTATAGGAGTCAGAGGGTGGATTTCCTTTCTTCTCCTTCTCTCCTCCAAATCAGTCTTAGTTCTCTCTCCTCCCTACACAATCTTCTGAGAACAAAAGACCTCAAAGTAAAACATACCACTAATTGTCCCACAGTGGGACACAAAGGAACATTTCAAGTCATATGGAAACCACGAAGGGGAGTATGAAATCACTAAGTAACATCTTGGGATACAGGAAAAAAATGAAAAGCTGATCCTTTCCATTGGTGTGTTTGCAGAACATATAACGATAAAAGACAGAAAAATGAGTAAACAAAATAATCACTGAGCCCAAATTACCATTTCTTACTATGAAATGATAGGGAGCAAAGCATGTGTTGCTCTATCCTAAAATAGAGGGAAAAGAGTGTCACTCCTCAGAAACACTGCTTATATACATATCCAAGAACAGTTACAATACACACGCTAAATACTCCCAACCAACGGCTTAAAAAGTACAGTAAATTGTAAGCTTAAGGTTGTCTGAAAGCTAAGATGATAATCTCCACTAGTCAGCAGAACAATCTTACTGTACAAAAAGGCATATATTTTCCAGATAGTATTTTAATGGCCTAAAGGATGTCACTTTTCCTTAATAGTATACCACCATTTTTTCCTAGTGCATGCAGTGTCATTGTAACAGCTATTATTTCCCTGTCTCTAAGCTAATTGAAGCAAACTTCACTTTGAGCCTTAAAGTCAAAAGGATGTGTAGTATTCTATGCATTCTACATAAACACTAATAAGCCAGAGAACAGGAGGAGGCTGGAACGCACCAAATAATATGGATGCTATAAGATGGATGCCAGGGACTGCCCTGCACGAACTCAGCAAGATTTGGCATTGCCAGTACTGATCTGCTGCTGATTCCAGACTCTTTTTGGCATTTCTTCTTCCATCTCCTCCGCCCTCCCTATTTCCAACACCATGGCTAATTGTATACCTTTGTTATAAATAAAATATGTTATAGAGAGTGCTTTAATAAGTGTAACATCCAGAGTCTTCCATCACCATTCTTCATTTTACCTAAAAGCAATGGAAAAATCCCCTGCAAAATCCCTCTCACCAGGCACGGGAGGGCAAAACTCAGTATTCTACCGTAGGCTCCGTAATATCGAAAAGAGAAGCAACACATCAGAGACTTCCAAGTTACTTTACTTTCTAAACATACAAAGTGGGAAACAAAGAAGCAAGTGTAAGCAGGATGCAGCATTATCCTTCTCTGTAGGTCTGTAGGCAGAGAATATGAAAACACTTATAGTCTCCAGCAATAAGAACAGGAACGAAGAAAACAATTTCCTGCTATCTGCACTTTGTCAGGACAGGAGATTTCAAAATGATGGTGATGAATGGAGGGAGAGTAAATAACAAAAGGAAGCAAGAGTGACCAAAGCTGGCAAAAAAGTTATAATTTAAATAAAAGTGGAATGAGGAAAACATTAAGAATGAGGGGGGAATCAAGGAGGTATAGGGAAGGGGAAAGAACCTGAACTTGACTGAAGAGCCTCTCTTTAAATATTAGTAGATATTAACAAAGATGATGTCCAAAGAAAAAATGATAAAAGGAGAATCTAAGAGGAGGCCTTCTTGAAAAGTATTGTATATTTGGACTGAAAACACTTGCTTCAAATGCAAACTCCTGAGAATGACTGCCCTATGTTAAAAAAAGAAAGATCTAGAACCATTGCTCAAAAAAAGAGGAAGATTTCTGATTTTTCTTTTTTTTTTTTTCCCTTTTTTTTTTTTTTTGGTAAGATTAACAAAAGTCCTTTGTTAGGAGGAGGACCAGTATATCTTTCACCTAAGTTTTTGTAGCAGATCCATCAGAATAAAAATTAAAACTAAGCAACATAGGAGCTATATACACATTGTTACAATTAAAAGCAGTTACCATTCAGGAAATAGATAACAAATGCCTTTAGAACTGATAGAAAACTCAGTGCAATTTCTAACCAAGGGTAAAAAAATAACATATTTTGCAGTAAGAATAAAAATCACTATCCTTAAAAGGTTTAAATACTTGCATCAAATACACAATCCACCTTGATAAATGACTGTTTCAAAAGACTTATTGAAAGGGTTTATATCCATTATAATATAACGATTTAAGGATATTTAAAGCTAAATTATTAAATCCATAGGAAACTAGAAGTAATTCAATCAAGGAGAAAAGTAATTTCATAACCTTTTTTGTAGCTTTTTATTTGTTACATATTGTCCCAAAAATGGGGAGTGAAAAATTTCAAGGTGTTTTCCAACTACAAAAATTATGGGGAATAGCAAGAAGCATAAAAACAAAATTACAAAACAGTACAGATAAGAACATGAATGTTTTGGTGGGTATTTAGACCACTTTAAAAAAAAATAAAATAACCCAATTCTTTCTAAATAAAAGGAACAGCATTGTATGTTACTGATATTTTTGTCAATTCCCTGATAAAGTAAAACTGAGAAAATACAGCCATGGTTTGAGTCAATGTATTTTCTCATGGCTGTGCTTTCAAAGTCACTAAGGCAAAAAGCATTTCAAATTTACTGCTATTGTTACACATTTTATACTTCTTTTGACAATTGCATGCCTTGCAATTGATGTGTTTTTACTTTGAACTCAATATTCAGACTGAGATTTGAAGACATGAAAATATCTCTCTTTAAATAAGGTCATCAATTGCATGGTTTAAGACTGCAGCACAACTCCCTCAAAGAAGAAAACTGTACAGATAGCCCATGACCGAACAGAAACATTTCCTTTTTCAGTTTCATCTTTTTAAAATGAAAATGGTGTCATTTAGATGTAAAGATCATCTGAAGGAGATAAACCAAGTAACCTAGGGTATCGCCAGCAGTAGGGGTCCTAGGAGATATAGTTACCTACAAAATTACCTTTACATCACCATAGTAGGCTTGTAAGAACCAATACACATAACAGCCTACTTAATCTAGAAATTTTTTTCCATTGAGATCCTGATTGCTTTTTCTTCTATTCCATTTTTCCTGCAGTTTTCTTTTTATGAAAACTGATGAAATGGCTGGGGAACTACATAAAGAAAAGACTATTTAAAACTAGGAAAGGATAACAAACTAGCAACATGAGGTTTTATCATCAGAACTACGTTCAGAGCACATAAAAATTATATCAAAACATTCTACAAAAACGAGTTATATGAGCTGTACACCTCAGAACCAACTATTTTGTATTTTGTTATTTTCAGTACTATTAGATTCATAGACAAAATAAATTTACTTGCAATATTGCTAGTACTCGGTGATGCACCTTAAGGAAAGAAAAACTCTTATTCTTTGACATGTGTACAATGTTTAAAAAGAAGAATAGGCCCCAAATATCACCAATTGCATATAAATAAATAATGGGTTTAAAACAGAGCCCTTTTAATACTGAAAGCACTTACCGCTGACATTCCCCAGCATGCAGAATTAAATCTTCGTTATTCCTAGCACTGATGGTCAACTCATGTTCTGTAGAATTGAAGACATCAAGAAGCAGATGGCACTGTCGGGTGCTGTTCAGAGGAGAGGAAAAAGAAGAGCACAATTTCAATGACACACCACAGAATTATGATATGTTTATCATAATTCATATTTATACATAAATATAAATGCATAAATATACATACACTGACATATGTATGTTTTAGACCCTACTCCAATTATGGAAGTATCTTACTCTTTTATTAAAAATAACTTTTTTTAATAACTGGATTATTTTAATTTTTTACTAAAACTAGACAGAAGCGTAGATCCTAAAGAGGAAAAGTTCCATGACAATTACAACTTGCACAGTATTAAGCCCCATAGCGTTTGATCACCTGTAAATATTCTCACTCTGCAGCTTTCAGATTCATTTCTATGGAAAAAGCCACAGATTTTTTTCAGTTCTTTGAGCATTCACATGAAACAGTTTTATTATTTCAAATTACCTTGACCTTATCTTTTTAAAAAACAAATTTACAAGCAAAAATTTAAATCCTTGCCCAGTGTCAGGGAGCAATTCCATTTACTACAGTAGCTGGGCTGTCTGCAGACCAAAGCAGGCTAGCAAGTACTTTTCCATTTACCAACTACTCTGAGAGAGACAACTCTGTCTCTTCTGTAAGAAAGGCAAACACAGGCACCTCTCACTGAAAACTTCATATTTGTCAGCTACTATCCTTCAAATCCAAAATTCCCTAGAAGCATTCAGTATAAATATACCAACCGCATTTCTGGTAACCTTAGGAAATAATACTGACAAAGCTACAGGGAAGAAACTTTATTGTAAATTTTTATTCTTATTTTAAAACTTTTCTTCATTGTGAAACTAAGCACAAATAGCAGCATTGAATGATTATAATATGCTACACATGGAAAAACATCAGAACCAGATACCAAAATGCCAAATACAATCATAAAGCTGCAATACTGCTTCATCAGTCTACTCTGAAATTCAAAACTTCCTAAGAAGCTACTTAACAACAGAGAAATATCCCAGCCTTAAGCATCACTACAATTTAGCGTTAGCTATCGACGACTTTGAAGTTTAAATGCACAGATAATGAACTTAAGTGACTTATTGTGAATTACAGTAAAAAGTACTATAGTCATTGTACAAAGATTACAGATCATCTCATCCCATATAATTGCTATCAGAATCAGTAAGCAGGGAAAAGTAACGTGTATTTGGCATCAGAAGCAGAACCCACCAGCAGCATTAATTTGAGAGAGTTCCCTTGAAATCAGAAGCTCCCCAAAAGGGAAGAAGAGGAATATGTTGGTGAGAGTCATCAAAGCCATCCTTTGAACAATTTGCATACTCACACTAAGTAAGATACAGCTGGTTGTCTCAGGCAACAAAGTATATTTACCCTATTGCATTATAATTTACCATTAAACTCAAACATCAGCCATTCCAAAGGCAATTAAACTCAAGAAGTGCAAAGTTTAAGAACTGCTCTTCTACTCTGGAAACATTCGGTTTCATAATACAACCCTCTTCTGAAAACCAAGAGACACCATTTTTAGAGCATATACAGGAGTGTACTGGGTTTACATGGCAAGGTTTTGGTAGCTGGTGGCTTCTGTGAGAAGATGCCAGAAGCTCTCCCATGTCCCACAGAGCCAATGCCAGCTGGCTCCAAGACAGACCCGCTGGTGGCCAAGGCCAAGCCCATCAATGACAGTGGTAGCACCTCTGGAATAACAGATTTAAGAAGGGGGGGAAAAACTGTGGGAAAGCAATTGCAGCAGGAGAGAGGAGTGAGACTATATGAGACAAACAACTCTGCAGACACGAAGGTCAGTGAAGAAGGAGGGGCAGGAGGTGCTCCAGGCACCAGAGCAGAGATTCCCCTGCAGCCCGTGGTGCAGCCCATGGTGAGGCAGCTGTGCCCTGCACCCATGGAGGTCCATGGTGGAGCAGATCTCCACCTGCAGCCCGGGGAGGACTCCACGCTGGAGCAGGGGGATGCCCAAAGGAGGCTGTGACCCTGTGGGAAGCCCACACTGGAGCAGGGTCCTGGCAGGACCTGTGGCCCCGTGGAGAGAGGAGCCCATGCTGGAGCAGGTTTGCTGGCAGGACTTGTGACCCCGTGGGGGACCCACGCTGGAGCAGTCTGTGCCTGAAGGACTGCAGCCTGTGGCAGGGACCCCACGCTGGAGCAGTCTGTGAAGAACTGCAGCCCATGGGAAGGACTCATGTTGGAGAAGTTCATGGAGGACTGTCTCCCGTGGGAGGGATCCCATGCTGGAGCTGGGGAAGAGTGTAAGAGTGTGAGGAGTCCTCCCCCTGAGGAGGAAGGAGCAACAGACACAACGTGTAATGAACTGACTACAACCCCCATTTCCCATCCCCCTGCACCACTGAGGGGGAGGAGGTAGAGAAATTGGGACTAATTAAGCCCAGGTAGAAGGGAGGGGTGCAGGGAAGGTGTTTTAGTTTTCACTTCTTATTATCCTACTCTGATTTGATTTGTAATAAATCCAACTAATTTCCCCAAGTTGAGTCTGTTACGCATGTGATGGTAATCGATGAATGATCTCCCTGTCCTTATCTTGACCCACAAGCCTTTTGTTATATTTTCTCTCCCCTGTCCAGCTGAGAAGGGGACTGATAGAGCAGCTTTGGTGGGCACATGGCATCCAGCCAGGGTCAACCCACCAGAAGGAGGAACTGTGTTGCTACCCTGCAAACCCTTGAGATGGGAACACTCATAGGACAAGCACAGGTTGTTAAGGTTGAGGTCACAAAAGTGATAGCAATGTCACATGCAACCAGGCACTAAACAAGCAAGCACTGCCTGTGGACAGTGGCATGTCTCTGTGCAAAACTAAAAAGTGAAAGTGGGGGTGGTAGTTTTTTTAATATACATCTTAAGGGGTTTAAGGTTTTCAAGTATCCTGGGCTACATTAAAAGAAGCGTGACCAGCAGGTCAGCAGAAGTGATTCTCCTCCTCTACTCCACTCCTGTGAGACCCCACCTGGAGTACTGTGTTCAGCTCTGGGGCCCCCAACATCAGGAGGACATGGACCTGCTATAAGGTCTCCCCAGAGCCTTCTCTTTTCTAGGCTGAACAACCCCAACTCTCTCAGCCTGTCCTCACAGGGAAAGTGCTCCAGCCCCCTGATCATCTTTGTGGCCTCCTCTATACCTGTTCTAACAGGTCCATGTCCTTCTTATATGCCTCTGGATGGCACATCCCTTCCCTCCAGCATGTTGGCCACACCACACACCTTGGTGTCATCGGCAAACTTGCTGAGGGTGCACTCGATCCTACTGTCCATGTCACCAACAAAGATGTTAAACAGCGCCAGTCCCAACCCCTGAGGAACACCACTCGTCACTGCTCTCCACTTGGACATCAAGCTGCTGACCACTCTTTTAGTGCGACCATCCAGCCAGTTCCTTATCCACTGAGTGGCCCATCTGTCAAATCCATGTCTCTCCAATTTAGAGACAAGGATATTGTGTTGGGCAGTGTCAAATGCTTTGCACAAGTCCAGGTAGATGATGTCAGTTGCTCTTCCCTTATCCACCAACACTGAAAGCCCATCACAGAAGGCCACCAAATTTGTCAGGCATGATTTGCCCTTAGTGAAGCCATGTTGGCTGTCACCAATCACCTCCTTATTTCCCACGTGCCCTAGAGTAGCTTCCAGGAGGATTCACTCCATCACCTTGGCAGGTGCAGAGGTGAGAGTGACTGGCCTGTAGTTCCCCAGTCCTTCTTTTTTCCCTTTTTAAAAATGGGGGTTATGTTTCCCCTTCTCCAGTCAGCAGGAACTTCACTGTACTGCCACAACTTCTCAAATATGATGGATCGTGGCTTAGCCACTTCATCCGTCAGTTCCCTCAGGACCTGTGGATGCATCTCATCAGGCCCCACAGACTTCTGCACCTTCAGGTCCCTTAGATGGTCTTGAACCTGATCTTCTCCTACAGTGGGCATTTCTTCATTCTCCCAGTCCCCCCTTTTGCCATCTGCCTCTTGGGTGGTGTGGCTGGAGCACTTGCCAGTGAAGACTGAGGCAAAAAAGTCATTGAGTAGCTCGGCCTTCTCCATATCCCAGGTAACCAGGTCTCCCATTTTCTTCTGGAAATATTTTTCCATTTCCATGATCTTCCTTATTTTTGCCATGATGTTTCCTTTAGAAAAATCTATCATAAATTTCATGTTCAAGATTTTCTTTTACAAGTAACACAAAGGTCTATACATCAGAAGGCCGTACAGGTAAAAACTAGAATTACAAGGAAACATTGATCAATTTAGAATCTGAAGGTCTCAGAATAACATGGAAATTTAAGTCAATACTCATTTCAAACAATAAAAAGTAAGAATTCTTAATTTTTTATTGAAAATTGAGTTAATTCAACAGTGTCTTGAAGATTCCTTGTATAAATAAACTTGTTATCCTCTATTGCAGAATTCAGGATATAACACTAACAAATGTTAGTGACATGATGAATCATGCTGTATTTTTAAAATCTTACAATGCCAGTCATGATTCCAAAAATAGTCACAAAACTGGGGCCATGGGAACTTAAGGCAAGAGACAATTACACTGTGATCTAGAAATTTCTTTCAGGGGTATTGTGATTACTATTCCTATCCACTCCAAAATACCAGCAGAGGATATTTTTCTGTAACATTTAATACAGTATTAAAAACCAGATGCAGCTGCAGTGCTGTAATGATGGCTCACTTCAGTGAATAATCTTACTGCAGTTCTGTTTCTAGCTTAGTTTGAAAGTCAGTTTAAACAAGAAACGCTCAGGGGGGTTTGGCAAGTTATCTACATTCTGACTCAGCCCAGTTTCCCCATCAACTGAAATCATGGAGTGTTTTCACATCCACATTTTTGTTTGCTTCTTTTCTGTTTTCTTTAAACAGGCATCCCTACTCAAAATGAGACATCAGAAAGTGAAGAGCATTGACAACGACGACAGGTAATGGCGTGCTGCATGACAACCCTATTCTCCAAAATCCACTGACAAACACAAAGAGCAACATAGCAAAACAATGACCTAGAGCATCTCTGTTGGTGCTATTGTGTTTTCAGTAGGGTTTCTTTAATTCAGTTTAATTTTTATTAAATTCTCTAAAAATGAAACTTTTGAGACTAACTTTAGATGATTGTCAGATTATCCATCTTACTGTTAAAAAGTCTTTTCACATATTCCAAGAACCGTCCTCATCTGACTTCTCCCAGTTGTAAACCTTTTCAATTATGCTAAATATTCCCAGCACATCTATAAATATTTGCAGATTTATGTTCTCATGTCTTCATGTGCCAAACTGTACATATTTAACATTTTGATCTCAAAAATCAATTCTCTCGGTCTGTAAGCTACTTTTTGCTGCTCTTCCATGAACCCACTGTAACATTATACCATTAGCAGAGTTTAAGGTTAGCAAGATGATTTAACTATTGGATGTAACCTTCCACGTACCATTCCATAGAATCTATATTGAGCTCAATGGTGTGTGTATAAATAAAGAATATATTCTAGAAAGACATCCAGCTCTGAGAACATTAAAAAATGGTTATTAAGTCCACTGCTTGACAGACTTTTCTAATGGTTTATCCACCTAATTGATCAAAATGAGAGCTTTATTTGTAGTTGAATTTGCCTCGTTTACATTTTGACTGGCTTTTATTATTACTATTTTTCATTAACAAAACAGTGAATTTAGTATTATTTTCTCTTTGTAGAAACACTTACTCATTTTAAACAGGTCATATCTTAGCCTTCCTCCGACTAAACAGATTTCTCTTCAAGCATCCAACCAAAAAGAGGTTTTTTCAACCCTTCAAAGCTCTATGACATTTCAACACTGAAATAATGAGAAAGAGCTGCCTGTCAGTACGTAGTTGATTCTCATTCTGAATGTAGCAAATGTGAACATTTAATTTAAAAATTCAGCTACATAAAACCAAGAAGTGTTTCAGGAAACATTACAGAACTTTTTTATTGTATAACAAGAGTGTTTGTTGGAACACGACAGAAGCAGCATGCTATTTACTCTTTCTCTTGTATAATTTGTAAATATATAATGATCAGGATTTCTAACCCGAACCTGACTGCTGAAGAGGCTGTGTTGCAGTTTATTGTAGTGAAAACGTGGGCAACCCCGGAAACTGGAGTGGAAATTCTGAAAATTATGTCTGATTTCATTAAGACCCAAAGTTCTGCCCACCAAACTGAGGATTTCCTGAGAACCCTCAACACAGTCAAGATTGTTCTTTTTCAGTCTCCAAACACTTCAGTGAAACCAAGTTGGAAAATTAAACAATTTACCTTGTTCATCATCTTGAATTTGCAGAATTTACAGGTAAGAATATTCTTACATATCTGGCTTCCGAACTGTGCCCAAAAGTGAAGTCAGCATCCCTGTCACACTGTGGATTGACTTCATCTACAAATTCAGACCATCTCACCAACTTTGTAATAAGCAAGACCAAGATTTTCTGACCTTTGTAGATGGCTCTTATTTAAAACATTTTTGTACTGATGGCATAATGGCAAGGGACACAAGGAGACCAACAGGCACCTCACAGCATGCAGAGCACGCCTTACTTGAATTCTTACCAAATGTGAGGAGTGAAGCAGGATTTTTTCTGGCATTTTTTCATGCTCTCTGCTTTTTGATAAAGGCAATAGGAAAGGACACTCAGTGCCCGCCAAAGCTGGCAGATAATGCCTTTGAGAGAATCAACCCATATAAAGGAGATAGTTCAAGACAATCTAACTAGCACAAGCTTCAATGGCAGACTTTCTCAGAGCTAACGGTATGTCAAAATGAAGGGTACATCACATGAAACTGTCAACAGAATGTTTCCCTTACACTGAACCGTTACCATCAGATCTCCACTGGCAGTCTATAATCTGCTGGTAACTGAACTGTTTTGTGGCCTGAAATCACATCAGTAGTTTTGGGGCTAAGATCTGATAAGGAATCAATTAACATGATATGCCTGATTACAGAAGACACCAAATACAATTTTACTGCATAGATTTATCTGCATTTTATGGTCAATAAATACTCAAGCAAGTAGATCCCTGAGGCCCTTTAAGACTTCAGTGATCTGCAGGTCAGTGAGCTGTAGGACAGACAGAGTAGGAAAACCTTCAACATTAACTCATTGTCTCTTGTATCCTGTATCTGGGCTGCTTTAAACACCTATGTTCTTGATTATGCATTATGGGACAATCATGTCCAGCCAAGCACAAACAAGCAGAATCAAAGATTACAGGTAACATGATCAGAAGCAAACAATTTTTCAGCACAAGGCTGTTCTGCCAGTCTTTTCAGATGCAGGCAGCCCAGTAAGCATAGGTTGATATACTCAGTGAAAAACCTCAGAGCAGATTACGGCCATTTACTGACAGAATATCATCTCTTGCAACAGGAGAGGTGATATCTGAGTCAGAGTTAGGCAACAGATTAGGCACTGCAGCATGTTAAGGGCTGCATCAAACCAACCACAATGCCTCTACAGACCAGCACAGATAAAGGTTAAAAGGAACTCTTGTTGGGATTAAATGCATTTTATGATATACTGAAGATGCAGTTAATGAAACTTCTCCCTAAAAAGCAGAAACCTGTGCGTGAGTGGAAGACATAGTTTTGGCTATTTAGAAAAACAAAAAACCAAACCAAAATTCCCAGTTGTTTCAGTCATATTTCCCATTCATATCTGCTCAAGAAGCTAAATAAAAGAAATACCAATTAAGTTTGCAGGACTTTAACATAAACCATAATCTTTATGTTACAATTGGGGGGGGGGGGGGGGGGGGGAGTGATTTCATTAACATTTTTCCTGTTTTTTTCAGTAAAGGCCTAAGGGAAGAATCAATGTTCAAAGTTTTTATTTTACTTTGACTTTTTAAGCCCAGCAGCTGGTAAGCTATTCTTACTTTTGTTGAGGTAAAATGTAAAATAAAACCAACAAAAACATAGAAGAAAGGGAAAAAAATTAATCCAGAAAATGAAAACAATGATAGCTTTCAATGACAGCTGAGAAGGTAAATTAAAACATACAGTTTCTCATAATGACTAAACAAAAATAGCTCGGCACCTCAGACAGAATTTAAGCAATGAAATCTCAGCTGTAAATCAAAAGGAAATTGGATTCAAGATTTTAACAGAGCAAGTAAAAGTACAAAATTTGATTTACAATTTGCTGTCATTGAGTCTCAGATATTGGCAGAGATGATCAACAGTCAAAAAACAGACTTTGTTTCATTTAATGATAAATAGTTATCCTTAGCAGATTGGAAGATGACATATTTCTGCTATTTTTCACTCTAAAACGTAATATTAAATGACACATGACTTATCCTTCAGATGGAGAATCACAGGGAAGCACAAGAGTAAAGGAATGGTGTTACTGATCACTAAAGCTACCATTATGGAACAAACAACAAGAGATAATAAGCACTTAAAACCAAAATGCATTCATGACTTAGCAGACAATATATACCTAATGTAACAAAAAAATATTATTTGAATAGCCTTTTGACAGGTCTTGCAATAAAACATTTCTGAAAGAAATGTAAATATTGCAATATTTTTCCCCAACTCAGTAAAGCTTTTAGGCACCCTAATTAAAAGCAGTCACATCTTTAACTACATCTCAAATCAGTAAATCACTTAAAGTTTCTACTGACTTAAATGCTGATCGGTATGATGAACAGGCAAAGAATGAAGCAAATGCATACGATATGAGCTGAAGCACTTGGCTGAATTGGAGCCACTATATATAGCACCTGCTGCTATAAGACTTGTGAAAGTGTACACAGCTGAACAATGCAGAAACTCTACCTTTGAATTAGCACCTCAATCTATTTTTAAAGATTTCAGGATTAAATACTTTCTATACATAGTAAATTCCTGAGAATAGACTGACAAGGCAGGGGTAGGATAACCTTGTCTTAACACAAAACCTAGCACAAAAAGCCAGCTTAACAACAAGAGAGTTTCAAATAAAAGCATCATGTTGTACTTGAAGCTTTTACGGAAGGTTCGCAGCTTCACACCCAAGCTACTCTGTGACTGTAGGAAAGTAATTGCAGTGAACTAAAGAGCAGTCATGCTGTTGGTTTAAAAGTATACATACATAGAGTACAAAGGACTTTTTTGACACTGAAGATGACTATGCAGGCAAATAATAAATGCAAACTGAGTATTTTAACCTGTATAATGCATCTTGAAAACTATTTAAAGTAGATGTTGTGTTACTTCCAGGTTGATAAGGAGAGATCACTTACTGAACCATGAAAACCTTATAAAGGCCTAAGACTGTGCCATTGCAGGGATAAAACTCTTAATATCATTTATAAGGTTCCTGGAATTTTGCAAATAGCTGTTCTGGATACTGTGTTCTGACTTTGCAAGTAGCGTTGGATTTACCTTAGTAGAGCAGTTCCTAAAAGAATAAAATTATACCTGTTATGCTACACTTTCAAGCAGCAAAATGCTTGACAAACTTGCTTACCAGTAAAGCCATACAGTTTTAGGTCTGTCTTATAAGAGCTGGACACAATCTACTTACTAAAAAAAAAAAAATTCTTGTTTGTCACATTTTTAAAAAAAAACTATTTCAGTGTTTTGTTATCTTTGCCTAACCTGAAATTCCCTTGTTATATGCAAAGGTCATTATTTGCTGTATTACCTGCTGTGAAAAACACATATCTATTGTCTTGGCAGTGCTATTTATGTAACCAAAACCTAGGTCCCCTGTCACTCTTCTTCAGCAACACCAAGAGTTTCTTTAAACTTATGCTTTAGCGTAAGCCACATTTTGTCACTCTTCTTGCTCTAGACTTTCTCAAACTTGTCCACTTTTGTCTATGTTTCCACAAGTTCAAGCCCCAAAGTAGATACGGTAACTTTTCTTGAGGCTTTACTTCTTTTGTTCACAGGAACAAAAGAAACACTTCATGTTTTGCAAACTATGTTGTCCATCCTTCCTTTGACATTTTTGCAATGGTACAATACCAGTGACTCATTTCTTTCCTTTCAAAATGAAATATGCTCCAAATATCTCCTACACGTATATTCCCCCTCTTGCCTATCTATGGGTTTTATTTCTAAAGACTGACATGAAAAAGGTCCTAAGACTAGTAGGAAACTCTTGGATCAATTAAGTTCACTCTCAACTATTATTAGTAATAGTATTACATAATTGCACTGAAATAATTTCAGAATTTAAACCAAACAAAATGCTCACTCCCACTATGCACACTAGCTTTCTTTTCAATAATTCTGCTACTTGATAGCTGGTAGCTGATTATTACAAGGGTTTTTTTAATAAAAGCATATTCATGACCAATTTGTAATAATTTTTTCTTGCACTAACTTCATCATTCACCTAAAAGAGTATTTCCTCTTCCTTTGTATTTATACCTCAGATGTACTTACACACTGAAACAAAGTCCATTCTCAGTCTTCTTTCTTCCCAACAAACCCAAGCTCATTTATTCATCTTCTGAATGAAAGCTATTCAAAGGCCACCTCTGGAACTGCCAGAGTTTGAATACATCCCAAATATTTAAAGATTGCAGAGTATTTAACTAAATACCAGCATATATTAACAAAAACTTGTTGATTAAGGATCGGTAAAAGCATTAACTTACAGAATTCACTTTTGCAAAAGCTGCTTTGTTTAAGCAGTACGTAAAGCAATGTGAAATTAATAAAAACACACAGATTAGGAACTATGTATTTAGCAGCAAATAAAGACAATTTTAGCAAAAAAAAATTATTAATACTGATTTCACTGAGTGGCTGATGAATTTTATGCAATCAAATTTTTGTGATTATGACATTTGACCACCATGATGTGTTGCCATGATTTTTAAAACTCACTACAATATGTGAAACTAATCTGTGGCTTACAAGAGAAAGCAAGCACCTCAGGAGAGAATGATTACAATTTATTCCTCACATCCAAAGATAATCGTTTACACATGCAATTTGGGTGAGATTCCGTTAGACAAACACAAAACAATGTAATGCAGAACACACCACAACAACAAAGAAATACAGAAAGAAGTCCTCAAATTTTACAATGAAGAGGAGATATCCTGTCCCTCGTAAAATAAACCATCATGAAAAAATTCTTGAATCTCAGAAACTGTCCAATGCACAAGGACTGCTTTAATCATAGTCTGCAGTTGAAGGAGGCTAAACTCCTAAATGAAGAATTTTGAAAATTTGTTCATATAATTCTTCACCTACATGTTGCTGATGATATTGAAATTTTCCAGCATGGTCTTTAAGTTATAGCCAGTATAACAATCACAGAATCACAGAATCATTCAGGTTGGAAAAGACCCTTGGGATCATTGAGTCCAACCATCAGCCTGACTCTACAAAGTTCTCCCCTACACCATATCCCCCAACATCTCATCTAAACGACCCTTAAACACACCCAGGGACGGTGACTCCACCCCCTCCCTGGGCAGCCTATTCCACTGTCTGACAATAATACAACAGAGACATTAAGTCAAATATACAAGAGTCAAAACAAGGCTTACCTTGTTGCTGGAAGGGTACTGACACGTGTAAAGAAAACAGATGGCTCTACTTCTATGTGAAGGCCTAGCGAAAGGTTCCGGTAATATCCTTCAACATGTCCTGGTCCACCAGAGTACTTAAAATTCAAAATGGCTTCCAGTGTCTAGAGAAATAAAAGTAAATTACTTATTAGCTATGTTTCATTACTGTGCATTTCACAGGTTCAATTAAATTAGACCATAGAAGTGATTTACCAACAAAGTTTCTTTGCCCTCAAGAATTTGTTTTCCTAACCCATCCCTTCTATTATCTCATGAAAAAAGGCAATTTAACAAATAACTGCATCTTAGGTAAACAGTTGCGCTTTTTTTCCCTGATTCTTTCAAAAACTAGAGTACGGAACAAAGTCAGCTGGACTTCCCTTTACATAATTCCTCTCCATACCACATTTAACATAGAAGAATGAAGAGTTTATTTTTGCTTAGAAGAGTTTAGGGTTTATTAAATTATATGCTCTTTTATACTCTTGAAAAATATTCACCACATCATTACCTTCATAAGCAAATGGAAAACCTTAAAAGTTTTTGAGTGTGGACAGATAAAGATTATACAAATCTAAAAGCATCTGGTCTCTCAACAAGTCCCTGTAAACATACGGTCATCTCCATTAACTAACAGCTCTAAGGAAAAATCTAGGGATTTTCTAAATACAAAAAAAACATTTATATTTGTTACCATTCTATTTCTAAGTCTGGCTAAAGGAGCAGAAACATGGATACAATCAATTTTTTAAAATAACCACAATCAGTGATTTAAATACCAAAATCAAGAGTTCAATATTTTGCTGCACGTGTACACTTAAAAGTTTTGCCTATTTGCAGCTTGTTTTTAAGTAAAGTGGCTAATTCCAATTCTTAATTTAGTTTCATTAAAATTCATGAGAGTCACCTTATAATACAAATAAAAACCTTCACTGGGCACTCTGGACATACCCATCTACTCTATTTATGTCAATTCCTAATTTGTAGTTAATGAACTCAAGTTTATGTTATGTCAGGAGAACTAATCAATATTAAATACAAAAATAAAAAAGCACAAACCCATTCAAAACATACTTCTTTCTAATTAACCAGCTGGACCATTTAATAAAAATCAGAGCCAGACTCTCTAAGTACAAGGATCTGACATTCTTTACATCATAATGTGAGAATGGACTTCAATTTCAATTAGGAAATCTGTGAAAACTCTAGCTATGTACATTCCTATTATTGCTGTAATACTCACAGTATCCTGCTTGGGAAAGCTACTGTGGTATGGAACCATGGTTCATTCCACACAGGACCATGGCACAAAGCTGCTTTATTAAGCCCAGTCCCATATAATTACAGGTGAACATGTAATAAATGTTAGTTTGAAAGGTCACAGAACATTATCATTTCAGATGCAAACCCCTTTGTAACATCCTATACCAAATGAAAAACCTCCAGAAAAGAGGCTAAAAACTACAACCATTATGTGCCATTGATGAGCAGGAGAGTTTAAGAGCATCATCACAATCTTGGTCCCTGTTGTAGTGAGGAATTTGTCAAAGAAAACTTGTTCGTGACCCTGTGTGTGTCTCACACTCCATGCTAGAGAACAAGAAAAACAAAACCTAACTGTCTTCTATTAATCTAGACACAGAAGGACATCTCTTCTCACACAAAATGTAAGATCTAACTGAGGACATATAATAGTGAGGACACAAGAGATTTTTAGTATCTCTTGAGAACCACAGTGAGGACACAAGAGATTTTTAGTATCTCTTGAGAACCACAGAACACCCAAACCTATATTCTTTCTCAGGCCATGATAATCTGCAGGGTTCCTAGGAATGTACACACACGCACAAAGATAAAGCATCAGGTAGACTTTACATCAAGATTGTAGATGTGTGTGTAGCAGGGGAGCATGACTGAAGGAAATAAATTTTTCAGGAGCCTTCAGGTCATCAGAGAAAGTTTTATTGCTTCGGATTCATATACTATGATCAGAATGTAAAAATAACCCAAATTCAATCTCCTTTAAACCCCTGTACACACACACGTACCGTGGAAAGGACTCCACATACAATATGAAAGATCTATTTTCTATCTCTAGGATAGAAAAAAAACCGAAACTACAGTTTCATAAATTTATACAGCTCCAATTTAAAACAATTTACCACTCTCTCCCACAGCACCTGCAGAGAAGAACAGTCCAAATGCTACAGCCCCCCATTTAAATAATGTTGTATACTTACTCCAGTGGCCTTGTCAAACCTACATAAATAAAAGACTGAGCTGCAGATTCTATTCATCTCTACAAATACCAATAGAATTTATTAGATTTCTGCAAACTGCATCACTGCAGACCAAAGAAGAAATGGCAGGGTGTCACTACAAACATAATTTTGCCTGCAGATGATCCTTAAAAAAGAAAAGGAAGGAAGGATGGAGTACACTGGCCTCTCAGGGCAGGCAGCCAGGAGAAGCAGCCTATTGTTAAGTGAACACATCTGGAATTCAGAATATCTATGGATGGGGATGGGGGGGAAACAATTCTTGTGTTTAAGCAGAGTTGCATTCTGGAAGTAAATCGTAAAAATATGGATAAATTGTTTAACCTATATGATGACTTCAGCTTGATAAATCTTTTACTATTTCATTGGCCTTTCCTTCTATTGATGAAGTAAAGGAAATGGAAGTGTTGCTGAGTCTAAGTTCCACATAACAAGATTCTTAAGCAACGCCACCAGATATTAATACCACCTACTATATTGACAAGAAATATTTTACAGATAAATCAAAAAATTACCATTTTGGTTTCTCTCATGCATTTTGTCCTCAAACATATTTTCTGCATAGAGCAGGTCCCAGGTTTATTTAAAAAAAAAAAAAACAAAACATTCTCTCCAATCTGCTCATGAACATCCTTCCCATATTCACTGGTAAAACAGAACTAAAAGCAAAATTAGAAAAGAACGGCTCCTTGAATAACAGTATGTCATTAACGAAAAGCAAAACTTTTGGCATTAAAATTTCCTAACTGAATGACAACAGTTGGTACTCTTCTGCCAATCCCTCACTAATAACAGTCTGAACAGCAGTACCTTTCATATACTGATTTTTAATTGCCCGTTCAAACAGTTATAATCTACAACTCAGATCAATTATTTCTATTGAACTACTACTATAGTACTTCCTACCCAGAAGCAGAGAGTAAAATCTAAAGAGAATTTCCATATAATTCTACAGTATATTGGTACTTACCCAGAAGCTAGAACATTACTGCTTGAGAACAAAACTCCCCAAAACAGCTAATGAAAGAAACAAGAAACATATACATGAAGGGGGAAAGAGCAGTGATGACGGGGATTTCTTGTGCTGGGAAGTTAAATATGGTGCTCAATCCTTTCTGTATGCTTGTTCTCAAGTAAGGGGGTTGCCTGACTACCAGAGTCAAGAAGCTTTATCCCAAAAATTGTTCAAAGTTATATGTAGTAAAGAAGATTATTTTAGCTCAAAAAATTGGCTTAGACCACAAGTATGTTAAGGTAACTATAACTAAAGGATGTAAGAATCCACCTGCAGAGGTGTAACCATTATATGCTGTATGTAAAGGAAAATAAACATTCCATAGAAGAACACAAAATATTAGCCTAATTTAATATTAGCAACTCTAATAATTAGACTGGCTTTTTAAGAAAAAAAAATCCTTCAAGATATGAAAATCATTAGAAGAGTCTATTTCTTTTAAAAAACAGGAATAATTACTGAACAGCAACATTAGATGTAATCAACAAAGAAACTGCCAACAATGAGAATGATATACACAGCAGGTGAATTAGTAGTCAGGAAACTCAAATTCATAGTGATATATTATTAATGAGTAAACAACCAATAAAACATTCATATGCTTTCGTCCTGACTGCTGAAAAATACTTTTATGCATCTTTGTTTGTAAACTTTACAAAGTCAGAAACGGTTCAGACCAGGAGCTCCTGGGTTTAATTCTTACATCATCTATCTTGCTTAGCAGATTTGTTTCTTTATTCTTTGTTTCTTTATTCCTTAAGCAATTTTACTAGCAATAGCAATAACTCTGACTTTATCCCTGTGCATATCTTGCTACTGGAAGAACCAGAAGATTCTGTTTTATAGTATTTCTTCTTACAGTATCACATCACCACACATACTGCATTTTGTGTTTCAGGTAGCAAAGCAAGATGTTGTCCTCAAAGTTTTTCCAAACTGGAACATCAATTTTTGAAATGTTGATTATCAGTGTTTTCCATAATTAATTTAACAAATCATACTTTGTAAGAAAGGCTCACATACACTGCACTTTCAAGCCTTTTTTAAATTTCCTTAATATAGTAAAAATGACACTAAGTAGATCTCAACATTTAATACAAGATGAAATGCCAGTACTTAGCTACAGGCAGTTTGCTCCTGAGACTCTGCAGATACTGACTGCAATAACTGTGAAGAAATACCAGAATGTACCATTGCAGGCTCTCCATTAAGATATAACATTTTTAAAAAAAAAAAAAAAAAAAGCAGCAAAGCAGCAGCATGACCAGACTAAAAATATACATAAAATCAGACTAAAATCTTTCCATTTTAGTTTCTGAACTGCTTAAAGAAAACAATTCTTACTAATAAGTATTATTTCCCATGGGATTAGAGCTGGAAATTTGAAAAAGAACTTATTCTAGGTATGTAATCTCCAAATACGCCTTCCTTTAAAAAAAAAATTACTTGTCTAACAGTAAACCTGTTTTCTTACCAAATTCCATTATGCTCCTGATCTGCTTCTCATGCAAATTAGCATTAGCAGGACATGCTCCATGCATTCATGAGTGTTTAGCCATTCTTTCTGACTTTTAGCCCCTTTTCTCATTGGATGCCTTTTTTTTCTGGTTTGTTTGGGTGGTTTGTTTTTCCTTAAGCAGACTATAAACCCCAATTTTGTTAAATTCTGCCTCCCTCCTTTTTTCGTCTCCTTCTCTGACCATTCCACTTCCATATTCAACTCTGATGGGCAATCAGTGATATTCATCAGTAATAAAGAGAAAAAAAAATGTACTAGATCATCCGGTCCATCTCGCAGAAGGCACCAGAGAATCACTCTACAAAATTAATCTCTCAATTTCTTTCTGGGTGCCATGCTTAAATTCTTTTAAGAGCTTTGAGGACTGTGTAAATAAATCACTGATCAGGAATTTCAGCTGCCTAACTGCAACTAATTAAATTATCCGGCAGTAACAAAGAGAAAGTGAGTTTCTCAAATTAACCACACTCTTTTCAACAGCAGCAGGTAACCCTGGCAATAAATACGCTGGTAACAACAGCACAGAGATGGCCAGCTGCAAGCGTGCTCTGAGTGCCAGCACTGATGACACAGACAGTGTCCCACAGCCTCACCCACTCCGTGGGGGCAGTGACGCTGAGCTGGTGGCATCTCCAAGCCTCTGCCCTTCCACAGCTTCCTCGCTGCTTCTGGGACAGGAGGCCGAGCTCTCCTCAGGGCTGTGGTGCTCGCACAGCCCCACAGGGCCTCCATGATGTTTCAGGCTGCAGACCACAGTTCCAAAAGGTGCATTCAAGCCCTCTTCTGCTCCTTGCTGCCTCAGGCCAGACCCACTGGCTCACCTTCATTCATGCTGAGAAGCCATGGGGTTTATCCCCATCTGCACAGCACACAGTTATCAGGGAGCGAGGTAGGTTTTTTTCACCTAGTCAGAGCAAATGTTCTATCCTTCCTTCTATATGTGGCTCCACAACTCAATTTCCCATCTTTACTATCAGAATTACCTGGCCTAAGCATTACTGGACTAAACCCAAAAAGGTCCAGTCTTGGAGACTGCAAGCTTTTGAATCCAAGAACATGGGATATGCTGCTCCAGCAACACGGTTCATACAGAAATGTATGAACTGAACACAGCTGAACCTTTTTTCAGGGGAAGACCAGAATGTGAGCACTGGGAGGGAAATGGAGATCCCTGCATAGCTGAAGCCAAGGAAGATAAGACTCAAATACATCAAGCTTCTAGTCCTTGGACTGATTTGTGAATGCAAAAACTATGTTTAGAGTTGATCTCATGAAAAAATTCTGTCCTGGCATTTAGAAATGCACACATCTCTGCCTATGTATTCATTTGGCTATCAAAATTAATTCAGATTAGCACTTTCTTGAGTCTTAATTTACAGAGTCTACCACAAGACAAATATTTGTGATTTTTCACTTCTTTCTCCCACCAGTGAGCCTACAGTCCATGATTCTACAGGGTAACCTGACAAAGGATAAAGTCTGTATAAAAATCAGGCTTGAAGGATAAAGTCTGTATAAAAAAAAATGAGGCTTAACAGCAGTGTCGGGAAAAGCAACAGGTGCCCTTATGTACATAAGCTGAATATCCTCCTGCCCACTTGTTCTCAGGAGGATAAAAGAAAAAAAAACACACACCCCCACACCACTAAAGAGGAAAAGCAGAGAAACTGCTGACTAGTTAGAGACTCTATAATTCTCCTTGGGAGGACAAAAATCTCCAATCTAATAGAAAAAAAACTCCAGCTAAATGTCAGTAGCATTGAATTTTTATTACTCCCTGTTGATGAGAGTTAAGCAAAGAACAGCATTACTAAAACCGAATGCTCTCATGACATATTTTATACTTTCTGATACACACATGTTTCTCAGCATTGTGGCTGCCCCCTCCCTGGAAGTGTTCAAGGCCAGGTTGGACAGGTCTGGAGCACAGGTGTGATGGGGAGCGGCTGAGGGAACTGGGGGGGTTTAGTCTGGAGAAGAGGAAGCTGAGGGGAGACCTCATGGCCCTCTGCAACTACCTGAAAGGAGGGTGCAGAGAGCTGGGGATGAGTCTCTTTAACCAAGTAATAAGCGATAGGACAAGAGGGAATGGCCTCAAGCTGTGCCAGTGCAGGGTTAGACTGGCTCTTAGGAAGTATTTCTTTGCAGAAGGGGTTGTTGGGCATTGGAATGGGCTGCCCAGGGAGGTGGTGGAGTCCCCACCCCTGGAGGGGCTTAAGAGTCACGTTGACACAGCACTGAGGGATCTGATGGAGTTGAGAACAGTCAGTGTGAGGTTAATGGTTGGACTAGATGATCTTCAAGGTCTTTTCCAACTTAAATGATTCTGTGGAGTGGAAGGTATCCCTCCCATGGCAGGGGGGTTGGAACTAGATGGTCTTTAAGGTCCTTTCCAAACCAAACCATTCTATGATGACTCTTTGGACCAGTCTCTTACTGCAAAACTAAGACCTCAGGGACTTGGATCCTGACATCTTCAAAGCTTCTTCCATGCAGGAATTCCCATCATTTCCTCAAATACTTAGAACTTCCTTGACTTGAAATAGTGGTATTGAAAGGACATTTGGGAGGAGAAGTGGAGTACATCATTTGTGATAACAGGAGCACCAAGCCTTTACCTCACAAGGTTTATTTCAAGCTGAGTATTATTTCAAAATGGAAAATAAATTAGTCCTCCCTGATGTCTTTAGTATCTGACACAAATCTTAGACAGCCCAAGAAAGGTCCACAATAAGAAATGAAGATCAGAAGTGGAATACATGAACAACCATATAAGAAATACGAACCACATCATGGATCATGAAAAGTACATTATATAATAAATTGAATTTTTAAATGAAAATAATTGATGGAATGAGTGTACAGTGATAACATGCAACTTTGCAGAAAGAGATCTATTCATTGCTCTCTCTCTCACTGGAGAATATTAGTATTTTCACATGCAGCTAACCTGTCTGATTTTCTGATACACAAAATCAATCTCAGGAAATCCCAAGCACAAATACAGGCTGGGCAATGAGTGGATTGAGAACAGCCCTGTGGAGAATGACTTGGGGATATCAATGAATGGAAAACTATGAGCCAGCAACGTGCACTCGCAGTCCAGAAAGCCAACTGTATCCTGGGCTGCATCGAGCAAAGTGTGGCCAGCAGGCCGAGGGAGGGGATTCTCCCCCTCTGCTCTGCTCTCGTGAGACACCCCCTGCAGTGCTGTGTCCAGCTCTGGGGGCACCAACATCAGAAGGACATGGACCTGCTCAGGTGGGTCCAGAGGAGGCCACAAAGATGCTCAGGGGGCTGGAGCACCTCCCCTGTGAGGACAGGCTGAGAGAGTTGGGGGTGTTCAGCTGGAGAAGAAAAGGCTCCAGGGAGACCTTAGAGCAGCCTCCCAGGACTTAAAGGGGCTACAGGAAAGATGGGGAGGGACTCTCTATCATAAGTGTAGGGATAGGAGGAAGGGTAACAGTTTTAAACTGAAAGAGGGTAGATTTAGATTAGATATAAGGAAGACATTATTTGCTGTGAGGGTGGTGAGGCCCTGGCACAGGTTGCCCAGAGAAGCTGTGGCTGCCCCCTCCCTGGCAGTGTTCAAGGCCAGGTTGGACGGGGCTTTGAGCAACCTGGTCTAGTGGAAGGTGTCCCTGCCCATGGCAGGGGGGTTGGGACTAGATGGTCTTTAAGGTCCCTTCCAACCCAAATCATTCTATGATTCTGTGAAAATATAGTTTAGGTTTCCTGCATTTCTATATATATATATATATATATATCTATATCTATCTATATATCTTTTTTTTTCTTTTTTTAGCTAAAAAATAAAGTGTGTACTTTTAGGGAGAAATTAAACAGCCAAGAAAGGACAGAAGGTACCTATACATTTCTCTGAATGCAAACTATGACGCAAATCTAAATCTACTGGGATACTTAATTGATTGAGGTAGAATTCCTAATTTTCCCCAACTAGGAAAAGGAGACTCTCCCAGTAGATATTGTTCCTTAAAGCACCAAGTAGTATAGTAAGTGATAGCAAGAACCCTGATACATGCATTATAAAAAGGATATGCATATGTAATCATCTTGTAGTGCATATGTAATCATCCTCTAGGACTGAACTGCGGCAAGCGATCTCCATACTAATTTTTCTCCTCTGTATTCCATTAAAAATATATATGGCAACTACAAAAGCTATGATAAAATTCTTAACAACTGGTTAAGCAATGAAATATATTGTGCCACTGCAGTAAATCAGACCTTTTTATGTACAAATACAAACAAAGCCCACATCGTTATTCCTGTTAAACAACTTCATCAGTCTAAAGCAAAATTAAACATAATTTTTAGCACATGTGTTAATCAGGTGAATTTACACAACCAGTCTATTGAACAAGGTGCCTGTTGTGTTCATGCTCTAGTGC
Source organism: Strix aluco (assembly GCF_031877795.1). Classification (NCBI taxonomy): domain Eukaryota; kingdom Metazoa; phylum Chordata; class Aves; order Strigiformes; family Strigidae; genus Strix; species Strix aluco. Next base: position 4,795,177 of record NC_133931.1, on the reverse strand, counting down.
AGTTTTACTCAAGTACACCTACAGCATACACACTGACTTTCAGTAGCAATTTTTGCAGTACACCGATGTTTATCTAGCCCGTCCATCTACATTTATGTCTAGTTAAGCCCCTGAACAATGAAACTGCTGCATCCCTTTGTAAAAATAGCACAATGGCGATGACAAGTAGCTGAAGCTAAATATAGCTCCTGCAGGCATATGCTGGGAATTAAATAGTACATTTTACCCCTCCCCAGTCCTAAATCAGTAAGCTTCAACACGGAATCTCTAGTGAATATACACAGGAGCTCAATAAATCCCCCTTAAGCTTACAAGGCATATTCTGAATCTGTGCTAGCTAAAAATAGCCGTGTTTATAATGAGAATGGAGATGTGAGCAGAATAATATTAAGTTTAAAGGCAGGCATGCTATAGTCATTCCGCATTAACGAATAGGGTGAATCAAAGGTCATTCCAACAAACAAATATACAGATCAACAGATAAAATACAATACACAGCAATCCTTTACCAAAGAGTATTTATCTCACATCAGACCATGCACTTTCTAATTGCCTACTGCAGTCACACATTCACAAGTTATTCCGTGTGAATTTTTTAGCTAGAACACAAATTGTTACTTCCAAAAGACAGGAGAAAGAGGAGTATACAGCATTATTCCTCTGGACAGTATTGTCTCCTGGAGTTCAATTCCCCTCTGGAAATATTCAGGAAATACAATACATAATTCTTCTTGTAATATTAATCACAGAATTCTGCTTTCTTTAATTAAAGGCAAATTGCATCCAGGCCTCCAGGGCAGTACTACTGCAGATGAATGCCCAAATGGCTGATACATGTTCTTAACTGCCTCAAAGGTTTTACCTGCTTCAACTTAGATATGAGCACTGCTGACTGCAGCTATGACAAAATCTCATTCTTGGCTGAGATACAGATAAGACATTAAAAATAATTTAAATACAAGTAACTTGTATGTGGAACATTACCATCGAGAGTTTTCTGTCTACTGACTCTAAACTGCAGAACCTCTTAGAAAAACGTGGGCTAGGAAATTATTCAGCCCTGCTTTCTGTTCTCAGAGGACTTGAAGGAATGGAGGAGCAAGTGATCACACATGTTCCTGAGTAACTTCTCTGGTTCTGAAATCCTGCCCTGATTCTCAAGTAGAAAGGTACAAAAAGAGAGTAAATGCGGGGATAGATGTTGATGAACAAATCACACACACACATACACCCTTCAAAAGGGAAACTTCTCTATGTGGACACCAACAACTCAGTCTGGTTCTCCCAACAATGGCTATGTAACACGTTGCTTGCTGTTGAAGAAGCATCACTGCACGTATTTCCTCACTGAAACCTGTTCATTACACCCTGTAGCAGGGTCCCCAAAAGCAAAGGCCCAAGACGCTGGCAGGTATCTTTTCACTGAAAGAACACATCCATGAGAGGTGGATAAAACAAACTCTTGGGCGTAACAGTGCAAAGTACATGTATCCAGCATAAACCCCCCACATGCTATGAAATCATAAATAACAAGATAGTCTAAAAACAGTCACAACCCCAGAAAGAACATCAGCAAAAGAATAGAAACAAGTGCTGCCCAAGCAACTCCCCAGTTAAGAATGACAAATCTGATCAATGTTGCTACTCATCCACAAGCAGGTTGTCTCTCACATTTGCGAGAGTGAGCACACTGCTTTTTTTAATTGCCCTCTGCCACATCTTGCTACTGCAGACTCAGCAACCAAGTATTATCTTTCAGTATATATTTTGAGTTAAGTAAATGAGAATTTCAGAAAGTTGTGTGACACTGCTGAAGTTTGCAAGTGTGAGTGCAAGTTTTCTTCTCCAATCCTCCTACCCAGGAAGAGAATCAAAGCAACACCACCAAGCCTGGATAGGCTCATATGCAACAGCCTGAAGTCTCTGGGTAACACAGTGAAGTTACTGAGTTTCATTTTTTCATGACAAACACTCTACACTGTTTCACACTTTCTCAACACTAGCCCATCACTCCTCTGTTCCCTTCTACCCTGTCCTTTGTGAGAAAAAGGTATGACTGCACACAAAGTGGGGTAAACACAGAAGAAATTTTTTGTTTTGCTCTCTATTCCTTTACTTTCTGTTATTCCTAATATTCTGTTTGCCTTTTGTATTGCTACTACAAATTAAACTAACATCTTCGTAGAATGTCTCGTACCTCCAAGATCTCTATCCTTAACTGCAACGGTTAATTCAGAGCCCATTGCTGTGTATTTGGTTTTAAGACTGCATTTTCTTCATGGGCATTACTTTACAATGCACATGTGGATCAATGTTGATCTTCATCTCAAATCTTAACAACCCACTATCACAAGATAACTCTTAAAAAGTGGTTTTCATATATGCTACCCTTAATAAACTTTGATACAATCCTAATCACTTTAATATCCAGATGCTTTAAGAGCTTGCTCAGGCACAACACAAATCCCTACGAATTAGGCTGGAGACCACCTTGCAGTGACTAAACAGGCCATTTTTCCTGCCTTTAACCAGCTCCTGACTCATGATGAGACCTCCACTTTTATCTCACAGCATATTTGTTTCTCTCAAGCAGCCTTTTGTGAGTCTTTCTGGGAGCGTTTTAGGAATCAAGTAAGCAGTATCAATGATTTTCCCTTTGTTCACAAGCTCAAGATATGCTTCAAAGAATTCTGGCAGATTTTCTTACTGTGACTGCCCTTCATAAAAAAATATTCAAGTATCCCAACAGAAATACCTTACTATTATTAACTCTGCTGTTACATTTCTGGTTTTAATATATTTACCAAACATAAGTGTAAAGTAATTGTATTAGTTACTCTGCTTCCCCAATGGCAATTGAACAATTAACTTTTCGAAGTTTATAAACTTTTATAACACCAGATAATATGAAGATTATACCCCAGACAAAGAATGAACAGTTGCATGCATTCCCCTACGGGCATATGGTCTGACACAGGTCCAAGACCATCACCATTACCCAAGTAAGCAAAATTTAGAGTTTCTATTTTACAGCACACAAATCCATCCCATACAAAAGGCACACAAAAAGTGCAAAGGGTTTCCCGAGGATCTCAAATCCATTTACTGTTCAAAATTCTATCCCGAAGAAGCCAGTTCCATCCACTACTCATATACTTTTTATTCATGGTATTTCTGTACTGTTCTCTAAACAAAAATTATACCCACAATCTCAAAAGATAAAACAAATCCTCCTCTGCAACAGCTGAAGTACCTTAGAAAGAAATAATCCACCAGCAAATCAGAAAAAAATCTACTATAAAACATAAAAGATCCTTGAAACTGAGTGATCAGATTTTTCCATGAGAGCTTTTTGGTATTCTTGTGTTAAACAATTCTCTTTTTTTTCAGGAATTCTTGTGATGAGGAGGGATAAGCCCAATTAAGTGATTGTTCAAAAGTAGGAGCAAGTGAAGAAAGAGGTTTTAAAACAGGAATGCTTGAAAAACTTAAATCAATAGATCTGTTTATTCAGCATAGCCATTAACATATAAATATGGAAGACTGAGTACTTCAGATTTTTCAGCTGCTACTTGGGTTGGAAATAGAGGCTCTAGTAGCACAATCATTTTCAACATCAGTAAAGTTATTGAGCTAAAAATATCACTGATTTAATGAGTTTTATGTGGAATGAATATTGCAAATTCCTACTCCTTAATACGATGATAAAAACTAACAGAATAAAAAAAACAGTGAAATTAGTTTTCAGGGATTAATGCTTCAGAAATTAAATTTGTCCTATAATTTCACTAGAAATCAGGTCCTAGAGTTGCAGAACAGTGATGCTTTCCATTCTAATGTATCTTCTTTCTTTCACTGGGCGTGCTATCTGAAAGCTAATATGCCAAGCAACCAAGCATTCAATCACATTATTAAAACATACAGTTCTCTTAATAAACTCAGTACGTGTGATTTCCTCAAATGTTTTTCCTCAATATAGGGAATTTGGACTGAGCTCTTCAGTAAACACAAGATGATAATTGCAGATATGAATCAGAACTAGAGATGACACTAAAATTCATTTCCTCTCTTCACTGATCCCATTTTGCCGTAATTCAGCCAGGTAAACATGGTCCATGCCAGCGAGCTCTGGCACCATTGCCTGCTCTAAGTCCCACCTGCACCACAGATTCCTGAAGACTGAGAATACACTTTAAATCTGGTTTCTAAGCATGATCTCACAATTCAGACAATACTCAGACCATTATTGGTTTTGAGCTGTGACTACTTACACATCTATATTCTTCACATAGATCAATTATGCTCTAAAGTTTACAGAACATCATACAGAAATAACATTTAAAAAAAGGCTTAATGTATGTTGTTACTTTTGGGGCTTCCTCCTCCAACAAAATACATCCTCAAAAGTAACTGGAGATTATCATTAGGTCCAGTAACACATCATTAACAAGAGAATTAATGAGTGGATTCAGAGATCTTTTCCTGAAGGAAACATGACAAATCTAATTCCAGAATCTAAGTTGTAAAACCATCATACGCTAATAAATCAGAACTGTCCACTTTCTAACAAATGGAACAGAAAATCTTTCTGTGTGAATAGAAAACTGTCAGTCTCTTATCCCTCCCTTTTTTCTCTGAGACACTCAAGAACATTAAACATATTCCCCCATCTTCCAACAACTGTTTACACATAAATAAAAATTCAGCAAAAACCACTTTCTCATGTGACCACTTCACTCTCTAGGGATCCCTAGTGGTGTACTGACCTAAACAAATTCTTAAATTTAAAAGATTTTGCAAAATATGTATATACACATTTTATACATAAATACAAACATATAAATATTATAGATCAACAGACAGATAGACAGACAGATGTAAGTTACTGGTGCCTGATATTTAAATCACTGTTTTGCTTCTATTAGGGATGCTAACTTGATTTCCAATCTAAGTGGTTAGCACACATTTAAAAGGATTACAAATGCTTATTTAACAGACTGAGTCAGCTCACTCAGAGAACTTCATAAATATGCAGCAGGAAACTCCCAAACAGTGACTCATAACTTCAGAGGTTTAAAACAGACAAATAATAATGAAATTTCAAACTGTTACTCATACTCAATTAAATCCTAAACCAAAATCATCCTGCTTGTGTGAATTCCACTTGACCATCATTAAGTTCTACAGAAATAATATGGGGAAAAAACAAGCAACGTAAGATAACTGGGTAGAGTGCTAATTCTTAACAGCTTGTATGGAAAAACTACTTCATATAAACATACATCCAACAATAACTCTTTCCCTTACAACTGACGCATGGGTGGAATTTGTCTTCATCTTATTTAAGAATGAGTGACTGATTCAAAAAAAACCAAAGAAAAACTTTGCCAACTTTTTTTTTTCCCCTACAGAAAATAAAAATGAAACATGATGTGAGAACACGCAACAATCCTGAAGTTTCTTCTCCACAGAACTATTTGTGTTTATCTATTGAAAGTTGCAACTCAACAATTCTGTTGAGTTCCTAGTTACAAAAGGCACCGACATACTCTAGTTACCTATTCTTACGTGATACTTAGAATAAATGTTTAATGACTTATTGCTAAATATCATCACAATGCTCCGATTTTGTCTTGAAATGAGTATCTTTTTCAAGTTTGACAGTATTTAAAAATACATGTAATTTCTGTAAAGGTAGTGAGTTCTGTAAAATGAACAAGAAGAATGCCTTGTAAACTTATTCTTGCAAATCTTAGTAAAATATTGGCTTTTTTTTACAGACACTTTATCAATCATTTCACTGAAAGACAAGCTAATGTATGCACAGTGTAAAAACATATAAATGCAAATTAATATCATCACATGATAACAGAAGTCAGAATGTCTATCCATCCCATTCATAACTTGAATGACAGAACTACTGCATGCGACACTATCAAATTCATAGGGATTAATTTTAAAGAAGGGTGGGACACCATCCTGTACTTCTGAAAACATATGAAACATACCTGATAGCCTACTATTAATTATTTAGTCTAAATAAGGACATTCTAATGGCCTCAAGTTGCGCCAGAGCAGGGTTAGACTGTCTCTTAGGAAGTATTTCTTTGCAGAAGGGGTTGTTGGGCGTTGGAATGGGCTGCCCAGGGCAGGGGGGGAGTCCCCATCCCTGGAGGGGTTGAAGAGTCGGATTGACCCAGCACTGAGGGATCTGGTGGAGTTGGGAACGGTCAGGGTGAGGTTCATGGTTGGACTGGAGGAGCTTCAAGGTCTTTTCCAACCTCAATGATTCTGTGATTCTGTAACCATTAACTAAAGCCTATTTTGAGCAATTCCCTGAAAGCACCCCAAGTTCACAGGACTCAGTACCATAATAGAACTGAATGGGGCCCTGACCCACTCCACCCTGTGCGACAGACTTCCCACAGTAGATCAGGACAATGTGTTTGTTGTACGTGTGTGCAAACAGGCTGAATGCTTCCCAGTTATTGCAGCAACACTGCCTAAAAGTCAGGAACAAGTTTTGAGACCAAAAAAAAAAAGCAATTAAAGGAATTATGGTGGAATGGTTATTTTATTTTTTTATTCAAATTGATTCAACCTGAATGATGGTGCTTTGCCTCATTCAAAACCAAATTGAATTTTTTCTCTTTAGTTTGTTGGGGGGGGGGGGGGGAGTTGTTTGTTTTTTAAAAAGATAGAGGTAATTACATGAAGATTAGATTTGGTTATTTAAATATCAAAATACACAATTTCAGCCATTCAAAAGTTCTTCTAGGCCCTCTTCCCTTTTTTTAATGATGAATGATTAAAATCAGGTGATGGTTCAGTGTCACCTTTGCTAAAAAAAAATGTTCCCTTCTGATTCAGAAACTCATTCTTTTTAGTTGTTTAGTGGGAGAAATTACGAACATCAAATCTTACACACTCATGTTCTATTGCACATAGGTTTTTACTAAACAGAGTTAGGAACTCTAATATTTAAAAGTCATTAACTGTTTACAATAAAACTGTATTATACTCTCCCTAACAGAAGGTAAATAGTAGTCAAAACTTCAAGTCAAGCAACAATGAAGCATATATAGTTGACTACCTATCCTTGCATCTAGATGGTGTCACACCCTGCTTTAAAAAAATAATAAAAAGAATCAAGTTGTTCTTGTCCATCTCTAACATTTTAATTTTATCACACCAAATGGAAAACAATCTGTTTGGCAATTTATGATCTATTTTTACCAGGTAACATGAGGGTAACTTTTTCCTATTGAAATAAAGACATATAAGATCTCAGTTTAAATACATAAGCCTCACAGCTTTAATATAGGAAAAGTGTAAACTACTCCTAAATACTGTGCTTGAGGGTTGATTTGTAATTGTTTGCCTAAGGCAACCTATCTGCATTCAACCCATATCAGAGAAAAATGAAGCTATATGGATTTTAAAAAGGAAATTAACTTTCCAAAGTAGACGAGAAATACAAATGAGTTCTGAAAAATGTAAGTTATTAGAGTGATATGTAATATTTCAAATATTTGGTACTAAAACTGTGCCAAGGTAACTGCAGTAGTCACAAAATGTTAAAAAGAAAATATCCAGGTTTAAAATACCACAGAATAAAATTAACCACAAAATTATGATGGGACCTCAAGTCAGCCAAAACTCTGAAACAGATTTATCTAGACTTCTCTCTCCTAAAAGCCTCCCTTTCCATCCCTTAAAAGTTACAATTTTCTGAGAACATGTAGCATTTTAAAAAAAAAAAAAAAAAGAGAGAGAGAGACAGAACAGAATTGTAAAAGCTTTCTAAATAAGTTTTCCCTGCCTGCTATGTTCTTTCACATTTCCCTTCTTCACTGAGAGGGTGGTTGGTCACTGGAACAGGATCCCCAGGGAAGTGGTCTCAGCACCAAACCTGCAGAGTTCAAGGAGTGTCTGGATGACATATGGTGCAGTTGTAGGTAGTCCTGCAAGGAGCTGGACTTGATCATCCTTATGGGTCCCTTCCAACTTGAGATATTCTACGATTCTGCCAGTCCACCTTGGTGACTTTGTGTGAACTCTGCACAATCCACTGTTGGTCTTTATGGGTGAATTTTCAGGATGTGGTTTGTCTGGATCACGAAGATCCTTTTGTGGTCAATCTACTACTCGTTCTTATTTACCAACTCTTTGTTCACATTGTGGAGTGGTCTTGAAGCATGCAAACTTGATTATTTCAAGGTGATTTACAAAGGGCTGCATTAGGAAGTATCACCAGCAGGTGAAGGCAAATGGTCTTTCCCCTCTACTCAGCACTGCTGAGACCCCATCAGGAGTGCTGTGCCCAGCGCTGGGCTCCCCAGTGCAGGAGAGATACGGGCATACTGGAGCAAGTCCAGCCCAGGGTCATGAAGATGGCTGAGGAATTCGAGCATCTGTCATACAAAAAGAGGCTGAGAGAGCTTAGAGTGTTCTGCTTGCAGATGAGAAGGCTCAGGGAGATTTTATTCATGTGTATAAATACCCAATGGAAGGAAGCGAAGAAGATGGAGCCAGGCTCTTCTCAGGGGGTTCCAAGAGAAGGATGAGAGGCAATGGGCACAAATGAAATACAGAAAATTCCCTTTAAACATAAGAAAGAGCTTTATTACTGTTAGCATAGTCAAATGCTAGAACAGGTTGCCCAAAGGGCTTGTGAAGTGTCCATTTTTGGAGACACTCAAAATCTGACTAGACATGGCCCTGAGTAACCTGCTCTAGCTGACCATGCCTCGACTAGGATTGGACTAGACCATCTCCAGAGATCTCTTCCAACAGAAACAATTCTGTGATACTAAATCACTCATCCACCAGTAGGCATTCAAGTCCATGATACCAGATTAGAAACAGTACAAAATAAAATACCCCATCCCTCCTCAAAAGCATTGGTAGCACAGACATCCCATCCTTAGCAGTAACTCGTTCACTTTAAAAACATGCATTTTCTGGCCACATTACTTACTATTGTAGACACAGTACATTCTGTCACCAGAGAGAGCCGACAATCTGATTTTTGCTATTCCCATGAGTCTCCCTGGGTGCTGAGGTCTAGGCTTCCTGATGGCAGAGCTCCCATCCTTTCAGCAATTCCTTTTTCCCCTTTCTCACCCCTCACTTGCAAAACTTCTTTCCCTCTCAAGCCTTCTGACCTGCTTCCCCAGAAGGAAATACCTCTCCCTCTCCAGAGGGTTCAGAACAACCCAGCACACAGCAGTCAGGACACAGCAGGCAGGGACCTTGTAGCCTTCTCTGCTACGCAGCCATAGCCTTGTAAAGCAGCATAGCCTCTAGCTACTCTTACCTGAATACATTTGTGCTGGGTTGTGTAACACAGGTGAATGACTATGCATTTTTAAGTATTATAATCAACATGTGCTGCCACCTCACCGCTTTACACTAAGAAGGTACCATGGACGACAGTTTGCACCATTCTAAATATATCTTCAGTTAATAAAAATAAATCTTTCATGTCCTCCGGTACTGCAGTGTAGCATTTGTGCTTGATTTATGGACTCCACGTCCATCATCGGCTTTTGCTTCTCTACTCTTTTTTAGTTGGCTTCATTAGAGCACCTGGTCAAGTAGAACTCACACACCTTTGGCAGCACACAGCAGTCTGCAGGTCAGGCTTCAGTCATCTGTTTCACTGACCATAAGCCTCTAATATTTTGATGGAAAATACAAGAAAAAGATTTTCTTTAAGTTTATTTCTTAACTCTGCTCTAGTTTAATTCTTTCCAACTAAATGAGATAAAGGAAGAGATCCAAGGATAAGGCAAGAAAGTGTTCGAGATTATATAAAAGCATAGTACAGCTAGACAGCATTTTAGTGTGTTTCTCATTTTAATATTTCAAATCCTATGGATAGAAAAATGAGAAAGAAAAATGATAAGACTCTTAGAAATTTAAATAAAAATGGGGTTGCTTTTGACATATACAAATTCCATCTTTTCCATTTACAGGATTGCCACTTGTCTTGAATTTTGTTACAGGAGACTCCCAGTTTTGATAGACCTGTCATGTGCCCTGTCAAACAAGCTTGCAATATATTGTAAAATTTGCAGAGGGAAGTATCTTTCTATTGCAGTGTGGGTATGACAGCTTTATGAATGACGTCAAGAAAAAATGTTGTTGTTCAGAGCAAATATATGGCAAGGTATTATATGCTACTCACCCTCTGCCCACATTACTCAGACATTTCAGGCCTTGCTCTCCCTTTCTCCTGCTTCATACAAGTTCAATTCTTTTACTTTTTCATACACTAGTTTAACAGCATAAAGAAAGGTCAACTCAACATACAACTTAAACTTGGTAATTGGAGAGAGAATAACTAGAGGCTTTAGCCATTCTCCGTATAATGGAGATTATAATACAAACTTAAACAACCGAATGTTCTAGAGTGGCTATATGTTTTCACTGATTCTCTCAAAATTATAACACCATGTTATATGCACTCTTACATTTTGACGTGCTTTTCTGAAATGTTGGATGAAAAAAATCAATGCATGACGATACAAATATAAAATAAAAATAAACCCTGTTTTATACCAACAGTTCTAATACAAGCCTACACCTTAAAAAGTTAATGATTGGTATAATAATGTAAAAAATAGATGCTTTTTAATTCAGATCTTTCACATCAGAAGATCCAGCTCCTGGCTCTCTCTCAGTACCTGCTGGGATGCATCTTCTCCAAAAATATTTAAGATAGCATGGTTTTAATGCTCATTTACTGCTCTTTCTTTCAGTTAAATAAGACCATTATACAGCATGTCCAATGCTCTCCCTAGGCAGACACCTGCTCGCCTAAATTTACTGGGATTCACTAATATAATCTAAAAGCAAAGTGTCTTATATCATAACTAAGATAAAAATTAAACGATGGTACAGTCTGCAGAGAAAAGTTATGAGTTTATACTTGTAAGAGTAGCCACATACAGTAACCAAAACAGGATGCTGAGAGAAGAGAGCAAGAACACAAAATACTTCCCAATCCACTCTCCCAGTCACAAATAGTATGAGATTCCTTGAAACAAAAGGTGAATTCTATGTATTTAGTAACCCCCACTGAACCTCTCTTCTCTGATCCTGTTCAATGTTTCTCTGAATCCATAAAAACTTTCACCATCTCCCTCCTTCAAGTGTTTCTTCACATCTCTGAAGAACTCCAGTATGTGAAGCATATGGACTGTGAAGCACTGACTTCAAAAGAAAAATAAAAAAACCCTTATCCCAAGTATATCGGACATACTCGTATGTCCGCTAATTCTGCATTACAATTTCTATCAAAGTGTCCAATAGAGACATCAGGCTTAGCAGTACGCAGTGTCCCAGATCTGGAATTCTCAGAAAGTACTGGCACCATATTTGCCATACATCAATCAATTCTCAAGCACAAAGATGGTTGAAAGCAGGAGGTGACAAACTACAGCTGACAACTTAACCATTACAACACTTTAGTTCACAGAGGTGCTCTTGTTGACAGTAATATTAGTTTTGTTCACTTGTACCACATTATTTTCCACATAAATTTGGATCCTAACAAAAATGTTTTCAGGGCACTTTTGAAAGATGTCATCTTGCTTTTCATGTGCTCTTTTGCCTTACTCTTTAGACACGCCAATCTCTTTTGTCCTCTTCTCAAGTAATTCTTGACAGGTAAAAGGTATTTCCTATGGAAATATTTTTGTTCTGTGCTTCTGACGGCGTGCCCTCAAAAAGTTCCCATGCTACCTACCAAGATTTAACACTCAGCTGCTCTGTTTCACTTCTTTCAACAACTTTTCTCATTTTTATGGATATCTGCTTTAAGTAGCTTTAAGAAGCTGTGAACTACTTCATTGACTGTTGTTGCTGTATCCAAAACCACTATTACAAGGTGGCACTTCAGCCTCCAAGTTTGAATCAGGTCCTACATGTGAAAATGTCAGAGATTGATTTTCTCTCATTGGCTTTCTAATCAATTGCTCCACAAAACATTTTTTCAACTTTAGTCTGTCTCATGTCCCAGTGCAGCACAGGTCCAATTAACAACAGGACAGTTGGAGTCATCTCTTACTACCATATCCAAAATCCACAGCCTCTCTAATATCCCCTAAAATCCTACAACCATCATGCTGACCAGTCCACAGCATTGATTCACTACCATCTTCTTCCTACTTAGGACTGAAATTTCACACTTGAAATTCTGTGTTATTTTTTGCAGCTATTAACAAAGAAATTCAGTGTTACCCAGTGATACAGTTGATTTATTAACCTGATTTGCTTAAAATTTTCTCGAATTCATAGCACTGTACCACCATCAAAAAACCTATTGTGTATTCATTGAAATGCCCACCGTTGTAATGCAGAGGAAATATTCAGAAACTTTATATTATCTTAACAAAATTTATAAAGTGATGTTCTGTAGTTTATGGTTATGCTGAAGAGAATGGTCTGGTACAATACAGTACTGGTCTTCAAAGCTCAAATATCTGCAGACTTGTCTTTCAGACTTCCTTATCCCAAACACAGTGAGTGCTCCTCACTGCTGGAATACCTGTCCTGCACTCATCTCTAGGCCACGAACTATGTGATAGGTAATAAATTCAGGATTAACTTAATATAAGTCATTATTAATGGAACCTACTAATCTGCTTGCGCTTTTAAGTGCTATTATATCAGTCAAAACATAAAGAGATGTGACAGACAACTCATGCATGCAAAATTCCAGGTTGCTGATTTATCTATAGATGTGGAATGTTTTCTTCTACTTCAATCAAGCTACGAAGTTGGTGTTAAATGTTTTAACGTATAGAAAAACTACTCAAAAAAATTCAGCTTTGTACTGCTGTAGATACACAGCACCACACGGAGGAGAACACAAGAAACAGGAGAAAGAACTGTAGTTTGATTTTCTGTGTGATACTTAAAAATTCTATCTTTGAAAGATAAAATCTCTTTCTTGTAAAAAGCCCAATATTCAAAATATGACCTGCAAATGTTCTCCCTGCAAATTTTCCAAATATTTTAACAGCAAATTGCTCGTTAAATTCACAGCTACACAAAGTAAAATCTGCTTCTGCTATTAAAACAGCAGTTCCTTTGAATGATCATGATGGATGGTGTAATAAGTGTTTTGCATAGCAGTATTTTCATGTTTTAATTACACACATATTCAGTAGAGCTCTCAGATGTTTTTTACTGCATCACCTCACAAATAATCTGTTTTTTCACTATTACAGTATGCTCAACCTGAGAGTCTACAGAATTTTATCAGGAAGATCTGACAAGAAAATAGCCAACAATGGGGGAAAAATGAGCATATAAATTTGGCGTGGAAGTTAGTTCTTGACTGAAGGGTTTATATGGGTTTTTTTCTGCTTACTGGATGAATGGCGTGTCCATGCCCAGGAGCTGGCAGGGGGCTGCAGGGTGGCCTCTGGGGGGTCCCAGCCGGCTCCAACGGCCCCAGCGCAGGACACAGCTGAGCCCCTCAGCCAAGCTGGGGGCGCCCGGGGGAAACCAGGTTTCAGCAAGGGCCAAAGGCAGCCCAGGCAGAGGAGGAGGAAGCCAAGGAGGGAGCAGCAGCAGAGGGACCCCGAGGCCGGAGGACGAGGAGGGCAGGAGGTGCTGCAGGCCCGGAGCAGGGATCCCCTGCAGCCCTGGAGAGACCCCGCGGGAGCAGAGACCCACCCTGCAGCCCGGGGAGGGCCCCACGCCGCAGCGGGGGGATATTTCCTGCAGGAGCTGCGGCCGTGGAGAGCCCAGGCAGGAGCAGGTTGTCCCTGAAGGACTGCAGCCCGGGGAAGGGCCCGGCTGGACCAAAATCAGAGCAACGTCATCACAACACCAACAAAGGCGGACAATTTACATCCGCAATAAAACACCAACCTTTGTCTCTTCACTGCTTTACAACAACAAAAGATTCTTTACAATTATTCCACTCTCTGGCAATGTCTGGTCTGAGTTTTGCTCCTTACCTCTCCCAATTACTGTCCCTATTGTCACCCATGAGCTTTTACAACTTATTCTCTCCCCATCCTGTTGCGGGAGGGGTGGGGAGGAGAGGGTTGCATCTGGCACCCAGCCGAGGTCATCCCACCGCACTGGAATTGTCTATGAAAACATAATTTTCATTTATATTTTTCTTTTTACTAGACCCCAAACAGATAATTTGCTTTTCTCTTACAATGGCCTTACAAAAAACTGCATTCAGACAGTCAATAGCACTCTATTGTGAACTCCCTTGTCCCCTAGTTTGTTCATATTTATGAATTATATTCGTTCAATTCTCGATAGAGTCTAGTGTACTCATTAATAATAAAGTGTATACTGGAAATAAAAGGAAAAACAAGCACAGAAGTTCTGACTGGGGATCATAATAGAACTCCAAAAGTAAAATATAGCATGTAGAATCTTAAATTTTTCTTAAAACAATATATTCTTGTACTTGTAAAGACTGTAAAGAATTGAATCTTTCTGAGCCTTTGACACTATTGCTCATTCCAGTCATGATATCTGGTAACCAAAAAAAGTTAGCATTCAGCACTTCACAGATGTCAAACTGACAGATTAGAATTAACAATAATACTGCCTTCAATATTTACTTTAAATTGTCTTTCCTAACGTCTTGCCATTGAATCCTCTATTTTCTGTCCTTTTCAGACGATTTGTTCTTCTGTCCCAGCCCATGTGTCATCATAGAGAACTGCTGACTTGGTCTAAATGCAAGCAGCTTGTCAGAAACATCATCAAATCTGAGTTAAATATAGGTGGTGAACCATAATACATGTGCCACTTACATTGTACTCACTCTAACCAGTTCCAAAAATTAAAGGAACCAGTCACATTCTATATTTTTATTAAGAATGGTGGCTTTGCACGTTGCAAGTAGTAGAAGTCTGGGGGAAGCAGAAATCAAAAGGTAAAGAGGGCCAAGTTACAGAAACATTTTAGAATTGCATTTGAGTTGTGGAGAAAATGAGTATATAGTTTAAAAGTCTATAATACAGTCTAAAGAAAGGAAATCCTTCACCTTTCAGAAGGTAGCACGCTTTCTTTAGGAGGCAGCACTGACTTTATATCCTAGTACAGTACTTAAATAGATTACTGAAAGCATCATACTTCTGATGAGACATAAAACTGGAACTCTGGCCCCCATTCTTAAAACCTGATAGTTTTCTCAAGCAGCGAAGTATTAACCTTCATGTTTTGGCCAAATTTCATTTGGATAATTATATTCCAACTAACTACTCTGGTTATTTCAAATGTCTAAGAGTCACCAAAACAAATTACACTACACCTCAGCTCTCAGACCAGAATATAAGGAACTAGAAGGTCACTGAGATAAACAGCAATAGATTGGTAGACAATTCTAAATGTCAGCAAAGCAATTTTGTGTAGGATATAAAATGCAATGGCGAGCTAAGGCAAAATTTTTGATAATTATGCTTAAAAGTATACAGGATCTTACGTAACAATTATATGCACAGGCTGTGGTCTGCATTTATTAACCCATGAAACCTGAGTTTTAGTTTAGACAGTGGCTCCTTTAACAGCCTTTATGTACTAACAAAAGCTATCCTCCTGTTAAGCTTATTTGCTCTCCGCACTTTGGCCAAAGAAAGCTCTATTACATGTGCATAACCTCTGTCTTCAGACACAAGAGAGAGGAATAAGGATAATTCTTCCATATTCCTTACAATATAAGGGATAGCACAAGCACAGAAGAAATACTACACCAGAAGGAAACAAGTAAACAAAACAAATAGTAAAAAAAATTAATACAAAATACACTTTGATGACTCACCAGGTGCAGGAATGAAGAAATGACCTAAAACATCATTGAAAATGAAGTCAAAGCAACATGTCCACTTAGAACTTATTAAGCAAAAATAGAAACCAAAAAACCAACAGATTTGTTTAACTTCTCAGACGAGTTAAGGCTATAATATCAAAGGTAGAATTTCACACATTAGAAAAGCTTGAGAAGGGGCAAAAGAGAAACTGATATTTTCATATACCTGTACTTTTAATATAAGAAACTTGATAAGTTCAAATCAATTGCACACATCAAGACACTGGAGTAGAACAAGGATGTTTAAAAAATGAAGATATTGTTTAAAAAAATTGAAACATTTAAAAAATGAAGAAAAATGAGAATTTTGGAATAAGGAAAGAAAAAGGCAAGAAGAAAAAGGAAATAACAAAATTCTCTTTCAGAAATATAACAGGAAAGTTTAGCACTTACACTACAATTCTTAACATATCAGCCATTCAATATATTATATCTGAAAAAGTACAGGAAGTACACCAGGAAAATAAGAAAATATTTTCTTAGTAAATCTGTTTACTTATGATCACTTTCAAGACACATCTTGCATTGCCATTACTGATATAAAATATCCTACTAAAATAACCTATCACACATCTTAAAAATACTGTAACCACTTAAAATACATGTAACCACTGAAACACAAACCACTTGACATTCAACTACACCCATTATTCAAACCATAATTGTTTTGCTGAAAAAGCTTCTAAAGCCCTCTCTGAGAAGTTTATATACTTATCCCAGAGTATATTTATAGATATATTGTACACGTTGAAATACTAAGAGTGTATTGTGTTTATCTTTCAGAATAAATTAAAACCTAATGTAATAATCCAAAAGGTTGGTTTCCTCTAGTAGGGAAGAGATCATCACTCTGGTTTGTGACTAATGTTCTATACTTGATGGACCTCAGGCTTACACTGTACCACTTCCATTTGATATCACATACATAAAAGCCATCCTTTCAAGGACTTCACTAAAATTGCTCTGCTTTTTAACCTTTGCTGGTAAGCTTGCTCTTCATCGAACACGAGATTTACCTTTTCCCGTAGTCAACTTACCCATATTTCCAATAAGTAACACCTTATCCTGTTAAACACTTCAATAATATGTAAATAAATAAACAAAGTTTTAGTCCTGGCATATAAACTGACTTGTAAAAGAAGAAGCTAAAGAGAAAGACTATAAACAAATTTTGAATATATTTGTTAGCTCCCTCTTAACGCTTCTAACGAGTTATATTAAACATTCGCAGCATGACAGTGAAACTGATTGCTCTGCAATATCATCTCTCCTCATATAAGCATTTTATATTTTTATTACAGCCATTTTAAAATAGCATGTTAATGCTTTATTTGTTGTGAATGCGGTTCATTCATCTGAGACTCATAAAACGCACCTATGCACCACTTAGGAAAGATGAATTTCATAGTGCTTTCTTCAAGTCCTCAAAGGAGTTCTGCCATTCTGACAGGATATTTACAGGAAAGCAAAATGATTGTGTTTGAGGTGCTCACCTTGATATGAAAAGTATGACTTCAAAATCAGACACTCAGACTCACAAAATTTGGAATTTGTAAAACAGCTTTGTATTTGTCAGTGAGCTTAGACAAAGGCACAAAAGAATTCAAGAACCCCATTCTCTTCTGCCCATATGCACTTTCACAAGGCTTTTCTGACTGATTCCCCTAGTCCAACACGGCGAGGGAATTTAAAATTCAGGCAATGAAAACAATACCTGGAATATTACTAATGTAATAATCAATTAATAACAGTTAATCACTTAGCAGGCTACTGAAAAAATAGCTAATTACATCACGCATCAAATTAATGTTCTCATGTTGTCATGCTACTTAAAAAGTACTTCTCTTCAACAGCTTGGTTAGTTTTTCCACAGCCAAACCTATATTTTAGACCTGGTGTTTTCTTGACCTTTTGTACGTACAAAACTGCAAAATCTTGGAGTAAACTGAGTCCCAAACCTATCTAAGTTTGCTGAATTGTGACATGGCACATTACATTGTAGAAATAACAGCCTAAAGCAATATTATACAGGCCAAACCCAAGCAGTACCGTGCAATCTTGCACTGGAAGTAGTATGTTAATGTGCAGTCTCAAAAAACCAAAACAACCCAGCAGAAAAGAAAGAAGGGTCAATGAATTGGCCAGAATATTAGTTTTGAAGCGTTACACCTGTCTCCCATTCTCTGGAGAGATACTGTATTATTATGTATGACAAAGTCAATGTGCATCTTAAAAGATTAAGAGACATAATGCAATATTGAGACAAAAACAGGATCTGGAAACTGGGTTTTTTATGTTTTTGTTAAGCAAGCTCTTAGCCAATAAACATTGTTTCCAAAAACTGTAGTGACTGTAATATAATTCAACATCAGTGTAACTCCCAATTAGTCCTCTCTAAAAAAAAAAATCATTAAAACAAACTGTCAAAGGGACAACAAAATTGAAAGAAAAACAAAGTAAGAGTCCTTAAGAACATGCACAGAAATGAAGTTTCTTCAAAATTATGGCCCAGAGACAGCTGCCACATTAAAGAAAAGGATAGCAGTGTAAGCCACTGAGCTAAAACAAAAGAACTATAAATAAGTAACAGACTTCAAAAAAAAGTTCCTGTGGAAAAAATCATACTCAGAAGGCCAAAGCAAACAGGCTTTTTGCAGAGGATCAACTGAATGCTTCATTCCAAGTCAACAGAATGTCAAAGTCCAAGACAGAAGAACACCACCACACATATATGCAGAACGAATATGGGGTATGGACTGTCTTGTATACACTACCTAGTCTAAAAAAAGCTCCAGCCTTAAGCATTTCATGGTGCACAAAAGTCTACATTATGAATGCTCTTTTAGATATTTTCTATTCAAAGCCTGCTCAATCAATATTTTATTTTTTCTATAGTATAGCTAGAATTTCAAGAGAGCTTCCATTTGTTATATGTGCAAGTACTTTAAACTCCTTATGGTAATAAATATGTACCTGATTATTTCAGCAGCCAGGAAAAAAAAAAAAATCTAATCAGCAATGTCAATTGTTAGCACAATATTATAGCTGAGTCCATTAAATCTAACTATGTTCTTAGAAACCAACAAGCTATCACCATTTTACATCTGAAAATCTAATGAAGCCTACATTAATATTATTGTGCACATAATGCAAACATGTAGCTATACAGGAAAAAGTTTTGTTTTTCTAGGTTATCTTGTGTAATTATGTACAAGAACATCAGGAACTGACAAGCAAACCAGATGACTGCTGAAGTTTAGGACGGTAACTTCAAACAACCCTAAAGACTTTACAGGACACCATGTGCCTTCATATAATCCCAGACTAAGTTAAAATTGTTTAAGAACATGTGAAAGGATTAACACCTACACTAAAACATATAGCTTAGCCTCAAAACTCTGCAGAAACACTAATCTCATTGGCTACACCTGGAGAAGTTTGCCATCACTAAGAGATGTATTATATTAAATCTTTCCTCCCTGCAAGAAAACACTGAAAAGGCGAAGCCATCACAAAAAGCATGACTTTCCCTCACACATTGTCAAATGCATCAAGTGATTTCAAGCTTAAGAATGCTTTATTCAATATTCCATCCTCAATAAAATATCTGCTGATGATATAAAAGCCTTTGCGACTTAAAAATTACTGACTTACAAAGGCACCTTTTGGTTCAGAGTGTATGGGTTATAATGTCTTTAAAATATTTTCACTTTAATAGTAATTACAAAAAAATGCTTTCAGTTGTAGTAAATCATTTAATATATTCTATCCAAGGTGACAGCTTAACAAGATAACTGCTCAGGCCAACTGACTAACCAGCTCCATGTATATCACTCTACTACTTCATATTTTAAAAAATTCAGTCTTCTTGGAATTAAAATCTCACCCTCAATATGCCACTTTTTTTTCCAAAATATTAAAACTAGTACTCAATGTGTATTAAATGTTTCACAAATAGTAAAAATAAATTTCATAAGCATATATACCATGTATAAATAAAATAAACCCTGCATCATCACACACTTTCAGTACACACTGCTAACTTGATCAAAGTATCAGTAGTTGAAAATGCATATAAGCAACAAATATAGTCATGTTAGCCATCTTCATCTCTGCAAGGAACTGCTGTACGTAATAATGCATTCAGCATTTCATTGAAACAATATCTAGGATCTTCAGAAAGAAGGGAAGGAAAAAGACAGAAAGGGAAAGAAAAAGAGGGAGAACATATTTTCCAATTTCATATCCTTGTTTAGTTGTGAAGTTTTACAAATTGTAATTGATTAACGCAATTGAAACTGATCATGGGAGCTTAAAACAAACACTGAAATGGAATTTATGAATAATTAATCCATATATTAAAGGCCAAACTATTTATTTGAAGGACTCTATGTTGAATTGAGTTTCAGTAATCAATACAGCCATTGGTTGTCTTAGTTCAAACATACACAAGTGCATTCCTTGTCAAGCACTGTGTATGTCAGTGTTATGTACTACTCTGCCAAGTAATTAAAAAGATCTATCATATTTTTTTTATGCAGGGTATTTCACATGTTTCCTACCTCTTTCAGTTTGGTGAAGCAATTTAAAAAATGTAAGGGAAGAAGAAAATTATGGTTTTTCTCTTAAGCTCCAATCAGTATAAAATTCATTTATTTTCTCAATTCTTTTATTGCTTTGTGACCCTTCTGCCATAAGGTATTTCAGCCTGTAAAAGCCACAAAAAAAACAAAAACAAAAAACCCAACCCCAAAAAAACCCCACACATGCCCTGTTGAATAAAGCCTTAAAATAAATTACAACTACATGGCATCCAAGAAAGTAAAAGTGTTCTAAACTGTATCACAGATGAACAGTTTGCCCATACTTTCTCAAACTGTACACTAATAGTGCTCACTGACCTTTTTTCTTACTCTGACTACCCCTTAAAGGCCTTTTTAAAAGAAGTATCATAATTGCAGAAGTTTTAAGAATTCTACTGTTGCTAAAATCAGTTTGTCATAGTTTCATGAACTAGTTCATTACACATGACAGTTGATGGCAAAAAAGCACACAATTATACGATATTATTCAACTTCTAATTAAAGTCAATCTGACAGTAAAAGTTTGCTAAATCAACTATACATCTACAGAATACCAGAAGCTGGTTTAAGTTTTTTTAATCCATGGAAGTAGTCTGATTCTGCTTATATGGACCACCATTTTTAGTTGTAGCACTGTTTTTTAAAATTGTCTTCCATCTGAAACAGCTTGGTAACTATAACTGAAGCACTCTTGACTCCAGGAAATTAATCTAGCTATGCTCAACCAGACAGAGCAGAAGATCTTAA
This sequence comes from Strix aluco, assembly GCF_031877795.1. Lineage (NCBI taxonomy): Eukaryota > Metazoa > Chordata > Aves > Strigiformes > Strigidae > Strix > Strix aluco. The sequence goes on along the minus strand of NC_133931.1, from coordinate 4,773,991 downwards.
TCTTGAATCGGATTTTCCCTGAAATGACAGTGTTAGACATCTCTCCCAAAGTCAAATGAACTAGTGATTCAGTTTTAGATTCAGAATTAAAACTCTTAGCTATTTCCTATTTAGAGTCCTTTCTCCAAACTTGTAAGACTCAAAGACCTTTGATAGAAAAGATCAAATAACAGTTTTTAAGTAATTAAAAGTTTGATGCGCAGAGGATGGGAACAGTTTCCACCGTGGATAGGAAAACCATGAAAAGAAAGAGCTAGCACAGAAAAAAAGAAAAGCTTTCTATAGCTTTCCACCATAGCAAAGGTTAGAGATGATTAAATACAGGCTGTGGAATTTCCATCACCACATCATCTTCCAGAATGGCCCAGGCATCGCTTCTCTGTAACCTCACCTTTGAGGCAGCAAGACAGAGACTAGACGTTCTCTAAAGACCCTCCCAGCTCTACTTTCTGTGATCTGTTTAACATCTCTTCTACAAACATGGACAGGAAAATTTACTAACTGCAGCTGGAATATTTGTTTAAGAAGTCACTAATGAAACTGAGTACAAGCTAACTGAAATCCTACTTTCTCCTAGAAATCTACTTTCTCTTAGGCAAAAGAGGAAGGGTTTTTTTAAAGGTTCTGATAAAAATACCTTATCATAAAGCAGTATTATTAACTGAAGCTATTTTATTTTAATGACATACACATAAAAGAACAGCACATTCACTTTTTGTTAACCAGGAACTTTAAAATAATTTAGGTTTCAGCTATCAGCTGCAAAAAGAACATCAATGTGTTCAGCGGCTAGAGAACAGATAACCTTGCCTCTTAATATGAAAGAAGACAGTCAGAGTAAAGTATAATGAGAAACATTTTGTAGTAATGCTGTCTCCACATCAGTAATCTACTGTTTGTGAGGAAATCTGCAATTTTTCAAGTTCTAACCTTTGAACACATTACTATGCTGAACATTCATAAGATCAAGGAAACATCAAGTACCAGGAAGCACCTCATGAATCTCAAAATTAAACAGAAAAATCGAATGTTACTGATAATGTTAACTATTAATTCTACAACTTTCAGTCAGTGAATGACTAATACAACCACCGTAACTAGATGTGCATTTTTCTCAAATATAAAAAAACCTAGTACTATTATAATCGTTAAGGGGTAATGAATTATCACTCTGAGTAGTCTGAAGATGTAAATGTTTATCTAGAGCTGGGGCACTATCTTTCCTTACCTATTATTTTTATTACCAAAATCTGTAAGTGGAAAAATAATTACAGCATTTTCAAAATGATAGAGTGTATAATAATGCTGTTAATAAATATATACAGAGATATAACTGATATTTGTCTAAATGTTCCTACACAAGTTCCCAAATATAAGACAAAAGTTATTACTCCTTATACAAAAGATACCAAAAAGATACCAAAGCTTTTCAAATACAGCACGTTACCACAGCCCTTTTATCTTATTAATTCTTAGCCTAGAAAACTGCATTTTCACTATTTCTTTCAGCATTTAAGGTCAGCTCTGATCCTGCTTTAAAGTTAGTCTCCATGGTGCATCCATTTGTGCTTTCAGCTATTTTGTGAATCACAAAGTAATTAACCTTTATTCAATACATTTATCATTCACTGACAAGCGTGGCATTTCTCCCTCAAGCCTTTCTTGAAAAAAAGTGCTACTGTTATAACTGTTACCAACAATATATGCAAACTAATACTGTTAAAAGGTAGAGCAATACACAAAAATGTAAGAACAGCCAAGCAAAAAGTAATTTTCACTAGCTCCCTGTATTTTCCCTTATTTGTAGTTAGGTCAGAAGATAACCTTCTTTACAGATAACTCTGAGCACAAATGTCTGTAGGGTTTTTTGGTGAGGGTTTTTTAAGAATATTCCTCTTTCACTTCTTTCACCACCTAAGCTATTCACAATGATGTTACCAATTTTTAAACTCAGTTTCTGAGTAAGTTGCAAATCAAAAGGTTTTTAACATTTCTAGTACATACCAATTTAAACATTACTCAACGGCAGTTTTTTACTCATTCATATTCCACAGAGGTAAAGAGGAAGAAAGATTGTCAACATAAATGAATCAAAATTCTCTAGCATACCTCTCAGTGGCTGACATACTACTCAGTGGATGGACAATATTTTTTTCCATGTATTAGACTACATATAGCTTCCTTTATATAGGCTGAGTCTTTAGAATTACCTTCAAACTGGAAGGTCAGTAAATTTTAGAAGTAATGCAGAAAGAGTACCAAATGGAGGCCACAAAAATGATCGGAGGGCTGGAGCACCTCTCGTGTGAGGACAGGCTGAGAGAGTTGGGGGTGTTCAGCCTGGAGAAGAGAAGGCACCAGGGAGACCTTAGAGCAGCCTTACAGTACTTAAAGGGGGTTACAGGAGAGATGGGGAGGGACTCTTGATCAGGGAGTATAGGGATAGGAGGAGGGGTGACAGTTTTAAACTGAAAGAGGGTAGATTTAGATTAGATATAAGGAAGAAATTCTTCCCTGTGAGGGTGGTGAGACACTGGCACAGGTTGCTCAGAGAAGCTGTGGCTGCCCCCTCCATGGTTCAAGGCCAGGTTGGACGGGGCTTTGAGCAACCTGGTCTAGTGGAAGGTGTCCCTGATCATGGCAGGGGGGTTGGAACTAGATGAGCTTTTAAGGGTCCTTCCAACTCAAACCAGTCTACGACTCTATGATTTTAAATTGTCACAGTGGTATTCACATTAGAGACCTATACAAATTCACATATCAAACTGGTGAACTACTCATATAAACTATCTGCAAAACAGGATGTCCAATGTGCCTTTTCTTTCTTTTTAAAGGAAGGAGGTTCTCAGCAAATGAGAAAAGAAATTACAGATCTGTAAATGACTTCTATACTGGGCAAATGGGCAGGAATCATAACAGAAAACAAAGTTAGTGGACAAATAGAATGAAGTGATACATCGGAAATGCTCCAACGTTTTTTAAGGTTTGAAACAATGTCTGCCAAATCCATTCTCCAAGGAAGTCAAATGTCAACATGAATAAGGATGAGTATGTTCAATTTTTCCAAAAGCTTCATAAAAAGCACTTAAGGAACCAAGGTACATGAGATAAGAGAAAAGGTCTTCCTCACAGAAAACTGGTTCAACACACAGTAAAAACCACACAGCTGCAAACAGGCACTTTTAAAACACTGCAGGGAAATCCTACCATCAGGGTCAAGGTGGTCTTGTCTCATCAGATGCTGTGATCCGTCACGTGATCAGAATATGGGGTAGCTGAGAAGTGGTAAGTTTTACTAATATTATGCTGATATAATAATATACTAAGTATTTAAACACAATGACTGGTTATAAATTACTGTGGGTAGCTCTCTGAAGACACCTGCTACATAGTTAGCAAGTTTCAAAAGGAATGATTCAATAGACTGAGACTCTTCGGACAGACAGACACTACTGAAAGGCCATATGAACACAATCTATCAATTAATAAACACTGTGCAGAAAATGAATACAGAATGATTAAACTACCATTTGGGAGGGGTGGGGAAGAGAAGCTAATTGATATAATTATTTGGCAGACAACAAATTCTACACACAAAAATAAAAACAATTTCAGCAGGATACTTTGGAGGCCATAAACTCAGAAAGGGATTTGAAAAACTCATGTAAGAGATGCCTAAGTGGTAGGTTTTAAACAAGATTGATCAGCTACACCCTCTGTTTAATGAAGCCAGCAACCAACTAAATGTTGAAACCTGAAAAATGGAGCAGAATACAATAATTTCTTTATGCCATCTTTTCATATTATTTCCTTGAATAACTTAAATTACTAGTGTCCAGTATTAGGGAGGCAATAACCAGGCTAGATAGAGCTTTCTTAAGTACAGGTGTTCTTACACCTTATTCAGAGCCCTCCTTTCAGCAACCTTCTTTTAAAGGATGCTTGACACAGGAAAGTCAAACCATTAATAAAAAAAAAAAAAAGAAATATAATAGCAAGTAAAGGATTTCTTTTTTGTAATCCTGCAACAAGGCAAGAATCACATCACAAAACTAGTAGGTAACAGCCAAAAACACTGTTATATGGAATTATAAATACAAGTAGAAGTTGAATCTCCAGGCCGAGGTTTGAATGTTTGCTTTTTTGAAAAGCTGATCTTTAGAAATTCGAAGTCATGTTTCCCAGCAGAATGCAATATATGACCTCTCAAAATTACTGTTAAGTTCAGCTTAACTTTATATATGATTTAAGGATTGGGTAATTCTACTGATCCCCAAATCTTAGCCCATGAAAGTATCAGCCTGCAAACAAGGCACAGTAAAGGCATTTTCTCATGGTTTTGCCTTCATTAACTGAGAAATGGATTATTACTTTTTTCAAGTTTAATGTTTTCTGTTACAAGCAATAGCACATGTACATTTTCTTTGAAAAATAATGAACTAGTAAAAAGCATATAAATGGGATTTTCCTAACATTCTTACTGATTATATAAACAAAGTCCCACAAACAAGACTGTTTAAAGTTTCTGTATATATATGTGTGTGTATATATTTGTGCACGAATGTATGTCAACCTACAAAACCAAGTAGCATGAAAAGTTATTGTATATCATGCTTGCTACCAATTATTGTCCACACTAACTAGACTATAATCTTTAAACTGGAAATCTTTGATTGCTATGTGGAGCCCCCACAGCTTCTCCTATTATTCCATATAAACTTATTCCATACTGACTGTTTACACATCCAGTCATCTGTTACTGCATCTAATACACACACAAGTTAAGTACAGAGGAAATTACTTAAGGACTTGCTTGAGAACTCGCAAGATGGTAAATACCACATCTCTCTGCAGGACTGCTTTAGATATTCTAGTAAATGTAACCAGTTTTATTGAATTTCGACTGTGAGTACAGTAGTAAAACTTTTAGTTGTGAAGGACAGAGGCACCCATATGCCTGGAAACGTACTATTTGCTGTTCACTTAGTGTCCTGAATGGGATGCCAAAAAGATTGCTAAGGTTCATGCAGTTGTGAGAGGCAACTTGTAACTCCCCAAAAACAGGGCCTGAGAGAAACAGGCCTGTGAGAAAAAACAGCCTGAGAGAGATAAGGGATGGGGGGGAGCACAGGCCCTCCGAGCTGAGGAACGTCTCAAACACTCGCAAGTAGCAAAACTATAGTCACGGGGTGGATCATGTGGAGTCTGGAGCTGATAAGGCTGCCTGGACAGCACAGGATGCAGCTGGAGGGGGGAGCCCTGTGGAGACAGGACGGTTCTGCTCTGGTGCGTCTTGTAAAGTTTCAAGGGCCATTTGTCCAGTGAATGACCTTTGCTTCGTTATCCATGAAATGCATATTAAAGTTGACACCCCTGGATATGCTGATGAAGATTAACAAGATCCTGCTAATTACATCATCCCATGAAGCACCTTACCCCTTCCCATACATGGGATACGTAGGTATGTGGGTCAACCTAGGGGACGGACCCAAGGAAAGTGGGTATAAATTGAGAGGGGGGGTGAGGAGTGAAAAGGATAAAAAAAAATAAGACATGAAGAAGTGAAGAAGACAGATGCATCTCTGACTAACTTGGTCGGGACCAACGCAGCAACCCAGACCGGTGATCTCTATTTATCTATTCTCTCCATCTTCCTCCTTTCCTTTTTCCCCTTTTCCTTCACTACCATTAAGCAATGCAAGGCATACTGTATGGCTTGCCACAACTCGTTACATACTTAGCCAATTATCATGTATTCAATTAGTACATTGTGGGAAGTTAATAAATGTTTGGACTTTGAGACTTGTCCCACCACTGTCCACTCCGTTGGGGATTTATAAATCTAAGTCACTTGTCTCCCTCGTCTGAGTGGGATGTGACAGCAGTGTTAAATCACTACCCTCCATTTCTCACTCCTGTGGGCAAAAATGATGCTACAAAGGGAGGCTTACAGCACAGATCACTGGCAACTACAAGACTTCACTTCTCCTGGATCCTGCCACTCAGGACAGACACATTGGCAGAATGGGATGTATCCAGCAGATCACCACCTGGCAACACAGCTAGTTTTGGCAGCTGGGCTTTGGCTTTTATGGCCATAGGACATCTCTGCAGAATGAGAACGACTCTACAGACACAGAATCTACCTGATGAAGGAAGGCACATCTTTGCCAACAAACTCTCTACCCTTGTGAGGAATGCTTCTAAGCTACAGGTTCACTGCGGATGGAGACCAAAGCCCGAAGAGAAGCAGATGACTGGACAATAGATGGAAACCAAGCATGGAATAGGGTATCTAAGGAGGCTTTTGCATTGCCCTTGAGAAAGCAGTGCAACCAGGGTCCTGTAACAAGTGTCTGTAGATAAATGTAATGCAAATAAGCAGAAGGAATTAGAAGTCTGTGCCAAGGAATAAATAAATCTACAATGTATTTGGGATTCTAGAGACTTAGTGGGATAGTGCACACAACCAAAGTGTTGGAATAAATGGATACAGACATTTTGAGAAAGAAATGCAGAATAGACAAGATGGAGAGAAAAAACTTGAATACAAAGGCTCAGATACATGGAGCTCTGCTACAGAAAGAATGACCAGCCAAGACCAAAGAGGAAAATAGCAAGAGAATGTTATGGTGGACATCTTAATACAGACTGCCTGACAGTGGACAAAGCTTTATTTAAACAAATCAAAGACATCTCTCAATTCTAATTGAGAGCAATTGTTCTAATGGAGAACAACAAACTTTCAGCATCCACTAGGAAGGTAACATGGCAGGACACAAGAAATCCAGATTTGTGGAGTGTGAAAGGGATAATTTTTTTGTCACAAATGTTGGACAGGCCTACTTTCTCTGACCTTGTAGAAACTTCTGACCACTTAAAAAAGTACTGTTGCTGTATGTCAAATAAATTACTTTTACCTTGGTAAAACAAATACTTTTTGCACTGATCTGCTTACACAGCACTTTTGAAGAGACAGAGTATTCTTGGCTGCTCATTTATCAAGAAAAAAGATGGATGTCCTTAAGTTAAGGCTATAAAAATTAGTTCTTTATAGTTATGACTCAGAGCTTTCTGAAGAAGCTTACTCCTTTTTCTCATAATGGAGCATTCAGCTTTCATCAGCAGTGCTACCACTAATGATCCTAAAACTGACAGTCTAAAAAACACGATGAGTCCTTACAAGGAGTCTAGTAGCAATTATCTTCTCTTAAATATCGATAAAGCACATAGATGCTGAGCTGGTCACAAATTTTCAAACATGAACTTGCTAATGAAGGATTCTTCAAACTATGAGGAATGGGACAGCGAGATAACCAATTGTGTTGGGTTTGTGCATGGCAGAGCTTTGGTAGCAGGGAAGGGGCTACAGGGGTGGCTTCTGTGAGAAGTTTCTAGAAGCTCCTCCAGCTCCAAGTCAAATCCACCTCTGGTCAAGGCTGAGCCAATCAGCTACAGTGGTAGCAGCTCAGCAATAACGTATTTAAGAGGAGAAGAAACTGCTGAGAGGACGGGGAGCAGATGAAAGCAGTGAGATGTGAGAGAAACACCTCTGCAGACACCAAGGTAAGTGGAAAAGGAGAGGGGAGGTGCACCAGAGCAGAGACTCCTCTGTGGCCCGAGGTGAGAGGGCAGGCTGTCCTCCTGCACCCATGGAGGTCACCAGTGGAACAGATGCCGACCTGCAGCCTGTGGAGGACCCCATGCCGGAGAAGGTGTATGCCCAAAGAAGGCCAGGACTCTGAGGGAAGCCCACACTGGAGCCGTCTGTTTCTGAAGGACTGCAGCCCACAGAAGGAACCCATGCTGGAGCAGTTCGTGAAGAACTGCAGCCCGTGGGAATGACTCACGTTGGAGAAGTTCATGGAGGACTGTCTCCTGTGGAAGGGATCCCACACTGGAGCAGGGGAAGAGTGTGAGGAGTCCTCCCCCTGAGGAGGAAGGAGCAGCAGAAACAACATGTGATGAACCTACTGCAACCCCCATTTCCTGTCCCTCTGTGCCACTCAGCAGGAGGAGGTAGAGAAATTGGGAGCAAAGCAGAGCCTGGGAAGAAGAGAGGGGTGAGGGGAAGGTGTTTTTAAGATGTGGCTCTATTTCTCACTATCCTACTCTGATTTGATTGCTAAATTAGTGGTGGTAGTCTTCAAATCAAATTGATGTTGTTTTTCCTCAAATTGAGTCTGTCTTTTGCCTGTGACTATAATTGGTGAGTAAGCCCTTCCTGTCCTTGTCTTGACCCACAAGCCTTTTGTTATATTTTCTCCTCCCCATCCCACCCAGGGGGGAGGAGTGATAGAGCAGCCACATAGTGTTTAGTTCCCTGCTGGGCCTAAACCACAACACCAATCATTTGCAGGATTTTTCTTGCAATACAACAGTGCCAAGTTCTGCTAGAAAAAAATGTAGCAGGGAATTCAAGGTTTCTGAAAGAGAGGATGTGGATATCAAATTTAAATGTCACTATTAGAGGATATATAGAGAAAAGTTTTGAGAAAGCCATTAAGTTAACTGGTGACCTCGATGAAATCTGACCTAATAGTCCCATCAATACACTTTAGCTGACCAGGACAAAAAGAAAGGCCTTTGTGATATTACGTAGAACATCCAAGAGCATGGCCCATACCTGCAGGGTAGGAGTCATGTTCATCCTTACTCTTTTCCAAAGACTGAGTATTAGAGGTTTTAACTTGCTCCACAGCATTCAGGAATTACAGGATCCCTTGGAATGAGAGTTACAGTCAAGACTTAAAGGCAGGGCCATGATAAATACAAATACTAGTCTATGATTCTTCAGATTATGGAACAATGACAAAAAATTGGAAAATTTCTTTAAAGAGACTTTCTGAAAGAGAGAGACAAAAAGGATGATCTTCTTCAACCACTGATATTTTCTTTAAAGGAAAGGGGGGAAAAAAAGGAAAAAAAAGCAGCAAATCATACTACTAGAATTGTATTCTTCACAAAGGGAAGTTTTTCAAATCTATGTATGTTACATCTTTGCTGGCAGATATCAACACAATTTATAGTTACAATAAAAAAAAAAATATCAAACTGCTGTTAATCTTATGTAAAACTACACAGTACCACAAGCCCCTACTACTACAGTCAAAAAAACCCCAAAACCCAACAGAGAAAAGAATAGTTGAGACCACTTAACCCCTTCAGAGTATACATCTTTCTCTCATCCAAAGGACATCTACTCTTATTTCTTTCATATTTGACAGAAGGAAGAAATAAAAGCTCTCCCATCTATGGCTGAGCAAGCAAACTACAACTGCTCAGCACTTGATGGCTGTCCATGTCACTTCTCTGCAACCTATCTGCCCAGCTGTATCGGTCCCTTTCAGCTCTCCACAGCAGTCTCCAATTTCCATTCAATGCTAAAATACAGTGGACATTACTTGATGTTGCATTTTTTGAGGTATGGGACATCTCTTTAAATAAACAAGACCAGAAAACCATGTTTTTGAACTAAAAAGAGTTTTCTTAAAAGTTACAATTGTCTTCAGAATTTGCATGATGTGCATCAGTTTATAAACAGATCACAAAAAATCACCACAGAAACTAGACAACACCTGCCAAGAAATATTTTGAAAATTAAATTTCTACTTTTTCTAAGTACATATAAAACAGATTTAAGTGGAGTTGCATAAAAATGTACTATTTCTATGCACACATGGGTGGAATTCTTGATGCGCAGCTCCAATAAATGAAATTGGATAGACCTTTATAAAGTTAGTAATGTTTTCAAAGAGTACACAATAATTTAGGCTTACAGAGATTTTAATATAACTTCATCTCTTTTACATTTTAATTCAAATACAGGACTTCTCCCAGGTGTTTGCTTGAGATTTGTAGGCATTTTATTGTCAAAGTGCTACAAAAAACTACATGTACCAGAACATCTCAGTACAATGTGGATATGAACACTGTTGTCTGTCATGCACATTTGTTGATAACTGAGCTATGGAAATTATTATTTCTGAAATGGAAAGAAACTAATATGCCCAGCAGAAGATGAATGACAGCAGCTCAATCTGCAAACCATATCTTAAGCATTCTATCTGTTCTCAGTCAAGAGAACAGGAAACGGAGACATACAGATGCAAACAAAATTGGGTTTAGGATTCCAAATAGAAATAAAAGCCATTCTGAAAGGTAATGCTCTTTCCAAAAGGATATATATAATGTGTTCTATGCAGAACACTAAACAGAGGAAGGTACGTATTGTATCACAGATACACTCTTGGTAACTGCAATTCAATACATCTGAAGGCAAAGCCACAACAATGACATTTGATATCATCAACTAAAGTCAGCATCTTGTCAGTAAAATAAAAGCAGAAAATTGCATTTTAAATTAACATTAGGAAATATGATTGGATGCCTCTTCTTTCTTCATAACCAAAAAGCAAAAGCAATAATCTAAGCCAAGCATCATATGTCTTAGCAACTAAATGCAGCTACATCTTCTTGTAGAAACAATTTCCTACCTTCTCATCTTTTCCCCTTAGTCAACCAGTGTCATTTGCTTCACTTAGGATGATTTTCAGCCAACAAGCTCTTAGCCAAAACCCAATTTCAGTCACACACTGATCATCTAAAAAACCTGACCATCTGTGTTTCATGAAAGGGAGACATAAAAATGAATATTAGCAGCATATTGATGAAACTGCAAACCAATCTGTCACAACCTCCTTTGCAGTCTCACATAAAAGGCAAGGTTGGCAGGAATTTTAAAAATTCCATGGGAAAACTTCTGTAAGAGAAGAAACAACTGCTTCAAACAACTCAGTTATCTGAGAGAGAATAAAAAGGGAATAATTAAAGCATGATTATGCCAAACACTGAGATAACGTGGAGATCTGGCAACCATCTCTTATGGCCAGTGAAACTGAACACAGCACTTATGCTTGACATCTTCCGTTATTAATACAATATTATTAAGCAATAAAACCAGTGTGATTTCTGTATGTTAGGAGGAAGTAGATGAAATGTGTTTGAGAACTTAATGATCAAACTTGTTTTACCTCCACAAAGGATGCCATAATACTCCATAATATACAGAATCAAGAACAGCAGTCCCTTATTCCCAGTGAGGACACACTCTTGGCTCATATTAACCTCGGCATCCACCATGACTACAAAGATCATTTCATCAAAAGAACTTCATATTTCTCCTTGATGAACTTCTGAAATTGCTATTAGCCCCAACCTCAAGTTTCCCAAGGTACTTCTGGACTCAATCTCTACCATTTACTACGTCTACCCAACACTCAGATCATCCACAAATTTGCTGAGGACGCATTCTGTTTCACCATCCGGATTGTTTATAATGGATGATATCAGCCTCAATATCATCAAAGAACCAGCCATTTCATCCAAGAAGGCAATCAGGTTGATCGAGCTTGAGCTGAGGTCTGTAAATCCACATTGACTGTGCTCAACTATGTTCTTGTCTTTCACGTGTTTGGAAAAGGGTCCATTTTCATAAACTGAAATGAGGTTGAGCCTATGCAGCCCCAAATCTGCCTCTTTATCTTTCCTTTAGATGGGTGCGCTGGCTTTGTGTGGCAGAGGTTCTGGTAGTGGGAGAGGGGGCTACAGCAGTGAGAAGCTTCTCAAAAGCTCTCCCAGCTCCAAGTCGGACCCACCTCTGGCCAAGGCCAAGCCAATTAGAGATGGCGGCCGCGCCTCTGCTATAATGTATTTAAGAAGGGAAACCTGAGAGGGAGCGGGAACTTGTGACAAGGCATTATGAGGAGGACACCTATGCGAACACCGAGGTCAGTGGAAGGAAGAAGGAAGAGAGGGGAGGTGAGCTGGAGCAGAAAGCCCCCCTGTATCCCATGGTGAGACAGCAGGGACACCCTCCTGCCACCTATGGAGGTCACCGGTGGAGCAGAGATCTGCCTGCAGCCTGCAGAGGACCCCCGGGAAGAATCAGCCTCTGCTGTTGTGGGAGGACTGCAACACGGGGAGGTGACCCACACCGGAGCATCTCGAGAAGAATGCATCCACGGGGAGGACTCATGACACAGTTTGTGGAGAACTGTCTCCCCTGAGAGGGGCACCACGTGGAGTGGAGGAAGGGTTTCCCCCCTCCACTGCTTTGAGAAATAAGCAGCCGACTGACTGCACCCCCCCATCCCTTGCCTCTGCACTGCTGGGGAGGAGGTAGAGATATCGGGAACAAAACTGAGCTCAGGAAGAAGGGAGGGGTTGGGGGGAGGTCTTTTTAAGATATGGTAACATTTCTCAGTCCCATCTGTCTCAAGTGTTGTCATTAGTGTTTGAATTAAAGTGATTTTTTTTTTTTCCTTCCCATAACAAGCCTGTCTTTTGCCTGTGACCACAATGGGTGAGCTACCCCTCCCTGTCCTTATCTTGATTCCTGAGCCTTTTGATTCATTTTATTCCTTTCCAGTGCTGGGTGGGAAGAGGTGAGTGAAGAGTTGCATGGTGCCCAGTTGCCCTCTGGGCTCAAAACACAACCATGGGCACAACATGAACTTTTTTCCAGTCCTCAGGAACCTTCCTGAGAAGCCAATCTCAAATCTGCTTTTGTCCCTTCAATATGAAGAACACGATATCCTTCATTAAGACTTCAAAAAAGAAATTGCATTATTTCAAAAATCACATCTGGATGCCATCTATGGAAAGTTACTCAACAATAAAGTAATTCTTTCCTTCAGAGCTCTCCTCTTTACCAACACATTTTTTCATGCTCTCCAACATCATCTTCAAAAATTTTGGGGTTTTATCACTTCATCTTCAGACATTTTTTCTTTCTCTTTCTATACGTGCCCAGGACCAAACACCGAGTTCTCCCACTTGTTTCTAAGTGCATACATATACACATACACACACACACACACAAAGAGGTGTATATATGTATCTCCAGTAATTTATATAGGCATATATATATCCAGGATTTGGGGCATGACAACCCAACAGCTAACACAGTGAAGTTCTTCATTGTCCAGTAAAGTTTGTTTTGACCATTCCTTTACACACATTTTCCTGCTGTCCTGCTAAATGAATCTAACATGATAATATTCCCATCTCATTTTAAAAAACCTCAGCAGTTCAGATATTACAACCTTATAGACCCTTCACTTCACAGCATCCTCTTATACTTTTATTCCAAGCACTTTTGGAACACGGGTAGCTTTAATCACAGTCACTTTCACTGTAATACATAATATAGCTTTGATAGCATTATACGATTAAGAGTAGTAAATCTCACAGATGTAATATGCATTAAGGTATACATCATGTATAAACTCTTCTCCTGCTAATCAATTACTTTCCTTTGCATGGAAGTAGAATCCCTATTAATCACTGGCATGACATTTTTCCTGCTCCTTCTTTCTCCATCTGAAGGCAAGTGAGAAACCAGAATATAAGATTCTTATTTGCTCTCTTGATTTTTACACAACTTACCCAGCACCTAAGCCTTTTGTACATTCTAGAAACCACACAGAAATTCTAAGGAGTACATATTCTGAGCATACCCAGTCATATTCAGTCCATCTCAAACTGGATTTTAGTCTTTTTTTAATACAATTTTGCCTGAACTATTTCATATTCACAATACAAGCTGGATACCTGCTTTATTTGTAGACACAATCAAGCACATCACAATTCCAATAATAAACTAGAAAGACAAATTGCACTATGATTCACATTTCTGGTGTAAAATTTGAGCAAACCTATGAAAAGAAACTAGGTATGTATTTGTTCACTCCTCATCACCTTCACAATTACAAGACACACACTACTTGTTGGCACTGATTACAACAAAATTACCCTCAAGAACACTAGTAAAACTAGTAATTGCTTTACCATCTACATAAACACATCCCCATTACTTCAACATTATATGAAAACTTTACTGAAAAATGTGCAAAAATGATTAACTAACGAGCCAGTACATTGTCTTAAGAAAAAAAAAATGTTCAGCAAATTCATTAGATATGACAACACCCACTTAATAGATCAGTAAAAAATATTAAACCTTAAAAATAGAAAATTTCCTCTGAGCAGCCAAACCAAACAGACTTGGCTTTTGTATTTTAGATACATCAACAAGATGCTTTCTGATATACTGGATGACTTACGAACGTTTTTTTATTTTGCAACAGAATCCTTTGGCTACATGGAGCCCTGTTGCTTTTTTTCTTAATACAGGGCTTATATTACTGGAACAAACCAGACATTCATGTAGTTCTGCATCCTACAATGGACAGCAGATTCTGTTTAAGGAGGAATATGACAAGCAAGGAAACAAAATGATCATCACTCTCATTTATTCTCAGTATGCAGCAACAAAAGTTTTTAGCACAGACATTGCATTTGGATTATCCAGACAATAGCTACCTATCAAATCCAGTTTTCTATTTCTCTTGTTCCATGTTGAACCTCTTTATTCTTCTGGCCTTCCTAACATTCAGTAGCAACAAATACTACAATTTAAATTATGCACATTATGGAAACAAGCTTCCTTTTCATCATTTTAAAACTTCACCTGGTAATTCCAACAGCTGGAGAAATCAGTAATACTGATGCTACCTTCTTCAAATAATCTGCCTACACAAAGAAAGTTCATTTTATTTTCAATTTTTCAGGCAGGCATGATCTGTAATTCATGTCAACATCTAGCAGAAAACTGATACACTCAATAACAATGACGATGTACGAAAAAACCATATTGATCTTTTTATGATTACAGCAGTTGCATAAAAGTCAAGACAACTTGGGTTTGATCTGTACGTAATGAATTTAAAGGCAAAGAAAAATTAACCGCTGCTGTCCGTGATTCACAGAAGCCCTTCCCCCAACTCCATAGAAGCAACAGAGTAAAACCATGCAGCAAGCCATCCAGAGGGACCTGGACAGGCTGGAAAGGTGGGCCCGTGCAAATCTCATGAAGTTCAACAAGGCCAAGTGCAAGGTCCTGCACATGGCTCGAGGCAATCCCAAGCACAAATACAGGCTGGACGATGAGTGGATTGAGATCAGCCCTGCAGACAAGGACTTGGGGGTTTTGGTTGACGAGAAACTAAACATGAGCTGGCAACGTGTGTTTCCAGCCTAGAAAGCCAACATGAAAAGAAGTGTGGCCAGCAGGTCGAGGGAGGGGATTCTCCCCCTCTACTCCGCTCTCATGAGACCCCACCTGCAGTGCTGTGTCCAGCTCTGGGGCCCCAGCGTAAGAAGGACATGGACCTGCTTGAGCGGGTCCAGAGGAGGCCACAAAGATGATCAGGGGCTGGAGCACCTCCCCTGTGAGGACAGGCTGAGAGAGTTGGGCGTGTTCAGGTGGAGAAGAGAAGGCACCAGGGAGACCTTAGAGCAGCCTCCCAGTACTTAAAGGGGCTACAGGAAAGATGGGGAGGGACTCTTTATCAGGGGGGTAGGGATAGGACAGTGGTAATGGTTTTAAACTGACAGAAGGTAGGTTTACATTAGGTATTAGGAAGAACTTCTTCATTGTGAGGGTGGTGAGACACTGGAACAGGTTACCCAGAGAAGCTGTAGCTGCCCCCTCCCTGGCAGTGTTCAAGGCCAGGTTGGACGGGGCTTTGGGCAACCTGGTCTAGTGGAAGGTGTCCCTCCCATGGCAGGGGGGTTGGGACTAGATGAGCTTTAAGGTCCCTTCCAACCCAAACCATTCTATGATTCTAAAGGTAGACTAGGTCATCTCCTTTCCATCATGGTGGATGATAGAACATCACCCGAAAACCTGTATCACCATTACTCAGAGCCTTTTACTGTTACTCATAGCCCAACAGTCCAATTCCCTGCAAACCTAACAACAAAACCAAAACAAAAAAAACTCCAAATCCCTGATGACTCCCACACCATTCAGGTCTACACTCTCTTTTCTCTTCTCTGTCAGGCCTGCTGCAGAGCTGCAGGCACATTAAGCACAGCCACTAGGAACACAGTTTATTCAAATGTGGGTCCTAATGTCCTCACTCCAGTCGCACTTACTTAAAGCTTCCTCAGTACTTAGACAACGCAAATAAAGCAGTTGAGTCCCAGGCTCTGTATTATTGCTTAGCAAATGTTTACCCAAAAGACTCAAGAGACTATGAAAGCTGCAGGACCTTGGATCATTTGGGTTTTAGGCCCAAATGAAGGATTATCCAAGGCTTCTACGTGATACCCAGCCTCAGAAAAGACACAGGTGCTTGACTTGATGCCATGCAGTCTAAAGCTGCTTCTGGAGGCTTCCAAAGGAAATAGCATCTCATGAACCCATGTTTGGAGCACAACACAAAAATGTAAAGCCATGTGAAACTTTTCATATCAAATTTCACTTTTAAGCAGATGAATCTCTAATTTAGTAAAATTCTGAATTTCTTAGAAGGCATAACACCAACCTCATCAGCATAATGACTTTTTTCAGTACCAAAAGCATGTCTACACACATTCATACTGTACTTAAATGTCTATACATCAGCAAGCTGACATGAAACAAAAAACAGTAATGTCAAACTGCCTACATTAAAAATAAATGCCAGTAAAATACAGTGTAAAACCCTCATAGAGTTTCTTTCATACCCACACTTCAGAATATGTAATACTAAATAAGTTACTGTATTTTCTTAAACAATTAAATACACTGATTTTAATTTTCATGTGCTTTTCTGTATGTATTACTTCTTTTAATATCATGTCTAGCTTTGTTCTTTCTTGCAGTATAAAAACATGTTAGTATATTAAAATGTTACTAAGTGTGTACAGATGTATAGTTTCTATTTGAGCAGCTAGGGGAATGGTAACCATGGCACTGCTTCCAAGAATAGAATTATCATCTGTAACAGCACTCATGCTGTGGCAGTTGACAGAATGGTTATAAATATATCTATTAGCAGCCTGAGCTGAATCTTTAAACAGCACTATAGGGACAGCAGTTGGCTAAAAATAGCTTGACAATATTGCATTTGAACACTTGTCCTTAGAAACACTTTGTCACATACACATAGCGAATTTCAATTTTTTTCTGCATGAAGCTGAAAATGAACATCTGTGGCACAAAGGAGACAGACAGTATGACATTTTTTGACCTCCCTCCTCCCTATAACACTACAAATAAAAGCACAACAGTAAAAATCTTGAAAAGGCTGCTATAAAACATGAAGTAATGCCTCGAATTCGAAGTACATGAAGCAAGGGCAGAATCAAAATTCTTTTTAACAAGGAAAAAAAAAAGATGACATGGCAATCAACAGCACGCAATTCATCTGTCTGAGCTGCTGGAGCTCAGCTTCATTCTAATATACTTCCATATCACTGAAACAAGGAAATGATGGTTACACAGTTGCTACTAACAACTGTATGAGCTACCATTCAATAGGAATAGAGGAAAACTGTCTTGAAAACAGATTTCTAAATTCAGTAGTCATGAATTCAGACGTACATTCTCAAAAAAAAAAAAAGATATCTTTCACTTGTTATTTTTAGTATTTTCATCATCTTAACTCAAAATCTTTGTGATCACACTTGGTAACACTGCACTAATACCATTGTGGCCAGTTAGGTCAGCTGATGAAAAACAAACAAGCTTTCTTCATTCAGGGAGATGTTTACAGTTCTTTAAATTATCAAATAAAAATACAGACTGCTAATTTCCTAATAAGCAACTGTACACTGGAAAATGTGGCTGTTCAGAAGAAGTGGTCCAAACGATGAAGGTTCACAAAGAAAGATGTGCTTGCAGAGTAAAAAAAATGTCATGTATCACAGAGTATTTTAGCTTAGAAGAAATCTGTGGAGGTTATGTGGTGCAACCCTCTGCCCAAAGCAGGGCTAAGTTACAGTAGGTTGCTTAGGGACTTATCAAGTCAAATTCTGAAAACAACTCCGAAGATGGAGATTCTGCAACACCTCTGAGCAATCATTTTGCATTTGAATGCCCTTCCTGGGAACAAGAATATTCCGAATACTTGACTGTAATTTCTCATGTCTCAGCTTGCACCTGTTGCTTATTATTTGGGTGGTGCCCCGTGACAGGACAGTGGTAATGGGCACAAACTGAAGGGACAGGACAAGGGGCACTGGGCACAGACTGAAACACAGGAGGTTCCCTCTGAACATCAGGAAGCATTTTTTTTTACTGTGAGGGTAACTGACCACCAGAACAGGTTGCCCAGGGAGGCTATAGAGACTCCCCATTTAAAGATATTCAAAAGTTGTCTAGACATAATCCTGGACAACTGACTTCAGGCAGCCCTGCTTGAGCAGGGGGGTTGGACAAGATGACCTCCAGATGTGCCTTCCAATCTCAGCCATTCTGTAAGTCTGTGATGATTTTTTTACTGTACACTTCCAAGATAAGCCTGGCTCCCTCCCCTCTACACTCTTCCATCATGTAACTCCCTTAGCCATCTCCACTTAAGTCTGCAGAAACCCAACTCTCTCACAACTCTCTGCATACATTGTGGACTCCAATGCCCCATCCAGCACGGCAGTCCTGCACTGGACTCACTCCAGCACGTCCATGCCTATCATACTGCAGAACCCAAAAGTGGGCACAGTACTCCAGACATGGTCTCACAAGCGCTGAACAGAGGGGAAGAATCACTTCCCTCAGCCTGTTGACTACACTTTTTTCTGGTACATCCCAGTTTGGAGTTGGTTTTCTCAGAAAAGGCACACAGATTGCTGACTCCTGTTCAGTCTGTCCCCAGTCCTCTTCTGCAAAGCTACGTTCTAGCCAGTCAGCATCCAGCCTACACTGTTGCCTGAGTAATATGGTGTAAGATAAGTATTTAATTTTATTTTAAAAGTGTATACGTGTGTATTAAGTTCCAGTAATAAGGTTCTAAAAGGTATTAGCTATATTAAAAACAAGAAACAAAGTTTAAAGTGCACTGAATTTGTGTTCTTCAGTAAAGGTAAGACCTTTGACATACACTTCTGAATGCAGGTGAAAACAAGACTAGGAAAGAAAAAGTATCTCCCAGACAAAATGAAATACAGGTTTTAGAGCAGATTTATATTACACTTTCCATCTTTCTTGGAGATTATTTAAGGATGAGCAACAATTTAAATAGAAAAATTTCTATCAGTTATATCCTTCTTAAAGCCTTATTTTTGGTAAGAGAATGTAATCTGCCATATAAAACTTAAAGACTGAAAAAGTAAACTATACTGTAGTATGAGACTTTAATATTCAGGCAAGGAAATTAAGCTCTTGGGATAATTAGAATGGCTGTTTTCATAAAGCATATGGATCAACTTGGTCATGGCAGTGAACTTAGGCTGCAAGGCAAAAAGAATTAACAATTCTACTCAGATTTGTCCATCATCAACCACATATCGTTTCTTTCTTTAAAGTTTAAACACTTCCAATCTTTTTTCAAGATTTATCACACAGGAATTAGAACACAGAGCATACATTACAACTCTGAACTTCTGAAAATTTATATAAATACTGAAAGTACTACTCCATATCTCTCTAGGGTTTTTGCATATCTGCCAAGTGATATTACTGCCGTTAAGATTTTTACTCAACCAGTTAAAGTGTGATGCTGAGGACTAAAGGAAAGAGATGTCAGATCTGATTAGATATTTTTTCAAACAGAAAAATTCATGACAAAATAAGCCTTTAGAATGAGCAATAGCTTGACTGATAGCGTTCTTTTAAAACATCATGTGGGTAACTGATTCTTACAAATAAAACAAAAACTAGATTAAACCTCTGTGCAAAAGAAAGTAATTTTTGTTCCACTTGACTTCAATGTCTACTACAAAATTGCTTTTATTCCAAGGGCAGTAAAAGGTTCGATAAGAGTTGCAGTTAACTTCTACCACAAATTTAAACAGAATACTATGACTGTTACTTTAGGACTCTGTTCTAGTATAAATCTTTGGTCAAGTAGCATTTGACTCTGATCAGAATTACTATTTTCCTCAAAAAATTTGTTGCATGTATTCCCGTAGAATTAAAAGCAGAATATCAAAAGTTGTCTGAATTTATTATAATTTAATCAGATAGCCTAAATTTAATCATTAGCAAGTATCAATTGGCTAGTTCAATTTACATATATGTTTTTCCTTGGATAAACCAGCAGTTCCTAAGCACTAGCTCCTGAAGCTAAGAAAGTTGAAGTTCAACACAATTTAAAAAAAACTAAAACAACCAAACAAACCAAAAAAACCACCACTGTTTGATATAACAACTTCAGAGAAAACTAACATTTATTCCAAGATCTAGCTGACTATATTTATGGTTGCCTTGTTTAAATTTCAGTCACAGTGCCATCTGGTGACTATTTATACACTTATACATTTTAAATAGATGGTATGTTTCAGGCTCATCCAACCACCTCATGTCATCCATTATCCGACATTAACCTACTCCTCTTGTCTTGAGTTTTATCTGAAGGTGAGAACAGGAACGATTCTCTATGAACTGGAATGGTTCAAAATTTCCAATTTGCATGTTCTTCTTGCAAACTTAAAAGTGCATTAGGAACATACTGGACTTTAACCACTAAATCATATGAATATTGCTATAAAAAAGTTTCTGTTGATGGAAATGAACAGCATGATCTCAAGAATGAGATAAATGGAAGGGTATGCTTTCTGTTTGCTTTTCCCTGGAATTTGGCCTCTAAAAGCCAGCTATGCAAGAACAAACATTGCTGGACTTTGTTTTTCAAGTTCTGTTGCTAAACATTACCATAGCTTTCATTTTAAAAGTGGTGGCAGATAAATAAACTTAGTGCAGCTAAATCGGAATATCAAGTTAAAATTTATTGATCAGCTTACTGCGTTCATATATGAAAAATTCAAACAGACTTCCCAGGCTCATTATATATTTTATTTCTTTTAACAATTTATAGAACTGGTGAGCCGAGCTCTGACACTTTGATGAAGGCAGTAACATGGGAGAAACATTTCTCATATTGGTGCTGACCTTTATTTTTTCCCCTTCCCTAAACTCACAACAAATATTCGCATTGTTATTCACCCTTCACACCTTCCCACAATGAAATAAGTGACAAGACTATAATATATTGCATATCTATAAAAGAGGACCATCAAGGGAAATACTGTATTATACTTTGTAACATTTTCCCTTAATACAGACATGCTGTAAGAATAATACCCGGTTGGAAGTTAAGAAAGTACAAACAATTCAGCCAGAAACTGTTACAGAAAAAAAAAAAAAAGATAGCTATTGAACAAAAATTACAAGTAGACTTCTGCCTCTCCTCCCTTCTCAAAAAAAAAGATGCTTTGTAATACTACATTTCTTTAAGTTTTTAAATAGGAGTAATCACATCTCAACTTCATATGAAACAAACTGTGTATAGCTGATGAGTCAGAAAACGAATTCATATTATTGGTGCTTATGATCATTAATACTACCTCAGTTTCCAGTCCAATATCTCTTCTGTTATTAAATATATCCACAAGGAATCACATGTGTGAAACATTAAATATTACTTCAGATGCTACCATTTTCTTTCAAAGTAGTAACAAAATGCTTCAAAGATCATAGAATCATAGAATGGTTTGGGTCAGAAGCGACCTTAAAGATCATCTAGTCCCAACCCCCCTGCCATGGGCAGGGACACCTTCCACTAGACCAGGTTGCCCAAAGCCCCGTCCAACCCGGCCTTGAACCCTTCCAGGGAGGGGGCAGCCACAGCTTCTCTGGGCAACCTGTGCCAGTGTCTCGCCACCCTCACAGGGAAGAATTTCCTCCTTATATCTAACCTACATTTACCCTCTTTCAGTTTAAAACTGTTACCCCTCGTCCTATCACTGCACTCCCTGATAAACAGCCTCTCCCCACCTTTCCTGTAGCCCCTTTAAGTACTGGGAGGCCGCTCTAAGGTCTCCCTGGAGCCTTCTCTTCTCCAGCTGAACACCCCCAACTCTCTCAGCCTGTCCTCATACGGGAGGTGCTCCAGCCCCCTGAGCAGCTTTGTGGCCTCCTCTGGCCCCACTCAAGCAGGTCCATGTCCTTCTTATGCTGAGGGCCCCAGAGCTGGACACAGCACTGCAGGGGGGGTCTCACCAGAGTAGAGGAGGAGAATCCCCTCCCTCGACCTGCTGGCCACACTGCTCTTGATGCAGCCCAGGATACAGTTGGCTTTCTGGGCTGTGAGCACACTTTGCCGGCTCACAGTTAGTTTTCCATCCACTAATACTCCCAAGTCCTTCTCCGCAGGGCTGCTCTCGATCCACTCATCACCCAGCCTGGATTTGTGCTTGGGATTGCCTCAAGCCATGTGCAGGACCTTGCACTTGCCCTTGTTGAACTCCATGGGGTTTGCACGTCCCACCTCTCCAGCCTGTCCAGGTCCCTCTGGATGGCACATCCCTTCCCTCCAGCGTGTCGACCGCACCACACAGCTTGGTGTCATCGGCAAACGTGCTGAGGGTGCACTCGATCCCACTGTCCATGTCAACAACAAAGATATTAAACAGCGCCGGTCCCAATACTGACCCCTATCCTATTAGGAAAAACAGCTTAGATGCTCAAAGAGAACAAGTATCCCCTGTTTTCCTGTGGAAGACATTCCTACATCCCATTGTAGGTAAGAAACTCCAGCAGGCATGCTCTTCTCTGTAAAAAATGGGAAAGGCTGTTGCCAAAAAATAAAATCCACTGTTTCTAATAGTTTCACTGGAAGAAACTGCTCTGATCTCACACTCAGTAAGTAGAATTATTCTGAACATACTATGCAGGTCAACAATTTCTGATGAAGTTTTCCTTCTATAAATCAAATTATTAATAATTTTGCCATTATTCACTGTTTTCTAGAAAGGAATTCACACCTAAAGATACCAGTTTTGTTTTTCAAGGGTAATAGAACCTATTCCTAACAACAATAAGCATACACAACTATTTGATAAATTAGGGGGAAAAAAGAACCAATCTTTCTGAAAGAACAGTAATTCAACTCATCTTTTCTCTTTAATTAATATGCTAGAGTGCCACAGAATAATTTTCTATTCACTTGAATGAATGTTCATTAGAAAAGCAACTGCAACTCATGTCTACCTCCCTTGTGCACTAATTATCTAAACCAAACTTTGTCTCATGTAAGCCAGGCAGTCCTCTAACACCATATTGCCTTAGCTAGTAGTGGGCCAGAAACTGCATTTCTGTTCCACGGTATTGAGCTTGCAAGGCCTCAGGACTGAGGTTTGTTCAGCTCGCTCTGGACTTTTCTTGACCTAGTCACAACTGTGTTTTATGAGGTTTAGCTGCCACAACAATTTGTCCAATCAGGATACTATGTCTAATTTATTTTAGTTTTGTTGGTACAACCACAATTTTATACAGACAGTTGTAAATATCGATTACTCTATTTAGAATGAGATATTTATGAATAAGATAATGATGTAAATAAATACAGGCCTTTCATGATGATGGACACTTTGAGAGGTGGTTGAGGCACAGAGGACTATAGGCATGGCATGGTAAGAGACGGGATACACACTTGACACCGGAAACCCCAAAGAGGCTGTAAATAACTCACCAACAGTCAGATAAAGAAATGCAGATACAGAGCTGGACAAAAGCACAATTCAGGGGTAACAAAGAGAACAAATAATATTTAACAGGTGTAAAAGGCACCACATACAGTGATTGTGGACATGACACAGAGCTGCAGAAGAAAAAGCAAGGTGTAAAAACAGATTAGCAAAGATATAGAAAGGACCCCAAGTGTATCCTAGAGAAGAAACCATCTATGTCATATTCCTCGCAGTGAAGGACACCAGTAGCTGACAGTTCACCAGCACTTGGAAGAGACCAACCTTACACCCAGAGGAGCAGTGGGAGGGTGAGCATAGTTTCTACCCTTTTCCCTAGTGCTAACAAGTCAAGTGTATAACAACTCAAGCTGTATTCTTTCTGTAATTATTAGATCTGGACTAATAATGATTAAAAAGTTAAGATTTCAACTGTACTAATAATAAATTATTGGCTTAGATATGTAAGGTGTGCTTTGTCTTTGCCCATTAAACAAGATTTTGAGCACAATAAAGGCTAGCATCTTCTGACAATTTGACAGCTGTGGACTATACCTTTTGTGACGCTGTGTTTGTGCATAGGCGACAATTTTCTCAACAAACCTGTAGCCACAGATTATCAGAGATTTTATTCTTGTACTTCATCCACTCTTCCCTGTTGCCATACCAGTGTCAGTTTTGCCTGTAAGTTCTGACATCCTCACAATACATGTCAGGGGATTTTATCAATGTCTGTAAATACCTGAAGGGAGGGTACAAAGAGGACAGAGCCAGGCTCTTTCCAGTGGTGGCCAGTGCCACGACCAGAGGCAATGGGCACAAACTGAAACACAAGAGGTTCTGTCTGAGTATCAGGAAGCGCTTTTTTACCTTGAGGGCGATCGAGTACTGGCACAAGTTGCCCAGAGATGTTGTGGAGTCTCCATCATTGGCAATACTCCAAAGCTGTCTGGACATGGTCCTGGGCAACCAGTTCTAGGTAGCCCTGCTTGAGCAAGGAGTTGGACCAGGTGGCCTCCAGAGGTGCCTTCCAACCTCAACCATTCTGTGAGTCTGATTCTGTGAATGACGTCTTATAAATAAACAGCTAGATAAATAAATAGATGCCTTTGGTATGTTTTCTTGTACTCCCTGAGCTGTCTATGTTGTTCTGCCTTGTCTTACACCTACAGTTGTACTGCATTTTAGGCAGATACTATTCTTGTTTGTGCTGTGCAGCTCCTAGCGAGTGACTATGACTCAGTAATGCAACTACTGATTTTCCTTAATGAATTAGAATCTGACAGTTCAAAAAATTTCATATTTTTACTTACATTTTCCCCTCTGATAGTGTTGATTACGGTGTAGAATATGACTAGCATCATATAGTCCCGAGATTTTTTCCTGTACTGATGAAAAATGCCACAGGAATGCTGCAGATCACTCAAGAGAAATGAAGAAAGATGGTAACACAACTGCAAGAATACAATGATTCTGAAAAACGTCTTTCAATTTTTTCCTATGCAGCACTTTGACCTTGAAGTTCTTGGATGAAAAACAGCATGAAGCAACCCACAATAAAATGGAAAAGTGGTCTCCTAAGAGAGTATACCGCCCTGAATTTGGCTAAGGTCTTGAAAATGAGACTTTTGATCCAAAATGACTGTGTTAAGCCAATGGGTCTTCTACTGTCCCAAGAAATATTTATGTAAAGAAAGAACAGTTAACAGAAGATAGCGGCCAAGTCAACCCTTCAAGTGCACTTTTATAATAAGGGGAAAATCTATTAAAAATCCCTCTCCTGTTTGATTCAAGCTGAACCACTCCAAGCATTTGCCCTTACTACCAGCCTATTCGTGTGCCAAGGCACTGGTAGCCTGTTGTAACAAGAAATTCCCTCTTGACAAGAGAAATTTGCCACAAAGCTTCATTCAAACTGCCACATCCCAACCACTATGTATCGTATAAACTTTTATAATTAGAACATTCAACACAAAACTGCAGCATAAAAATTCAGTTCGCAGAACTCTTACAGTGTAAGGATTCATATAGCTTCTCAGGACTTCTCAGCAGAAAGTGAGAAGAATCTTTCTACAACTATATATAACTATACGTATATAACTTCATGTAACCTATTACTCAGTAGAAACAGACTAGTTCTCAAAGTCGTATTAAACAAATAATAGCAGTTGGTTTTTTATTCCACTTTCAAGTTAAAACTAGAAAATAGGAACACTGGAAAACCAAGTTAGGCAGACACTCAAAACTGATTTCTGAAAGTAAACAAATTTAAATGCTTGACTTAAGCTTTCACCTAAATAAGCATCTTCAAAAGTAGCACATTTTCAAGCATGTGTTAAACAGAAACAGCAGCAGCCAACTTTCAATTTTAAATGAACAAATTTGTAAACTTGTTTAGAAAGAAGTAAATTAAGAACTGACAAAAATGACAGCTGAAAGTAGTAGAACAGTCACAGTAATTTTTTTCTAAATATAAATCAAGTAAGACTGAAATATCTTGAGTTTCATTTATAAAAGCAAGTTATATTTCTCTTTTAATAAATCTACCTACTTGTATACAATCTTAACCGGCATTAATCAGTTTAAAATTGTTTTTCATAATGCTGAATTAATTCATTTCATCTTGCAATTTCCAAGTTATTTGTAGCTTATGTGGCTCAGAAGCTCAGCCATAGATTAGACCACTAGAAGCTGACACAAAAAGCACAATTTTCCAGGGAATATACCATATAATTACATGACAAAAAGGAAAGGACACAGCGAGAGAACATCAAGACTACAACAAGCAACAACTTCAGCTTACGGAGCAGGTAGCCTCCATTAATATCCCTCAAAAAATCAGCATGTCCAAATATCTCTGCTCCACACCTAAGCATTGTACTTATTAAAAGATATCTATTGTATGGTCATAAAGCCCTGCTTTCCTCGTTTTTTTTCCCCTGAAAACTGTGTTGTTGCATTTTTATATGAACAATCTTACAAACATTTGAATCACTAAGGAAAAGTCTAAGTGTAGAATACATAGGCTTACAGGTACTAAATAGAGGTATTTCACTTGTATTCTGTAATGGAGTCTAAGAAAAAAAAATCTTTTTGAGCACATGGCCATATTACATAGTCTAACTATTCTAAAATTATTCTGGTGCATTATTTTCTTCAAATTTTTTTTGTATGGTCTATTGAAGTCCCAGAAAGTGTAGAAACTCATAAAGGCCTTAAAACTGATACTTTCAGTCCTTTCCATTACAATTATTTAACACCTGATAAATCAGTTATTTCCAACAGAAGCAGAACTGTGCCTGACAAAGATCTCTGTTATTTCTGGAGTATTCCCCACCATTTCATGGTTCAAACCTCCTATATGCATGCATTACATACATGCCATTTTATTTAAATTAAGTAGTCCTGTATGTGATATATGAAAAAAACCCTACTTTCAACAAAATGAGCAAATCGTCCAGATGAACTATTTGCATGTATTTATGACAGAAGTTTGTCATTCACAATCCAATCTACCTTGTGATATTAAATTAATATAATGGATTCCTGTTTAGATTGTATCCAAATTCCTTCCTTGCAATATTAAATTCATATTAGGAATTCTTGCTTAGATTATATGTAAATGTTGTAGTTTAACCCCAGCTGGCAACTAGGCACCACACAGCTGCTCACTCACTCCCCCACGGTAGGATGGGGGAAGAATTGGGTAGAAGTGAGAAAACTCATGGGCTGAGATAAGGACAGTTTAATCAGTAAAGCAAAAGCAGTGCGCACAAGCAAAGCAAAACAAGGAATTCATTCCGTACCTCCATCAGCAGGCAAGTGCTCAGCCATCTCCAGGGCTCCATCACACATAACGGTGACTTGGGAAGACAAACACCATCACTCCGAACGTCCCCACCTTCCTCCTTCTTCCCCCAACTTTATATACTGAACATGACGCCATATGGTATGGAACATCCCTTGGGTCAGTTGGGGTCACCTGTGCCACCTGTGTCCCCTCCCAACTCCTTGTGCACCCCCAGCCTCCTCGCTGGTGGGGTGGGGTGAGAAGCAGAAAAAGCCTTGACTCTGTGTAAGCTCTGCTCAGCAGTAACTAAAACTCCCCTCTGATATCCACTGTTTCCAGCACAAATCCGAAATACAGCCCCATACCAGCTACTATGAAGAAATTTAACTCTACCCCAGGCAAAACCAGTACTTAAATAAAAACATAAGGTGTAGTTCCACGTAGGATAAATCTTTTCAACTCCCAGCAGTCATTCTTCTAGACATCTCTTTAAAATCTAGCACAAGTTGTTATTAGGACAGGTAACCTGAAGGTTTCAAAGCACAGAGAATTTGGGTATCCTTTAAGACTTTTTTTAAATAGCATGAACTCTCAGCCGTGGCTACCTTGAAGCCCAACAGATGAGTTAAACTACACATGCCTTCTCTAGATATAGGGTTTTTTGTAACTTAAACTCAGCCTTATCTTAAACCATATATTAATGATAAATAGAAATCTATTAAAAATTAAACTATTATCTTTATGGGAAAATTTGGGGAAATTTCTTTTTGGTGACATATTAAGAGGCTTAACTTTCAATCAGATTTCTTTAAAAGAAGGCTCAGATTCTAGTTTAAAAAAAAAAAGTAAAAAAAAAACACACCAGAAGTTCCTGGGATGCTGTGATAATTTAAGCTGAATTTTATCCAAATAGCATGCAAGTTTTGGTAGGACATAAGGATTAATGCATTTAACACTTGCCAAGACTGCCACAACACTGAAATGTCCTCTTGAATTAATTTCAGAACAGGTGCATCACTACATTTTCAAGCAGGAGCACTGACAGACACATCACTTCTAACAAGATTGCTTTCAAAAGGCCAGTGACACAGACACTGTCTATGGGTGCATTGACACTGTCGACATTTTTAACATAACATGCAACACAATACACAACAGTATATAGTGGAACTATATAAATTTCAGAGCCATAACCTCCTCTTCCAAGTTCCTAAATGAAAAATAAAAGGAAAAGCTAAAATCTAGCAAGTAAACAAAATTATGCAACTGGGGGAGAAGTGCTAATAGTTCAGTTATGTTTATTTGCAGTTAAATAATTTTGTTTATATTACAGATTAAAATGTCTAGCTGCAGAAAAATCTTAAATTCTTTCTGTGAGATCATACATTTTTTTTCACTTTGTGCCCTGAACACTTATTAAAGATGCAGGATAGCAATGTGTCATAGATTATATGATCATAAACTGATAGAAAGACCTGAATAGGTGTTAGTGGCAGAGAATCACACAAATTCCTGAAAGGGAAAAAAAACCAAACAAACAACAAAAAAACCCCAAACCAGTAATCACAATTATTTTAAGAACCTGGCCATTGTCACAGGATATAAAGGGAAAGGCAAGTAATATTCAAATTTCAGTGTTTTTCCTGTTTATTTTCTTTGCAGCTGTAGTTATTCACACTATAGTTGACTGCTACTGAGTTAACCTGGCTAAAGCAAGGATAAGCACACAGCAGAACAGTACCTGAACCCAATACAGTGAGTAGATAAGAAACATCATCCTAACCCTGTTAGTTCAACAAGAAAGGTGCATCCTTGCCTCATCACACATAAGGCATTACTCAGACTACCAACCATGTATGCACTGAAGTCAAATATGGAGCAAAACTTAGGGTATAAGCCAATTTAATATGACAATAACCAGAATATCCTTTCTTATTTTTCCTGTCTTGTCACTTTCAGTGTCTGTTTCTCTTACTGAAAAAAGTAAAATTATTATAGCAATGTAGAATATATGATAGAACAATCATATTCTGTAAAGGCATACAGATATCCCTCTTCACCTTAAAATTCATTTAATAGTAGATTTCACATAATCCATATTCCTGGCAGTTCAGAATTCCCCAGATAAATCTCAGCTCCCAGAAACCCAGTGCTTCTCATGTACTGTACTGAAGATCCACATTTCGTATTCTCCACTATAGCCAACCACTCCAGACCTGAACCTCCTCCCCAAGTATAAATACTGCAGAGAAACCTGCAGAGTAACTCTAAAACTGCAGTGTCTATTTTCCATTTAATTGCTTTCGAATCAAACAGAGCCCTGAACAAAACCCACAGACAAAACTGCAAGGAAATGCCTTTTCAACTACACAGAGGAAAATAGGCAAATCTCTTTTTAAGATCTGCTACTATTATCAGAGAATCATAGAATAGTTTGGGTTGGAAGGGACCTTTAAAGGTCATCTGGTGCAGTCCCCCTGCAATGACCAGGGACAACTTCAACTAGATCATGTTGCTCAGAGCCCTGTCCAACCTGACCTTGAATGTTTCCAGGGATGGGGCATCCACCACCTCTCTGGGCAACCTGTGCCCATGTTTCTTCACGTGCATTGTAAAAAATCTGTTCCTTATATCTAGTCTAAATTTACCCTCTTTTAGTTTAAAACCAGTACGCCCTGTCCTATGGCAACAGGCCCTGCTAAAAAGTTTGTCTCCATCCTTCCTATAGCCCCTTTAAGTACTGGGAGGCCACTCTAAGGTCTCCCTGGAGCCTTCTCTTCTCCAGGCTGAACACCCCCAACTCTCTCAGCCTGTCCTCACAGGGGAGGTGCTCCAGCCCCCCGATCGTCTTCGTGGCCTCCTCTGGCCCCACTCGAGCAGGTCCATGTCTTTCCTGTGTTGAGGATCCCAGAGCTGGATGCAGCGCTCCAAGTGGGGTCTCACCAGAGCAGAGTAGAGGGGCAAAGTTTTCCTAATTCATAAAATAGCAATAAAATATGAACTATCAAGACAGTCACACAGAGACATATGAGAAATTTCAGTTTATGCTGTATGGTGAGCTAAAATTCAAGGCTCATTTAACAGTCAAAAAAATAAAAGGCCCACCATAACTCTAAACAGGTAGCCATGCAAATGTGAAAAAAAAATTTAAAAAAATAAAAAGCAGGAACTAACTGATCAAAATAAAATGTACCTTTCTTTAAAGGATGAATACAGCAGGAAAAAAAAAAAAAAAGAAAGAAAAAAGAAAAGACGTTAGAGAAACTGTGAAACTGTGTTGAGATGCAGCAACTGCAAGATACTCATGTGCCAATCCATCCCATTTGTTTAGGTTAGTCCAAGGGTAACACTTCAGTGTGGCTGACAAATTGTAATGATGTGTTTCACTGTAGTGGAGACTTTAACCATTTGAGCACAAAGGATTAACAGTTCCTCATTTTGCAGCATTCTGACTTTTTCTTTTCAACATATTCAAAAAAGCTTTTCTTGTCTAAGACCAAGTTTACAAAGGGCTTTTCCACTGTTTTGCTAATCCTCTGACCTGAAGGTTTTCGTTTCCAAAAGCAAGTTTTACTTCTATGAATTTCTGTTTGTCTGCAGAGAAAGCATACTGAATAGTAACAGAGAGTTTCCTCTCTTCTCTGAGATATGCAGAGAGACTTTCTAACTCTTTTGAAGAAAATTAGATCTTTATTTACTGAAAAGATTCCAGGTAGTTTTTACTTTTTGGTCCTTCTTTGGAGGGACATGAGCTTGGTGAGAATGCATTACATTCACCAGAACAGATATTTTATAACACTGTTATACCCACTGGGGAAAAAAAAAAGTTGATAAAGGAAATAATCAGTATTAAAAGTATTCTATGTCTGTTTGAAGACTTTAAAGAAGTTGGCTTACCTAAAACTTCTTTAATTAAGGTCTGGAAAACTTCTAACAATAAATTTATGTTCACCCACTATGTTGGTGATTCTCAACTAACTCACATTTGAGAATATCCAAATACATGAGAAAAACTGAATTTTGAACTCCAAACTGCATGGCCTCATTATGCTGTAGCCTAGAACATACACACTGTGAGCATTTTGAAATAAGGAGTTTTTTTGTTTAACCTAGAAAGGAAGCAAAAAATTAAAATGTAAAACAAAAATTAACTACAATCTCAATTATCGACTGACTTCTATTCCCATTTGATACTCTTCCTTGAAAAGCTTAATGTTCATAAAGTTGATTTTCTTTCTAAGATAACAAGCCTATAAACTGAACAAATGAGGAAAAGAGAACATGAGCTGAGTCTTACTAACTTTCGCACATTAGGCTAGTACAAGGTACTCAACAGATGGCAAGATTCCTGAAAAAGAAAGCCAGGGTTTTGTACATGGCAAAGCACTTCAATGAGTAGAAAATACTAGGAGAGGTGAGAAGAGACAAAAAAACAAAAGGCAAAAAAACTTCAAACATCTTATTATAAAAAATATTAACCTACCCAGCAAAGACAATTCTAGAAATGGCTAGACACATGCTAGTGTTACGAAGGAGGAAAATACTAAGTGAAGGGATAAAGCAGTGGTACGGATGCCTGACATCACGAACAGAAGCATGTAGATACAGAAATGGAAGAAGATGCTTCTACATCAGTGACATGGCCCTTGCTCTTCCATATGTTCCTTGTGCATGGGAGATACTCTCCAGGTATCAGAACTGATCTGGGCCATTTCTTCTGTCACTGGACAGCAGCAATTATGACATGTCTCTCCTCTTACGAAGGACAAATGGAGCTATTTCAGGTTATTGCTGTCAAGTTGTCCTTCTGGTACCATTTCCTGTACATTCTTCCCTAAAGTGAGCTGGATATTACAATAACAGAGATTACAGAAGCATCTGTAAATTTTATCCAGAATGCAGAAGGTGTTTTTCTCACAAAGCAAAATTATTAAGTTGATGTCTGGATTCCTTCCTCCCTTCTCTTTCAGCCAGCAACCCCTAGAAGTTTGTTCTTGGAATATAAATACCCTATCTTATGTGTTACTGTTCCAGGGCAGATTCAGCACACAACTAGGAGAGCCTAGTGTGAAGCACATGCAACCTAGCAGGACTCAGCCTGGCACTGCACAGTGCAGAGTGATGCCTGTTTTGTTTTGCATGGTTATGTCATCACCCCTTATTTTCAAGGGGCAACAAAATCCCCCGGCTAGACACAGTATATAAAGCGAGAATGTCCACATGCTCATTGTCATGCTTTAAGTCCAAATGCCAAGCACCTTGACAAAATATGCACTGAAAAAATGCTACTAGGTCACTGTTAGAAATGGTCCCCCACTGGTTATATGGTTTTCACTGTCATCTGTGACTCACATATCCACAAGAGTTACCTTTCACAATGGGGACTTTTCAAAGCAAGTGACTTCCACAGAAGAGGTAAGGTAAGCAGAGCTGCCACTACACTAACACATGAGGATTCGGGGTTTTGGTTTCTGTGGGATTTGGTTTTTAGCTCCACACAAATCATAGTCAGTTATTATTCAGTTAAATACAGGGTTATAACTGCTCAAATTTGGGGACAGCTTTTTATTCTCCTCAACTGTTGAGCAACAAGTACTCCGAGCAATACTCACTGAATTCAGCGGCACAGAACATGGTAACACAATTATTATTACTTTTATTAATTTTTCGGTTAAAAATGTAATGATTGCCTAACATTTCAATTCCATTCCATCTAGACTGGGAGATCACAACTCACACTTGGATGCCAAGTACAAAGAACAGTTACAATTCAAACTGTTTTACTCCTTTTATAGTAGAAAAATTATCTGGGTGAAGTTATGCATTATAGCTGCATGACAGTATCATCACAAAAGAAACCCAAAAGGTTAGTTTCAAAGCTGCAACGTTAAAAAATGTTCATTATATTTGTAAAACTTTAAAACTTTACAGAGATACAGCCTGAAGAGCAAAACCAGCACTTTGGGGAAATCATCACTGAGCTGTATAATAGTGCTGGAAAGGTAGCGTTCTCCTTCCTTCTGGATTTGACATCTCTGTCATAAATGAAAGTTCAGAATAAAGCTCTAAAAATAACTGCTCTCACATGACCTCACTTCCAATAAGTAGAGAAAAGATACCTAGGACAGGAGGCCCTATACTTCTTTCAAAATCCAGTGGTGGAAACTGAAAATGGACAAATTAAGGCTAATGGTAAAATGCACTCTTGAATGCCACAGGTATGCAACCATTAAAGCAACTGCTATAAGGATGTAGAAAGTTTTCTGTCACTGAAATATTTTAATAAAATTGAATGACTTCCAAAATCCATGTTTCAGCTCAGAATTCTTGGCTTTGTGCTGGAACCTCTGAGATAAATTTATCAGGATCAGCTTAGATGGATCACCAGTAGAAGTTTTCCACCACAGCAACAAGAATAGATTAGCAGCACCTGGATAACATTCCATCTACTTGTATTTTGACTCATTTGCTCTCCATTTCTAGCTATTCCCCCGCTATTCTAGACTAGGGCAGGAGCTAACAATATAGTTTATAGACACTACCAAGCAATCAGATAAACTCAGGGAGAGGGGTGGATTAACCATAGAACTGCACTGACCAAGCAAGAGGTAGAAAAATATATTAAGGTGCACCAGAAATTAACATGGAATAAATAAAACAAATAGACAATCAAGACCATCTAAGGAACCTGAAGGTGCCCAAGTCCATGCGACCTGGTACGATGCATCCATGGGTCCTGAGGGAACTGATGGATGAAGTGGCTAAGCCACTAACCATCATATTTGAGAAGTCGTGGCAGTCTGGTGAAGTTCCGCTGACTAGAAAAGAGGAAACATAACCCCAATTCTTAAAAAGGAATAAAGGAAGAACCAAGGAACTACAGGCCAGTCACTCTCACCGCTGTGCCCAGCAAGATCATGGAGTGGATCCTCCTGGAAACTATGCTAGGGCACGTGGAAAATAAGGAGGTGATTGGTGACAGCCAACATGGCTTCACTAAGGGCAAATCGTACCTGACAAATCTGGTGGCCTTCTACAATGGGGTTACAGCGCTGGTGGATACGGGAAGAGCAACTGACATCATCTACCTGGACTTGTGCAAAGCATTTGACACTGTCCTGCACAACATCCTTGTCTCTGAATTGGAGAGACTTGGATGTGATGGATGGACCACTTGGTGGATAAGGGATTGGCTGGATGGTCGCACTCAAAAAGTTGTGGTCAGTGGCTTGATGGAGCCAGTGGAAAGCAGTGACGAGTGGTGTTCCTCAGGGGTTGAGACCAGTGCTGTTTAACATCTTTGCTGGTGACATGGACAGTGGGATCGAGTGCACCCTCAGCACATCTGCCAACACCACCAAGCTGTGTGGTGTGGTCAACACACTGGAGGGAAGGGATGTGCCATCCAGAGGAACCTGGACAGGCTGGAGAGGTGGGTCTGTGCAAACCCCCTGAAGTTCAACAAGTCCAAGTGCAAGGTCCTGCACATGTGTCACGGCAATCCCAAGCACTAATACAGGCTGAGCAATGAGTGGATTGAGAACAGCCCTAGGGAGAAGAAATAGGAGGTATTGGTGGATGGAAAACTGACTATGAGCCAACAATGTGTGCTCAGAGCCCAGAAAGCCAGCCGTGTCCTGGGCTGCATCCAGAGCACTGTGACCAGCAGGTCGAGGGAGGGGATTCTCCCCCCCTACTCTGCACTTGTGAGACCCCCCCCCCTGCAGTGCTGTGTCCAGCTCTGGGGGCACCAACATAAGGAGGACACGGACCTGCTTGAGTGCGTCCAGAGGAGGCCACAAAGATGATCAGGGGGCTGGAGAACCTCCCGTATGAGGACAGGTTGAGAGAGTTGGGGGTGTTCAGCCTAGAGAAGAGAAGGCTCCAGGGAGACCTTATAGCAGCCTTCCAGTACTTAAAGGGCACCTACAGGAAAGCTGGGGAGGGACTCTTTTATCAGGCAGTGTAGGGATTGAAGGGATAATGGCTTTAAACTGAAAGAAGGTAGATTTAGATTAGATATAAGGAAGAAATTCTTTGTTGTGAGGGCAGTGAGACACTGGCACAGGTTGCCCAGAGAAGCTGTGGCTGCCCCCTCCCTGGAAGTGTTCAAGGCCAGGTTGGACGGGGCTTTGGGCAACCTGGTCTAGTGGAAGGTGTCCCTGCCCATGGCATGGGGGTTCAAAACTAGGTGATCTTTAAAGTCCGTTCCAACCCAAATCATTCTATAATTCCATGATTCTATAATAATTACCCATAGGAAACAAGCATTGGGCAAGGGGCAAAATCTAGAAATGGCTTTTTGAAAAAGTATCAAGATGCTGAGCAGAGAAAACCTCATGTTGAGTTTCTCCAGCAGTGAAGAATGCAGGATTTTAGACTTCTTTTACATTCTTAAGAAACAGGATTACATCACCTATTTCTCACCCTCATCATGGTAAGGAACATTTGCTAGTTATATCCGAAGTGTACATCTTGTGCGATCTTGAGGAAGTCATTTCCTCATCATTGTGGACTGTCAGCCACTATACCAAATGGCAGCAATAGTAATAAAGTTGTCTATTACTTGCATTTGCATAGTGCCTAACAAAAAATGAGTGGAGTTTTATGGAATGACTAATATGGAATGACTAATAACTAATAAGTTACTTGTACAGGACTTGAAATGTACTGCTCAGTTTGCTAGTCATTTTATACAAAGATATAAGATAACTGAAAGTAAACTTAATAAAATTTATATAAACTAGCTACCATCATGAAGTAATCTGGAAGCCTCCTTGCTCCTGAGAATTACTTTATTAAAAAACATGTATTTTAATTGCGTCTTGTAATTTGCCTTTTCCTCTTGCTCAGAGCTATTTTAGCTAAATCGGTAATACATTTTAAGAGTCCCACGTTTAAAATTAGCTAGTCATTATGACTTCTCCACTTTTACAAATATAATTGCGGAGAATGATATATTATGTTCACTGTACTTAATGGCTACAGACGGTTGATGCACATCCAAGTCACTTAACAGTAATATTTATACTAATACATCATCAAACTACAGCTCTCTAAGTCAAGGAGCATAGAAAACATTCTAGACACAAACATGTGCCAGTGCAAAGAATTAATTTCTCCACAGTAATAGTCATAGTACTCTTCTGTACATCTTCTATCACCAGAGAACAAGATTTTTATTCCTATTAAACACAGCAACATTAGAAATTTAATTTACTATAAGTTTACACCTACAAATCAGGTCTAAAACAATCACACAGAAGAATCTATGAAATTACACTCTATTTAATCAGCGTCTCCAAATTCCTGTACTCTCCTCTCTTCATGTAAGAATTTTTTTCATCAACTGTTTTTCCTCTCTCATATCATCAGTCACTGCAATATACAGCAAGAACAGCAGTTTAATGACAATGCATAGAAACCAGTTTCATAAAAAGGCCAACAAAATAAGAGTTATAACTTGGATCTCTTTCATGTAACACAATATTAAAAACTGCATTTATTTATTTGAGTCTTGCTTTCCCCCCCCCCCCCCATACTAGGATTTTCCTCTCTCCTACTTTTGACAATTTTAGACAATTTTAATTTCCAGAAAATTTATGGCTTTTAAAGCCAAACTTGTCCTACTCACCCTAATAAAGAGTGAGCATTTGACCCTGGTCAATGATCAAGTTGGCACAACAGTATTCTTAGCACTACACTAAGATATAAACCTGCATTAAAACTTGGAATTTTATGCCTGTTTTCACTGATAGCAGTAGAAAGCCTTAAAGAAAGAAATAAAATTGGAATTCTCTTAAGCAATCCCTCAGTAAGAATATTAGTTCAAACCATCTTACTAAAAACTTGCAAACTATGACATTTAAAACCTGTTTTACCCCATAAACAGTAAATGTGGAGCTTGCTGTGATGATTATCCAGTCGTTTCCCTAGGTAAAACGAAGTTGGTAAAGTAGATTCTGATGTGCCCTTTCAAAAATGGCTTGGCATCAATTACAGCTATCACATTCTGTGATTCCAATTTCTTCTGCAGAAAACTACCACACTTGACCTACTCTTTTGAAGTCCCCACAGTGATAAATTACTAAACTTCATTCTCTTTCTCATACTCTGGGGTAAGGCAGCTATTAAGAATGCCACTTTTAGCTAAACAGAAGATCTGCAGTCTAAAGATTCTACTTTTTTATTAAGATGCACTTTAAATCCTTTGGCTAGTCGCCCAAAAACCTTGGAGAAATCAAGACTATTTCAAGAAGGTATTTGAAAACTTAAGAAACTGAACTGGCTTGCAGATTTATTTATTCTCCAATGGAGAGAAAAAGAACAGATCTATCTATTTTAAAAAGAACAGAATAAAAACTGAGCAATTTTAAACTAATCTAGCAATGGTGTTTATCTCAGCCTTCAGTAAAGCTATTCTTCATTATTTGTCAATGCACTGGGTCCCTGTGATTAAAAGGCCACAAGAAAAGATTAAGTTGATAAAATTTATGGAATCTCAAAGAAGTTCCATCAAACGCTTGACAAGAAGAGATTATCACATGCAGGATGAGCAATATTTAAGCAAAAATGTAACATGAGGTTGAAACCAACTTCAGCAGCAAATTCCTAGATCATTACATTTTGAACTTGACCATTTCATAATGTAAGAACTAAATTTTAGTCATCAGAACAAAATGCTCCAAAGAGAGGAAAAAGAACCTAAATTACCCTTTCTTATCCACGTCTTTTTCCATATATTCACAGAGGCTATTGGTATTTGGCTCTAGACAAGAAGCGTAATAAAAAGTGCTAACAGCAGCAGCTACATAAATGAATACAACTAGGATGGAGACACTGTTTGCTACCACTAGCTAGTCATGAAATTAAAGCCTAAACAAATGGTTTTGGATGTGAAGAAAGATGATCAGGATACAATTGCTGCACAGCATCAAAAGTGGTATTACATTCATGGAGTAACTGTTCCAGTTACCACATTTGGAAAGCATGCCTCCTCTCTCACAAAGTACTCCTCTGAGGAACAAATCATCTTTATCCTAAATAACTGTTTACAAACTCATTTGGTTAAGTCTATCACATCAGCATAATTCTTTGAGGTAGGCCATTTGTTATTGTTTCAGGGGAAGATTTATAACAGTAATACAACATCATTATTAGGATCCAAGTCAAAGAAAA
Source organism: Strix aluco (assembly GCF_031877795.1). Classification (NCBI taxonomy): domain Eukaryota; kingdom Metazoa; phylum Chordata; class Aves; order Strigiformes; family Strigidae; genus Strix; species Strix aluco. The sequence continues at coordinate 4,735,509 of NC_133931.1, read as the reverse complement.
TATAATGTATGTCCGCAATGCTGCATGTAAACTTACATTTCTGACTAAATCACTCAGAAGTTAGAAAAATTATTTCCTCTAGGTAGCAGTTTTCCAGAGCTAAAATAAATAAGTACTATATAAATAAATAAGTATAGTAAGTACTCTCCCTTATTTTCAAGGGCAAAACAAGAAGCACAGAGATACAAAAAAAGTAAACAAGACATGAGCAGGATTTATTTGGTATATGATTTACCTACTATGTTATCTACTAGGCTCTAAAGTTATAATCTAACAGCTGTGAGGATAAGGGTGAAAAGATCTTAGCATGGAGTTATAAATTAAAACCAACAAAGTGAAAAGAGAGGAAATGAAGGAAGAAAAGGGTGAATTAAGCAGTAAATGAAAGGCAAGCTGGAGAAGTGCAGACAGAAGGCCCTTAGCATTGCTAAGGCACCTCTGGAGCAAGTTCTTAGAACACTGATTGTATTACAGCACATTTTAAAGGTTTAAGATTTGAATATCTACCTAAAAATGAAAATGCAGCCATGAATTTTGACAAACTTACATGGAACAACTCACAAATGTAAAGCTACTAAATGGAATGTACAGACACTCAACTGAGGGCAACTTTGTGTCATACTAAGTAGCAACAGGATTTTGAAACAGATGAAATAACAGTTTCAGAATGAAATAAAAAACCATGATTCCATCTATTCCTTGTATTCAGAATTTTGCTTTACAGAAAAGAATACCCCAAATCCATAAAATTACTTTTAATACACTTCCAGCTTTTCTCCAGCTGTTTGATGAAAGATACACAATACATTGAAACTCTAATCTCTTATTGTGCAACAATTTCTTACACGCATAGATCTAAAAATTTGAATAAAATTCTCACCAATACTGTTCCTTCATGGCATTACCTTGTTGTAATGGAACACTAACATCCTTAAGGCAGGTTACAGTTAACTGTAGTTAAGACACCACCTGTATGACACTCTTGCATTTAATTTCACACTCACATAAATTGGTGAAATAAGTTGAAATAAAATCCTGATTATGCTTCCAAAAGCGCATGAAGAACTTTACTGGATCAATTTATGTAGGCACTGGAGAACCTTCCAGCTGATCAGACCTGCCCTCTCACCTGGTCTCCCCAGGTCTATTTTCTGATGCATTTCAGCTTCTGTCACCACATTTACCCACCAGAGCAGCTGTCTTCCTCACAGTCAATTCCACACTTCTGATTAAGTTAAAATGCTAGAAATTATCATCATGAGCCTAGTAAAAGTGAGCATGGCAAAACTCTATGTTTACCAATACCCATAAATTACATGGATGAAAATACTGCACAAATCTTAAGGATGAAGTGTGGAAATACATTTGCCCATAAAGTTAATATAATATCCAGAATTTCTATTATAATTGAAATCTAAGTATCAAATGCTTGAAGGATTCTCTACTTACAACAGAATGCAAGCCTCTCTCACATTTTCAGGTAAGTCATTCTGGAAGAATTCTTGCACTCCAGAGTAAGATTTTCTGCGCTTTGGTGTAAAACAGATCTTTCAAATCTTACCTACAGCTTTTTTCATAAACATACTTGAGCTTACTCTCTCCAGAATGCGGTATGACTGAACATGAGCCAGTTAAGAACTGGAAGACATGTAGTCAAAGTATAGCACTATGAATAAAATAAGCACTGCTGAAAGAAAGGGTTTATTAGCTGAAGCATAGCATGATACCCAACATGCTACTGGACTTCTGATTCAGACCTGGACAATATACTCTCATTTTAGGAGCACGTACAATGAATCAAAATCCACCTGCAGAGGAGATGAAAAAACACTTTAAATTGCACATTCAGACAAAATCCAAAGTGCGAGCAGGGAGGCTGAGTACTGATAAAGGCAGTTCATTGTTGTGAACTAAGTCTAATAAGTAGAGCAAGTCTTCAGAGGGTTGATCAACCGCACTCTTAACTCTTGGTGCTGAAACATTCTCCGTTTGGCAGAAGCAATCATGAGGACTGCTGCAGCAACTCTTGACTGACAGAGAATCAACATCAAGACTAGTAAAAATGTACAAAGACTGAGAAACAAATAAATAAGGCACCTGAAATAAAGAGTGGTCTTTGGTCTAAATCCTATGTCTGACTAACCTCATTGGTTCTCACTAAGAGAGGAGAGCTAAACATGAAGAACTCTCAAGAGCAAAACTGAAGCGTATATATCCAGAGGCATCCTGAATTTCTGACACTTGACGATGTGGCACATAGCAGTTTGCATTCTGAGAGCTCTAGGAAGGCTACTGTCTCTGTCTTCTGGAAGAGCTGTTGTAAGGAAATGAATCATCCAATGCAAGCAGAGCATTCAGACAAATATCTCAATTTCTAATTATTCCTAAAATTTCTTAGAGAGCTGACTGGACTTTCACCACCCTATCCTAAATGTTTGTTCCAACCTTTTCTCCCCTTCAAGTTTCCACCTTAGCAAGTCTTCACATAAGCCCATCTTCTATTTTTCTCCATTACTATTAACTCAGCCACCTTCCCCTCCACTTTTCCCTTCACTTTCCATACAGCCGATGCCCTCCTACATAAGCCTACTTCAATATTAAGATTTTCTGCTTTTTTATCATAATGTCATTATGGAAGTAACCACCTACTGCTGTTCTATTTGTAGAGAGCACTTCTTAGACCTTACCATGATAAACAATTCAAAGTAATTTCTGGAGACTTCACATTGATCTCAGGGTATCCCCATCCCCAAATAGGTTTATCTACCGTTACATTCCGAGTTACAACAGCTGCTCAGAGGGAACTCCTTTTTTCTGAAATATTTCCAATGTGACAGCGTTGGAACATTCTGAACACAGGTAACAGTTATATACAAATGATGGATGCTGTTGATGCTCACTGACTGTATTAATGACTCAAATGTAGTCTGGCAAGCTGATGAAAAACTACCAGAAATTGTTCGTCTCAAGAGATACTGACGCATCCTAAATACAGCAACAGGATTTTATTCTGTTTGAGTAACAAAGCCAACGATGGCCATGGATGACTCCTTGGGAAACAAAGCTCTCGTGACTGCAAAGTCCATTACTGTTCACATAAGCTCTGTTTATTGTGTTGACGTCAACTTTAATTTTTCTTTGTTCATCTTTAGACAAGAAAGATAGATGAAGTGTGGTTTATATAGTGGATTATACTTACTGCAGCTACCCCTGATAAGACCTTTGTTTGGGTTTAAGTAGACTATCATCTCTTTTTTACTTAGTGACAATGAAAAAAGTTTGGAGAAAACAGTGCTTTTCACAGGCAGATAGTGAATCTATCCAAAATTTTTTCTATCAATACAATACAAAACTTTTAACGCTTCTTTCATGTCAAATAAAATGGCAAAAATAGGAAGTACTTGACGTTGTAAAACATGATGAACTGAAATTGCAGCTACTACAGTGATAATACTGAATGTAAAACACCAGATGAGATGAATGAATTGAATTTATTCAAATCCAAGGGGGAGTAGCAAATTTATTTTTCCCATGGCTCTAGAGAACAGCTTTAGTGAAATATTTTCTTTGTGTTCTGAAGAACAGTCCTCTCCAGGGCCCAACATAGTGTGCATTACTTGATGGAACAATTCACAGAAGAGGAAGAGGCTTGGTGAGCAGAAATAGCACTGAATACTGAAATAACTATTTATAGAATTCAAAGCCATTGAAAGGAATATAAGCAATGCCAAACTGGGCAGGGAAGGAAAGTTAAGAGCGTTTAAACCCAGACTACTCAAAAACTGCAGGCTTTCATCCAAATCCAGATCATAATCAAATTTTGCCAGGCATGCACCAATGACCAAGAATCCAGCCCTCTCCCATTTTTGCAGAACAACTCTACTTTTATTATATTCTTTATCTCAAGGGAAACTGCAATTCTTGGCCAGAAAGGCAACAAAAAATACCTTGCTGACCTGGCAAAGGTTGATTTGGCTCATGGCTCAAATCTGAGCAGACTTCAGGAAATGTGACTGGCTTTCTGGTACTTATCTCATAAATGTCAATTAATTATTAAAAAATGTATTATTTTGATAAAAATCAACTTGAGAAGTGAAACAGCTTTGTTTGGGAATTTTTTTATCTTCTCTTTTACAGGCTTGAAATTATTAGGGAAACAGAGACAGAGACTTGTATCTTTTTTTTTTTTTTCTTCGTAAAACTTGATGTGTTTAATACTGAAGGTGAACCCAGGGACACAGAATCTACAAGCATAGTATTTAATTCCAAAATAGTATGGTGTGCAAGTAGAACATCTAACTTGGGTTATACATTAGTGCCTGAAATCTCATTCCTAACTTCACATTTAGCCAACCAAAAAGGAGGAATCTAAATTAAAATTGTGCTCTGTAGATTCAACATCCCCACTAATTTCAGCAGGATCCAGAATTATTTAAAAGTTAAGAAAAAAATTCTACCTTGCTCTGTTTAAGAGCTTAAACTTAGAATAGATTTAAGGCTTATGGGTAAAAGGAGTTTGAGATTAAAGCATCAACAATACTAGAAGAGCAGAGCCTGAGAACTGCATTGAAAAATCCAATTAAGGTCTGTATCGCATTTTAATACACTGCTGACTAAATCAGAAAAGATACACAAAAGACGGTGTATCAAATTAGATTAGCTCTACATACAATATTTTAACACTTCCTACCATTTACTGATAGTTCAGGAACAGAGTAGTTCCATGAGATTACTTAAACCTCTCATTTCTGCAGCTGAATCTCTAGAATTACAGCTCATGTTCAGTGTGCAGAGGCAAATTCTCCTGAACATACAAGTTTCAAAACAAATAAATAAGTCAGCTGAGGCCCTTATAAATTATAAACCAGCCCTCAGTCTGCCATACAACTGGCCAGTAATCAATGTTTATGTTTAACAGTTTAAACCAAGATTTTAAAAACTCCACAATATGCTTTCAAAGTTTTCTTCACCCAAGTAAAAGACTTCTCCATTTCAGCTCTTGATTTGATCCTTTGCCCAGTTAGGGTCATGTAGCATTTCTTAATCCCAGAAGATTTATTCCAAAGAAACCATGGACATCATGTTGAACCAAGATATCTTGATGACTAATTCTCCTTTTCACCCTGCGACAAAAAGGAACTACCAATGAATTACCACTATGTGATGGTAACCACTGTGACTTTAAGGACCAAATCTCCACGGATCAGACTGATCTCTAAGCTTCAAATCTGTAATATGTGGCATAGAGTAAGAGTGTGTTTCTTCCATCACTGAGAAGAACTAGGCTAAACTAAATAATCTCAGCTTCCAAGCATGAAAACCAGTACAGAATTCCCTAAATTAAAAATAACACATTGTTTGCTGAGAGATTATATTTGTTTAAATTTCTCTCTGCAGCTTTTGCATTAAGACATAGAACAGTTGAATATCTAAACACACTGCAGTGTTACTCAAAAAGGAACAGATTCAGCCTTAAAATAGCCTATTTCACATACCAGTATAACCACAACAATGCAGAGCTACGCAGGGAGCTCACTCTGCCGTACAGATGCACCCTAGAATGACCAAGGTTTTTAGACAATGCTTACCACAACTACTCAGTAGTGAACAGTAGAAAGAGTACATCTGAACATAATATTACACTGTGATATTCTATTCAGCTTGAGGGTATAAGCAAGCTTTATGATGAGGTCATAAAGCAATTTTTATACTGAATTTATGAGATCATTATAATAGTCATTTCCAGAAGCCAGTGACTGGTTTATTAGAAGACAGCCTGTGGCAAAATTGAAAACGTAGATCGCAGAGTTCAACTGCGATACTGGAAATATGCAAGACTGAAGTACAAAAAGTGTAAGGCAAACAAGGGGACGGAAGGTTTAAGCACTAAGACTTATAAATATCTGAACAAGGACATTTCAGAATCAGCAACAAGAGAAGCACCGATTTACATTAATTTTCATTTGCAAAAATTCACCTTTATTTGAAGACTAGCTTAGGCACAGCGTGCAGGACTGAAAAATAACCACTACTCCTGAATATTCACAACAGACACCTATTGCTAAATCATGAATAAATGACAGCAGAACATTTTCACCACACGTACAAATTGTTTAAGATCAATCTTGTTTCTTAACTCCCACTTGCTTCTTACATTAGTCCTTGTCAAACCACTTTAATTGGCTTGACTATTACAAGATAGAGCTTAAAACATAATCAAGCAATCATCCCAAATGGCACCGTGCGGGACACAGGCAATAGCCCACAAACGCTGAACTGTTCTGCCGCAACAGAGAGAAACTGAAATATCTTTAAGGAGGTTCTAGGGCACTCAAAAAGATTCATAAATATCAAATATTTTGAGACTCAAGTTCAAAGGGAACCTTGGATCATCTCTGTTGTATATACGCCAGCTTGCTACATTTTAGACAACAATGTTCTTACTGAGCAAAGGCGTTTCTATTTGACAACGAACATATATTCATGCACTCTGAAAGATACCCAGTCTAAACCCAAGCAAGTCAAAGCTAAAAATACAGCAAATTCCTCAGAATCCAGCCAAGAAAACTGGACCAGCACACATTCTAATTATATCTTTTAAATGCTTAATTGACTCAATTATTTACAATAACTGCCTGATAGTTTATTTGGAATTTTGTCTAGCTTTTATTTTAAACTACTGGTGGTTCTTAGTTTCTTCCTGCTAAAGAGGACTGTCAAAGTAGAGAGAAGTTGCAAACAGAAATAGACAATATTAAACAGAAGTAGACAGCAGGAGAAAAAGCCAGATATAATACCTTACCACAGAATGACTAGCAGTCAGATGTAATGTAGTCATCTAAACAGACAAATGCAATCTCTTCAGTTATGACAGGTAATTTCTTCTGGTCGTTTGTCTAGTACCAACTATGTATGTCCATATACACAGACACTTAACTATGCAGATAGTTTGGTGAATTGAAAAATACTTCTAAGATACTCTAAATAGCTCTGAACTTCATAAACATTTTTAATCCAGGTAGATCAAATGATTGGTTTATAGTATTTAATTGGAACAAACTGGGCTTATTATTAGTGAGTATATTAATGTGGTAAATAGAAATGGAAGTTATAGAAATGGACTTTCATTAAAATAGAATGAGCCATGACAGGAAATCACCCTACAGATGGTGATACTTACTCTGGTTTTCTCTCTCCTCATCTACAACAGACCAATCTTATAAATACTGGGAAAACATGTTTTTCCTATCATGGATGTTCTCTGCAAATACATGATCAGAATAATAATAATTTAAGTAATTAGAAATACAATTTTTGTAGACTTCCTCCAGAGCTTTACCTTGTTGGCTGTTTTAACACCCTGATTTTTATTTTTCTCCCTCTTCACCTCTTCTAAACATTACAAAAAGTACAAGGATCAAGCCTGTTCTAGAACAGATTTTAACACAGTAAACTGATAATTTCGGGTATGCTATGGGAGCTGAACAGCAGCCATACAAATCAAGTTCAATACACAGATAAATTTACTGAGTAAAGAACACCTTGATATTATTAGAATGTGTATTCTCTATTGAATGTAGTTTTGATCACCTGCAAGGTCCTTCCATCGCAAAATACCAATTGATTAAATCAAAATTCATTCCATAAACCTAACAGAATCAAGCATGTGCATGTTCACCAGACTCTTTCACTATACACTGTTTAAAACCAAGTTCTTGCTTAACAGCTCTCCAACATCCTTGTAATACCATCACATAAATCACTGTGAACCTGCAAGTTCTTGGTTGCCAGGACAACTGGCTGATAAGCAAAAAGTGCACCAAAAGGTTTTTTTCATGTATTTGGTGCAAAGAAATTCTACATTTCTGGATTCATTTCTGGATTAATTTCTGGAATTTTAGTCTGATAGCAAAATAACATTTCCCTTGCTTCCCTAAGTCAGAAGTGTCTATAGGTCAGACATTCTACACAAAGTTCTTAAACTTAAAAATTAATGCTGAACATTTTACCCACTTCAGTATCAAATTGTTTCTTCAGTTATGCTGATTTATATTTATGAGCAATTGGGAAATACCTGGCTATGTTATAAAACACAAAGAAAGGCTTTACTAATTTTTTATCATCTTTCATATGCTGTCATCTTCCTTTTTGTACTGCAGAATCAAATGATGATGAATTACCAGTGCTAATGGTCCAAAAGAAACATACTTAAATATTAATAGCTTCACCTGTTTATTGATCAAATAGAATTGTAAACAACCTCATTGGGAAGAAAGCAAATTCAGATGCAAAGCAAGTTTCTGAGAAAAGCAAACCCTATGTTTGCTTCTCGGCCGAAGACATGCTAAGCCAAACACTGCATTGTACAGCACTCGAGCTAAATACAGACTGAACTAATACAGAACATAGATCTGTGTAGGAAATGGATCAAATACTACAAAGCATGCAAAACATTCACCAAATCTATGGAAGAGGCCAATGAAGTGCTGCAGTACATTTTTTACAGACTTTGTTATTTTCATCTTAAATTCTCTTTTCTGCAAATCTGGCCAGTATGAAGCTGTTCTTACTTCACTGCTCAAAACAAGAAGTTTACATCTTCAGCAGGTAAGATCTTCAACAGAAAAACAAACAGTAGCTTACTCCAAGGAAGACTCTCTCTCAGTAAGCATAGTGCAGCTTCTACCTACCCAACTGTTCTTTCATCCTGCTACTTTTATTTACTTTTGACTCTCAACTTTTCCGTTTTATTATACATACAAATGCCTCTAAAAGGCTTACTACTGGAAGTGTGAAGATAAGACTTTGATCCCAAAATGTTTAGAAGGTACAAATCCTTCTGTACATTTTAATATAAGAAAACCAATAATTCATACAGAAGCACCTTTCTACACAGTATATAGCATAAGAAAGTAACATGAGGTGAAGAACTCACAGTTCCTTCAGTGTACCGCACTGATAACAAACTCTTTACAATTTCTACTGTTAGCCTGATCTTGATTCACCTTTTTGTTTGTCTGTTCTAATATAACAATCTAAACACAGAACATCAAGCTTCTCTAACAAAAAAAAACCAAAGGGAAATATTTATGAAACAAAGCAAGCTTTATTTTTTAAGTACACCACAAACCATAACACAGTACAATGAAAACCACATCTTTCACTCATTTTGATGGCACGCACTTACCTTCACATGACTGAAGTCACCAACTTTGCTGCTTTCTTGTGGATTAATAGGTTTAGTCTCTACTCTTGGTTTGACAACCTGCCGAAAAGGACTGGAGAGCGGAAGTCCACTAACACTGATTCCATCTAGAAACAGAATAAATGAAATTACTCTTGCTTGTTTTATGTTCTGTGTTATTCCAACTAATCTATATCTGTACTATCAAAGAGAGAGAAAATACACAAAAAGAAATATTAAAAATTTATACAAAAAGGAAAAACAAAAGGTAAAGGTTATTTTGCTATATTTTTCCCCAGAAGCCAAAACAACTCGAACAGGAATGCACCAAAAAACTTAGTGAAGGTCACAGGAAAGGAAGGTAACTGCATTTGAAATACCACAACAGAGATGTTAGAGTTAATAATATAAAATTAGTTTTAATATTTACAATACCAAAAAAGAACAAAGATAAAATTTTGTGGTTTTCCATGACAATGACCCTATCAGCTGCTTAGTATCTTTAAACTAACTTCCAGTATGAGGCCTGAGGATTCCTCTTTCAAGTATATGTTGTGGAAAAGAATAGAAAATAGACAAGTCATGTTTTGTACCATCTACTGATGTAAAAAAACATAAAATATTTCTCATGTATAACAAAGACACAATGGAAACTAAGGTTTATATTGCAATAGTCAACAAAAAGCTTAACAGAAATGGACATCCTTAGAGGAATGTCCTCAGTTCTGTATTTACTGGCAGTTTGCATACTGGCAGATAACATATCAATAAAAGACAATATGACAACTTAGTAGCATCAATACACTGCAGCATATTTGGGTTTCTCAACCTACCAAAGCTACATTCTAAGCACAAACCATGTGAAAGTTACTGCTGAATAAAAGTCAGAGAAACAAGAAAATTAAAAATGAAGCTTATAACATACATTAAAATTAGATTCACAAACTGTTATTATTTAGATTTACATCCAAAGCACAAGAAGAGTAGGATTTTGTTCCTACAGAGCAACTGCGATCCACAAACACCAACTAAATACAAGCAAAATCTTACATATTGCAGCAGACACATATATCTAAACATACAGGAAACACCAAATTATTACACAAAATGCAAACATACTTCCTTTTTGGAAATTGCTCCTATCAAATTATATTTGCTAATATCACATTCCAATTCCATGGATGACCTCAAATCTGGACCTGTTGAGGATACATTCCTCAAAAAAAGAAACCAGAAGAACAAGATGGAGAATGAAATGCTTTTGCTTCATTAAAATCCAACTGCATAGGTATCCAAAGGAGAAAATAAAGGGCAAATCCCCATTTTCCCATTCCCATATTCCTTTACTTCCAATTTTCTTCACAAACTAACTACTTTTAAAATGCACCTTAGTTCAGCCTTAAAGATACAACACTATGATAAACATCAGATTTGAAGATGCTGATTCAGGAGGCTTACTAGTTAAAAAAAAAAAACCTCAAAAGTTTTTAACTTACAATTAACTTATATAAAAAAAGTAAAAAGAAAGATTAGTATTTATCAGGAAATTAGTATTTTTATCACCAACCATCCTCAACATCACCTGCTTCCTAAAAGGTCAATAACCTTTACAGATTACAGCAAAAGATGTATTCACATACACTGATGTACTTGACATGGATAAAGCCTGACTTGATGCTGTCCAATTGTACTGATTTTGGCTGGGATAGAGTTAATTTTCTTCATAGTAGCAGGTTTGGCACTATGGTTTGGATTTATGCTGAAAACAGTGTTGATAACCCAGGGATGTTTTAGTTACGCTGAGCAGAGCTTACACAGAGTCAAGGCCTTTTCTGCTTCTCACCCCACCCCACCAGTGAGGAGGCTGGGGGTGCACAAGGAGTTGGGAGGGGACACAGCTGGGACAGGTGACCCCAACTGACCCAAGGCATGTTCCATACCATGTGACATCATGCTCAGCAATAAAACTGGGAGGGAAGTTGACAGGCAGGTTGCTGCTTGGGGACAGGCTGGGCATCAGTTAGTTGGTGGTGAGCAATTGTTTTCATTTGCACCACTTGTCCTTCTTGGGTTTTATTTTCCTCTTTGGTTTTTTTTTTTTTCCTCTTTACCTTACATTTTAAAAAATTATTGTTTCTTCTCTTAATTATTAAACTGTTTTTATCTCAACCCACAAGCTCCTTTCTCACTTTACCTTCCAGTTCTTCCCCCATCCCACCAGGGGAAGGGGCTGAGGGAGCAGCTGTGTGGTGTTTCATTGCCGCCTGGGGTGAAACCACGATATTCTCAAGGCTTCCCCTGACTTCTGCAGAGGGCTGCAGAAGCTGAGTGAAGATGTCCAAAATGCCATTCTTGCCGTTGCCACAGTGTACTACTCCCCAAGGGCCAAGGTATTACTCTTCAGAAGATGGTATGAGATACTACTGCTGAATTAGTGGAAGGAATAATCCAACTCTCAGAAACAAGTCTCAGTGCTTTAAAGGAAGGGAATTTTAAGGAAGGGAAATTTAAAGGGAGGGAAAATTATTTTGATGGTTCTGGTGACCTTCACACAGAAGCAAAAAAACTACTAGCTAAATCAAGTATGTATAAATTTTTGTGTGAAGTGCATAAAAAATTGCCTTTTTCTCCCTCAACCCAGAGCACGAGTTGTCACATTTATGATTATTGTTCATTAGATGCAAGTCTCTGTAACAGTTAGGACGGACTTTGCCACACCTCATGTTTTGGTGCATGATTTTGAAGCAAATATCATCATCCCCACTTCCTTGGCTTTGCAGAGCAGCACCAGTGCATGCAAACTAGATTCTTTTTGGAATCAAAGACTTCAATCCCAGAGTACAGGTAATGTACTCCAACCACTAACAGGGGCATAATAATCTGAACTAACAAGCAGCCCTTCAGACAAATTTGGGTCACAATGTGGAGGGGATATTTCATCCAGATGACCAGAATAAAACTGGTCTCAGGTAAAATACCTGAATCACACCACAATGTAATGTAAAAGTTTTAGCACCGAGTGCCTCTACATACCAATCTATTCCTACTGCATCGTCTTAATGTAGATACAGCCTTTAGTCTGTAAATCTGGCAATTCTAAATAAGTAGTTATAGTGAGATCACCAGGCAGTATAAGAATAGAAAAAAAACATGTGATCATATGTTTTACACTACACATTTGAGACCAGACATTTAGAGCTTTGTTAGATGTAAGATCCAAATACAACACAGCCCCTAATGAATTTTCAGAACCCCACAACTTTCAGTCTGCCTAAATTAATCCAGGTTGCCAACCATCTGATGGAATCACTTTTTAATTGTCACATTACAGTCTCGAGTCACCTCTAGACAGAGAGCATAGATGAAGCATTCCTCAACAGACAGTCTGAAAGTATTTAAAAGTGAAAGACTAACAGTGCATTTTCCACATCTTTGCTCAAGCATACTGCCAAAGCACTAAATATCCTGTTGTATTGGTTACTAGGGGGGAGCAGGACAGACGTGAGAATACTCTGCCTGTGCAATGTAGTTTTACAAAGAATTTATCAAAACTTACTGTGCATAAATTTGTTTATCCATGTGCAAACACTGCTTTGGACTGTTCAGTAGCAAATTTATCAATAGGTTAAGGGGTAGATGTTAAAGTGACCTGCATAGACTTATCAAAGTAATATATGATGTAATACCTGTTCCATCTTTTAGATAGCATCATAGATAAGAACAACAAAGACAAGGCACATGGTGTCTCAAATTCAACCTACAGCAGTCACGCATCCCAAAGGTTTGTATTTTCATTATGAGCTTGCATGATAATCCATGTATTTTCATAGAACAGTTTGGGTTAGAAGGGACTTTTGAATATTCTAGGCCAAACCCCATTTCACCTTCTTTTTTACCTTCACTATTGCTTTTTTCCAGGTTATTTAGTTAATGACTTATAAAAACAAAAACAAACAAACAAAAAAACACCCCCAAAAATACCTAAACCTGACAGCAACCAGAGCATGAAGGGAACATGTCCACATTGTATAACTTTGAAACATATGCAGCATTAGGCTGGTTTGCCTCATTGTTAGAATTCGTCTTTTAATCTCTACGAATGTTGAAACTAAGAATGTTTATTAATATTGAATATTAGAACATATTTGTTCCATGCAGGTCCACTGCAGAAAAATCAATCAGCAGCATCCAACTAATAAAAAAAAAAAAATCATAAGGGGTAACTCTGAGTAGGGTAGCTACAAATGGGAAAACAAACATGAGTTACTACATGACTATCCTGGAAAACTGGTTAACACATCAGCTAAACTTAGTATTTTTATTAATATTCAACTGAAATTAAGAAAGCCTTTTCTCTTATAATATATCTACATTAAATCATGAAGTAATCTAGCCCATGAAGACCAGGGAAAAGGAAGGGAGATGAGAACACAAAATAATTTTATATGGGCTATTTTATTTCTAACTTGCACAAGAAATAGCAAGGTATCAAACCACTCCTAGACCAGCTCTTAGCATCTCTTAAAAGCCAACCGATATTAAAGCAAACATACTTATTAGCCTAAGATTTGAAGCAATAATACACTAAAAAGTTAAAGACAGCTTGCCACCCAAACTCATCATAAATGTATTCGATCACAGGCTTTGAAAACCATTCTTTTTTAATTAATACAAAGTTTTACCTTAGGAAAAATATTCTTTTCAAATTGATGAATGATTTTCACTAGTGCTATACTTAGAACAGAAGTTGACACTGATTGGCACATAAAATTACAAAGGAAAACATGAAAAGAACCAAGCATGAAAAATTGCATGGCATTAGTCAGATTTTCTATTTTATATAAGGCACCAGTTTTCCTTTCTTTGTGAAAGGAATAGATAATGCCCAAACCAACATCATGGACATACACCTAATGCTTTTCCTACCTGTTTTATCTTTTTAAAACCCATTCTATTTTCATTTTCTTAGGGGGGAAAAAAAAAAAAAGGACAAAGGTTAGTTTAAACATTTTCTCAGGGGAAGAATGATTTTTTAATCCCTAAATTGTACCTGCAAAAAGAGGTACGACAGCAAAAGAAACATCGATTCTGCTTCAGACTAAAAGGAAAGTTTAAGGTAACCATTGTAGTGGTCAAATAGTCTGTTTCAAGTCTGCAGCACTCAAACATAGCATATAACACAGCCTGGTGTCAGGCAGTGTGTTATACTTCAAACGCCTCACCCCTTCAGAATTTTGATTGAGCAAGGGGACTTCTCTGCCAGAGGACAAAAAAAATTAATGTCCTGCTGCTACCAATTTTTTTAAAAAATTATTTAGCTTTTTCTGTTCTTTGACCAGGCAGCAAAGATGGTTAGCCCTTGTCCAGCTCCTCTGCAATACATTAAACAGGCACCACAGAATGGGGAAACACAGTCCGTTAAAAGCCCTGGTAGGCTGCAGACCTTAATGATGGCAGAAGAAAACAGGTAATTGAAAAATTTAGAGCATTGATAAAGCAGTTCACCAGAAGTTTTAAATTACTCAATATTGACATTTTTTGAGACATTTTTTGAAATTTATTTTCTCCATGAAGTTTAGAGATATGAAGATGCTAAATCCTCCAGAGTTTTCTTTCGTCAACCCATACTGTCAAACAGCTTGAGCAGCCTTTTACTATAAAAAGAACAATTGTCTTTCTACTCTGTCCAGAAATCTTCCTAATTTCTAGAATCCACATTGAATATTTCCATGGTAACAGCACATGACCAACACTTTTTCCATGGTAACTGCAAAAACACAGCTTGCCTTTCCAACATCACAGTCACTGCTGTCACAACAGAGCAAAATCTCTTACCGGCATTTCCTCTCTCCTCTCAAATGTTAAGTAAATTGTCAATTTAACTTCATTAGCCACTTTCACAGCACACTGCACAGAAGAATCCCACACACTTTCATATTTGAATGAGGGAAAGTTTACTAAGGGAGTTCAACCTGTAGATTTACAACCCAATGACTAAGCACTGAAGAAAGCGCTGGCATGGGACAGCTTCCGTCCCATTCTAATCCACAGCACCCTTGTAACGTTGTGTTGTACAACCATCACCGGCCTGATCCAGGGGACAAAAATACGTACACTTTTCAGCAGGTGTATCACAACTAGGGTGGTCTCAAACTCTGGCAAGGAAACCCTTAAATAACCTTACCACTGAAGCCAGGACACCACAGAAGTTTGTCTGTATTCCAGTCTATGAGTAACTGGCAATACCATGTCACATGAGATATAAAACAGCTTAAGATTTTAGGCTGAATGCTTCTTCTCTGCAGAAGAAATACTTATATTATATTCCAATAGCAGTACAAACCTGTTTATTGCTGTTTCCTAAAGACACATGAAAAGTACTTAATTTTATATATTCACAGAATCATTCAGGTTGGAAAAGACCCTTGGGATCATCAAGTCCAACCATCAGCCCAACTTTAAAAAGTTCTCCCCTACACCATATCCCCCAACATCTCATCTAAACGACCCTTAAACACATCCAGGGATGGTGACTCCACCACCTCCCTGGGCAGCCTATTCCACTGCCTGACCACTCTTGCTGTGAAAAATTTTTTTCCTAGTGTCCAGTCTGAACCTCCCCTGTTGCAGTTTAAAGCCATTCCCTCTTGTTCTGTCACTAATTCCCTGTGAGAAGAGACCAGCACCAACCTCTCTACAATGTCCTTTCAGGTAGTTGTAGAGAGTGATGAGGTCCCCCCTCAGCCTTCTCTTCTTCAAACTGAACAGTCCCAGCTCCCTCAATCTCTCCTCACAGGATTTATTCTCCAGGCCCTTCCCCAGCCTCGTTGCCCTCCTCTGCACTCGCTCCAGCACCTTGAGATCTCTCTCGTACTGAGGTGCCCAAAACCGGACACAATACTCCAGGTGTGGCCTCACCAGTGCAGAGTACAGGGGGACTATCACCTCCCTACTTCTGCTGGTCACATTATTCCTAATACAAGCCAGGATGCCGTTGGCTTTCTTGGCCACCTGGGCACACTGCTGGCTCATGTTCAGCTGCTTGTCAGTTAGAACCCCCAGAACCTTCTCTTCCAGACAGCTCTCCAGCCACACCTCCCCAAGCCTGTAGCCATGCAGGGGGTTGTTGTGGCCCAAGTGCAGGACCTGGCACTTGGCCTTGTTGAAGCCCATCCCGTTGACATTGGCCCACCAATCCAATCGATCCAAGTCTCTCTGTAGTGCCTCCCTATCTTCACGCAGATCGACACCCCTGCTTAACTTGGTGTCATCTGCGAATTTACTGATGATACACTCTATGCCCTTATCAAGATCATCAATAAAGATGTTGAACAGAAACGGTCCCAACAAGCCCTGAGGAACACCACTTATGACCGGCCACCAGCTGGATTTAGCTCCATTGACCACCACTCTCTGGGACCATCCATCAGCCAATGCTTGACCCAGCAGACCGTTCGCTCATCCAGGCCATGGGCAGCCAGTTTTTCTATGAGAATCCTATGGGGAACTGTGTCGAATGCTTTTCAAAAATCCAGGTAGATAATATCGACAGCTTTTCCCTCGTCCAATAGTCGGGGTGTATTGGGTGTCTGTGCCCAGGAGCTGGCAGGGGGCTGCAGGGTGGCCTCTGGGGGGTCCCAGCCGGCTCCAACGGCCCCAGTGCAGGACACAGCTGAGCCCCTCAGCCAAGCTGGGCGCGCCCGGGGGAAACCAGGTTTCAGCAAGGGCCAAAGGCGGCCCAGGCAGAGGAGGAGGAAGCCAAGGAGGGAGCAGCAGCAGAGGGACCCCGAGGCCGGAGGACGAGGAGGGCAGGAGGTGCTGCAGGCCCGGAGCAGGGATCCCCTGCAGCCCTGGAGAGACCCCGCGGGAGCAGAGACCCACCCTGCAGCCCGGGGAGGGCCCCACGCCGCAGCGGGGGGATATTTCCTGCAGGAGCTGCGGCCGTGGAGAGCCCAGGCGGGAGCAGGTTGTCCCTGAAGGACTGCAGCCCGGGGAAGGGCCCGGCTGGAGCAGGGACACGGGGCAGGAGGGAGGAGCGGCCCAGAGGGCTGCGAGGGACCCACCGCAACCCCCAGCCCCAACCCCTGTGCCCCTTGGAGGGGAGAGGAGTCGGGAGTGAAGGGGGGAAGCTGGGACTGGGGAAGGGGATGGGGATATGTCATCTTAACTTCTGGTCTTTGTTTTTCACCACACAGCTCCATTTTATTTTGCAGTAAATTATATAATGTTCCACAAGTCAAGTCTGTTTTGCCTGTGACAGTAACTGATAAGCAATCTCCTTCTCTTTACCTCAACCCATGAGATTTCTCATCCTGTTTTCTCCCTCTGTCCTGCTTAAGATGGGGAGTGAGCAAGCAGCTGGGGGGGGGGGTGCGGGGGGGCCGCATTTGGCCATTAGTCAAGGTTAACCTATTAACCACATATTAAAACATTATAGTAACTTCTTACATGAGTGTTTTAACAGTATGAAATAATAACCCAAGATTTTTTGGAACTTACACAACTTGAGCATAAAATATGAAATCTAAATGCCCCCTTAACCCATTTGTTTATTTTGTCAATCTACTACCTGATAGAAATTTCAAAACAAAAAGCCTCTTGGTAGGCAACCTCTCCTAACAATACTGTAACACTTTTAAAGTACTTTCAGCATGCAGAAAAAAGATAAAAAACCCAACTCAAGACAGAAGAGTATGCTTGCCAAACCAGAATATGCCTTTTTTTCTCCTAGAGAAAAGGAACGACCTTGTATTCTGCTGAAAGTAAGCAGAATTCTAGAAACTTGCTGTCTGCAGCAACACAGAGGGGAATAATGCAAGAGTAGATAGAGTTTGAGGCAATATAATCCACTTCACCCTTCACACTACAGGTGGGCATTAAGATACAGCTCCTTCCCTCTCTCAGAAACATGCTTAAGACTATCACCCAAGAGACCCCAGGTAGCAGTACTGCAGACAAAGCTGTGAGGAATGCTCCAACCCTCTGGGTCCCAGGAGCAGGGCAGAGATGACACGTAGCAGACTAAGCACTTCTTTGAGACTCCATTACATTTGAAGAGGACAGTAATAATAATTAACAATAGCAAATGCAGTATAAGTAAGGATTCCTTCCTAAGGTTGGTGAACTAAGCTAGAATTGGAAGTTAAATTTAGAATAAGGGTGAATACAACAAGAGGGAGCAAATGAAGTGTAAAGAAAATCATAATCAAAGACTAGAGATTATTTATGCACATTTCATTAGATGCTAAAATACAGCATCTCAGCAAGAAAATAGCTTAACAGGATGGCCAGTCAATTAGCAGGTCAAACAGCAATTTATTGTTATTTGCCTCATGTCTGTCTTAGCTATTTACACTGTAAAGATTTGGGGCCTGAAATAACTCTTACTACGTGTTTGTACAGCAGCTGCTACAACTGATATGGGCTAAGGTCCTATGTCACTTATATGCTGTTTAATAAAACCATGCTATATCAGTTAAATTATGAAACAAGGTTATTTATCCAGATTGAAAGGCAGTTGGAAGAGAAAAAGGCACCTTGACTTCAGTAAGCACTAAAGCTGGAATTCAAGAAGAACGCTGTAAGAAAAGTTTTCAAAAAATTAAGAATATTTTTGAATTAACACGGTGATGAATTTATGGAGGACACAGAAGCATTTGTAGTTTAAAAAAAAAAAACCAAACAAAAAAACCACCCCACAACTCATTTCCTCAGATTAACAGTCCAACCAAAATGAAAATTGACATCTTCAAACTGCAGAGACAAAAACTCCTTGGAAATGAAGTCACTTTGAAAAAATATTCTGAATGATTATAATGTAATAAAGGCAACCAAGCATAGTACCTAGTAACACGTAAATGATCATACTGAAATACCTCTGAGGACTTCCATCATCATCATCAGTAATACAATTATCCTAATAGAGTCCTCTAGGCTACTTGGTTTTTCAGAAGACCTGTCAAGACTACATTTAAATTCAAAACCAGCTACCTTTCTGACAAAGAAGTATATTGTCTATATGCTGTATAAGTGTAGGAACATGTTTAAGCAGATAAAATCTAGCCATTTAAGCAGAAAAGCAAGAGAGTACAAAACCTAAAACGGTCTTGCATACCAATATTAAAAAATATTGAAAATCGCCGCTTTTAGAAATATATACTATTATTTCTCTGCAACCTTTTCTCCCCAAGAGAAGGGGAGACTTAAGGCATAGATTTGCTTCTCCCTTTGCATGGAATTAATTAGCTCCTTTGATGAGTTTATGAATTTAAATGTTCTCGCACCTGTCTTTAGGTTCTCTATACACAGAATGAATAAACACTAACATTTAACATAATGAAGCACTCATTGTAGATTAATTCTTTAACTTTTCAAAACATTATCCCTATATAAGAGAAGCTTTTTTAAAAGACTGCTTCCCAGTAAAAAGTTACCATTTATAATGCAATCCAGAAAGAGAAGCTATTGTTCTTTTCCCATTTCGCATCAGGGAAATACTGGATTTCAGAAATTAAAGTATAATGACTGGGAAGGAGAATTGATTACGCTTATAATGTAAGCATCCTGTTGACCTCTCTGATTTAACAGGTGACAGAGACCTTACTGCTTAAGCTCCTTAAGCCTGGCTGTACCAAGCAGATAGAGTGCTTCCTTCCGTCTCACCTAGTGCAACCACCTGAGAATCAAATTAAAAACGCACACCGACCTTCCTAACCAGAAAACTGTAGAAGGAACCCTGAACCACCCACCTGAAGGACAGGAGATCCAAAGCTTCATTAGGATTTGCAGCAAGCACATCTCCTACAGGGAAGCCCTGAATCTTGGTGAACTGCCTTCAAGACGTAAGCCTGGTCTTAATCCTAATTAACCAAGTGTCTCTAGAACACCTGCCCAGCTGTTCCAAGTGTTTGCAAAGTAATTAATTCCAAAGATAATAAACCGAGGCAATCTAGATTGTGATGAGAACCTTAAAGGACGTGCTTTAATGTGATGCACATTCTTCTGCAATGTTATTAGGTTGTATTTGTATAAACCCAATTCCCAGCATGAAAGCTTGTACAACACAGACAGAACGGTATGTTCCTGACATCACAGCTAGGACCTTAAGAAACTTAATGATTGGGCATTAAATTGTCAAATCAAATTCCGTATAAATAAATGAGAAAAAACAACCCTAAACTTACATGTGAAATTAGAGGCTCTCAGCATACCATTACTGTTCAGGAGCAAAATCCTGGAGCTTCAGTTCACAGATTCATGAATCTATGAACTCAATATTCAGCAACAGTCAAAAAAGCAAATGACAAATTGTGCCTCATTGCATTATTACAAGGAAAGTAATATAAAACAAAGAGCATCATTAGGTCACTACAGAAATACATAGATCAGCTTTCAAATAGTGTGTACAGCCTACCTCAAACATACACAACTGAAAGGGTTCAAAAGAGACAACATGGCTGATCAACGTATGGAACTGTTTCCATAACAGGGGCAACTAAGCCAGTTAGAAATCTTCAGTCTGTGGGAGAGATCACCGTGACAATATCATGAGGAAATGTATAAAATCATGACTGTAGGTACAGTGTTTAGAAGATGTACTGTTACCCGTTTCCTGCAATGCAAGAACCAGGTAATATGAGGACACCAGTAGGTCAAAGCTGCTAAAAGTAATTTAGCTGTGATTCTTCTCGTCACAGCATGTTGTACAGTCCTGGCAGAAAGAGCAAAGAATTTTTTGAATAAGAAACTCACTGAGGATGACCAACAATGCCTAAAACCAGAGAAACCATATCAGGCTCTGGAAGTTCCTAAGCTAACAGTTGGAGCCCGAAAGCTTTAAAGCAAAGTAGCACATATGTTTATTTTTCCCTATATTGTCCCTCAGGCATCTGCTCTTAGCCACTATCACAGCCAGGATATTGGACTAGACGGTCATTGATCTGATCCTGTACAGCCACTCATGTGTTTTTGTTTCCTTTAATCTAGAAGAACATCTAACATTTTTCTTTACGAGGCAGTATATCATCAACACACAAGAATTAGATCAGCAATTTTGATTGATAACTTAGTTTACTTTCCAACTGGATAAGTGTATCATCAGAAACACCAGTAATTTATCCTTTCTGTACTATGTCCTGATTACAAACAGCGTAAAAGGAAACAATTTCAACAGCAAATTAAAACAGATCAAAGTAACAGATGCCCTGCTAAGGGCATTACTTCTAAAAGACAAAAATATTTTGATCGTCATTGTAAATCTGGTCTTCAAAAGGTACCACAGCTACCGTATGATTAAAAGTCATGTCAGAGTTGCCATTGATTTTTCTAGCTCTTTACTGTTCTTCACATCAGTATCTTACCTGCCTCTTTAGAAAGTACAATATTTATAAAGTTAAAAGCAATATAGAAAAATTACAGTAGCAAGTAAAAATGGCAACGTAGTTAGCATCTCTAATAATACTTTAAAAGCACACACAGTACATAGCACCCAAAGATACTAAAGTTCTAAAGAATCGCTAATGGATTCTGCTCTTTTATCATCACTGAATGAGAAAATGTTGAATTGCTTCCAGGCTTCAGTTAAACAACCTTTCAAAGAAGCCGTAGGCAGAAATAACAAGGGAAAAATGTTGTTCAAAGGTTTTGTTCGTATGTGGTCCCAGATACAGGTTAAAAACAGGCCCAAATACACTATCCCACAACTGTTCAATGTCAATACTGAGAAGTATGTTATCTTCTCCTTCTAGAGAGTATTTTGTTTTTATGTTATTTCATCTGAAAAACTGTTGGGCAGCTGCAGCTTCAGAGTGCCTTTAAAGCTCATTGGAGACAGGGCAAATTTGGAAGGCACAAAAATGAAATCAACAGAACTGTCACTAAAGACAGTAATATCTAGCTTTTAAAATAATGACTTCCATAATTATTTTTCAAGTTATATTGATCACATTGATCAAGTCCCTTCTCATTTCCATGCCTCTGATTTCTTTCCTATCAATGTTAACACGTCAACAAATAAAAGCTACATTTCCAAAGTTCAGTTTAAGTTTTGAATCAACTGGCCTATACCCTTTCCATATAATGCAATAGATAATGAGTTGAATTATGATCTAATAAAAGCTCTTATAAAATAAGAAAGCAATAAGCTATTGGAATTTCCATGGAATAGAGAGGTCATCTACAGGGTACACGAGGACCAAGAGTTCAGGGATCTCTAAGTAATGCACTATCATCTGCTCCTCAAACAGTAAAATACAGTTAGTGTCAGATCTGCTCCCCACCCCCCCAGCTCTGTGAAGTTGTAGCACAAATTTGTGCTGTAAGGAATTACATTTCCTATCCAGGGCATTTCTCAAAGACTCAATTCCTTGGCAGATATGTTTTCACAAGAGTATCAGGGTGGGGACTTCCTCCACCATCAGGTTTTTCAAAAGTATACTTTAGTGCAGCAACACCATGGGGTTTGTGCAGTTAAATCCTAAAACATTTTTTTAATTTATGTATTTTACACCAGGAAGGTTTAAAAACCAAAGCAGTCTTTTAATCTTTACTAAAAATTAATATAATTTCTGTCTAAATGCATTTGCAATATAACTCACAGAACTCAGTCCTATTCAACTTGAATAAGCTATGCATGTAATTTTGTTATTTATTTTTTTAAGACTAATTATACAGATAATGCATACCTGCAACTGGATAACTGAATCCTGGGAAACAGTCCAAACAATAATGATACTTTTTTTTAAAAAAAAAAAAAAAAACAGGAATATCTTGTTTTGTCAAGTTAATTCAATCAGTTTAAAAAAGACAGGCAATTGAAAAAATACAGAGTATAGCAACTACTCCAGTGAGACTGTGTGTTTCTCATAAAAAGGAAATCCCTATTATAAGTATCTGGTACTTGTAATTCCAGATAATTTTAATACGAGCAAATTGGGGGGGGTTTGTTCAAAAGAAATTATAAGTTTAAGCACATGAAATTTTCTCTACACTACAAATTTTAGGGGGATTATGCCCTACGTTGCAGTACGTCACTTCTGGCAAAACTGCCGTCAGCTACAAGTAAGAATTTTACAATCTTGGATAACTAAATGATCAACTTAATGATATTTCTCTTTAAAACCCACTGATGTTTGCAAATTATTTTTCTTTATCTTCATAAGATAAGGATACAAAGAGACACATCAAAAACACTCTGTCAAGAAAGATTTAAAAAGATAGCAGGGCAAGGTCTCATGATGGGAAAGACTGGTCAGACTGGCATGTCCATAGCTGTCACAAAAATCCAGTCTTCAATCCATACAGCTCACAGAGCAGTTCTCTTTGCATTACAAGACACAAATATGGAAATACACAATGACATCACACACCATATTTTAAAATGAATGGCACAACAACTGGATAAGTGTTTCTCTGAAGTATAACAATCCACCTAAGCAAGGAGAAATTAAAAACTCACCATCACTGAGATCTTGTAGAAGATTTTCTTGGCATGAAAAGTCCAGCTTCACTTTAATGTTTACAGTAAATGTAGCAATCTTTCCAGGTTTTAGAGGAAACTGGGAGAGGGTATCTTCTAGCTTCCAACTCAAGAAGTCCCCATACAGCTTCTCTGTATTAAAATAAGGAAACATTTCATAAGCATAACCACTGTGCTAAGGAAGTTTAAGTTTATGCTGTAAAGTGTGAACTGATCTGTCATTTTCTGTTTATATTCTAAAATATTCAGAATTAAGGCATTAAAAATGAATATAACAGTAGAAAGACATTAGAGAGGTAACTGACATTGACCTGGAAGCACGTGGAAGCTCAAAAAGATGATTCAAAGTGAAGAACACTACCAGAAAAAAAATTTTGCACAAATAGGTAGCATTAAATATACATTTTGAATACTCGAGAACACAGCCTGAAGGGGACCTAAAAGTTCATACAGTTTTGAATCATACAGACTCCAACTCAGAAAATGGCATATGAATACAAAAACATTTCATGAAAATATTACACCAAAATAAATCATTTGCAATTCTGGAACACAATGGAGAAGGCTAGGAAGATGATAGGCTTTTATTTTTTATAAAATTGAGTCCTTTCTCAAAACTGAGAAGCATAAGGTACACAAGACCCAAATATTAAGGATGCTGCCAGACAGGATTAGTTCATGTTAATGGGTATTTCTCTGAGGAATTATTTATCATTGGTCCATGTGAGATACGGCATCTGTAATTATTAGCTTCTCTGCCCTAAACCTAAAGTGAAGGCAGAAAATACAAGAAAAAATAACAGTATTCACTGTTCATCAATACACTGAGATACTTTATCCAGTTATTCAGTCTCAATATTACTCCAGTAACATCAAAAGATCCATCCTAAAATAAAGAGGAGCAGAGTATTAAGTCCACTTCAGGAAGAGGGCAAGTTAGTTACCTGTTATTTCAGGCTTTGAAGCATGCCAAAACCAAAAGTCATGAACATTTAAGTACCTTCAGCAGAAGCAATCTAAAAAGTGATATTCTATGAACTTTATGCAAGAGGAAATTATTTTTTTTAGAATGACAGAAAGGGTTTTTACATACTAGAATGGTACAATAACACAGTGACACTTCCTAAATTAACCTTATTTCAGATACTAAATAGACACAAGAAATATCTGCTAATAGCTGATTTCTTTTATGCACTTCATGAATGATCTCGGGGTGGGGCAGGGGGGTGGAGAGGAAATCAATCTCCCAGTGGTTCACTTCTAATCCATTGTACAGGATAGAGTTCATTTTTTTTATAGCAGCCTATATGGTGTTGTGTTTCGGATTTGTGTTGAGAACAGACCAGCTTTTTGGCTATTGCTGTGCAGTACTTGAACAGCATCAAGGATTTCTCTTTTCCCACTCTGCCCTGCCAGCAAGCAGGCCAGCAGTGGGCAAGAAGCTAGAAGACAACACAACCAGGACAGCTGAGCCAGGCAGCCCAAAGGGATATTCCATGCCATAAAATGTTGTCTTGTGTGGGTTTTTTCTTCCTCTTTACCTTGCTTATTAAACAATCTTTAACTTTACATATGAGCTTTCTCACTTTTGCCCTTCCAATTCTCTTCCCCACCTGCTGGGGCAGAAGATGAGGGGAATGAGTGAGCAACTGGGTGAGGGCTTCGGTTCTGGCCAGGGTCAACCCACCACATCCATAAATTCATTAATATTTGCAAGAGCATACAATGCTAAACATTGCAGAAAGTCTATTAATACATAAAATAAGCATGATGGTTTGACTGGGAGAATCCTAAAAATAGACTTCTTAATTTATTGTAGAAATGCATACTATCTCCAAAGTACATTGAAGAATTCTTCTAAAGGCTCTTTTAAACACCATCTGAGCACTGCTTTGCATAACACGGGGACCACTGAAAGTCACACAGTTCATCTCCACTTCATACCAGGCTACTGTATCTAAGAGTGAGTTAGTGTATTGGCATTTCAGAGCCTTCCCAAAACGATCATCTAACATCCATGTGTGAGAAAACGGGGTGGGAAGACTGCCTCAACAACTACAATCTAGAACTAAGGATCTTTCAAAAAAAGTAATTAGAATTTCAGTCCAAGCTTTGTTGATTTGCACAGAAACAACTGCATCTAGGGAAGGAAAAAAAAAGTGAATATTTTTCCATTAACTGTAACTGCTTTACCTGAGGTATATTTTTCTCACAGACCATCGAATGTTGTCTTGTGTCTTTCCACATCAGATCAATATTACAGACTTCTTTATAAGGACAAAGATGAGGTAAAAATAAAAAAAAATTACCTAATAATTGTTTCCTTAAAGTTACCTCCACCTCATCTAATGATATAGCTGTAACCGTATCACTGTTCTGATTTTCTTCTGTTTTCAAGAAAAGAAGTAGCTTAACAAGCACAGCAATCTCTATACCCTTTTCCCGATAAGTAAAAACATAATATGCTAAAGGGATGTTTTCCTCAGTGTCAGCAAAGAAGAGTGACATATCCCCAGCACTTGAGTGTATCTTCAGTTTAATGATCAAATTGTTTCCAAAACATATTTTCATTAAGTAGGAAATTTATTTGAAGATATTAGGAGTGAAAAGACCTTCCAAGTGAGAATAGCCCTTGCAGATACTCTCTAATTTAACACCTGTAATTACAAGACAAAGTCTAAATGCTCCAGCTAAAAGTTAAGCTGCAGAGAAAGTCTAGTTTATATTTATCTGACATTGATTTATGGTTTAGTAGTGCTTTCTTCACCTTTTTCAGTGAACTATACTACGGCACAGGGCTTCAAACCTTTCAGTTCAGTGGGAAAGTCTTATTTGGGGCATGCCCACATTCAGTTGTTTCTAGAGCCCAAAACTTGTGTTTAGCAAACAACTGAAGTTACAAGAGACTGTTAGTCGTTTAAATTAGTAACTTGTTTTATCATTTTACTGGATACTAAATCACTAGAATTGTAACAAATATCACGTAACAGCTTACCCGCAATCTAACTTTGGGTTACACTAACCCAATCTAACTCTTAACAGATTTTAAGGTCTGCCAAGAAAAAAAAAAGTCCACGCTGGTTTTTTGCATAGAGAAACTTGATGGAAAAGCAAGTCTCTTGAGATGACAAGAACTTCGATTCCTCAATTCTTTTCAATCTTAAATTCTCAGGTAAATCTGTCTTTTTGCTAAAGTTTATTTTAATGTAAGCACATCTATAAAATCCTTTACGGAAATAACTCTTTGTTTGGGTATTTAACTTCACATGGCTATTAAAACCATTATGAGAAGCCATAATCTGTTTGTACCTTCCCACCATCACTAATTCATGTTACTGTATAGACCACCATGTATTAGGACTGTTACAATTTTTCTCAAAATTATTTGCTCTTAAGATAGCCAGTGAACAAACAAAACCATAAAATGATGAATTTAACAACAACTTATATAGGAACAAATTCAAGTTAGACTAGCAATGTGTGTTTAGTATTTGGTATATTTGAACATTAATATCTCAATTGCAGAGATTGAAAATGTGTAGATTTATGGGCTACCAAGATTTTAATTTATTTTTTTTCTTCATAAAATGCTTTATAGAACAATAGTGTAGGCAAAGACATTTCTTTCAATAATAATGTTTAAGACTATCAGCATTAAATTGTTCTGCAAATTACATCCACCTCTTGATCAGATTCATTTCCAAAGAGTTTATCTTGGCTAGATTTCAAAATTATTTAGGGATGTAGTAATGTCAAAGGCAAGAAACTCAAAAGAACCTCATGAAATCAAGCAGGCAAAAAAATGGACTTCAGTATACATAAAGGTAAAATAATACAACTAAGTAAAAAAAACCCACAACCTATTCCTGGTACGTTGAACTTGGAACTGGCAATTACAACTCCACAAAGAAACCCTAGAGTCACCACCAAATTGTGGAATCACCATGGAATCATCAGCTTAGTGAGCAGCAACGGAAAAACAAAACATAACAAAACAAAAAAAACCCAAAGCAAAACAGAACAAAAAAACAGGTCACCATTAGGAAGGATACTGAGAGCAAGACAAAGGGGGGGGGGGGGGGGGGGGGGCATTTTGCCACTGCATAAATCCTTGGTGTGCTCACATCCTAAATGTTGTTTGCAGATTTGATCTCTGTACTGCAAGGACATACTAGAGCTAGAGACAGTCCAGAGAAGGGTAATTAAAATGAGGAGGGGGTGGAGCAGCTGCCATGTAGGCAGAGACCTTTCAGTTTGAGCAGGGGAAGATGACTGCAGATTACAAAAATGACAAAGATGGCAGATAACGTGAATGCAGAACTGTTGCTCACTGAATTCCCTGGTATGAGAACTGGGAACACTTGATAGAACTAGTAGGAGATGACATTAAAACAGATACAGCACTTCTCTACCCATCTGGTAATAAACTTCTGGAATCTGGTGCTACAGGAGGCTGCAGAGGCAAGCGGTATCAGCAGCTTCAGAATGGGATAGGCAAATTCATGGGCAAGTCCACAAAGGGTTACTGAAAAAGGAGTATGTGTGTATGTTACGGAGGCTCTCAAATAAACAACCATCAAAAATTAAAAATTTATTACTAACACAATTAACTAGCTCTCTGTAAATTACAGGTTGGAATGTCTGTGAGAGGAGAACAGAACAACTTCCCAGGGTTTAACAACCAAAAACGCATAACAAAGCACAACTCCTTAGGGTTTAACGACAACCCAAAACACTCTATGACCCACCTAACAAGTGAGGGCTCTCAACCTCGAGGACCTGCTTAGGGCAGTGTCCCGACCCAAGGCACCTCAAGGAGTTTCCT
Source organism: Strix aluco (assembly GCF_031877795.1). Taxonomy (NCBI): domain Eukaryota; kingdom Metazoa; phylum Chordata; class Aves; order Strigiformes; family Strigidae; genus Strix; species Strix aluco. The sequence goes on along the minus strand of NC_133931.1, from coordinate 4,707,024 downwards.
TGGGCAGCGTCCTGACCCAAGGGGAGAGTCCTCGACCGCAGCGTGCTGCTCCAGGGGACGAGCTCAAAATGGCTGCCTGAGGGGAGGAGCTCAAAATGACTCCCCCAGGGGACTCCATTTATACCCAGGCTGAATCTGACCTGTAGTCAATAGCGGCTCCCATTGGCCAAAGGCCCCAACTACCATGACGCCCCAAGAACAAAGGCAATCAGGAGCTGCTACACTTCAGCAGCCAAGAAGCCCTGTTTGCATTGGGTGGGTGCACCTGCCACAGTGTACAGCAACTACGGATGCTGAGCAAACACAACAGAAACACCACCACAGTGGCAAGCCTTGCATGCTTTCCCTAAGCGGCATCCCCTGAATGTCCTGTGACTACTGAGCTAGACAGACCACCAGCCCTAGCAGGACATTTCTTAAATTCTTATGTCTTAGTCTTTCTGTGGGAGAATGGGACAGGATGGGACTGAGCCCTCTGTTAACCACAGCATTATGATCTGACTCAAAATTGCAAACTGGACTTAAATCATTAAAGAAACTGTATATATGTGAAACAGCGTTCTGAGCACTGCTGTGGATTCCTGACAAACACAGATTTGCCAAAAAAAACCAAACAACCATAGGAGGATAAAAAGATGCAGTTCAGCCTGGAGGTCCAGTGAGATGCTAGCAACACTGCAATTTAATTAAAACACTTGGAAAACTGGGGGAAAGAGTTAAAGGCAAGGACAGAAAGAAACAAAGTAGAAAGAAAAACCTAACAGACTACAGCTGAAAGGTAAAGCCTGGGTAGGACATAACCAAAACAACTGCTGCTTCTCAAGCTGAGCAGTTGAAAGGAAATATAAATGCAAGAGCAGTTTCCAGCCAGCACAGAAGGATGAGAGCAAAGTACTCCACATCTCTGAATTCAACATACACAAAGGTACACCAAACGCAAGTATGATCAGAGACCTGAAGACAGAAATCTGATGTGCTTCAAGGTAACAAAGCTCTTCAGACTTCTGTAGTAATTTGCACATCTGATTCCTGATGCCTCACCAGCTGACGTATCTATTTCTAGCAGAAAACACAGGACCTCACCATAACTATCAGTTCTAAATGCATAGGCCTTGGCATTCATACATCTTAACTTCTCCAAGTGCAGAAATTCTAGTAAAATCAAAGCTGTGTATTCAGCACTGCAGGGTAACCACTACCTTTTTTTAAAATGAGGAACTGTGGGGTGACTTGTGCACACTAGAATTACAGGGTTAAAAGCACTAATAGTTCATCAGCTCATTGGTAGCGTACCAATATTATTATTAATTTTCTTTTGAGATTGACCAGAAAAACGGCCTCTTTCTAATTTAGAAGACAATCCAGAATATTTTTAATTCAGACCTAGTAGATAGAAATGAACTTGCAGGACTTTATGTTCTTTAAAATATAAATGTATCTAGCAGAGTTTCCTCTAGGGAATTAGCAAGTATCTGTAAAAGGTGGGGGGAAAAAGCTCTAAAATCAAGAACCATTTAACATATACCCTATGAGTGAAAAAAACAGTTAATAAGAATCATACAAAATCATGATCTCAGTCAGCCAGTTTGGGCAGAGAGGAAGAGACTTAAACTGAGAAATCTGGATAGTAAAACCACAGAACCTGACTGGGGCTGCATTACCAACACTCCTCGTTGTTCTACCTTGACAAGGCCATTTGGACTAACTGGAGAAAAGCCTGCCTGCATTCACAACTCTCTACGGAACAAAACCCAACTCTAATTTGAAAGACTTTACAGTTTTGTTTGGCAAAAAAAGGTAAATAGATCTATTTCAGGATATTCACAGTTCTTACAATGGGTTACAGAGTAGATTTTTCATTTGTGGTCTGGCACAGCTAAACAGCTGAGACCACAAGCAGATGTGTTCAAAGACCACAGGAAGAATACAACTAGACAGGTGAATTTATTTCTCTGGGTCTGAATTCCAGAGGTCAGTCACTTCTAAGAAAGATCAGTGAGGTTTTGCTTCATCATACAAGTTCATTCAGCATGTGCTATTGGTGCTCACTACTAGAGCCTAATAACCCGTGAGGCTGGTAAGAACGCCTGGCACACTCTTCTCAGCGCTTCAGATTTGAAAACATCAGTGTTACATTTGCCCCCGAGTGGATCAAATAGTTGGGTTATCAAAGCTTTTAGAGTGCACCCCCCCAACTGAGACATAACAAGCCTCTGACAAGAGCTGACTGGAGACTTATCAAAGCTTTTAGAGACTTATCAAAGCCTCTGACAAGAGCTGACTGGAGACAGAGGATGGAAAGGTAACCTTTTGCACATATCATTCTAAAAAAAGTGTTAGACCATCTGACCTGGTGAGGGACAATATAAGGTGACACAGAGTTGACCTTAACAGAATACATGTGATGTCCAACCTACAGATACCACAACCCAGTAGACTGAGCAGTGCAATGAGACATTAAAAGACAGACATGTTTATTGTGGCAGCATGACAAGTCCCTTTCGCTGATTTGCCTCAGGATCTGTTCCATAACACATGGCTGCTAAAGGACTTGAAAACCCTGCAATGTCCTTTATGAACTGCACAGGGTAAGCTGCAATTTCTGCTCATTTATCTGAGGGCCAGAGTGGACAAACTAAAGAGCTGCACCTGAAGAAACAGAAGAGAGGAAGTAAGAGAAGGCAAGTTTGAAAGCCTTATCTCCAGAGGTTCTCATTAACAAGACACCATGGAAAACCATGCCAGAGAAGTGGGCTTCCTCAAGAAAAGTGACCGGCTATAGCTAACATAAAGGAGGGAGGTCAGGGCACCACACCGCAACAGCTAATCCCATCCAGTAATTTAAAAAAAAAAAAAAAAAAAAGAGAATGTTTGCCATGTACAGCATTCATCTTTGTGCTAAAAGTAGTGGCCCCAGAAACAGAAGGTAAGGAAATGGAAGTCAGACAGGCAGGCATGCAACAGCTGCAAAAGATTTATGAGCAACTGCCAAGACTAAAAGAACCAAAGCAAATCAGGTGAAACGAAGGATGATTGAAAGCTCTTCGTATTTGGCTGAAATTGGACAACAACTTCTCATGGGCTCCCTAGTTGACAGGCAAGCTGTGGTCATGGCAGATGAAGATGCCTAACAGCTTTCAAGGAGACCTTGAGCAGTTTAAATCACAGGCACATTTCAGCTGAGGAGTAGTAAAGAACATCCAAGGGACAACTTCTTAATGCACTACAGATAGTTCATAAGCATCTGCATATGCTCTCAACTTGATACATAATACCAAGTTAAGAGTCTGTGTTGCTATTAGAGGTGGTTTAATGTCATATCCACTTTATTTCCATGCATGTAGTATTCACTGACCAAACTGAGCTGCTGACATTACAAATCTTTAGTTCCCTGTTGATCAGCAGAATCCCATGTCACATGTCACACTTCATTGCAAACACTCTCTATAGAGAAAGAAAATGAAGGGTGAAGTGAAATTAAAGTTTTACTGAACTCATAGCTGAGTGTATCAACTTTTCTCCTTTTTCCCCAGTTTTTAACCAAAGTTGTAACTGAGAGATGATGGTTTTAAAGTTGACAGGAGACTCTTTTTCAAAATTCTGAACCAATTAACTGTGTAACTTATTGTACTAAGAGTCCCATTAACATCTGATTCAGAGGCCCATATATTCCACCATTTAATACATTTCATTACATAAGCTTCACCATTTAATATACGTGCTGTATTTGATCTTTACATACATACAGCACCTAGCACAGTAGGAGCACATTGGAATTACTGAAATAAGAACAATAAGATCATAATTTTCAGCTTCTAAAATTATTCTCGGTAACAAGTCTCAGACAGAAAATCTATTCTTAGATGATTGGCAACTCCTATACTCTCAGGTTGCAGAGAAGAGACTACTCTGTTGAAAAAAAAAAAATCAAGAGCTCAAATACTGAAATGAACAAAAATCACCAGGTATCACATTGCATTTTAATACTCTGGCACCGACAGAATAAAACCTGCAATAAAATATGGTATTTCTACTGTGAGTAAAGATTTTCTTGCTTGTCATTGTAGTTCTTCTGTTAATATCATTTTCAGAACGATGCCTCAGAGGACAAACCAAAAATGATAAAACACATCACAAAACAAAAGCAAGATTCACCTATCAGACTACTTTTTAATACTAGTATGTACAGAGTATTTTAAGAAAAATAACTGGAAGCAGATGTACTGTATTTCTTCCATACCTTCAATTATTCTTTTAACTCCTAATAGCCTATTTTATTTATTGCCTTGGTTTTTTAAGTCTTTTATCCCATTTTTTCTTATTGCTCACTGAATGAGATAGAAGTGGGCTTATTTACTTCCACTCTCTCAAGCAGGATGACATTGCTGCTAATGGTAATTTATTTAATTAACTAATCGCTGTATTTAGACATAAGGAGAAAATAACTTAGACCTAAGACACTTGCTTTTTACTAGTTACTGTCTCAGGATTTTTTTTTTCCAAGTAAGATTAAAATGAAATCTAGATTTCCAAAAACCAGCTGACCCTTTGACACATGGATAGTTCTACAATGTCTTCAATTTTCTTTCTACATTTTATTACATTCTCTTTCACTTCTATATTCCTACAATAAAATCAACTGAATGATTGCAGTTCTGTAACAGGGATTATGATATTTATTCTAAACTGACCTAAAAGAAGTGTAATACAACTTAGTCCCCCTTTTATCAGAGAAAGACTGATCATTATTATTTCTAAATATAAATCAGCATACACACCCTTAGTGTTGACTGTTTTTGCTGTAACCTCTAGTTTCTCCAGTGGTTCTGTTCCAATATTTTCTAACTTAATGATGAGCTGTTGGGTCTCTCCATTGTACAGCTGGACGGACACATTAGTGGAGATTTCATCCCCTGAAGAAGGCTGAAGCGTATGAGCAGACCTACCAAATGTGACACAGAGACAAACAAAATGTTATGATAAAATGTTAAAAGCCTGTCCAAGTTACTGTATTCTATTAACTATTCTTTGAAGACTCAGCAACTACTGCTCTGCAATCTTGAAGATAAATCATTTTCCATTCTCATTTTAACCAGAGTCATTTTTCATAACCATTGAGGACAAACATTAGTATTTTATGCATAAGACAAGTCAGATTTCAAACACTATGAAATACGTATTCCTAATTGTGAAAGCTTGTTTAAAATTTCTGCAAAAACTGTAAGAAAGCAAAAAGAGAAAAAAAGAAAGAGCAGGTTATTAGAATGAGCTAACTTGAAAGAAGTGGTATCTGATCTACCGAGTGTTTGAACACTAGGGTTGAGTAACAATGAGTATCAAGAGCTGAATGTAAAAAACAAAAAAGTAATACAAAATAAAGTTGAGGAGAACAAGAAGTTGAGCGCTACATAGGAGAAACCAGGGTGAGAGTCCTCTGCAAGATCCTGAAGTCCATGCTGCACTCTGATCACCCCATAAAAATTACAAAAGTGAGAATAAAGTAAACTGGCAGAAGAAACCTCCGAAGAGATGAAACCTTGTACTCACAAGTGAGGATATATTATCTTTTATTGTTAGGCATTCCCTAACTCCACCAACATACAATATATATGGAATGAAGACAGAAACACCTTTAATGACAGATAGGCAGCACTAATTGTTTTATACAGCTGTTCACTCAGAAACTGTTTTCTTAAGGGATCATAAACAGTATCCGAAATATGAGGTAAAATATACTTACAGCAATATATTGAAAAATAACTTAGAAATGAAACAAAAATTATTCTACGAGTTGTAAGTGCTAGGGAAAATGCTAAAGCTTCAGAAACATTAAAATTTATTTAAATGAGTATCAAGCATTTCATTTAAAGTAAAAAAATGTGTCAAACCAGTCAATTATTGAAATAGCAGATATCCACAGTGCTATGACAACACATCATGGATAAAGGAGCATTGAGCAGTAACCTTGACCTTTTCTAGGAAGAACTAATACAGGAGTTCAGAGAATGCAGTTTTAGTGGACAGCTGAGGGCATAAACCTCACGGGAGGGGATCCTGGAAGAAATTCTCTGTGTGAAAGGTTAAACAGTGAATATAAATGAACTCTTTAGAACATGAACGAGGGAAGGAGGATCGCAGAACAAGACAGATGGGCAGAGGTTCAATTTCTGACTGTATTTTTCATGCTAATGCAAAGTGGTCAGAAGGATACAAGGGCAAAAGCTACTGAAATTAATGACCAGTAAATCTGTCGGTAAACTCAGGTTCAGTAACTTCTTTTGGAAGGTATTTCTGCTATCCTTCCTTTTTATCCTATCCTTCCTTAGCACAAGATAAGCAGCCTCCACAAACAAGAGCAGATTTTAGTCTTTCAGAATGCATCTATGGCAACAAGTACTTAAAACACATATATTTGATAATTTAAAATTTACTGTCATGTATCATTATCATTGCAGTGCTCTGAAGTTTGGGCATTTGGAATGACAGGAAAAAATTTCCTTTCTCCCCTCATATTTAGACAAAAGTATCAAGGAATTGCATACTAACAAATCAAACAAATGGTAATTTCAATTACTGTATCAATGTACATCTGAAACCTAAGCCCAAGCTAATTCAGCTTACACATCCTTTTCTGTAACACAGCTTCTTAAATTAAAAACCATCTCAACTGTTTAAGTACTGTATAGCCATCAGTTTTGTTCTGAACTTGCAGGACCTCAGAACTGAGGCTTGACATGGGGATATTGGTAGATGAAAAATTAGGTATGAGACAGAAACATGCACTCCCAGCCCAGAAATCCAACCGTCTCCTGGGCTGCATCCAGAGATGTGTGGCCAGCAGGTCGAGGGAGGGGATTCTCCCCCTCTACTCCGCTGTTGTGAGACACACCCCCCCTGCAGTGCTGTGTCCAGCTCTGGGGGCACCAACATCAGAAGGACACGGACCTGCTTGAGTGGGGCCAGAGGAGGCCACAAAGCTGATCAGGGGTCTGGAGCACCTCCCCTGTGAGGACAGGCTGAGAGAGTTGGGGTTGTTCAGCTGGAAAGAGAAGGCTCCAGGGAGACCTTAGAGTGGCCTCCCAATACTTAAAGGGGCTACAGGAAAGATGGGGAGGGACTCTTGATCAGGGAGTGCAGTGATAGGAGGAAGGGTAACAGTTTTAAACTGAAAGAGGGTAGATTTAGATTAGATATAAGGAGAAAATTCTTCCCTGTGAGGGTGGTGCGACACTGGCACAGGTTGCCCAGAGAAGCTGTGGCTGCCCCCTCCCTGGCAGTGTTCAAGGCCAGGTTGGACGGGGCTTTGAGCAACCTGGTCTAGTGGCAGGTGTCCCTGCCCATGGCAGGGGGGTGGGACTAGATGAGCTTTAAGGTCCCTTCTGACCCAAACCATTCTATGATTCTGTGCTTGCTCTGATCTCGTCCTGACCTGCCTGGAACTTTGGTCTGACTTTCTGTAGCTGCAATTTTTCTTCTGACCTGGTGGCTACACCTGATTTGCTTTATTTCTGTTACCTCTCTTCAGCACAACCATAGTCTTATACAGACAGTAGTAAAAAGTGGTTGTTCTAGGTAGAATGAGATATTTATGACTAACACAGTGACACTGTGTAGAGACACACAGGTCTGGTATGATAGCAGAGGCACTGCAAAGTGGATACACTGGATGCAGCAAAAAGTAGTACTGGTGTGAGATGGTAACAGATGGGGCACATGCTCAGCACCGGAGACCTCACTGCTATAAACAATTCACTAACAGTCAAAGAAATGCAGAGATGGAACGGGGCAAAAAGAGCTTTCGGGGATAAAAAAGAAAACAAGGGTTTAATATAAAAAAACACCACGTATATTAAATTTGAATGCAATGTAGCACTTGAGTGAAGAACGAACAAGGCGTAAAAATGTGTTAGCAAACAAAAATGGCTTCAAGTGCTTTCTAGAGTGAAAAAAAAAAAAATCAACATCATATTCCACTCAATGAAGGTCTCCAGATGCTGACAACTCACTGTACCACCAGACTGAGAAGGCCAACCTTAGGACCCAGAGGAGCAGTAGGAGGGCAAGCATAACAGCAGGAAAACAAGTAGAAAATAGGAAGTGTGTGTATAGCAGTTTTAAGTTTATTATTAATAGTGATACTTCTTCTATATAGAGTATTTCTCTCCTTTTTCTATCTTCTCTAATAATTGCATCTGGACTAATAACAGTTTAATACAGGAATTATTAAGATACAAACAGTAAATTCTTGGCTTTATACATAAAGTGTCTTTCCTCTTTGCCTGTAAGCATGATTTTGAGCATAACACTTTGTAATATACTGAAATAATTCTGCAAAGTCCTCATCAAGAAAGCAACCTATAATGCTTGTCACACTGGCATGAAGCTTCAAATATTTCTGGTTCTTGTGGAAATGAATGATTTTTTTCCATATAAGTTTCTCCCCATTTTATTTATAAATTTATCATTTTCTTCCAGCAATTTTCTTATTTTATAGGCTTTTTCATGATGATTGATTTACTCAGTAGTGTATTATTTTTATGTAAAATATATACGATACACAAAAAAGTATGCACAAATATATATAAAAATACATATAATGATGAAAATACACACTAACAAAGTCATTCTCAACCCACAGCAAGCTTCATGAGTGCACCCTCAGTAAGTTTGCAGATGACACCAAGTTGGGCAGGAGTCTTGACCTGCTTGAGGGTAGGGAGGCTCTACAGAGAGATCTGGGCAGGCTGGATCAACAGGCCAAGGCCAATTGTATGAGGTTCAACAAGGCTCAGTGCTGGGTCCTGCACTTGGGTCACACCAACCCCACGCAACACTACAGGCTTGGGGAAGAGTGGCTGGAAAGCTGCCCGGCGGAAAAAGGAGCTGGGGCTGTTGGTCGACAGATGGCTGAATATGAGCCGGCAGTGTGCCCAGATGGCCAAGAAGGCCAACAGCATCCTGGCTTGTATCAGAAATATTGTGGCCAGCAGGACTAAGGCAGTGATCATCCCCCTGTACTCGGCACTGGTGAGGCCACACCTCGATTACTGGGTTCAGTTTTGGGCCCCTCACTATAAGAAAGACACTGAGGTGCTGGAGCGTGTCTAGAGAAGGGCAACAAAGCTGGTGAGCTAGAGCACTAGAGCACAAGTCCTGTAAGGAGCGGCTGAGGGAAATGGGGGTGTTTAGCCTGGAGAAAAGGAGGCTCAGGGGAGACCTTATCACTCCCTACAGCTACCTGAAAGTCTCTTCTCCCAAGTAACAAGAAATAGGACAAGAGGAAATGGCCTCAAGTTGCAACAGGGGAGGTTTAGATTGGATATTAGGAAAAATTTCTTCACTGAAAGGGTTGTCAAGCCCTGGAACAGGCTGCCCCGGGAAGTGGTTGAGTCACCATTGCTGGAGGTATTTAAAAGACGTGTAGATGTGGTGCTTAGGGACATGGTTTAGGGGCGGACTTGGCAGTGTTAGGTTTATGGTAGGACTCGATGACCTTAAAGGTCTTTTCCAACCTAAATAATTCTGTGATTCCATTACAACTTCTGTTAAATCGAGCTCATTAAATTGACCCTCCATAACACAGATCAATAATAAAATGTTTACAGTTCTAAAAAGATGTTATGGTATGCCTAGAAAGGCCTGGAATTATTCTTGGCAAGGCAACTATCACACCCAAATTACTATTAGAGCAATCAACTTTTGAAGAAGTTCTGAAAAGCTACATATCTTTGACTTTTCAAACTAATCTTGTCCTACAGTTTCACTGACAAAGAAGTCAATAAATACGGTATAAGATTATCTCAAATACTTCAAAATAAATAAATTCGGTGAAAAATGAAGAAACGTCAGCTCAGCTCCAGTAGAAGGAGCTATAAAAATTAATGTGCTGATGGGTGTCAAAGGAAATGTAAATGTAAAGCAAATCAGCAAGATACAAGGAGAGAAATTGAATTCAGATTTTATCCTGCTGTCTGTAAATTATGAGTGTTCTTTCTTCCAGTTCTTCACCGTGTCTTTTAAAAGTACCATCATCCTCCAGATAACCCAAAGGATAAAACAGAGTTGACAAGAGTCACATGAGGCAATTTGCTGCTATAGAGGCTGGGAGAAGGAGTAAGTGATGGGAAACAGGGACCTCTCTGGCATACTACAAAGTAGCCAGAAGGGCATCTGAATTCCCAGGGTGTTACAGGAACTGAGAATGAGTACTGAAACTAAAGCGTCTGAAGAAACGAAGGGTAAATTTAACACCAATGAAAAAGTAAAAACACATCAATATACAAAGAAAATCCTGTTAACGTTCCACGTTATCAGCTGAACATATATCCAAAAAGAGCAGATATTATGCTCGTTTAAGAATATTTGCAATTCCCTCTGTATTTCAAACCCATCATGTTCTTTAATATATTCATAACTTTGGCTAACCAATAGTAATTTTGATTACAGCTAAACCATACAGACTCCATATCTAGCAGACTTTTTATAGGGAATTTACCAACATGTAACTGAATTGCTGCATTTTATTATTTTGCTGTCTTCATCAGGATATTACTTTTATATCTTTGTAATATAATGCCATAAACACAGCCCATTCCACATTAGAAAACTGGAATTCGGTATGGAAATATCAGAACCAAACTGGTTCCTTTGCTTTACTAAGTAAACCATAGTGAAGAACACAACCAAAAAAAAATTTCATATATATACACACATATGTATCTGTGTCATATGATACTGATGATCACCCTACTAAGGATCATAAACGGAGCTGAGATCTTCCAATCAACAGAACAATCCCTGTGGTACTTGAGATATCAAGGTAGTAAATAACAAAAGGCTGCTTCCTGATCCATAGCTAAAAGGATTAGCAAAAAAAAGGAAAACTAAAACTCCATACTTTTTACAGCTATCTGCAAAATGGTAGATGGATGGTATCTGAGATATAGTGATCAACACACACCTTAGTGTAGGTGAATCCTCTTGAAACTTGAAAAGTTCCAAAAATTGAATTGAATCAGTGTCTTACCAGCTCTCTCTAAAATTGTGGAATTAGTCAGTCACGTTCTTCACTAAAAAAAAAGCTCAAAAAACCCCCCCACAAAAGACCCACACTACTACTGTGTCCTTTTGGTAAGTGTATAAGGAAGTTATTTTAGTTGATTCTTCCTGTACCTCTTAAACATATTGTTTGTGTAGTATGGTATCAAGTTTGAGCACCTCCTGAACAATGGAAATACTGATACATTGGAGCAGGTCCAGAAGAGGGCTATCAAAATGATTAGGAGGCTACAGCACATGACATATGAGGACAGGTTCAAAGAGCTGGGTTTGTTCAGTTTCAAAAAAGAAGAGAGGGTAATTTTTACTGCTGTGAGTGTGGGTCAAGACATTGAAACTGATTTCCCACAGAGATGATGGAAACACCACCCATGAAGATAATTAAAACTTAACTAGATCATGCCCTGAGTAACCTGATCTAACATTTCAGTCATATCACTTGTCAAAGCTGGCCCTGCTTGGAGGAAGATCCTGGACCAGATGACCTCCAGAGGTGTCCTTTCCAACCTACACTATTCCATAGATTACCTCTTCACTTCAGGATTTTATGAATCTTTAACCTTTAAAGGATTCAGTCTTTTAAAAGTATGAGTTCAATAATGAATAACCATTACACTCCCTCAGTTAATTAAATCCCAAAATATTTGCTATGAAATTCCAGTTTCAAGCAGTAAAACAAAAAACTTATATTCTAAAGTACATAGCACAGATACAGCTTATGTCTTATTTTACTAAAGCACTGATTATATACTGAGATGAAGGAGCTTTTATTCAGCATATGACTAATGCTTAAATACGACCAAATAAAACCATCATTTAATTGAGTTTCTCACCTTGGAAGGGAAGTACTGATCTGCAGCCTTGGCAAAGCTGGAATGACTTCAACAGTACAGCCATTGGTCTTCACTCCTGGAAGATTGTCCAGAAGGCAATCACTGAAGACTCCAAAAACTGAAGTATGGTAACCTGATTTTTAGAAGAAAACACCAGTATGTTGTGAATTTTCTGTTTTCTGATAGTTATAAAAGGACTAAGCTTACTAGTCAGATCTTGCCAATATTTCTGCAACCTAAAACAGTCTTCTCTACAGGAGAATCTTCTCAGGACATAAAATATGTAAAATGTTTTTAAACCCCCTAAATAATAACATTTATAACTACATGACAACATACAAGCAACACACATGTATGCCTTTGTATCTGTGACATGTAAAATTTTTAAAAAATTAAAGAAGAGTCCATGATTTCTACCATGCATTGGGGTAAGTTCTGTAGAATCCTTTACAAGATCAACATCACAAGTCATAGTAGAGACCACCATTTTATACTACATCACCTAATCTACTGGTGCATATAAAACTTGTCACCCTTCAACATATGTTAACAGTTCCCTACTTTCTCAAAAAAAAATGTTTATAGAAAAGAGTCTTGACTGTACCCAGAAGCTAAGGAAAAACGAATTCTAAAGGAAATTAATTAGGGGGGAAAAAAAAAGTATATATGCATACACACACCAACACCTACCATAAAAGACCACAGCTTATCACAGAATCATCTAGGTTGGAAAGGACCTTGAAGATCATCCAGTCCAACCGTTAACAAAACACTGACAGTTCTCAATTCCACCAGATCCCTCAGTGCTGGGTCAACCCGACTCTTCAACCCCTCCAGGGACGGGGACTCCACCACCTCCCTGGGCAGCCCATTCCAATGCCTAACAACCCGTTCTGTAAAGAAATGCTTCCTAAGAGCCAGTCTAAACCTTCCCTGGCGCAACTTGAGGCCATTCCCTCTTGTCCTATCGTTCATTACTTGGTTAAAGAGACTCATCCCCAGCTCTCTGCACCCTCCTTTCAGGTAGTTGTAGAGGGCGATGAGGTCTCCCCTGAGCCTCCTTTTCTCCAGACTAAACAACCCCAGTTCCCTCAGCCGCTCCCCATCACACCTGTGCTCCAGACCCTGCACCAGCTTCGTTGCCCTTCTCTGGACACACTCGAGTCATTCAATGGCCTTTTTGTAGTGAGGGGCCCAAAACTGAACACAGTCATCGAGGTGCGGCCTCACCAGTGCCGAGCACAGGGGTAAGATCCCTTCCCTGTCCCTGCTGGCCACGCTATTGATGCTACAAGCCAGGATGCCATTGGCCTTCTTGGTCACCTGGGCACACTGCTGGCTCCTGTTCAGCTGGCTGTCAATCAACACCCCGGTCCTCTAAAAGTTCAGTTTAGTAGTAAAGTAGCTTTACATTGACCCCTTACCAGGCAATATATATAAGCTGTATCTGAAGGAAAACTTGATACATTGACACACAAACAGCCACCAAGTACAGAAATCAACTCCTCTACTCGCAATACATTTTTAGTATGTGAAATTAAAAGCAGACAACTACAGCACAAATGTTCTGAATGCTTTGATGCTATTCTCTATTTACTGAAATAGTTTCTGGGGAAAAAAAAAAAAGATCAGATGAAGAATCGTTTTATGAGCAGACAGAAAAGCACTTAAGAAAAACTTGGTGAGAAAAAAGTTTCTTCAAGTTCCAAGTTATCTTCTTTTGGGGTTCTTTTGCTCTAACTCTGTACTCCAGGAACACATACCTAAAATTGTGTGTTGGTAAGATGATTCAGTCCTACTGTGTGGTGAATCTATCATCTTCACATGTATCTACTTTTCTAGGAGACTGATCTGCTCATCTTCTACAAAAGCTCTTTAATTCTCTTTACTTACTACAAACATGATTTTTTAGGCTTATTAATGAAATGATATCTCAACTGCAACAGACTACACACATTGGCTCAATTGTTCCTACAGAAGCAATCTGCAAAAATTTCTGTAATCTTATATGAACACAATTAATTAAGAACGAACTGCAAGATTATCTTCTGCATTCTCATGAAAAACTTCAAGTAATCCTCCTCAGAAGCTTTCCAAATGAAAGCATTAATAAAGGAGAGTTTGAGTTTATTATCCTTTTCCTCTCATACATGAGATATGGTAAATATGTGTTCATTACTGCTGTTGCAACCAAGTGATTCGTCAGGCTATGTTTTTAATGAAGTCTAGTACAAAAAACATCCCTTTTTTTTGTTCCATTTTGTTTTTTCTTTTACTTACTGAGGAGAATTCAGAGTGGCAAATATATATGTGGCATACAAACTTATGTAATGCACAGAGATGTAAAACACATGGTTGTTTTGCTAGGAAAAGAGTGAGTGAAGAAATCCCTTACCGTTGACCGTGATCTGTCCAGTAGTTTGAGGAACACCAACAAGAGTTACCGGATAGAGACCAGATTCTGCAGGTAGAGAAAGAGCTGCAGGAAGAGATTCGAATTCTACGCCTGTTGTCAAGAGACCCTGAAAAAGTCATATTACAGAGATAAATCCATTTATGATGTACACTTACATTTTTATGATATATACTCATATTTTAATCCCTTGCATTACATCACCCAAACTTTTACGATTTATTCCAATTTGCTCATAGCAGTTGCTTTGGTTTTTAAGTTCCAGTGACTGAAGCATGCATCTAGAATTATGGCAAGATTTGTATTCAACAGTAAAACATGTTTCAGGATCTGAGGTGGGAACAATGTTTGAAAAAACTAATAAAAATTTATACCCAAGCACAATAAAAACAATGAATTATATAATCTGCATGGTGTTGTTTTGTGCCTACATTGAATTGTACCTGTGACCTTACTTATGTATTTGCTTATATATGGGCCAGTGGAAATCAAACATCAATAGCGGCCCCTGCTTAGCTTTAATTAAAGATCCTGACCAGAAAATACTTATCTATGGGGAGAAAAAATTTCTAGTATTTACAGATAAGAGAGCAAGTCTAGCCTTAGTCCAAACTAAACATTTCAGTGAGCTGGAATAAGGCATTCATTTTGCTAAACTGATCCCCTATCAAGCCTAGATGCCTGCAGTTAGACTGTATGATTTACTTAGTGTCAGAGACATCTTTTAGCATCCTAAATTTAAAACATGGGACAAAATAAGCAGTGAAGCAAAAAAAAATTATTTAGCAAACTTTTAAACACAGCATTATTGTCCTTAGTAGACTGTTTTGGGGTTTTTTTTAAGCTTGGTTAATGAATTTAAGATGCCTGAACACAGAACATGCTGTTACAATTAAGAAATTTAATTTTGTAAAGCACACAAGTCTAAGTTACCATCTGCTTTTCTATACAGATAGATTTTTATTTTTATTTTTTAATAAAGATGCTATCCAAATATCTCCATCAATTAATGTCGTAAGTACAACTCAGCTCCATGAGGATGCTTCAAAGGAACTCAAAACTTTGTGAAAGAGGTACATAATATTTTTGTAAAGACAAATGAAAAAACTCATGGTTTGAGCCACAGAAAACCACAAAGAGACTGAAGACTGAAAAGGAATTTAAGAAGCAGCAACATTATCTGCACAGTGCCAGAATACCAGCATTGTCTCCATCTGAAAACATCGGTGACTGCCTAGTTTTTAATTCAATTGGGTTTTGAATGGTGCACCTCTAATGCTCATGTCAGCTGTAAAAGGCAGACTAGCCCTCTTATGTTTCTAATTCTCAATTAGAAATTAGGAAAATTGATACTTGTATAACAAGAAACACAAATGGCACCACCATAATTACCCAACCAATGACTGAAACTTGACCTGTCATGTACATTAAATCTTTAATGGCCTGATTTGCATTGGGACTAACCATCAGCAAGTCTTCTTCAAGTAATTCCTAGATATTAACCAAAATGAAGGCACTAAATTAAAAGCCATTATCAGAATTTCCTCCCTCCTCAGAAGGCAGCGTGCCTTCTGGAAAATTAATGAGCAACTATCTTTTATGTAGATGCTACATAACTAAATTAATGCTTTTCACCTAAGATTTTTAACAGCAACGTCCTAAATACACCAGAAGCTCAAGAAAGCAAACTGAACAGGTTTGTCAGTTCTTGGTTTCTCTTCCACTGAAGATCTGAAGTCATCAAGATTGTAATATACCCAAAAGCCATAAAATCCTTTGGTTCTAGAAATTACTTCCTTATAGACTTGACACTATTAAGACAATACCTAATTCAATCAAAGCTACACTTGCTTTGTGTAAAAGAGCGTTGGAGAACTCTATCCATAATATTGCACAAAATTCAATTTCATCATTTTACTTGAGTTATAAGAAAATACTGTGTCAAACCCTCACTTCTACTGAATTTTAGTTTGCCCCCAGTTTCACACGGAGACTTCAGCTGTCAGAAACAATTCACAAAAACATAAGTAAAACTTAATTCTGTCTTCCTATACATTCACCACCCAGTGTATCAGAGCACTGACGCTTTTCGATTCCCACTTCATAAACACCACCCTGGTCACTCTTTTCAAATAGGTACCTTTACGTACCTGGGAGCTTAAACAGGACTTGTTTGCACTCTTGGTGAAATATTCCTTGCAATATTTCAGAATAAGGAAAGTAAAATATTTATTGCAATAACTAGCCAATGCAAACTAATTTTAGATATGATGAAACATAATTGATTGCAAATGACTGAACACGAATCCTTCCACAGTGGGATTCATCCCACAGAAATGGGGTGAACATTCACACTTTAATACTCACTTTGCCTCAGTCTTCATCATAATCATTCTGCTTTTGCTTTGGCTGAAGCAAATGTTAGAGCACAAACAAAAGGTGACCCTATACACACTCCAAAACTCACTTTTAAAACAGGTACAGAAGGCTTTGTAAGATTATTTCAGTCCCAAAAGCACTGAACTATCGCTTGGCCAAATATTCAAATGTATTTGAATTACTCAGAATTCACCTCAATTAAATACTTTCATCCAAGGCCTTGAAGTCCTGAAAAATCAATGACAAAAAAAACCACCCCCAATGTCATGTTTAGTATCAGCTATAGCAAAAGTAAGAAAACAGAATTGACAGGGATCCCTACATATTATCTAACCCATCTCCCTACGCTGAAGCAGTGCCAACTCCACATTAACCATTCCAAGCATGCTTATCGAGGGAGTTTTGGAATTTCCCTCAGTGGTAGTGTCTAAGAGGGGATTAGGTAACATAATGCAGTGGTTAAACTGGAAAACCTTTCCAGTTCAAACTCTCTCCTAAAAATTACACTGGAATTAACTTTCAACAACTAACACGCAGCACTACTTTTCCATTCCTAGCTAACTCCCCTAAGTAGCCAGTATATCAAATGCCTATAAACATATACAAAACACCAAGAAATGACAAAACCTTTGCAAAACTATAATCAGGTCACTCTCCTTAAATATGGAAAGCTCCTCATTAAGACATGGTCCTAATTAGCCCACTATTCCTTGGGGCAAGGGGGACATGGAAGCAATGAGTAAATAAAGATTTCTCCCATGTTCTTACTCCTCTACTTCACATTTTTAATACAGCTGGATGTCAGGACATACATTTATACATTCATTTCAGTTCCTGCAGTATAACCAGTCTTGTGCTTTTACTTAATATGAATTAGTCCCCCATCCCAGCAATTAGACATCCTCCACTATCAAGCTGGATTGAGGGAGTGCATGGGAAGACATTTCCCTGAAAGCCTTTTAGGGTCCTGTAAAGGAAAAGATAACCTCAAACAGGACCATAAAACAGCATAGCCTCAAAAAAATGCATCTACAGCAGCAACACGTGCATATATAGGCTGCCATATGACCTGAAGTTGCCAGCTGAAATGTCACCACCCAGTTAGAGTTCTGATCTATGACACCTATGAGCGACCTCGTTGCAGGTAATTGAGGTTTGGAATGGATCAGAGCCAAGTAACCCTGGAGAAAGTAAACATCACAACCACAGAGGGAAAAAAATAGGGAAATTAACTGAGAAAAATTAAATAAATCTATGGTAATATTTTTAAAGGGTAATGGTCAAGGATCACGAAAAGCAATGCTCACAACCCAGCTGTCAGAGAACGCATCATCCTCGCCAAAGGATTTAAACTGAGTATATTAACAGCAGAAGAAATCCAGGCAAAATCAAAATAAATAGAGACAGTAGTAGACAAAAAGGCATGTGAATGCATTTAGGGTACAATCACCCAAAATATGCATGTACTTATGGACAAGAAGGAAAACTTACTATTAAGAGAAATTGATAGTGTTAAAATTATTTAATACCAGCATTAAAACGATTTAACAGAAAGGAATTCCAGCCAGTAAGTCAGCTTCATCAGGGGCCCAACTTAAATGCCTCTACACAAACGCATGTAGCATGGGGAATAAACAAGAGGAGCTAGAGACATGCACCATGCCTGCAGGGCTATGACCTTACTGGTATCACAGACACATGGTGGGATGGCTCCTATGAGTGGAGCGTTGCAATGGAAGGACACGGGCTCTTTAGGAAGGACAGGAAGGGTCACCCTCTATGTCAATGACCAGCTGGAGTGCATGGAGCTCTGCCTGGGGATGGATGAGGAGCAACCAAGAGCTTATGGGTCAGGATTAAAGGGAGAGAAATGACAGGTGATGTTATAGTAGGGGTCTGCTACAGGCCACCCAATGAAGGAACACTGAGCAGACAAGGCGCTCTATGGACAGATGGGAGCAGCCTCACATTCACAAGCCCTGGTCCTCATGGGAGACTTCAACCACCCCAATGTCTGTTGGATGGACAACAGAGGGCATAAGCAATTCAGGAGGTTCCTGGAATGCATTGATAACAACTTCCTTCTCCAAGTGATAGAGGAGCCAGTGAGGAGAGGTGCTATACTGGATCCTGTTCTCACCAACAAGGAGGGGCTGGTGAGGAAGTGAAGCCCAAGGGCAGCCTTGGCTGCAGTGACCATGAAATGGTGGAGTTCAAGATCCTTAGGGCAGTGAGGAGGGTGCACAGAAAGCTCACTACCCTGGACTTCAGAAGAGCAGACTTTGACCTCTTCAGGGATCTGCTTGGCAGAGTAACATGGGATAAAGCCCTGGAGGGAAGAGGGGCCCAAGAAAGCTGCTCAGTATTCCAGGATCACCTCCTCCAAGCTCAGAAGCAATGCATCCCGACAAAGAGGAAGTCAGGCAAAAACACCAGGAGGCCCGCATGGATGGATAAGGGGCTCCTGGACAAGATGAATCACAAAAAGGAAGCCCACAGAGGGTGGAAGCAAGGACAGGTAGCCTGGGAGGAATACAGAGAAGCTGTCCAAATGGCCAGGGAACAGCTTAGGAAAGACAAAGCCCTGATAGAACCAAACCTGGCCAGGGACATCAAGGGCAACAAGAAAAGCTCCTACAGGTACGTCAGTGATAAAAGGAAGACTAGGGACAATGTGGGCCCTCTCCACAAGGAAACGGCAGACCTGGTTACCTGGGATATGGAGAAGGCTGAGGTACTCAATGACTTCTTTGCCTCAGTCTTCACCAGCAAGTGCTCCAGCCACACCACCCAAGTCACAGCAGGCAAAGGCGGGGATGGGGAGAATGAAGAACTGCCCACCATAAGATCAGGTTTGAGACCATCTAAAGGACCTGAAGGTGCAGGAGTCTGTGGGACCTGATGAGATGCATCCACTAAGCCACCTGATGAGATACATCCACGCTAAGCCACTATCCATCATATTTGAGAAGTCGTGGCAGTCTGGTGAAGTTCCAACTGACAGGAAAAGGGAAACATAACCCCCATTTTTAAAAAGGGAAAAAAGGAAGACCCAGGGAACTACAGGCCAGTCAGTCTCACCACTGTGCCCAGCAAGATCATGGAGCAGATCCTCCTGGAAACTATGCTAAGGCACATGTAAAATAAGGAGGTGATTGGTGACAGCCAACATGGCTTCACTAAGGGCAAATCGTACCTGACAAATCTGGTGGCCTCCTACAATGGGGTTACAGCGCTGGTGGACAAGGGAAGAGCAACAGATGCCATCTACCTGGCCTTGTGCAAAGCATTTGACACTGCCCAACACGACATCCTTGTCTTTAAATTGGAAATACATGGATGTGGTGGATGGACCACTCGGTGAATACGGAATTGGTTGGATGGTCGCACTCGAGCTGTGGTTAATGGCTCGATGTCCAAGTGGAGAGCAGTGACGAGTGGTGTTCCTCAGGGGTCAGTGTTGGAACCGGCGCTGTTTAACATCTTTGTTGGTGACATGGACAGTGGGATCAAGTGCACCCTCAGCACATCTGCCAACACCACCAAGCTGTGTGGTGCAGTTGACACACTGGAGGGAAGGGATGTGCCATCCAGAGGGACCTGGACAGGCTGGAGAGGTGGGTCTGTGCAAACCTCAGGGAGTTCAACAAGGTCAAGGGCAAGGTCCTGCACATGGCTTGAGGCAATCCCAAGCACAAATACAGGCTGGGCGAGGAGTGGATCAAGAGCAGCCCTGAGGAGAAAGACTTGGGGGTATTAGTGGACAGAAAACTGACTATGAGCCAGCAACATGTGCTCACAGCCCAGAAAGCCAACTGCATCCTGAGCTGCATCAAAAGTGTGGCCAGCAGGTCGAGGGAGGGGATTCTCCCCCTCTACTCCGCTCTCATGAGACCCCACCTGCAGTGCTGTGTCCAGCTCTGGGGGCACCAACACAAGAGGGACATGGACCTGCTCGAAGAGGCCACAAAGATGATCAGGGGGTTGGAACACCTGCCTTGTGAGGACAGGCTGAGAGAGTTGGGGGGTGTTCAGGTGGAGAAGAGAAGGCTCCAGGGAGACCTTAGAGTGTCCTCCCAGTACTTAAAGGGGCTACAGGAAAGATGGGGAGGGACTTTATCAGGGAGTGTAGGGATAGGAGGAGGGGTGACAATTTTAAACTGAAAGAGGGTAGATTTAGATTAGATATAAGGAAGAAATTCTTCCCTGTGACGGTGGTGCGACACTGGCACAGGTTGCCCAGAGAAGCTGTGGCTGCCCCCTCCCTGGCAGTGTTCAAGGCCAGGTTGGACGGGGCTTTGAGCAACCTGGTCTAGTGGCAGGTGTCCCTGCCCATGGCAGGGGGGTTGGGACTAGATGATCTTTAAGGTCCCTTCCGACCCAAACCATTCTATGCTTCTATGATTTAATAAAAGCAGAGGAAAAAAAAATTGCTATCTACAGTTTACATTGTTCCTTAACCCCTGAAATTATATCAAAATGACACCCTTGGATCATGCTGATCACAAACACAGCATCCTGATCACAGATAACTGCTAAAGCAAATAGCTTCTCACCACAATGTATTTTTCTTATAATGCATTAACAATGCATTCTCAGTCTATTCTTTAACAACAAAAACCATGAAAACAAAGAATTTTTCTGGAGAACACAATGCAAATGCTAAAACACCTGCACTAAGCACATACTATACCTGGACTAGAAATTAAAGAGTCTCAAGTGTTTTATCACACAAAGGAGAATAAAGTGTTCATTTCTGTCATTAAGAGAGTTTTACTATTTACTATTCAGTAAAACTTCCAAGTTTTTAAAAGTAGAGATATTAAGAAAGCATAAAACTCATTGAAATGGAAAAGAAGCCAATATAAACCTCAGCTAAGCTTCAGAGTTCCAGACATAAACCGAAATCAACATACTTACCTTTAAAAGTTAACCCACACAAATAAGTTTTAAAAGACAATGACATATCTAGAATGTCTAAAAGACATTTTCAATATCGCTATTTACTGTATAGCAGAATTCAGCAATATTTGCCCAACATTGCCCTCTGGTGCCTAAACATTTTTTGAATTAACAGTGAAAAATCAAATCAACGCTGAAGTACTGTCATATCCTTTAGCTAAAAATATCAGACACACACACACACACAAAAGTGTTAGATTTCTTTTCCCGAGAGTCTTATACCTTATTTCAAGTAATAAAATTTAGCAATCATTTAGTATCCATTGTTCTTTCTGACCTCATAGGAAAAGTTTAGCCATATACAAAGTTTCCTCCAGGGAATATATAAATCACACAAAAAAACCCACAATTTTACATTTCCTTGTATTCTAATAAAACAATTTGAATTGTCTTAGAGTGAATATATGCATGGTGTTATCACAGCATGTCTTTCAATCACTTCAAACCTCAAGGTATTTTTAGAGAAACTAAACAACTTGTATGTAAATGGTAGCATTTGGGGATGCTGTTAAAACAACATGAGTATGTAACTGCTTTTTTTTGGCTTCACTTACCAATCCTGAAATGCAATCATTCTTTTTTAAAGTAACACTGCCTTCAAAGTTAGTTTTCACACTGAACATACTTTATACAATGTTGTCAAATACTTTACACAAAAATTGTCAAATATTTATTTAAAATGAAAGCTTCCCTACTATTTCTAATAAGGTTTTTTTAGGCAGACCTAGGAAACACCAAACACGACCATTGTTCTCCTTCCCCTCCTCACCTTTTTTGTGTACATTCTTGCCTAATATAGCTTCAACTAAATGTAGTGTATCAATAAGTAGAAATTCTCTCAGGATAGAAGAAACAGTAAAAAGATGTGAATTCACTAAAGAGCAGTTCCTGGAAACAATTTAAATTACCATAAACTAAGTTATGGGACTGATTACACATAAAGATTTAGCAAAATTTTAGATGGTATTTTTAAACATCAACATTGAGCTCTTGGCTAATAGTACACTGTGGAAGATTACGCACACAAAAAAAAAAGTAAACAGCCATTCTTATAGCATCATTAATCAAAATACCACACTTAAATTTTCAAATAAATACATGCTCCAACCAGAAGGAGAATTACAAAACAAAAACTTTCTTCTTGAATAATGACTTAATACTATAAATTACATTATCCACACGTTTTGGGGTAGTATTTTTTAGTTACTTGATATTAATTTATTAAGTGAAGTTTACACTGCTCTGTATATATTGTAGCCTTCTTAGAACCACAGCTATATTCTACAATAACTGCAGAAAAAATGTTTTCACTCAATAAGTAACATTGCCTCAAAATTTCTCAGCTTTTTTTTTTTGCCTTTAATATGAAACTTGAGAAACAAAGAGGATAAAGTAGTTAAAATCTTAGAGGATTTAACACACTTTGCAGTGCATATTCACATGCGTTTTATTTTAATAGTAGATCTCACTGGACTGTACCATGATTTACTGCTTTAAATATTTGTCCCAAGATACAAAATAAATCCATCTAATATTTCCCAGAACTTTTTTTATTTTTTTGAAGTCCTGACATCTGAAGGTCATTTCTTCCTGGACAGAAAAAAAAGGCTTAGTAACTGCAAAAGAGATAGAGGCTATCATTCACACACCTGAACAAGTCTATACAGAAATCAATATTCCTGGGAGAAAAAGTAAAGTGTTATATACATTTATTTACAGCTGAACATCTCCTGTTAACTTGGGCTCCACCATCAGGATAGCAAAAATATTCTGTCTAATCCACTGCAGTCAAAAGCTAGTCAGGGTCATTTTTGTCTCTCTCTCACTCTGTTGATTTATGGTACCTGCTAAGTTTTATTAAAGCACTTCCTCTGATCACCCCTATGATCTCTCTTACTTCGCTTTATTGACTAAAATACACAGTTGTTGGACCTAATCATTTCCATATTCCATGATCAAACATTTTCATTCATCATTTTACAAATACTGTTGAACCTTTCAATGGATCAGCCTTCTAACTATATGGACAAAACAAAAACATGAGAGAGAAAAAGACAAAAAAAGTAATACAGAAATAGGACACGCATGAAGAATAGGTATCTAGAGTCCCAAATCATGAATATGCATGACAGAATAAACAGCAAGAACAACAAAGATGGGCAAAGAGCTTTGAGAATAAAACAAAACAGCAAAGACATCAGACAGTACAGGCTTTATCATCTGAGCAACACTGATCAAAGCCTTGTGTCCACAGTCTCTTGTCAAGTCAAAAAATTCACTTTCTTTCACTTAAACATACCACAATTAAACATGTACTTAGCATTAATACTTCAAACGATGAAAAAAGCTACAGAAGCCTTTCAATGGGGAATCATTCTCCTTAACAACTTGTGCTCAATACTAAGTTGTTCACCATCGCAACTTTCAGCCATACAAACAGGAAGACACATTACGAAAAATATCATGATAGAAGTTTGGACCAATGCTTCCAGCATTCATTTAACATGAAACCAGTAAGCTAACAGAACAACAAATCATAAATTGTAAGACGAGGGAAAGGGGAAAATTAGAAAAAAGGAGTAAGACTACAGATTTCAGGACAGTTACATGTTGATCAATGGTGAGACACAAAAAGGGTAAAGAACAAAGGAAATCAAGCAATGAAGAACTCCAAGGACTGCCAGTCATCGGAAACAAGCTTGACTGACTAGTCATAATGCAAAGGTAAGGTGCTGAGTCAGACAGAAGGAAAAACGTTGTGGGACAAACAAGCTGAAACTGCCACTAAATGAGAGAAAAGGATATGCTTGCTATGAAAATGATGCTGTGAGACTAAATGATATGAAAGAATGTGATACATGATGAGAAATCAGACAAGGGGGCATGGGGACTGCAGGTGAGTACATATTAATGATAAAACAAAACATTTTAAAATATTAAGCAACGTTTTGAATTATTAAAGTAAAAACAAAAGAGTTTATTCTTGTGATAAGGTAATAATGATTCCCACATTCTAGAAAGCTCACAGATGAGATTGGAAAATCAGAACAATTTAGGCTGGAAGGATATGCTGGAGGTCCTCTTGCCCAGCCCCCTGCTCAAAACGGGCCCAACTTTGATGGTAGTTCAGGTTTTCCACTGTCCTATATACTCAAGTTTGAAGATTTCTAAAGATGGAGATCCCATGTTCTCTCTGGGGAACCACTTCCAGTGTATGATCACCCTCACGATTGGAAAAAGGGCATTTTTTATTAGGAAAGTTTTCCATTGTTGCAACGTGCTCACTGACTCTCACCCTTACACTGGGCACCTCCGGGAAGAGTCTGGCTCCATTTTCACTGTACTTTCCCGAGGAAAGCAATAGGAATTACCCCAGCACTCTTCTACAAACTGAACAGATGCCGCTCTTTGAACCTGTCCTCATCTGTCATATGCTCTGTCCTGCCAATCATCTTGGTAATACTGCTGGATTGATACCAGTATGTCAGTATTTCTATTGTACAGGGAGCTCGAAACTGGCCTCGGTTCTAAAGACATTGTCTCTCAAATGCCAAATTGAGGGGAATAATTAGTTTCCGCAACTTGCTGGCTACAATCTTGATACCACAGACTAATCAAGCAAAATCAACTAATTTCTACCAATGAGATGACATTAGCACATAACAGAATTTCTCAAAGCACTCTATTTATGGAGTACTGACTAAAGAATTATGTTAATCACATCAATTATTTGTAGCTAGTTTGCATGCCTGCTTCCTCTTATGCTTACCAACAAAACTGGAATTCAAAGATAGAACTTTATCATGCTAACAGTAAAAAGAAGTATTCATGCTACTACCATTTTTTTGCTCAGGGAATGGATGGTGTGCACATCTATGCAAATAACTATTCTGAGTTCTTAAGTGTATGTAAGCATTCGTAAGAAATTTCCTTGTTAAGACATTAAGAAATTATCCAAACACAGTTTTTTAAATATATAATTACATCAATACTGACACAATACAAATTACACTATAAATCAAAATGTTCTTAAATAAATTAATTCCTATATAGAGTCCTTTCTGATGCACAGCTTTACAATTACTTTTTCTATTAATTCCTAACAATTTGGAATACTTCTCTGAGGGTTAGAGAAAATGCTGCTGAAGAAACCAAAGTGGTAGCTTCCAAGAATGAATTGTATTATGCTATAAGCACAATCTTTGGTCATGTTTGTGGAAAAACGCTTTATCATATGTGGCATATTACAGTTATTTAGGTCAAACTGTCTAAGCAGCCACTGCAGTAGACCTATCAATAAAAAAAAACAAACAAAAATCCTAAGCAAATAAATATATGCTGATTCACATAGCCTAACAGAACAACAGGCTCCAAGAGATGGGATTTATTTTTTAAAGCAGTATTAAAGGTAAAAATATTTAACATAGAAGACCCCACTGGTTAGGATGAACTGGAAATTAAGTTGGTTTGGCAGTTAGAGGACTTTTAACCTTTAAATGAATTAACAATTAAAAAAAAATCCTGCTAGTTGCCATAAACTGGAGGGCAAACAACCAGTTTAATTTGTTTCAGGATACACTGCAGTCGACTGAAGTGGTAGAGGGCTTGGGCTTGATCCTTCTAAGTTTACATGCTTCTCTGGTATTTTAATCTTTTTTTTCCTCCCTCCTGATTATTTTACTTTACAGTGTTTACAAATAGCATGTATTATTGGGAACAGCAGATGCATGAGCTGAAGCTTCTATTAAAAACCAAAGCCTCTCAGAAATAACTATTTTAATTCCTGATTTTTAAAAACATAGTCAAAATGTGAATTTGAAAAGCTAGAATGAATGCAGATTTTTAAATTACAGTAGCAACTATACACTAATTATTAGGTTTCAGGATATAATTATTACTTGAAAACCAGTAAATGTAAATTACGTAGCATGACTTCTAGTCAATGCAGAAAGGTACAGAATTGATTTATGGGTCAGTAACAGTAAAGCATTTAAACACTGAGTGGCAGAGAT
The DNA here is from genome assembly GCF_031877795.1 of Strix aluco. Lineage (NCBI taxonomy): Eukaryota > Metazoa > Chordata > Aves > Strigiformes > Strigidae > Strix > Strix aluco. Next base: position 4,680,367 of record NC_133931.1, on the reverse strand, counting down.
TTTCATTTCAATACCTCATCACCAACACATATGAGAAAATTGACAGTACTGCACTGTTAAACTGAGGTTATACTGGGTTAAATGATTTTTTTAACTACTTGATTTATAGAAAACCATATTTGAAATGAGAATTTTTTCAGAAAAATAATAGAAAGAAGAGAGTTAGAAAGATACATACCATGTTTTCTACTCGGAGCTCAAAAGGCATAGGGTTGTACACCATCAACTGAACTTCGCATACATCTCCCTGGACCCACTGGAAGTCTACATGAAATGATTACAGAATTAATGCAGGAATTGCCTAATCATAGTGTTATAAAAAAAGTTGCATCAGCTGAGCTCTCAGCTTGCTATATTAACTTTATGTTCCAAATTAACATGTCTTTATAATGTCCGCAGCCCAAGTTCTATCCAAGCACACTGTGGGACACAAGCTATAAATTCAGGCAAAGCACTGGGTTAAAGGACAGGAATCATTCATTAATACAGTCATAGTGCTCCAAAGACCCAACATTACATTGGCAAAATTACCTCAGGCATCAACTCAAAACAGTACATAAACACATGTTAAACACTTCAGGCCTTACATACTTGGAGTTAGGTACAGAGTGCATATTGCCTTGGATATTTAAAATGCAGACAAGAAGCAAGCAGGTAAGGAATGAACAAAACAGGAAGGAAATAAAAAATAATGGAAACAACTCTTCAGACATACACAGCTGAATATATGCAGTAAAAAAAAGATCATTCCAAATTAAGAAGGAAACAACTGCTCAGCAGCAAGATGCCACCTCAGTTTCCCCCTACTAATTTTCTTTGGGAAACAGTAAGTAGTTTGGGAGATGCTGTGGGAGGCGAAGATGACACCAGGATCTATAGATACAGATTTATTCAAGGATCACAAAATGGCGACTTAACAAGTTACTTAGTAACTTGTGAAAATACTTAGGAAAAACAATGACCAAAAATAGGTCAGGTAATAAGATGCATTCAGTTTATATCTCACTACAAGAGACAGAGGTCCAACTTTAAAGATGCTTCATCCTGCCAAGCTTAAATTTTTTTTTATTGAAGGAGGCGAGAAGTTTATGGAAGTGAGGCCAGCAGCAGAGACACAAGTTCTAAGGGACTGTTCAGTGCAGAAGGATTATTTTACATTAGCACTTCATAACCTTCTCAGCTCACAAGATCCTGTCTGCCTTCCAAATTTCTCAGTTAACCACATGCACCTGACCTTCAGACTTAAAACTGAATGTGACAAGATTCTCCATACAAGCTGAAGACCCGCAGTCCAAATAGTCAAAAGGTGGTTTCACTGTGTATGTTAAATAAATCGTGACTACAAGCTAATCTAAAACATACATGGATTCACTTTTACTAGTTTACTCAATACTTTTTTTACTAGGATATTTACTAGGATTTTACTAACACTTTTTTACTAGGATGCTAGAAAGTGTCCAGTAAAAAAGCAGGATTATTAAAACTGTAATTCAGAGATGAAACCACCTGTACTCTAATTGTACCTTCACAATCATTTACTATCTGATTACATTTTACAAGCAATATTAGAGAGCTCAAGGGAGATGCACTTAATGCAAATGTTTACCTCCAATTAATGCTAGTGGAAATTAAAAACATACATTCAGGGATATTAATGGGTTCTATTACTACGAAACCTGAAAAGCAGAACTGTTGATTAAAACCAAATGTTCAAAAGCACAATTGTATGAGATGTTCTGTGAATCTTTTTTTATTTAATTGCTTATTAGTATCCACAGTGTGGACAATTACGCATTCTGCAGTCCCCAGAAGGATCAGTTACTCCTCCGAAGAGGTACTGTACAGAGCTCCAAAGGGATCTAAGCACTGAAGCCCCGTTATGGTTCGCTGTATCAACGCAGAAACTTGTAGTAGCCCAAGTAGGCACGTCAGGACTTCTAAATGAACTTCCACATCGTAAGAACTACCACCAGGCTGGAATGTCTTGTCTGAAAATGCTTTCCATGCAGCCACGGAAAAAGCGATTCTGAAAAGGTCAGGGACCAGAAAAACACGCTGGAAACTCTTGATTTCATCCAAGTATTACACAAAACAAACGCAAACCACCGATCTGTCTGATGCTTTATCTGTCTTTCCTTCTGAAAAGAAGGGATCTAGGCTCTTAATTTTCACAGATCGGAGCCTCCCAGGGTGTGGAATCCCCCTGACCCAGTCTCCTTCCACCAGCACTGCAGGCGTGGGCAGTCGAGGCTGAGAGGAGCGGGAGGGTTGCGAGGCCCCGCGGGCTGTCTGAGGGGGGCTCTGGGCCCGCTGCCCCCATGGGCTGTGTGTGAGGAGGGAGCGACCGGGGGGCGGCCGGTCTCCCCCCGGGAGGGTGGTGGGCAGAGCAGGCGAGGGCCGTGCTCTGCAGCAGGCGGGAATCGGCTGCCTCGGCGGGCAAGGCTGGGGCGAGCGCAGGCAGCTCCCAGGCAGAGGTTGCTCTCGGGGCAGCGGCTGGGCAGGGCGAGGGCTGCAGAGGCTGCACCCCTGCCTCCCGGGTGCAGGAGGGGGGCAGCTCCCCTGAGCAGGGGGTGCTCCGGGGAGGTCCCTCAGGCAGCGGGTGGAGGAGCCGCAGGGGAAGGGAGCGGCTTGTGCCGTGTTGGGGAGCATGACCCAGAACTAGAGCCTTGCCGGAGAGTTGGCAAGGAGAAATACTCGGGCCCCATGGCCCCGACCTCCAGAGACCAAAGAGCTCCAACAGTGACCTGACAGCACCTTGGAGCAGGAGGCACCGTGGTCTCTTGTGACCCGCAGGAAGAGGATCACTTCAGTCCTCTTCCTTTCATGTGCCAACCACCAACAGATCGGAAACCTTGGCAGCGGACTAAACCCACGAGCAAAACGCACAGGGAGAAGGTGCAGCAGCAGCAGCACATAGTGAAAGCTGCAAAAGGAGGCGGCGAGCGCTGGTGATGTGTGACTGTTGAGAGGCCCCGAGGCACCCATCTGCTGGCCTCTATACACTGACAGGAGGTTTGCTGCTTGCCAGGAGCCAAGACTGGGATGTCCCAAAGAGGTGACTGCCACAGCTGGCTAAAAGCACAGGCTACTGTCCCCTGCTGCTCTTCCATGTGGACACCAATGACATGGTAAAGCAAGACCTGGGCAAGATCAAGCAGGACTTCAGGTCCTTGGAGGCGAAGTGAAAGGGTGCAGGTGCCCAAGGGATCTTCTTCTCTGTCTTGCCAGTCAGAGATAGGGCTGCAGGCAGAAGTCAACGCATCGTGCAGATCAATACCTGGCTTCATGGCTGGTGTTGTCACTGGGGCTTTGGTTTCTATGGTCATGGGAAGTCCTACAGCCTACTGGGGAGAGAGGGGATCCACCTCCTGAGAAGAGGCAGGAGAATCTCATTAGCAAATTGGCTGACCTGCCAATCTTGCATCAAACTAACAAACTTGGGGGGGTTAGTGTCCAAAGGTGTGATAAGTGCAAGGTCCTGCACCTGGGACGACATAACCAGAGAGCCCAGGACAGGCGAGGCTCTGTGTGGCTGGGGAGCAACTCTCTGAAAGGGACCTGGAGGTCCTGGTGCACAACAGGCTGAACAGGAGCCAGCAGTGCGCTGCTGCAGCAACACAGGCAAACTGGACCCTGGGCTGCATCCGCAGGGGTGTTTCTAGCAGAGACGGAGACATGATCATCCCACTCTGCTCAGCCCTTGTCAGGCGGCACCTGCAAGGCACAGCCAGACTGGAGAGGATCCAAAGGAGCGCCACGAAGACCATCGAAGGCCTGGAGATCCTGCCTGTTGAGGCAGGAAAGACTGAAGGAGTTGGGTCTTTTTCTCCCTGAGGAAGAGAAGGCTCAGGGGGATCTCATCACAGCATTCCAGTACCTAAAGGGCAGCTACAGAGAGGATGGAGGCTCTTTCAAAAGAAGCCACTTAAGAGAAGACAAGGGGCGATGGGTACAAGTTGCACCAGGAGAAGTTTCATCACAATACAAGGAAGAAATTTTTTAGTGAGAAAAATCATTCAGTGGAACAACGTCCCCAGGACCATGGTGGAGTCCACGTCATTGGGGCTTTTCAAGATGCAATTGGACAGGGTGCTAGATGATCTTATCTAGGCTCTCCTTCCCATGAAGTGTTGGGCCATAGGATCTTTCAAGGTCCCTTCCAACCTGGGCTGTTCTGTGATTCTAGCATTTATTTGCAGGGCGGGGGGATATAGATATATTAAAATATATATATATATATATGTAAAAATAAAGAGAGAGAGAGAGAGAGGGTGTGACTGAGTGTGCGTGTGAGAGTTTTCTCATTCCTGCAGGAAAACATGACTAGTCCCTACCACCACCTAAAAGACACTCCCACTTCTAGAGATCTCACTAGCTGCCTCTAGTTTCCTTTCCAGAAGATCTAACTACTCCATGTAAAAAATGCCAGGGCAGTGATACAGAATTGCTTCCTTGGGGGAGAAGCTTCTGAAAGGAAAGGTAAAATCAGGTTATATGATCCTATAGAGCTATATTTATATCATCTAATAGACGTGTGACATTAGTTGCCAGATTTACTAATGGAACTATATTATACATTCTTGCTGCTTTACAATATCAGAAATTTAAAACAAAAAAACACTTTATGTCAAAAATCAGTAGGTTTATTTCTTATGACTAGCCTACTATTAAAGCAATTTAACCAGAATATAATTATCCCATTTATTGTTTCCAATCAGAAAAGCTTATCATGCTGAAAGCTGTAAACATTTCCTCAAGACTCTCTGAAGGGTTTTGTTTCCCTTTGGTTTGTCAGCAGTACTTGATTTCCTTTGCTGTAACAATAATTTAAGCAAAATCTGGCTTACATATTTCCATGTAAGAAAGACAGATTTGTTATTGTCATTGTTTTTAATTAAATACATATCATTAAAATATTCTCATTAGTTTCAAAGTTTATTAAATTTCTCAGCTTCTTTCAAAGGAAGTATCTGATTTTATTTTGCACATTCTTTTGTTTGCAAAACTTTGAATGAAACATTAGAGGCTTTTAAAAGTGAACGTGCTGTGTATATACTTCAAAAGACAAATGCTTTACAGGATCACAGCAGTTCCGACATCTCCTTAGGCTAAATAAAAACCTAAAAGTAGAAACTGCTTTGTATAAATAAAACTCCTATGGTACACACAGCACAAACAAATCCTAACTTGAACTGTTTTGAAAAACGCAGGTTCCTTCTGTATTGATCAAGGAACAAGAATACTGCATACTCTAAGTGTTTGATAAGATTAGCAGTAAGTTTTTATTTAAATGAAAAAAACATGACAAGGCATACCTAAGAGATTAAATGTTGAAAATTTAATTGTGATCAATTTTTAAACAAATTATTAAGAGAAATAATGTAAGCTATTTTCCAAATAAATATTTCTTTAATGAGAAACCCCTTTAAGATGTTCCCACACATCCACACTTTTAAAATTTCTTATCCTTTACTCAATTCTTATTTCTTACCCTTTTTTTTTTTTAATTTCTTATCTTTTATCTTTTGAAATCAAAGTAGTACTGTGGCAAAGTAGCACCAGCCATGTCCATCCAAACTGCCATATAATAATCCATACCTCTGCCTATGTCCTAATTTCTCATGTTTTAACTATTTATTGAAAATAGTCATCATCATAAAACAAATTAGAAAATGTGCATGTTCTTTTCAAAGTGAGGGCTATCATTTTAATCATAATCAGGAGTCCACAGCACAGGCAGGTCAAGGCTAACATCTAACCTAGAAGACTGTGTGAAAAAAGCCTGCAGCTTGCCCCAGGTATTGGCTCTGCAGGCCAGGCACAATCCAGATGAACAAGCCAAGTGGTAGCTACACTGCTGGAGAAAATTAATTATAAAAGTAGATGAAAGAGGACTGTCAGAAGGGTAAAAAAGTTGAGACACAAAAAAGGAGGAGTCGTAGAGAGCAACGCAACACACTACAATACAAATACACTACCACAAACAAGAAAAAAGGAGAATATGGGAATGGGAAAGCGTTCCCCACTGCTCTCATATGCACTGATCCTTGAAAGGGGCAGGCAGCAGGGGACAGAAAATGAAGTTCAGGTGCTAAGGGGTGCCCACGCTTGTCCTTCCCAAAAGTTTCTGCCCTAACTTGTTCCTGAACTATTTGAAGAATTAGTTGGAGTCACTACTGATGACAACCTGCTAAATGTTTAGTATTTTGCAATTCAAAGCATGATACAGAAAATCTAACAAACCTTGATGACATTTCAGAGTACTGTTTTTCTACTTTTTCTTTGGTTTTGATTACACAGTATTAACAATAACATAAGGAGCCAAATTAAGATAAACAACATTCTGCAAATTTCTGTATTCAAGTTTTTACAATCAGTTCCATTCCATAGTCACACAAGTCCTTTGTGCTGACACTAATGCTTATCTTAAAAATTATCACGGATGCGATCTGCACAAAAGCCACAAAAAAGACTACCAATATTTGTAACTTAATCCAGGATTTTAAACAAACCTTGTAATCTGTTTCCAATGGCACAATTACTGCACTGAAGAGCTTTATAATAAATGAAGTAACCCTCAGCAGAAAATTACTAGTATCTCAAACATTGTTCATAAGGCTTTTCTGATTTTTGCTGAACTGTCTTTAAGAATAACTGACTAATCAGACAGTTAATCATTCTGAGTTTAAGTTAAATCATAATAGGATATGAACTATTTTTTTTCTCCTGAAAGAGATAAACTGAAAACCAATTTTAAAATCCCAGTGGTCTAACATTGGGATTCTGTAGGTGATGAACTACCACTGTCCAGTTTCCCATGGATTTGCATCTTGTGTCCAAGAAATTGCAGTTTATTCATCCTAATTTCTTCCTGTTCATGATGATACCCTTATCAGAAAAGGGGAAGCCCCAACAGTGCACCGAGCTCAGGGCACACACACAATCACTGGCTAAGCTGGCTGCTGCCAAACTGAATGCGTCAGAACGTGTCAGAACTAAGTTTTCTCTGATTATTTCAAATACAAGAAAGGAATGTTTGGGTTTACTTTCCTTGACCAAGAAAGATTTTCTAATTTAACAAAACAACAGAAAATATTGCGAAATATTCTTACCTATTTTCTTATTTCGTTCTTCCCCCCGACTGTGTGCAATAATTGGAGAATATATGAAAGGGCTTTTGGTTGACACATTCTGACCAAGAAGACTTTTCATTTTGTGAGGTCGGAGACTGGTCGGGAGGTTCAAGAGCTTCACAGATCTGTTGAGTAAAAATAATTGCATAATATTTTATTTTATTCTATTTTATAATAGATGGTTGTATTAAAAATGAACTGATTAATACTAAATGACACTCTGAGTAGGTACCGATTAAAATACCCGAAACGGAAAACATGAAGTAAATACCTACAGTACAAAAGAAAATAATACCAACCCAAGGAAACTAAAGACAAAGTTTCAGAAAGCCCTCAGAAAACAAATACCAAAGGAAAAACATCTTCTATAGAAACCAACAAAACCAAAACTAACCAGATTGGTGATTTGAAATCCAGCTATTAATTTCCAAGTGCAGACTAAACAAAGATACATCACATGTCCAGCACAGAGAGCTACCAAATATTTAACTTAAACACAAACTAGAAGCCAGACAAAATTTAATTGAACTATGTAACACAAATAAAGAACTTCTGCAAGGTGAGTAAAACAGATTTTAAAACAGTTAAAATGCACAGAGTTGCTTCTGGAAGGAAGGAAAAGTCCCAGAAATTTGAGTGGGTTTCTTGAACGACCAGAAAGTAATTACAAATAGACAGAAAACAAATGCTTTGTTAGACTGTATTCCTGTTAGACCCAAATCCCTACAGTACCATGCAGGGAAATCACTGGCCTTCCAATGCTGATGGCAAATTGAAGGCTAAATATTGGGCATAAGAACAAGCAATCAGTTAGTGGATATTCAGTAAAATGAGCAGTATTCTAAAAGCTGGTAAGAATCCTAGTTACTTAGTCAGGAAGGAGAGAGGAACAGAAAAACAAAAGGTGAATGAAGGCATCGTTCAGTATTTTGCTACAGTCTATTAAGCTTGAAGTATTTGTGCTTTTAATTAGCAATGTCATCAAGAGACAAGAACCTCCCCTTTGTAATCATTCATGGATTAAATCTCCAATTTTTGAAAAATTCGGTTTTCAAGTAAGAGAAAGTCCCTTAGAATAAAACTACAATTGTTGCTAATTGTTAGAGGCATCCCATCACACTGAGGTAAACAAGCAAGAATGAAATAAAACACTTACAAAACTTTCCAGCAGTAAACTTTGAGAAGATACTTAAAGATATAGTAGGCATGTACTAAGATGAGCAACAAGAGTCTAGCTAAAAACCTAGGAGACTTCTAAAACTAATTAAGAGGCCAAGTGCAAGAATGCTAGAAAACCCCAACTTGTTCAAAGATTAACTCCCTTCGTCCCCTCTTTCCTACATCTACCTCCCACAGTAAAACTTATCTCACTGGCATTCTTTGATAATGTCATAATAAACCAAAGAGGTTATAAATGTTACAGTACATGATTAAGTTGTAGTGTTTTGTGAAGTTCTTCAAATACTGTGACAAGAGCACCAGAGAACTAAGAAAGAAACCTGCCTTCCTCAGCTGTACAGGTCATAGAAACAACTTAAAATCAAGTGTTTTCACTCGGAAAAGCAGATAAGTATTCTTTTGCAGGTTAAAAGAGTTTTGCATCATTTACAGGATATAACTGAAGTAATTCACCTGCCAAAGTTACAGAATTACACTTAATTTCAAAACAATAAACTATCACTGAGAACATGAAAATGATTTAGAGTCCTCAGCACATTAAAGAGCAGTTGTAGCAATATCCCACTAATAAAAATACAAATATACAAGAAAACAAGTTGTTTTAAAAATTACCCAAATCATTCAAGATAATGTGCTACTGATGAAAAATAATGAAGCTGAAGAGTAACACTATGCAGACATGTTACCTCCGTGATATAAAACACCTGATAAGAAGTTACTAGGTAACACTAGAAGTATTTTGGAACAAGAAATAAATCACATCCATGTATTATTATCTGTTGGTGATACTTAGTGCCAGCATCGCAGATCAAATGCAAAATAACAGACAATGAGCCTGAGGAATAAAGAGAAACTATGACAGATTGCTGAATATTTCATGTTTTGAAACCTCTTCTGATAGAATTTTGTTACAAATTAGAATGCAACTTAAAGCAAAACATGTAAATGATACTTACTTGAAGAAACATTAAATTCTATAAAGTGCTAATAAAATGGATGTTTATTTTATATATAGAAAGAAGTGCTTTGGCTTATCCATCATTATTATATAAATACTGGCGGATAACCTTTTTTATCTTAATGCATGACAGTGGAAGGAACGTTCTTCAACAACACATTAGACAGCTATACCCTCACAGGTCATACATAGAACATTAATTCCTTTGTGTGAAAAGCTTCAATAACATACATTTTCTAGCCCCTGGCCCAGCCTGACTGAATTCAAATAAGTGACAATTAGGAATTACAAAATAATTTCACTAGTTACCCAGAAGATCAAAATCTTGCATTTGGAAAAAGTTGTGTTGATTAAAAACAACCTTGCTTAGAGGGACAACAGAAAAAGTTTAAGAAAAAAAAACATTCTACTAAGTAAACGGAGGGAAAAAAACAACACCAAGCAAATTTGAAGTAGTAAGTCTCTAAGGTCAACTAAAAGACATCAGTGGTGAAAAGGAAGAAAATTCTTCATTCAGTTAAGTATATTACTAAGAAAATCAGTTTTAAGAAAGGTAAATTATGAACACTGGACTAGAGCATCTATTAGAATGGAAAGACAATAAATTCTTCTCTTTTGCATTACCGAAAATACTAGATGATGATTTTACAGTATGCCATAATGGAATACTTTCCAATCCAATATGCTTTTAATTTCTGAAGCTTCATCAAAAGAATTGAAAATTCATTGAGGAGCTTTCCAGATTGCACTACAGTATTTGAAATGTCAAAAAAAAAATCCCAAAATTCCAAAGGCTAAAATGAAATACATAAAAATATGATAATATTTAAAGGACGTCAATAATAGACCAAGCATCTAGTTAAAAGACATAATACACACAAAAAATACAAAAGACTATAAAGAATACCATACTTAAATAACAGACAGCTAGACATGAAATACTAGTTAACATGAGTAATGGAATATAAAGATTTTGCCAAGCCAAATCTCTTCTACTGCTTTATAGTATGGGGGAGGAAAAGGTAACAGTGCAACTGTGTTCCAACTTCACTGTGGCATTTCAATGTTTGACAGTATTTTGATTAAGAAATCTGCATCCAAAATAAGCACCTCACATTAAATGGATTAAAAACTAGTAGACCATGAAATGCCAACAGTAAATAGAAGTCATCATCATCTGTAAATGTGTGTTTCTAGAGGGCTCTAGCGCGGATTGAATCATAAACTTAGGTTATTCAACATTGATCAAAACCACATTTCCACACATCTATCATTTACGTCTCAAAAATTAACATGATTGAGCTCTGCGGTCCTGCAGCACAGCAATTTTCCAACTAGCTGGACAGCTCAACAATACACTGGGTCTGCGGTGTAGATGCAACTGGAGGCTTTATATTTAGACACAACTAGTATTTTGCTGGATTACGGATTTTTTTATCACTGTGGCTTTTATAGAACTTTCAGAAGACAAGAAGAGGGAAGGGGAAGACGAGCACAAACAGCAATTCTTAGCTGTTAAATACTGTTGATGTTGGGTTCCTCACCCCTTGGCAAAACAGCAGCAACTATTTTTAACACTCAAGCACAGCCAGGTCAGCACAAGCCGATAGTGTAAATGAAGCACCTGGATGGTGAGCAATTTCTTAAAGCTAGCCCTGGGAATAACCAGTAAATATAATGTGCTTGTCCCCTTCTCTCAGCATACAAAACATTTTGAGTGAGGCAGAGCCTTTTCCACTGAAGTCCTGGTAATCTGTCACCAAAGTTTGACTGGCCCCTATATGCACAACTCCTATAAAAAAAGGATTCAATGGGCATTTCCCGCATCTTCCAGACTTGAATTGTCTTCAATATTCAGCATGGAGAAGAACAAGAAAGCGCTATGGAATACATCCAGTACAATCTACCTCCTCCATGGTTTAAAAGTTAAGCAAAAAGCAAAAACCTGAGACTAATTCAGGATTTAATGCTTCACAGCTAAACACAATGCTGCTTCTTTAGCACAAGTCATGGGTTAGACTCAAAGGAACTTTAGCATCACATTTCTGCACCTATTTGAAAGCCAAGGCAGACAGCTACCATACACAATCAGATTAAGGAAGGTGGTTTTAGTTTTATACTGTGTAATACTAAGATTATTCCTAGAACAGAGATCTGCAAGAGGCACTAAGTGGCTGACAGCACTCTTGCTCTCAAATTAAAGTATTTTGCCTTAAAAACGTTTCCATGGAAGCTTTTGCTCTAACTTCTCTCTACAACCATATAACTCAAGTACTAGAAAGAATTATACAAGTTTGCTTAATTAACATCAATTTTTTTAAGACTATTTAATTTTTCTTTCTAAAAAAAGGCTAGGTTAAAATTTGCACTGTTGTCTAAAAACTTTCAGGAGAAGAAATACAGGCCTCCTTCATGCATTTAGCCGGGAACCCGCCTTCAGAATGTACCGACCAGGAACTCATCTCACACACAGTTACCTGAACTTGTCACTGGACATCTTTACAGTCAATGGAAAATGAGTCAATAGAGTCCACATACTCCAGTAATTCAACTCATCCTAAAGCAGATATCTAAATTAGGTTAGAAAAACCTGGCAGTGACTACCTGTGTGTCTTGACTGCTAATATGATCTAGGATAGTGAAGTCTGACTAGTTTAGCCCTATACATAGATTTTTTTTTTTTTTTGTGAAACTAAATCAGCCCCAAGGTCAGCTGATAATAAATTACTCAAATAACATTCCCAGTGTAATATGTAGCTTTGGTTCTAGCAGTTAGCATTTTGGGATCATATGTCCACATTGCATGTTTTCCAGCAAAAAAGTTGATAGCAGCTGCAACTCCCAAGTATGCACTGCAGCACTGAACAGGCAGCACAAAGCAGGTATCCACAAAGTCATCTGAGATGATTTGTCAGTGCTAACTGAATCCACTGAGGGGACAATGCTGGAAGACGCATTTTTCCCCCGTGAGTACACATTAAAAGTGGGGTGACCCAGGTGGCTAGTCAGTGCACAGCTTTGTATTTGGTCCAACCAGGAGCAAAACCAGTTTCCAGGACACGACTGGAAACGGTGTGACCGTTCTGATTCTGCATACAATTCCATCTGACCACATACAACCATATGCTCCAGTCAAACCTGCACCTTAAGCAAGCACCTCCCACACAACAAATTGTTAGTGTGAACAGACCTATCATGTTAAATGCACTACAGATAGTTAGACAAGGTCTCTTTCTTGAGTAAATGTGGAGGAAAAAAAATTGAAGAAGTTAGAACATAGTAAAACCAGTTGTATCATGAAAAATGGTCGGAGTGAAACATTAATTTTCATTTTAGAGACTAAAATTAATCTGAAAATAAATATGATTTTCACTCTTTGGTTATACACTTTATTATCTCTTTGTGATACAAGAACTCCTGCTTCATGAAATAACTGATGACATCCCACTGAGAACTCAAATCTCTATGAGAACTTTTTTCAATAACTTCTACCATATTTTTTCTGAATAGCAATTATTTGTCCTTCAAAAAGCCAATTCTTGACAAAGACTTTTTTTTTTAGACTTTTCTTTTAGCCTTCCCTTTTATTATTGATGCCCAATGGCTGTTTTCTCTCTCTCTGACTCTAACACTTCATGCTAGGCTTTAATCCAAGGTATTATTCACTGGACTGTCTGCATGATGTGCCTTGGCACAGAGGCACAAAAAGGAACATAGATTTAGAATAGGCCAGTGAAGGTGCTAGCTTGAAAATGCAGCATCTGGAAAGGAACAGCTGCAAAAGGCATCCATTCCAGCTGAGTTCCAAGTTCCACGGATGGAGACAGCATCCAACTCATGGACCTTCAGTGTGATCGGGTATCTAATTTAAATCTCAGCTACAATTACAAAATATTTTTCTTTGATTGTATCAGAAACTCTTGAATGACAGTTTAAAAAAAACAACCACCTCTCTCCTTCTGAAACTAAAGGCCACAGAAAGTATTTTCTGCTCAAAGGCTCTATTTTTGCCTAAGAACTTCTCAAAACAATTTGACATTTTGACATTTTTCCATGTCATTGTGAACAACTTACATAAACTGAGACAACTAAATCCTTCCACTATCCTTTAAAATTTGACAGGTACTGTGGAAAAGTTAAAGACTGTATTTTGGAGTCTTACCTCACAATAGGCAATTTAGTGAACGGAACAGGAGGTAACTTCAAACCATCTGGAAGAGTGATGAATTCCATTGTTCCAGGGCATTTTGCAGTGTAGCTTTCCAAGCTCTGTGTTACATCTTTCTTTTCTAGAAAATAAATTTGTTTAAAGTAAAATTAAAAAACAACTTCAAACTTACATGTAACAAAAGTTTAAGATGAAGTTATAACCTAAAGTTTGACTTGGGTTTTTTTGTATTTATACAAAATCACTCTAATGGAATGCCAACTAATTTTTGCATACAATGCGTAGAGTTATGCTTCAGAAGCCTTAATGGATGGGTCAAATATAATTAAGTGACCTTAAGCAAGACAGTTTTCTGGACTTTTCAGAATTTTTAAACTGCCCGCCTATACCTACTTTTTGTTATTTTTTTCACTGTCAAAATACAAATTTCTACAATTTATCTAGTAAAGCTACATACCCAACACAATTGGCTTCAAGCATGTTAAGGTTATTAATAATAGCATTGTTATTTGAACAAGCCCTGCGCTGAAACATGAGCTGAAACTATACCAAAGGCAAAGAGGAGAAACAAATTACTTTTGATGTTACCTTGTGTTAAAAGTACCTAATTCTTAAAGTAATTGTACTATATTACACTACTAATTCATAACAACTGGAAGAAAATTGTTGTTTAGTTTTGCTTAAAAATACAAGAACATTCAAACATAAGGTTTGTGTTGTCTTCGATAATGTATAATAAATGCTTATGAATTTTATCTAACAAGTATTTTCAACAACGTATACAATTGTGTCTCCAGAAAACATGTCTATTTGGAGATATATGGCCTGAACAAAAACTTATATTTCTCTGATGAAATGTATGTGTTTAGAGGGGAGGATAAGATATCTGGAAAGTCTTAGACCTGTATTTTTTTAAAGCACAGTGAACATTCCTCCATATACGTGCTACCAATAAAAATAACTACTCATGAACTAACCTGTTTCCAGAAAAATACTTCAGAGATCAAAATACTCAACAATAAAACTAATAGAAAAGGGAAGGGTAATAGCAAATACTGCTTCCAAAAAAAACTGCTTAGACAAGTGTGTTAGGTTTATCCAGCAAGGTTTTGGTAGCGAGGGGTGCTGTAGGGGTGGCCTTTGGGATCAGAGACCAGGAGTAGCTCCATGTTGGAGAGAGCCAGTTCCAGCCAACTCCAAAATGGACCCGCCACTGCCCAAAGCTGGGCCCATCAGCTGTGCTGGTGGCACCTCTGTGATAACATATTTAAGAAAGGGTAAAAAATGCTGCGTAGCAGCTGTGAGAGGGAGGAATGCGAAAAATGTGAGAGAAACATATCCTGTAAACCATGCCACTGCCTGAAACACCATCTTGGGCTGCCCACATCAATCCAGCTTAGTTTGTAAGCTTCAAAGGCCACGAATACATACATACTCTTTCAAAGCAAATACACATTGATTGCAATCGCCTTCACCATGAAATTAATGCCACAGAACTGACAAATTGCCTTGCTTCTGTCTATGTTTCACCGAACTCTCTTGAGCCACTCACCCCATTTTAATTACATGTAGGAAATGTTCCCAAAAATACATTATTAGACATACACTTACACTCAGATCTGCGTAGCACAGCCAGGAGTTGTAGTGATTCAAGACTGAGTATTTACATTAAAATTTCAGTCTACAGCATTCAGATTATTATTTGCCATGTTATGTGAGCAAGGGCACATAGTACAAGTAGAATTCACTGAGATGGAAAACATCACAGCTACCAAGAATGATGAAGACAACGCTACAGTATGCGCTTAATTCTGCTTGAAACCGGAGGTCTGTCATTCTGAAGAACCGGCTTTCATTTCCTAGAGTGAAACACTGTCAATTATCGTATTCAGAGAAATCATGCTGCCACTTGCAAAAAGAATTTGTTTATAGATTTTAGAGTCGCATTTTTATTTTGCGGTAGAAGCTCAGTGTGCTTTCTGCAAAGACAAGGCTAACCCAAGACATTTTTCTATGCTGATATTGTATGAAATGTAGTTTAAAACATGCTGCTGCCAAGCCAGCAGCTCTATTACTTTTTACTTAGCACCGCATCTCAGCTGAGATGCTAAAACAATCTACATCAGCAGGACATAATAAGAAGCATTCATGATGCAAAAGAGCAAAAGCTGCATGATCTTGCCTGAGAGCCACTTCTGAAAGCAAATGCTGGAGTATTTCTCCCTTGACTGAGCACCTCTGCTACCTGACCTCTGGTATGAATGAACGATACAAACTTCTCTACTCAGTCAAATTTGCAAAGCCTAATAGTTGCCAAAAACCTGCTACAGACTGCTACTTTCAAACAGCTCTGAATTCTCCTAGCATCTGCCCGACTGTCATCATATTTTGACACAACCAGAAACTGCACAAACCTCCTGGGAGGATCTGCTCAACTACTAAGTCTCCTGACCCATAGTTTAGAAGACTTTCTGTGACTGAAACAGTTATCACCAGTACTTATCTTTCTCTTTGCAAAGAAGAGATAGAAAACAGCTACTCTTGGAGGTCTTCACCCACCTAGTGTCTTCATGCCTGCATACGTCAGCGGGAAAGCAATTACCGCTTGATCCTTTGACCTGTGAACTCACCTCAACAGCTGTAAAAGCCTGCACTGCAGCTAGAAACACTACTAGCTACTCTTGTGTAGGTATTACAGAGACTCATTTATTGAGTGAGAAATGTTGGCTTATTTTCTCATCTGGAATAACTACATTAATGATTTTTTTTCTCCAGTTTCTCTCCAGACTCATTGAAAGATCAGGGTCATAGAACAGCTGCAACCAAATAAAACTGAACAAAGCCACAGTCAGTATTGCCACTCAAGCACACACTTCTCAGTTTGTTCAGTATAATCTCATAGTACAACTTCCCTATTTCATACCAAATTGTTGTCATTACCATTTTTTGGCTGCTCTGACAACTGAAAATTTTGCAAGTCCACCAATATTCTTGGTAATTTTTTCCTTAACTTCTTCATGTCAACACAACGAACATTGGTTTTGTCCCAAAGTTGCTTTGAACCTTCTTCTAATACAAGAGCACAAAAATCTGAAAGCTCTGAAAAATCAGTTGCACAGTTAGAAACCATTTGTGACTGAAAGCTACTAAATGTAAAAAAGAAAAGTCTTTCTGCTAGTTTCACAATAATGTGAAGCAGTATTTCACAGTAATGGAGCTATTGAAAAACCAGACCAGGACGGGAAAGAAAGTCACTTATAGACTAAAATTTTTAAGCACTTCAGTAACCCTGATTTAACAGCATCACACAAACAGCATTTCATGCCTTGGCAGATAATGGAGAAAATCAGAAGAACAAAATTGCTAAAACTGTGTGTTTCAGCTCTTTAATATTTGAAGAAATCTAAAATATCTGCACTTGGTCTCATTCACCACCCATTAAAAACAAAGTTAAATATTAAAAATACAACATTTGTTCTCTGGCAAACAGTTGGCTGATCTTGTTTTGATCAAGTCATTGTGTCCCTTGCAGAACAACCTACAGCAAAGGAGAATGAAGAAAGGGAACATTTTATGTCTGACCTGCCAATTACATTGGAAGACAATAACTTTCTGTTTCCATATGCAACTTGCTAAAATATTGAAAAAAGAAGTCAGGAAACAAATAGCTAAAAGCCTTCTGACTTCCCTTTTCCCCTGGTGATAAGCCCAGAATCAACACTTTAACAAAAAAACCTAGTATCCAGGTTTTGTGCTGGCTGAGCTTTTCCTTCCCACTTGAAAACAGCAAATAATGTTCACAAAGGAGAATCCGAGGAGACCTCCTGCAGCAGTCAGCCCCTGAGAAGTGGCAGCCAACTGACCTACCCAACTCTCTCAGGAACAAAAGAGTCAAACATCTCCTTGACAAATTACTAGTAACATGTAACAAGACAGAAAAGTCAGTCTGACAGCAGAAAAAGCAAGAGAAACCATAGTTCCTGCACCCAGAAACACAGATGCTTCCTTCACAGAAAAAAAAAAATAAAATAAAAAAAAAAGATTGCTTGGTGAGCCCTCTTACAACTAGAGAAGAAAAAAAAAAAAAAGTCAGTGTCTGCTGCCAGGGAGATCTTCAGCATCACCTTGCCATCAGGAATCAGTGTATTCTTTAAACTAAAAAAGAATTTCAGAAAGGCCACAAAATACATTAAAATCCTCACAAAAGCTAAAGTAGAAATTGAGTATTCATAGACAGTAACTGCTACAAACTTTTTACCTTGAAGTTAATGACTAGATTATCGCATTCTATGCAAAGGTCTTCACGACCTTTCAGGTAGTCCCTCAACCCTAGTTTCGGATAGATGCAGATGGACAGTAAGCATCCTATTTGTATACTCAGCACATCACTCTTCACTACCACAGCAAGCTAATGTTCTAAGTGAAGTGCCTTAGCAAGACTTGCATGATCAATCCACTAATTCAGTATTTCAGCTGTTTAATTCAGCAGAACAGAGCAGGTCTTCTCTAATTTGCAGGCAAGCATCACCTGTTTTTCCATTACATTAAGCCTGATTGGTATCAGATGACAGCATTTTCTACAGTTTTAGTAAACAAACAGCATCTCTAATATTTTTCTGAAAAATACATGGAGCAAGTAAACACGACTTCAAGCTGCTCAGAGATCTGATACTCGAACAAAGTTGCTTTGAAAGCAACACAAGGAATGCTGGGTTTTCATTCCAATATTCTCTACTGCAATAAATCTCAGCGCTTACCTATGTTTTTATACTGCTCTGAGCAGCTACATTTCAGACTGCTACCTATATTCATTAGGTCATCAGTTAGACTGGAAGCACATGCAAGCTGAGTGGCCAGCTGGATGACATAATGACCAAAGCAAGTGACAATTAATGGTCTTTTTTCCTTTGCATCTTCAGGGCACTGTTAGCATCTACCTTTTCTATGTATTAACAACTGTTATGAAACTGGAACAAAATTACCATCTCTGATCTGTTCTCCACACCACGTTTGGTCAATAGACTCAAAAGCTATTATCAGGAAAACCAGAAATGCACCGGCAGACAGCATATTGCATGAATCCTCTTTCTTCAAGAAACCAAGCAAAGTAAATCTCTAAATAAATACTGTGGAGACTAAAACTAATAAAATTCACAGTTTGACATGGAAAAGAGCAGGAACAACAAGAAAATAATTCATCTATGCTACCCACAGAGCTAGACCCACTTTCATGAACAGATCATCATGAACAGTATCAAAGAAAGTGGCTCCATCCATACAAAGAGAATGCAAAAGCAGTCAGTTATTTGTTAACAGCTCATCTTTTAAAAAGAACTTACCAGCTTTACTACCAACATTGGGGGGGGCGGGGGGGGGGAGACAGGGACACGACAACACACGACACAATCTTTTCAACACAAACAAAGAATTACATGTGTGTCAGATTATCTACACAGAGAGGGAATGGGAAGAGACTGACAAAACACACCATGGTCTTCTATTACAAGATTTTTAACCATTACATAACTTGTGCACGCATTAAGTCACAGCCAGTTTGAAATTCACAGCTAGCACAAAAGTATTTTTAGATAAAATCTCATGAAAAATAGTCATAGCTGAAGACAGAGTTCAGAAACATGCTATTAAAATTTCAGTATCTAGTTCTCCACCTTATCTGAGAACTTCAGATGTCTGTATACTTCGAATACTACAAAAAAATTTTTTGTACATAAAAATCAGTATGCAAACCACTGAACAATACCAATGATTTTTTCATACTAAGAAATACCAGAAGACCTACCTTAGCATGAAGTGGAGCAAATTAAGCATAGATAACTTCCGTAACAGTAAAAAAAGTTAAGGACTGCTGCAAAGCTGCTTCTGAGCAAAGTAGGCATAACTGTTAAATAGATCTGATTTTGTTTTTTGGGTGGAAGAAGCACAGAGACAGAAGATGGCAAGAACAACACGCTAATTTCTGTAGAACATTTTTCACAATATACTGTTAAGCAAAGTTACAGGGATTTGGCCAAAGAGGATTATCACCATTCAAAGTTTCAATGCCTCCACTAGTGATACAAAGAGAAGAGACTCTTGCTTGAGAAAAGGACAGTTTAATGGTTTAAAAAAAACTAGACAACTGTCTGAAAACTTACAAGGAAAACATGCCAGCTCTCTCTACTAACATAAAGTTGAGTTTTCCCATCCTTTTGAAAAAAAAACATTTCTTCAGTATCACTCCCAATCTTATTCTGCTTTTCTTAGCACATCCAATCATACTCAAAGCACATCATATGGGGAGTTCAAAGTACATGGATGATCTTCTTTTAAACATGGATATTTCCTTTTACATATAAAGTGCTACTTTCAGTAGCAGCTGTGATTCCAGTGCCTTCATTTGGATTTAGGCTAAAGAGAGCAGTATTGAGTCTGTTAAGTGTCATATAAAATTTATTTGAATTTTAGTAATATAGCACCTCCTAAAATAGCTTCCTTCAGTACAAAAATATTAGCTCTTAGCTCCTCTCTTTGGGATGCCAGGAGGAGACAGTACAAATTCTTCATGTCTTCATATTGCCAATTAAAGTATGTCTTCCCCAAAGTAATCTTTTTTTCTGGAACAAAACCTTTGCAACTTGTCTTCATTTGAACCCTTGTATCTTTTCCCTCAATGAATCAAATCAGGCTTCTTCAAAATTCAGAGGCAACTACGTGAAGAATCAGAATTTTGAGGTAAAGCTTAGAAATTTCATTTTTTCATGAATGACTAAATAAATTAATAGGAAACTTCTGTCATAAAGAAATGCACTATTTTGTTGTAATGACTGATCCTCTGTTTTACCTACGAATTTGGATATGGTAGTGGCTGGAGTTTTTGTCTGCACCTCATCAACAAGCAAGTCTAAACAAAGGTAAATCATCTCTGAAAGACTTTCAGGTTTGTTTAGAGTGCTAGACAATTTGTACCAGTCTTCATTTTATTCACAGTACATGATTTTTTCTTTCATATAACATACTACTTAAAAAACTGTTGGTCTTCATATTTTGTGCTACATATATGAATTTAAATCTTTTATCGCTGCTGCTAGTTTACTTAGTCTCATTTATTTATTCCACTTCAAAAAAAATGAATTCACTGAATTAGGATCTGAACCAGAGTTACTCAAAAAACACAAGGATAAGCAGATCATTATTTGAAAGAGATAAACATGTACAGGTATTGTGGTTTTCCTCTTAGCAACCCTCACTTTCTACATAGTCTAAAAGACATGTATTTCAGGAAAATAAGTTACACCCTCTTAATAAAGCAGTTTGAATGTAGTTATTTAGTAAGCCAGTTTGTCTCTAGAAAACACCAATTCCAGAGAGAGATTTGAAAAGAAGAAAACAAGCCCAGAGAGTTTTACCCTGCTGCTACTATTTTGAAATTTTTTTTAAAAAGGGTTTTTTAAAAAGCAGGAAAAAGTGTTGCAGATATACAACTCCCAGGAACAAGACCAGGTAACAGTGCTGAAGTTTTATAGTACACAAAACTGATGAAAACACAAAACTAAATGAAAAGCTGCAAAATTCATGGTGCAGTGATGAATAAGAAGAGTTAAGTGGCTTCTAAGAAGCTTCCTCCTACTTCATGTACAATTTCTGAAATCTTTTATTACATGTCAGAAAGCATTTACATTCAAGCTTTTTTTAATATATTCATTCTTACACCATATTGTGCCACTGCTATACATCGAACACACACATGAGGTGACAAGTCTGTTCAATTACATTTTTATTTATACACACACATACTTTTTTATATATACATACACAGATAAGATACGGCACCATGCTGAAGCTGTAAAAAGATTTCCAATTAATGGCTAAGAACCTACCATCCTGCTATAAATATTCCCTGGCAATTTTATTGGAGATTTCAGTTTCCATCCTGAAATCAGTTAATTTTAATATTATAAGACCAACCAAACCAGCTCCCATTTGAAAGATTTATTGGTTCAGCCAACCCAACTTGCAGGTACTTTGTCAACTACAATACAATGCAGTGCATTAAAACCAGTTCATTAGTGTCAGTTAAGTAAACCTCACTTCAACTGAGAAGTTTACATCAAATTTTAATTTGCATTATATTCTCTGCTCAGTCTGATTAAAGCTTCCATTCTTTTCAGACCTTGAAATCAGTAACTTTTACCTTTCTAAAAATTAATTTACACACTCTAGAGGATGCTAGGGGAAACTCTGTCCTAACTTAAATGCTGTATTCAGGAATAACATTCCTTATCACTACAAAACATTGTGAAGGGCTGACAGGCTATCGGTATATTATCAAGTATTGCAGAACAAAATTAGAGAAGCTATAGAGCAAAGCAGTTGGTGCCTACATTACACGCACTGCAGAGGACTACTTATGACAGTCTGCATAAGCAGGCCTTCTACAAGAAGGTTTCTAACACAGGATCTCTTCCTTTCCACTCTCAAGAAACAATTATCACAATAAAGTCTACTCTAGAAACTCTTCTGAATAACCCTGGCTCAGCAACAAATTGTGATATTGCCATTTTTGCCAGTTTCCTAATAGCTTACAACTGGTTTGAAAAGCAAAAGCCACATGACTAATAATCTCTTTCCTCAACACCATAATCTCATTCACTTACTGTTTCTTTCACTCTCTTCTAATTATTAATTAATCAATGTACCAAAAGGGATTTTTTTTAACTCAGGAACATTGTTTTAACTAAATGACACTCATTTAAATGCTCCATCATTCCTTAGAAAGAAGTCACACTTCAAAAATGTTCCAACTCCTTCCCATTAGATCAAAATTATCCATATGCCTACTATTATTTACTGTAGTTTCGTGCAATTTACCCAGTACAGACTGTGGCAGGTGCACCCGCCCAATGAAAACAGGGCTTCTTGGCTGCTGAAGTGTAGCAGCTCCTGATTGCCTTTGCTCTCGGGGCCTCACGGTAGTTGGGGCCTTTGGCCAATGGGAGCCGCTATTGACTACAGGTCAGATTCGGCCTGGCTATAAATGGAGTCCCCTGGGGGAGTCATTTTGAGCTCATCCCCAGAGCAGCATGCTGCAGTTGAGGACTCTCCCTTTGGGTCAGGACGCTGCCCAAGGAAACTCCTTGAGGTGACTTGGGTCGGGATGCTGCCCTGAGCAGGCTGGTTGAAAGCCCTCACTTGTCAGGTGAGTGATAAAGTGTTTTGGGTTGTGCTTAAACCCTAAGGAGTTGTGCTTTGTTCTGCATTTTGGGTTGTTGTTAAACCCTAGGAAGTTGTTCTGTTCTCCTCTTGCAGACATCCGAATCTGTAATTTACAGAGAGCTAGTTAATTGGGTTAATAATAAATTTTTATTTTTTGGTGGTTGGTTGTTTATTTGAGAGCCTCCATATCACAGACACCAAATTTACTGAACTCCAGATGGGTTCAAAGGATGGAATTTGGTTCACCTTACTTTAAGAGAAGCGTCGATGACTAGTGTGAGGTGCAGACACCGAGTCAGCACTGAGACAGCCATATATGTGTAAAGGGAGTGATGAATCTTGGCAGGGTCACTGGGATGGCCAGGATCATGAGGATGACCAGGATGCAGACATCTACACTGAAGACACACCCACCTCAGTTAGAAGAACTTCCGTCCCTCTCTGAACTCTTAAAAAAAGAGATGCGTTTGCCATTTGTAATTTTAAAATGAGAATGAAGATAATTTAAGAAATCCATTAATTGCAACTGCTGTAGTTCAACTATTTAATTTTTAAATTCTTTTAGCATCTTTGAACCCTATCTGGTACCTGAAATTTATTACTACTCATTTTACAGTTCAGATCACTCCCCACCATAAACCATTTCTAATTACACTTTGAAAGAATTCCACAGATTTATTCTCTGTAAAGGAAGGACCAAGCCTCAGAATCTTCATTCCTAAAAAGAAAACATTGATCAAAATTTTCTGATATAGCTCAATCTTCCCTGAGTGTCTCTTTTTATACCTCAATTATGTTTCAGTTCTGGCAGGCTTCCTGCTCCTAATATGTTTGAAGAAGTTATTAGCTTTCATGAGTTCAGCAAGGTACGCCTCAAAATCTTTTCTGGGCTTATGTTCCTCCCCTCTTCATTTAATCTATCAGGGTTGACATTTCCTTCTACTTTCTATGTTTGGACACAACATTCACTTTTATACAGTAAACTTCTTTTTCCCCCAATTGCATTTATTTTGCTGTTTAACTACCCTTACTCTTATAACAATTTTTTGATTTATTTTAATGGAGAAGGAGAATGCAGTTACTGAGAATCCACTATGACATCTGTACGCAGTTTCCATGCTACCAGCAAACATACCACTCCTTTCAATTTCTTCCAATTAGCTTCTTTACTTTTATGTACCTCCTCCTTTCAAAGTTTAATACTTCTGTCAAGGTGGTTTGTTTATCTTAAAACCAGGCATTCGTATTTGTTTACCCTAAATTTTATTTCTAATACTTATCATTCTGTCTCCTGTGACCTGAATATGAAGAACAGGAGGGGAAAAAAAGAGGAGGAGCTTTACGGGAATAGGCAGGAAGAACAGCAGAGAGAGGGGAGCAATGGCGAGCAACCAGCTCAACCTAAAGAAAATGAGCTGGAGCTCTCAAGAAGTCTTGCTACAGCAGTCTAAACAGGGAAAAAAATGAGAAAGTCATAGCAAGACATAAATGAGAGAACAGGATACAGCTAGGTGAACATACAATAACAAGTTGCTCCAGCAGTCCTTCAAAACAAGAGGTTGTTTTAAATTATTCCATGCTCTAGAGTAGAAGCAGTTATTTATAGGTTTATAGGTTATTCTTATCTCTTTCTCCAGTGAAATGCCATTTAGTCAAATCTGTGTGTGGAAGTATAACTCACCAAGTGCCCATGCAGCTCGATTTCATTTTCCCAGGTGTTTGGGTGAAAATTCAAGACAATGTTTTAAGTAAAGATCCTCAGAAATTGAGTCTGATCTTTACTTCTGCCAATATAGGCTTGGCAGAGGGTTCCATTTAAGGGCATTTACACATTCACTTTTGGTCTAGCTGTCAATTTTTTACAAGCCCAGTTTAATATTCTTTCTTATCTTCCATATTTCTACATAGCAATTTGAAATTTAAATATCACCAAGTGAATGCATATGCAATCTGTTCTATAAATAAAAATGTAAAATACTGCATAGTTTCCTCTTTCAAGCTGTGAGATAGAAAGGCATATTTTAAGAGTTGTCAGACACTACGTCTGACATCATCAAATTATGATCAGTCCAGGCATAACCATAATTTCTAAAGATAAACAAGGTTTGGGGATTTTTTTCTCAAATCAAGCTCATCACTTCTTTGCAAAAGGCACAGACCTCACCCCAGCAGTTGACATGTCAGCCATCACCTGAGCATAGCAGTCTTGAAAGGAAGATGTAAAGGTTCTGAAAGCGATCTCAGATTATTGGCATGCAGTCCCTGGTCCTCCAACTACCAACAACTCTAAGCTGTCAAGGCATCAAAGCAATCTGCCCAGCCAACACTGACAAGTCCATCACAACTGATCTAGAGGATGAGGGGAACTGAAATAGCATTCAGTATAAATTTTGGCAGAACTTCGTCAGGGAGCATCATCTCAGCATAGGCTGAGAATAAGTATCTTCTAGAAGGTGAGAGATTGTTTTCCTGAGAAAACAGCCCAAGGCCAAACTTACAAACCTCTAAGGTTTGCATGGCATGGATCCACATGTCATATGATTTTGAAGTGCCAAGTAATAGCCAGTACTGCAGTAGGGGTAGAATCCTGCCACCATGGAGTTCAGAATCACATCAATGAAATTTAGACAACTAAGGATATTTCTGAAAATTCAACTCAGGACCTTTGAAAGGAACAAAAACCTTTTTCTTAGGTAGAGCTATGTTTTTATCATCCCACTGACCAAGCACAGCCATGGCATGCAGTTGGTATCTGAGATAAAGCATAAAAACAACTCCTGACCAAGTAATGATCTCAGCCACTCCAAGGTATTTCCTGGGCAATGCCTGTATGGAGATGTATAAAGTAGGCATACTGAAAATCAAAATCCACACACAGAAATCCCTCCTAATGAAGACTGATGAACTCTGTTGATAAGGTTTGCATCTGAAGATAAAATATCCAGCTACAGCAAGAAAACCCCCGAAGTTCTTCATCACATGCAGGACCTCATCTGCCCTCTGGGTGAAGAGAAGTGTCATAACAAGTTGAGTCTTTCACTAAAGATTTCATGTCTTTCAGCAGCATCAGTGACTATGGCCAGGGTGATGAATATCCACTCTAGGGAGGGCATGCCTCTATGGAAGGGGTATTTGTAATGAAGGCCAGGGTATCATTTTTAGTTTGCTAGAGCTAAACCAAATTTCTTCAATTTGGTAGAAGGATAAATAAGCTAAAATTGTTCAAAATCTTATACTTAGTGAGCAAAGAAGCTCTGATAAACCAGATGAGAAAAACTGGAACAAATGTATCTTATTTGCCAAGCTGCCAGACATTTTGTGGTCATGGCTGTGGAACTTAGCCTATTTATTTTTGGTCACTGCTGAGGCTGAAGAGACTAA
The DNA here is from genome assembly GCF_031877795.1 of Strix aluco. Classification (NCBI taxonomy): domain Eukaryota; kingdom Metazoa; phylum Chordata; class Aves; order Strigiformes; family Strigidae; genus Strix; species Strix aluco. Next base: position 4,654,335 of record NC_133931.1, on the reverse strand, counting down.
AGGCAAAGGTCATCACAGAAAGACTCTGTATTACATGATATCCACTATTTTCTTTCTGGGTTGAAAGGTAAACATGTCCATACATGAGAGGCCACATGGTCATTCTTCACATTGTTAGCCAACATGCTTCTGTTTCTAAAGAGAGCATTCATGTTAATCTAGGGAATGATAAGAGCAGCAGAACAGACACCTTGAGACACCAAAGGCCATGATAATGCTGTGATAGTACTCGTGTTGACAATCCAGTCGGCTAGAAAAGCACCTAAAGGGTCCCAAGATAGCTCAGACAATCATGTAGGCTGTATACAAAATCAATAACCATGATGGAGAGAAGAAGAAACATAGGACACTGTCATTTGTCTTGTTACCTTTGCCTGCGGACTATCCAGGACCAACAGGTAGACCTGGTGTCAAAAGGCCAATGTGCACCTTCGTTTTAGCCTCCACAATCTCAAACCCCTGCCAAACTGCTTTGGGAACCAACCTCTGTCCTAAAGTCTGGTAACAGAGGATGCAGCTCGAACTAAGAGTGGTGTCCAATGATGTAAGAATCAACCACACACAGGAATGACAGGAAGGACATTTCAGGAAGTACTTCTAGATATTGTTCCCTCCCATCACCTACCGTCACTCACCTCAAGAATAAAGATATCCAGAACACTGGTCAACAGATGAAAAATGACTTGGGCATGTTTAATGCAAGGCAGAATCACCATAGAGTCAGCAGTTTAATTACATACACAACAGATAGAGTGGTAGAGATCTCAGATGTGAAGCCTGTCATCTCACTAGAAGGCTGGAAAGAACTAAAGCGCAACAACAATCACAGGACAGGAAGATCTTAATGGCAGAGGTATACTGTGAAGCACTGAAAAGTGTACGTTATTTCCCAAATAATCAAATAGACAAACTTCGAGGATCTTTAATGAACTGAACTTGCCCACAAAAAAAAAAAGAAAAAAAGAATGAAGCATTCTGAGTTTCATACTGTACCATGAATGGCAAGAAGAGGTCACCTCAGGGCACTGAGATCTTTGCCACCAAAAGCAAAACAGCAAGCTTGATGGTTGGAAATCTACTGAATGTCTGAAAGAATGTGGGCTTGCAGGGGTGAGGGACATGCTCTCTGTAAGCGGCTTCTGTGTGGACAGTCACATTTCGGTAATAGCTGTTCCCAAGTAGCTCTGTGTTTAAAGAGGCTCTAAGAGATGAGGTAACTCGGAATCATTTGTATACAATACAAATCACAGTCCTTTTAAGTAGTACAGATATTACCAATCTGCAACAAAATCCACAATAAAATACTGAGCTTTCTTTCAAGTATCTGACCTTATCCAAATGAAATTCAGTGTGAGCTGTACACACAGTGTTACGTTTCAAAAAGCATTATGCAAAAGATATTTAATTCCAAGCAACTTTGCAATAGCACATTTTAATTCTTATTTCAAGAAAGACTGATTCTCAAGGACCTGTTAACGTTAAAACATAATGGCTTGAGATTAGAGAGCTTTTATGTAGAATTTGGTACCTCTTTTTGCTAAGCAGAAGACTGCATTTTACATATTTATGTAACTAAATAGCTTAATTTTAAATCAGACTCTTAGCTCCCATGTTGTTAAAATAGTGACTGACATCTCCCATTTACTTGATGATACTTTTTATTCAGATTTGCCAGGCTGTGTCGTTGGAAATTGTAATTCAAGTAAACATAGACAAAAGTTGTATTTTAAAATAATTTCCAAATGTCATTCAATTAAAATGTAAGAAAATTTTGTTTTAAACAGAAACCACTTTTGACTACGCATTTGTGTTCCATGAATAGAAGCAAGAGCTTCTAATTAATAGATTTTTCATTATAACTACTAAAGCTCATCTTCTGAACTTTTACTTGAAGTGAAGAAATCAATTTTTTTCCCGTTTTCTGAAGTCCCAGTATCTCAAGTTCAACTGACCCAGTAAATGGACAGAACTAGATTAACAAACTAGAATGAGAGAATATTCCTTTTCTGCATAGAGGCAGCTAATCCTGAGACAAAAAGGTTAAGAAGATCAAGTTCCAGTGCCAAATGTTTAGTTGGTAACTTTCCTTCAGCTTAGAGTTTTCACTTCTATTTGTTCTATTTTTAAAAATGATCTTCAAACTACCTAAATTTGAAATACAAGTGTAATATTTAACATATACTATCAATTACAAGCTTTAAAAATAAGAAGTTTATTTAAGAAAAAATACATTCAGGTAAAAATTTAGTTTTAAAAAAGTGAGTTTCTTCCACCTAGTACCTGGTAACTTGGCAACTTGCTACACAGCACAGAAAAATAATAAAATCTGAGCATTCTTGAACTCGAATGCTACCGTATTAGTTCAGTTTCCTAATTAAACCTTTAATTGGTTAAAAAAACCTGGAAGTTTCAGTCATGTGCTTATTAGAGAAGAATATTAATTACAACACTTTAAAAAAGTTCATAATATAAGGGAAACAGTTCATAGATTTAAAATAGTAAGTAGGATAATGCTGTGCACTCAAATCATCTTGCTTTTGTCCTTTACTACAATGCAAGGTTGAAGGGGATTTGTTGGTTTTTTCCTAATATTCTGGTAATTTAAAAATAACTATAAAGTCATTTTCTATGCTAAATGGACCCTTGCACAACATCACACAGTATCAATCTCAGAAGAATTGCAAAAAGATTACAAGCCAGAAATACATTTCTGGCACTGTCATCCACAGTGTAGCTAGTTTGGAACACCACTAACCGTGTCTGAGCAACATGTTATCAATAAAAGACTTCAAGCACAACAGCAGTTCTATTTTGGATGTTTCAGGAGGGAAGGAGAAAACGATTCAGCCACTTTTCAAACACATTGGAGAACATTTAGCTTGATTTTTCAGACACTAAACATCACAGTTATCACAGGTCTTATGAAACTGGAAGCTTTACTCATATAACGTCTGAAGACAAGAAACACAAAAGCTGCTTCTCTTTAAGATTTCAAACCTGATTAGGGATTAGCAATATCGTGTGTGCATAGTAGAAGAGCTTAAAACCTTGTCTTCAGCCCAACTTTGCACAGACATACCAATAAACCTTCATTAAAAGTCCTGGAAAATCCAAGGATCTTTTGACAGCAAGTAAGATCTACAGACAAAAAGATAATTTATTCCAGTTTATCTGTTCCTCTCAGTTCCTCTCCTTCCTTCACTACTGATTTGAGCCACTAAACAGAGGGAATTCACTGGCAGGCAAAGACCTAAAGCTCATCAGCAGAATCACCAAGGAGAGACATTGAGCCATAACTAAAGGAGAAAAGAGAAAAGAAAAAAAACTACACCATTTTACTCCCATCCTCTTTATCATAAACAAGGGAATAACTGAAAAAAAAAAAATCACTTTTTGCCTGGCTTAGTGTGAATCAAAACCATTTTTTTTAAATCTTTCATCACTACTCGTTCAATCTCATTAATCTGGGTGATAAACAAACCTGTTTGACATATTTTTCCTAAGAAACATAATACAAGTATAACAGTTGTCACTTTCTGCTCTTCCAGGTGGTTCCGTAAATGCTGCATGGTCCTCCCCCACAAAACAGTCCTCACACACATCATTACCATTTCTGAAAATCATTCACAGACACATTCATTCCATTGTCATCCACTGACAAATTTAATAAATCCCACTGAAATGTATTGAATTAAAAACTTTTTTTTGAAAGAAACCACAGAAACTTAGAGAAACTTACACCTACTGTCCTAGTTAAACACTGTTTAATTCAATTCTATCATGTTCAGCTTCTACAAGTTCATTGTCTCTGTATTTGAGACAAGGATCATGCCTATTCCCTTAGATGAATTCTGTATCCACGCTATGACTGTTTCATCAGAAAACATATTTTATTAGAAAACTCATGGTAGATTCAGTCTGAACTATAGCATACACTCTTCTGAATTTAGTTTTCAACCTCAGCTCCTCTCAATTTCTTCATTAATAACACTTATGAAAGCTGCTAGTAGCTTTAAATAATACTTCTTTTTTAAATCCACAAGCAAATTAAGGCTTCTGATCATATTAATATTTACAGAGGAAATACAGCGTTAGGCTTGAGGCAGTCAATCTACAGATGGAAAACATTAAAGGAAGCTTTATTTTAGATACTACACATCAAGGTCAGAACACTACTATTTAAAATTAATAACACTGTATGTGTGATTGATTACCATCAGAGAGCTACCTCATGAATACACAGAAGTCCCTAACTTCTGTGCTCTCCATTACTTCTCAAATTAAGTATATTTCAAAACAAAGTCACATTATTTTATTGTAGGAAAGAATAAAATGCAAATATCTCTTTCTTTTAAAAATCATACCTTGATCAGAAAGAAAATCCAGCATGGTCTGGAGAAGGAAAGACAGATGCCTGACACATAGAGCAGGATTGCCCATTCTTCTGGAAGCATATACTAGTTCATGAAGCAAACGCATCTGTACTGCAGCCCATCCTCTATGAGTTCCTATAAAGCAAGCACCCATTTAATACTTTTTAAAGCTAGAAGTCATCACAAACCAATTGGTTTTGGTTCTCTTTATATACTAAGCAGTAATGTAATGACACTTATAAAAATCACCCAGTGAACCAATAATTACAAAATCCAAATCTTGTACTCAAAGCAGAAGAAATATTAGGATTTTTGCATTTGCTTGAATATTTCAATGTGAAAGTAATTTTTGTTTTACATGCTTGTCTAATCGACTAATAAATTTATCATGAGAATTCACAAAATGAAGTTAACACTTCCAGTGAAGTAAAACCAAAATGATACACAAAACCTTTAAAGTTTTATATTTTTTAAATTCTCTGGACAAGAAACGCACATGAGATTTCATACAGAAGCTTCATTTTTATCCAAATCAAGCACTTCTTAACTCTCTTTAAAGACCAGGCAAAAGGTATTTTCTCTAAATGCTTTCCTGGCCATTAAAAGTCAGTAAAAAGCAGTAAAATCTACAGGATATGAGGCACATTTCCTGATTTTCAGTCTTTAAAAACTAAGTTTCGGTCTATAAATTTTTTCATATTTGCAAAGTATCTATGGTAACAATAAACAGATCGTCATAATGTAACTTTGCTTTCAAAAACATAATATGCAGTACTCTTCGTGAAACTTAACCTTCTTTTAGTAGTAAGCAAGAGCAATAATTTTAAAATAATAGATATTCCAAGATGTGCAATACTTCATAAACTTCTAAACAGCCTTCCTTCTAATATTACCCTTCAGCATTTGACAAACTTTTCTAGAAATATTTACTGTAACCAAACCTTGAGAGTTCATATTTTGCACACAAGAGTCTCATTATTTTTCATGTGTGAAATGCCATTCTTATCAAGTAGCTCTTACGGTTTACAGTGATCTTTCCATATGTCTCTGAAACAGCCATTTTAGGGGTAAAATCTGACAAAGCACTTAAGTGCAAAATAAAGGTAAAAATGAAAGATAAACACTAATTTCTTTTTTTAATCGTCACTTCTGGAAGAAATTCTAGCACCTCTTCTCCCAACACAGTCCCATCCCAGACTTCTTCTCCATCATAGGCCACAGCATATTTTTTCCCACACATTCCCTCTTCCTAGACTCTTTGTATCTTTCTGTTGAGTCCACTTGGCGTTTTCTGCCTCCTCTCACATATCATTTCTTTCAGTGAGTGCTAAAATCACACCACTTATAAAAAAAACTAACCATCCACACGTACAGTGGGTTGTCTACATGCCTCTTTCATCAACGGAGCTAAGAGAGCTTGGAAAATATCACCTAGTGGCTAGGCAGATCAGTTTTTCCCTATTCTCTCTTGACAGAATTGACCAGATAGCTCCATTATTTCAATGGCTAAGTGACCTAGGATATACAGAAACAACTGAACCTACAAGACAACATCGAACTGGAATCCCAACAACAGTCAATGTACTCTCACAAACGGGAGAAGAATACTCTGGTTGCTGTTTATTCACATTTAAACCAGTTCAGTGTTTTCGTACTGGTGAACTCCACCTCCTTTCCACCAACACATGCTCAGCCCATTGCTTGCTTTTCCTCTCCTACAGCTCCAACATTTAGTGAATGGTCCCCAAAAATGCTACTATGCAAAAGAACACAAGTTTTTGGGCAACATGGAAAGGTTTACTCAAAAGGAGTTCCCAAGCAGCATATTAGTCGTCTCTTCCTTTAGAAGAAAAATACAGCACAGTGTATTAAAATCAAGACAACTTTTAAAATTATTACTTTATATACAGCTTTAGATAACATTGATAAAATTGTTGAAATACAGCTACCTAAAGAAGGGCAGCAAGCAGCACACAACTCGCAGAAGGTGAACTAGGTATTTCACAGCTACAAGAATTGGCATGTGTTCTTAGGGACTGTTTTTCCTGTGGTTTTTAATAGATGCAATAAAACAGTACTTCAAACGATATACAGCGTCTAAAAACTGTTGAAATGTCTTAACCAAATGCTAGTTTTACAAATAACAACACTCTGATCTAATTTGTGGAAAAATGTGACATATTTGACCCTTCAGATACAGCTATAATTACATTATATGTATGTCTATATACAAATACATGTAAAAGAGCCTTTCATTCTTTCGTTATAAGATCAAACAGCAACAAATACCACAAGAACTACAATTTCTGATTATACAAGTTGAAGGCACTTTAACTGAAAAAATACTGAAAAATATTACCTTTTTATACTGAGAAGTATATAATCAAAACACAGACATTTTTGAAAGAGAGTAGAAATGGAGCTCTCATAAATAAAACATAATTATTTGCTGCAAACAGGAATACAGCACCACATTCAGCAGTGGCTTGCAGAAATCTGAAATTATTGACAGCAACACTAAGAAAAAGTTAAGGTGCAGTCTTAAAGAACTGCTGTATTTGCCGCAGCTAGCTTCAGATAGGTAAATGATTTTGGTTTAATTTGAAATCTCTCAAGGAAATTAGTTATAGGAAGCCAGCCGAGTGTTCTACTATGCTAATCCATACTTTCCCAGAGACACTTACCTTTGCTGAAATCTTTAGGATCCAATGATAAGCTATAGCCAGGGAGAGTTTCCAAAAGCAGTTTGTAGCAGGCCCTCCACCCGGGTTCTGGGATGCTGGGTGCAGCGCACTGCATTGCTGCTATACGCTTGAAAAAAGCAGACTTGCGGTGAAAACCAATACGTTCATACAGCTCAGAAAGAATGCTGTAACGCTGGATTTTTTCTTCTTCTGAAAGCTGAAATTTAAAGGCAAAAAAGGATTGGTTTTAATCGAAATTTTAAAGCGTATGTCTGACTTTTAAAAAAAATAACAGGAGGAGAAAAAATGTAGTAGACATATCTCCAACACTACAGAAGGCCAGTGATTTTGCATGTAGCCAGTCATGACAGCTTCTACTGGCAGGAAAACTTAAGCTTGCTTCAAGTTCAATAGCTAACAAAAGCAGCAAAGATAGAGTTCTTTACCAACTTTATTTGTCAGTAGTACTAACAAGTAAATAGTCAAAACAGTCAATAACAGCTAAACAGCTCCACATTTTATGGAAGATATTTAACATGATATTCATGTGCATAATAAAAATGCAAACATACAGCACTTCCAAAAATCTATCGATTTATCAAGCTAAACATTTTCATCCCTTTAAGATTAAATCTAGTTATTAAGCTTGAAGTCTCAGGCTATGAAAGCAAAGAAACTACTGTCTCAACTTTTATAAATCTCCGATCTTGTAAACCACAAAATTTTCATTCCATGATACTATACATATGCAGACTGCCAACTAGTGAGGAGGAATTTAGCAAAAGGTTAAGCCCTGTTAGGCTTAAAGTTGAAACAAACTCAGTGAGTAACTACCAACATGTGCTTCTTTAGCTTACAATATATTGGCACAAGTCCCAGGTAACCATTCTTTCCCCTCTGCTTTGAATGACAATCGTGCTTTGAAATCAGACAGCCAAGAAGAAACTGCCACAGAAACTCTGGAAGCTACCAAGTATTTCAAGTCTACATCCCAGTAACAAGCACTGAGTTGTGAAGGCGGACCAATGCTGACACCTAGTGCACAATATCTGGCATGCACAACCAAAACCAATAGAAAATAATTTTAAATTACTCTAAAGCTGCTAACACATTTTGCAAAGGCGTTTAAAATGACAAACTTCATACAAAAATAGCACTAAAGGACAGAAACAGCGTTTCTGCAACTCATTCTTCAAAACTGAAAGTATCAATCAGTGGATTCTGTGCATTTAACTTCAGATACTTAAAGACTTGGAAAGTCAAAAGAAGATGCTGGCCACACTGGTTAACTTTTACAGAAATAATTAGGTCTTACTAATGAAGCTTCAAAACATCTGTTAGTCACATAAATCCTAATGTAATTACAAAAAAATAGCATGTTTTCAAAAGTTACTTCTAATTTTGGACACAGGAATACGAGAGACCACAAAGAAGGCCTAGAGTTTTCAGAAGGCACCATAACCTTATCTGACAGTTCAAATCTTTGTACTTCAGGATATGAAGAGACACTAGCAAATAATTTTAGAAATTTTCAGACAGTTTTTGAAGCTGAGGTTGCTATTGCCCTCAGAACTGACAACACAAGACGATGCCCAACGCAAAAATACCGCACATCCATATAAGCAGCCAATCCCTGTAACAAGAGCTGTAAAAAGGCAATTGCACCAAGCTGAAAGATTCATGAATCAATGCAGCTGGGAAGAAACACAAGGCACAAAAAGAAAATACAGAACAATTTTAAACCAGTTTAACAGAATCCCCAAGAGCTATCATTCAGAAAGAACACGAGGTATGAAATTAAGGTTACTTATTCTAGCAGAAAAAAGCTACTCCGCCTTTTCTTTTTTCTCTTTTTTCCATTTACATAATTTTTAAAAAGTTAGCACAATAAAAAATGTGGCAGCAGAGTTGAAAAGGGCATGAGCACATGATCACATACTAAAGTTAAAAAAAGCTTAAAAATACAAACTATCAAAAGCTATTCCTCAAATACATAATACTGTCAATGCTCACACACCTATGGAAACTAAATTTTTAAGATGAGAAAAGACAGGGTCATGCTATTTCAGTAGACATGAGTGCTCACTAAGAATTGGATTGACTATGAGAGAGGCAACCAATTTACAGAAAGTTTTATTTTTATCATATTTAAGTTTTTAACACTGGTACCTAACTTGTTGCTTAATGACTGTCCACAAAGTTACTCAAATATTTTCTGCAATTAAAGGAAACTGTTTTTTCATCACCACAAAGATAGCAAAATTGCATTTTCCCTCAGCACAAATAGCTGTGTTACCACAAGGGGATTTAAAAGGAAAAAAAAAAAAAAACAAACACCCACACAGATACTCCAAGTAATTAATTCTGGGAAGACTGCAGCAGGCATTCTGCAGGCCATTAGCACAGTATTCACAAACATCTTTCCTGACCTTACAAATTTATAAAAGCTTAAGGTCTATAAAGTGGCTGCAAAAGAGCCAACACCTGTAGCACAGCAACTTTTCCATCTGGTTAATTTTCATTTAACTGTTATAACAAAACAAATTAACAATCGCACCTGTGAAGGCTGTAGTTCACTATCCAAGCAACTGAGCCAGTTTTTTCACAGGTTTGTTTTAAGACAGGCTTCAAGAGGGTAGCTTTTCATTTGTTTTTCAATTATTCATTACTATATTAAAACTCTATAATCTCACTTTCTTTGTAATTAGATATTACAATTTATCCCTCATAACTGGATGCAAAGATAAGTCTTACTACCCTGCAGCTCTCCTATAATCAGAAAACAGCAATTACATAATGTTGCTAGACTGGGCAGGAGACTGAATATATAGAAAGAAACTAGTTTTCCTGTTTATCAGAGGCATACACTTTATCCCATGAGGTGTTTTTTCTGCTGTCAAATATTGGTTGTGCTGACGTTCCATCTACCTGTCGTACAGTTTGTTTCCCTAACCTATCATGGGATGACTCCTCCTTTGAGTTAGTCTAAATTATAACTGTTATCTGCTTCCATGCTATGTACAATAAAACTTGAAGAGCTGTAAATATAATTCCCAGCTATACCCCTCTATGGAAAATACATTGCACAACAACGGAAAGACTCTCTTATTCATATTTCTTGTAATAATGTTTTCTAGAATCACTTCCACTCAAGAAAATGACAAAATAAATAGTAGACGTGTGCAGTTATGAGCTAGATAAATGTCATCGTTGACAACAATGGGGCTTTAATTAGCTTCAAAAGGTTTAATTGGCTTCTGTTAATACATTTTTCAATCGTTTGGCCTTATGTCACCTTAATTTAGCCCAAGTCTATCTCGAACACTGAATATCAGAGTGTGTTGTACAGAATGGCCCTCTCCAGCCATAATTGGCCTACCGATTAAGAGGTAAGTCCAGCCACCCCCAGACCCTCTACTCTCTGAGGACCAGCTAGAACAAAAGGGGATTCACCTATTACCAAATTAATTTTTCACCTTGAATGCAACATTAAAAGCCAAGGTGTGAAGGGACCTCAGAAGATCCTCTGGTGTAACCTTCTGTGGGAAAGGGAAGGTACATGCGATCACTGAGCACCCTGTCGAATTGCATCTTGAAATCCTCCAGCAATGTGGACTCCACCATGTCCCAGTGGAGGTTGTTCTAGTGAATGATTTTTCTCACTAAAAAATTTCTTCCTTGTATTGCGATGAAACTTCTCCTGGTGCAACTTGTACACATCGCCCCTTGTCTTCTCTTAAGTGGCTTCTTGTGAAAGAGCCTCCATCCTCTCTGTAGCTGCCCTTCAGGTACTGGAACACTGTGATGAGATCCCCCTGAGCCTTCTCTTCCTCAGGGAGAAAAAGACCCAACTCCTTCAGTCTTTCCTGCCTCAACAGGCAGGATCTCCAGGCCTTCGATGGTCTTCGTGGCGCTCCTTTGGATCCTCTCCAGTCTGGCTGTGCCTTGCAGGTGCCGCCTGACAAGGGCTGAGCAGAGTGGGATGATCATGTCTCCGTCTCTGCTAGAAACACCCCTGCGGATGCAGCCCAGGGTCCAGTTTGCCTGTGTTGCTGCAGCAGCGCACTGCTGGCTCCTGTTCAGCCTGTTGTGCACCAGGACCTCCAGGTCCCTTTCAGAGAGTTGCTCCCCAGCCACACAGAGCCTCGCCTGTCCTGGGCTCTCTGGTAATGTCGTCCAAGGTGCAGAACCTTGCACTTATCACACCTTTGGACACTAACCCCCCCAAGTTTGTTAGTTTGATGCAAGATTGGCAGGTCAGCCAATTTGCTAATGAGATTCTCCTGCCTCTTCTCAGGAGGTGGATCCCCTCTCTCCCCAGTAGGCTGTAGGACTTCCCATGACCATAGAAACCAAAGCCCCAGTGACAACACCAGCCATGAAGCCAGGTATTGATCTGCACGATGCGTTGACTTCTGCCTGCACCCCTATCTCTGACTGGCAAGACAGAGAAGAAGATCCCTTGGGCACCTGCACCCTTTCACTTGGCCTCCAAGGATCTGAAGTCCTGCTTGATCTTGCCCAGGTCTTGCTTTACCATGTCATTGGTGTCCACATGGAAGAGCAGCAGGGGACAGTAGCCTGTGCTTTTAGCCAGCTGTGGCAGTCACCTCTTTGGGACATCCCAGTCTTGGCTCCTGGCAAGCAGCAAACCTCCCGTCAGTGTATAGAGGCCAGCAGATGGGTGCCTCGGGGCCTCTCAACAGTCACACATCACCAGCGCTCGCCGCCTCCTTTTGCAGCTTTCACTATGTGCTGCTGCTGCTGCACCTTCTCCCTGTGCGTTTTGCTCGTGGGTTTAGTCCGCTGCCAAGGTTTCCGATCTGTTGGTGGTTGGCACACGAAAGGAAGAGGACTGAAGTGATCCTCTTCCTGCGGGTCACAAGAGACCACGGTGCCTCCTGCTCCAAGGTGCTGTCAGGTCGCTGTTGGAGCTCTTTGGTCTCTGGAGGTCGGGGCCATGGGGCCCGAGTATTTCTCCTTACCAACTCTCCGGCAAGGCTCTAGTTCTGGGTCATGCTCCCCAACACGGCACAAGCCGCTCCCTTCCCCTGCAGCTCCTCCACCCGCTGCCTGAGGGACCTCCCCGGAGCACCCTCTGCCCAGGGGAGCTGCCCCCCTCCTGCACCCGGGAGGCAGGGGTGCAGCCTCTGCAGCCCTCGCCCTGCCCAGCCGCTGCCCCGAGAGCAACCTCTGCCTGGGAGCTGCCTGCGCTCGCCCCAGCCTTGCCCGCCGAGGCAGCCGATTCCCGCCTGCTGCAGAGCACGGCCCTCGCCTGCTCTGCCCACCACCCTCCCGGGGGGAGACCGGCCGCCCCCCCGGTCGCTCCCTCCCCACACACAGCCCAGGGGGGCGGTGGGCCCAGAGCCCCCCTCAGACAGCCCGCGGGGCCTCGCAACCCTCCCGCTCCTCTCAGCCTCGACTGCCCACGCCTGCAGTGCTGGTGGAAGGAGACTGGGTCAGGGGGATTCCACACCCTGGGAGGCTCCAATCTGTGAAAATTAAGAGCCTAGATCCTTTCTTTTCAGAAGGAAAGACAGATAAAGCATCAGACAGATCGGTGGTTTGCGTTTGTTTCGTGTAATACTTGGATGAAATCAAGAGTTTCCAGCGTGTTTTTCTGGTCCCTGACCTTTTCAGAATCGCTTTTTCCGTGGCTGCATGGAAAGCATTTTCAGACAAGACATTCCAGCCTGGTGGTAGTTCTTACGATGTGGAAGTTCATTTAGAAGTCCTGACGTGCCTACTTGGGCTACTACAAGTTTCTGCGTTGATACAGCGAACCATAACGGGGCTTCAGTGCTTAGATCCCTTTGGAGCTCTGTACAGTACCTCTTCGGAGGAGTAACTGATCCTTCTGGGGACTGCAGAATGCGTAATTGTCCACACTGTGGATACTAATAAGCAATTAAATAAAAAGAAATTCACAGAACATCTCATACAATTGTGCTTTTGAACATTTGGTTTTAATCAACAGTTCTGCTTTTCAGGTTTCATAGTAATAGAACCCATTAATATCCCTGAATGTATGTTTTTAATTTCCACTAGCATTAATTGGAGGTAAACATTTGCATTAAGTGCATCTCCCTTGAGCTCTCTAATATTGCTTGTAAAATGTAATCAGATAGTAAATGATTGTGAAGGTACAATTAGAGTACAGGTGGTTTCATCTCTGAATTACAGTTTTAATAATCCTGCTTTTTTACTGGACACTTTCTAGCATCCTAGTAAAAAAGTGTTAGTAAAATCCTAGTAAATATCCTAGTAAAAAAAGTATTGAGTAAACTAGTAAAAGTGAATCCATGTATGTTTTAGATTAGCTTGTAGTCACGATTTATTTAACATGCACAGTGAAACCACCTTTTGACTATTTGGACTGCGGGTCTTCAGCTTGTATGGAGAATCTTGTCACATTCAGTTTTAAGTCTGAAGGTCAGGTGCATGTGGTTAACTGAGAAATTTGGAAGGCAGACAGGATCTTGTGAGCTGAGAAGGTTATGAAGTGCTAATGTAAAATAATCCTTCTGCACTGAACAGTCCCTTAGAACTTGTGTCTCTGCTGCTGACCTCACTTCCATAAACTTCTCGCCTCCTTCAATAAAAAAAAATTTAAGCTTGGCAGGATGAAGCGTCTTTAAAGTTGGACCTGTCTCTTGTAATAAGATGTACTTTTGGTTTATATCTCACTACCTGACCTATTTTTGTTCACTGTCTTTCCTAAGTATCTTCACAAGTTACTTAGTAATTAGTGTTATCGCTTAAGTCGCCATTTTGTGAACCTCAGGAAAATCTGTATCTATAGATCCTAGTTCCATCTTCCCCTCCCACAGCATCTCCCAAACTACTTACTGTTTCCCAAAGAAAATTAGTAGGAGGAAACTGAGGTGGCATCTTGCTGCTGAGCAGTTGTTTCCTTCTTAATTTAGAATGATCTTTTATTTACTCCATATGCTCAGTATCTTTCTAGCTGCCCTTTAGGTACTGGAATACTGTGATGAGATCCCCCTGAGCCTTCTCTTCCTCAGGGAGAAAAAGACCCAACTCCTTCAGTCTTTCCTGCCTCAACAGGCAGGATCTCCAGCCCTTTGATGGTCTTCGTGGCGCTCCTTTGGATCCTCTCCAGTCTGGCTGTGCCTTGCAGGTGCCGCCTGACAAGGGCTGAGCAGAGTGGGATGATCATGTCTCCGTCTCTGCTAGAAACACCCCTGCGGATGCAGCCCAGGGTCCAGTTTGCCTGTGTTGCTGCAGCAGCGCACTGCTGGCTCCTGTTCAGCCTGTTGTGCACCAGGACCTCCAGGTCCCTTTCAGAGAGTTGCTCCCCAGCCACACAGAGCCTCGCCTGTCCTGGGCTCTCTGGTTATGTCGTCCCAGGTGCAGGACCTTGCACTTGTCTTTTAAATCTTGTACAGTTCTTGGTAGCCCACTCTTCCAGCCTGTCCATGTCTCTGTGAAATAGCTCTCCCTTCTGATGTGTCCACCTCACCACCCAGTTTGGTGGCATCATCAATCCCATCATCCAGATCATTTCTGAAGATGCTGAACAGTGTGGGGCTCAGTGCTGATCCCTGGAGGACCCCACTTGTGACAATCTGCCAGCCCAAGTAAAAACCTTTGATCACCACCCTCTGACTGCAGCCTTGTGAGGAACTGGGGAAGCTAATGCCTCATTCATCAATGCAGAAAGCCTCAAGGACAAGTCGTGGCCTTTGTGGTTAGTCTAAGGAACAAACTATCTGCCTAAGGAAGCGCAGAGTGCATCGAATGGTGCACCGCTCTGCTCCCCTGCGGTTGTATTGCCAAGTTCCCTAGATAAGCCTCAAAGAAGGGAGACATAGACTTAGTAAAACCATATGTTTGGGTTAACGACTACACTTTAATTTAGAAGCTTGATAAATTATGTAGGCCTTGAAGAAGAGCTAAAAAATTGATAAGAGGGAAACACCCTGTACCAGATGGAGCCAAAGGCTGGATAATTGCCCAAAAAGCAAAAGCTGGGGGACAGGTAAAGGTGGCAGGGGGACACTCAACTGAACGAAAGGGTTAATGCCTCAGCACATGAGCAGAACCCACGGTCCACCTTCTCTTCGCCTCTCATGCAAATGAGTTTGTGGAAAACCCATCTCTCTTCCTCTAGTATGCAAATTCACCGATAAAACAAACTTAAAATGCAACAGAGAATGTTGCTGGGTGTGCACCCACCACCCAAGATTACTGGACCTGAGACAATGCTGGAACCTGGGGTGGTGATCTGGATTCTCTGACTCTCTTTCTCTCCCTTCCTTTTCTTTCATTTCCCTTCTTTTCTTTCTTATAGATTATCCAATAAGAGACCACATCACTTACTATCCTTTCCAAGTTTAAGTTGTTTCTAACACAAATTGAACGTTTTAACCAGTCGCTTGATGTCATTTCACCTTAATTTAACCCAAGGGGATCATGAAACTTCTAAGACTCTCAGAGTTACCCAGTCTGGGTTGTAACAGGCCTGTTAACCAATTTCCTACCCATATTGGAGACCACCCACCAGTCTGCATCTTGCCAGTTCGTTCAGGAGAAGGCTGTGGGAAACAGTGTCAAACACTTTGCTGAAGGTTGGTACATGGTATTTGCATTAACTCCCTATATTCTGACTGAGCTACAACAAAAATACGTTAATATACCTGATTTTTATTCCAAGGTTTTCCCGACAGTGAGAGATCTGGCATTTATAGAATATATTTTATATAGCATGAGAATGCACACTGAGGTATGCTTTACATGCACAAAGATTTATTTGCAGGGTCAATAGCCGATGACATACATCAAGTTCAAAGTTCCTTTAGGGGAGAAACAAAGCAGAGAGTAAGAGACCACCCAGCTAAGAAAAGCAGTGGGGCCTCCAGAACACCCTTCTCTGGTTCTCTGCGATGCAGCAGGTGACAGAAATGATGATGCTTTCTCACCACGCTTTTTCACTAGATGCATTTCATCAGGACCCACTCAATCTCTTAGGTGTTTCTACTTGGGACACTATTAGAGCTGTCTGGGAGAAGCTTTGATCAGGGCACGTGTTGCATGCTGACTAGCTGCCAAGCTTTGTGCTTGTGTATTATTAGGTAATACTTATCAGCTATTTAAATGACTTACGTACTTTGCCATTCACTAAGTCTTATTTTTACTCTAATACAAAGTGGAAGTTGTTACATCAGTGGTGTCAGGGAGGAGAAGAGGTGATTCTCAACGACAGTAATTGCTACCATAGGAAAAACAACATAACAACAATATTGGAGTTTGCAGCCCGCAAGAGTAACAGCGCAAGAACAAGAGAAAAATACTGCCACAGCTGCTTACATGAAAGGCTACAGAGCTGCCAGCGAAAGACAGACTACAGCATTAAAGAGAAGGCCCTTAGCACTGCAAGGACTACGGCAGATAAGGTACTCTGCAACCAAACATTATTTTTATGATAGCTTATGAATTAATTATGCTGGGTTAGCAAAATGACTCCACAGAAAGGATTCTCTGCAAATGAAAGAAAGTATTCCACCTCCCTCATAAATTTGCTGTCCCCATCTGGGCTTAATAAGCTCAGTGGTGTGGACTTAAACTCCTAGTCTTACCAAGATGTAACGAGCAAACAATGGAAGACCAGTAAGAAACATAACAGCTTTTTATGAATTCTTTCAACCAGTCTCTCTGTAACCAGTGACACCAAGCTCGAGACACTGATAAAGTGTTAGTCTTGTTCTGTGGTGGTACTGAGCATTTTTTCCTCACAGTTCCAAATACTGATTTTCTCCTCTGAATTCCCTTCTGATTTGGCCTAACCAAGACTTCGCACTACACAACAAAAAAACAATTGATTAACAGCACTAGTGAGACTCTTAAGCTCACTTTGATAAGGTCATTCCTTATTTGCTCAAAGTTTCATTGAATGAGATGGAATCAAGAAAAAAAAAAAATCAGTTGCAGATCTCTCCCAGGCAGCTATTTTACCCTGGTACGACAATGAGATTTTTTTCTTCACAAGGGAAAATAACCAATAGAGTCTTTAATCTGAGACTAAGTCCTCATGTTTTTAAATGAACTCTGAATACCTTTTAAACCAGACTCACAGATGTGAAAATCCTCAGAAGTCGAGTCCTAGTGAGAAGGAAGATAGTGATATAGAAAATAAACTGGAGTCTCCTGGATGTAAGTAACTTTCACACTTCAGTATAATCTCTCAAATGAGAAGAGCACTGACCTGACGAAGGTTGATATAAACTGCATTCTGAAGAAACTCAGAGGCTTCCATGCTCCTTTTCTGTATTGCAAGGACTCTCACTGCCTTCACACAGGCTTCCAGTTCAATCACACCAGCATTCTTGTACTTGAAGAGGGAGAAAATTAAAATATTCAAGTATTGCACCTGTTAGATTTGATAAGTATTTCTGCTCAGCTGTCACATCTTCCAAGCCCAGCAATTCCTTAATGCTAGTGACTATACTGTTAAATTATTAACATATGCCCAAGTGAAAATTAAGGCGTCATCTAAAATTTTATTATACAAATTTTATTATTTTCAGCCTCTTCACTCACTTTTCTTATTTTGAGACACAGCACAGATTCAGTCTGAGACTTCAGACAAGGAGAAAAGTTGGAAATATTAGTATCATTTTGGATAACCTCATATATATGGTGGGTGTGGGTGGTGTGTCTTCAACAAATTCTATCTTCACAGTGTACAGGTATGTAAGCAAAAAGGTCAGTAATTCATCACCACCTAAAACTGTTCTGTCACAATGAACAAATAATTAATTTTGCCTTTTCTCCTTATTACAAAATACGCTATATAGCACAGGAAGCTGTAGCAACAGAACTTTAGTTTTACTGCATCAATTTTCTCTTTAGTTGAAACAGTATCACTGATGACAACTGAATTATGAGCTATTCTGAGTTTTCCAGCATATATTTACAAAACATTTTCTGTAAATGACTATATCAGTTATTTAGCTTGCTTAAGAAAGGCAGGAGACAGTATAGATGTGCATTGATCTGTCTGAGCTTGGACAACAAACATGCAATTTTCTAGCCAAACAATCTGATCTAGTTATTTCTTCAAACAATACTGATATTGGATATTTGAGTCGGCCTATCTCTTGCTGAAGTTAAACTCTGTTCAGGTATTTATCATGTTTGAAATATAATGGGAGAAATAAAGCTCAGAACAAAATGCAAGAGTAATTCCACCAAAGCAGTTACATACTCCTCTGTTGTGCATTTATATCAGCAAAACCAAATCACTGGAGACCATTTTAGAAGATGCTACAAAAGTTTCTCAAGCTCAGTGATAACACAAAAAATATGTAGAAAGTGCTGCTTCCTCAGCATTAGAGCTAGGAGTTACTCTATCTCTAGGTCTTAGACAAAAGCTAACTATGCTTGTCTTGAACAGTTAGAGATCAGTCCCAAGACAGAGCTCTTTGTTATTTGCAAGTGAAGCTGCAGTGAAGCATAGTTATTACTTTCTGAAAGCAGAATGTATATTACTATAATCAAAATACAAATATCCTGCCCTAAGTCCAACAAAGTCCGATGTTATACTTCTAAAGAAATCATACTCTTTCTACTTGAGCAACTTACCCTTAAGGTAACATAAAAAGCTGAATGCACACTTGAGAATTATTGTTATATTGATGGATTCAAATATATCTGAAACTATGCCCAAAACTATCACCTTTCATTGCTTCTGATCATAAATTAACTCGTGCACACAATTTATCTTGTTTCATTTGGAGAGTCTCCCTTCAACAGAGACATGGAAATGCCACATCATATTTACATAGCTTAGTCTAAAGATACCTTCAATATCAATCAATAGAGATACCTGAAATTGAAAAGCAACTAAAGCATAAATAACTGCACTACAAATTATCTTTAATGTTGATGTGGATACTGAGCCACTGTTGTCACAGTATTAATTTTTTTCTCTTCATATTATGAATGCAAACATTAAGCTACATTACTATCTTATGCTCTGAGCATCTGCACAAAAATCTAAAAAAAAATGCTCCAGTAGAGCTGAAAACCATTTAATTTTTCTAAATCCTCTTTTATGTTTGTCCTTCACATTTCCTCCATGACCCCTACCTCTCTGCATGCTCTAAATACTAGCCTCCCTGAACAATCCTGTAAAATCATATTCATCAGCAGCAACCTCTTCATAAACTCCTGAATGCCCCAGAGATCATTCCAGCAGGCACAGTAAACAAGCATCCAGCTTACACAATGCATCAAAGCATCACTGGAGTTGATGATGTATGTATTAAGGACCATAAACATATGTAATAGTTAACAAATCTTCAAATATCTAACACTTCTGCTTAGACAATTAATCCAAAACCTCCAGGTACTAGCAGGCACAGTAAATAGTTCACTCAGCACATTGCTGGTTTAGGTGTTGTCTTTGACCAAAGTTCTGAGATTCCCAGACTCTAAACCAAGCCCTTAGTTCAACAGTATAAATTATTCCTATTTCTTCCATTATCATATGTTTAAAAACTATATTGCGCATGCTTTAGAAGATCCTGTGAAAGCAAAACCACAGCAGTTCATTATTCACAAGAATTTCAGTGCAGTTTCTTACGAAGAAGTAGGATTACCTTGCCGTAGTAAGAAATGGCTTCTTTATATTTATCTATGATGTCTTCGGGGCTAAGGCAATTCTTGGCACGTCCTATCTCAGCACTGGTATCTGCATTTATACCATTTGA
This sequence comes from Strix aluco, assembly GCF_031877795.1. NCBI lineage: Eukaryota > Metazoa > Chordata > Aves > Strigiformes > Strigidae > Strix > Strix aluco. Next base: position 4,634,544 of record NC_133931.1, on the reverse strand, counting down.
AGTCAGCGCACCTAGAACAGAACAGGGCAAGAAATGAGCAGAAGAACTTTTAGCAAATACTAAACATCTAAGAAAAAAACTAGGATATGCTGTAGGTTTGACCAAAGCATACACAAAGAAAACCTGCCCTACCCAGAAAGAAATCATGCCCTACCTAGAAAACACCAGTTCTGTTTTACTACGCTATTTTAAAGAGTACAAATGAAAAGTGGATTCATTCATAAACCAGCAAACAGGAATTAATCTTTCACTTATTAAAAAAAAAATCATAATCTTTTACACTTATCTGAATATTTTGACTATGAATAAAATATTAGATTGCTAAAATTAGACTATGGCCACATCTGAATATGCAATTTTAATCTTTGAATTATTCCTTCTTCTACTTAAGAATTGTATTTCTAAAGCACACCTAAGAAAAAAAAAGTGCAATTTTTTTTTTAAACTATTGGAACAGAGATATTCTCCTTCAATCATTTAAAACAAATACTTCTCTTCCCTATGTCTAATCACAGAACAAGTGTTACGTTGTAACAAGGCCACCAAATCTGAGCCTTCCACATTAAAAAAAAAAAAAAAAAATAAAGACTACCTGAGGCTCAGACAAAACAGTAAGAAATTGTTTTGCTTATATAGGAAAGAAGGTGAGAGACAGAAAGTTTTTACATACATAAGGGATAAGAATATGAAATAGAAGCCAAGAAAATCTGGGATAATACAAAGAACATGAAAATTTTATTTCTAGAATTTAATTTTATTGCAGAGTTAACATAATAAAATTGAAAACATACATCAAAGGTTTGGCAAGGCTCTACACCTTTTTACAAGTTACTTAATCTACAGGATTATATGGAAATTTATTTCTCCATAAGGTTTCTCTACTAAGATGGAAAAGAATTTTTTGTGTTTTAGAGCTGGACCTAACTCTCAAACACAGTTAAAAACTACTGTGAAAGATACTTTCTGCTCCCTCTATATATTCAGAAATGTGTTATTTTACATGCTCGAATGCTACAGCAACTTTTTTACATGTTTATCAACCTTAAAGAATCATACCAAGCACATCTTTAGATTAACACCTTAGGGTTTTTATGGAAGTTAAGTGCAAAATCTTTGTTAGTGATGATTGAAAGAGTACCATGACACTACAAGAAAGACTACACGTGACCATTCAGGTTTGTCGGTTAAAAAAAATTTTTAAAACTTCACTACTCATGAGAAGAAACAATCTTGATTAGAATTTACAGGGACACAATCATGGAACTACATCATTTATTTTGTGCCAGTTACCCTTCAGTCTTTTTGCTTCCTCAAGATTTATAGCCAAAAACTGAAACATCAGGAATCAGTACTGGCAAGTGGCAGTAACGATCAATACAAATGCAAAACATATGCAAGTAATAAAAGAAAAGACTTTGGAAACATGCATGAAAATAATGTACCTGGATCAATGAGAACTTCTTGTGCCCCTAAAAGGAGGAACAAAAATGATTTTTTTTTTTCAGCCTTAAATATAGCCAACAAAATAAGCTCTTACAATGTTTCATAACTATCATCAGGCTTGAACAAAATGAAAATATTTATTAGGATCATCATTGCTGTTTTGAAGGACTACCAATTATAATCCAAGTAGTCACCATATGTTAAATCTCATTTTGTTAAAAAATAAATGTAAAAATCCCATAAACTTGCAATGACTTCTAAGACACATCAAGAATTAAGGAATTTTCAGTGTATAACTTAAAGCCATATGCTTTTTCTCCTTTTTCTTTGTTCTTGTTTTGTTTGTAAGTTTCTGTCACAACCCACTTACTATATTTTAATATCAGGTCCTACAGTACTTAAATCTCCTCATGGGAGCTCATTTAATCTACACAATACTTCAGAATAACATTTTTGAGTAATTGTATCCCTTTCAATTGTCATTAATTTCACTCCATCAGATTTTCTGAATAATTGAGTCATGCCAACCCAACAAGTCAGACTAGTCACATAAAATAGTTGCCAAGAGTATTGCAAAGTTGGATTATCAGACATATAACACCTTATTTCCCTAAATTTGATTAAACATGGCAATGAGATTGTTAAGATCAAGGGTTAAGCAGTCAAAAACGGTTGTTTTATGAGCGAGACAGGACCTTGATTTGCTCAGACTCCAGACTAGTTAAGTCAAGATTTAGAGCTAAATCAAGAAGATACTCCAAGAGTTCACTCAGGTGTCCTCATTGTGCTTGGGGAAAGAGGAAGGTCAGGTGACAAAATTAAGAGCTTAGTGCTTCAAACAAATAAAACACATAGAGAAACCCAAAGCAGGTAGTAAGCTAAACATAAAGCAATCCAAACTCAGCTTATTCAACATACAAATCAACAGACCAAGACCAGGTTCCTGGCCAACAGGAACTAAGCAACTCAAAATTTTTTATACTGAAGGCTGCAGAGACAAATCCAGCCGTTCAAGGGGACACAGCCTAAAGCTCTCCCCCTACAAACAAAAGGTTTTAGGAATGTGAGAAGTCACATTTCTTTAAAAGGTCAAACAATCAGCAAGACTCTGCAGTCCAAGGGCTGATGGCACTGACCAAGGAAGAAACCTGTCTTTGAAGGAGGCAAGATTCCATGTCTCCCTCCATCAGCCAAGTACTTCAAACACTGTTATTGACTAATTCTCTTCTGAATGAACTATTCCCATCACGAGTTTCAAAAGAAGTTGAAGGGTACACTAACGAAAAAACGGATAATATTCTGATGGTTACAGATAGCTATGAAATATATTGCAATTCTGTTTAGTAGGAAAAAAACCCACCAATACCAAACCCTTTTAACACTGCCCTCTTAAGTTGTGCTCTATATTATACAAAGAGAGACAATATTAATGCTTCTCTTTCCAAAGATGTTTCTATATAAAGCAGACACCACAACATTTTTTGAGCAGCCAGATCCTGTGCTATAGCCTAAAAATGCCAAATGGTGGAAATCACAGGAGATTCAAGAGAAAGCTGTTTCTCTTGACCGGGTCTGGGCACAAAGGCAGTACCAAGAAACCCCATCCTGTCAAGGCTGAAGTACAGGCACAAGAAGAGGTGCAATTCCAGGCACATCAGGAAGCAATAAAGGTAACTCTTACATCTGTATGCTACAAAAGTAGGCACGAATTGAATGTCAGTTCCAAGTATGGCATTTCTTGATTTGTTCAGAATTTGGAAACCCCTTTTGTTTCTGGCATTATCCCACAGAAAGATACACTGGAATTTGTTCCCTAGATTAAATACTGTTCTCACAAAAATAATGGTAACAAAGTAGATTATAAACAAAGGTGCAGTTTGAAAAGATTTTAAATGAAAGGCACTGCAGAGTCTAAAAAAGATGTTCAAAAGAAACTTTCAGAAAACCTTGTAGGAAAAAGACATCACAAGAATAGCTGTTGCCTAGACAGAGTTCAGCAGTTCAGATCTCAAAACATTAAGAGATCATGACTAGAGTTAGGGAACAATATCTAATGGACTGTGAAGTAACATCTTCATCTGGAAGGGATGAAAAAAAAAAAAAACTTGTAACCAGTTTTTCTTCACACAAAAGTCCTTCCAAAAATCTTGTCATGTGAAAGTAAAATATTTAACTGTTTACGACCATACTAACAAGCTTGCAAACATGACTTTGAATTACAAGACAACTTATTTAGAGAAGCAGCAATAACATACCTAAAATATACTTTATTCAATTATTCTAACAGCTGTGACTTATTTGTTACCTTCTTTAGTAACAAGGAGTACCCATTACAAAAAACCATTGCCACATCTGCTGTTAAATATTTGTTGAAAAGTCGAGAAAGGTCAATAACTATAACGGCCAACATAAAATGCACTTATAGGTCATGGGACCAAATGCACAACAGACAGAAATGTCAACATACACAGTTTGCAATAATTTCATATAAAAATAAAGATAATACAAAGCAAGTGTTTAGTAGATTGTGACTTGTAGATTAATAAAATTGTGTGGTTAGTTTTTTAAGATGAACAAATTAATTTTGATCACACTGCACACAAGAGTACTTACACCAGCACTTAAATCCAGCTTGTGTTTGTTTCTGTACTTTGTAAGAATCCAAGTCTATACATAGAACAGCTGTGCTGGGTTAGACCAAAGGCTTCTCTAGCTAGTAATAACCGATACATTTTTCTTTCACAACCCTAGCCAGCCTCTCCTAGAAGTCATAGAAACTTTCAGGATCCTTAAAACCATGTGGCAAGTGTTCAGTTATGCGACTGAAGGCTTGTCTCCACAAACACAAAGGAGCACAGAGGAGCATCCTTACTGACAATCTAGACGAGGGGATCAAGTGCACCCTCAGTAAGTTTGCAGATGACACCAAGTTGGGTGGGAGTGTTGATCTGCTCGAGGGTAGGGAGGCTCTGCAGAGAGACCTGGACAGGCTGGAGCGATGGGCTGAGGCCAACTGTAGGAGTTTCAATAAGGCCAAATGCCGGGTGTTGCACTTGGGCCACAACAACCCCCAGCAGCGCTACAGGCTTGGGGAGGAGTGGCTGGAGAGCTGCCAGTCAGAGAGGGACCTGGGGGTGTTGATTGACAGCCGGCTGAACATGAGCCAGCAGTGTGCCCAGGTGGCCAAGAAGGCCAATGGCATCCTGGCTTGTATCAGCAATAACGTGGCCAGCAGGGACAGGGAAGGGATCTTACCCTGTACTCGGCACTGGTGAGGCCACACCTTGATTACTGTGTTCAGTTTTGGGCCCCTCACTACAAAAAGGCCATTGAATGACTCGAGTGTGTCCAGAGAAGGGCAACGAAGCTGGTGCAGGGTCTGGAGCACAGGTCTGATGGGGAGCAGCTGAGGGAACTGGGGTTGTTTAGTCTGGAGAAGAGGAGGCTGAGGGGAGACCTCATCGCCCTCTACAACTACCTGAAAGGAGGTTGCAGAGAGCTGGGGATGAGTCTCTTTAACCAAGTAATAAGTGATAGGACAAGAGGGAATGGCCTCAAGTTGCGCCAGGGCAGGGTTAGACTGGATATTAGGAAGTATTTTTTTATAGAAGGGGTTGTTGGGTGTTGGAATGGGCTGCTCAGGGAGGTGGTGGAGTCCCCATCCCTGGAGGGGTTGAAGAGTCGGGTTGACCCAGCGCTGAGGGATCTGGTGGAATTGAGAACTGTCAGTGTGAGGTTCATGGTTGGACTGGAGGATCTTCAAGGTCTTTTCCAACCTTGATGATTCTGTGAACAGCGACAGTCAGCTGAACCCCAAGAACTTAATCAGAGCCATAGAGCTGTCTGGGGGTGAAACCCATCAGGACCAGTTAAGATGAGCAGCTCTCTGGATTGCCTTACAGACTGCGGGAGTTACTGCCTACAGGAATATGGGGCTCATTATGGGATGCAGGGAAAGAACATCTTGGGACTGTGCAACATTTCTTATGGGGATGAGCCCTGCCTCTATCACACTGCCAGGTTCAGTAACTCCTAACAAAGAGTTCCACATCATACCTATGTATTGGATAAGGAATAATTCTTTCTGGCATGGCTTCCATGACTGGAGGTTTGGACTGGAAGGATACGGGCTCCTTATGAAGGACAGGCAGGGGAGGCAAGGAGGGAGGGTCACCCTCTATGTCAGTGACCAACTGGAGTGCATGGAGCTCTACCTGGGGATGGATGAGGAGCCATCTGAGAGCTTATGGGTCAGAATTAAAGGGAGGTCAGGGACAGGTGATGTTATAGTGGGAGTCTGCCACAGGCCACCTGATGAAGGAAGACCAAGCAGACAAGGCCCTCTATAGACAGATAGGAGCAGCCTCATGTTCACAAGCCCTGGTCTTCATGGGGGACTTCAATCACCCCGATATCTGTTGGAGAGACAACACAGCAGTACATAAGCAATCCAGGAGGTTCCTGGAACGCATTGATAACAACTTCCTTCTCCAAGTGATAGAGGAGTCAATGAGGAAACATGCTATGCTGGACTTTGTACTCACCAAGGAGGGACTGGTGGGGAGCATGAAGCTCAAGGGCAGCCTTGGCTGCAGTGACCATGAAATGGTGGAGTTCAAGAACCTTCGGGCAGCGAGGAGGGCACACAGAAAGCTCACTACCCTCGACTTCAGAAGAGCAGACTCTAGCCTCTTCAGGGATCTGCTTGGCAGAGTAACATGGGATAAAGCCCTGGAGGGAAGAGGGGCCCAAGAAAGCTGCTCAGTATTCCAGGATCACCTCCTCCAAGCTCAGGAGTGATGCATCCCAACAAAGAAGTAGTCAGGCAAAAACACCAGAGGGCCTACATGGATGGATAAGGGGCTCCTGGACAAGATGAATCACAAAAAGGAAGCCCACAGAGGGTGGAAGCAAGGACAGGTAGCCTGGGAGGAATACAGAGAAGCTGTCCAAATAGCCAGGGAACAGCTTAGGAAAGACAAAGCCCTGATAGAACCAAACCTGGCCAGGGACATCAAGGGCAACAAGAAAAGCTCCTACAGGTACGTCAGTGATAAAAGGAAGACTAGGGACAATGTGGGCCCTCTCCACAAGGAAACGGCAGACCTGGTTACCTGGGATATGGAGAAGGCTGAGGTACTCAATGACTTCTTTGCCTCAGTCTTCACCAGCAAGTGCTCCAGCCACACCGCCCAAGTCACAGCAGGCAAAGGTGGGAATAGGGAGAATGAAGAACTGCCCACTGTAAGATCAGGTTTCAGATCATCTAAGGAACCTAAAAGTGCCCAAGTCCATGCGACCTGATGAGATGCATCCACAGGTCCTGAGGGAACTGGTGGATGAAGTGGCTAAGTCACTATCCATCATATTTGAGAAGTTGTGGCAGTCTGGTGAAGTTCCCACTGACTGGAAAAGGGGAAACATAACCCCAGTTTTTAAAAAGAAGAGCTGGGGAACCACAGGCCTGTCAGTCTCACCTCTGTGCCTGACAAGATCATGGAGCAGATCCTCCTGGAAACTATGCTAGGGCACATGAAAAATAAGGAGGTGATTGGTGACAGCCAACATGGCTTCACTAAGGGCAAATCGTACCTGACAAATTTTGTGGCCTTCTGTGATGGGGTTACAGTGTTGGTGAATAGGGGAAGAGCAACTGACGTCACCTACCTGGCCTTGTGCAAAGCATTTGACACTGTCCAACATGACGTCCTTGTCTCTGAATTGGAGAGACATGGATTTGACACATGGACCACTTGATGGATAAGGAATTGGTTGGATGGTCGCACTCAAGGAGCTGTGGTTAACGGCTCGATGTCCAAGTGGAGAGCAGTGATGAGTGGTGTTCCTCAGGGGTCAGTGTTGGGACTGGCGCTGTTTAACATCTTTGTTGGTGACATGGACTGTGGGATTGCGTCCACACTCAGCAATTTTGCCAACACCACCAAGCTGTGTGGTGCAGTCGACACACTGGAGGGAAGGGATGTGCCATCCAGAGGGACCTGGACAGGCTGGAGAGGTGGGTCTGTGCAAACCTCATGGAGTTCAACAAGGCCAAGTACAAGGTCCTGCACATGTGTCAGGGCAATCCCAAGCACTAATACAGGCTGGGCAATGAGTGGATTGACAGCAGCCCTGTGGAGGACTTGGGGGTATTGGTGGCTGGAAAACTAACTGTGAGCCAGCAATGTGCGCTCACACCCCAAAAAGCCAACTGTGTCCTGGGCTGCATCAAGAGAAATGTGGCCAGCAGGTCGAGGGAGGGGATTCTCCCCCTCTACTCCGCTCTCATGAGACCCCACCTGCAGTGCTGTGTCCAGCTCTGGGGCCCCCAGCATAAGAAGGCCACGGACCTGCTTGAGCAGGTCCAGAGGAGGCCATGAAGATGCTCAGGGGGCTGGAGAACCTCCCCTGTGAGGACAGGCTGAGAGAGTTGGGAGTGTTCAGCTGGAGAAGAGAAGGCTCCAGGGAGACCTTAGTAGAGTGGCCTCCCAGGACTTAAAGGGGCTACAGGAAAGGTGGGGAGGGGCTGTTTATCAGGGAGTGCAGTGATAGGACGAGGGGTAACAGTTTTAAACTGAAAGAGGGTAAATGTAGGTTAGATATAAGGAGGAAATTCTTTACTGTGAGGGTGTGAGACACTGGCACAGGTTGCCCAGAGAAGCTGTGGCTGCCCCCTCCCTGGCAGTGTTCAAGGCCAGGTTGGAGGGGGCTTTGAGCAACCTGGTCTAGTGGAAGGTGTCCCTGCCCATGGCAGGGGGGTTGGGACTAGATACTTTAAGGTCCCTTCCAACCCAAATCATTCTATGATTCCTTCATTTGCTTTTCCATCTGCTAGCTATATTTGATGTCCTCTAGTTCTTCTATCAGAAGGGTTCTATTGAACCTCTGATCCCTATCTACCCTCTTCCACAACATTCACCATATTATAGACCTCTCTCGTATCTCTCCAATCATTATATTACTTATGCAATCTGAGAGTTTAGAAAAAGTATACCAAATTTTTAAAATTATGTTGAATTTTTGGGTTTTAGTTAATCAGATCTATTTATTAAATGTTGACTTTAGAATAGCAAAACACCTCTGAATAAATGTACCTAACATTCTTCTCAGTATGTGCAGCTCTGCCACATCATACGTACTTCATGAAAACTGTCGGCGTCTCCTCCAGCAAAATTCAAACACAGACACTATTAACAATCAGATGAAGAGATCAAAAGCTTTGCAACTCTATGCAAAGCACACATCAGCATTAATACCAAAGCAGTAGAAAAGTCATTCAGGTAAAAATATTAAAAAGATATACAGTTCTCCCCTCCCCCCTCCAGTTTATCCTGTCTGTGGTATAATTTTACAGAGTTAGGAAGTAGGGAGGAAATTGTCAGATGTTCAGTGGTAGCAAACAGAATAAAAACCAAATCCTGTCCTTACCTGGTCTGTGCCTGTTGCCTGCCTCGGCAGAAAGAGAACCTCCTTGTGCCCTGCGAGATCCAACTTTACCTCCAGTACCTCCGGGATAATGATATATCACTGATGCTGAGCATAACCCCTCAAGAGCAGCTAAGAGTAAAGAAAAAAGCCAACAGATTAGTAGAGATACTTGCAAGAAGTGAAGTACCATGTAGTAAAGTCTATTTACACAAAGTATGCCTCAAATTGGAGGCTCAGTGACAAAGGCCACGGAAAAGCCTGAGATACTCAATGTCCTTTCTATCTCTGTTTTCACTGGTAAGGTTCACCCTCAGATCTTCCAGGTCCCCAAAACTACTAGCAGAGTCTGTAGAAGTACACACTAGCCACAGTAGAGGAAGACAAGACAGACGTACAAAGTACTTAATCCAATTGGACACAAATCCACAAAACCAGATAAGATGCATCCATGGATGCCAAGAGAGCTGGCCAATGTGAGGCAACTCTCTTATCACCTCTAACAGGTCATACCAACTGGGGGAGGTTTCTAATAGCTGGACAAAGCAAAACATCACAAGAAGGAAGTATCAGTGGTCTACAGGCAGGTCAACCTCAGTTCCCTGGCAAGGCTATAAAGAAATCCTTCTGGAAGCCATTTCCAAGCACATGAAGGACAAGAAGGTGACTGGGAACAGCAAACGTTGATTTACAGAGGATAAATCAGTCCTTGGCAACCTCACTGCCTCCTGTGATAAGATGATTAGCTCAGTGGACAAAGGAACAGCAGTAAATGTTGTATATTTTAACTTTCACAAGACCTTTGGACATGGTCTCCCATAGCATGCTTAGAGCCAAATTGATGAGATAAGATTTGGATAGCTGGCCTCTAAAGTAGGTGGAAAACAGGATGGATGGCCAGGCTCAAAGGATTGTGATCTGCAGTACAAAGTCCAAATGGTTGCCAGTTACTAGTGGTGTCCCTCCGGGATGAATACCGAGGACAATACTCTAATGTCTGCATTAACAGGCTGGATGATTGCATAGAGCACTCCCTGAAAATTCCTGGATGATACCAAATTGGGGGGAGCAGTAGGGCAGGTCTTTAGTGCAGAGAGAACTTGAAAGGCTGGAGATATAGGCCAACAGGAGCCTCATGCAGTTCAAGAAAGGCTCATGCATCTCAGATGAGATAACCCTGTGCAGCAGTGCAGCCTGGGAGCTGACTGGCTGGAAAGCAGCTTTGCAGAAAAGGACCTGGAAGTCACAGCAGACAACAAGTTAACAGCAGTTAGTAGCAGGCCCTTGCAACAATGGTGGCCAGCTGCATACTGGGCTTTAACAGACACAGCGTAGCCAGCAAGTCAAGAGAAGCGATTATTTCCCTCTATTCTGCATCAGAGAGACCACTTCTGGAGCACTGCATCCAGCTTTGGGCTCTCCGGAAAGACATTGACATCCTGAAGTGATTCCAATGGAGGGCCATCAAAACGGTCAGAGGGCCGGAGGCCAGGACATTTGAGGAGTAGAGAGAACTGGGTTCGTTAAGCCTTAAGAGGCTAAGGGGCAGTGGAGTTATATGCTTCTCAGAGGTGCAGTGATTGGACGAGGGTCAACGCAAGTTGATGCAGGAAATTCTGCTGTAATGCAGAAACACTGTGCTTTGTTGGGTTTTTTTGAACTACAAGCAGCAAAATGTTAGAACAAGTTGCTCAGAGATTATAGAACTTCCATCCTTAAATATACTTAAAACTCAACTGGAGAGGTCCCTGAGCAACCTAATTTAACTGGATGCGATATGAGCAGATGAGACAAGACTTGGGGACCTCCAGAGGTCACTTCCAATCCAAATTATTCTGAGTCTGTAAGTATAATTTGGTAGTCCGACAGATGGGCCTTAAAATATTTTCATGCCTTGCAGAAGTACAAAAGTTCTCCTTTCCTACTTAAAGAATCCTGAGCCATCTAACCTTCTGGAGGAGTAGAAGGAAAGAAGTGGAAAGTCAGAAGGTCTTATAGTTTTTATAATATGTAACGTACAGAGCCATTAGGAAGCTAAATGGATTTCCAAGTAGAATGAGAAAACTAAAAGCAGAACTGGAGACAGCATTTTCCTAAAAGGGTATGAAACTAGGAAGCAGGAATTGTGCTAAAAGATGACTTGTATATCCAACAAATAGAAAAAAGCAGGACAGAAAAAAAGAAAAGGAGGAAGGAGAAGTCAGGAAAAAAGTAAAGCCTAAGAACTAATGTGAAAGGAAGGAAGTTATGCTCATGGAAGTTAAATACTCGTGGCTTTGGTAGATGTAAAGGCAAAAATCTTTTGTTAACAGGCCGTAGTAGGTATCTGCAAAAAAGATTTTTAAAACATCTGTACAATCCACTGAAAAAATAAAAACCTTCAAGAGAAGTATTAAAAAAAAAAAAAACCACACACTATTTTTTTTTAAGTACATACTTTACTAATATAATACATTTTATGTTGCAGGTTTTCTTAAACACATTTCTTTCTCATGTCTTATTAACTAATTTTTATTTTGACTTCATTCTTAGTCACACCTGATGTTCAGATTTTGGTCACCAAAATAATTTTCATAATACAGAAGAAAAGTTATAGAAGATAGTCTGATTTACTTGGTTTAGCAACTAATTATTTGATTCACTATCATCAATTAATCCTACCTCCAAGCCACAGAAAGTCATTCACAGACCGCAGAAGTTCCACTGCCATGTGATAATGCACCAAGGAATCTTGTAACATCCCAGCTTGTAAGCACAGGTCACCAACATGTTTCCGCATCCGGCCTTGACAACGCTTCTTATAGTGTCTGCAAAAGAAAAGGTACAGTTTACAGTTATTTCCAGGAAACACTTATTTGAGGTAATAAATACCTAAAGTCAATTTTCTTTCCTCCTTAACAGATCAACATTAAATTACGTTTCTCTGAGCAAACATCCAGTATGAATTCTAACCAGCATAATAAGCAAAAGAACCAACATTTTGAGGAAATATTGCAAAAAAACCCAATTCATCACATATTTTGGCTACACAGCATTTACGCACACAGAGTCACAAAGTTAAAAGACTGCATTTCAGAGCACTTTAATAGCCTTGTCACAACTGAAATAAAACAGAATCATAGAATTGCCCAGGTTGGAAGGAACCTCAAAAGATCAGCCCTTTCATGGGAAAGGAAACCTAGATGAGATTATCTAGCACCCCATCCAGTTGCATCTTGAAAACCTCCAAAGCAAGGTTCGTGTAGTCCTTGATGGCTATTTGGCTGCCTTTCCTTAGCTGGTATGCTTCTTTTTTGCTTTTAAGTACACCCAAAAGTTCATTGTTAAGCCAGGGTTGTCTCTTGTTCTGCCTTCTTCCTTTCCCTCGGTAGGGAACGGACTGTTCTTATGCTTCTAAGAGGCTTTTCCTGAATAACTTCCAGGATAAGCTCCTTTGCTGTCCATGGAAACTTCCCATGGAATCCCTCACATCTGGGCTCTAAGCATATTGAAGTTGCCTCTTCTAATATCCAGGGTCTTTGTCCTGCTACTGGTCTTCAGTGTGCTCAGCAGGATCTGAGCATGCTCCACAATGTTGTTGTCGCTGTACTCAAGGGTACCATTGGTTGTTATGTTGTCAAGCAAGTCTTCTTGGTTTGTGAGCAGCAAGTCTAGCACTGCACTGTTCCTACTCGGCAGGTTCAGCATCTATAGCAGGAAGCTGCCCTCAATGCATTCCAGGAAACTGGTGGACAACTTGTGCACTGCTGTGCTGCTTTCCCAACAAATGTCTATGTAACTGAAGCCCCCCATGAGGAGCAAGTTCTGTTGGCCCAAGACTTCTTTAAGCAGCCAAATGAAGGTTTCATCAGCCTTGTCATCCTGATTGGGAGGTTGGTAACATAAGGTCTGACATAAGATGTCCCTTGGCGATGATCCCTCTAATCTTAATCCAAACGCATTTGACAGAACTTTCACAGTCTCCATAGCTCAGCTCCATACATTCAAATTTCTCTTTCACATGAAGTGCAACTCTATCCCCTCTTTCTTCCTTCCTCTTTCTGAAAGGGCTTGTAGCCATCCACTGTCATCTTCCAGTCATGTATTTCCACATTTCTGTGGTTCCTCTGACATCATAACACTCAGACTGGGCACAGACCTCCAGTTCCTCCTTTTTGGTGCCCAGGCTACTTGCACTGGTAGATGTACACTCGAGGTGGCTGACTTTAGGATTCTTGCCTTCAGAAAAGGTTGGGGAGCATTCCTAACTACACATAGGTGCACTCATCTATCCTGTTCTTTATGAATATGTAGGTGTCACAGTTTTGGACACTACCCCCTCAAGTTCGTTAGTTTAAGGCAAGACTGGCAAGTCAGACAATCTGCTAACAAGATTCTCCTGCCTCTTGTCAGGAGGTGGATCCTCCCTCTCCCCAGTAGGCTGTAGGACTTCCCATGACCATAGAAACCAAAGCCCTAGTGACAACACCAGCCATGAAGCCAGGTATTGATCTGCACAATGTGTTGACTTCTACCTGCACCCTTATCTCTGACTGGCAAGACAGAGAAGATCACTTGGGCACCTGCACCCTTTCACTTCTGCCTCCAAGGACCTGAAGTCCTGCTTGATCTTGCCCAGGTTTTCACAGAATCATTCAGGTTGGAAAAGTCCCTTGGGATCATTGAGTCCAACCATCAGCCCTACTCTACGAAGTTCTCCTCGCAACCCTCCCACTCCTCTCAGCGCGCTGCAACCGCCGCTCCTGCTGCTGCTGCCAGCGGCGTGTAAAGAGCTGCTGATGTTTGCAAAGAAATACTGTCTTTTTGAAATGTCATGGTCCTCAAACAGGTACGTTTTTCTGTTAAAGGGATAATTAGTGAAAGGCCACTGTCACTTCAGGCAAGAACTGACAGGGTTTCTCTTGCTTCTCCTTTTTTTACACATTAAAATAAATGGTGAAGTTCTCTTTCCCAAACAATATTCCCAGGCCAATGAAGTCCTACTGAAAATATTACACAGACAAAAGAAAAGGCAACTTGAGCACAAATCCATGTGATAAAGTCACTAACCTTACTTTTTTTTTCATGAACTGCAGCTAAAGAAATGTGACATGCGAAGTAAGGCACTAGACTTTCAAATCGCCTCATGATTTAAGTCACAGTTCGGGACAGTGCAGCTCTCCTGAGTCCATCAGCAATTCTGTTCTCCCTCCTGCAAAAGTATTCCCTAGAAAGAATGTCCCTGCTCTACTTCATAAAACTGTTTTCTTGAATGTCAACTTAGATATTTTATTCTTTTCTCTACACTACTCCAATAGTCTATTCTTTTGTTCTGTCCTGGTTTCAGCTGGGATAGAGTTAATTTTTCTTCTTAGTAGCTAGAACAGTGCTGTGCTTTGGATTCAGTATGGGATTCGGTATGAAAAGAAAGTTGATAATACACTGATTTTTCAGTGGTTGCTAAGAAATCAAGGACTTTCCAACTTCCTATGTCCTGCCTGTGTGCAGGTGTACAAGAAGCTGGGAGGGGGCACAGCCAGAGCACCAGATCCAAACTGGCCAGTGAAATATTCCATATCCTGTATCATCATGTTCCATATATAAAGGAGGGACAGCCAGAAGGAGTTCTCTCTCGCTTCCAGGATTGTGTTTTCAAGATCTTGGTTTTTTGGGGATCCCTCACCAGGAACAGTCTGGGTATCAGCTGGCAGACGGTGAGCAATTGCATTGTGCATTACCCATCTGTACTTTCTTTTATTATTTTATTGCAATTATTAAACTGTTTTTATCTCAACCTATGAGTCTTCCCTCCATTTCTATTCCTCGTCACCTGGGTGGGGGAGAGTGAGCAAGCAGCTGTGTGGTGTTTGGCTGCCAGCCAAATAAATATATATAAAAAAATTATAGAGAGGCATACAATTTCGCTGTCCAAACTTCACACCAAGGAAAAAAGAAATCTTTCTTCTTTGGATGGCTTAAACTAACAAAAAAGTTAAATGAGAATAAAATCTTAATTAAAAGAATTGCTGTGGGTGTCATTCTTTATCATATACATGAAGTATCTCCAAAGAATCTGGTTAAAAGGGGTTTCCAAAAATATAAAGAACCATCTTGGATTGACTGTCATAGTTCTATGATTTTAGCTTTTAGCAGATGTAGTGATAATTTTTCAATTAAACTAAGTTTAAAAAATTACCTAGCCTATTTGAACATTAAAAAAATACCTGGCGTATTTGAACCTAACAACTTAAAAAAAAAACCCAAACTAAACAAAAAAAAAACAAGGTAACAAGTCCAGATGCTGAACTCCTATACCCTAGAGCAAGACTTGAATGAAGAGGAAATGCCATGATTATGAAATGAAATGGGGTTTGGGGTGGTGGGGTCTTCTCCAGCAAAGAACTTCCCAGAGGATCCTAGAGATGAATTAAAGTGCAGCTGAAATAATCTCTCATAACACAGCTGAACAGACTGTCTTCATAAAGTCTGTAATGTGGGGGGAAAAAAAATAGTAAAAAGGGGACAGAACATATAAAGTATAAGGGTAAGAATAAGCGTATTATTTCCTTTAGATTAAGGCAGAAAGACTAGGAGAAATCATAATCAAAACAATTACGTGTTACTGGTTTGTTTACTTTCGAGGTTCTTGGTCTGGTTTGGATTTTTTACACCAAAGAGAAGCATCAAGTCCAAAGGATAACCACTGTGTTCAGCCACCACATAATGTCTTATTCCTTGTAGTTGGTTCGAAAAAATACTAGTTCATCAAGAAAATGAAGAGAAAATAACTGATTTATATGGATGGAGGACTGAAATCTTAAAAGATAAGATACATGGAAGCACATACAATGTCCTTATAAAATCTAAATACAAAAGCAATGAGAACCAGTGTCATTGTTTGCAAGAAAAACTGGAAATTACAAAGGGAGACAAGAAGCATGTCTTCTATTGCTCCTCTCCATCTAAAAAGTTACAACTCCTACATAAATGTTCCCACTTTTATGATCTATCACATCATATTCACAATTGATGTGAAGATGACATTAAATGAAACTCAATACGACTGTTGTTCTTTATCTTTCAGATATGCCAAGAAATTGCAATATTTCTAATTTCTTTTTTTCAACAAGCATGTACTTTACAGATCTTTGTAACAAAAAAATGCAAGAAAATTCAAAGTGAAAACTAAAGCTGCTCTGCATGAACTATGGAAGGGCACCAAATCTTACCAAGATTTCAGTCTGAGATTTGGGTTATAGAGAAATACCTTGGTCAAAAAGTTACTTTGTAATCTTGAATCAGTATTGTATAGGAGGGTATGAATTGTTTACAAAGCAGATTTTACTGATCTCTGCACTCCTGAATGAAATTAAGATTATATGTGTGATATTGCTTTTAACTTTTTTTACACAGAATAAATAGTGGAATTGGAGAATCATTGTTTCCTTACACAGCTATAATTCCTTTCAGAGATGCTAAGAGTTCCTCTCCCTACACTTGCAAGTAATCTCTATGTTTATGGACAAATTATATTTCTTATTCTCTCAAAACTGTAGTTTTTAAGAGTTTTTCTAGATTTTCCAGATTGCATATGATTAAGTTCATAAATATGAGTCATACAGCAAAAGGAAGAGAGATGATGCCAGACTCCTAAATCAGAACCTAATACCGGAATCGTTTCGATCATACTGCCTGACCAACAGCTCTTCCTAACCAATACCTAATTTTGCTGTAGATTTATGCATATGTCAATATATGCAAAGTTTGAATGCATTTACTCACTTAGACATCAATAAACATTGTTCATACAAAAGACTTCTCTTTTAGAAACTTTCCTTATTTACAAGCAACCAGATAATTTATTCCTGGTGATGAAGAAATTTACTATTAATTATTCAAAGACTGAATTTATTCCACCTACTTTAGGCTCTTAAATGTGGTACCAAGACAGCATCTATCTCCTACAGTCCCTGCAAGCCTTCACCATCCTCCTGGAAAACATTTTCTCACTAATTATAGAGTAAATTTGCACTGTACAAATGTATAAACTGTATCTTAATTTAGCGCTCACAATTACATACAATGAATTCAGGCTTTTTTTTTTCCCTCTCCCAATGACTACAAGCATGTCCAAAAAGACAAAAGGCAAAGACCTCTTTGAAACAAAACCCACTCTCCACAGACAGCAAAACTTAATTTACTTCCTTCTTGGGAAGCCTGTTTTGAAAAAAAATCTAGTATCTACAATATGAGGTTGTTAAATGCAGGTCTAAGTGACTGATGGTTTCTTCAGAGCATACTGGGGTGCAAATTTAATGGAAAAAATCATACATGCGTATATGTAGCAGCATAAAATTATTATTATTCATTTTAATACCTAGCTAGTGTTGCTTCACAGCTTTAACTGAAGAATCTGGCCACAAAGCTGAAAGTGAGAAGCTAATTTATTTTTTATTAAAACACTGTTTAATTATTTTGTCTCTCTACTGCTTAAGCCTAATCTATTTGATGATAGGAAGTCCATGTAAGTTAACTACTACCTCTTCTAGGATGACAACCTTTTTCTAGGTCAGCTTCTTGTAGTACCCTACTGCTAAGAGCTGTTTCTGTTTATTTTTCCTCTAGAAGATCATCTAAGACATTAAGTTTCAAATACACACCCGAGTCTCACCCAAAGACACACCACAAACCCCTTCCAGAGTGTGACGCACTCAGAAATATCCTCAAGGAAGGCAGTGCCACATAATGTAGGACCACAGGTGGAATACTCCATAGCATCAGTCATCCAAACTCCTTCAGAAGGTCCTCTCCTCAACACATCTACACATACAGTTGACTACAAAACTAGTTTAAAAATCTTCATTTTCTAAAGTTAGTTGTGTTAATTGGGTACCTAACACGCTTTCTGTTCTCTTCAGAATAACCACAATCATTACCATCAGCAACCACTACTAACTACTTCACACTGGAAGACAATAAAGCTGTTCCAGAAACCAAAAAGCACTACTCAACCCCATTTCCATTTCTACCTCATTCACTACATAGGATACAATGTTTACCCCTTCATCCCGAACTCTCTTTTAGGATCCCAGGATAATTTTATGGAAAATTCAGAGCAACAATATTATATTTCAAGACAGAATTTATTTTCACTACAAACCATCCAGCAACAGGTTTGAAGGAATTTCTGGATCCTCAAAATTTCAAAATGGCTAAATTTAAAAACAAGAAACATGCAAAATGAATTTGCAAAAGTATTCATGCAAAATGCTTCAACAAAAATTTCCATCAAATTCTGCTAATTCCAATTAGCATGCAGAACTAGAGATATCACCAATCATAACATTATCCAGACTTAAAAGACACAGCTATGGCATTTGATCAACTGCCAGAACTTTTGAATTTGGAAACCAAACACAGGCAGCAACAGCTTCATGGCTTTCGAGTTTAAAAAATAAAGCAAATTCCAGAGGCCAGCAGCCGCCTAAGCAAATTATGTGTCCTACAAAAAAATTCAGCATTGCTACCAAATATAATTGCCAAATGCACCAAAAGGGGTCAACCACAGTAAGTAAGGCTCCAGGCAGCAATTATTTTTGTATGTACTGAAAAATAAATATAAAAAGCAATATTAAAATGTGCAATGAAGGCGGAGTGGAAAGGCCGTACATGGAAGAAAGCTAACTATTTTTAATATACGCAATCACAGCCTACCTTTTTAGACCCAACAACAAACTCACAGGGCAGTATGAGAGAAGAAGAAAAAAAAAAGGAACAAAACAAAAATTAGAAAGAATTAGAAAGACAGAGAACAGAAAGAAAATTAACAGCCACATACACATACTGAGATATCATAAACTTTGATAAACCGGTGAACAAATCCCATCTCCGATACTGTGTAGAGAGACACACGTCTATAAATAGAGCCCTACTTTCTCATCACTCAATAGTATTAAATGGATGCCTTACTGGTATTAAAAAAGAAAGAACCAAAGACACAAACTGATGTAAACAACATTAAAATGATCTTATCCAAGTAGATTTATCATCATACATGAGTAAGTTTATGCTTTTAGCTGAAAACAGAAATAAAATAGAAAAATTAAACAAATGGGATTTCAGGTATTTCTGGCAAGTACATTTCTGAGTTTCAAGTTTGTAGGACCTTTGCATCATCGTAACAACATGCATTTCCATTCTTTTCAATCAGTCTCCCAGCCTCCTACAAATAACTATCAGGTGCAACTGCTTTCAGAAACTTTTTCAGTTATCCTCAGCAGCCCTGTGACCACATAAATATTTTACCTAATTTACAGACAAAGAAACAGAAAAATTAACAGATTTGCCAAGATCACCTATTGGCTGAGTGCTCTAGGAATTAAACAAAGGTCAGACTCCCGGTCCTACAACTTCTATTTAACGGGACAATCTTCCTTCAAAACTTCTTAGGACTTAATCCCACTGTTTTTCAGACATAGTTTCCTACCAACCAAGAAATTATTCTACACAAATAATATAGTGGTTTTGTGTATATTGTCATCACAGTATGAGTTCTGGGAATGTTGTCTCTTCTGCTCATTATACAAGCAACTTGCAAATGACAAAGATCAGCTACACTTTTTCCAAGAATTATCTTATTTGAAATGCAGCATTATAATCCATCTTCCTAATTTATGAATTTATGAATTTATTGGCTTCTTAAAACAAGCCAATCGTGTTGCAATTATTATGCAACCAAATTAATGCTAGTCTTACTAACTGGGTGAGAGAGATCTGTTCTATGTATCTAGTCTTGATCTTAACATAAGTATTAACCTTAATATTTCACAATAAATCACTTAGAGAAAAGTCTCTTTGAAGATACAAAAAAAGTTCTGCAGTTTTAATTAGTTGTCAAATCACATGACCATAATTAACTGTGTCCCATGTAACTTCTTAACATATTTTCACTCAATAGATCAACCCAGTTCATTAGTTTAAGGCTTACAGCTGCACTCTAGGTCTAGTGAGACCTTTGCGATACACAGTGAAATTTAACTTCAGTTTTAGAAGTTACAGGAGAAGATATGCTTATTTAGCCTAAGCAGACATCTGCAACTACAGCAGCAAAGACACATACTCTCTGTTACAAGCACAGAGAGTATGCCTGCTCTTTCCATCTATTTAATATAGAATATTTGTCCTTTTTAACCAGTTAGTTGCACTCTGACTTGGGAGGTCAGGATACATTATATACAAAGGTTTTTTTAAAAAAAGGGGGACAGAGGGTATATAAAAAAAGAGTAAAGTGACATTCTTTTCTTTTAACCCCTTAGAAATTTCCACCTAGTCTCAAAAAAGCTGTTTCATTTACCTCAATATCTCAATAACATTATCCTTTTTTAATTCTTTAAACTCATTATGCTGACAGACTCAAAACCAACAAAGTAGCAAAATTTATTCTACCAGATGTTCTCATACACACTCCGTGCATTCAGACAACCTTTACTCCTGCCTGAACAGAATTATACAACATTGCATCTTGCAAAAACAGAGACTGGACTCTGGTGGAGAGGGTCCTTTCCAGCCCTGTACATCCCCATTATGACTTAATGTAAAGTTTTCCCCTTAATTGGGGAATCTGTCACTGGAAAAGAGAACATGCTACAATAAAAAGCTTTTATTGCAATCTAAGTAATAACAGGCAATATAGTACCATTTCACATCTAAAGACTTAGTCTTGAAAAGTGTAGGTTAGTTTAATAAACTGATCTTAGTTCAACCACATCTCAAGGTCCTGAATTTCTGCTAAGTAGAACACAGCAGCAGAGATACATCATGCTCCATGAAAAGTCCTAGAAAGGTCCCTGTGCAGAGAAGCTCAGGTACACTATGCATGTGTGTTTCTAACGCAGCCAAGGACAACTCCTTTTCTGACATTTATTTGGGATTACATAAATTTCTCCTTTTTGTTACAAAACTCAAAAATATTTTTTTAAAAAGTCCAGGTATTTAGAGTATTTTCTTACTCATCCATACAAAATACTAAACTGAATGTAAAGATCTTTTAATTCAGCTTGCTTATGCTATTCATATATAAATCCTGAATTTTAAAACAATCAGAAGCACTACCTTCACAGCAAAATAAAGCTGAAAAACATTCTTACTATTGAACCGAAAGATGAAGTATTAGAATATATAACACCTTTTCTTTGAGCAGTTAAGCCTAGCAAACATTTAAAGTATATCCATTGATCCAGACTTACTGAAAAACTATTTGGTATTCCAACCACCCAGCAAGGTTGCATGCGTATCCAAACCCGTTATTAACTCTCTATAAACCCATATGTTTACAGAACCAAGGTCATACACTTTCCATTTTGCAAAGAACTCAAGCATCACACTAAATGTGTTTCAACTCTTCAGTGCAAACAGCATAAGATACCTTCTTGGATACGTGTGGACAAACATACTGCCTGTTATTTGAGCTCCCCACCAGTTCAGAACTTCACAGGAAATATTTAGCCACTAGCTACAACACAGCCACTGCTTGTAAGTAATTTATGTATGGAACTGATTTCCAAAGTACAACTTGGAAGCACACTATTTAGAAGACACAATTGAACAGCATAATTAATTCTGATTTTGAGATTCTCAGCCAAAACTCACAGTTTTCTTAGCTAACTGGAACAGGAAATCTTGGTGATTACATTCAACAAAATTAATCCAAACTAAGTAATTAAAGCTGAGATTCTAAAAGGGCTCATCTAGTCTACAAAATTTTACTGCCCATGCAGAGAACAAAAAACAATCAACATCATAATAATTTATACCACTAATGAAAGTTGAATAGTGCAGGGACTAACCAGGACACTGAAAGAGTAGCTCGAGAAGGGAACAACATTGGGTAAGCAAGTCAGAGCAAGTTCAACTGCTTACCAGCAAAGAGGACCAGGACCAGGGGAGAAAGGTGCTGTTGGTCCTTCAAGCAACCAGAGATAATTTAATGGAGGGCTTCAAACTAATTAGAAACTTAGAATACTTTCTCCCAGTATGTCATATTCTTATATAGACATTCTAAGGCTCGGACTAACTACGCAGGCAGAGCTGATTAACATCAGAAGGCTTCGCAGCTCTGGACAACCCTGCCTGGATACCTCTGAGCTTTTACACACAATAACCACTGCTGGCATCCCTAGTAGTACAAGACAGATGTGAAAGATACTATTCCCATGCATACTATATATTTTGATAGGGCTTCCACACCTCTATCTTTTCCAAGACAGTTGCTTCCATCCTTTGGATTTGACTGCAAACAGCAGAGTCAAACAGATTTTGCACCTGCCTGTAGCTAGCAAGCCAGAATTACTAATCCCTAATACAAGAACTATGGAACACTCAAATCTGAAAGATGAGCATGCAAATAATTAGGAGGGAAAGATGTGGAAAAAGAAAAAAAAAAAAAAAAACCAAACAGACCTGTAACATACACAAAACCAAAGAGAACACTTGTGAGAAGAATGGTAGCATAACAAGATGGGTCAAGAATATCAAATAATTAAATAAAAACGAAAGACAGGGAAAGATGCTGGACTTAGTCACCAAAATAAATGCTCAGTGTTTCATAGGATGAAAAAGTAGACAGAGGCTTATGGAAAAAAACCACAGTAAGTAGGATTAGTCAAACACTACTCAACATAATATAAAATTATTTTACATCAATGTTAACTGAGTTTATTAATACTCTATATCTATAAACCCTTTGAAGCTTTCCAGCAAAAAGTCTCTTTATAGCAAAATCTGTCAAACCTTTCCTGTGACTTCTTCCTACTGTTTGATTAGCCTCATAAATTAAATATATATATATATAAAAGCAAAATATCAAATATGGTCAGACTACAAATTAAATTCTCTTCAACTACAGCAGACACACCAAGTAAGATAGGGGCACAACCTTTGTTGTAACAAAGTACGCTTCGTCCTTTCTAATAGGCTTATTCCAAAGGCTAGCAATTGCCATATACATTTTTTCAAGACCTGCGAGCTGACAAAAATAGCTGCTTACCTACTATCGGTGTCCAGACCTACAAAATCCTTCTTCTCAAAAGGAACACAGAGGAGTGGGATCTTGTCTCCAGACTTATCAGTGGCTCTGTCAAGCCGCTTAGACTCCAACACTATGAAGAGGGATTCGATAAAATCTTCTATTCTCTTCTCCACAGTTTCACATTCATCATAACTGGGATAAAACGCCACATCCGTGCGGGGCTGCTCCGCAATCTCTCCTTGAAGCCCAAAGACAAACAACCGGGAATCATAGAGAGTAGAACCATACATTTCCTTCTGAAGATGGAATTTTTCAAAAGTCTGAGGCCAGTCCTTTGCAGAAGAACAGTCTGTAATAGTTATCAGCCCCACAACTTTCCGGTGTGTCTGAAAATCCCCCCATTCGTTGTTCTCTGGGGGATAATGGTGCCTATAACGGATATACAACACACGCTGAGAGTCGCGCACGTTAACTTGACTCACTGCTGCAATGCGTTTGTAGATCCTGAAAAAGCTCTCTTCAGGTACAATGCCAATCGGCTGAACCACAACCAGGAGAGTCTGATGATCCTCAGCACACTGCATGTAGTCGGGAACACTCATTTTGCATCAACTGCAGGCTAATAAAAGAAAAACGTATATATTATTTTTTAACATTCAGAAGTACACGATTGCCGAATCAAACCAGGACTTTGATGCTAAACACTTCAGTATCCTGTATATATGTGCTACAATATTAATACTTTATCATTTTACTAAATCCTCAATCATGCAGCCTACTGACAAGTTACACAGTGCACAAGGAGTGTTCTTAGTCACGTATCAGTATGGCCACAAACAAAAAATCGCTAAATGAGGTTCTTCCAACCAAATCAGTTTCCCATTCACTGTGCAGCTCCACAAACCAGCCTAACACATGGGGCAGCAGAGTCTCTCTACCACAGCCACAGCTTAAATGCTTGCTGAAGCACCACCTCAGATGAGACGTCCTTTGAGACTCAGGCTCTCCAGTCTGCCTTGGGGAAAATATGGAAAATTGTGAGGTGAAATGTAAACCAACACCACACCGGAATGACCAAACTTTACACAGCTGTCAGTGCTTGCACATGGCCAGGCAGAGGAAGATCAGCTCCAGAACATTCATTTTTGAGAAAAAGTGAAGTCATTATTTTCTCAAAACACATGCAGGTTCATCAGAAGGACCAGGCAATGTTTTCTGCTTTTATATTTAAATATTTATAATTCCTTCTGGCCTGAGCTATCTGAAACTGATTACTGTACTGCAGCTGTGTTTAAACAAAGATGTGCATAGCTAAACCCTCACATCTCCGAAACCTCCGGGCCCGTACAGAGCCCTTGGTGGATTTCAGCTCCAAAGCACCCTCTAAAACATACATACAACCAAAGAAAAAAAAAAACAAAACACCCCAGAACGCAGCACAGCTTTAGACTGACACTACTTGGTTTTACCAAACAGAACGAAGAGCTCTGAGCCCGGGAGCACAGGTGGCAGAAAAGCAGCTGTTTGAGGAGGAGGAGGAGGGGCTCCTCACAACTCCTGACAGTTGCGGAGACCCGCTAATGCAAAGCGCCTCTCCTCCCCCACTGCCCCATATCAGGCAGAAGCGCAGCGCAGCGCCCTGCCCGCGCTGCCCGCCCTAGCGGGAGGCCCGGCCCGCCGCCGGGCAGGGAGGGTGGGAGGGCTTCCCCCGCTTCCCCCTCCCCGGGCACATCCCCATGTTGGGCACGGCGAAGTTTAGGAGGGGAAAAGAAATCGGTGTTCAGCGA
Organism: Strix aluco; assembly: GCF_031877795.1. Lineage (NCBI taxonomy): Eukaryota > Metazoa > Chordata > Aves > Strigiformes > Strigidae > Strix > Strix aluco. The sequence goes on along the minus strand of NC_133931.1, from coordinate 4,609,884 downwards.
CAAGCCCAGAGGAGGCGCGGCGGTAGGCGCACACCCCCCGCAGCCCCGCCAGGAAGGGGGCTGAGGGGCGGCGTGAAGAGAGGGGAGGCCCGGGGGAGCCGCTGTGGGGGCAGCGGGGAAGGGCAGAGCCCCTCAGGTGAGGAGCAGGAGGGGAAAGGGGCGGCCGCCTCAGGGCTGCCGCGGGCTCCTGGGTGGGTAACGCGGGGGGGGGGGGGGGGGGGGGGCACTCACAGCCGGGACAGGAACCGCCCCCGCCTCCTCCTGCTGCCGGACGCGCGGGGCGGGCAGGGGCGGGGCGCGGCGGAACTGACGGCAATGGGCGCCCGCAGCCCCGCCCCGCCCCGCCCCGCCCCGCCGGGGAGGGCGGCGCATGCGCACAGCCGGGGCGGTGCGGGGGAGGGGGTTGGCGGGCGCGCTGTTAGTTAGCGCCGCTCGGCCGCTCGCTGCCCGTGGGGCTTCTGCCGGCCTTTCCCCAGGATCCCGCTGCTGTCTGCAAACGCGAGGCGTTCCTCCCAGAGAATAAATTAAAACTGGCGGGTGCATCCCAGCTGCCAGTATCTCTCCCTACGGTGTAACTGAAAACTTCAGGGGCTCTAACACTGAGTTGTAGCCAAAAGTGAGCCTTCCTAGCATTTCGGAGTCCTGAAATCGGACTTCACGGGATCATCTAGGTTGGAAAAGCCCTTGAAGCTCCTCCAGTCCAACCATGAACCTCACACTGACCGTTCTCAACTCCACCAGATCCCTCAGTGCTGGGTCAACCCGACTCTTCAACCTCTCCAGGGATGGGGACTCCCCCCCTGCTCTGGGCAGCCCATTCCAACGCCCAACAACCCCTTCTGCAAAGAAATACTTCTTAACAGCCAGTCTGACCCTGCCCTGGCGCAGCTTGAGGCCATTCCCTCTTGGCCTGGTGCTTGTTCCTTGGGTCAAGAGACTCATCCCCAGCTCTCTGCACCCTCCTTTCAGGGAGTTGTAGAGGGCGATGAGGTCTCCCCTCAGCCTCCTCTTCTCCAGACTAAACCCCCCCAGTTTTCTCAGCTGCTCCCCATCAGACCTGTGCTCCAGACCCTGCACCAGCCTCGTTGCCCTTCTCTGGACATGCTCAATAATTCAATGTTCTTTTTGTAGTGAGGGACCCAAAACTGAACACAGTAATTGGTGTCTTGTAGCTTAAAGGGCAAAAAACCTGAGGACTCTGAAGCATGCGCCTTGTGTAAGACTTAGGGTGCTCTTCTAGTGCAGAATACGGGAACCTCATGAAGTTCAACAAGGTGAAGTGCAAAGTCCTGCACATGGAATGGGGCAATCCCCAATACCAATGCAGGCTGGGGAATAAGTGGATTGAGAGCAGCCCTGAGGAGAAGGACTTGGGGGTATTGGTGGATGAAGGACTGGACATGAGCCGGTAACGTGCACTCCCAGCCCATAAAGCCAACCGTGTCCTGGGCTGCATCCAGAGCAGTGTGGCCAGCAGGTCGAGGGAGGGGATTCTCCCCCTCTAACTCTGCACTTGTGAGACCTCCTCTGCAGTTCTGTGTCCAGCTCTGGGGCCCCCAGCATAAGAAGGACATGGACCTGCTTGAGCAGGTCCAGAGGAGGCCATGAAGATGCTCAGGGGGCTGGAGAACCTCCTGTATGAGGACAGGCTGAGAGAGTTGGGGGTGTTCAGCTGGAGAAGAGAAGGCTCCAGGGAGACCTTAGTAGAGTGGCCTCCCAGGACTTAAAGGGGCTACAGGAAAGATGGGGAGGGGCTGTTTATCAGGGAGTGCAGTGATAGGACGAGGGGTAACAGTTTTAAACTGAAAGAGGGTAAATGTAGGTTAGATATAAGGAGGAAATTCTTTACTGTGAGGGTGGTGAGACACTGGCACAGGTTGCCCAGAGAAGCTGTGGCTGCCCCCTCCCTGGAAGGGTTCAAGGCCAGGTTGGACGGGGCTTTGAGCAACCTGGTCTAGTGGAAGGTGTCCCTGCTCATGGCAGGGGGGTGGGACTAGATGAGCTTTAAGGTCCCTTCCAATTCAAACTGTTCTATGACTCTATGTATGTATATATATATACACACACACAAATATATATATAAAGTAAAATTATAGAAGAAAAGTGGTTGATTTCCAACTCTCCCCATAGCTGGCAGATAGCAATGTTCAAAGAATTAAGTTTGCAGTATATCCCTTGTGTTTTCACATGCATCTATAAAGCTAATAAATGTGCATTTTAGAGACACACCTAGCTCTCAGGTGTCTCTCTTAAAAATGTTGTGTCTCAATTTTTTTTTGCTGTGGTTTCTGACCTATCCTTGAGAAATATGTGCTCACCATGTTATTAAAGTAATTATTCTTCTAAAATGGGTTAAGACCTTTCATTTGCCCGCATTTACATTTAATATTTGTGTGTTGGAGGCAGGTTTGTGATCCGAGTGACCCTTCCCAGGCTCTGTAATCTTTCCCTAGCCATACACTTGTAACAAGGTCTCTCTAATACTGACCTCTGAGGGAGCCACACTGCCAATAGTGTAAGTAAATCACAGTCTCTATCTAAAGCCGGTTAATTAACTGTATTTTTCAGTATCCCAAAAATGTTTGTATGACCACCTCTAAAATCTATGTTTTAGAAAATTTAAAGACTTACACTTTTTAAACTCAGAGGTTACAACTCATTTTCCCATTTTTTTTCGGAGAAGGGATACATTTGCACCACTTACAGGAGCTGTCTGTTAATAAACAAGATGACAATGTTCGTTGGGCTGCCTGCAGGAAGAATTGCCCGCTGTCAACAGCAAATGCTTTATCAGCGTGTCTTGTGAATAGAAGTCTCATCATTTAATATCATAGTTCAGCTGATGATCAAGATTTTGGATTATCGAAAATCACTAAGAGTCATCAGGTCCAACTCCCCTGCAATGAGCAGGGACATCTTCAACTACATCAGGTTGCTCAGAGCCCCGTCCAACCTGACCTTGAATGGGGCATCTACCACCTCCCTGGGCAACCTGTTCCAGTGTTTCACCACCCTCATTGTAAAAAAAGTCTTCCTTCTATCTAGTCTGACTATATATGCTTTTTTATATACATATCCCTCCTTATAAAACATTGGGAATAATAACTTCTGACAAACTTCCTCTTTCCAGATTTTTTATATTCCACATTAACGCAGGAGAGCAGACACATGTTCCTGGTTGCCACCAACTCTTCCAACACGCTACTGGTTTTCCCCATGGAAGAGATCTACCTGCTGCCACTACATTCCCATGGAGCTGCTCGGCCCAAGTATTTTATCCAATTATCAAGGCAGATCATCAAGCAAACCATCTTTTTGTTGTCTCAATGTCAAGAGAAAGGAAAATTGTATGATGTGTTCTTGCAAGCCCTCCTCTGCCACTTTTGCTATTCAGCCAAAGCAAAGGAAGTGAAAACTCCTCTCAGTCTCAATCTGCAAATCCTCTGGCATGGGAGCATTCTCAGTCTCTACTTTTCCAGTGCAGATGCTTGTTGGAACAGAAGGGAGCATGTCATGACTTAAAGTAGTGTCACTCCAACAAAATAACTTCAATAGAATTCACAGTTTTTGAAGATTTTGGATGAGCAATTGTATTTAGATAGAATCATAGAATCATTTAGGTTGGAAAAGACCCTTAAAATCACTGAGTCCAACCGGTGACCTAACAGTGCCAAGCCCACCACTAAACCATGTCTCTAAGCACCACATCTACATGCCTTTTAAATACCTCCAGGGATGGTGACTCAACCACTTCCCTGGGGAGCCTGTTCCAGGGCTTGAGAACCCTTTCAGTGAAGAAATTTTTCCTAACATCCAATCGAAACCTCCCCTGGTGCAACTTGAAGCTGTTTCTTCTTGTCCTATTGCTTGTTACTTGGGAGATCAACCCCCACCTCACTACAACCTCCTTTCAGGTAGTTGTAGAAAGCGATAAGGTTCCCCTGAGCCTCCTTTTCTCCAGGCTAAACACCCCCAGTTCCCTCAGCCGCTCCTCACAGGACTTGTGCTCTAGACCCTTCACCAGCTTTGCTTCTCTTCTTTAGACACACTCCAGCACCTCAAGTCTTTCTTGTAGTGAGGGGCCCAAAACTGAACACAGTATTCGAGGTGTGGCATCACCAGTGCCGAGTACAGGGAGACAATCACTTCCCTAGTCCTGCTGGCCACACTATTTCTAATATAAGCCAGGATGCTGTTGGCCTTCTTGGCCATCTGGGCACACTGCTGGCTCATATTCTCATATCTGTCGACCAACAGCCCCAGCTCCTTTTCCCGCCGGGCAGCTTTCCAGCCACTCTTCCCCAAGCTTGTAGCGTTGTGTAGGGTTGTTGTGACCCAAACACAGGACCCGGCACTGTTGAACCTCATACAGTTGGCCTTGGCCCGTTGATCCAGTCTGTCCAGATCTCTCTGCAGAGCCTCCCTACCCTCAAGCAGATCAACACTCCCGCCCAACTTGGGTGTCTTCTGCAAACTTACTGAGGGTGCACTCGATCCCTTTTTCCAGATTGTTGATAAAGATATTAAACAGAACTGGCCCAAATACTGAGCCCTCGGGAACACCACACTTGTGACCAGCCGCCAGCTGGATTTAAGTCCATTCACCACCACTCTTCGGGCTCAACCATCCAGCCAGTGTTTTACCCAGTGAAGAGCATACCCATGGAAGCCATGAGCAGCCAATTTCTCCAGGAGAATGCTGTGGGAAACAGCATCAGAGGCTTTACTGAAGTCCAGCTAAACAATATCCACAGCCTTTCCCTCATCCACTAAGTGGGTCACCTTCTAATAGAAGTAGAAGGACCTGCCTTTCATAAGCCCATGCTGACTGGGCCTGACCACCTGGCTGTCCTGTATGTGCCGTGTGATGGCACTGAGGATGATCTGCTCCACAAGCTTCCCCCGCAACAAGGGCAGGCTGACAGGCCTGTAGCTCCCCAGATCCTCCTTCCTGTCCTTCTTGTAGATGGGTGTCACACTTGCTAACCTCCAGTCAACTGGGACCTCTCCAATTAGCCAGGACTGCTGATAAATGATGGGAAGTGGCTTGGTGAGCACTTCTGCCAGCTCCCTCCATACCCTTGGGTGGATCCCATCCAGCCCCATAGGCTTGTGTGTGTCTAAGTGATGTAGCAGGTCACTAATCATTTCCCCTTGGATTGTGGGGGTTTCATTCTGCTCCCCGTCCCTGTCTTCCAGCCCAGGAGGCTGGATACCCTGAGAACAACTGGTCTCACCATTAAAGACTGAGGCAAAGAAGGCATTGAGTACCTCAGCCTTTTCTTCAGCCTTTGTCACTACGTTTCCCTCCGCGTCCAATAAAGGATGGAGATTCTCCTTAGCCCTCCTTTTGTTGTGAATTTATTTATAGAAACATATTTTATTGTATTTTACTGCAGTAGCCAAATTAAGTTCTAGGTGGGCTTTAGCCCTTCTAATTTTCTCCCTGCATAACCTCACAACCACCTTGTAGTCCTTCTGAATTGCCTGCCCCTTCTTCCAAAGGTCATAAACTTTCTTTTTTTCCCCTGAATTCCAGCCAAACCTCTCTCATCAGCCAGGCCGGTCTTCTTCCCTGCCAGCTCGTCTGTTGGTACATGGGGATGGCCTGCTCCTGCGCCTTTAGGATTTCCTTCTTGACAGGCCTGTCGCAGGGAAGGCAGGTGCAGTTCCCGCAGTCTGTCTCCCTCTCGCTCTCCCTGATACTCCTCAACCTGCTGCCCCCCTCCCGGAGCTCTGTCCCTAAGCGGAGGAGCTCCTCTCCCTGGGCGCAGCTCCCACAGCTGTGCTCACTGCTGCCGGCCGGCGCTGGCAGAAGAGCAGGGCCCACCCTGCAGCCTGGCACCCGGGTGGCAGCGTGTTCCACCGGAGCTCTGGCTGCGAAGCTGCCTCAGGCGCGGCGGGTGCGGAGTTTAGAGCGGACGGGGCCTTCTGCCGGGCGGACGCCATTGCTCCCTGGTCGAGCTGGCAGAGTTACAACACCCTGCTGTGCCGCACCCTGTTTGCCCACCCTGGTCACCAGCGTTCCCCAGGGATTGCTTTTATAGGTGTGGGTTGTGCTGGCACCGAAGCCGCTCACCTCGGTGACTGAGGGCTGGTTTCCGTTACACCACAGTTCAATCTCCCGCCATTGCTGCCGGCCCTGCCCAGGTCCCCTCAGCCGCTGTGGCGGGAGCTGCCGGTTCCTGGCGGGTCTCTCCGCTCCCCTCAGGTTCCCCCGGCTCAGGAAACCCCACTGTGCGCCACAGCCCATCGTGCCGGCACCGGAGCTGCTCGCCTACACCTTTAACTGGTGTAAACTGATTTAACACGAATTCAAAGATGATACAGATTGAACTGCAATTTTCAAATAGAGCAGTTCTGCAGACTTCAGACAATACAAACCCAGGAAGCTGCACACCCCTTTCAGGAGGGCAGATGGGTATGTTCAAACTTGGCCAAATGCAGGATGGAGGGAACAGAGAGCGGCAGTTTTAAATGAAGAAAATAACTGGTTTTCTTTCACAAAATTCTACCAGGAATGTAACTACGAGCATTTCCCACAGAGAATTGATTGCTACATTTATTTCTACAATATTGATGTGAGCACTAACTGGGTGGCAAAACCTTAAAGATTTGGTCACCTGTAAACACAGCCTATGCTCAGCATTATTGAATCTACTCTGTAGCATTGGTTGGAGAGGGTTTTGGAAACATTTTTTGACATAGTTCATGTCATCAGTTTATTGTTTCACTTCTTCCCTACGAGACAAAAAGGTGATGACAATTTATGACTTGCATTAAGATACCTATTACTAAATGTACATTAAACTATCTAATATTTTATCATCTCTAGAAGATAATTTAGATTGTGACTCTGTAAATGCTGTGAGCTAGAGCCTTCTCATTGCCATTAAGTTACTCAGTCTCCTGAGATCCTTCAGGCTGAGGGCGTGTAATGTTCTGAATAATTCCAAGTGGTAGAGCAACTCTGAAGAGAAGTTGCCTAAAATGTGTATCTGTCAAAAATGGAAAGGGAAGGTTATACATGGTATTGTCTGCTTAAAAGCTTGGCTTCCATGAATGTATTTCTGTTTTTGAAAATCTTCATCACTCCAGCTAGTCTAATGGAGGAACTTCTACACTGAGAACCTTCCCAGAGACTTCCAAATGTTTAGGTATCTTAAAGTGACCATTGTCAGTTCAGTAATTTTCTGTTTGCATTTCTGCATTAACATATAATTTACCAACTGCTCAGATTTATCTCATATTTTGAATATGATGCAACCTTCTTATCCCTACCAAATAACACTTCATCAAATCCCCTCGGAATAGTTTCCTTTGCCTTGTGCGAGAAAATGCTTCTGCTTCATCATGAACTGGACTGGTTTTAGTTTATAAATGCTGGTCTTGTATTGCTGTACTTCAAATTTAAAGAATGCATAAGTTAATTTCTTTTGTTACAGTCTGCATCTTGTGCTAGACACCTCTTTCTTTTACTATAACCTTACATTTATTATTATCTGCAACAACTACTTATCCACATATTGTGTTTATGCTTTGCCAGACTGACTTCAGCTCCTTCCCTTGTTTGCTGACACAGGCTGATTTTTCCCTAGTCCAGTGCTTATCTACTGTTCTTTACACAACAATGGTGAATTTCATTATGTTTTCTGATTGCAGATCATATATAATTGAATCTCTAATTAATCTATTAACTCCTTAAATCTGTGCAAATTAGTTTTAAAATGTCACTCAGCAACATAGTGGACAATCTTTTTGGCCATGCTCTATTTTTATGTACAGAAAATGTATTCTTCAGGGGTTTTTTGGCTTTTCCAAGTAATTTACAGTCCTCATATTCTCTCTAGAATAAATGGAAGATCTTCAGTGCAGCTAGAATTGCCTCATGCTCTTTCTGTAATAGAATCATGGAATCATAGAATATCTCAAGTTGGAAGGGACCTGTAAGGATCATCGAGTCCAACTCCCCGCTCCTCGCAGGACTACCTAAAACCAAACGATATGACTAAGAGCATTGCCCAGGCGCTCCTTGAACTCTGACAGGCTTGGTGCTGTCACCACTCCCCCGGGGAGCCTGTTCCAGTGACCGATCACTCTCTCAGTGAAGAACCTTTTCTTAATGTCCAGTCTGAACTTCCCCTGACGCAACTTCATCCCATTTCCTCGTGTCCTAGTGCTGGTCACCATAGAGAGGAGATCAGCACCTCCCCCTCCGCTGCCCCCCTTAAGGAAGCTGTAGACTACGATGGGGTCACCCCTCAGCCTTCTCCTCTCCAAGCTGAACAAGCCAAGTGACCTCGGCCGCTCCTCCTAAGTCTTGCCCTTGAGGCCTTTCACCATCTTGGTCACCCTCCTCTGGACACACTCTAATAGTCTGATGTCCTTGTTACACTGAGGCACCCAAAACTGCACAAGTACTCGAGGTGGGACCCCATCACTGCTGTGTAGAGTGGGACAATCCCCTCCCTTGACTGTATAGCTGTGCTGTGCGTGATGCCCCCAGAACACGGTTGGCCCTTTTGGCTGCCAGGGCTCACTGTTCACTCATACTCAACTTGCTATCAACCCAAACCCCCAGATCTCTTTCCACAGGGCTGATCGCCAGTCTCTTGTCCCCCCCATTTGTATACACAACCAGGATTACGCCATCCCAGGTAATCTGGCACTTGCTCTTGTTAAATTTCACACGGTTGGGGATTGCCCAGCTCTCTAGTCTATCCAGATCTCCCTGTAAGACCTCTCTACCTTTGAGGGAGTCCACAGCTCCTCCTAGTTTAGTATCATCAGCAAACTTAATGTACATTTGATTCCTGCACCCAGATCACTTATAAAAACATTGAAGAGCAGTGGCCCTAAAACTGAGACGTGAGGAGCCCCACTGGTGACTGGCAGCCAGCCTGATGTAACCCCATTTACTGCACTTGCTCTTTCTCCAGTAGTACTCTAACTTCTCTCACCAGCTTTTGGGAATTTGGCAGACACTTCCTCCAGATTCTCTTCCATGGAGAATTCCGATTATATCAGGTTTATTATTATTTTTCTTCTAATGTCATACAATAAAGATCGGATACAGAGAAGTTCTTTCCAATGGTTCAACATTCTTTTCTGCTTTCAGGTAGCTCACTAGTACATGTAAATATGTTCTCATTTGAGCGGACTACGGGAGCAGCAAGTTTTACTTCTGCTGATGCTGTATTTCCACAGCAGAAGTAAAATCAGTAAATTAGGGAGGCAAATTAGTACATTACTTCAGTTAGGTTCTGCTGCAGATTCAGCCCATGAATAAATTTGTTCCAGTGTAGTTGAGGTTCAGAGCACTAAGAGTTCACACCACTAATCTGGAATTTATGCACCGTGACTCACCTATAACCAATTAAAAGGGTGATTCTACAGGGTGAGACTGCAGCTAGGAAAAGGCTTTAACACCATCCTCCTGTTGTCCTGCTGAAGCTTGCACAGTACCTGTACTGCTAACAGAGCGCCACAGTTTCTCTCGAGTTCTCTAAATATGAAACAGAGGTTGAGAAGCTACGAGAAGCCACAGCACTGCACTGAGAGCAAAAATTGCAGTGGGGAAGTGAGAGACAGAGGGCAGGGGAATGAATCTAATCCTTCCTTTTTTCCCCTAGGAAATTTGTACATGTGCAGACACCACCCAGACACACATATTCACACAATGAAGTAAAAAAAAAAAAAAAAAAGAGATTGCTGTGGGGAAGCTCACAGGTGTCAGTAACAAGAAACAAATCTTCACTACAGGACAAGAACAGCATCTCTGGTTATTCCTTTATTAGACGTAACTTAGTTAAAGAGCTCAAAAATAACCTGCACCAAGCAGTTTCTTACTCAGGTCTGCAAAGCACAGCAAAAAGGACTCCTCTAGCAGAGCCTGGTGAGTCAAGTGAGAGTAGAAAAGGAGAGACTTGAGATGTGATGCTGCTCTGCAGTTTGTAATTAGTACAAACAGTCCCTATACTGCACAGGACATATTAGTTTTGGGGCAAACTGTTGTTCTGAATCTACTAGAGGAGAGATTTATTTTACCTGCATTCCCAGTCAGGTTTTACAAAGAATTCTTAGTAACAAAACCAATTTGGTTCTGTTCATGAGAAATAATTCTAGTATGAACTCCCCTATGGGTTTGTCTGTTTTAATTAGGATCAGGTTTGGTTCCATTACTGGTAAGACATTAATTTTGCAATTTCAAAATATACTAAAAAAAGTTAAATTATTAAGTATCAGTAATAATGCAATATGATGGTATTCTCGGAGTGTGTGCACACCCACCATATGCTATACAGCTATATCGCGATCCTGTCTCACACGAACTAAAGCTGTGGCAGCAGCATGGAAAGATGCCTTAAGTTTGCTGTGCTCCTGCTCCTGTTCTCCATCCTGAAAACCGTCATCAGCCCAGCACGGTACCGAAGAAAAAAAAGAGTTGTCCCACAAGTGGCCTTTCAGGGAGCACTGCACAGGAAAAGAGAAAACGTCTGATAATGAGATAGGACCTAGAGGAGAAAGAGTGAGTCCTGGTTTGCGCAGACCACCTTAAATTTTATTGTCCACAGCTGAATAAAACGACTACAGGCAGGTCCCTAGATCCTATGGGATCTATATGGATCCTAAATCCATATCCAAATAGCTCAATACCCTCAGAAATCTCCATAGTTTGATGGTGGTTTATATGTATGTTGAAATTATGAAACACCCCAGTAGTATATATAAGAAATTCACTGTCATAGTAATGTCAACTGTTTCCACAAGATGTCACAAGACGATAAGGATCAAGGAAGAAACTGAGCCTGCTAAATATCCCTGTAGCATCACAGGGCATCATGCTTCACTTCAGATACAACTTACACAGAATGGCCTCACAGAAGTTGTAATCTCAAGGGAATTATGCAGCCTAAGAGATGTAGATTATCTGTACTAGGTAGCTGTAAGAGATGTCTCCAAATACAGTCATGTTGGAACTGATTATCACTGTACTATCCTTGCACGCAGGTGCTTACAACTGCTTACGGTGCTACCTTTTAGTAATAAATCAGTATCATCTGTAGGAAAGCCTTGTCCTTGTGTACTCGGCAAATTTTACGTAAGCTACTAATATTCAGTTAAACTCCCAGTATTTTCCATTTAATATGATTCTTTAAGGGTACATCCCTTTCTGCCCTAAATTCTCCATGAACTATTATTGCATGCTATGGAAGAGCTCCCATTCTTCCCTCTCATGCTAAGTAGTAATCAAAATAGTGGCTTTAGCAGACTTCTTACCAATACAAATCATCAGGCATATTGTCTGTAAAGTGTATTGGAAACTTGTGATTAAAGCCATTAACAAAATGCAAACGATGCATCATCGGTTTGGCAAGTGCTGAATCACTCTCGGTGGAGTACAGTAGCTCTCACTCAAACAGGCACAGAACTTCTGGAGCCAACAGCAGTAGCAGCAGCAAACCCCCCATTGCCTTCAGCAGGCCTGGGCTGACACAAGTCACCCCTAAGTATGTTACAAGTCACCTTCGCAGTAAACACACAGGTTACAGAATCAATCCCAGAGTCATCAAGGTTGGAAAAGCCCTTGAAGCTCCTCCAGTCCAACCACAAACCTCACACTGACCGTTCTCAACTCCACCAGATCCCTCAGCGCTGGCTCAACCCAACTCTTCAGCCCCTCCAGGGATGGGGACTCCCCCCCTGCCCTGGGCAGCCCATTCCAACGCCCAACAACCCCTTCTGCAAAGAAATACTTCCTAAGAGCCAGTCTGACCCTGCCCTGGCACAGCTTGAGGCCATTCCCTCTTGGCCTGGTGCTTGTTCCTTGGGTCAAGAGACTCATCCCCAGCTCTCTGCACCCTCCTTTCAGGGAGTTGTAGATAAATAGTAGTAAGTTAAATACTCTCTGTAGAAGAGGAATGTGTTAATAATAAAGACGCAGCCCCATAATCACTTAATAGTTTACATGTGCCCTCCACACCTCACCATAACCTCTGACAAGTGGCAGGATTACCAGACAGCATTCCCTTCTGTTGTACTACAGCAGCAGGAGGTATTTAGCAGCCTCTAATTACAGTTTGAGTTAACAATTTTGTAGCCACTGGCCTGTAATTGGAATATATATAGAATCAGGCTATTTGCCATTAAAAACAACTTCCCAAAACTCCGGTGCTAGCCTGGGGCGAAGGCCCAGGTCGGGGGGCTGAGCAAGGGAAACCCCACGGCCGCTCCTGCCCGCGCTGGGGCTGGCAGCGGCCTGGGGAGACGCGGGCCCGGCGGGGCGAGCTCAGGGCCCGGCGCGGCGAGCCCGGGGCCCGGCGGCCAGACTCCTCCGGGCGCGGCCCGGGGCCCGAGGGACGCGAAGGAGCGGGCCGGGCCGGCTGCACGGCGCGTCCGGAGGAGCCGCGGGGCGTCCGGCGGCGACTCCGCGGCTCTGTGGGAGTTGTAGTCCCGCCGTGGCGGGGACGCCGGCCCCGACGGCCGCGGACTACAGCTCCCAGCGGGCCGTGCCGCCGCCGCCCATTGCTCGCCGGGCTGGGGGTGAGAGGCTGGAGCCGGTGGCGAGTGGCGGGGGGGGAGCGGGGGGGAAAAATGGCGGCGCGGCTGAGCGGCGGCGAGAACCGGCTGGTGTCGCTGCCCCTGTCGCGTATCCGCGTGATCATGAAGAGCTCGCCGGAGGTCTCCAGCATCAACCAGGACGCGCTGTTCCTCACCGCCAAAGCCACGGTACCGGCTCCCTCCTCCTCTCCCTTCCGTCCCCGCCGCGCGGGCCTGCGCCTCCCCGCGGTACCGCCGCTGCGGGCCGGGCTCCCCTCCCCGCTGCCGGGGCCTCCCCGCGCTGTGGCAGGGCCGGCCGCGGCCCCGGCGGGCGGCTCGGGCCGCTCCTCTCGTTCCCCTCCGCCCCGGGCCCGTCCCTCGGCGGCCATGGAGCATCGCGCTTCGGGCTCCCGCTGTGCGGCGGGGGGGAACGGGGCCTCGGCCCGGCCGGCCGAGCTCCCGCAGCCCCTGCGCGGCGCGGGGGGGGCTCATTTCTACCCCTGTCAAATCAGGGTCAATTAGCGCGGGTGGAAATGAGCCCCGGCTGCTTGCTGACCCCGCGGGTCACTTGCTGGGCTGGGGTTGAAGTGATGTACCAGAAGCCGAGCCTGCACTCGGTGCTCCCAGGAGATGTAACCACATCCCGACCTTGAGCTTTCCGAAGTTAGTGACTCTCTGCACAGCGTCCCCGGCATCCGTACAGTTAAATATGGTCCTTCTGCCTTTAAATAAGGATTAAAGAAAACTGCTGCCAGCTATATGTGAATTCATCCTTTGACTGTTGTGCTTTAATTTTTCAGGAGCTTTTTGTACAGTATTTGGCTACATACTCCTACAAACACGGCAGAGGCAAGGAGAAGAACGCTCTGACCTACAGTGACCTGTCACATACTGCCGAAGAGTGTGAGACCTTTCAGTTCCTTGCAGGTATCTATAGCGTGATGGTAAATCCAGTCTGTAATTTGGAAAATGAAATCTTGCTCTTATTGAATTGTTTTGTGAGGACACAATTCTCCTACTGGTCGTTAATCTCCTGTATTTCATTCATCTGGAACTCATAAACTACATCACTGAAAACATGTCGTTGTGAATGGGGATTTTTCCGGTGCTTCAAAATTAAAGAAGGCTAATTAGTTCTCAGCATATTGCCATAAGCATTTCTTAAATTCCAGCAACTCCATCTGAAAGCTTGCAGCCTATAAAACAAGATCACTGCACAACTTTATGTGAGAAGTTATGTGGCCCCAAAATTACACACGTAAATCTGTAAATCTTGTTTCTCAAAGTGATTAATTATATGGTTCCTCTCTCCTTTTATATATGTATGTACACGCATGTGTGTGCGCACACACTTTTTACGGATACTTGGCTTTTTGTTGTAACACTTAGCTCAGAAAAGGTATTGGCATAGGATATAGGTCAAGAATAAGATATTCCTAGCTGAGTTTTTATCAGGGTTCCCCGTGGACATCGTCCTTCCAGAGCACACAGTTCTGCTTTGTCTCAGGTCCATCATTATTGCCCTGAGCCAGTATCTTACCTTAATGCAGAAACCCCATTTCTACAGGACATAAATGGGAGAGCTGGCTTGTTGAATCTGCCTAAGGCAGTTGAGTAGTTGAGCATTCTATTTTACATCCAATAAATAATGTATGTGAGCAGGTAGTAAAGACAGTTGCCAGTAATCAGTCGTAAAATATATTCCTTATCTTTGGTTACTTGTGCAATAAGTGGGTAATTCCCTCTTATTCTTACAGCTGTATAGGTCAGACTAACTTAGCTGGTTATTCACTTAAATATTAATGTTTTTCACGTCTTCATTTCATTAGAGGTACGGTGCAACTATTAATTAGGCAACATAAGTATTGAAACTGACTCTTAAAGAAACAATTCTACCTTCCAGATATCTTGCCAAAGAAGATCCTAGCTAGCAAATACCTAAAAATGCTTGAAAAAGAGAAGCGAGATGGAGAAGTGGGGGAAGATGATGAAGAGGATGAGGAGGAAGAGGATGAAGATGAAGCTGTTGATGAAGATGTTGGGTCTTAAGGCCAACAGAGAATTGCTTCATAATTGATCCATTTTCTGTTGTATAAATGATGTTATTTTTGTGACTGAGAATCCAGATGCTGGATATATTTATATACTGAGCCATCTGCTTTTGCTTTAAGAAGTTTAGAAATTGATCTTTATACTTGTTGAGGAACAGAATTCTTCCCTCAGGAGCATGGTGGGGTAAGAAGAGCTAATGTAAATCTGACAGCAGAACTTGCTCAGATCCTTTAAAATTACTTCTTCAGACAATCATGGTCCAAATTTAAATTTCTTAAGGGCAGCTTTCAGTTCAAAAGCTCTTCTGCCCTCTGACTAGCAGGGAGTCCTTCCTCAGTTTCTGTTTCTCCTCAGAGTGGAAGATGAGATGAGGGGAGGTGTTTTACACAGTGTCTGCTGTCCTTGGCCGCCTCCTTGGGGAGCCAGTAACCAGTCAGACCCTCCCTCAGTCTTCTGGAAACAGTGCCAGGGCATTCGCAGCGGACCAAGCCCATTAAAAAAGTCTTTTGTAAAAACAGCAACTTCTGTAATGCAGCCTCAGTAGCCACGGTGGCACAGAAACAGGGTAGAGGATGAGATCCATTCCAGGAGCTAATGTGGTTCTGTGACTGTGGTGGTAAAAAGGACGTGTGTTAGATAATGATGTAAATACGTATATCTAGAACCTTTTTCTCTGATGAACTCTACCTTTGTGGTTTGTCCGTGGTGTTCTACCAAAACGCACATTGCAATCTATTAGATGTGGATTGTTAAGAATGAGCAACCCTTTTGCTATTATTTGAATGACAGACCTGGATTTTTCTTTTGTTTTGGGGGGGTTTTTTACTACAGAAATGGTAACTGTCCTGTGTAGAACTTTATATGCAACTTTTTAAAGTAAATGTTTTGTATGAAAAGTGACAATTGATGTAGAGACTTTCTATAGTTCTTTCCAGAAGGGAAGGGTGGACGAAAGGCTAAGTCGCGCTTTCAGTAGTCTCTATCAGCAATACTAACTAGATCTAGTCTGCTTTGGGAGTCTTAATTACATTAACCAGCTAATCTCTGCTGATACACAGCTAATGCTTGCACAGTGTCATGGTCAGTCAGAGTGAGAGAGAAGTGACCAAGATCTCTCCCCTGGGCGTGAAGAATGCCCCAAACAAGCACAGGAATGTTACTGGGGAACAAAACATCCCACCCCAAAAAGCTGGGCAGCAACCTGTGCTAAATCAGTCAGGAAGGGAGGTGTCTCAAGCAACACCCTAAGTTGGGTGGCGTGGTAAAGAGTTACCGGGAGACTCTGTCCTCCCTGTCAGGATAATCCTGACAGCTCCTCGTAGGTTGAAGGCACGAAGACACTGAACTGCTGTGGAAAGGAAACACAAGTCAGAAGGCTCGTAGCAACTCCATAATCCGGCACGCTCCAGATTTGTTCTACAAAAGCAAAAATGGGGGTTAGGCGGGCAAGATCAGAGACTGGCAGAGGAGTAAAACTACTGAGCCACACAAGAAACGCTCTGATTATTTTAAAAGATCAAAGTATGTTGCACTATAAAAAATTTTCCCAAAGCTACCATAAATCAAAATCGTATCAGGAGCGCTGCAGTGAGTGCGAGGTGATGTTTTATCCCTAAAGAAATTCCCAAGTGACTGTATGGAACTATACTATTGCCGAAAGGGTTGTTTTGCTTTTTAAAAATACTATTATTGAAAGTGCAGGGAGATCTGCAGGAAACTGAAGGCTGAATGCTGTCAGCTTGGAGGGGGAGGGTGCTTGCAGTAGGATATTTAAATTGTGTGGCATTGGTCAGCACTCAGTGGGTCTAGTGCTTGCTGGCTTTTGGGGGAAAAAAAAAAAACCTTACTTGTACTCTAGCACAAAACTGCACAGTAATTCTGTAGTGTAGAGGGCAACAAGAGAAATCATTGGGGGCCCATAAACCACTGGCCATCACACCGGTTGTGTTGCAGAGTCACAGAGGAATAGCTTGATCCCAGAGCTGGCATCTCCATTGTTGAACTGGTACTATGGCAAGGCCAAACAACACCTGCTCCACGGTTAAGTGAGGTGGCTCTCAACCGAATGACCTCATGCAGCCCTGGCAAAGAGGTCTTTATGCTGGGCACGTGTATTTTGAGGTAAAGACGAGTAAGTTTTAGGGCACGCACATTTATCGAAATTACAGGTCTGCTTTGTTTTAGACCTGGCGTTTTCCACCACCAATTTGGTCTTTGCAGCTGATCCAATTGTCCATTATGCAGAACCTTCTGAAAAGGTGTGTCTTCTTTTTTTAAAGCCAGTCCTGGTGCCAGGTGTATGTTATGAAGGACAATATTGCTGACTGGATGAAAGGTGCCAAAATAGCCACCAGCCCCAAGTAAGTATCTCCCACCATTCATCACCTGCAAGGGCTGATCATTTCTGGATTTCTGGCACTTTGGTTCAGCTGCCACTCAGCTTGTCAACGGATTGTTACCCCTGACATTTGGTAGGTAACGCAGAAACTCTGCTTTTAGACACCCTAAAAAAAGAAGAAGAAAAGAAAAAAAAAATCCCCAACACGTTCTTCAGTCACTGCTCTACGGCCTAGTACCTCGTGAGCCTGGGGAGGAGGGTGTCTCAGCATGAGCAGCCAAAGTGTCCAGGACAAAAACCGACACCGTGATCCAGTACATGTGTGCCTGTGCTGACACAACTGGGAGTATTGGTATCCTGGGACTAAAGACAAAATGTTTTTACTGGGACATGATATTAATATTCCCCAAGTCAAGCCTGTTTTTCCTGTAGTATTAACTCGTAAATGATCTCCCTGTCTTCACCTCAGCCCATGAGCTTTCTCATCCTGTTTTCTCTTTCTGTCCTGGTGAGGAGAGGGAGGGAGCAGCTGGGGGCACATCAACCCTCCACAACCAGAAATGCCAAACCAGCACATTAACGCTGGGCTACAGACTAAAGGAAATACATTTCAAGTGAGATCAGCTGTGCAAATAGACTAAATGATACCATGGGACATTGGTATAAGATTTCAACTGACACATCCCAGTCCACTTGCACCTTTATCCCTTGCAGTAAATCAAAAGCCACGTTCACAAGCTATTACAAAGCTTTAGCTACAAACCACATCCTTTAAATGAACTTCCTCAGGCTGGTCCAACAGTGACCGAGCAGCATTTGAATAAATCAAAGCACACAGCCCGCGTCTTCCTCTGCAACTGGATAATTCGCCTAGAATCCGTTAACTGCTGCTGAAATAACTGGGAAAGCAAGAAAAAGTGATTGTCTCTGACTTTTCCCTTTACAGCTCAGGCTTTTCTTCCCCACCAGCACCAAGCTCTTCATTGCTGTTGAAGGTCTCAAGCAGATGATGCACAGCTTGGGCCGCTGTGATCCCTCTGCTTTGCCACAGCTGCCCCTGCTGACTTTGAAGGACTTTTTTTTTCTCCTGCCAAGCTTTCAGGTGAGGAGCACGCTCATGGACCATGCATCAAAACTGTGAGTACTTCATCCACCACAGCCTGGGCTGACACGGCCTCTTCCTGCGCCCAGAGGAGGAACAGGAAAGTCCATGATGCCAAGGAAACCTTCCTTCAGGTATCAAATCCCTATCTATCCACATCCAGTATGGGAGACTTCACTGTAAACGGCTGAATCTCAACAAAATTACAGGCGTCTTAAACAGAGTTTTGAAGTGGAAAGCAGCCAGCTTTGCTTATGAGACCCATCGCTTTTTCTATTTTTAGTTTTCAAAGTCTGCAGTTGCTGAATGTTCCTGTGCTGCAGGGGAGCCAGCTGCGAGGCAGGAAGCTGGTGGGATTACCGGGCCTATCTTGGCCTGTTTAAGGTGTTCAGGGATTTTAGACAGTGGAACACAGGCCAGGGGCTACTTTCCAGGATGAATCTATTATTACATACATATTTCTACTTTTTTTCCCCTACAATACTAGCTCGTGAGATCTCTTCCCCCCAGCCAAGGCTGTTCAAAGGAGATGAAGCTTCCTAAGCTTGCAAAAAATGACAAAAGAACTGTGGTTACTAAGTATAAATTACCATATTTCATCCCTCTTAGAAGTTTCCTGCGGGATGATGAACATATTCTGTCAATTAGTGAGGCCACAAGAACTTGAACACCCTTCTGGATTCATTCAGCCAGAGTCCTCAATGGGGACTTCAGAGCTGCCAAAATTTGCCACAGCCATCTCTAACGCCTCGCATCTGCCAAAGCTTGTTGCCATCAAACCCAGTAAGTGGTAGTTGTTTTCCCCAAAAGCTTGACACAGAGCAAAACCACATCCAATTCAAAGTAATATCTCAAAAACAAGGGAATAAATAAAGCTCTGCCTCAAATGGAAGAGATGGCCGTGACTATTTCATACTATTGAGTAAAACTGATCTGTTTGCAGGGTTGGGCTCCCAGCAGGAGCTCCTCAGCATACTTGCAGTTCTTTCGGTACCCCCCCTTCACTTGATTTTTCTATTTAAAAATTGATCACTGTGGCTATTCACTCAGAAAGCAAGAAAAGGTAGGATTTCAGGCAAGTGCTTTCCAAAATGCTGACCTTCCATAAATAATTTCAGGATCATAACTTGTAAGACACTCAGTTAAAAGCAGCACATCTTGTCTCTGGAAAGCTGGGCACGGAGCAGGCAAGCACCCACAGAAACCTCTGAAATGCACCTAAGGGGTGTAGTGCAGAGGAGGGCAATGGGACTAGGAGAAATTTTTTGCTCTCAGACAACAGAGACCTCTCGTCACAAAAAAGCCTCCAGCCCAGCACATTTAAATTTGGATTACAATTTGGCAGAGCAAAATTTGGTATAGCATAATGATCTCTGCTCCAGTAGGATCTCCAATGTGCCACTGGGACTTTTAACAACTGTTTCTGAGCTACAGACTAAGCGGTCAATAATTTTAGATTCACTTCTGACCTCTGGCAGCAAGAAAAACAGCACCAAAGCTGTGATATAATTTATTTGCATAGTACACAGGAACTTTTTACCCCCATCCTGGGATTTCTCTATTTAGTGGCATTCAGCAGCTCCCCACTCATGAAATGTCCTCCCAGTGCTCACTGCAAGAAAGACATTGAGGTGCTGGAGCGTGTCCAGAGAAGAGCAACGAAGCTGGTGCAGGGTCTAGAGCACAAGTCCTGTGAGGAGCGGCTGAGGGAACTGGGGGTGTTTAGTCTGGAGAAAAGGAGGCTCAGGGGAGACCTTATCGCTCCCTACAGCTACCTGAAAGGAGGTTGTAGCGAGGTGGGTGTTGGTCTCTTCTCCCAAGTAACAAGCGATAGGACAAGAGGAAATGGCCTCAAGTTGTGCCAGGGGAGGCTTAGGTTGAATATTAGGAAAAATTTCTCCATTGGAAGGTTTGTCAAGCCCTGGAACAGGCTGCCCAGGGAAGCGGTTGAGTCACCATCCCTGGAGGTATTTAAAAGACATGTAGATGTGGTGCTTAGGGACATGGTTTAGGGGTGGGCTTGGCAGTGTTAGGTCACCGGTTGGACTCAGTCTTGAAGGACTTTTCCAACCTAAATGATTCTACGATTCTGTGATTCTCTACTCACTGGAAAATTACTTAGACCATGAATACATCCCACTCTATGCTCACGGGAAAAGCGGTCTCACAGTGTACAAGTAAGTGCAGAAAATGGCCGAATTAAATAAAGAGACATCAAACAAAAACTTGTAAAGATGAGGAATTTTATTTTATTGACATACTATGAGGCAAAACAAAATTGACACCATACAAAATAACTTTATAAAATATCATTCACATCATTATTTTGTCAGGAATTACAGCATTCTGAGCTTGTTACACGTCTTATGTTTTGAGGTGAAAAACACTATGCTAAATCTTTAGTATTAGTTGTATATATACAGTAAGAAACCAAAACAGAAACTGTTAGGTTTTTCATGAGTTTATTGCAAAAGTAGTGCAAACTATTTTACCTTGCAAGCTGTAAAACAAACTTGGAAAAGGACCCACCTAAGCTTAAAAACATGACAATAAATGCTCAATTTTTCACAGCCTTTGAAGCTTCCTTCAACAGTTCTCAACAAAGAAATTCCCCATCTCTGCACATTTTTAGATTTTTACTGACTTGGAAATGAAGAAGTAGATGATGCACCCATACTAGCAAGGACGGACCCTGCTCCAACACGGGGTGCAGCTCGGACCAAAGCCGGCGTTTGGGGGGTTCGGTGCACAGCGTGGCCGAGCCCCCGTCCCGCCGCTTCTCCATCACCCCCAAAACACCGACCAACCCGGCTAGTTCGGTCAGTTGGGTTTTTCTCCATTAATAAGCTGCCCCTCTCCACACTCGTGTTTGAGAAAAGAGTCAAGAAAGCAGTACGAGCAAAAAAGAAAAAAAATATTAAGAATTAGGAACATGTATTGTCTGTTTTAGAAATATAGTATCCTTTTCCTGAAGTCTACGTAAAGCGTATTTCCTCGTGGTCCCCCTCCCCCTTGCGTACACAATGCAGGGCAAATCCCATCCCGAACTACTGCATGAAACCAAGGAAGGATACTACATTCTACGAGATCAAGAAAAACAACGGTCTAAAACGCTACCAGGGTCCCCCAAAGCAAAACAGGTAGCTAGTAACCTACTAAAAGAAAAATTATAATAAAAGCAAACAAATGCTACATGAAAAATGTTAAAGGAACAAAATGCAGCATATTCAGGCTTTTTTTTTTTTTCTTGAGGTACCTATATAAATATTACCTTCTGCCCAAAGTACTATTTGTTTTGTTAAAAAACTAAAGTCCTTATCATGAGCCAATTGCAGGGCATACATTATTATTGAGAAAGTGCAACCATGCTGATAATTTATATGCAGCATATTAAAGGATGATTAGGCTTTAGAAAATATAGCTTAAGTATAGACCTGATGGAGCAGTTTTATAAAAACATTTAACAGAGGCATTTTCCTTTTGTTCGAGTCTCTCTGCAGCAGAAAGCCTTAGGAAACAGCTTTGAAGTCCTGCCACGATGGAATGTCAGCACTTTTACAATTCCATATATAGATTTTTCTTTAATATTTAAACTAAATACAATTTTACAGAAGAGATTCCCCCTCTGTAATAGGTACTGGTAAAAAGTCAATTTTTTTTTTTTTTAAACTTCAAAAAATGATAGCATATCACAACTTAAAATTTTCCAAAAAGGAATTATTTTTAAGTAAAAAATGTTCACATAGTAGAAAAACTTACACATAGTTGTAAACTTTTACATACAAAACTGTGGAAAAGTCAATGACATTTTATTCCCTTACCCTTCCACATGCATCCCTGCATTTCATACATATACACGCACACACACAGGTATTGTGTACGCTGTGTGTGTAGATATGCAGACACAGACACACAGATGTATGTAGCTAGGGTTGGGATTATATATTTCAAAAAATTCTTTATTGGGTATTTCTCTTTGCCTAGGTCTGCTGTGATACTGTACATTTTATCACTTGATACACTGAAAAATATTTTAAAATTTGCTAAAACTAGGTTTTGTGGCTTTTTTTTTTTTTTTTTTTTTTACTTTGTGGTTAAAATTATTCCGCTGTTTTTAATTAAGAATATGACTTTTGATTGTTATGCACTGGGAAAAAACACAAAGGCACAAAGAATAAAACTCAAATACAATATTGTTGTCTCTGAACAATAAACCCAGAGGTTTTGGTTTGCAGAATGCCGCCTCCAAAGAGGTCAGTCATCACACACAGTTTGGTCGCTTTTGCCAATCTCATCGACAATTTTGAGTAAATAGCACCCAACTGTTTAAATGAGGTAGATCCAAATCGAAAAAAAGAAAAGCTGGGTCCCCAACACTTTATTTGCCTCTATTTAAAATGTTTTAAGGATTATATGTCAGTCGTAAGAAGTGGAAAACGATGGCACTATCTGAAGCAAGCACAGAACTCAAGAACAGCTTTTTTCAATGTAAATTTAAGTGTTAAATCACAATCCTCCTTCAGGCAGAGATTTCCTAGCAGGGGGGAGGGAGGAGAATATGTTCAACAACAACTAAAAAAAAAAAAAAAAAAAAGCTGAGGTTTGAGAAAGCCTGTTTTCGGTAGACTGCCAGAGAAATGCCCAAGAGCCCAGTTTCTGTAGAGCAACAGTGACAGCCAGTGCCTAAAGAGGTCAGTCACAGTATACAGATCTACAAGTTTCCCTTTATTTCTCAGGTGAGAAGACCTCCTTTTCTACTAGTTTAGTTTCATAGGAACATCCTACTCTGGTTAAACAGTATTTTTGCATACTCTGAGAAAAATCGGACAAATTTATCATTTTGTTAAGGCTTAATTTAAAGTGGCAGCGCCACACAGCATCATGCAAATGTTAAACTACGTTATCAAGATACATACAATGTATTTAAACTACACACCTACGTGAAACCTCATCGTTTGAGTAACATAAAGCGACACTTACAGTCTACATGGTAAATTCTGCAATGCTGTTGAGGCATTTAAAACTCAATCGAGGGTATTTCTGTGTCTGCTTTTTGTATTACAAGTGCTACTCTTACCCAAACAGCACTACATCATTTATATATTGCAAGCACAAGATATTTTAATACAGATGCAACACACATACTAACTAGTCAACATACATTTAGTACCACTTGAAATGAGGCCCTTAACATCATGGGGTTTGGGGTTTTTTTCTTTCAAAAAAATAGCAAACTTTAAACGGTCATAAAAACATTGTGATTTAAGGGAACATTGACAATATGCAATTTCTGAATAGGTTTCTGTTTTTTTTTTAGTTATTTTATAAAAATAAAAAAAAAAATGAAAACTATTAAAGAAAAGATTAAAACCTTAACAGATGTCAGTTAAATCTGCAATGTACCAAAAGGAAAAAAAAAAAAAGGATTTAATCAATACATTCTGTTTTCCATCTCACCCTCCTGAGATCAAGTTAACCACTTTGCTGCACAGAAATCTCAGACTGGATCTTTACTTACTAACTGCCCTAAATTTTGAGATTTTTGTGATTGTACAAACTAATGAAGTACTGCAGAAGCCAGTGAAATTGTGCTTATTATTCCTAGCAAAATACTGCCTTTATACCTTTTACAAACAGTCCCACTTTTCTGTCACTAACATACGTGTGTGTATACACACACAGATACATGGATATACACACTACACATATAAAATCTACTAAGCTTTATCAACAAAGTACAGAAAACAAGTGGTAACACTCTTCAGGATAGATAGCACGTAACTTTGCCAGATATACTTCCTCATTGCACCTAATTTAAAATTTGATTCTCCAAGATCCATAATTCTGCAACTTAGTCCTTAATGTTTGTTTGTTTGTTTGTTTTAGTTTTGGTTTTTTCTTTTCTTCCTCCCCTTAACAAAGGCCTTGCTTTCCCAAATGGTCTACTGGTAATTATTCCTTAAGTAAACTTCATTAAGGAAAAGCACATAATATCTAACCCTTCCTCCCCATGTACTCAAATTATTTCTACTGCCCAAAACCAGGTAATAAAGAATTGGAAAAATGGAACAATCTCTTGGTGGGAGACATTCTGGAGACTCAACGTTGACGGACAACTGAATATCAGATTCAAGTCGGTCAGGCAATTAGTGACATGTTATTTACTTGAAAATAAAATTACAAAGTTGTCACTTGTAAATGAGAGAAGCAATTTAAGGGCTCGGTCTTGCTAATTTCCATGAGAAAACATATCAGGAACAACAAGATTAGAGGCGATATGCTTTTTTTCTTTTTTTTTTTTTTAAGCAGAGAAACAGTGGGATCTGAGCATCTCACAGTTGATGCAGAATTAACTTTGGTGAAGTCTAGAAATAAACTTCTTTGTATGCTATGTTGATACAGGACAGGTTTGATCCTATCCACAGCATACGATCAAGTAGCTGAGATTCTGAGGTGCCGATAAAGCACAGACCAGATCTGCTTTGAGTCAAGTACATGGCAAACAAAAATGGCCAATTTTACATATACTGGCATGAGTGAAGCTTCCTCTACTCATGGATTCAAAAACAGGAAAAGCTGATAAATACAGAATAGAGTCCACATTAAATGTAACTTTTTTTCTGACAGGAAATCTAACCTAACAAAGCAAATACAAAGAGCACCAGCCAGGGGATTAGAAACTCCCAAGCTTGCTTTCTGACCTTTTCACAATTCACACTTGGCAAGCACACTCAAAAGACCATAAAATGGCCAGAAAAGTTTAAATTTGTATTTCAGGGACAATTCGTAGGCTTGCTCCCAGGTTAGCCAGTATCTGTAATCCCTGCTGATTAGACAGTAGTTATTCCAGCAGGTATTTTAGTTGTGCTTAGAGACAGTGGGAACAAAATAGCAAAACTAAGGCAGAGCAGTACAACAGCACATCCAAAGTGTGGGGGGGGGGGGAACCAAAACAAAACTATGTACTCATAACAGCCATATAAAAATGAAAATGTGCTTTGATACAGATTTATAATGCAAATACTAGGCTCTTCAAAACAACACAGCTAAGTTGGTTGGTTGAAGAGTAGCCACAGGTAGTTTTAAGACGCATCAGCTGATGCAGTCCCTGGACAATTTAAAGCAATTACTCTTTTGAGGATATTTAGATGAGAGGGAGTAGCCAGCCTTCATCTTGTGCTGCGGGTCCACTTCCTTAGCACTGCCACATGCAAAGCTCCCAAGACTAGCTCCTACCAAGCTCTCACACCTCCAAATTCAGCAAACGCACCTGTTCTTGCTCCAGCCAAGTCCAGAGCCCTCGGATACGGAGGGCTGAAACCAGAAGTCAGCTCGAGGGAACTGCCTGTAACATTCCCCTTTTGGGGCAGGAGCTGAGACACGTGTGGGTGGGGGACCTGCAAGGGGCTGTGCCAGAGCTCTGGCTGCACTCAGGGGCCCCTCGCAGGGAAGCCAGAAGGAAAACCAAGATTTAACTGTCACCTTAACAAGTGCTTAATTAGCAGTTTTGCAAGAAAATGTTTCCCCTTGCCTCCTTATCTCATTTCCACAAGGGTAGTTGGCATAGGACGGATGGCATTTCTCTTCCGTGTCGCCACGACAAGCACAGGGTTCTTTCTTTGCTTAAACCTTCTGATGCTCCTTTGGGTTTGCAGACCTAGTCTAGAAAGCACACAACGTTATTCTTGTCGTTTTATAAGAATATGCGCATGGGGAAGCGCGTTCAGCACGCCTGCACAGTGAAACCCCTTCCAGGCCACAGCAACGTCAATAGTGTCTATGAATCTGTAATACAAGATGTAGTGAAATATTTTCAGAAAAGCAGCTGTTTACCCTAGAGGAAAACCCTATACTTTACGTTTTTTGTGAGAGCTCTGTGGAATCATAACTGAGAACTGAGCAAAATTTGGGGGATTTTACCCCGTTCAGTTATTAGTTGGCTTAGCTATTCAGTCAACTCACCATTGCTCAACGAGAACTGGCTTCCAGAAAGTCAGAACTTTAGCAATCCTCCCTGCCATCAATAAGCTTCATTAGTGTCTACGCCCAAAGATTAAGATAATGAAACGGCAGGTAGCACGTAATACCCCAGCAAACTTGCTTCTGAGATGCCAACGTCCATAGCATAAAGCCCAATTACTTTTAAATAATAAAAAAACCTATAACACTGCTATGAAACCACACCAGCGCGTTGTGCTTAAACAGGTAGTATTTCTGTCAGCAGAGTGGTTAATTATAAAATGAGGAAGCTCGTTTGGCTTCACTGTAAACAAAATATGATGAATTAACACAGTTTTCTACAGTTTCATTTCAGGTCATTTAAAGCACCTTTAGCCTGCATGCACTTATTTCAAGGTTGAGTTACAGCCAAGGCTTTGCACATAACTGACACTAAATATTCATAATATGAACATACTCTAGTTTGGGGTTGGTTTTTGGCATTTTGTTTTGGTTTTGTTTTTTTTCCCCCCATTTTAAAGTTTTATCACGATCTATGTGGGAATCTAGTATTTTCACTGTTACAGTCTCATGTCAACTTATCTAAAAAATATGTTAAAAAAATATTCCAATACATAATTTTTGCCTCAAATTCAAAATATATTTCAAGCACCTCCACATCATTTTCAGTGAAAGCATGACATTTTTCAGCCAACAGCTAAAGTATGAAAACATTTCTCATTTGGAAACAACAGTATACAAACTCAGGGAGTGAAGGGACAGGTTCTAGAAGGAGTTGCTGCTATCAGGTAACCCTGCACAAAAGCCAACGTGCCAGATGTGCCTCGCCACTTCCGATACCGTGTGCCAACACAGGGCGCACCTACACCTTAGGAAGACAGAAGGAGCGACGAGCAGCCGTCCAAGATCACAGTATGGCACCACTAGTTCTCCAGCAAGAAACAAAGTAGTAAAAATACAGTTCGTTTGGGAGCATTTTAGCTGCTTAGTAGTAGGTTCACTTTAAAAATTAATTTGTCTGCAGAGGAATACAGGAGGTAGCCTTTAACTGCATCTGCTTGCTAACTAAAGAGTATTACAAAACCACCTTTTGTAGTGATTTGGCCAAGCCATTATATTCATATTAACACTTCAGGCAAAGAAACAACACAGAAAAAGCAACTGAAACACACTAAATGAGATAAACCTGATTACGTGCCACACCAAGCACACGCCCCCGCCCAATATCCTTTGAATTAAAACCATCTCGGAGGAATGCATCTTTCCAGGCATTAACGCTCAGAAACAGGAGGCAAAACTTGCTGTTTCACATCCTAACGCTAGATGACGGGGCTGGAGTTTGGGTCTCTCCCATCTCCGAGAGTTACAGAAGCAAAAATGCAACTACTGATGGACAGGAGATCGACAGCTTTCTCATGTGGGCAATCAGAGAGGCAACACTATCTCTTAGTTCAGAGCACTAAAACATCTACTGCACTTGACAACCCTACACCCACGGAGGGACAGAGAGCAAGACATTGTAACTTGGATCCCAAATCCCTATTATTCCACTAATTCTGCCACACAGACTGGTTGTTCTTCATATGACACAGAATCAGATACTGGCAGAAGCAAGGAAAACGTATGACAGCTACAGCTGATAGTCCAGATGTTAGATTGATGCTATTAGTCACCTAACAGTGACAGCAAAGATTGGCATTTGAACGTTGCACAGACAACAAGCACATTGGTAGCTTAAAAACTGTCTTTGTATCTTTACGGTGTGGGAAAAATGTGCATAGAGAGAAAGAAGAAATATTTTATAAATACTGATGAACGCTAAATATTTCCACTGTAGAAAAGCAACTGTGCCCTTGGATTCATACCATAATGCAAACAGAAAGTATAACAACGTTTAAAACCAAAGCTCGTATCTCAATACTGTAAAATATGGCAGTATTCCTAAAAATGTAAGAACAACAAGGAATGGTATCCACAGCATTTCAGTACTTGCTATGCACAGCATTATTTACAGTATTTTCAAACAGCTACAGCAGATGCAAAAAAGAAGTCTTACAGTAAAAAGGGAGTTTAAAAAAAAAAAAAAATCAGTGCAATTACCTTCTACTTGAAGTTTTCCTTAGAAAAGACTGAATGTATGCATCAAGAAGCATGTTACCAAATGTAATATAAAATTAAAAAAAAAAGCACTGTCCTGCATTAGAAATTGAGAAAGCCACACTGGCAGGACAAATACACAAAAAGAGATGGTACTGTAGGAGAAGAGTATTAAAAAATAGGACAAAAATGTGACTTTATTACACTGGTATTGAGTGTGAAAAATACTGAGCGAGAATTCTTTTTACATTCCTTTATTTAATGCGTGATATGATTTTTTTTTAAAAAAAGTCCCTTATGGGTTATTTATGCCACCAGAGATGTTTCCTGGATTACGTCAAGAGGCAAGTACGCCCATCTAAGTCTCCAAAGCTCCCAGTCCTGCATTTCTAGTACTTGCAGTCTTGAATAAGCATGACCTGCAGAACCAACCTGTTCTCACTTCAAAATATCAACATTCTTCCTCAAAAAGAAACAACCTGCATGTACACTAAAAAACCTAAAACAATGCACTAAGTTTGGCTGGGGGGGTGTTAACGCAGACCTTCCTCCTATCCTTGCTCTCAGTTAAATTTTTGAGATTTGTTGGCATGAGAAAGACTGGGGTTTCTACAGGCAAGACACACATGGCCACTGTATTTTAGGAATCTACTGCTACAGTAAAGGAAACAGCATTGGCAGAAATGCACAAAGCCCTCCAGATCACAATCTTCTGGTTAACAGAGAGCCTTTGTGCACGTACACGTATGACTTTAGATAAAAACACCAGAAGCATCTCAACTCGATTAGAAATGTCAATCTTTTCAAAAAGTAACCTGGGAACACAAAAACCTAAACACCCACACCTACTCTTCAAAAGTTTAAATTTAAAATCCTTGTGGAAATATTATCTCTTGTCTTAGTTATAAAAATGATCCACTAGCATGTGAACAAGACTTAAATGGACAAAGGCTGCAGGAGTTATTGATAGGAGTCAGAATTAAAGCTAAACCTTCACAACCTTTTTGCTTTTACGATCAGGGAACACTGCCTGGAGGCTTGGATGAAGATCAAAAAAATTTATTATGGATTTCTTGTTTTAAGCATAAAAGTTTCCTGTAAATTTTCCATGCCGGCTCCAGCAGATGAAGACACAAAACCTAACAACTCACCCAAAACCTGACAGATCTACAAACAAGGATATTAGTATGTCAAAA
Organism: Strix aluco; assembly: GCF_031877795.1. Classification (NCBI taxonomy): domain Eukaryota; kingdom Metazoa; phylum Chordata; class Aves; order Strigiformes; family Strigidae; genus Strix; species Strix aluco. Next base: position 4,580,600 of record NC_133931.1, on the reverse strand, counting down.
CTTCTGTAACACGGAAAATCATTGATTGTAATTCAGCAAGCCAAATAGGGTTGCCAAATATTCTAACCCAAACCAAGCCAAAATAAGGAGTTCTAATAAAAACAAGTGATCCTCCATACATCAGTGCATATATATATACACTAAAAGTGTTAAGATTGCATAGGGCTATCTTGAATGCCAAACTTGTATAAGGCAGAGACAAATTCACCTCCTTCCAACATTTCACAACAGGACATCTCCTCCTCAGGACTGACTCAACTCAGCTTCCTGGGTGCTGGAAGAAGTGGAGTGGACATGTTATAATATTGAGCCACTGGAGCAGAAATTTCCAAAACTAAGCAACCCGAATTATTGCATTATACCTCCGACATTAAAAAAAAAAAAAAAGACAATTTTTAAGTATTTTATCTTTGTCGATATTATTTTTTACCTCCCTACAGGAGAATTTTGCACTTGCTGCTGCTAGTTTTTGGGGGTTGCCACAGAACCACGTGCTTCAGAAGGGCTCTCTGGAGACATCTGGTCCAGCCCCCTGCCCAAAGCAGGTCCAAGCAAGCCAAGACTGTGCGGGGACCTGTCCAGCCAAGTTTGAGCCTCTCCAAAGACAGAGATTCTACAACCTGTTTCAATAGTGTTACCATTTCCATAGAAACTCAAGAGAAAACTAATCCATAGCAGGCAACTCATTAACATCGGTTCATTTCAAGCACACTCTTAAAACAAAAGAACTACTGCAGTATTGGCAGTGGTCAGCTTGTCCACAGCACAGCTCATGCCTGCAATGGGAATAACATATTTTTGTCACCAGGGTGGAATTACTATCAGTTTTCAGACTGCTAAGCACCAGGACCGCCTGCACTGACGGCTGAATTCAAGCAAAAGGTCATTGCCAGGAACGTAACGGAGAGCAAGAGGAAGGCAAGGGATGAGGTCTTGCCCAGAGCTCTTTTGCATCAGGAGTCACGCAACTCCACTGCATGGGCTGAAAAAATAAAAAACCAACAACTGCCAGAGGGTAACGCACATTTGGTTATTGCTGACCTGAGCTGCATAGTGACTTAGTGGTTATAACTGTCAACCTCAACTGTGACTTCCACAGCAGGAATGTGTGTGACAGAGACAGCTTGAGCTTTGTGTTTACCTGAGATATTGCTGTTCTTACAAGATACATGGGAGGTAAGAAAAAAAAAAAAAATAAGAGTAGGATTTTAGGTGTTCGTGGTGGGTTTTTTTTTGACAGGAGATCTTTTTTTAATACGTAATTAATATTAAAAATATTCCCAGGAAGATAGCTGCTGGACTTACAGCATGCTGTACTTCTCAAAGTATAAACTTAATATTTTTTGAAAAATGCTTTAAATTATTCACTAATTCACCACTTTGCAGGGGGTGGGAGAGGGGAGGGAAGGAGGGAGAATTAGTAGTATTAGAGGCTTATAAAGATGTGTAAAAGGTAAAAATGTCCCTAGCCTGAAATGCATATAACCATCCCAAGTTCTTCATACTCAGGGAAGGAAAGCTACACAGAATTTCTGTTCATCCCAAGAGGATACACAGACAGCAGCTACTCTCAGATTAAGAGTCTGCCTAATACAAATTTTCTCACAAAAAGAAGCTGCAACAACTATTTCAGCCCAAAGAATACATCCTAAATAGGATGCAGTGAAGTCCCACAGTCTGCTTCAGAAATAAGATTTGAGGTCAAGACAGATTCTGCCCTCCTCACCCCATCTGACCACCTGTATAAGTCATTTATTCCAGATCTGCACAGAGAGGAAAGAGGAGGAATTTCACATCCAAGAGGTCTCTACATAACAAACAGCAAATAAACTAAATGGCGTCTTAAAATGGTTGATCTTTTTCCTATTTGTTAAGAATAATTCATATAAAAAATAATTCTTATATAAAACTCTGCCAAATTAAAATCTTCACTGAAATATGAAACCTCTCAAGCAAATGCACAGAGGAGTGCAAGATACCCACCACGGAAAGGTTTTGCAGTTTTGCAGTACTTTAGGGAGGTATGTACAACCTGGCTGGGACACAGAAAGCTAGGCAACGCGACCTGGAATTTGCTTTCTGTTATACCAGCATAATTTAAAATCTGGATTTACATAACTATGACCAAGAAGAAAATCTGACCCAGCAGCCTAATCACCGAATTAGAACAATAAAAATACAATCAATCTACGAATAGGTTTACATTGTAATCTCACCTAAACAATACCGACGACCAACACACTGCTACAAGGTGAAGATCTGAACTTGCACAAAGTTATGTACCTAAAACTCTTTATGCAGCATTTTGTATCTTATTCGACAGCAACCAGTTAGAGTCTATCTGCTATATGGCACAGACCTCCGTATTGGTTAAAGCTACTCGCCTGTCTCAGGTGGCTAGAGGTAAATGTATTCAAAACAGTGACTGAGCATCTGCTAAGGGAAAAGACGAAGCAAAATGAATTGGTGGAAGAGAATGAAGTTTTTAAAACCTGCCTCTTAGCATGTTATTTCAGTTATCCTACGGAAAAATAAACAAAAGCAAGTCAGCATAAACAGGTTTCCTAGGCTTCTTCCATTTTCTTCTAAACCTGCTTGTGGCATCATAATTAGTGCAATGGTTTACATATGTATGATGGTTTTTTTATGAACCCAGTGTGCAAACTAACAGAAGCATTTGTCTAATAATTGAGTTTTAATTAATGCTTCTCCTAAGAGAATGGCAAAACTCTCACATTTACTCTTGACCTTATGCATAATGAAGAGAGTTTCACCTCCCTTCATAAGTAAACTTCAGTTTCCTAAGATTTATCTTTACTGCATAGATTCTCTGACTTTTGTCTAAATTACAGCGAGCCACTCTCCTCTTAGAGCTCCTGCTTCACCAATATTCAACATATAAATAAAATACAATTGTTTTGTGCTTGAATGAACGTAGAACGTTGGTCTCGTGTGCGTCTCTGAACTGCACAGGCAAAACCTGCTATTGTTGTGTGCACGCTCAAGAAGCCTTTCTACAAATTACAAGCTATACAATATACACTGTATGTATTTCTGAACTCTCACAAAGTCAATTGCATATTTTTGCATTTGAATAGTAACGCCCCCACGATAAGGTTTTAATTTCTAAATCCAAAGCATTCTTGATATGTTAACAGAAGTATAATGAGCACTCCTTAGTAAATAAAAATAAATAATAGCGTCTAGTCTATCACATTAATACTGTGAAACATATATAAAATTTACATTAACTCAAACAACAGTGAAAAAGGATTGTACTGTATTTATCACCACAGACCCGTATTCTTTAGAGACTTTGGAAAGCAAATGTCACAGTCCTGTATGACAAATTCTAAAGTTAGCTGTCAGTATGATTTTAAAAAAATTCTTTACAAATTTTTTTTTTTTAATGGCACATTTTCTTTTGCCAATCTAACTGGACCTATTAAAAAGCTTAGGTTCATTCTTTTTTAAAATTCTTCTTTAGTCTATGAAAAACATTTTCAAATGCAGCACAATAAAAAACATTCAAGAACAAGCTTCAGAAAATACATTTGCCCTTAGACACACAGAATAATCTTTATAAGACAGTTGAAAACCAGAATTTTGACACATTTTTCTTTTGAAAATAAAAATTTTGTAAATGCATCTAGAATAATCAAGGCTTCATAAATAGTCAAAAAATGCTTTGCTTTCCTTTGTATTAAAAGCTAATTCACAGCATTTTAGCCCATCAAACTTTAGTATGAATTAGATCTTTCCAAATTTTTAAAAGCAATTCAATGAATAGCAAACTGAACGAGGAGTTTTGTGGGTTGGGTTGTTGTTTGGTTGTTTTTTTTTTTTCCCCCCCTAAGCCCTGAGATCACAGCTCTTGATTTAATTATAAAATATGGGTCTGTTTTATACCAAGCAGCTTAGAGATTTTTGGCAAACCACATTTCCAACAATAGTGGGGTTTGGTACAAGAATGCAGTTCATAATCAAGTCTGAAATTCTGGACGGAAGGCTTTCTTGCAAACGGGAAAGAAAAAAATTAAGATGCATCACTCATTGCTGGCTGTCACTGTAGCTTGGGCAACTGTTGGTCTAAGTGCAGCTGGTCTCCTGTGAATCCAACTCTGTATTGTACTGAGTTGCTAAACATTAAAACATGTCAAGCAAAGTACATAGTGCGCAACGTGTCCTGATGAACTTGAACTGCTTTAGCAAGTGCTTGATGATCTCTGCCATTACTCTGACCAGAAGTGTGGCTTCCTTCAGCACTGAAAGAGAAGGGAGGTGGGGAGAAAAAAAAAGAGGTTGGGGTGGGGGGGAAGAGAAACCCTATTTAATCTGCCTCTCCTTGCATACAATGTTTTCATATTATTAATTTCTTCTGAACAGACGGTCAAAAGTTAATTACCCTTAAAACACCACTGAAGTTCTGAAACAGAAAAAAAGCACAGAAGCACACAGGAACATCTGCTTTTTTCCACAATATAGTTCAGTGGCAAGGCCAAACTGACCCTCAGACTGCTAACTGAGGATACTACTGACCCCAGAACTAACAAGCCCACTTCCTTTCTGCATCCTTTCAAATTCTGTAATAATTTAAGATAACTCACCTATCGTGTTCTTTATCCACCAGATGATACCTGGCTCTGAAGGCAACCAGGTGCGCGTAATATGCTGGTGCAGGGATGGAAACAGAACGAGTACAACGTACATACGTATGACACAGCTGGTAGGTAAGAATCTGCAGTTCGTCTGAAGAGAAACGATTGTCATCCCAGAGGACATGGTAATGAGAAGGTCTGCTTGTTCCCTGAAGGCAGATCACACAGGATTATCAGCATTTCAAAAACATCTCTTGAAAAAATTTCCACCTCTGCAGGTGAACTGCAGTATAACCAGCCACTTCCTCAAAAATCACGTGAGCAATTCTACATATTACAGCACATTTTTCCTTTACGAAACGCCAACAACCTCCCTCCTTGCTCCCCATATAACTAATCCCTTTGCATTTTTGGATAGGATTGCATTTTCCAGAATTTCACCCCTGCTACTGAAATTAAATTGAAATGCGCTTTCATCTTGTGAAACTTAGATCTGACAAAAAGCCATCACACAAAGTAGCCTTAGGCAAAACATTAATAGCTAACAGCAATCTAACTTGTGCCCCTGTTGAATAAGCTTTTTTTGAGAGTATTAGATTTTTACTTTCAGTACTGTTGTTGTTCAATAGCTTCTGTTTCCGACTGGGAAGAAGAAATCACAAGAAAATGTGAAACTACAATGGTGCTATCTAAATGTATTAGTTGTTTCCTAGGAACTGGATACACATTTCAAGATAATTTAATGCAAGAGGCAGCTATGTAAAATAGCCCAACTACCTTGCTCCATTCAAAGCAGTACACAGACAGGAGAGAAACGCAATAAACTAAATGCACAGGGTGTGCTTCATAACTGTTTAGTGTCATTACTTCTTTTAGATTTTACCAATGACAGAAGAGCACTGTGGATGGCACAGCTGAAAAGCTGAAATACACACATGGAAGCTGTACCATTTGTCACCTGTGCAAAGAACATGGGAAGTACCAACAGCCAGTGTTATCTTTGAACCATCCCACGCACAATGCTGTACCTGAATACCAGCATGACTACACAGGTAAAAGTCAAACTCTGACGGATGGGTGATTTTTGTGTCCACTGTGGTACCAGCTGGAATGTTTCCACTTTTTCCAACCTGTGTGAACAGAAAGTGCAAATATAGTAAGGCACACCAAGTTTTTTTTCTTTTCAGCTGTATAGAACACAAGGAAAAAAATCCGTAAAAAGCAAAAAGTCAACAAAGAATGAGCAAAACTGAAGTTTTGTTCAACTGAAAAATCTGAAGTGTCTCTACTAGAGAGGAAAAAAAATGGATGAGCTGCAAAATCATCTTAGAAGTTATGTACAAAGATTAGTTTTTCTGATTAATAGAAAAAGAATTTCCTGCAACTGATTTGTCAACTTCTTTTCACCTTCCCATTCCAGGACAGGTAACATTCCTCTTTTGTTTCTACCTGAAAGAGGACAATCCATAGTTGTAAGACAGGCCTCTTCTTCCCTCAGAAACACTTTACTTCAAAACGGAACTTAAAAATACTCTTTACCTGAATACAATTTAACAACTGTGATCATAGCATGTTATCAATATAAAAACCACCTTCATGTCAGCATTAAAAGTTATTAATTATTGCCTTGAAGCCTAGTGGGCTTCAAATGCTCACACATAGAATGTGTGACAGAGGAAAAAGAACACGGAAAACTTGTATCTGTGAACAGAGGTTTGCCATTAGGAACTCTTCATTTACAGCAAGGACTCCATGCTAGACTTGGGGAGACTGCCACCAAGAAAGGTGGAATTCTATATTTCTACATGTACTTCACATAGATACAACTATGAAACACTCAAAACCAGTTTGAGGTGTTCAGTACTACAAATAACGTGTTGTGACACTTGATGTGCCCAAATCAAGCTCCGTGTCTAAGACAGACACCTAAGATACCTTAAAGCTAGTGTTAATGGAAAAGAAAGTATTCTCCAAGTGTAGGGTTCACCTTACCTAACAATTTCAGTGTCTACTGTGCGAGTGTCTACATCTCAGCTGGTAACCCAAGAGTCACTCTGTACTCAATGGCAACCAAACCAGTGAACTTACTAGTGCTAGAATCAGATGAAATGTGCTGTAAAGTACGTTGGGAATACTAAAGAGATCTCCACGTACCACAAAGAGTGTCTGAAGTAACTGCTCCAGATGTAGACATCTACATTATAAACCTTACACTAGTCGGATCAATCTCAACCCTTGAGGACCCCGAGACAGTAAAAAAACTGAAAAGAAACCTGAAAACTTTTATAAATGTAGAAAAGGATGGACAGACTTGTTGAAAGGCACACCCTGCTGATGTTTCATAAAAGCTTCTTGCCAGTTTATTATACGGGAGAGAAGAAGGCAGCTTTCCTTCCCAGGTAGAAGGATCTCATCCATTATGTTAGTAGTTCAGTCTATTCCTGCTTAAATAAGCAGAAACTAATAAGTAACTTGGCTGCCTGCTAGATACTTGCTGGTCACAATTTGAACGTACCCGTTCATTTTTATCTGTACAGAAGAGTCTGGTGTGATGCCTCTTCTGCACAACTATAAATGTAATTCCAGGCTGGTAATCCTTTTCTAGTTTAATGCATGCTTCTCTGATAGCCAGCAATTCATGATGGAGAACCTGCAGGATAAACATAAAGATTATGATAAATATGAAAGATAGCTATCTTACAGATTACTCTTATTTATCATGTTCCTTCTTGCATTGTCACTCAGAGTAATGAGATGTCAAAGCATGCAGGATCAAACCTTAATTTCTTCACTTAATGAGAACAAATTAGATCACCAGTTTCCTGAGCCAGGCAAGAGCTGGTTCCATATTTGTTCAGCTCCAAGCATGAGGCTTAGACTAATAAGCTGTATGTCAAAATCTTTTTAACTGCCAAATACAAATGAACATTTAATTAGGCCATTGAATATACAACAGCCTAATTATTTTTCAGACTAGCACAAGGGATAAAATCCAGGATTGCTCAACTGCATGCTCTTTCCCAGCTTTGTGAAGTCTCATGCAGGACTACAGACATCAAAAAAAGCAAGAGAGAGGGAAGTGCAATAAACAAAAAGCAATGATTTGGGATTTGGATTAATTATAAATTAAAAATTCAGTGAAAAACAGTGATAAATGGGGGGGGGGGGGGGAATCAAAAGTTCATACAAAGATTATTATAGTAATTCAAGTTTAAGTGACCTTTACTCCCTTCCCCTTGGATTTTGAGAAGTTGACTAAATTCTGTATCTTTTAATTTACATATAAAAATACTGGAAAGGAAAGCATATGCAAGTATCTTTAAAATATAGAGAAAAATATCTCATAAAATATGGTACTTGTAAGCAAACAAATACAAGAAAGTATTTGTTGAATTTATTGAGAATTAATTAAAAGTGACACTGTTAAAATATAGCATTTATTAATCCTGGTTGAAAAAAATATGAAAATTAGCTTATACTGAGTTTTTCTTTACTGTCCAAGTTCCATGGCATAGCGTTTAACTAATATATCTTAAATAGGTCACAGATGAACATAGTGCTAAAACTATACCTTATAATTTTGCGAAGGGAAGTATTTTAAAAGGGTAAAGCATTAAAAAAAAGCTCATAAAAAACATGAAAACACTCTCTGTTCTGCTTGGTTAGAATCCAACAAATTTGTTGAGGGAAGATTTGTTGGGCATATACTTCTTTTCATAACTCCAACTACATAAAACTAAATTACTACCAGAAAACTACATAATCAAAATCTCAAAAAGAAAAATGTAACCTGTTGAAACTGTCCTTCAGAAACACCATCTCTGTAGAAGATTATACGAGTTGGTTTAAATCTTGTTGATTTGTAGAATTGAATAAGCAATTCCCTGACCATGGCAGCCAAATCTTGGATGATTTCTTGGCGGTGCTGCTGGACTCGAACAGTGGCACAGTATCGATTAGGATGCGCATCCATGCTTCCCACAACCTGTGGAAAAAATGCTTGGTATCAAACCGAACTTAAAAGCACTTTAATAAAAGGTATTTCATTAAGATAACTGCACTATCTTTTTAACAGTATCTTGTAAATTAAGGGCTTGACCTTGCAAAGGTGCAGTCAATACCATAACGTGCTTGGAAAGAGTCTACCAAGTTTAGTCTACCTGTGGTAACATATCCTGCTGAAACAGTGAACTTTATTTTAAATTTTAAAGACTGATTTCCTATTTGCACCTACGTACAGTTAAAAAAAAAAAATACAATTTGGAGCACCAATACCATGAAACCACTGATTTAGTTAGGACTGCAGCATAGGAATTTGAACTCTTGAAGACCGAGTCCCCTTCTGGGACACTGTGGATGAATCCATAAAACTGAAATGGTGAGGCACCACAGAAACGTTCACACCAAACAGACACCACGTGCCAAGGGAAGAGATTTTTCTGTTTATGAAACGTCAAAATTCATATATCGTAAAAGTGACATGGGACTTAAAAATAAACAGAAAAACAAAAATATCCAAATTCCGTACGTCAAAAATCACAACTAAGCACATCTCCACCTGGTCTTCCCTGGATACACGTATGTAGCTTTTAAAAGCAGGTATTTGTTTATCTAGCACCACAGGCTAAGATACTGCACATACTGTCACCAAAGAGCTTCATTATTAAATAAGCCAGAGCAGCTATTACAGTTGTTGGACATAAATTCAGGGAATGGCCTTTGACTTGCATTATGGAGTACATTTCCAAGACATTACTGCACATTTTTTGTTGTCAGGAAGCCTGTATCCCCAAAAACCACAATTAAGTCAGCCTACCTCCCTATCAGTAATGGATAAATTCTTAACATTTTTCACTGCTGAAAAAGCAGATTTAAACATGCACCAGCTTATTACAGGTTGCTGATAAGTATCAGCTCATAGAAAAGCTCCTCTGTGTATTAGCAGCTCAGGCATTTTACAAGCTAATACACACATTTAAGTAATTAGTATCAGAGCAAGCTCTCCAAAGTTTCATTAGATTCCTGCAAAATAATTTATAATACTATAATTGGGCAATCAGAACAAACGGTCCACAAAAGAATTGAAAGTTATAAAATGCATGAGAGCTGAGCAACAGGAGAGAGCAGGGGTTGAAGATCATTACACAATTTACTCACTGCAGCAATGGAAGGCTTTTTTCCATCTCCAGCTGGCGGATGAGTTACATCTGCACCAAGGAATATGACAGGCTGTTGAAATACTGGTGGTCTGATAAAGAGAAAGCAAATTTGTAAAAGCAGCAAGGCTTACGCTTAATAAAGCACATTGTAACTCAAGTATCACTCTATACTCTTGCAGTGAATTAGTCAACAATTTGCACTTGATTAGAGTCGGTCACTTGTACCGTGACAGTAATTAGAAGTCCTGATTAAGGTTCTCATACTAAATACTTAAGCATATTTTTAAAGCATAGCTAATTGTTATTTTTTATTAAAAATGTGTAAAACAAAAAAATCCTTTTTTTTTTTTTTAACTTGGAGAACTGCAGCCTGTATTAATTAGACCATAGAAAAGAATAAGATCCCTTAGCACCAAATAGCATCTGCAAAAGTTAGGACTGCACATAAACAGATACCATGATTTTGCTTCTGAACAAAAAAAGAAATACAAAAATTTTGAATATCATAGGTACTATTTTAAAAGAAGATTTTTTTTTTTTAAGAAAACCCAACCCTATGCTTCAAAGTTTTTAACAAACCTTTAAGTTAAGACACTAATCCACTGCATCAAGAGTGGAACACCAAAACACTACACTGGAAGTTTTAAATTTCAATTCCATTCCTTAATAAAACAATTTTAAACAGGAAATCTTAGGCCACCAGAAATTTTTTGTGTGTACGTGGGTGTGTGTGGGAATGGTTATGTAGATAGATTCAGCTGTTTTCAGACCTTCTCTAAAAAGGACTTTGAAGGCAATTATAACAATGTAACTTACAATGTAATTATACAAATAAAAAGCTGTTCTATTCCTATCCCCTCAACCAATAGAAAATAATAACTAAAGAATTCTGTGTTAAATACCCAAAACCTGCACTTTTGCAGAATGCCTAGGTGTTGTGTGTAGTTGTGCCATTTTTTTTTCCCTTTACTTAACTCCATTTTCATGGATGCATAGTTTATTGTTATAATGAAAGGAATTCAACCTTCTGGCCACATTATTGTTGTCAACACACACCACCTATCAGAGACTTTATATTTATGAATCCAGCATAAAACTAGCTATATGATATGCATGTTTCTGTTTTGTTTCCACAGCAGTATCTTCAACTCCTTTTTGAAAAACAAAATCAAAACCCCACAAAAAACCCACTGTGCTTTTTTGAAATGCATGCTCTGTAATACGATGGCTTTCAGTTGCTTTAATAGGAGTGTCCAACAAGCACATTACCCAGGCTGAGTATATTTAGTTCAATAAACAGAATTTAACAAGATACACAAAATATAAATCCCTTCTGATAATGTGTTCTTTTTTTCCCCTCCTTAAGTACTTGCTGAATTATTTTTCAGCAGCTGCCTTCTGACTAGCTTAAATATGTCAAAGTGAAAATTTGCTTATTTGCACAAAACAAAGTTGACTTCCTTTAAAAAGCCTCCCAAGAATGATGCAGCAGGTTATTCCCTGAGCTTTTTCTTCAACTTGAAATACATTGATTCTAAAAATGCCATCTTTTTACTGACATAGAAACCTAATTGTTCATTTTGATTAAAATAACTGTATATATCTTTATGCTAGCCTTCTCTGTCTTGCACAGGTAAGACAAACCAAGCTGTATTTTGCTCATTCTTCCATTAGAATTTCTTGTCACTGATTTTTCAATAAAACTGATGGAAAGTTTTAATTCAAGAACATTTGTTTTAAGATGATACACAAACCAAATCTAGTCTTTAACAGCAGAGTCCCTCCTTTTTTACAAATAAGGAGATATATATTTCACTCCCAGCCAACTATATGCAGGACTTTAGTGACATGTCAGATATGGAATTCAATAGTATCAAAGCAACTTCACAGAATATAGTCACAGTATAACTAAAACTTACAACGTAATACTAATAAACTGCAAGGTAAACTGGACCTAGAAACCAATTAAGAGCTTTCTGCTCCCAGCTTTGGGTTTTTTAAATGTCTATGTAGGTTAAGACATACAACAAAATGAAGAGTCTTGACCACAATCGAACTATAAAGGAAAAGGCACTACTATTCAAGATGGTCTCTATTTGTTTCTGAAAACTCAAGGCAAATGAAGTATTACAAATTTTTCATTCAAATGGAACTTGTGTATTTCAGTGGTCAGACTGCAATAACAGTATTTTTATTATAAATTTCAACTGGAACAAGTATTCCTCTCCTGTCTTCATAACCTAACTTTTGCAGGAGCATTTATATTAGAAGCCAAAAGACAGTTCGTCTGAAAAGTCACTTAAACTGCAGTGCTATGACTACAGATAAAAGCACCCAGTTATCTTAATAGGGCATGTTCTCTTTACAATACAATACCCTCTTCCTCGGTGAAAGATGGCTTACCTTCCCTGTGGCAGTAAAATATTATTTACACCTCCTAATTTGACATTTATTTTTAAGCAAAGGTTAGACAGAGTTTGTGGTGTTGTTCTTTGCACGTTTTTCATCTGAACACACTGTGTAGCCATTCCCAGCACAGTGTCTCCAACACGCTTCACCTCCGCTGCAAAACAAAAAACAAAAAATATTTGTGTATTGCAAACCAAATGCTATAGGAGACATTAACTCAGTGACAATTAACTACACCTAGAGTTTCAGCAAAGTGGTCATTAAGCTTAAAGAAACAAGAAGCCGCCTAACCCCCAAACCCAACCCCAGCCTCCCACAACAGCTCCCAGTTCTGTGCTGCTCCACCTGCTGACAGGGCAGTAACTGGGTCCTAAATATAACTAAAGGCACTCTTGGCTTATTGTAACTAAGAGTTTCTTTTTTAAATTACACTAATTGTAATTTTAGAATTATAGTGCTTTATCATTAGCACAGAAGAACCTTTGACTAACGAAGTAGGTCATGTGGGTGATATTAGGATGATGAGAACTTGCTTCATTATTAAACACTGGACTAGTAACACAAACGTTATAGTAACATGCAGAGTAATATTCAGCCAACCAGTTTATCAGTTCATCACTGCAAGTTTATCAACTGCATAAAAAGTGGCCAGTTTAGCAAAGGGTGGCCCATAAAAACTTCAAAAGTCATCAAGAACTGTACTATTCAAAAGGTTAAAGCAAATTCTATTGTTAACAACAAAATTGAGACTTAAGGCTTTAAGAGAGCCATACTCTTACACTCAGGAGAAGAAGAAATGTAGGCTCCAAGACAGGCTCAGAGAAAATGCAACCTCCCTTTGGCAACAGGAGGGGAAAGAGGCTTTCTGAGAAGCAGGGTGAGGAGAAAAGACAAGACTGTGGGTATAGAAAGTGCAAGAGTATGGAAGAGTGCAGGGAGAAAATAAAGAGATGATTAGAGGGGGCAGAAAGAACTGTAATTAAAGATAATGACAAAGAAAGCAGATGAGAGTTGTACCACATCCTCCCAGTGGTTAAGTAGAGGAAAAAGTCCCATTCTAATGCCAAGCAGGAAAAGTGAAAATGTCATTTTGCGCTGAATTTTTATTAAACAGATTAGAGATGAGCCACTTCCTTTGCAAGGCTGAATTCAAGCGGGAAAAAAAGGTATTATTTCATTAAGGTTCCTTTTTTAATCTCTCTTTTTATCTTATACAGGATAATCTTAGGAAAAGAAAGTTAGGAAATTATCTTCTGCTATATTAACTTGGTGAAGGATGGGATAAACCAAATCTGCAGCTGCTTGGTAGACCTGAGCCATAAGAGAAGAGAGAGTCCATGAAGCTGCAGGAGAAAAATAGTGGATGGTGCTGTAATTAGGCAAGGTAAGTGAAAAAAGGAGGAAGGCAGGATAGGAAAATGGGCAGTCTTGCCTATAGGAAGAGCTAATTAAAACCAAAATGCATGGTTTATTCTAAAACTTATTAAAATCTATGTGTATGTGTAAAATGCACTAATTGTCAATCTGTTTCCAAAAAACAGTTTAAGTTGGTGAGTTTTCACCTTCCATGCATCTGTGTTGTCGCAACCCAAGAGTTACAAAAAACTGAGAGGAAAAAAAAAAAATCAATTGGCAGAAATCTCCTTCACTCAACTTTTTTGCCAAAGGGTGATGGCATGAGTAAGCAAAGATGTTTTAAAAGGTACACAGTTCTTGAGGTCATTACTTCTTCAATCAGTTGGAATTTTTAGCACACAAATTATAGTAAGTATATTTTAATCCACTGCATATCGATTTCATCAATTACACAAAAGCCCTGGTTTAGCTTTCTCACTCACAAACTGCATCTCAAATGCAACCAACAGAAAGAATGTGGAAAAGCAAATTAAAAACGTAGACAAAAATAATGAAAATAATCAAAGTCTTAACATAAAACATCATGCAGCACAAGAATAAAATTAATTTATAGCCCATTCCCTAAATGAAAGTTAAATAGTTAAACCAGAATTAAACTTCTCTCATTCGGATACCTCACAAAAAATAGATGAAATTGTGACTGAAACACACATGCTCATGATTTGCACTTACTGACCATAGACTGGTGTTTTTCCTGGCAAAATTACTACAACAAGCTGCAGCCCAGTATAAGTGTTCTTGAGATGTCTGAACATGGGCTCCACACTGTCAGCTCCCTGCGCATATTTACAGAAGCACGGCTGCCCCTGGATTGGCATTCCTGCATCTCTGGAAATCTTCCTCAGTTGTTCTGTAAAGGACCTAAAGGATGTAGACAAATACATTAGATTCTCAGGTAGCAAAATCCATCTTGATTTTTGTTCTTGTTTTTAATGGAACAATCCTGTTAAACTTGCAGAGTTGTGCTGTCCAAAAACCTGGAAATTTACCCCAAGTGCACCTTTAATTGACTGTGCCTATGTAGTCACTGAAGGAGAGACAGAGGAAGATGAGGAAATACACTCTATAAATAGCACCATTACTAAAAGCTTCGTTTCCAAAGCAAATTCCACCTTATTTGATCTTTCTACAGGAGATACAGTATAGGCTATTGTATCAAAAACACTGCAACGATGATATTTTGGATAGCCTGCTGTACCATAATTCCATGTGGTACTACCACTGTAGAAATGGCCAGAGTTCTTTCTTTTTCTTGGCAAGGAGAACAACCAACAGAAGTTACCAACAACTGCATCTCAGCAAATTGATCTAACATCAATAATAGTGCACAAGAACTAGATATCAGAGAAAAGGTATATCCTGGAGGTGAAGACAAACCTTCTCCAAGGATGGTGCAAATATAAATAAATCATCCTTTGATGGATCTGGTCAGAAAGGGAGACAACCTAATTTTGTCAGAGGCTTTTATCAGTGAAGACTGCTCCAGGCCCCCTGCTAGCAGGGAATGCTGCATTGCAGCCTGCCTCCTTCTCCTGGCTCTTGTTGACATGGTAGCATGTGGCTATCTTTCCTTTTGAAGGGACACCAAGAAGACACTGTGCCTGTTGTGAGCAAGAATCAAAAGCACTTGAGAGTAGGAGTCTAGGGCTCTATAAAGTATATCCAGTGAGGAAAGCATCTGCAAAGTCATGGCTTCTCCAGGTTAGATGCCTGCAGTCAGTGGTGCATGAGAAGTCTCTTAAGTCCCATCCCCATAAAATAAAGGCAAGATGAGCAAGTAGTGAGGTATCGTGGTGCAGACCTGTAGAGTGGAGTACTTGGTGCTGAGGGACTGACATCCATGCTATGTGTGTTTCTGGGATTTTTCATCAGAGTGGCTGTAGTCTGGTGCAGTGGGCTGAATGCTTATTAGTGGCTGAAGCACATCCTCTAGTCCAGTTTTATCAAAAAAAAAAAAATCCACATTGTACACTCAGACTGCTCCTTGATGCAGAACATGGTATGGCAATTGGTGACCAACAGGAACATCACTTCAAATACTTCAAACTAAAACACTAGTGCACATGCACCCAGAGACGTCCTTTGGCACTTGGTTTAATGACCAGCATAGTAAATGCGTGATCCCAGGTAGCAATGATTAACTGACATCAACACTGATGAGGTCCCTTTTATTATTTTGGAGTGGATGCCCCCAAAGGTGTCTAAAAAGTTCCTTGTCTTCAAAGGGTGCCAGATAATACAGCCTTACCCAGCGAGAGGGTGTGAAGATTTAGTTTCTTCCAAACCCATTGTTAACTTTCATGAATCATAACAGCCTGTGAGCTTCAGCCCTGCAGCTTGTGGCTTCTTGCAGAAAACAGGCACATTAAGCATTTTCCCTGGCAAAACAGGCACTCGCCACTATAAGCAGAAAGAGTCAGTGGCAGAACATGGAAGTCTAAAATGGCACAGGCTTTGAGCCTTTAGAAGTCCATCTGTAAGTACGGCATCGAAGAGGAAAGATTAAACAGGACTATTTTGAAGACTTCTACAGATTTTGAAGGTGTTTAACTCTGACAGAACTACAGCAGCTGAGTTTTAACTTGCTCAGCAAGGTGTAACAAGAGGTAACAAGATGCAACTGGATGCAGCCATATTCCTAGTATGAAGGAATGTCCTTTCACGATAAGGACAAACTTCATCAAATAAATTTGGTTTGACTCATTACATTGAAGACTTCTGCCTGTCTCTCAAAACTGTCTAACATCTCCTACACAGCATTTCCACCAGAAGCAAAAGTGTGGAAGGGGAAATTCTCTGGCAGCTTAGTTTCTGCCACGTACCTGAAGAGAACAAGTCCCTAGCCTTACACAATGGAACAAAAAGTAAAACGTAAGATTCCCACTGTTTGCTCACCACTTGTTAGGGAAATATTCCCAAGCTACTTGGCAAGTCATCTGAAGGAACACTGTTATGGCAATACTGTTGTTATGAACAATCACTGTCTTGCGTTCACCTTACAAAGAGCAGCTGAGTCACCTGCTAGGGCAGCTGTAAGAGCTGCGCTTGCCCATGCATGAAGGAAAGACAACTGACTGCAAGAGGAGGAATTAGATAATCAATCTACACAGACATGCAGGCTTTCCCTGCTCTAAGAATGGTAGATGTCACTTTTAACAATGGTCTTTCAAGAATCATGTTCCATCCAAAGACAGAGAAACCAAATTTGAAAGTTTCCCTCAAATGCTCAAAGTCAACAAAACTCATCCTACTCAACTTGCAAATACAGTAACTTGCACATTATGGTAACTCCAGAGAATAGAAAGTTTTAGACAAAAGTTGGATCGCTTTTTAAAATTTTCTTTTTAAGTTCTGCATGAATAAATCTGTTCCATATAACCAGGAAAAGAATCTAAAACAACATACATGTTAGCTTTCACTCTTGACAAATACTTAGTGATAAACTCCTGTCATTACATCATTTTGGTCACCTTAAACTCTGTGCTAAGGTCTCACTGGTCAGAAACCATGCAGTATAAATGCCATATAGCATAAATTGTTTTTGGCAAGTCTGATTCAGAAGCACTGAAATCATAGTGGTGTCATTCAGAACACAAAGAGACCTTCAAAAGCACTGTTAAAGATGTATTGCCATATGTTAAACAGTCTAACAAAATATATAATCTAAGTAAGTGAAATGATTATACTTCCATACATAAATAATAAAATCACCATCCTATGAAGCACACTTACTTAAGATGAACTTCAGTGCACTGGCGCTGGGGAGCAAAGCATGCAATTGCCCAAACCTTTATTTCAATTCCAGTGTGAAACTGTTTATTCCTCATGTCCCAGACTCCTTGAACTGGTGTAGCAATTGCTTTATTCTGGAAGTGGAAGGAAAAAACATAAAACCAAAACACTAATGCAAAAATTGATTCACGCTAACAAAAATCAGTCATGTTTCTACTTCCCTCCAACTAGCAGGCTATTTATATTCTCAGGTCTTTCTCTCTCCTATTCAAACATCTATCCTGTCTTATAAAGATCATTCTATCACTGTAGCAAGACAGCTTGCTAGCTGGGTGAGAAATAAAGCTCATAAAAATAAAGCTTATATTCTTCATTTTTATTGTTTGTGCTTTCCTTTGGTTATATAAATCAGCAGCAGATAGAAATTACGTATGGATAGCAAGTCAGATTCATGCTTGGTATGTAACATTAACAAGAACATACATTTCTACAGTGACTTTATGACCGCTCAGTGACCTTTCCAAGAGCAACTCAATTTAAGTATTACCAGGATTTTACACATCACTAAGTAGAAGCAAATAGTGGTTTGCTTTCTGAGTGGTCACTCACACAACTCTGAAAAAAATGTGAACAAGCTGACAAAAGATGATCAGTTATTCAACTTTGACCTGCGCAGCACTTTTTTTCCTCCCATCAAGCAGACATTACTGTGATGGATTATCTAGAGGACAAGGGATATAATAAGATGACTAAAGTAACTCTGGTGATGTTAATTACCTTAATAAGTATTAGTATCCCATAGATGTTTTAGACAAGTTACCATGATGGCTGCCTTCTCATTCAGCAGCAACAGCTAAAATTTATGTGAATTTTTCAGGACACACATACAAATCTGACAATTCATTTTACAAAGAGTTGTGTCTGCTGAAGGCACCACCTCCCCCAGTTGGACTCTCCATTATTCATCTGCCATTAAGTTCCCCAGGTGCCAGAATAGTTCATGAGAGCACTCTCCCTAACCAGGATCAGGCAAAGACAGATGAGTTACCTTAACCTGTCAGTGAAGGAAGGTTTGAGCTAATTTGCCTGGTTTTGTCTGAAGAGCTTTAGGTAGAAGATGCCAGATCCTCTCCCATTGAGGGTTTATGGAGGTAACAGTCTGACTTGTGCATAGGGACAGAACTATCTTCAGCTGGCAACGCATGATCTAGAAGAGGTTCATCAGAAGCCTCCACAAATTAAGTTATCCCAGCTATCAAATCTTTCCTCTTGCATAAACCCAAGACACATTATATAATTGATAGAAAATCCTGTTTCTCAAGCTTTTTTTGAAAGACACCACAGTAGGAAGATTATATCAGAAAGGCCACCTGAAAAGCCACTGGAAAGAAAAAAACCTGTGAGTAAATACTCCAACAGGAAGAGATGGCTCTAGAGAAAAACATGCTGGTAGAGATAATACCTTAAGATAGTTGTCCTAAACACAGCTGCTCCACCCAGAACACTCAAAACCAACCAGAAGTTCAGGAAGACTTTGGAGTTAAGGAAGGAAAATATAAACAGTAATAATTGAAGTTGTCTCTGTTCTTCTCAATACACATTTGATTTGAACCAGTATTTGCAGATTTCTTCTTGCAACATACACACACAATAAAACAGTGCATGAAGAAAAACTACACAGTTTTCTCTGAAGTTTACATAAACACATTTTTAACCTAGCTTTACTTTCAGAAATAAAGAAGCAATTCAGGGAGATCCAAAACGGCCATTATATTTAAGGACTTTCAAAACCTAGATTTAAGTTCTAAACATTACATCTATGATGACTTTATCCCACTACATCCAACATAACTAATTTAAAACAACCATATTAAAGAAATTATCACAGCTGGTAATGGAAGCTATCACAGATTGTACAATATCTGTTCAACATACCCTGCCCCCGTAGAGGATTGAAGGAGGCTGCAGGACTCTACCAGTCACATCTGTCATTTCATCTTTGACCATTATTCCAAATTCACGAACGTAAGGGTCGGTATTAAAACTTGCACTCCGCATCTGAAATTTAAACAGAATTACGTATTTCTTGCAGAAAAAAAAGAGTTCTTTTTATGAGATAATCTGTATTTGGGCACATAACCTTTATATATGGCTGATGCCACGCATCCAGAGACTCTGTTAATTCCACTTGGATACATGGATGCCTCAAAATTTGAAATAAAGCACCAAAAAGCCACTTGAAAACCTTTTGTGATACTGTATTTCTCTCTGATTAATGGAGAAATGCTTACAAAAATAAGCTCATAACCTGTGTGTAGTGCACAAACTATTCAGTATCTGTTAATGGCAAAAAAAAAAAATTAAGTCTGTTACTACACTTCACTCCTCTTCGACAGAACACTCACCAATTTGCTAATCTCTTCTTGACGGTCAGGTGCTGATCTGGCAGTTGCTCGAATCATAGTGGAAGTTTGATTGTCAGTGAGTTTCTTTATGCATCTTTGTCCTGCCACTATGTTGCACACCTGAAATAGCCCCACACAAAGGAAGTTAAAAAACTTTTTTAAACTGTTTTCTGGGTTTGTTTTTTGTTTTTTTTTCATTGCTGCACTACACAATTTCTAAAGTTGGCTACTCAAGAAACAGTTTGTCAACATTTCAGCCTTTTTTCCTCTGACCCCCTTCCCCCCTATTCCCAGAATGCAGTATTATCTAGAAGTGTACTTGCCTCAAGAGGAAGGTATGTGTGTTTCTGCTCCTGCCCAACTTGTAAACATGGAAGGTGAGGATAGCGTAAAACTAATTTGTGCCTGTCCTTAAAATACTGAGCTACAGTGCATTCAACTGTTTGTCCATTCTCCTGCTGAAGTGGGAATCTATTGGAAAAGAAATATGAAAAGAAGTCATTACTTTATGTAGATACTTCCCCACACTTGCTCAATACAATTCTTGGCACAAATTAAGCTTACTGGAGATTAAACCCATCTTGCTGAAATGATGCAAGTGCACTTCTATAATTGAGATTCCATCATTGCCACTACCACGTGTCCTCTAATAGTACCACAGAAGGCTATTTCTCAAACGCTCTTGATACCTGAAGCTATAAATTAAGTTTCTAACCCACTTAGAAATAAAGTCTTTGTCTTAGAAACAAAGACTAATGTTTTCTGCTTATTTGGGATACTTGCAGTACTACATTTTATGATATGCCACGTGCAGAAAACAGTACCCCTACTCAGAGTCACAAAACCAATTATTGCTTCAGAAATGCATTTTTCTCTTTCTGTACATTACATATATACTTCCATATATGCACACACATTTGCATATGCTTACTTCAAGGTGGCACAAATATTATGCTTTCATTACTGTAATACATCACTGAAAGGGCACGAAACAAAGCCCAAGTAATTAAATACCAGATTTAGATATTGATCAGTTACGTTCTTATAAAAAGCTGTTAAGCAGTTTTGTTCCTTATACTACTTTCTTAAAAATGGGAATAAATACCTCCATATACAAGTTATCTGCAAATCTCTGGGTAGTGATTAAAAATAAACATTTTTTCCAGAAGAAAAATAGATTGCTAACAAGCAAGATTAGAAAGCTAATCCCAATTGGCACTATATTTCTACTCAATGGTTATGGGAAACATTATGCTACCAATAGGACACCCTGTACTTCCAATGTTGAAGAAATCTGTAAATGGGGAAAAAAAACCCAAACAAACAAAAAAACCCCACAAAAACCAAACCAACCCATCACAGATTTAAAACAAAGTGATTGGTTCAAATGCCACGACATTCATTACAGAATAAAAACAGCAAAATCAGGAAAACACTTTGAGGAGTATTTTAAATGTATTGACCAAAGGCAGTATAATTTTTCAAGACAAGCTTTCTTGTGTCAGTAAGGCAGGCAAGATACTTTTCCAGCCTGAGAATGAACATATGCTTAAAAAGAAGCAAAATACTTTACGTTTGGTGACTTGCTGGTCGTCTGGTGACATTGCACACTCTGTACTTCCTTTTCATTTGTCCACAGTGTGTTATCTCCACCTTCAGACCTAAAAATTGGAAAACACATATCACTATTTATTCCAAATCAAGGTGTCAGACCCCTAAATTGCTACACAAGACCATTTAAACTGTGCAGTAAAGCTATTCACTATTTAGAATGTTCTCCAAGCACCCAGACAGAACTCAAAAAAACCAATTTACAGTCTTAAAGTTCAAAACCCCTGAGCTTCAGCCAAAATCCAACAAAGAATTCTAGAGACAAGACAAAACCCCAAAGCCCCAAGAGGTCACAGATGAAGCTGAACATATTCAGTGAATTCCAATTCTGTACCTCTAAGGACGTCCAGGATGGCAGAAGGACAAAAAGGGCATGCAACCCTCTTGAAACAAAAAGTTTGTTTATTCTTATGTCTGTGAGACTTCCAACTATACAGTGTCTGTGAGACCTCCAACTGTTGCAACCAACCCTGAACTAATGAAGTGGGGAGGGGGGGAATACCCACACAGCCTCTAGGAGCCCATGGGAATGAGGCCACGGAGCTTTATTCTTTGTGAAGACAAACATCTGTTGCAAATCCCACTGGCACAAAAGCTGAGCCCACCTGAAAGCCAATAACTTCTAGAATAATAAATTATCCACCCAAAACCAGCACAACACAGCTACCTGTAAATAAGTTTCTAATTCACCATTACCCACAAATACAAGTTTGAATGCAGCGTTTTCATTTATATTTCTTTCATCCTCAGGCAGAAACAGATGTATGTGAGCTACTAGAGACAAGAAATTGAATGTGTGGGAATAGGAAAGAGGGGGCTGTAGATAGGAATTCCTTATGTATCTGCACATGTATATAAACCCAGGCTGCTGCTGAATAACAGTGCATATTTCCCCTATCCGTGAAAGGCAATAATAACTTGTCAACAACATACTAATCTTTCCATGTAATTTGTGAGGGCTCAAAGTGCCATCTATTATGAAACCTTCAATAAATATCAAGTTTTCATGAATACCTTTGAAATCCGTATCACAAGTATTTTCATTAAAAGATAAACTGTTACCCCAATTTACAACTAGTTTTGCTGCAAATCTGAGATGACTTCTATCTGGAGAATGAAAATCCTCATGAGAAAAAAAAATGATAACACCAGCTGGCAATTCAGTGCCTGATTATTTTTTCAGAACATTTACAACCATTAAAAACTCAGGACTTATTTACACTTTTCTTGCTAACTTCTAGTTGGGCAAAGATGATTTTGTGGATGTTTTGTGGAAACAAGGAAGCTGCATGATAGATTTATGGAGCTGCTTTTTCTTCTTTAACTTGCTTTCTTTCTATCAAGCATATCATGAAGGAAGGACCTCCATTTTCCAGAAGAAATCTTCAGTGAACAAACCAGTAAGATTTCTTCTTCCTACTCTTTGATTCAGTCCTTACATATTAGAAAAAATGTAAATTTATGTAAGTCTTACATGTAAATTCAGGAGAGTATATTGTATGAAATATACCTAAGTATGCAAAAACACATTGCTAAATTATTAGTAAAATAAGGAATATGAAAATCTTGACATCAGTAATTTGAAAGATTTAAAATCAGGTAATTTAAAAAAAAAAAAAACAAAAACATACCACATTAATTCCAGTCTTTGTAAACATTTTGAAATCATCAGATTAGGAACCTGAGTATCTTTGTCACAAAACTGTGACTGGCACTACCAATATGTTTCAGACGTGAAAAATATTAAGTTATTGTATTTCTAACCGTTAACTCGTATTTACTCTAGAGATGGGGGTACTTTAAGAAGAGTAAAGTATTACAGTAAATGTAACTTCTAAATACAATAAAGCAATATTCATTTGGGAAGATAAATTGTTTTTAAGGAGACTGACATAATAAGGGATGCTGCTTTACATGCTGAAAAGAAAAGATCTCAGTAGTAGCTCTGCACTGAGATGCTCTCAGATGCCAACACACACCAGTAACTTTGACATGACGCTTGATCAAGTGGTGGTGAGGCACAAAAAAGTGAAGGTATGTCAAGAGAACCTACACTTAAATGAAGAGAAGCTTGCACAAGTCACAAGCCAGTAATCTTCTCACTAAAATAAATTATCATCCATCTTCTAGAAAGTTTTAGTTCAGCCCATCACTTAGAGTAAAACATATCATCATCATAGTTTCACCAAAGCACTTTCATTAAGGGCAAAGCTAATTAAACTAACCTATATTTGCCACAGGCAAAACATGCACACACATATATAGTTACCACAGATTCTTGAATACGTGATAATTTACTTATGTGCGTACCTGAGCCCTAAATGCGGCTGGTCCAATAAATAAGCTCACTGAACTTTCTGTACCAGTGATTCATCAAATCTGAAGCCACATACTTCTCTGAACTGACCCAGCTTTGCTTATATTCACAAAGTGACTCTGTCAAGCTACAGAGATGAACTGATGTAGTAAGAAAAAAGGACAAGTCGACTTTTGTATCAGCAATAGCGTGGCCAGCAGGGACAGGGAAGTGATCTTACCCCTGAACTCAGCACTGGTGAGGCTGCACCTCGATTACTGGGTTCAGTTTTGGGCCCCTCACTACAAAAAGGACATTGAATTACTTGAGTGTGTCCAGAGAAGGGCAACAAAGGTGGTGAAGGGTCTGGAGCACAGGTGTGATGGGGAGCGGCTGAGGGAAGTGGGGGGGTTTAGTGTGGAGAAGAGGAGGCTGAGGGGAGACCTCATCGCTCTCTACAACTCCCTGAAAGGAGGGTGCAGAGAGGGGGGATGAGTCTCTTCAACCAAGTAACAAGCGATAGGACAAGAGGGAATGGCCTCAAGCTGCACCAGGGCAGGGTTAGACTGGCTCTTAGAAAGTATTTCTTTGCAGAAGGGGTTGTTGGGCGTTGGAATGGGCTGCTCAGAGCAGGGGTGAAGTCCCCATCCCTGGAGGGGTTTAAGAGTTGGGTTGACCCAGCGCTGAGGGATCTGGTGGTGTTGGGAATGGTCAGTGTGAGGTTCATGGTTGGACTGGAGGATCTTCAAGGTCTTTTCCAACCTTGATGATTCTGTGATTCTGTGACTGAAACATAACATTGATCAGTAGACTTCTTAAAGTCTTGAAATACATGTAAGTAATAAAACGATTCTTGCCTCTTAGTTTTGCTCAAAAAGCGTATGTGCACAGTTCATTGTGATAATCTATCTCCCAATAAGGCAACTGCTACAGAAAATATTTTGAACGTGTAACGGTAACACATCATCAGGCAGAATAAAGCAGTTTTATGTAATTATTACCTTTTATTTCTTTGGTAAACTTTACCCTTTGGGAATCTGTCAGAGGTTTTTGTTGTTCTTCAATACTTTTGAAGTCCAAAACTTCACATACAAACTCAATAACTGGCTGTGCTTTGTAAAATGCGGTTGCCGATACTGTAGAGAAAAACATTAATGTTGCATTACAATACTGAGGAAATTTTTAAGAAATCCAACGAATGGAATGAAATTTTTGGCTTTCCATTGAAAGAGAAAATATTTCTGTAGGACCTACCATCAATATTTAACATCATTTTCCACAAAGAAGGTCTGACTGATTGATGGAAGCCAAACCAAACTTCTCTGCCACCGCCCAACGGATTTGAGCACCCTTCTGATGCTGTAAAAAAAGATCGCCCCACAGGAGTATATCTGCAATAAAGAAAATAAATTCAGATCATAAACTAAAGCAAAGAAAAAAAAAAGCAATAAAGCCATAACTAATGCAGATTCCTATTCACAAAAGCACAGAAATGTCAGTGTTTCAAATTACCAATAATCTGAGATTCCTGTCAGGACTCAGGTTACACCTCTCAAAATCCAGCTGGTTACAGTGAGAAATTGGTTACTACTCACATTTGTTTAAACTTATGTTCAGTATACTCCTTAATATACCTAATTCAAACAAAAAACATTAATACCTTTTTTTTGTACTCTATTAAAAATTCAGATATACTTCAGTAAAAAATATAATTAAACATATCTGCTATTAAAACAACAATGTAATACTCTCTCCCCTTACTTGTGCATAGCTTCCTCTGAAATCCATGGAAACTTTGCGTGGGTAAACAACTGATGTAACAAATATTTTTGATGCACCTTTCATCTTGGTAATTCAGTACTGCACACTTAATATCAAAGTAATCAAAACCAGTGCCAATATGTTTCTCTGAACAAAGATGTGTGACTAACTAGTCTGGACTGTTTTTTGTGTTGCAAAACCTGACTGAAGAGATTTTTATTTTTTTTATCCTTAATGGGAGGATAAAGTCAATGTAATATAAGGCTATTTAAAGATATTTACATAAATTTAACTCATTTTCCCTATTTAGCCCTTCAAAATGGGAAAATTCAGTCTTACTAAGCTTTGTTCTTTACTTTCCAATTGAATGGAATCTGGTGGTCTTAAGCGACTTGTTTCATGGCAGCATAATTAAATCTCTTGGGTTTGACTGCAAATGCTGTAGATCCCACTTGCTTGGAAAAAACCCAAATCATTTTCAAGTTTTTCTTTTCTATAAAAATAGCTATACTGGGCAACACTGACATCCCCATAGCACTGTATCCTTTATACAAAATTGGCAATAAATATCTGTCCAAGGACGCACAGGAACAGGGTAACAAGTTTTAAAACGACCCTTACGCATCTACCAACCTCCAACTACTTTCCACTCGGGGAAGACTTCCTTCTCTGAGGCCTACAGAGAAACAGGGCACAAGTGAGATGGCACAGCACCCCTGACCTGAGAGCACACAAATGTGGAGCGAGTCTGAAGACCAGTGGGGAAAGAGATTTGTGTCCAGGCTGGAGGTTACTAATTCCACCAGACGAGCAGAAAAGCACTGTATTGCCTCTTGCCTGAGCACGCCACCTGCAATTTTGGTTGAGCTATGAAAGCACATCCTACCCAAAAAGCCACTGAAGTGATTCAAATAACAATGCAACCTCCTAAACAACGTCAAGGTCTTCCCCTCACCTCATGGAAGGCAAGTGCCTCATCACTACATCCAGTGCCTGGATGGTTTCAAACGGGACACTTGGCAGCCGACCAGAAAGAGCATCATGTAATGCCTGCAAACTCACACAGGACATCCACTTTATAGCCACCTTAAATATTCTGTCCTTTCCTTCTCCTGGCAGCGTGACCTCCAGCTCCACCTGCAACAATGCCAAACAACAAACCAAGATGATTCTTTCCATTTAAAGGGGAAAATGGAAGGGGCTTGGAAGGGATGATGGATTCCTCTGAACAGCGCTATAAAGCATGGGAAGAGACAAAAAGCAATGATGAAGAAACAACATACATTAGGTACAACCTCTTTTTACAGCTAGATCTTTCCAAAGATGTATTTCAGAAAGCTGGCATGCTTCCCAACTGGCATCTATCTCCCTCTTTGAGGCAACATTATCATTTGGAAGTGCTTGCGTATCCACTGGGAGGTCTCGGTGAAGATCCAATTACCTGATTTCAGATACCTAACACATACTAATGCATCACTGCTCATGTCAGCTCCTGCGTGCCTAAAATAAAACATGGTCTGTCACTACCTGCCAAGACTCATGAATTTCTGGTATCCACTTGCTAGAGCACCAGAGTGCTATTACTGTAGACATAGTTCAAACAAGAGAAAATAAAATCCACAAGGAGCTTTCAAAGACAAAAAAAAAAACCAAACATCACCCCCCCACACCTCCTGCCAATGAAACAAAAAAACCCCACAAAACCCACCAACCAAAAACCCTCTTATTTTTAAACACTGAAGAAAGAATAAATGATGACTCCTAAGTACTAGTGATGCTATCAGGCAGGAAACAGGGGCACTCCTTTGATATGTTATGCCCTGCTTTGAATTTTTTGTCTAAAAATCACTGGCAAACTACATTATGGTAAATTATTTTAGCTGATTACTTGTAATTACTTGTAATGCTGACTTCTCCTCTTTATTAAAACAAAGAAAGCCTGAGCACTGAAGTTCTTAAACAGACTAAAATTAAGGCTTGTCTGAAATGATTAGCAGTTCTGGGAGTGACTACAAGAAATAACAAGATCAGAGTATCCTTTGTGCTGGATATAAACAAAAACATTGCATTTTCCTGTCCTAGGGAACTTACAATTTAAATATAAAAGACATCCACTTAACAGACAAACTGTAATTAGTGGGCTAGCAAAAATAATACATGGGTAATGGTGAGCTAATATATGCAATCATCTGGTCTTCTGTGACAGTTAAGATTCTTCAGTCAAAAAACAGGAAGGAAAGATAAAACACATATAATAAGCCTTCCTGTATGCAAAAAACCCCAAAGTTGACAATTTATAGCAGACAGTCACAATTAATATTGCAGCCACATCTCTCCCCTAGTACAAACATCATTCACCAGGAGACTTGAGCAGAGGAAGGAGCTGTATGGCTGTGGGAGAGCAATGGGAACGGGAACCTGTAATTGCGGAGTCACTGGTCTGAATTGGGCCCAGAATGTTAACTGCTGAAAAGCTGTGCAAATAAAGGTTTTCAGCTGACACAGGTTGGAAGCTTTCAGTGAAGGCTTTTTTCCCACCACGCCATCCGAAGGTCTTCGACATTTAGAGCAGATGGAAGACGTCTGTCGCACCTGAACTTCATTTTCCTTCAAACTTTTCTCCTCCTTCAAATCAAGTTTCATAATTTCTATTATTCCTGATATTGTTAATATGCAACTAATCTGATTAGCAACAACTTTGGTACCCTTAATCTAAAAGAAGATTTCATGTTACTTTTTCCCCTCCTGGTTTCAATTTACGAAGCTCCTTCACTGTGATGGAATAGCAAATGATGAAGGATTCATCAAAAACAGGACTACCTGTGTTGCAGTATCCATGTCCCCGGTGGAAATAAAAGACCCATGACTGAAGAATTACTATTCCAGTTGCTAGACTGCAAATACCAGTTAAGTTCAGCATAGCTGTGACAGTGAATTCACACTGCTGAACTTGGCCCAAACAGTTTTTGCTGCTGGGTCTAACCCTACTTCAAAACAGTTGAATTAGAGTCACTGCTCAAATAAGTAAGGTTTAAATTCAACTTTCCAGGTTTTCTTCCTTTAGTATCTCACCTGAATTACACGCTACTGAAGAGTTTATGTTAAAAAAAAAAATAAAATCAGAAAAAATACATTAGGACCAAAAAATGTGTCATTAATCCACATGGCCACATATACTTTTAGGCACTGCTAATCAGAATTTAAGTATCTCAGTGATATTTTATTTATTCCACTCTATATTTTTAAGGGCAAATGAACACACTCATGTTTGACAGAGTAAGCAAAACACAAAAAAATTCAAGACAAGGTAGTTTTTGGTGGGAATTTTACCATGTACTTTACTATTACGAATAAACTATGAAGCCAAATTTAATGTTTGATTTCCTACAGTTTCACCAGGTGTAATCTATCCCCAAATAAAAAAATTACTAACCTACTACCTGCTAGACCCATTGCTAGATTGCAACACAGTTGACAATTTTGTGGCTAATGGAAAGGGGTGTTACTGCAGGGATGTGAAAAATCATTAAGCCTATGGAAAAATTTGAAAGCTGTTCTTAAAAAGAATAGATCTTGTAGCTGATGTAGTCTGACTCACTCATACAAATCAGCCTATCATTGTTTAAAAATAATAAAAATTAAACCTGACCGTGTGTTTCTGGGGAATTCTTAATGCTCCTTCTTCTCTATAAACACACGCAACACTCATTATTTTATCATCTTTTGAACACACTATGTACCTTTTCTCTAAGAGCTTTTCCTTCCCAGGGATTCAGAGGAAAACATGCACAGTTTCCAATCAATTATTTGGGTGCCTACCTCCCATGGACTTGTTTGGAAATCTCAAGCTATGGATGTAAGAAAGAGGTCTGCTTCTGCCATGTACAGTGTCATCAGCAGTACTTCCAATAGAGAAAGTGAAGAGGAGTATGGTTGTGGCCATAGACTGTTTTTAGCCAGTAAACTGTAATTACTGTTTTTCTAATTAAAGACTGCTTAAGAAGTATGTTAAAATATATCATTTGTTCTTGAATCTTGCTAGGTGAGAAAACTTTTAAGTTCAGTTAAAATTTAATTCTAGCTCTTAATCACAGAAGAATATTTTAGGGAAATACACAAGTAACAGCAGTTGAGTACAAAGCTACAATTAGAGGTGACCTGGGCTTGCTGTTAGAACCTACGAGGAAAGACAAGACTATTAATATCTTCATACCTTGACAGTGTCCTATACACTTCTTTCTTCTCAATGTGTACAAGTAAAAACTAGGAAAATATTGTCAATATTTACATATTTCATATTTGTTCTGAAAGGTCTAAAGAAATGAAGGAATTAAGGAGTGAAAATAAAGTACAATAAGGAAGGAATGAAAACAGGTATGATAACCATGAAAGCCTAGCAGAAAAGTATTTATATAATAGAAGAAGTTATAAAAGAAGCAGGGTTGTCAGCAAGGACAAAAAAAGCCAACCCCAGAACAACCACTACTGACAAGAGATGAGGACAGAGTGCATTAATTAACTTAAAGAGCAACAGGAAGGAAAAAAATGTTGGCAATTTGGTGTCAGCCTTCTGTTTAGCATCAGTTCTTCCACTACTGATGCACACTGCAAGGAAATCAAAGTTGTCTTCCACTTTATTAAGGATCATCTATTAATCATTGTATGTTCATGAATCCTTTCAATATGATTCTAAATGTAATGAGATGTGCAGCAAACTTGCTACATTTGCTATGTACAGAACAGCCAAAAAAAACCCCCAAAGAAACCTGATTAGTTATGCTGGAGGAAAAGTCCAATACCTCCAAGCTTTACACTAACATTTACATTTAAACCATGCTTAAACCAATTTAGCACCATGTAAAAATTTCCCTCATTAGGCTAAATTTCCCCATGTCAGATTTAAACCAGCTGAAGATTTATCTCTATTAATCCTCTCCTCCAGGGTAATAACATTAATATATGTATAGCAGAACAACCAACAAAGTCCTATATCCCATGAGAAATAGGGAAAAAAATATGACTTTATTAAAAGAGAGCCTAAGTCTGAGCCACAGATTAAGCTATCTGAACCATCTTGTGCTAACCTCCACTAAAAACACTCTCCTCAGTGACCACCTTTTGCAAATGATCATCGCTCTGGCTAGATAATTCTGTCCCAACCAAAATGGTTAACGAAATCATTAAAGTCAGCTTTTTCCCAGGTGTAGGTTACAATGTTCATTTGCACAGACACAAAGGAATTGAGGCATCAAAAGCATTTCCTGCTGACACACTGTCACTAGAGTTCATTTTTACCATGTATGATTTAGTATACATGGGCTTTAAAATCCAACTTGAGCGTGTCCAGAGAAGGGCAACAAAGCTGGTGCAGGGTCTGGAGCACAGGTCTGATGGGGAGCGGCTGAGGGAACTGGGGGGGTTTAGTCTGGAGAAGAGGAGGCTGAGGGGAGACCTCATCGCCCTCTACAACTCCCTGAAAGGAGGGTGCAGAGAGCTGGGGATGAGTCTCTTCAACCAAGTAACAAGGGGAAATGGCCTCAAGCTGCACCAGGGCAGGGTCAGACTGGCTCTTAGGAAGTATCTCTTTGCAGAAGGGGTTGTTGGGCGTTGGAATGGACTGCCCAGGGCAGGGGGGGAGTCCCCATCCCTGGAGGGGTTTAGAGTCAGGTTGACCCAGCGCTGAGGGATCTGGTAGAGTTGAGAACGGTCAGTGTGAGGTTCATGGTTGGACTGGATGATCTACAAGGTCTTTTCCAACCTCGGTGATTCTGTGATTCTGTGAAGAGTTGAGTCCTATTCAGTCAGCAGGCATTCAGACACAGAAGGAACAGGAGGAGGGGGCCAGTTCATCTAGTTCCCAATCAGAGTAGCACCAATTTACATCTCACAAAAAGTCTCATTAGATCTGACGATTAATTTCATCCCAGTTTGTTTATCCTCCATAGAGAAACCATTTTTCATTTACCTTTACTTATTAAATGCAGAACTTCATACTTGTCATAAAATATGTTGTCAGTCATCCACAACTTGGAAAGTATTATAGTTATAAGGTAACTCTGCATGCATCCAGAGGACTTGTTTAAACCCTTAGGAGACACTCATCAAGTATTTTTTGCCACCTTTGGCAAATACTTTGCAATCTTATGTGTCAAATCTGTAGGAACCGGAATACTCTATGTGAAAGCAAAAAAAAAAAAAATTTCTCTAATACTTTTAATGATTCCTTTACAGTTTTCCCAGATGTTACCTTATTGGTTACTGAAAAATACTTAAGACTGGAATAGAGACTGACCTTTACTGCATGACATTCACTAAAGTACATTTGAGGGAAATAAAAATTACACATATGAGATCAAGAGCTTGATTCAGGTAGAATCATTACCTATGTCAAGCACAGCACAGACATACAATGTGAGACAGCAAAGGACAGCATGAACTCTTTTACAGCACACTGCTACTGAATTTCAGAAGACCTGAGCTCTGTTCCCAGTTTTATCACATATGCAAGTTTCCACATTTCTCTGTATTTCCCTTTGCCCCTTATATTTTACTTTTGTCCACTTAGGTTGTAATCAACTTCTACGGGACAGGACAGTCTTCCCCTGTAACCGTGCATGCCTCACCTTGCACCCACAGCAGAAGGGTAAAATGGCCTCTGGGAACTACTGTAGTACAAACAAGAATGACTGTATCCTCAAGTGTTCATCTTAATAAAAAAGGCCACAGAAAATTCAATCTGATATTAGACCACAGATACGTAGGCAAAGTTATTTTATAGGATTTGTGTGTTAGCATGTTCCAACACAGTCCCTTCTACTTCACCAGTCAATGGGCAGACGTGGGTACACTTTGCAGCTACAACCAGAGCGACCGAAGAGGTCACCGCCCCACATACAAAGTCAGCAAACAGAACACACAAATCCTCTTCGATTGCCCCAGGGCTAAGCTAGCAGGTCTTAACCTGTGCAGTCTGAACTGCTTTGGCTCTCACATGGTAAAGGATTAGGGAAGAGGTTCCATACAGGCAGTGGAGGGATGGAGGAGTTTCTTCCAGTTAGTGGATAGTGAGAACCAGCTTCCAGTGGACTTTGATGAGATTAACAAGTCGACACAACAACTTGCTGTTGCCCAGAGGGGTGCTTCTGCTCCCCTCTTCCAAACTCAACCCTGCTTTCACTTTCTTCCTAGCACCAGTAAGAGCTTGTCCGCTATCTTGAGCGGTTGATCCAGCTCACCAAACCAGCAGAAACCACGCGAGTAGGGAGAAAGAGAGGGAGGAAAGAAAGGATATTGAAAGGGGAGTGACCATTTTCCTGACAACAAGCTCACACTTCTGTCTTGGCAAACCACACCCTGAGCAAAGTGGCAACAGAAGGAGACATCTATTCCTGAAATATAAAATCAGTTTCTATCAGTTATTAGAAAGGCTCTGCAAATCTGACATTAAAATCTCCAATCAGAAACTTTTCTATTTAAAACTTACTTTATCTCTCCCAATGGGAAGCGGCATAGCTGTATAAAGGTTTTTTCTTCCATCAAACACTGGCTTGCGATCCCCAAAAATCTGGGTTTTAAAGTGCTGAACCATATGCTCCACTATTTCTCTGAAAATACAAAAGATTTATGTTAATTCAACTTTTTACCTTTAATGTTAAGTAGCAGATGAACACTAACACTAATATTTATGAAGACCTTAGGTAAGTGAAAGGGTTGTCCAGTGCTGGGATTAAAGGCAAGATTTGTTTGACTGTTCTGAATTAAAGCAACCTTTTCACAGACTAAACTATTTTCTTAAAGCAGCTATTTTTAGCTTTTTCAGATTCCTCTTTTCTGTGATCTACTGAAAGTGTAAAGTGAAAGCTCGTGCTCTCTCAAGCTCAAAAAGAGAAATGCTTGGTATTCTCCTGGGGCTTCTGCTCTCCTGTCCTACAGCCCTTTCTGCAGAGGACCATGGACCAAAGCCTGAGAAGCTTTCAAGAAAAATCACTATCCAAGCTTACAGCTGTAGTGTAAGGACAACAGTTCTATGATGACAGTGGTAATGCAAACTTTTTGCATCACACTGAGAATGATTTAAATAGCATTTTTTCACGTACGCAACACAACTGGCATCCATCCAACAAAACTGGATATGCGCATTCCCAGGGACCCATGTGTATGAAAAATACAGATTCGTTTAAGCATAACTGGAATTAGGTTACACGTTTGTATGAATAAGGTAACCACTCACAAAGTTCTTGTCAAACCACAGTGTTTACACACTGGTCATGCAAAGCAGTTCACCAGCTGATGAGAGGTCTGTTGGAATAATAAAACCCTTTGATGTCAAAGTTCTTTGGTCCAAATGTCCCAGAGAGACATCCTTCAGGCTATCTGCATCACAAGGCTGTAAAATCTGAAACCCAGCAGCAGTCTGCAGTACGCTGCCTACAAGATCCTTAACATACAGCTTGGGGCAAAAGGGCATTAAGAAGTTAAACTGACACAGAAAGCAAACCACTGTTTCTTCAGTACTGTTCTCAACTAGCAGCTCGGAGACGCTGCAGGTGACTATTTGAATGACCTTGACTTGGAAAGGTAATTAACCCAGCATACAGTTAGGTATTATGGCGATGCAGAATTCTGAGATGACAACTCTGAATTCATTCAAGAAAAGAATGAAGACTGTTTTAATTGACTATTTCTTTGCTGTGCCCCAGTGCTTTAAGACAACATGTGACCACTGAAAGAAACTTGTCTGACCTCCTAAGAAGTGTGAATAAAACTTGACCCAGTCATATCTGCTTGAGCTCTGCAATGGCTGACTGAACAAGTATGTAATTTGGAGGGTGGGAGGAAGGAGGTATTTGTCAACCTTGAGTTAAAGACTGAGCAATGGAAAACCCATTCTCTTACTGAGCAAGTTCTTCTGATTGTGAGCTGCTTTATATAAAAATGAACACTTCGACTTAATTAAGGTTTTCAAGCTTCAAACCACATTTAGCAATGGTGCTTCTCAGCCGTGGGTGGACAGATCTTAATGAAAAGTAAGCTATATTCTCCATGTGAAGTTAAAAGAAGACTTATTTACCAATTCACTAACTTCAGTCCTTTGGGACTACTATTCTACTAAGATCACCCAAGCACACCAAGAACTCGGGGCCAGCAACTGCAAGCAGAGTTCATCTTGAACCCTGGTGAGTACTAGCTGTCCTCATGACTTAAACCAAGGGCATCCATGGTGCAGAACCCAACTCACACTGCCCACTCTGCCTATCTAACTATCCAAATAGATCTGGCCTTTCTGTGACATGTGAAGAATTGTAGCCAGATTGTATTAATTTGGCACAGCAGCTGTGTGTTTCCAGTCCTGCTCCAGTTCACATCTCGTTAATGTGGAACTTGCATGTACTCTGTACACATCCCTGCAGTGGGTCTGTAGGGTCATGGTCCAAGCTGTAGTGAGTCCTAGAATAAAACTGAAGAACGAAGCTGGGACAGATGAGGGAGTAGTGTAAATGGAAATAAAATTTCCCTCTACCCTTTCAAGAAGTTACAACATACAAAGTAATGATAAAAAACTATTTACTATAAATATACATCTGAATTATATAACCAAAATACTAGAAAAGTGTAAGCCAGCTGAAAAAAAACTATCATTTAGAACTGGACTACATCTGTGTCATACATAATCCTATATACATATATATAAGCACACACAAAAATGCAGGTATACGTGTAGGACTGAAAGGTCATAGCTCACAAAAACCCAGGTGTAGGTGACTGCAGGTACATCTATAGGGTAACACAGGAAGGAGTAAGTACTCAAAAGAAATAAAACATACACTTCATTTAAGTGAAAATTAAATTCAATTCTTGACTAGATTAAAAATTAAATTTATAATAGATCACCACAGAAAAAACCAGGACAGCAAAGCACAGTGATGCTGCTTTATGAAAGTGCTATCATTACCAACTCTTTAGTATAACAATGGATAATGCACTCTGGTTTATTAACTCACGTTAAGAAAACTTTGGCTTTCGGGTGGCTTTTTTGACTCCACACTTTGTTCATGTTCATGACTGCATATTCCACCCATGTGACCTTTTTTAATAAGGAAAGGTTTTGCTCTTGAATATATAAACACGTCATTCCAATCCTCTACAGTCAAGATGTAGGTAGTTATGATGATGACACTTGTGGTTTCCAGTTAGTGCCAAGTCTTGTTCTCAAGTTTCACTTCTGGCAACACCGCTCTTTTTCAAGTCAATGAGGTTGCCACACTGTGACTAATAGGGCACATATGCAAAATGCAAGACCTAATGGTTTCTTTCCTTGGCCAACTGATCCACGTTTTCACCTTGCTATCTGTTTCAGGAGCATATCTTTCCCTTATATAGAATCTACTGATGAAGGCTAATTTCCTACCTAATTTAGTCCCTCCATGATCCTCTCGCAGCAGCACAAACAAACGGGTTTTGCCTCGCCTTGTCAGTAGGGGAAGGTGGGAAAACAAGCTTCCCTGCTGAAGGACTTGTCAGCCAATTGCACTCCAATATTTAGCCAAGCAATACTAAGAATCATATTTATCAAGTTGGTTTATACTGACCTAGCTCCACTGGAGTTAATATAGTTTATCCATCTGTCACCAGGGGCTTTGATCAGCAGCATCCTAAAGATGCTGACAAGGCACAATTAGCACTGAAATATTGGATTGGTACAGAAAGACTTGGATTAAAAAAAATGCCAGTTGATGGATATGCAAAGTTGGAAGCTATCAGTACAATGACTAAAGGCAGACACATCCTCCAAGCCGCCAATGACGACTGGCACATGGCTCCAGCATCTTCAAAGGAAAACAAGAATGTAAATAAACTGAGGAAAAGCAAAGCACAGTATTACCTGTTAACTCTTCTAGGGCATTTTTCTGGCTTTATATCCAATTCATAATGGTAGATATCTATTTTAGGAATGTCCATTTCAAAGAAGTTGGCCTGCAGTTTGATTGTTCTCCCAGAAGTGCCAAAATCTGGTCGAGGAGGGGGTTTAAAGGCATATCCCTGTATTGGTGGTGGCAACGGTGGAGGAGGTGCAAGCACTGAAAAAAAGAGAAAGCACAAATTAGCCATCAGCCACCTTGAATTGACATTTAAACAAATTTACAGGCTATTTGACCAATGAAGCACCACACATTTAAACCAGTAACTTTTTAAAAATTATCTATAAACTGAAAAAAAAAGCACCTGCTATCAGGAGTCCATGAATTCTGATTGCCTTCTTCCCATGCTAGTTCACCATTTGCTGTACTTCCTAGCCCTGATTACTGAATAAAATCTTAAAATGAGTTGCATTTTCCTATACTACAAGTCAGCTTGTGGGAATTTGAGCAGCCAAGCGCGAACTGTCAGCAAAGTGAGAACCAGATCTTCATTGGAGGGAAGAACCTCAGTTTCAAAACAGACACCAAAGTGAAACATCCAACCACGTGTATTTGAGCAAACACCTCTAAAATGGAGTTTCTACCACTAAAACCACCTTTGCAATCACAGTTGTAAGAGCTGTATGCATCTCAAGTGAACACAACGCATGCATTGCAGCTATATACACTATGCTCTAATGACCATACTGCACAGCTTGCCAAAGAGGGGAATACAGCACAGGAGCTGTTCCTACATCTTGTAGCTCTCTGGAAAACACTATGTGTTAGAATTAAACTACTGCTTTCCTTTAAAGCAAACAGAACAAGTAGTCTACTGATGTTGTACTGTATTCTTGAGCTCAAATGCTAGCCGTAGATCAGATAATGTGAAGCAGAAGCATAACAGTTGTGGTTGTTTCATTCTAAGAAATTCCATTAAAAATCCACAGAGACGTGTGTAAGGTACCAACTCGAGTATTCAAGACTCCTGCAGCATCAGTACTCAGGTTTTCCATGGTCCAGAGCAGTAACAACTTGCAGCAAAACCTTCACATGTGAAATAACCCAGGAGGTTTCTCTTTACTTATGCAAGAATTCAGGTGTGGTTTCCTGGGATTATCAAATTCAGTCCTCTGCTAGCACCAGAACAACACATCCCTTCATTAACAGGTCAGTCACCACCACTTTTCCACCCTCACTTTCCCCACTGGAAAGCTGTTCCAGAACCATGATGCTCTAATGCCCAGAAATATCCTTCCATTTTTGTTTATTCATTGTCAGGTTATACTCACTGACCTTCAGATTAAAGTACTGCTTATTGTATTTTTAGATTTAAACCAAATTCCCCTTCAATTCTTAATTCTAGGCTATACTACTTCTATTAGTCTCTTCTCATAAACCAGGCTTCAATTTTAATCCTTTTCAGTCATTTTTCAAGCCAATTTTCAGCTCACCTTCCCTGAACAAGACCAAGTGTTATTCTACATGAGGTCCATCAGGGTCCAGCACAACCACACTGATAATTTTGTCTCTCAGTTGGAAATGTCGAATTAATGAGCCCTAAACTGCATTTGCCTGTTGTGCCACTGCCTTATAACAGCAGCTCTTGGCCGTCCAGTGACCAGTCAGTACGTGCGTGTCCATCTCAGTTGCTTATGACTGACCATCTCCCAGTTCACTATTAACTCCCAGCTATGTGATTTTTCATCTATCTATTTTTTAAGCCATATCTATTACTCTGCTGTTTTCTGTACCATGCTCAGGTTCTCCTTTTTCTGACAATGCCTCCTATGCCCTATGATACAGTTTCATGTACTTATTCCTAACATTTATGCAAAGATCCTTAATGAAATAACAAACAAGACCATTCCCAACCATAGTGGCATCATTTCCCCATTTTACCCTCTAACACTCCCTACAGCCAGTTTCCCACCCATTAGTATCTCCTTACCTATTTTTACCGTTCTACTAATCTGACTTTCAGCACCAATTTCCCCACATACCAGATATTTCATCAGAATCCATACAGTTCGGTTTGACATTGGGAATATGAAGGGGGGGAGGGAGTGGTGTTAGTTATTTTATTTATTTTTAAAAATCTTGGCTTTTTTCATTTGTTTTACATTTGGGAAGCTCATTTCAGATCTTGTCTTCCAAACAGATTCTGAGGCATACACCCTTCTGATGTCATGTTACAGAATTTCCCCTCCCTTTTGTAAACATTTCCATTAAAGTCTGTGATTCTCCAACACTAACTTGATCAATATGTTAAAGATGCTTGTTGATAAAGACTTGCATTTCCATTACCTAAAACTTCAGGTTTCCGTGACAAAAGATTATTCTGACTCCCTACTTTAAATACATCAACTCCTTCAGTTTTGCTTTCAATGGAAATACAGCAATTCTCATTTGAATATTATTCTATTTAACCATCTTGTCTTTGCAGTGTCAACAACTGTACTGAGAAATGAAGCAAAGTATCTTCTTAGTTTTCACACAGTAGCTCTAGACTCTTATCTATAACCCCGTCCTCTTACCACAAGCAGCCCATCTGCCTCAGCATCTGACCCTTCCTATTTACATTCCCGAAGGCAAGGCAAAATACTTAGCTGACTAATTCCCCTCAACCTTTGGCAATTGGTTTTGGTTTTGTTTTTTTTTTTTAATTCCTGCACAACTCAACTTCCAAGACATGGATTTGTCATCTTTTCCCAACACTTACAAGACCTCTGCTTACTTCAAATATTTTTCTGAAGGTGATTAACTGACTCAGGTGGCCCCCGCAGTCACCATATCCCCTTGGTTGGTATGACAAATTCACAAAGTTTCTGTGTCATTAAGTGGAAAGAACCCTCTGTTGTGGGTATGACAACTATCAAAGTTATTTATAGCATTATCACTACAGCTGGAAAGTAACATAAAAAAATACTCCCACAAATATTTATACTTGCAATATGACAAAGGTTTCCATTATCCACCTCCAAATCAGATCAGGAGGATGTGCACCAAGCACCTACCCTCTACTCCACCAGAATCTTGTTTACCATTTTCTGAAAGAAATCTGGCTCCCACCTATGATTTCAGCCATCCTGTTACTTAAATGTTTTACAGCTCATCACTGCACATATTTTTACTTCCGTCTTTCCATAACAGAATGTTCCCATTTGAAAACCATGTCCTAGTCATCAACGTCGTTCTATGATTTTCTTGTGTCATTCCATGATCCTCATAGCACCACTCATTCAAAAATATTTTCATTTTCTGCCCAGGCTCCTGGCATTTGTATTTTAACATTTCTGTTTCTTGTTATCCACACACTGCATTCTAGCTGCATTATGTATTGCCTTACCACTATTACCTGGTCAACTATTGTCTCATCAATATTAAGCATTTTCCTTCTCTTTGCTGTCTATTTTCACGCCTTCTAACATTTCTGTATCTACTGCCACATCCTAATTCCCCTGCCCTTTCTTCTGTGCCAGACTTGGTACATAGTAATTTTCAGAAATAAAAAGAAAATGCTTACAAGACTTGGAAGTACAAAGACTAGCCTTATGGGGGGGAACACCCCCCAAGCTATTTATGCTGCAAAATTAAGTAATTTTATAATTAATAACTCTTCCTCCCACCACATACTTCTCACAGGAGCACAATGAAGCCATACCTGTAAGTGTTCAGGGATCAACACAATCACACATTACTCAACAAGGTCATTACATTCCTCCACTGTAGTTTTAGTGACAAACAGTAAATAAAAGTGAGGGCCTACATAAAGTTTTGAGAATAACATGAAATGCTGAAGCACAGACTCCTGGGGAAATAGGAGATCACAGTTTTACAACCTGCACATCTGATGGAGAAAAAAAAAAAAAAAAAAGAACTAAGCTGTTCAGAAAGCAGAACTACTACCACCCTGTATTTTCATTTTAAACTTTTTCAATTATTCTTTTCACAATCCAATAAAAAAAAATTTTAAAAAGGAAGCTATTTCTGGCTCAACTCCCTAGGCAAACTTATTTAGGGTAGAGTGTTGCTTCAAGGAGATAAGTACTGTTTATTACACAGCAGCACTGACCCGATAAGCAGTCAACCTATATTTTTGACACATAAAACAGATCCATATGCATTAACTATAGAACCGAGGGATGTGAATTGAACTTCAAGGGAAAAAACTAATATTACAACCATTGGTCCAAATTCACTTTTTGGACTACTGCCTCAAATTAAGAATGCAAAAATCAAACCATCTTCTACAAAACATATTACAGTGACCAGCGGTGAAGTGTGGAGTCACAAAATACTGATTTTGATGATGATAGGACAGGATAGAGCCTTATTACTCTCTTCTATCAAAGAAAAAAACCATGACCCTCAATCATAAAACACAATTGCTATATTCAAAGTGATTCAGCTGCCCCAACTTCTTGTTGAAGCACTCTCCTCACTCACTCTTAAACGCGACAGACATTGTAGCAATACAAGAAGGCTTTTCTTAGCACAAAGGTTCCCCCTAAGGAATGTTTTGCAGCATGGTGAGGCGCGTTACAGAGGACACCGCTGGACGCCGGAGCTCGAGGTGATGCCACGCCCAAGGAAACCTGCCAAAATTCATACACCGATGCACATTACTTGCTCCATTCCTGTTTTTCAGAGACCCCTTCACGAACACAGATGCTGTTTTTGG
Organism: Strix aluco; assembly: GCF_031877795.1. Classification (NCBI taxonomy): domain Eukaryota; kingdom Metazoa; phylum Chordata; class Aves; order Strigiformes; family Strigidae; genus Strix; species Strix aluco. The sequence continues at coordinate 4,539,631 of NC_133931.1, read as the reverse complement.
AGAGACAGTATTTCAAAGTCTTGGAAAATCTACATGCATACCTGGATTTTACTTCTAAAGCGCTGTCAAGGGAAGAACGAATTAGAAGAAAGATGAAAGACTAATAAACTGGAGCATCCGTGTGATAAGTATCAGAAGCTCCTCACTCATTTGCTAGATGATAATATGAATAATGAGAACATTTCAGCCTTGATATGACGATTGAGACCATCCAAAACCCCATTTTAAAGATGTGAATTAAGGTAAGCTGGGTACTGAATAATGAGGTGCCAGTATAGTGTCTTTAGGCTTATTTTTATCATGAAAAAACCCCAGACTTCCTATTATAATTCACCCAATTTACATAAACTAAACGTTCATAGCATTCATAGTTATCAGTCATAAGAACTGCAATTTCTACCAATAAAAAAAGAAATCTGGAAAAAGACATATATTAGAAAACTAACAGTCTCGTGGCAGTTTTATGAAATAACATTAATAATCAAACAAAATTATTCAGTCAAAAGAGAGTGGGGGGGGAAAGGTGGTGACAGAGGAACTCTACAGAGTCACAGCAATGCTGCTTTAGTACAAATACCGAGTTTTGCAAACTGAAAATGATTGCAAATGCAAGGCTGTTTGCATGCGTGTTCCTACTCCTGCACGTTACTGTGAATCAAAACTAGAGATAAGAGAGTGACTCAAGGAGTTAGGTGGCCAAGACACTCCTAGAATATAAAAGGTGTGAATGAGCCACACTCTTGAATGAGCGTGGCTCAGCTCGTCTACTCCAAAATCCACGCAATTATATAATGATGATTTTTCAGGACCGTTTAATCTATAATAATTTTCCAGACTAAGAGCATTAATTTCTTTTGTCCTTCATTCTTCATCATTTTTTAAAGCTTAACTGCTGGTCTGCTCAGCACCCTGGAAGTGCTGCCAGTCAGCACTAAACTTGCAGGTTGAAGTTTTTTCAACAGAGAATTATGCAATTTTAATGTGCACTCAGAGGCCTAATGAGTTACTAAATAAGAAGGGGCCAAACTAGTTGCATCTAAGGGCTTGTCGACACAGGAAATCATCTGAACGTAATTATGCTAGTGTAATTATATCAATAAGTTTCCTTGTGTGGCAAGTCCTAACGCATATTTAATAATCAGGTGATGTTTTCAGAACTCAAAGCATGTTTTCGCATTGCGCTAACGCAACCTGCGTTTGTCAATAGGAAGTCTCTCTAAAACCATTTTTCTAAAAATATAGTCTCTAAATAAGAGGAAGGAAGGAAGCCTTATTTGGAAGCTTCACTTTCTGTTAAGGTTTCTAATACCAGACAACAGGGCAGCTCTTCCGGATCATCACTACGGGTGTTTTCAGATATTGCTGTGCAATAACAGATGCACGTTTCAAAGTATTTTAGATACACTGATTACTTGATACCCAAGTATTTAATAAAAGGCCAAATTTCATGCTAGTACGCAGAATTTTAATTCAATATGTAATTCAATTCTCCTGCAGCACTTGATTTTATCTGTCTTGCTTGCTAACCGCAGCCTCGCAGACAGCAGGGTCTACACAACCATTGTGCGTATTTGTTGCTGCCTCCAGGTCAGTGACTGATTCCATCATACAGACACAGAGAGGAGGCATCACTCCTCGGAAAAAAAAGCCGGTTAATAACTTGTCCTCAACTAGCTATCAGCTATTTTGTCCCCAGAACTGCAGAAAACAAAAAAATTTACAAATGTGTAAATCATGATCAGGTCAACAAGAACCAAGGCTGGCAAAGGAACAAACACATCTGCTGGAAAAGGCTCTCCAGCAGCTGATGTAGAGGTGCCAAGTATCACGAACACAGAATAATGTAGGTTGGAAGGGACCAGGTTGACTTGTCCAGTCAAGTTTCGAATATCTTCAACGACAGAGTTTTCACAACATCTCTTACAACCTGTTCCAGATCACCCCCATGGTAAAATAAACTTGGCCTTATACTCAGCTGGAGTTTCCTGCGTTCCAGCTTGTGTTCATTGCCTCCTGCCCTGTTCTGGTGCACCTGCCACAGGTCTGGCTTCATCTCCTCCATAGCTTCCCCTTAGGTAGTTGCAGACAGCCAGATCACCCTTTAGCTTTCTCTTCTTAAACCTGATTCTCTCAGCCTCTCCTGGTATGTCATGTGCTCCTTCCCCAAGCCACCTTGGTGGCCTGTCACTGGGCTTGCAAACAGGTAATGTCCCCTTTTGGGCAGTTTGAAGCAGGAGAATGGGAGACTTGGGGAGTCACCCCACAACAGGGGAAGCAGCATTTCCACAAATAGTTATTCAAACTCCAGTAATGGAAGGAGTTCAGGAAGAATGTGGAAAATATCCAGTACGAATCCTTGACAGAATATGCACGGAGTTTTTACATACTTTATTTACATATATATATGGTCAGGGCAAGAAAAGGAATACAGGGAGTTCAGCCCTTTCTTTTTGGGACCCAAAAGAAAAAAAAACAAACACACACAACCTTTGGGCTGTCTTCAAGTTTTCTTACAGTCCGAGTTATATAGAGAAGTTTAACTTTTGCACTGGCGTTCTGTTAAGAACCGTTAGAGAAAGATAGGAGAAAGGCTGGCAGTGTTTTCTACAAGATAAGAAAACTGCAGCTCATAGTCCCTTGATATTATGAGGGTAGAGGAATCTATGTGGAACCTGTATATACGTCTGTGCTGCTCATTAAGTATGTTTTAGACTATGGAAACTGGAAGTTCTTCAGTCAAGCTACAGCACTGTTGGATAAGATGATGCACAACAAATAAAGGTAATGGACTTATCTGTTATCCCCAAGAATTCAATAAACCACGAGGAAAGCGCTGGAGAGAAGCAGAAGAGATGATGTAATCAGAACTTCAGTTAAATCTAATGCTGTTGCAGCATTTTCTTAGATACCAACTATCAAAGGTTCTTTACTAAGGTGTGATTGCCAGAAGATTTAATGAGGTTTTGTGCTAATAATGCATTCTCTAGAAAAACAGTACTTAGTAGAGCCCAGTAAATAACCTAATAAGCAACTGGAAGGAATGGAAATAGGTAAAGAGAGAAAGGGAAAAACAATTCTTCTCACCTTTTTCATACAAATAAAATGAGAACTCCTTTAACCACTTGCTGAACTCCTTGTATCCCAGTAAATCATACAGCATGCAAAGTGGTTACTGGACACACCAAAATCAACTTTTGAAGTTGCTTGTCCTTTTACTTGGTAGCAAAGTAAACAGGTAGCACTGTTAACAATGTTTTACGACTCTTGTGTTATTTGTCCAGAGCCACATTTCTGCTTTGAAACAGGTTGCAACTCTACCTGTATACACTTATGCATGCTCCAGCACATGGCTTTAGGTTGCCACGTGTATCCATCCATTGGGATCATTGGATCTGCAGATATCCATTTCCTTTTCTTAAGACTCAAGCCCACTTATTCCTTGTTTACCCCTCCTACATCTGAAGGCTGGATTTTTACCATCTTTATGCACCAGAGTGCCTTCCCCCTCTGAACACATACCTGGGAATCTTTCTATTGTATTCACCATGTTTTCTAGCCATGTATCAGCCCACAGCTGGTAAAGTGTTATTTTCCTTGAACAGCCCCTAAAACGCTACCTATATTTAGATCACTTGGGAATGGGGTGTCTCTGTTCTCCATCACATTCAGTCTGTTCCTGTACTTCTCTCAAGCACCTGCTCATCCCAGGCCACCATGTGTCTCCATTTACATGTAGAAGCCCTTAAAGACACTTGTTTCAACTATCTTCTTGCATTCCCCAATTTTTTCTGCATGTGTTACATTTCTGTTGTTTCTTTTCTCACTCTGACCATATATAAACTGTGCCCAGATCCTGTCGAGGATTCATATATGATGCTTTTCACATAATTTTTGGTGGAGCTCCTCTCTAAAAGTTCTTCTGGTCTCTCAGTGACCAGCTACCACGCTTCCTAGCCACAGCGCGTTGCGTATGCCAAGGTGGGCTCTCAGACCTAGGGCAGCTTCACTACTGATGAGCAAAAACGAAGTAATGATCTTCATATTTAATCATATTTTAAGTCCCACGCATGACTATTGAGAAGTTTAGGGATCCCACTCTGCCAGATTGCTTCTAATTTCTTAGTGTTGTAGTATGAAATTAAATACCTTAACGAGGTATTGCAAAGTATTAGAAAAACAGCATTGCCTTCAAACCTGTAATCTCATTGTGTTCAGTAGACCTAATCTAGACATGATTTTTATTAAATGTTTGTCACTTACTGCAAAAGAATTCAAGCAATGTTAACTCTCAAGGCAATCCTTTTATCTAGTGAAAGATGTTGGACTAGATGATCTCTAAAGGTCCCTTCCAACCTAAACCATTCTATGATTATTTTGTCTGGAATAAATAATCAGTTACAGATCTATAGCTCCCTCGGTTATCCTCATTACTTTTTGACCTCTGTAGGATAGAGACATGATCTCTTCATAGTGCCAGAAGTGATATGCTCCACAGAGACTGAGAATCACTCTCAGACACACCAATAGTGTGAGCAGGTGTTACAGTCAGAGATGCAAGGGAAAAACAAGACATCAATCCAGTCTGCTTTAAGTTATGACCACGTTTCAAATAAGAACATGTGAAAGACTACAAGAACAAAATGACAAAAAACCAAAGAAGAAGAGATCAATGCTCCAGCAGAAAGCAGCAAGCGAGAAACTAAGAATGGTTGTTTCTAGTGCACAAGCTTCTTCTGGACAATGTCAATTAGCAAAAGACAACAAGTGTTAGAACTTTCTTTTTCCCCTCCCACATTCTCCTTGCAGCCTAGACCTTCAAAGTGACCCTCCAAATTTTCAAATACTAACAAGCTAGTTCTCAACACTCTGCTGGCCACCTGCAAGTGGGGTGAGTGGAAGAGCACCATCAGAGCACACACGGAGCATACAGAGCGTAAAACATCTACCCTTACTGCTAACGAGTCAGGTGGCTTAACCGATCCCTGTACACAAAACTGTACAAAGTACTACTGAAATCATTCTTAAGGGAGGCAGAGAAATGTTTTTAATTACAAACAGCAACGTTGAATCAAGTCATCCAAATAGTGAGTCTCATCCAAACAATGGAGGCTTATGGCTTACTCACAAGACAGTAACCCATTTAAAGTCAAATGTGAATTCAAAGTACAAAGTAACTCCATCTCCAGGCAAACCTCTACTCAATGAAGGGGGAAATTGAGAACATTCTTAGTTCTGTTTATCACACTTGACCATAATGATTCACTTACTTTTCCATACCTTAGAATATGATGTTGAACTAATTCCAGATGCCTTTTCTTAACAATTTGAAATAAAGAATATTTTTTTGCACTTGTAAAGAGCAATGTCTCTATCCAATACACTGTTCTCTGCCACTCCAAAAGGCCTATGTAGTGAACACACACATCTTCTAAGAAAAAAAAAAAAATCCCACCCACTAAGACCTATTCCTTCCTTCGTGCTGCTTCTCCCCTACAGAAGGTAAGACCAGAAATTCTGTGTTTGTCATCCCACATTACTCTTCCCTTACCTCTTGTTTGCTGAAATGTTGCGTTTAGGTTAGGAAAGAAACATACCCCCCCCTCCTTCATTAGCTGACACTTGCAACTGCATAGGTATGCTGGAAACAGCATAACCCACCCTCTATTGTCTTTACTTTTTTTTTTTATATTTCTTCTTTTTCTTTTTTTTAAAGTCACTACAAGGCTGGTAAAGAATGAGTTCTTTATGCATCAGTATTGCCTCTTCCAGTAACATTTACTTCAATGCACACGCTGAAGTTTCCATCAAACTACTTGGTGTGAGTATGAGATGAACAAGCACTTGCATTCAGTCCCAAGGAGAGCACAGAGTCATTCTGCCCAGTGCCAGGTGCAGAACTGAGCTCAGCGAGGGGTACTTAGCCCCAAATCCCTGTATTAAATACTTCAACACTTTTTGCACACACAGACTGCCATCAAATAACACCATTAGCACTGTACACCTCACTATGACACTCCATTACCTCTCTACCTCAAGATCACAATATTTCATAGATTGTTTTTCCCCTTAGAAATAGCAAAAACCGCTCTCTATATTATAGCTCAAGAGCAGACACTGGATCAACTTGTTGGAATGGGCTGCCCAGGGCAGGGGTGGAGTCCCCATCCCTGGAGGGGTTGAAGAGTCAGGTTGACCCAGCGCTGAGGCATCTGGTGGAGTTGAGAACGGTCAGTGTGAGGTTCATGGTTGGACTGGAGGATCTTCAAGGTCTTTTCCAACCTTGATGATTCTGTGAATTAAGTCACCCAAACCAGAGTTGCAGTTCCCAGTGCAACGTTGCTCCCCTCAACCTTCCTACCAACACCTTTCCCTTCCCTTCCTCCTCCTTCCAGATCCCTTGCCATTACATCCCATGCCTCTCCTCCAGCCTTTATTAGAGACAGGAGTGACCACATGCACACAAGCTCTGCTAAGCTTAACGAGCTCTAACGCCTTGGGCTTTACTCTGTTGCCACTGGTGCATGTCCCTCTAGTGTGGTCTGCCTCACCAGCTGGAAACTGGTGCCACAAAGGCCCCAAATCCACGTTCCCTGTGGTATTCACATTGTATACAATTTAATGGAACACAGAAATTATTTGTCCTCAGCTTACTAAAGCATTAAGCTAGGATGGCTGTATTTTGCGCTGTACCTTTGCAAGCACATTCATACCCCCACATAATTTGGCTAGCAGTATTTTTGTGTAAAATCTAAAAATAAAAATTGTCTTCATACCTGAAATATTTTTCCATTTACAAAATTCAACTGCTGAGCTATAACTCAGAAGCAGTCATCCTTTCCTTGAAAAAGAAATCTTTCCCCATACCCACACTGGATTGATTAATCTACAAAAACATGAACACTCTCGTGGCTTTGTTTCAAAATAGAAAATTCACACTTAAGAGCTGAGGTTATGCTTTATTTTATCATTTTAGATAGTGAAAGCAGCTGTAGGAGCATCTTTAACATGCAAGAGATGCAATAGGATCTAATGCGGTTTCAAGAGATAGGGCTGTGGTTTTCAGCATTGCTGAAAAGAGAGGCAAAATGCAGGTTCAGAATAATGGAATAACTAAGATATGACGAGAGTGTAGGCTTTCAGCAGAACTCCCCTATGAGAATTTTTTTTTTTCCTATTACATCTCGGGGGTTTCCTCCACCTGCTTCCTATAAGCAACTTAAGTTCTCATATTAGTTGACACAGACCAAAACTGAGCTGTGGCACTGTGCCATCTCAGTCATGACAGCAACAACATGGGAAGAGACTACAAATAACGGCATCTTACTACAGGGAGATCCAAATCCCCCCAGATTTTTTTTTCTCTGGAAATAATGAAGTTTCTCCTGCAGTATCACTATCAAAACCTTACTCCGTGTGGCACTTAGTCCTGTAAATTTTCACAGAATCACAGAATCGTCTAGGTTGGAAAAGACCTTGAAGCTCCTCCAGTCCAACCATGAACCTCACACTGACCGTTCTCAACTCCACCAGATCCCTCAGCGCTATGTCGACCCGACTCCTCAACCCCTCCAGGGATGGGGACTCCACCACCTCCCTGGGCAGCCCATTCCAATGCCCAACAACCCCTTCTGCAAAGAAATACTTCCCAATATCCAGTCTAAACCTTCCCTGGCGCAGCTTGATGCCATTCCCTCTTGTCCTATCACTTATTACTTGGTTCAAGAGACTCATCCCCCCTCTCTGCACCCTCCTTTCAGGGAGTTGTAGAGGGCCATGAGGTCTCCCCTCAGCCTCCTCTTCTCCACACTAAACCCCCCCAGTTCCCTCAGCCGCTCCCCATCAGACCTGTGCTCCAGACCCTGCACCAGCTTCGTTGCCCTTCTCTGGACACGCTCGAGTCATTCAATGGCCTTTTCATTTTTGGTCTGTGCATTATTTTAAGGATTCAGTGAAAGGTAAGTTTAAAAAAAAGTCACATACAGATTTCCTACAGAGAGGCCTATACCTCCACTGAAATTTTACATTAAAGGGAATTTTCAAGTCAGAAACAATTAGGGAAAAAAATACCACTAGTGTATTCTAATCACACAACAAGACCCAAACAATAAAGCTTCACTTCCTTGCCCTGGTGGGAAGTTTCCTCCTTCTGAATGAAGCTCTCAATTTTTAAACAACACGCCCTTATGCAAATGCTCTGAATCCATACAAATTATTCTCAAGCATTCCCTCATTAAACACCGAAGCTCTTCCCAATAAGAATGTACTGGCGCACAGAGACATTCATTCTTCTGTATTGTCATTTCTACCTGAACTTGGGTTTCTTCTCTATTTTAGTTTTGTTTTGTTTGTGGTTTGGAGGGTTGGTGGTTTTTTTGGGTTTTCTTTAAACTTTACTACATCTTTCATTAGCTTGTCAACAGAAATATTCAAGTCAGAAGAGATGAAGTTGACAAGTACTACTGTTTGAGAAACGTTACATTTCACCAGCAGTTAAAAAGTGCAAACCAGAAAACCCCTGCTCTCCCAAAGTCTTGTCCTCCACATGGGAGCAAATGAAGATTTCAGAAGCAATGGAGAAGTATGATGGGGCAGGAGAGCACAACCAACAGAGGGACTGACAAAAAAAAATAGTAGAAAGGGAGCATTCACTGCACACCACAAGTTGTATGAAAGGACAATGAAATAAGTTCATTATCAAAGGATAAGCGAAGCCAAGAACACAGCAACATTTAGATAGGAATTTACCCTCCATATGAATAGACGCCTGTCCTTTAATAGTAAACACTTGCTAAACAAGTTTCAGAAGGTATATAACAAGGCCCCAGTAATGATTATGTTTTAAAGCCGTATTCATCTACATGACAAGTTTAACTTCAAACAATTTTTAGATTGATCTAGCTAAGCCAGTGAAACCTCCCCTCTTGGGAATTCTTCTAAAATTGGCTTATTTAAAATAAGTCTAAATTAGCACATCCACACACACTTCCTACTACTAAATTAAAATTTAAATTTCATTATTCTCTCACATTAATAAGCTCTAACATAAATTTCATGACTGAACTAAGAACACAAAAAAAGCACCACTAAGACAAAAAGTTCTAAAGCTCCAATCTGTGACATTAGCAGCTTGAACAGAGCCACCCACGGTATCTAACGCTGCCTGCCAAGTCAGCTCCTTGTCTGGCCAGAAAAGAGTTACGATTTTTTTTTCTAGACTACATATGAAATCATCAACTTGATTCCCTATACGCAAATCTGCGCTGCAAACCCAACATAGTTTCAGAAACATATTTTTAAGCTCCCCAAGATGACATGCTGAGATTTGTTTATTCCTCAAAAGACTGAAGAGTTAATTTTTGCTCCGCAGCCCCCTCGTCTCACTCACACCCCAACACAGGTTGGAAGTGACATAATGAGACATAAAATTCATATAGTGTTTAAACACAGTCTTCAGACTCATACATATTTTATGGAATTATATGTAATGTGAATTAATTCTTCACACAGGTGAAGAGTTAACATTAAGCATAGTCGCCACGTCCTGATTTTAAAGCAACTCATACAAGGGAATGCAATCAGGGTGCTGCCAGAAAAACGGTTAGGAAAGACATGTGGGGCCCAAAACAGTGCAGATGTATGTAGTTACTCTGTATCTCTGAAAAGTTAAATATTTTAACACTTCTCTCAAAGATAGAGACTTTCACAACTGCAGAGCTATCATGGCATATATTAACACCGGGACCCAGGCCATAACAACTTCACTTCAGGTGGTAATAAGCTCACATACAACTTAAGCTGAGATAAGACAGAACTAGCACTGAAAGAGAAGTCCTGCCTTCACGCAGCTGTTCAGTCTGCCCTGTGATCCCAAAACTCACATTACCATGAGTGTTCCCGCAGAGAAGCAAAGCAGCTATAAAACTAGGAGGGGGCACGAAGGCAAGGAATGAAAGGGACGTGGTTTTGGTTGGGATTGGTCTGCCCAACAGTGCACAAGGCAGCCTCCCACACGAACGCCTGCACGACCATTTCTTTCTGCAGCAGGGCTACACGAGGCTACTTTAAGATGAATGTGAAACTGCAGGCTGACACACAGACAGCTTTTAAATCTACTTTCAGCAATGAAGAGTTTTTCAGTTGCCTGTTTAATGAAGGTTGAATGGAGACTAAAACCTACAACAAAGACAAAACACAACTGATAAAACACTGGCAAAAACCAGAAGAGGACAAACAAATTACAACAGGAGAGAATGAACTACTCCCGTCACATCTGTGATTAAGAAAAAAAAAATCACTTTCACAAACAAAATTTGGCAGCACTGTGGACAGCTCAATGAGAACAGAATTCAAAAGACAACACTGGTGGCAGCAAGGGAGAAAAACATCAAAGCAAGCTTTGGACTGACTTGATTATGTCATTATCAACAGTACTTTCCCATGTAAATCAATGGTTTGTTTCTACCTTGGCGGTGTCCACTTCTGTGAAGTCATACTTAAAAAAAAACAAAACAAAAAAAAAAAAAAAACACAAAATTTTTCCTTCTACAAAGCCAGGTCACCAGGTATTCCATGGCTTCACAGTTGCAGCAAAGCTATAAAGATATTTAGGAGAAATATTTTTCTGCAAAGGGACTACAGAAACAGATGAAATAACTCAAACTAAAACTTTATTTAAAAGCACCAAGTTTACTCTGAAAAGGGAATAGTAAAAGCAAAACACATTAAAATAGAGAAGTTCAAATAAATTGTACTAACCTATGGTGAGCACTAAACACACCGAAAGACAGCAGCTATTAAAAGTCATGAGTATACAAAAATATGGGCATCATCGCAGTCTGAGTATTAAAAAAACACTTCCTGGACAGTACTAAAGAGTCTCTTTGAAGCACTACTTCTTAGAAATGTCTCCCAAAGAGAACTGCGTACTAAGAAATTACAACTCTGGTGTAAGACATGAGACAGACTGGACTTGTGTAGTGTACCTGGAGATGATAGTATTCAGTTCTGTGTTTTACTTTTCCCAATTTTGACAGCATAAAATGGATAAGGAAGTGTTTAAGTTCAACTTTGGGTATTACAATAAATGGAAAAAGAAAACAAGCCCTTACACTGAGTTGGAAAGAGCAGCACTTTCCCAGTCGATAAGAGATACTTTACATTCCAGTGAGCTGCTTTGTGTGTACATCAGAAAGGATGCACGATACTAAAGCAAATTAATTGGACAATGCATGGAACAGATCCCTACCCACAGCCACTACGGTTAAAACTACGTAATATTTTCCACCAGCTATTTTTTTCTAGTTCATAACTTACCAAAAATAAGATACTGGAGGTTGACTGTTCTTAATTTTCAAATTTAGTAATATTTTCTGGTAGTCTGAGTATTAGAAAATCTGTCACTAAAAATATAACCAATTATTCCACTAAAACTTGAAATAAGGGAGGCAATACACAACACAATTTTGAAAAGTCTTACAAGTTTTGTAAAGCTATTGTCAGCACATGCTTAGCTGACATGAACAAGACTTTCATTATGCACATAAAGTTCCTAATTAGTGAGAACTGTGTATGTTAGCAAAGTCAATTTAGCAGTTACAAGTTTACCATGTTCATCAACTTGATCTCTGCAATTTCTAGAAGGCCAAAAGTATTTAGAAGAGCTGTTTTCTGAAATGAAAAAACATCTTTCCCTCTTACACTGTTCAAAGTGGGTAGAAGAAAGACCATCATATGAGAATCTAAGACATATTTTCCCTACATAGTTAAAGCCTTTAACTCCCTTTCCCACTCTTCTGAGAAACAGAGGAAGGCTGGTGGCGATAGCAGTGCAGGAGAGGGTATACAAATGGTGAAAGCAGAGTACTTTCCCTGGAAGTCAGGAAGGTTTGGCAGTTCCTCTGTGGCCTTTCCATATAAATTACAATACACCACTAGTATATATAAGCACAAGATGATTCCGCAAAAGTAAAAAATTTCAAGACAAAGGAAGAATAAGTGTACAAAATCCCATGTAACTGCAGAGTCAGTAGGAGAATCATTGCTGAAAAAAATGTTTCACTTTTCATATAGCGAATAGTATACTTCAAGGCTGAAGTTTGTTTCACACATATGACATCGATTATCTTTTCATCAAATGACTACTTCATCTTTAAGCCACCTTAAGACTACACAGCTAGCTGAAGCAACATAATAATACTCAGTCTTTTTCTTCCTCAGGAAAATACACTGGCCACGACAACAATACGCTTGAAAAAGCTATACTGCATTTTGTAGGTTGTCGAGTGCAATGTAAATTTAAGGAAAAATTCTCAGGCAAAAAGGAAGAGCGATGAAGCTGTACATTAAGTTCTCATTTCCTTTTCTATGTATGGCAGCTTACAATGAATTTCAACATAATTTACCATCTAAAATTAAGCCAGAGAAACTGGGCAAATCTGTGATACCAGCAGAGCTAGCACAGTAAAAGCAGGTCCAAATCCATCCCTAAAAAAAAATTCAAAAAGCCTTTCTGAGAAGAGAAGGGCAGACCCTTGACAGGAGGTACATGAGAGTTCTTACTGCTACTGGGGCGCATGCTAAGAGGACACTGGTGGAGTTAAATTCCACAAGATGAAGATGTTGCCATTTCTACCACCCCAAGTAAGGCATGAGCACACCCTTCCCTGCACCATGTTTTAGGACTAAAAAGTTCTAAAGACACTCAACATCTAACCATTGCGTATCATCACATATCTTTAAGAAAATACATGGGAGTTAAAAAAAAGCACACGCACTGAAAAACAAGAAAGAGAAAAGTTTCAAAAGTCTATTAACAATTTTAAAAAGGAAACTTACAACTAAACGACAAGCGAGAAAATAACCTTAGTTTCTCTAGTTTGATACAGAGAACTCACAGTTGTTTTCTGTGTCAGGAATAAAAGGTTATATTTTACATGCAAAGTATCCCCTTCACAAAGTCACCCTTTTTCCAGACAACTGCTGCTTCAACAATAAATTAAAACCGTGAGTAGCAGGCATAAATCAAATACCCTTTCAAAGATTAAGAATCTACAGCATGCAAAGTTTAAAATTTATAAATACTAGAATACCAAGCAGTGTAAGTTACAGGAGTTCACGCAAGTTTTTATCACTTCTTTAAATTGGACAACAGTATTTTTATTATGCCGCTTTGACATTTTTCTGTTCTAGAAAAATACCCAAATGCATCAAACTTTTTTCCTAAAAAAAGCCAAACATTTTCTCTTATATTTTCAGATTCTTTACTTTTTATAGTCTCTTGAAGGTAAAAAAAAGTGTATGGGAGCAATGTTTCAGCAAATTCAACACCAAGTCAAGAACTCAAACAGTATTTGGGAAAAAGGAACAGGGACCGTAGGTTTCGTAACCATGAAAACAGTGATTTCACGATGTCCCCCTCTTGTATAAAAAACATCCTACTCCTAAAGTAACAGCATGTTTGAACACAGTTTCCACATTAGGCAGCAATTTTTTTAAATTAGTCAGATATGGCCTCCTAACTTACTTTATACTGTTTCCAGAAAAAGAATTAAGATTAAAATAGCAAACCCTGTGGCAAATTGAGCGATTACATTGGCAGGAGGCCAGCACCACAGGCACCCTCAGAACGGGGTTGGCTGCGGTGCCCAGTTTGGCGACAGGAGCTGGAAGAGCAAAGTGGTTCATATGCATCAGCAACGTTCGGAGGAGCAAACAGCAGCAAGATCTAAGTTACCCGAGACATGAATGGAGCGTTTAAGCGGTGTCAAGGATGTGCTGACAGACATGTAGAGGCTGGAGCTCTTGTGCATTCACGGCAGCTGCGGCTCAGTGAATGGTTGAAAACCACACTTCTTGCTCACTCCTCTGAACAACATTTCAGCGTACATTCATCTTGTAGGTATCAGATTAACGTGCGGAAGGGGACTCTCACTGGCAGCTCACAGGCCACACGTAGCCTTGCACAACACAACTAAGCATCCTGCTGACAGTCCCCATTTCCACACTACAGCCACGCTCTCTTAAACTCTACTCAAATGCCCTGCCTTATGATTTGGCATGCAGCAGGAAGCTGTTTGGACTGCTAGAAGCCACTGTGCTGCTAAGGCTCTCTGTGGATGATTTCACAGGAAGGAAACGGAGAGCCTCACGATGTGGAGAAAAACTCGCAGCTCGTACCCCAGAACAGACACCGTCACTGCCCAGCTCTGCGCAGGGGGAAAAGGCTGAGCCAGAGAGATAAACTAGGAAGTAAACAAGACAGAAGATGAGCTTGGCTGGAGAGAGCAAACAGCAGGAGCCCGAGACACACACCAGTAACGTGTAGCAAGCTAGGACTCAGCAGAAGTATAGCGTTTGTTCTCTCAAGAGCCCGAGGTGAAGAGAGGTTTTTTCTGGTAAGGGGAAAACACCATTACAGACTGAATGTGGGTCCCTGATAGTAAACAGCAGCCACCAACGCTGGTGCCATGGAAGTAGGATCATTCTGAGTGAAAGGGAGAGCGGCAGGATTGGACAGAGAGCAAATAAGGAAGATAGACTCCCACATGTAAAACTACTCTCAGCCCATACACTGGCAATATTTTCAATGATTTAGCTCCTTATTTATAACTTCAAAAAAGATCTTATCAATAGGAGGTGAACATAACAGCCTTAGCAACAACAGCAGAACTTGAGCACCATGAATACCTGTAAACTGGAAGTATACCTGTACCTGAGCAAGAGAACCTGACACTAGAAGCCACCAAATGATTACATCAATAGTTATACAGAGTTATTGGTACTGAAATCCACAAATGATGTTATACGTGAAAGCAAAATCTTGAACATCACCCTGGATACACACAGCTGCAAAGACATATCTTCCTGGTGTGTCTAGTAAAAAGCCTTTGTGCACTGTAGAAAGAAAAGCAAGAAAGTAAAAACAGAGAAGCTGTACTCTAAGAGGAAAGCAATCATCCTGATTGTCTTTCTTGATCCTCGTCCCTTCAAGAGAATCAAATCAGAGAAAAAAAGAAGCCAGCACCTATCTGTGGATCCTAAGATAGAAGCATTTGTAAGTGAAGCAGTAAAAGACATCTAAGGTACAGGTCCCATATTTCGCTACACTATTTTCTGCTAGATGATCCCTCCAAGGGAAAAGATTTTATGCAAAACTGTTGAGAACAGTAATATAAAATAAAGTTCTATTTATTTTGAAACTTTTCTAGAAGAAAACTAGGTACCAGTCACCCAAACATTGTAGTTTCTACACCAGAATTCTCACCACAGAAACAGCCTAACACCATAAAGAAAGAACACTGTCCCATACTAACTACACAAACTCCCACAGTATTAACCTCTCCTTCCCCTAAATAATATTAAATGTCCCTGCGTGAGTTGATAACCTTTCTTCTCTCCACACTCATCTTTCCTTTGCTCCTAGATTTCATTACATGACGGAGCCCAAAGACGTCTAACGAAGCCGATAACCTCCTCCAGCCTTACCCGACATCTGGATACGGTTTACCTACATCTAAACAACACAAACCAGGGCAGCAGAGTCGTTGACAAACACGCTGTTAGCGAAACACGGCCACAGCGGCCTGAACTTCTGTGCGCGGGGAGACGGGTATCCCAGGCCAGCCCAGGAGGATGGAGCCGCTGCGAGGATGTGGGAGGGAGGAAATGGAGACCCCAGTCCACCCCGCGCTGCCAGCAGGAGGCTGAGTTGGCAGGAACAGCCGAGCGCTGGCCTGGGGAAAGGCAGCACGTAGCGCACAGCGGAGGGGACACCCCCGGGACGGCCCGGCGAGGGGAGCGGAGGGGGGATCTCGGCCGTCTCCCACCGCAGCGGCCGCCAGAGCCCCGGGAGGCGACCTCTCGCCCAGGAGAGGGGAGCAGCCCCCCTCGCCTCGCTTCGCCCGCCCCTCCTTCCCCGCCGCCTCGGGGCTCGCCTCCCCCCACCCCCCCTCCTCCTCCTCAGGCTGGGGCCAGCCTCCCGCCGCCCTCTCCCGCCGGAGAGGAGGGCAGGGGAAGGCGACCCTCCCCTAAAAGGGGCCTCCGGACACGCAGGCTCGCTCGCCGCCCTCCCCGAGGTGGCGGCAGCGGCCTGACCCCTCCTTCCCCTGCGAGCGCGGCCGGCCGCGGCCTCAGCGGCTCCAGCCAGGCCCGAGCCGGGGCGGGAGGAGGAGGAGAAGGAGGAAGGCGGGGGGGGGAGCTCTCACGCAGGGTCCCCCCCTCACAACGCCCGGCCGTTGGCGCCTCGCGGCGCTGAGGGGAGGCGGGGGGGGGCTAGAGTTGGCCACAGAGGGGCTCCTGCCGCCTCCCGCGCTGACAGACCGCCGCGTGCGCCAACGGTCACCCCCGTCACACACCCCAAACCTCCCGTCACACCCCCCACAAACCCCGCTCACACCCCCCACAAATCCCCCTCACACGCCTCACAAACCCCCCTCACACGCCCCACAAACCCCCCCCGGCCGCCAAGCTCAAGCCCCGCCGCCCCGAGAGAGAAAGAGAAAGTCGTTCCGGCGGCTCCGGGGAGGCCCGGAGGAGGGAAACCAAACCGGCCGAAGCCTCACCGGGTCCGGCGGCGGTGGCTCCCGGGTACATGTCTCCGTGTGCGGCGGCGGAGGCGGCGCCTCTCTCCAGGTCCCTACCGCGGCAGCAGCTCGAGGGGAGGGAAGGGGGGGAGGGAGCGAGCCCGAGCCCCGGCTACGCTGTCGGGGGAAGGGGGAGGAGGAGGAAGGGGAGGGGAGGGAGAAGGAAAAGAAAAGGGGAAAGAAGAAAAAAAAAAAAAGAAAAGAAAAGAGGGAGGAGGGCCGGGCCGACGCCGGGAAACCAGGTTACTCGGCGGCACTGAGGAGCGGGGAGGTGGGTGGGGAGAAGGGAGGAGCCGCGGGGTCACGGGGAAGGGCCGCTCCGCCCGCTGCCGGCTCCTCCGGCCTCCTGCCGGGCCCCCGCGGCGGGCGGGAAGCAGGCGGCCGGCCCGCCCGCCCGAGGGGCCCCGCTCCCCGCAGCCCGGCCATGCGGGGGGGCCCCGGGCCGAAGCGGGCGCCCACCGCCTCCAGTCCGCCCCTCGGGGCTCACCGCCTTGCAGCCGCCTCCTTCTCCCCCCCCCGCACGAATTTCATCAACCGGCTCTGCCCAGCTCTTCCCCAGCCCGCCGGCAGCACCCGCGCACGCTGGGCTTTGCTCCTCTTAGCGCCTGCCGTGCGGATAACCAGACGTGAACCATTTGTAGCAGGAGCCTTTCGAAGGCCCTGGAGTCACCCACCGAGATGACCCATGGCTCCTTTTTATCAAGCCTCTGCCTTAGGCAGGTGCAACGTCAACAGACAAAGTGTAAGCTGCAGCCAGGACTGCTGGAGACTTGTTCTTTCAGTGAGACCTTGGAAAATAACCATGTGCCTCTAGCTCTCACTCCACTACCTCTCTTTCAAGACAGTTTGCCTAGTTATGCGGGTTTAAAAGGGATGCTGGATTGGCATCAATATCACATGTGCTGCTTGATCTTAAATGCCCGGTTTACTTGTTACCAGATTTGATTGTTTCACTTTTTTTCCTCCCCAGCACCCAATGAGACAAAGGCAACGCTGCCATGAAAACCTCAGATCAGTCACCTCACTGATCTCACACCTCCATACCACATCCACTTTTTGTTGTATCTATGAAACCCAGCAGTGGTGTGGTACCTCACTGCCTTGTACAACCAGATAATCTCTGACCGTACATATGTAAAGTTTGCAGTGATGGTGATTCCTGCAGGAACTGTCATCCTTTTGTAATCACCTCATTGGTACCTCTTCCTTTCAGGAGCAGAAAGTAGGGAAAAAAAAAATCTTAAACCTGCTAAGGAGGCAAAGAACAAGTTAATTATGTTCACTTCCACCAGAAAGTGTCACCTACAGAATGACAGTATAACAGCTATGATTCATACTTTCATTCACCTGCTCCATTTTGATGCGGAAGCCTTGAAAAAAATAATGCAGTTCTCATCCCAGAACAGTCAAGCCCCTTCAAAGTCAACTGAATTCCTTCAGTAAATATTATCTGCCAAAGGACGAGGCAAACATACGGCTTCTATGCTTCATCAAACAAAGTCATATCCTCCTATATCAGTTCATATTTGCAGTGATATAGAAGCATCTCACTGTTCCAAAGCTGCATCAACTATATGTTTACTCTTCCATTTGGGTCATACTTGTAGATATTCAAGGGTTGCTATTAACAGCTCAGCTTTCACTTCAAGTGTACTGCTCCTGAAACCATTGTTACCACTAGAGTTTCCCCTGGAGTGATTTTGGATTTGTCTGCATTCCAAGCTCCTCAAGTTGCTGGAAAGTAAAGATTTACCAGTAACTATGAACAAATAGAGGACAAAATCATGGGTCAACTTTAGTTCTAGAGTAAAGCCAAGTAGCTCTAGCAAAATTTTGAAGATAAACAAGGGAGCTGGCAAAGGCGTTGCTGTTTTCATCTCTGTGAGGAGTTGGGTAACATTTTTGCACAACCACCAATAATTTCTGGTTCATGCTATATAGCCTTATTAGAGGCTGAAAATGGGGGGAGGGGGAGGGAGAAATCTCCAAAATTAAGAGCCAGAAGAGAGTTATCTGAGGGAAATCTGGCCTTTCTGCTATACTAGTACTAAATGCCGAGCTGACAGGGGGAAACCACACAGTCCCTGTATCGACATCTGATTGTTTTGGTACTATATTTAAATCATTTTCTTCAATCTAATCAGGAAGATAACTCCCTCTAATGTTACATTTCCTGTCATGCCTGTCAGACCTTCTGCATTTAAGTACAAGAGAGTCAAAAATACACTGATAGGTTTCTAGAAAAGTCCACTTGGCTAATTTGGACACCCTGACTAGCAGCACTGAAGCTAATCTCCATCCGATCATGTTTGTAGATGCACGGAATGAGCTCAATACAGACTTCCAGGAAAATGGCCATCTCTGTCCTATATATGGACAAAACCCAAACTGACTGACTGTTGGACACATAAACGCAGAGAATTCTGTCTCACCTTTCTACATCATTCTTCTTGTGAAATCCTGTCCTGAAAGCAACAGCCAGTGAAGCTTACATGCTGAAGGGATGTACCCACGTGGAACTTCATTGGATACCTCACACAATTGCAAAAGAGTTAGCAGTTTGAAAATAACAAGCTAACAAGCAACAGAAGATAGGTGAAATAGAAGAAATGTAAAAGGAGGTTTCACAAAACAATAAACACATATCCCACACTTCTCTCAGGCTCCACAGGATACTCTGCAATTGATTTCAGAAATTCCCTGGAAAACAAGAGATCCTGAAAACAGCAATTAATACCTGGAACATCCTAGAGTGCAATATACTCATATTGATTTAAAGCTGATTTTTGTGGATTTAGCACTTCATAAGCAAAAGGGCTTATCGCTGTGTATACATGACTGCAGACTTGCACAATCAGTTAAATAATAAATTAGTTAAATAGTTTTATTTAAGCAGTTTTCTCATGTAGTTCTGTTGTTCCTGCAGGCTATTTTTATGCTACTGCACACTTCCAGCAGCATTTCCAAGGAACAGAGAGTTACAGCTTTCTTCTACCTCAGTTCTTGAAGTAACAGGACACATGCTCATTTTGGGCCATGTCACTTGCTTTATTTCTGATGCTTTCTGTCCCTGACAATCGGTGTTTTGGAGCACAGTGAAACCTAATTATGTCTTACCAGGCAATTTCACCCGAAAAGACCTCAGTTTTTGAAAAGGCACAGTTTGAAAGAGTGGTTTGAAAGCTCTATAAACCCATTCTTTATTCATACGTGCTCTTTATATGCTATATTGACAATTATATAGTAGTATAAGAACTGCTTAAACACTTAAAATCAGGTTTCTTTAAAGAAAAAAATTGAGTGACTGTTGAGCACAATACCTACCATAGTCATTGGATTTCAAGCTGAAATTTCCCAGAACTGATATGTCTCTAAGAAGGAATTATTAGTTTTGGAAAAACTAAGCATTTTCTAATAATTTTGGAAGCAAAGATGGTATTTAGGAACAGCTTTTAAAAATCATTTATATCAGCAGAAGCAATCTGGGGAAAATATTTTATATACAAATAGGCTAGTGACAAATGATATGACTTTTCTTTTGATGAGAAAAACATACATTGATCTCACTAAGTAAAACCCCTTTCCTTTTTAAACTAAATTAATTTAAAAAGCACAGTTTATAAATGTCTTTTAGTCTTTGATAACAGTGATACAGTTGAAAAAAATTTTACTCAGAGCAGAAGGATGTAAATTTTATTCTTGACTCTGAGGAGATTTAAGCTCATACTTTCCAACTCTCTGCTGGCCTAACTTTTAAGATCACAGAATACCAGGTTTGAAGGAACCTCAAGGCTCACCTGGTCCAACCTTTCTTGGCAAAAGCACAGTCTAGACAAGATGTCCCAGCACCCTGTCCAGCTGAATCTTAAAAGTGTCCAATGGTGGGGAATCCACCACTTCCCTGGGGAGATCATTCCAGCGACTGACTGTTCTCATTGTGAACAATTTTCCTCCTGTGTCCAATCGGAATCTCCCCAGGAGTAACTTGTACCCATTACCCCTCATCTTTTCCATGTGACTCTTTGTAAAAAGGCAGTCTCCATCTTCTTTGTAGCCACCCTTCAAACACTGGAACATGGTGACAAGGTCTCCCCTAAGCCTTCTCTTCTCAAGGTTGAACAAACCCAGTTCTCTCAGCCTCTCCTCACAGGCCAGGCTGTCCAGTCCTTTGATCATCTTTGTGCCCCTTCTCTGGACCCTCTCCAGCCTGGCCACATCTTTTTTGTGTAGCAGGGACCAAAACTGAACACAGTATTCCAGGTGTGGCCTGACAAGTGCTCAGCAGAGTGGGATAATGACTTTATCTCTGCTGGTGATGCCCTTGTTGATGCAGCCCAGCATCCCGTTGGCTTTCTCTGCAGCAGCAGCACACTGGTCACTCCTATTGACCTTGTCATCCACCAGGACCCCCAGGTCCCTTTCCACAGAGCTGTTCCCCAGCTGGGTAGATCCCAGCCTGTGCTGCACTCCTGCATTATGGTTTCCCAGGTGCAAGACCTTATGTTTGTCCTTGTTGAACTTCAGAATGTTCTTCTTAACCCACTCTTCCAGCCTATCCAGGTCTTCCTGCAGGGTGGCTCTCTCTTCTGAAGTATCCACCTCCCCACTCAGTTTGGTATCATCAGCAAATTCATCAGGGCACACTTGATCCCATCAGCCAGGTCACTTAGGAAGATACTAAACAGCGTTGGGCCCAATATCAATCCCTGGGGGACCTCACTTGTGACAGGTTGCCAGTTTGAAAAGGAGCTATTTCCCACCACCCTCTGGGTGTGGCCTGTCAGCCAGTTCCCCACCCACTGCACAGACCACTTGTCTAGACCATTACACACCAGTTTCTCCAGGAGGAGGCTGTGGGGAACGGTACAGAAAGCCTTGGAGGAAGAGGTTATCCTGGAGTGTGTGCATTAGACTTCTCACATATTCTGTGTTCTGCCTTGCATAAGAATATAAAATGAGTGAGATCAGAACAAAAAGGAAGAAGACCATGACTCTATGATTTACTGTGTTCACATGGTTACAGACACTTTGAGGGTTCTAGTCCCCTCCCGAGGGACTGTTTATTATTTTACGATTACTGATTTAATCAGAATTAATCCATGGTAGTGGGACCAAAACCTGATTTTTGTCTTTCTACAACCAGGTGGCTGTCCTAATTACTAAGCTACAAAGCCATACTTGGTTTCTTTTTTCAAATGAATTGCAGTACTTATTTATTAAGAACAAAAAACAACACAAAAAAACCCACCAAAAAACCCCCCAGTCTTTATTATTATTAGATTACTAACTTCATTCACTCAAGAAAGACTTGACTTTTCTAGATGATCAGGGCCAACAATACAACAATTTAACACTATAAAAAGATGCAGCACCACCTATTGGGGATAATTAGGTATGCTGATTATTACAGTTTTAAGTAGTAACAGAGTTTTGTTCTTTGTTGTAATAACCTAGTTATCAGGAAAACAAAACAAAACAAAACAAAAAAACCCGACAAAAACCCAGTAGGGAGAAAAGTAGTTTCCAATAAAAAGAGAAGGGAAGCAAATACTCTACCTGAGACTGTTCATGAACAAACTTGGGGAAGACAATGTAATGGTCTACAGCTGTTTTGTCAAATTAAAAAAAAAAAAAAAAACACCAGACTCAGCATGGCACAGGAGGTGCAACTGCAAAGAACAGTGGAAAACAGTTGTGGGAGGGGATGACTGTTATGGTTAACAGCACATAAAGAGTGAATGAAATGAAATCAGGACAACCTGATTATCTGCCAACACCTTCCTTCCCTTTGAGAGTCAGAAAGACTTGAACCTGTTGCCTTTGGGTGAAGGTGTTGCATGAATCATAGAATCATTTAGGTTGGAAAAGACCCTTAAAATCACTGAGTCCAACCGTTAACCTAACAGTGCCAAGCCCACCACTAAACCATGTCCCCAAATGCCACATCTACATGTCTTCTAAATACCTCCAGCGATGGTGACTCAACCACTTCCCGGGGCAGCCTGTTCCAGGGCTTGACAACCCTTTTGGTGAAGAAATTTTTCCTAATATGCAACTGAAACCTCCCCTGGTGCAACTTGAGGCCATTTCCTCTTGTCCTATCGCTTGTTATTTCGGAGAAGAGACCGACACCCACCTCGCTACAACCTCCTTTCAGGTAGTTGTAGAGAGTGATAAGGTCTCCCTTGAGCCTCCTTTTCTCCAGACTAAACACCCCCAGTTCCCTCAGCCGCTCCCCATCAGACCTGTGCTCTAGACCCTTCACCAGCTTCGTTGCTCTTCTCTGGACACGCTCCAGCACCTCAATGTCTTTCTTGTAGTGGGGGGCCCAAAACTGAACACAGTCATCGAGGTGCGGCCTCACTAGTGCCAAGTACAGGGTAAGATCCCTTCCCTGTCCCTGCTGGCCACGCTATTGCTGATACAAGCCAGGATGCCATTGGCCTTCTTGGCCATCTGGGCACACTGCTGGCTCATATTCAGTCAGCTGTCGACCAACACCCCCAGCTCCTTTCCCGCCGGGCAGTTTTCCAGCCACTCTTCCCCAAGCCTGTAGTGTTGCGTGGGGTTGTTGTGACCCAAGCACAGGACCTGCCGCTTCACCTTGTTGAATCTCATACAGCTGGCCTTGGCCCATTGCTCCAGCCTGTCCAGATCCTTCTGTAGAGCCGTCCTACCCTGTTGATGATGAGCAACAACCTCAAGTTCATTAGTGTGGCTAATTGCTAAAACCAGGTTTGTATAGCCAAATTGGGATCCTTCCAGGGCCAATGAACAATTTAGAACATTTGAACAGTTTAAACAAGAGAAAAATAATGAACTACTAGAGAAAGAAAGGGAACCATATAAAGATTAAGTTGGACTGCAGTAAGAAAGGCAACCTAAAATTGCTTATCTACTTTTAAGTCCTCTCACAGTGATTGTTTTTAGGAGACTATGGTGTCTATACAGAACATGTAAGTGATTCTGGGCAATACAAAGCTGATTTAGAGGCTAAGGGAATCTTGCTTTTTTTTTTTTCTTTTCCATCAAGCAGTCATATCTTTTCTCCTTTTCGGGTATGCAAATGACTTCCTTACCTGCTGGTCTTATACCTGGCAAAGTTTTTAACTCGTGTTGTTTCATGTTTTGAAATGTTGTCTTCAAGTCCCAGATACAAGACTTTACCATTTCACCTACCCTACTTGTTCTTGCTTCCTTAGCATTGAGTCACAACACGATGCAGTTTTCTAGAACCACGGAACAATCACTATGCAGACTTTAATGCTAACTTGTTTTGAACCCAAACATACGCATGCTAATACGGCATAACTACATAAGCAATTCTGTACCCAATGTCTGGTGAAAATACTATTGTCCTGCTATTAACAGGCCATAGGCCTCATACTAACCCAGAAGGTCCCAGTCTTGGTTTATATCAGACCTGTTACCAACTTGTCTGAGAGGTTGCTCTGTGAACTGGAACTTGACACCAGGTGTCTCACGCTGGGATGTTTAGGTGTGGGATAACAGCAAGGGCCCTGAAACTATGGGTGCGGGCAGAAGGTGAAGGCCCCCCAAACCATCAATAACTCACTTATGGTCAGTTATTGGTCATTGAAAAAGTGAAGCCTTCAGAGCTGGGAAAAAGCTGTTTTAAGAAAGGAAGAATCACCTCAGTTCATCTGCACCTTGCTGACGTTTTCCCTTCTTGGCTGGTAAGTAAGTGATGCACAAGCATATCCAGCCAAATCTCTACCACCGCTCTTTACCATCCTCTGGGTGTAAAATACCCACCTCAGGGGCATTTCATCCCCAAGTTACTTGTTTTATTTATCATGAAGACACTCCTGTGCTGTCCTGTAACAGCTTGCTAGCAACACAGTTTTATTATCATCCTAAACCAGAACATTGGTTTTCTGGCCCAAGTCCCAGTAACTCATCACCCTGGAAGTAACTCACTAGCCTGGAATTGTAGAATACGCAGAACCATGTACAGTTTTTTGGCATTTTTTTTTTAGCCCCTCACCTACTTGATATAGATTCATCTAGAATGGAGACTGTTCTGCTCCAAAAGGATGGCGATGTGTTAAATAGGTTGAACAGAGTATAGACAGTCACAGGACCAGAGGTGAAAAGTACATAGCACTGCAAATTTCTGGAGTTTTATTAACCAGCAATCCTGACTGGATAGCCAGGCTTCAAAAAGCTTTGGGAAGCAGAAAGCCTGTTTTTTAGCTTACTATTACATAGTGCTTTGTCTTCATCATAACTTTATTCCAAGCCCCTACAGAGCAGCCTTATCAGTGTCACTCAATAGATGCAGCAAGACAGCCATGAAGCAAGGATGTAGGCAAATCTCATTTAATTATCATCTTTACCAACCAAAGCCTAAGCTTACGTGAATGTCACGTTTAAATTCTAGGTCTTCATATTTTATTTTTTAACAATGCATTTGTAATTGTTTTTAGCTTAAGGACTGCTATATCAGAACCGTTACCAGTGTTCCTCCTCCCTCTGTTAGGGCCCACACAAATTTCCGTTCCTACTTTCACCACTAAAGCAGAACAGATCAAGCTGGCCCCCATCATTCACCTTTCTTCATATCCATAAGCAATAGGAACACTTGCATACTGTCCCCAAATGTATTCAGCTTCAGTACAACAGCACTAAACATGATGATCATTGCAACAAGAATCGCTGGAATACGGAGAACCTGCAAGTTGAGAGAAGCTAGATTTCCTCTGCTGTCCAAAGAGAGCAATGATAGCCATTATTTAAATCCTGCAAAATAAGTTACTTTCTGTTTATGGCAGGATATTTTCAGTGGAGCAGATGTTTCAGATGCTGAATCTAACATTGGGTTTCTCAGCATGAGACACCTGGTGTCCAAGCTATTCAAATAAGAAAGATTCCCTCCTAAATGGATCCCACACCAGACTACATTTATGTATGTGAGGAAGGAACTGATGATTAGACCAGCCCACATAAGGAGCTGCTCACATAGCTATTACTTTATGTCTAAAGTTACTGATATTTGAAACGTAGTTATATACTATAGATGAACTTCCTTCCTAAGCAAATTCTGCCTGGTCTCTATTAAGCCTATAATTCTGTTGTTTGTTTGCACACTTCAGTTACTCATTTCCCAGGCCACAATCACTGGCAAGTTCATTTGATTGAAGAGGACTCTTTTTCTTTCCGTGTTGCTGTTTTCACTCAGATCATCTCATGGACCTACCGGCAGAGCTCTGAGTGCTTTCGCACGGCAGGCCATGGCAGCCCTGGCGTGAGGGACAGACAGGGCAGGCTCCTGAGAGTCATTTGTGAAATCCCATCCTCAAGCACCTAACAATGACAGAAGTTCCAGGATATTACACCCTAATGGAAGGATGCATTTATTTGCTACTTTAAGTTAGGTACTGAAAATGTAGACATTTGTCCTGTGCCTTGTACAGGAAGTTTAAGTAAATGCTTAAAATCAGAGCTGGTGACCCCACTAATAGGGTTAAACACCCACAAGTTAAGCTCTGCAACACTTTGCATTTATCATCTCCAGCAGTAAGTAGTGTCAAATCTTCATTTAGTGAAACTTTTGAGTTGTTTCTGGTTGTGAGGAAGGGATGGATACAAGAGGTCAAGTCCCTCTTGCCTACCTCAGTTTTCACTTGTAATGGTCTAATAAATTGTCAGATTTTTACGAAGGAGCATTACAATAGTAGGCTGTTGGATACACTTTGCTGGCAATGGAAAATTGTCATTTTAGAATTCTAAGCTTTCAGGCTTTTTGCAAATCCTTGAATTATTTTGCTCAAGCTTATTTTTGAAAGTTCAACTTATTTATCATAGAATCATAGAATGGTTTGGGTTGGAAGGGACCTTTAGCACTCATTGTGAGAGACCTGACTTGGTAAAAATAAGCGATGGCGGGGGACTGGGTGCCCTCCGAGCTGAGGAATGTCTCAAACACAAGTAATGAAACTATAGTCACGGGGTGGATCATGTGGAGTCTGGAGCTGATAAGGCTGCCTGGACAGCACAGGATGCAGCTGGAGGGGGGAGCCCTGTGGAGACAGGACGGTTCTGCTCTGGTGCGTCTTGTAAAGTTTCAAGGGCCATTTGTCCAGTGAATGACCTTTGTTTCATTATCTGCAAAATGCATATTAAAGTTGACACCCCGCATATGCTGATGAAGATTAACGAGATCCTGCTAATTACATCATCCCATGAAACACCTTACCCCTCCCCACACATGGGATATGTAGGTATGTGGATTGACCTAGGGGAGGGACCCAAGGAAAGTGTGTGTAAACTGAAGAGGGTGAGGATAACAGAAGAAGTGAAGTGAAAGAAGATGGATAAATCCTGGAACCCTCATTGGTAGGACCGACTCAGGAAGCCAGACTGGTGATCTCTGTTTCTATTCCAATCTCTATCTCTATCTCTCTTCTGCTCTTTTCCCCACTTTTCCGTGTTCTCATTAAGTAACGCAAGACATATTGTACCACTTGCCATAATTTGTTAGATACTTAGTCAATTATTGTGTATCCAATTAATACATTGTGGGAAATTAATAAGTATTTGTGTCTGGACTTTGAGACTTTTCTCACCGTTGTCCACTCCACTGGGGATTTATGAATCTGAGTCACTTGTCTCCCTCATCTGAGTGGGACGTGACAGTCATCTAGTCCAGTCCCCCTGCAATGACCAGGGACATCTTCAACTGCATCATGTTGCTCAGAGCCCCGTCCAACCTGACCTTGAATGTTTCCAGGGATGGGGCATCTACCACCTCTCTGGGCAACCTGTGCCAGTGTTTCACCACCCTCACAGTAAAATGTCTTCCTTATATCTAGTCTAAATTTACCCGCTTTTAGTTTAAAACCATTACCCCTTGTCCAATTGCAACAGGCCCTGCAAAAAAGTTTGTCCCCATCTTTCTTATAAGCCCCCTTTAAGTACTGAAAGGCTGCAATAATGTCTCCCTGGAGCCTTCCCTTCTCCAGGCTGAACAATCCCAACTCTCTCAGCCTGTCCTCACAGGGGAGGTTCTCCAGGCCCCTGATCATCTTCGTGGCCTCTATTGGATCCGCTCTAACAGGTCCATGTCTGTCTTGTGCTGAGGACCCCAGAGCTGGATGCAGCACTCGAGGTGGGATCTCACCAGAGCAGAAGAGGAGAATTCCCTCTCTTGACCTGCTGGCCACACTGCTCCTGACGCAGCCCAGGACACAGTTGGCTCTCTGGGCTGTGAGTGCACATTGCTGGCTCGTGTCCAGTTTTTCATCCCCCAGTACCCCCAAGTCCTCCTCCTCAGGGCTGCTCTCAATCCCTTCATCTCCCAGCCTGTATTGATACTGGGGGTTGCCCCAATCCATGTGCAGGACCTTGCACTTGGCCTTGCTGAACTCCACAAGTTTCACAGGAGCCCACTTCTTGAGCTTGTCCAGGTCCCTCTGGATGGCATCTCGTCCCTCAGGTATGTCAACTGCACCACTCAGCTTGGTGTCATCTGAAAACTTGCTGAGGGTGAACTTGATCCCACTGTCTATGTCACTGATGAAGATATGAAACAGTACCGGTCCCAGTATGGACCCCTGATGAACACCACTCGTCACTGATCTCCATCCAGACATTGAGCCATTGACCACTACCGTCTGGATGTGACCATCCAGCCAATTCCTCATCCACTGAACGGCCCACCCATCAAATCCACATCTTGACAATTTAGAGAAGGATGTTGTGGGGGACTGTGTCAAAGGCCTTACAGAAGTCCAGCTAGATGACATTCGTAGCTCTTCCCTTATCCACTGATGTAGTCACTCCATCATAGAAGGCCTCTAGGTTGGTCAGGCAAGACTTGCCCTTGGTGAAGCCACGCTGGCTGCCTCAAATCACCTCCCTGTCCCACCAAGTTTCAGAAATGGCAACTAAGTCATAGGTTTCTAGCAGCATGGTGGCTTCCAACTCCTCCTGTTTGTTGCTCATGCTGCATGAGTGTGGAGGCACTACAGCCGGGCTGTTGGCCACGTCACCTTCTTATAGGAACACCCCTTATTTCCTTTGAGGTATTTCACTGGTGTTTCCGTTGGATCCTATTATCTCAGGAGCCCCTGGCTCAGCTCTGTAAGACTTCAGGTGTGCTCCAGTGTACCCAGCAAGTCTCAGAGCAACAGGCTGAGGGCTCTTACTAGCGCCCCATCCCTCCAACCTTGACATGTCATCCTGTGGCTTGTCTGTCATGGGTGAGCCTGATATTATCCCCCTCCCAATTCAAGTCTAGTTTAAAGCTCTGTCAATCAACCCTGCTAGCTCATGAGCAAAGACCCTCTTCCTGCTTTAAGAAAGGTGAAGCCCATCCAATGCCAGCAGGCCTGGTGCCATGTAGACCATCCCATTACTGAAAAACCCAAAATTCTGGCACTGACACCAGCCACAGAGCCAGGTATTAATAGTCTAAGTCCATCTGTTTCTTCCAGTGTCACTGCCCACAACTGGAGGAAAAAATTACCTGTGCTCCAGATTCCCATACCAACTGTCCCAAGGCCCTGAAGTCTCTTGATTACCCTTGGACTATATCACTGCAGCTTCATCACCACCCACATGGAAGAGCAGTAACGGGTAATATAGTCTGAATGCCATACCAGGTTAGGGAGTTTCCTAGTGATGTCTTTAACCCGGGCCCCAGGGAGGCAGCAGACTCCCTTAAGAGGAGAGTCTGCCCATCATATTGGACCCTCTGTTCCCCTCAGAAGGGAGTAACCAACAACTATAACCCATCTTTTCTTCCTCATGGAGGTGGTACTGGGGTGGCCCTTTCTGGCCGTGGCAGCACCTCTGGTGTAGATAAATCATCATCCATATCATCCATCGACTGGCCTTCCACACCCAGAGCCTCACACCTGTCGTACGAGGACCTGGCAAGGCGAGGTGGGCAAGGAGGGGCTTTGCCTGGCACCCCGAGCATGAACCTGCCTCCATTCATTCCCTTCCTTTAAGGTTCCGCCTTCAGCCTGGTGGGGGGAGGATACAGGATCCCCTTGATCTTGTTTTGGTTTTTTTTTCTGGTGGCTGTTCCTGTTTCTGTCTCAAGGAAGGTGGCAGAGCATGGTTCCACCGGTCTCTTTCTGAGACTCCCTGATGCTCCTTAACCTTTCTACTTCCACTTGTAGCTCTGCCACCAAGCTGGGCGCATCCTCCCCTTGGTCACACCTCACACCGGTGTTCTTGCTCCTGCCATTGCTCACCAGGAAAAGGCTCTGGCACGCCTGCAGCCCGAGACCTGCCTGGCTGCATGTTTTTTCTGGGAGCTCTGTCTGAGTAGCCACATCTGTTCTGGCGAGTGCAGAGGACATCGCTTTCTGCTGAGTGCATACCACAGCTAAGCTCCTTCTGGGGGGGTGATGACCACCAGCTGAACTCACCTCTCACAGAATCACACAGAATCCCAGAATCATCAAGGTTGGAAAAGACCTTGAAGATCATCCAGTCCAACCATTAACCTCCCACTGACTGTTCTCAACTCCACCAGATCCCTCAGTGCTGGGTCAACCCGACTCTTCAACCCCTCCAGGGATGGGGACTCCCCCCCTGCCCTGGGCAGCCCATTCCAACGCCCAACAACCCCTTCTGCAAAGAAATACTTCCAGTCTAACCAGTCTAACCCTTCCCTGGCGCAACTTGATGCCATTCCCTCTTGTCCTATCGCTTGTTACTTGGTTCAGGAGGCTCATCCCCAGGTCTCTGCACCCTCCTTTCAGGGAGTTGTAGAGGGCGATGAGGTCTCCCCTCAGCCTCCTCTTCTCCAGACTAAACCCCCCCAGTTCCCTCAGCCGCTCCCCATCAGACCTGTGCTCCAGACCCTGCACCAGCTTTGTTGCCCTTCTCTGGACATGCTCGAGTCATTCAATGGCCTTTTTGTAGTGAGGGGCCCAAAACTGAACCCAGTCATCGAGGTGCGGCCTCTCCAGTGCCGAGTACAGGGGTAAGATCCCTTCCCTGTCCCTGCTGGCCACGCTAGTGCTGATACAAGCCAGGATACCATTGGCCTTCTTGGCCACCTGGGCACACTGCTGGCTCATGTTCAGCCGGCTGTCAATCAACACCCCCAGGTCCCTCTCTGACTGGCAGCTCTCCAGCCACTCCTCCCCAAGCCTGTAGCGCTGCTGGGGGTTGTTGTGGCCAAAGTGCAGCACCCGGCATTTGGCCTTAGCCCATTGCTCCAACCTGTCCAGATCTCCCTCTCGAGCTGGCAGGGTGATGACAACCTTCCCGTGCAAACTGCTGCACCACATCGTTCGCCCGCTCTGGCCACTGGCATGCCCGTGTTCTGGGCATTCTGTAGGTGTGGGGGTGGCCACAGTTGCTCTGGCAGTGCCCGGGGCCTCACCAGCATCTCTCTCCGCCGCCCTGGCATGTCCCTGCCTCAGGAAACCCCCGGGCACCAAGATGTGCTGCTCTGCTGCAGACCAGGCCGGCTGCGGAGCAGCCTGCATCAACAACATTCTGGAAAATGCTCTTTAAGTAACTTCACTCTTGTCTGGAAGTCAGTTGATTGCATATAAATAGAATATAAAGATGTTTTGGTGGGGAAGATATTTTGATTCAGTTAAGTACCCACCTCTCACTCAAAATAACTATTTTCTCATGCTCCTTTGGAAAAAGAATATTTTCAAACCAATCTCCCATCTTTCCAAAGGAATGACAAACATGCCCATCTTGCCAATTCACCATTTAAAATAAAAATACACCGTCGTGACTGATTCAGCTGCATTTGACCCAGCTGAAACACCTGTTGGTTTCCGTGTTACCTGTTTGAAGGGGATTTCACTTGCTGAAACAGCAACAGATAGAGCACAGTGGGTTCAGCCCTTCCTCTAGGCGCCGTCTCAAAGCTCTAAACCCATCCTGTGTCCCAGGACTCTGAAATGCTGGAATTTGCTGGGGCTGGTAAGGTTGCAGAAGTTGGGAAGGGTGAAGTTTTCATAAATGGTTCATTCTACAGCCTTTGTTAGTTTTTTTACATATATGCGTTACAGAAAATTTAGCCAAGTGATGACACCCTAAATAACAGCACTTATTAAACCCAGAACACGGTATATACTTTTTTTTTGGAGAACATGAACAAAAATTAGCAGTTCTGGATTCTGACATAAATGGAGAATTAGTAAATGTAAAATTAGTAAATATAAAATTAAAAATGGAAAATTAGTAGGATTAGTTTGTATCTCCACCGAGGGGCTGGGGACACAGCCCGACACGCAGAACATGCAGCGCCCAGCGTTAAGTCAGTGGTGTCAGCTCTGGTGAGTATTCCGCGTTGTATTTTTTTTGGTAGTTCCCAGTCCATATAAAAATGACACACCTTAATAATTTATTTTTTTTTTACAAGAAGGGGAAGAAAAAATAGATCTCTATAAGGAGACAACATCTTTAACGCGGAGGACCCCTGCCCGCCCGGGAAGGGCCTTTCCCACGGGCCGCGGTGACCCCCAGGGGGAGGAAGGCAGCAGCGGCGCCGGAGCAGGCGGGGAGCAGGCGGGGAGCCCCAGCGCCGCCCGCAGGCCGCGCGAGGCGGGCTGAGGGGGGCTGAGGGGAGCTGACGCTGAGGCGGGCTGGGCCAGGCCGCGCCATGGCGGCCCCGCAGTCCCTCCGCCCGGCCGCCGCTGCTGCCCCGGAGGCTGCGATTGGCCGAGCGCTGCCATGACGTCAAGGGGCGGGGCTGCCCTGCCCGCCACGGGTTGGTCGGCGCCGATGACGACTTCGTTGCGTCTCCATGCGCCGCGGCTGCGATTGGCTCCGGGCTCCCTTATAAAGCTCCGGCGGCGCCACACGCGCCTTTCCCTCCCCGGCGGCCCAAGGTGCTGTGTCCTTCAGCTGAAGCTAAGGCCGTCCCACCCCGGCGACTGGCACCGCGCCCCCACCATGGCCTCCGTCTCCGAGCTCGCCTGCATCTACTCCGCCCTCATCCTGCACGACGACGAGGTCACCGTCACGGTGAGTGCGGGCGCCCCGGCCCCGCCGGCACAAGATGGCGGCGAGCCGCGGCATGGCCGGCGGGGCGGGAGGCGGCGGGGCCGGGCTGGCTGCTGAGCGCCGCTGTCGTTGCAGGAGGATAAGATCAACGCGCTCATCAAAGCGGCCGGAGTGAACGTGGAGCCGTTCTGGCCGGGCCTCTTCGCGAAGGTGGGCGAGGGGCAGCGCGGGGCGAGGCGGGGCGGGGAACGCTACGCGTCCTGGCGCTGGGAGTGGGGAAGGTGGCGGCGGGAAGCGCCGGGTGCAGGTCGTAGGATCCCAGAAGGGTTTGGGTCGGAGGGAACTTTAAAGGTCGTTAGTCCAGCCCCCCCCCCGCCCTGAGCAGGAATTTCTTCCAGGAGATCAGGTTGTTCAGAGTCCCGGAAGCCTGACCTTGAATACCCCCAGGGAGGGGGCATCTACCACCTCTCTGGACAACCTGGTCCCGTGTTTCTCCGCCCTCGTTTAAAAAAAATCCTATCTTATATCTAGTCTAAATTTACCCCCTTTTTAATTTAAAACCATTACTCCTCATCCTATTGCTACACTTATGATCAAGAGTCCCTCCCCACCTTTCCTGTAGCCCCTTTAAGCACTGGGAGGCTGCTCTAAGGTCTCCCTGGAGCCTTCTCTTCTCCAGCTGAACACCCCCAACTCTCTCAGCCTGTCCTCACAGGGGAGGTGCTCCAGCCCCCTGAGCATCTTCATGGCCTCCTCCGGACCCACTCGAGCAGGTCCGTGTCCTTCTGATGTTGGTGCCCCCAGAGCTGGACACAGCACTGCAGGGAGGGGGGGAGTGTCTCACAAGTGCAGAGGAGATCACAACCAACCAGCAGCTCCCCAGCGGTGATGCCGTAGGCAATGGACCCTTAAAAATTCAGCTTTGAAACATTAGCTGTAAAAAGCACTGAATTATGGTGACTTTGGTGGGAGTGAAGCAGGCTACTGGTTTGTCACGCTGTGGTCCCACCACCGCCCTCATGTTGTGACCAAGCAGGTGCACAGGACTGGAGCAAAGCTGCCCTGCCTGCCTGGTGTTAATGAGGCTTTTCCTGCTGCTGCTTCTCCCTAGGCTCTGGCCAACATCGACATTGGAAGTCTGATCTGTAACGTGGGAGCTGGTGGTGGTGGTGCTCCAGCTGCAGCCGCTCCTGCGGGCGGTGCTGCACCGGCGGGTGGTGCTGCCCCTGGTAAGTGGGATCCCAGGTCCTGTGTTGGCATCTTCAGCTGGAAGAAACACTTGGTTAAAAAGCTACTTCTCAGCTTGAGAGTCAGCTTGGCTCTTCCTCTTGCAGTTTTAATGTGATTTGTGCTTCACAATATGCGTGTGGGTGTTCTAGAGCAAACAGACCCTCACCTTTAGAAATCTGGAGTTGTGCTTTGAGTCAGCGTACAGGATTAGTGTTACCTCGGAGTTAAGGCTGATCTTCCTGTGTATCATCAGGATCTCTTTAAGTTTTTCAACTTTGATACAAATTAATTTAGAAGGCACAAAACCACTTTTCTAGTAGCAGAGAGTCTCTGGGCTGTCAGTTTGTTAGGATTGCTGGGTCTTACTACTTGATGTCATTTCACTGTATGGGAAATCTTTTGTGGCAAGTGACTCTTATGAGCTGATAAAAATGGAAAAAACCTGATTCCTTTCTCCTTTTCTAGCTGAGGAGAAGAAAGAAGAGGAAAAGAAGGAAGAGTCAGAGGAATCTGATGATGACATGGGCTTCGGTCTTTTTGACTAATTAGTTTTGTACCTGTCTGTAATAAAGAACAATTACTTGTACTCTTGTCTCTTAGTTGAAGCCTGTGAAGGGGAGTGGATGAAGGATGGCCAGGTTACCTGCAGGGACTGAAACCGCTGGCACTGCATGTTAATCTAGAGTTTTACAGTGTTCCTTGGTCCTTCACACTTAACCCAGGCCTAGCACAGGGACAGCTGCAGCTCCAAGCTGCGCTCAGAGTGCAGGGACAGAGGTGGAAACGCAGTTGCAGTGAACATGGGATGTGCAACAGCTCGGCAGCTGCTGCTTGTGCTCATGTTTAGCAAAATGCTTTGACTTGGGTTGGTTGAAGCTGCAATGTGTCTAATTAATGGTTGAGCAGCAGTGCAGCTTCTGTCATCCTGGGGAAGTTTCTAGTACCAAGTAATGTCACCTGTTGAGGGGCTGCTAAGGGCTGCAGCACAGCAGGGATTGGGCATTTCACAGCTGAGCTGAAAAGTGGGGAAAAGGCTGCAATTCTCAGGTAAAGGCCCTTGCTGGAAGCTAAACCTTGGATATTATTTATTCATGAGTAGGTAAAATTTAAAAGCAGATTGAGTCTTGCAGTGCTGGGCACCAAGCCCAGGCTGTATAAGGTGGGTATTTTTTTTGCTCTCCCAGGATAAGTATCTCTGAAAACTGCTTTGAAGGGTGGGTGTGGAAGATTGAAAGGAATAACTTAAAAAGTGTATTTCTAAAATAACTTCTGAACAGGACTCTTCCAGAGCAACTGAACAAGGAAGGGGCCCTCTTTCAAATGTATATTCTAAAGTATTAAATGAAAATTATGCATTAGTGCAATGTTGCAACTGCGTTAGGAGGGCTCCAGGGTTGTGTAGGAGGGTTGTTCCACATCTAGACCAAAAATGAACACACACTGCCCTGTCCCATCTTCCCACAAAACGAGCTCAGGCACCTGATGAAGAATTCAATCCATGCAACCCCCTGCTGCTGCTCCCAAAACAGTTCCTGCAAACCACTCAACTGCTGTGTTCCCCCACCCCTTAAAGAAACCTTCCCTAGGAAAATATTTTAAAAGTCTAAAGGAGGGACACCAGGTAGGTACTCACAGGTCACTCACACAGATGCTAACATCAACTTATTTCCTGTGCTCACAGCTGGAAGAAAAACCACTGCTGAAATCTTGGCTTTCTTCCTTAAACACTTAATGTTGCTCCTTAAGTCCTGTGTAAGTGAATTCTTAAAAGCTTGTGGATTCAGGTGGGGGAAAAATTCCAAGCAGAGAAAATTCCAGGTGGTTGGTTCTGCAGTGCACACGCCCAGAAAATAATACAATCAGAAAGTCACTGGTAACACC
This sequence comes from Strix aluco, assembly GCF_031877795.1. Lineage (NCBI taxonomy): Eukaryota > Metazoa > Chordata > Aves > Strigiformes > Strigidae > Strix > Strix aluco. The sequence goes on along the minus strand of NC_133931.1, from coordinate 4,503,986 downwards.
TTTTTAATAGGTCAAAGTAACTGTACAGTTCATTATATTCTTCCTGAGAATAATTTATATCCCTTAACAGCAAAAAGGGAGTGTGGTTTTTATTTTAACAGAACAGATGGCATAACTGGAAAACCAAGGAAAATCTAATTACACTGCTCTACTGTAACTCCTCCCAGGCAAGATAGACAAAAGGATGGGTTAGTTAACTACAGTGGGTTTAAAATATTCAACATGGCTTTAATCTGTCTTTATAAATTATATAAAAATGGGGGACATGAATGGTTACAGAACTCCTCTAAATGCAGCTCTGAATTGCTCTGGTACAAAGCAGCATTTTTGCTTCCAAGGAAAACAACATTGCTACAAAAGAACTGGCACGTTATTCTGGTGAAAAAGACGAGAGTTTTCAGTTGTGTTCTACAGCTAGTTCCAAACAAATGCTTCACACATTCACATAAAAGTAAAAGGCAGGAAGATGAAGAGGGCTTTAGTTTGTCTTGAAATGACCAAAGTCTTGAAAATATAGCTTTTTATTCTTTCTCTGTAAATTGTGATTAGCATATTGCGACATAAGTGTTCTAATAAAAAAATTCCAGTCTGGATAGTTCATATACTGTGGGCAAGAATTCTCAGCCCTGAGGTTTCCCCGAATTCTTCACTTCACAATATCTTTCTCCGACACGCTGCTCGATCAAGTTTTGGCTCCAAGACCGTAACCCCGTGGCAGCTCTAGGCTAAGTGTGTCCCACGCGATGGCGTAAAACTGAATTGCGCTTCCGTAGCCGCGATTTCCCGAGGATTTCTGTACAAACTTCATCGTGGGATAATGCCGCTTTCTGAATCCCAGACCAGCTTGGCTTTATGATAAAAACACGGTTAAACTTTTGTAATGAGAGAGAACCAGCAGCGGTCAGTCAGGTCTGCTGAAGCAAGAGGCGCTGGAAAGCCAGGACTACACTGGGTTAATCCTCACTGCTGGTGGAAGGTGAAGTAACACCCTTTCGCAAGCAGAATTCTTCAGCTGATGAACCTCTTCCCTCATCAGTACTTAGTGTGGTCTGGACTGACTGATCATTTTCAGTCTGGCTTGATCAATAACATCCAGCAAGTTTTTGGCATCCACAGCCAGAGCGTGAGCAGCCGTCAGCATCTGCTTTTTGTACTCCTGCTGCAGGCTGGTCATGACATACTGCTGGGCCAGTTTCATCTTGTTAATGAGGTCAGCCAAGTCCGAGTTCAGCAGCTTCTGTGCCATTTCGATCTGGAACAGGAATCATAGAATCATCAAGGTTGGAAAAGACCTTGTAGATCGTCCAGTCCAACCGTTAACTTCCCACTGACTGTTCTCAACTCCACCAGATTCCTCAGCGCTGGGTCAATCCAACTCTTAAACCTCTCCAGGGATGGGGACTCCCCCGCTGCCCTGGGCAGCCCATTCCAACGCCCAACGACCCCTTCTGCAAAGAAATCCTTCCTAAGAGCCAGTCTGACCCTGCCCTGGTGCAGCTTGAGGCCATTCCCTCTTGTCCTGGCGCTTGTTCCTTGGGTCAAGAGACTCATCCCCAGCTCTCTGCACCCTCCTTTCAGGGAGTTGTAGAGGGCCATGAGGTCTCCCCTCAGCCTCTTCTCCACACTAAACCCCCCCAGTTCCTTCAGCCGCTCCCCATCAGACCTGTGCTCCAGACCCTGCACCAGCTTTGTTGCCCTTCTCTGGACACGCTCGAGACATTCAATGGCCTTTTTGGAGTGAGGGGCCCAAAACTGAACACAGTCATCGAGGTGCGGCCTCACCAGTGCCGAGCACAGGGGTAAGATCCCTTCCCTGTCCCTGCTGGCCACGCTATTGCTGCAACAAGCCAGGATGCCATTGGCCTTCTTGGCCACCTGGGCACACTGCTGGCTCATGTTCAGCCGGCTGTCAATCAACCCCCCCAAGTCCCTCTCTGACTGGCAGCTCTCCAGCCCCTCAGGAAGGTTCAGTGCAGGCTGTTGAGCTGCACTAGCAGCAGCGATACCACACAGCGACCGCGCTCCCACCCCCCCTCAGCTGCCCCTGCCCGAGGGTTCCGATGGGAGCTGGGGCCGTTTCTGCCGGCACCCACATGGGGCAGATGGAATTCTGGCACTGGCTGCTCGACGCCGTGTCCCTGTTAAACGCTGTGTCTGCTGTTAAAACGGCACCACCAGCCCAATGGCTAATAGTGGATTTTAGCCCATGTCTTAGAGTTAACACCTTGTTACAGGTTTACAGGTTCCTACTATCATTGCTCTTTTTATTCCTATTATTAAAGTAGCTCTAAAGCATAAAAGTAGCTCTAAAAAATAAGATGGAGGTCAAGAAGGCAGACACAGGTTACTGAACAGAACCATATAGCTAAGTCAGGATGATTCTCTGAGCTGGCACTTAACCATTCTGCAGGTCTCTCATTATCAAACTGATTTTCTGGAGGAAAAACCTCAAACTGAGTCTCTGGAGGAAAGTGGTTTTACTCCTGCCTGACGAACTTCACTGGAAGATCTCAGTCCCTTCTCATCTAGAACTAGGTTACTACAGGCTGTCTTCTCATCAAAACCTTCCAGCTGCACCCAGCTACGCTCAGCCACCTGTTTAATGACTGATTGCGAGCAGCGGTTTAATGAAAGATTGTGCTTGCACTAAGAATTAACTCCCAGATGCATCAGAACGCTGGTTTCATGTAAGCACAGCCAACGGTTTTTATGTCAACTTCCTAGGGCTGCATGCTCTACGCTCCTCCATTATACCCAGTTTGAATATCTTCACTTAAGCCCATACAAGCCTGTCTCCACGCAGCAATTCTAATAACATTTATTTCATGTAGAATTATAACCCCAGACTGCTGACTGAACCAAAATGTCTGCATCTGTGAAGGAGAGCGAGCCAACACCTGTCCTGGCTGGGGCTAACCTCAAACGGAGTGACTAAGCAGCAGGGGAGCGCAGCTCCACGTACCTCTCTGTGGGTGCTTGCAGGAAGCACTGGGAGGGTCTCGTCTACTGTTGCCAATAAGGTTCTTAGCGCCAAACCAACCTCCTAAGAAAAAACAAGATTTAGGAAATAAACTTTAAAAACTTAGAATGAACGGAGAAGAGAATTGTAGGAGCGCAGGAAGCAACAGATACACTGAATTCCTCATCTGGATAAAAAGGGAGTTCTTGGCTGAGAGACTTTAAAATCCCACCTGCAATTCTGTGTTTTACCACCAAAACAAGATGCCAAAGGGTTAATAAAAAAAACGTGGAGAAGATTGTACACAACTCCCTGCCGGATAAGCACAGGCAAGCTGGGGAATTAAAGCACCGTTGCCCACAACACTGTTAACAGTATCCAAAGCTCCAGCCCTCTGACCGCAAGTTAACCTGCTCTGCAAACACAAAAACCTTTTCTACTTCCAACTCTTCAAAAAGTTTCTCCTGCACCACTCATTCGGGAGAGAAATAAAACGCTGATTTGAGGAACTGGCTCCGTACCTTTACCATGGGTACGTACTCCTCCGGTGGAGCCGGCTGTATTTTACTGGACATTTCTATGACCGCTTTCACCAGCCCGGTGACGTTCTCGTAGACTTTGTCGTTGGAGCGGTCCAGGTTGGCTGTAGGAGGAGGGCTGATTTCCTGCGGCTGAATCTGGAAGCAGAGAGGGGTTGTTTAACCTCCCGTCCCCAGCAGATGGGGCTCAGCAACTTCCCAACCTCCGCGGACCGCCGGGAAGGTCTCATATTCGCAACAGCCCCCGCCCGGTCCCGCTGGGTCCCCTGCCCAGGCCTGAGCACTCTCACTCCCGCACCTGAAGGTTTCCTTTAGTTCTTCTGACTGAACCTGATCTGTGAAATGACACCGGGGAATTTTTACCGGGATTTCCCTGAAGAGCTTCCCGTATAACTCCCACAATAAGAGAGAAAAATAATTTGAGGAACGAGGAGTACAGGATACTTGACACATCTAAGTGGTTCACTACTGATGGACAAGTTCCACTGCTAAGGCAACAGGTAGCAGGTCCCTCGTTCCAGAAAGTTGTTTTGTGCTCCAAAACAATGTCAGGGTACACAGTTAACATACTGATAGAGTAATACGAGAATATTGCAGTACATATTACTGTTTTGTTAGTGAAAATTCACAGCAGATCAACAAAAATGGTGTCACCAGCACAAGTGAGAAGCACCAAATGTTTTCATACTGTTTGTTTCCAATAGATCAGAAAAAAACCCCGATAGGTTAAAAATCCTGTAGTCCTTACTCAAGCAAAACTTTCATTGAGTCAGATCTGTTTAGAGTTAAATCCATGACAGACTGAAATAATCCTGGACCAGAAAAGAAACAAACTGAAAACTTCCTCTGTGAGGTCCTCAGTGTCTCTGCTCCTGAACTGCAAAACTACAAGCACCCCGGTTCCCTGCAGCTCTTCACTGCCTTGGGATGCCCAAGCGACCACTCAGTGGGAGCAGAAGGTTAAAAAATTGCTTATTTCCTCCTGGTCACACAGCAGCCATCTGCCCTGTCGATCTGAGATGGCTCATGGCATTTCAGCCCACCACGCTGGGTTACTACAGGTTCTCACAACTGGTCCTAGCTACAGAGATGTTTCACTGGAAGCACCTGAGATACTACCCTGATGAAACTATAAAATACTTGGATGAAACTTTGTCTAAGGAAGGCGTGCAGGATTTAGCACATGGTGATTCCATTTTGTTGCATTTCACTAAATGGGTACTGGCAGCTATTAGAGAGATTCAATCTAGTGCAAAGATCAGAAAATATCTCAGGAAAAAGATCATTGTAATTGCCTCAATCACCAGTGAAAGGCTGTGATTCTAATTGGTTTCAGCAATCGAGAAGTTAAACAGTCATCTGGCAAAGTCACATGCAAAGACATTTTGGAATAGGGCACGTACACACACGCTCACGCACTGCTTACCCTCCATGGCTATGGTTGAGCAGAATGTGGGGGAAGGTTAAAGAAATTTACCAAAAGAAGGGAAAAAAGAAAAACAATATTAATAAAACTCAGCAGGAAAAAAAAAAAAAAACAAACCAAACCCAAAACATGTGTAGCAATAAGAGACCAGTTAAAAAGCCTGCAACGAAAACACATCCTCAACAGTATGGGCAGTCATTCGTGTTAGCTCGTGGTCTGTTTGTTACAGAGGCGCCATGTGCTGACGACCTGCTGTGCACCCACGTGGGAGGTGGAAGTATTTGCCATGCACCCATGCGTGCTCCTCACCGAACACATGGCGAAGAGATCATGCAAAGCTTGACAGGAGCAAGCCAGTCTGGCGAGCAGCAAAGTGGTAAATGGAGTAGAGGGCCCCTGCATCGGTGGGAAACAACACGACCTGTGCAACCCTGGCCCCTTCACACAATCAAGAGATTTAAGAAAATGTTGTATTCATCTTTCTGAAGCTTTTTTTTTCTGTAGAAAAGTCATGATAGGAAATACATGGTCATTAACTGGGCAGCTCCTGTTCGTGATGACTAACCACAGTCGTGGTTAAGAACTACCAAGGACTCATACTCGATGGATTATTCCCAACCCACTGAATTCCTACAGCCAGGCCCTAACATTTCAACAGTACCAACATCTGCGTTTCTTAACACTCCATTTTTTTTGTTTAGACCCAACATCAACACTATTGCTCTGCAGACTATGAAGTCACATGTTTCTCTGTGTGGACTGGCTGACTTTACTCCAGCAAATAACAGAAAAACATGGATTTCCTGGTGCATGCCCTAAAGGCTCCTGAGCGCACGCAGTTCAAATCCTTTTAATTTTTAATTCTGCAGAAAAGGGAGGCTGAAATGGAAATCTGAAATGGGTGTACAGAAAAGGGGGTCTGAAATGAACCCTAAAAGCCTCTTCAGTTTAGGACTGCAGACATTAACAAAGCTATATATACTATCAAGAAATAATAGGCTGTTTTCTTGAAGGGGCATAAACCAATCCGATTTCAAGAAACTCTTGACAGAAAAAACAGAGTCAGCCCTTCTTTTCTACTGAAGAAGCTATTTAGTACACGAATCTTGTTCACTTGTTATTACTGATGACTGCTCAGGTTGGTTTGTTGTCAAAAGGATGTATTTCAGAAAACATTTTTCATGTTCCAGTATCAGCATTTAGACAGGAAATTTTAGAGAAGCCAAGTTTAGTAACACATCTGTTACTGCTTTCTGACATTTTCTGAGGCTTGGCAGCTTGAGAAGCACTGGCATCAGTTTATAATAAATAATGCTGCTCAAATTTGCCACTGCTTCTATTTATGCTGATTCTTAAATATTCCAGTAATCCCAGAACAAGAGAGCAAGAGTGAGACAGGCTGAGATTGATCTGTGCTCAACATACTGCTTTGATGGCAAGTTTTGAATTCCACGGTCAGATGAACTGGATTTTTTCTGTATTTTCTTAAACCACCTAAAATAAGTGTCGCTTATCACAACAGCTGTGTCTACCACAACATGCTTTCTTGTTCTTTACTACAGGCTTGGCAGGGCTTAGATTAGCCAGAGGTTCTCCTTCCGTGAGGAGCTGTATTAGCACTAGTTGTACTACGCAGGGATTGCCCCAGTGTATCTGCAGAAGCCTGTGCTCTAACGCAGACCCTGTCTTTCTCCCCTCAGGAAATAGCTGGAGCACAAATCCATCACCTCCCTGGGAGGTACTAATGGCATCAAACGACAGCATGGGACCAGCAGCCTTTGTGGAGGTGTACCTGTCTAGCTGCAAAGGTTGTGAAATAATAAAACAGCGATGTGTATAGATCAGCTGCATTTCTGTTCGAGTATTACTGACAGAATTCCCAAGCACTATTGTATATAGCTGCTGGAAACTGCTAGCATCAGAAATAGCTCCAATGGTTCCTCTCAGGAGGCCCCAAGGTCACTCAGGTTTGTGTTTCCTGAAGATTAGAAAGGTACTGGAGTCCTAAAGGCAGGGAACAACACCTAGAGGCACAATTTTAGATGTGACTGACATATTAAGGAGCAGTTCCATGGACACCAACTGCACCAGGGGACAGGACGCTGTGTTTCACAGCACCCTGCAGCATCTCTCTGTTAGAAAACTGTAAAGTTTCATTTTTGGCTTTATTGCCTATTTACTGGAGATGAAACAACGCATTAGAAGTATCTCAGTCACAGGTCAGGCTCCTTCCTCGTTCCCCAGAGCTAGTAGGGTTTTTGGAGCCTTGGTGCTGCAGCAAGAGCTTTTTGGAGCACCACAGTTCAGACATGTCTCAGTTCTCTGTGGCTGAGGACAGGACCTTGGTACTACCCGAGCACCTGTGAACCCTGGGTGTGTTCTTTCCTGCTTAACAAAGCTGCTGAGCAGCGAGGCTGAGTCCATACGGGAGATCTCACATGCTCTTGAAACTAGAAAGAAGTAAGGTTCTAGGTGACGAACATGCTGAATCACAGTAATGGAGGACATGATCCTACCAGTTAACTCCCCACTTCCCTGGAGACCTGCCAGTGCGTGTCTGCCCCATGACAACATTTACTTGGGAAGTTTAGTTGCTTTTGCTTTCCACGGTCTCTACTTCAGGAACAGCAAACTATCTCAGAGTGGTAACGTTTAATTTTCTGAAGCGTATTTCATGTGACACTGAGCAATGTACCTTCACGCCTTCGTTGTAGCTGTCCACAGGGCTGTTCAGGCTTGCAAGGCTGCCCAAATGGCTGGGGGCTCCAGGGCGGGGAGGCTTCTTTGGCGGAGCTGCGTGATCTGGTTAACACAACAATTTGCATTTTAGAGGACCAACATATCAGGTGTATCCGCATAATTTTGGTCTGTCAACACTACAAAGACTACCTGTGCTTTACCGTACTAGCAAAGGAGATGTACATCTTTATGTGTCTTAAGAGTAAATCCATTCTTTTAGGAGCTACACTTCAATCTCTATTTCTACTGAAGAAATGCAGACAGAAAAGGTTGTGGAATTCATCAGGTTCTCCTGTGATTATGAGAACATGGCTGTTTTAGCAAGATACTTCAAAAATCCCTTCGTGGGGCAACTGCTACTCATCTCAGTACACCTACCCCAGATCTCAGAGGTACTCACCCTGTAGAACCACAGCTGAGTGCCACACACACTGCTTATGTCTGGGAAAATTGGACTTCTTCATGGCAGAAATCCTGGGTGTGATTCACTTTGAGACTGAGAAACTTAAATTTCGGTGTCTACTTTTGTTTTACATGTCTGAACTCCACACACGGTTAAGTCCTACACAGTGACTCAGCTTCCTCTAGACACTTCCCGCCTGTTGATGAAACACTTTCTTGGCTTTGCTGACTACATCTCTGGGGACTGCACGGGTAATTTAAACACATAGTGCACTGAAACATCTATGTGTAGTTATCTGGAACTGAATCCATCCCTTGTATGAAAATACAGGCATAAACCTTTGTTCGCTACTGCTGCCAGATGACTTGTAATGAAGGATTCAAGATGACAGTATGTGAATTTACTTCTTACCTGGTTTACCCACGGGTTGATATATGTGCTGGTTACCAGCCTATAAAATAAAATGTACATTTAGACTAGTTATTACAGTGCTCACAACTTTAATCAGTACAATTTCAAATAGTGAGAGCAGCCAGTTCTAAGCACATTTCCCAACAGTTAAAATCACATCCCTATTCACCATCATTAGCTGAGCTCCTAAGTAGAGGTATGTTATTTATAGAGTAAGAAGAGAATTTTCATTAATTTTGCATCACTTGCAACAAGCCCTGGCCTCTACGTTACAGTTTATCCTTCATTATTAATCGAATGTGGTGGTATGTTCACAATCGGTTTTAGTCTGTATTCAGAGATCAAACTGTAGAAGTCACGGTGATGAAGAAGAAATGGCAGTGCAACAATCAGAAGACTAAGGTATTTCTGCACTGCGGAATGGTGTCCATAATGGTAACAGATTTCTAAGCTGGTTTACTTTTTGGTTTTGTCGCAAAGCTCTTAGTCAAGGTCAATTTGCTTATTCATCTGGAAGTATTTAATAATAGATTGAAGTGACTTTAATTATATTTATACAACCTTCACGCCAACCTCAGCCGCCGAGGCGAGCAGCTCCGGGTTTCCTGAGCCGGGGGAACCTGAGGGGAGCGGAGAGACCCGCCAGGAACCGGCAGCTCCCGCCTCAGCGGCTGAGGGGACCTGGGCAGGGCCGGCAGCAATGGCGGCCGAGCCCCCGCACGGGTAAAAGAGACCGCTAGGGGGCGCGAAAGACCAGGCTGGGCAACCAGGGAGCAATGGCGCCCGCCCGGCAGAAGGCCCCGTCCGCTCTAAACTCCGCACCCGTCGCGCCTGAGGCAGTTTCGCAGCCAGAGCTCCGGTGGAACACGCTGCCACCCGGGTGCCAGGCTGCAGGGTGGGCCCTGCTCTTCTGCCAGCGCCGGCCGGCAGCAGTGAGCACAGCTGTGGGAGCTGCGCCCAGGGAGAGGAGCTCCTCTGCTTAGGGACAGAGCTCCGGGAGGGGGGCAGCAGGTTGAGGAGTATCAGGGAGAGCGAGAGGGAGACAGACTGCGGGAACTGCACCTGCCTTCCCTGCGACAGGCCTGTCAGGCAGACAGCACGCATGATACCGAGGGTTCCCTGTCCTCTCCCCACCCGGCAGAATGCGGTGACTTAAGGGATAAGGGACAATGGTGACAAGTTCCTGCCTGGCGCGCAGCAGGCACGTCTCCTCCGTGACTCCCCCACCGCCCTTGGATAACAGGTACAAGGCTCCGCAAGTGGAACAAAACAATGATGAGGACAATGGTTCATCCAAGTCAGACGAGTCGCCTATGCTCTGCATCAAAACCGCTTCCATAAAGAAAAAAAGACGGATCATTGTCACAGGAGACTCTTCTGTGGGGAACAGAAGGCCCAACATGCCGACTGGACTCACTTCTTAAGGAAGTCTGCTGCCTCCCTGGGGTCCGGATTAAAGATTTGAAGAGAAAACTTCCTACCCTGGTACAGCCCTTGGATTATTATCCATTAGTGATTTTTCATGTAGGAAGCGATGAAGTTGCAATAAGAAGTTCCAGGGCAATCAAAAGAGACTTCAGGGCCTTAGGACAACTGGGAAGGGATCAGGAGCAGAAATAGTATTCTCTATCCTTCCAGTTGCAGGGAATGATGAGGGAAGAAACAGGAAGACACAGCTGACCAATACCTGTCTCCATGACTGGTGTCACCAGCAGAATTTTGGGTTTTTTAATCATGGGTCTGTCTACACAACACCAGGCCTGCTGGCGACTGACAGGGTACACCTGTCTCAAAGGGGGAAAAGGATCTTTGCACAGGAGTTAGCAAGGCTGATCGAAAGAGCTTTAAACTAGATTTGAAGGGGGAAAGGGATAAAACCAGGCTCACTAGAGACAAGCCTAGGGGCAGCAGACTAATGTCTGAGGGACAGCATGCTAGCGATGTCCTTCAGTCTGCTCCACGATGTGCTGAGTACACTGGAGCACATTTGAAATGTCTTGATATGAACACACACAGCATGAGGAATAAAGAAGAGGAGCTAGAAGCTTTGGCTTGGTCCCAGAGCTACAACATCACTGGCACAAGTGGAACCTGGTGGGATGAGTCCTGGGACTGGTGTGCCATGATGGATGGTTATAGGCTCTTCACGAGGGATAGGCAGGGCAGGCGAGGTGGGGTGTGCCGCTGTATGTAAGGGAGGGGTTGGATTGTATGGTGATTACAGTTAGCGATGACACAGTCGAGAGCCTCTGGGTAAGGATGAAGGAGAAAGCAAATAAAGCAGATGTTGCTGTGGGAGTCTACTCAGCCAGGTGTGAGACTCCCCAGCCAGGCAGCACGATGGCACCAATGAATTATTCTACAAGGAATTAAGGGATGTCTCTATATCAGCTGCCCTGGTCCTTATGGGTGATTTTAACTTCCCAGACATCAACTGGGAATATCACACAGTGGTCACAAACACGTCCAGGAAACTTCTGAAACATGCTGAAGATAACTTCTTGGTGTGCATACTGAGGGAGCTGACTAGAAAAGGTGCCCGCCTGGATTTGTTGTTTGTAAACAAAGAGGGACTTGTGGGTGAAGTGGTGAGTGATGGCTGTCTTGGTCACAGTGACCGCAAAGTAGTTGAGTTTCAAAGCACTGGAGAGAGGAGCAAGACTGTGACCCTGGACAGGGGGAGAGCAGACTCTGGGCTGCTGAAGGAGCGGGTTAGGAAGGTCCCCTGGGAATCTGCTTTTGAAGGTATTGGGGTCCATAAATGTTGGTCACTTCTTAAGAGCCATCTCTTAGAGCACGGGAGCAGACAGTTCCAAAGTGTTGCAAGTCAAGCAAGTGGGGCAGAAAGCCAGCTTGGCTGAGCAGGGATCTTCTTCTAGAACTTAGGTGGAAAAGTGTATTGATATTGGAAGCAAGGACAGGCAACATGGGAGGACTACAGACGCTGTTTGCCACTTGTAGGGAGAGAATTTGTGCGGCTAAAGCTTGATTGGCATTCAAGCTGGCCAGCAAAACAAAAAGGGCTTTTTAAAATACATTAACATCAAAAGGAGAATCGGAGATAACATTGGTTCATTGCTTGATGAGGTTGGACACCTCACAAATAGGGACACAGACAAAGTGGAGAGGTTTAACGCCTTCTTCGCCTCTGTCTTCAGCACTGATGAGGGGCCCTGGGACCCCCCAGAGCCCTGTGCTGGAGGACTGGGGGGATGATCAACTCCCAGCTGGCTCTGAACTTGTTTGAGACTTGCTGCTCCAGCTGGATGAAGGCAAGTCTATAGGGCCTGATAGATTCATCCCAGGGTACTGAAAGACCTGGCCGATGTTATCGTGGGGCCCCTCTCTATTATTTTTCAATGGTCTTTAGGAGTCTGGAGAGGTCACAGATGACTGGAAGCTGGCAAATGTTGTCCCTGTTTTCAAGAAGAGTAAGAAGGAAGACCTGGTAATTACAGGCCTGTCAGTCTCACTTTAGTGCCTGGTAAAATTATGGAGAAGGTTATTCTGGGAATTATTGAGAAACACCTGAGAAACAACAGTCATCTGATGACAGCCAGCACGGACTCACAAGGGGAAAGCCCTGCTTAACCAACTTAGTTTCCTTTTATGACAAGGTCACCAATCCAGTTGACCAAGGGGAGCAGGGAGTTGGACTCAACGATTCTTATGGGTCCTTTCCAACTTGAGATATTCTGTGATTCTATGAAAGATGAAAATCTGTTTGGTCACAGCCAAATTAATACTTTACAACAACTTGCAGTTGTCATGTCATAAAAAACCTTACAATCCCAACAGTCACATTTCATGCAAGCATATCTGTATAAAGGAGTTTCCACTGCCAAGTAAAACCACTGAAGGCAGTTAGAATTTAACAGGTCTAGTACTGAAGCATCTCAAAAAGGCATTTATAAAATAGAGACTATTTTCTGCGAAGTCAGAATACTTATTTTCATCAGACTTAAGGAAGCTGCTTTTTCAACACTTTGAAGATGACATTCAGACTGCTTATGATTCACTTTTAGTGGGATGAAAACACAGTATTTGCTTCAATTCACCTTCAGCTCTGGATAATGCTATCATAAATCACCATCTAAGAACGTTAATTCATTAACTTTCTTTTCTGACCCTTTAAAGCAACTGGTTTTGAACATCTCACATTCTCTATTTTCAGAAACACACCCAGGTAACAGGGACAATAGCAGTACACTTTCTATTCCCTAGGTTCTAACTCCACTGCCACCTCATTTCAGTGCTACAACTGTGGATACCAAGTACCTTGTCCAACAGCACCCAGAAAGTTTGCAGGAGATCCTCTGAACTGAACTGAGAAGCTCATGCCTTCACAACTGACTCATCTTTCCATTAACAAACTGGAGGATACTCACGACTGTAGTTCAGCATTTATTCAAAGCTTCAGCCTAGCTTTTTTAGAAATTCATGTTATGGTTTTTAAATTACAGGCAGATCTGACAATGGCTCCTACAGCCAAGGTTGCCTGAGGCCTGCTTTCAGCTGCTCAAAACTTTGCCAAATTTTAACTGCACGAACTGAAAATTCCCACACTAACTACTTCAAGCTAATTTCTATCAGTTTACGATGGAAAACTGGCAAGAAGCACAACTTTCAGAAAGTAAGGGGGAATAAAAATGTATTGCATAGGGAGAAATATTAAGTTCTTTTAAGTTTCATAGATGATATTCCATCAACTTAATGATTTAGAGCAGAAATGTGATGGCTAGAAATAAATGAGCATGTTCGTCCTGCCTACTCCAAGTCTGCACCACAGACTTGGGAACAAAAAAATCAAACTTCACTTTCGGGAGCCATGAGTAGAAATCAAAGATTTCAAGCCCTGAAACTATTCTGCTGCCACCACATGGCTCCAAAACCCACTGGCTGATCATCTCACACACTACCCTACGGCCATCCTCTACAGCTAGAAAAAACATCTGCTTTCTGCCAGCACCATCAGTCATGTCATTAACTTTGATTTGTGTTGTTAAACCTAAATATTTCAAATCTAATAACCCTGGGAGAGAGAAGGGGGGAAGAGAGGAAGGAAACTAAAATTCCACTAAAACAATTCTTGTGTTTTTACTTCCAGAAAATTGCATATTAAAAATACATGTAAAAAAAATCTGCACAAAGTTATACAGCCACATGCTCATCAGTTAGGAACTGCTAAATGTGTGTGATAACTGTTCATTTGTACCATCCTATCCAAGAACAGGATCACGTATTACTTTTCCTCCCTCCCAGTGTCCCCGAACTGCTGCTGCCCTGAGCAGGAATCAGAGCTGCTGTGCTTTCTGCTCGACACCCTTCCAAGTGCCACAATGACTAATCAAAAAAGTTATTTTGTGAGGAAGATGTAAATGACTTCAGTGACCTGGATTCTGTCCTCACGATTGTCACAGAAATCTCTGTGTAACGCTGGGCAATTATTTAATCCTAGTTTCTCCTACAAAAGACCACTGCCTATTTCTCACCTTCTTGATGAGAAATTGAGACTGACTCACAGAAGCAACAGACATTTCCCACTGCAAATGAAGTCAGTCAAGAGTTAAGTTCTGAAGGTATTAAGAACTATAAAAATGCAAAATCAAATTCTGGAACTAGAAATGTAGTTATTAAGAATTAGAGTCTCTTTTAAAACTCATTTAGTCAATGACCACTGTGTGTTTTCTTCACACTCTTTCAAATGGGGTGTGAAATTGTGGTACCTTGTCTGGCAGGACAGAACTACCCCTACAAGCAATTTGGGATCTGGGTGCTGTATTTTTTATTCTAACCCCAGGCAGTCATGCTGAAATCAAGCAGCAGTCAGAGAAACTAGCTGGCTGCAAGAAGCTGTAGTTTAAACCCACTGTCACCGATAGCCACCTGAATTAAACCTCTGGCATGACTTAAAAATCTCCCAGTTAGCTCAAAGCATCTTCAGGAGCAGCACAAAATGCAGTGATACTTTACTGGCTCCTACATAGAGAGGCAACAATAGCAAAGACATAACAGTAACTAACTAATAGTCTTCTCCAATTCCATGGAAAAAAATTTAGCAGCTTCCAGACATGGATGCCTCTAGAGACCATGCTGCAGTGTCATTAATATACTCACTCATGATTGTATTTTGGCTGCAATTGCAGGAAGAGTCCCTAAATTCTTAGGTAGTGAAGAAATACTGAAGCAAACTAGAAGTTTACAATTGCATCCCAAATGAACTAGGAAAGTGATTTTAGAATATTAACTTTAAACACTTTAAAGGTGATCTCTGGGGACAAATAGTAGATGAAGCATCAGGTTTCAATCATTAACAGTCTCTCACCTAACCCCCCCTTTGACAAGTACGATTCAGAGATTTCAATGGCAATTAAACAATTGGAGAGACGTTTTTAGCTAAACAGACAGCAGTTAAGCCAGTAAGAAAGAGTAGCACAACTGCAGCTGTTGTCTGGCAACAAATGAATGGCTGTGGGGTTTATTCCATTTGTTTCATAGCAATCATTTACCCCAAACAGATTTCTGGGTAATACAGCAGTAACGTTTACATTCCTTGTAAGAAAACCCTTCAGATATTTAAAACAACCAAAAAAGTTATTTTAATCCTGCTTCCTGTTGACAGAACTTTCAGAAAACTATCCACGTTTTTAAATAAAAGGCCCAGCACGTGAACATTTAAAAATTATTGCAACATATCTGTGGAACATTTTAGTCTTTGTTTCAACAGCAGCATCGAGGGGAAAAAAAACTACAACAAACCCCAAATCCCCTAAACTGGTGCATGAACAAGTTTGCCACGGCTGCTGTTCCCACAGAATCTGAGCCTCTTGGAAAGTTGTAGAACCACGTAATAATACTGGAAACATTTAGCAAAAACTTTAAATCACCTCCCATATTCAAGACAGCATACAGCATGTTCTACCAGGAAACAGGAGAAAGTCGGGAGATTAAAAGATCCCACACATACTTACTGGGCCCTGGAGACCTCCATCCTCTCGGTCGATGCTGCTTCGGGAGAGCCGCACATCGGGTTTCTAAAACAAAAATTAAAAATTTCATTCTGTACTCTGCTTACCGATTCATGCGACCTAAGCTTAAAATCATTTTTAAAGACAGGAAAATACTGTTAAAAAATGTACACTGACAAATACAGATGTCATTTCATTCCAGTCTATACACCCCCGCTGCTGCAACTACGCGCTTCTGCAACTGGAGCTACTGAAACTCCTGGCAGCCTGCTCGACTGCTTCTCAACCACCCATTCTCAGCACATGTGTAAAAATGCTTATTATAAATATTGATAGTACCATTTCCCTAACACAACATTGGAAAACCTGCATTTTAATTTTTTCAAAGGCAGCAAAATTGGTTTTTTTTTTTTTTAAAAAATAACTGTTTCCCAACAGCAAAATTTAAACCATGGGATGAGAAACGCTGCGCATTAATTCCCACTTCCTGCCTGAGGACAGCTTATATGTACTTGGCTCCCTCTCCAAGTCTGCAAATGGGGCCAATTACTGGAGCTCTTTAAACAGTGCATTTGGATACAGAAAGCTAATAAAGACATCCAGATGCACTATTCTCCTGATACAAGCAACAAATGAATTTCTATTTCATGTACTTGAAGCGAGGTATTAGGAACCTGGAGCTCGGTTGCTCTGAAAAGTAAAAAGACCACACCAATTTTTTTCCACACAGAAACCAGTCATTTTTCTCATCTCTCCAGCAAATCCAGGTATGTTATACTTATTCTTCGAGGACAATGTTAATTACACAGAGAGACAAAGGAAGAGTGGATGGGAAACAAAGGTTAACACTGATGTGAAGACACAAGTTCAGCAAAATGAGAGTGGTTTTTAAGTGCACTAATTCTGGTACATAAAACCAAAGAGGATTTTTATCTGACTGTTCAATTCACTCTTCTACGAGATGAGATGAGATGAGGAGTTAATGAAAATGGATAAAATGCTTATCTACATCAGTGTAAATACGACTTCCTTCATATATCTGTATGTATATATACATAAAATGGGACACACATAGCACGAGAAGGAAAATTTTTTATTTAGAGAAACATAGGCATGTGAATACTGACTGTAACTAAACCAACCCCACGTTCTTTCAGGGTCAGTTTCGGGGGATAAATATATCCATTTCTTGTTTAAAGCTACTCCAGATCCCTTCCTTCTTTCTAAAAAGCACTAAAGAATAATTCCAACTCGCATATCCTGCTAATGACCCTAAAAATCCAGCAGAGCAGATGGAACTTGCAAAGATACACTAATATTGATCTTTTGTCATTAAAAATACTCCAATTGTGCTGGTGGTGTGTCAGAAGGGCTTATACTTTGGATTATCATTCAGTCTTTGCAGACTGAGGCACAGCCAGAAACAGTCGTTGCCTGAAAGAACGTGCAGATTAAAAATAGACAAATCATACTAGACAGGGAAATATTTAACCCCATCTTAAACATGAAGAACTGAAGCGATTTCCCCATGCTTCTCTAGGAATTTGTGACAAATTTTATGATGAAACCTACCACTGTCAAATCTCCAGTTTATTTCCTTTATTATGATGAAGGATTTTTTCCTGATTAAAGTCTCACTTGATACAGGTATGTTAGATACTTCATTAGATACTAAAGTTGTGATTCTCGTTATATTTTTAAGCTAAAGCAAGTAGCTATCCTTGTTTAACAAAGCATACAACTAACTACATTTCTGTTACACTGATGCTCACAATTTACTTTCGTTTCATGTTCTTTTCTAGCCAAGGAAGTGCCCAAAGTATTTGGAGACAGTCAAAGACTGTTTTATCACAGGGGTCTTTAATACTCTTTGCATCTTTAACAATTTATGACTCCAGAAATGCACCGTAAACTAGACTCCAAAGACAATGAAATATTGAGCATTTTAAAAGATTCAGAAGCACAAAAATACACACTAGTCCAACTAACAGATTTTTTTCTAATATTTCAAGAAAAAAGTTAAATTAACAGATTAACAGACATCTCCTCCCCTCCTTGTCTAACAAGGTCCTCCCTTTCATCATCTAAACTCTTTAAATGCCCAATTCTACAACCTCACATCACAGCAACAATTCAATTACCCAAGTCGCCACCCGCAGCAAACGTGCAGCGTATCAGTGGACTTCAGGACATCACGCACATGAACAGTATAAAACCACCTAGCTGCAGTCTAAATTAACATTATTAACTT
Source organism: Strix aluco (assembly GCF_031877795.1). Classification (NCBI taxonomy): domain Eukaryota; kingdom Metazoa; phylum Chordata; class Aves; order Strigiformes; family Strigidae; genus Strix; species Strix aluco. The sequence goes on along the minus strand of NC_133931.1, from coordinate 4,486,290 downwards.
GACAAACACTGGCTTCACACAGTGCCAACAAAAATACCAGAGTCCTGCTGACCACCCCGATGCAAGCGAAGCCATGGAAGGCAGTGGCACCTCCAAGAACTTGATCTGAAAATGAAGATACCAAATGCCAACAGGTAATAGCAAACCAGAGGGTCCACGAGCAGTCTGTACAGCTGCACAACCCACCTGCACCTTGGTGATCTGCATATTTACATCTTAGGAATAAGGACTGAAAATCCTTAGTAGCACATAAATGCAAGCCCTTTTAACTTCTCCAAACATTTTCCTTCTTCTGCCCCATCAAAACTCTGATAGTTAGGAACACGAGGAACAACAGAGAAATATTCAACACACTTTTGTGTCCAACGACTAAGAAGAGGCCCAATTATATTTCTAGTGACTTGAGTGTGTTCCAATAAATTCTAACAACTCTCATTTTAGTAAATAATATTCTGATTTATTTATTTGTGAAGCTATGGAAATTTCAGAAGACAAACTATTTTACAGTAAAGGTAGTACCTAAGATCAAACTCCCATTGTATTTTGAAATATTCAGCAGCAATACTTATGCTTCTACAATGGTAAGAGCTTTCATTTTAGCTCCTCATGCTGAATTACATAGCAATGCGTTACTGAATTTTTAATACTTGAGATCCTTCAGATGTGTTTAATGCAACATTCTCTAGGTCAAAAATAAGCCTCACACCAAAACTGACCTCTTCTGTACTTTACACACCATTTTACAGCCCCAAAGCACACTCTTCTGTCTTTCCAGTCCCTGCTATGGCCCTGTACCTCCACAGCAGCCCTCTCGAAAATGGCAGAGACTCCTCCAAACAATTCTCCCATCCTAGTACTGGGTGTACCAGCAGATAACAGAGCCTCTTGGCTGGGCAGGGAACAATACTGTCTGAGAGGCAGCTAAAGGGGCTGGAAACTGAGTGGTGGGTGCTGAGGCACCCGGCATGTGTGCATTTATGAAGAACATTTCTGGCACTCGTTGGAGCACAATTGTATTGAGGGTGTATATACAACGGGAAGATGAGCTGGAGGGGGGAGAACCCTCAAGACATCCACTTGGTTGTGAAGCCCCCAGGCTGAACGTAGCTAGTAAGACTGCATATCTCCAAAGGCCTTGCTTAACACTCCTGAGCAGCGTAAGACTGTTTCAGAAAACGAAGCCTTTGGGAAACTGGAGATTTAGGAGTCAGCTTTACCTGAAAAAGTTGCCACTTGTGAGTAAGTTTTTCAAGCCCTGAAGCTAAACAGTGAGTGACTTGATGACAGATCATCTTCAAATGTGTTTCATACCCATAGTATGACGGGACTTCTCAAGCACACAAACTGTAGTGCTCTGAAATTTTTTTTGTAAAAGCACTAACTGTACTAAACTAAAATGCACGTTTAAGAAAAGTCTTTGCCACTTACCGTTATCTTCATTACAGATATGTATTTCAGGGAAGAACTGTATTTTAACAAATATTTATCTTGCAGAAAATCAAGACCCTTGAGAAGCAAATGGATTTTTTTCTAATAAATAGTCTGCTTATCTAAAATCTTTGGAAATGTCATAAGGACTTTTCAGACAGGATGCATATGTTGACAAACTGGAACATAATCTACTTTATTTCCAGTATTTCTGGTCACTCACTAATAAAAGAACATGTAAGTCTTGGCATTCGCAAGACATGCCAAATTGTAATGTCTTGGTGGGATTTTCTCAGGCTAAAAATTAAAATCTTATTTTAGCAACAGTTCACATCAATTATATTTGAATTGCAGTTCTCAGTGTCAAAATAGGACAAAACCACAACGATGTGGGAATTTCAGAAAAAACCAAAACCAAACACGATAAGAAAACTATGTGAGTTATTTCTTCTTAGCCTATCACAGGAAAGGGCTACAAATTTTAACACTGCTCTGTCTGCTGAAGAATTACTAAAAGGCATGCACATCTATATCTTTATTTTATATGATTAAAACCAATGCCACATACCATCAATACAGCCACAGAAGAAAGGTTCAAACTGGAAACTAAATGTAAATGAGGAAGCAGGTAATTAAACAGGTCCAAAAGAAAAGCTTTCTGCAAAACGTTCAGAGATAATGACAGTGTCAAAAGTTACACCATAAAAATGACTAACTTCACTACACTGCTGAGCTTCAAAGGTCACTCTGAAAAGACACAGAATGACACAGTTGCTTTCCTACAATTTCTGCAAAGCAAACTAACTAGCTACCAGTTCAGCAAGCTCTCTCATGGCATCATCACCACCACTGGTTTCCTATCTGTGGTTACAGGTGATTCTCCTTTTGGGTCAAACTCCATATTAAAATACTGAAGGTACACTCTCTCCTAGAAGCAATTAAAAAAAAATAATATTAGGATAGTTATTGGCAGTTCCAAACTTCTGTCAAAACCCACAAATAAAAGCATCCTCAGGGGGCCTTTAAAAATGATTTTAACTCAATGAATTAACTGATTTGCTTTCAAATTAATTCTACACACGAGAAGTCAGGGCTGGAAGATTAAACATACACATATTGTGGTCCTATTGGAGTGATCTGATCCTCATGGGCTGATTTTCTGTGTGAATAAATACTGTAAAGGAAAGCCAGCATGTTGGACATAAGTGCAAGCATGGCAGCATGTGTGCCAGGCTGCAGGGTAATGGGACAAATCTTTTAGTTACAGTGAGCTGCAAGTGCCAGCAGCAGAAGGGCCAATCACAATTGTGGGGCACTATTTTTGGGGGTGGAGGTTGTTCGTTCAGATTCTATGCACTATGCACGAGTAAAATCTTGATTAATCTTTGTCAATTGTGGTTCCTGAAATTCCCGTATGACCAAAAAACAACTCTGGAGAAAGTGTAGAATGAGAACTTCATTAATTTCTTGTGATTCTGCTTGTCTGCTGAGGTCTAAACATCACAGAATATATAAATGGTGAGTGAAAAACTCAGTCCTCAGGACTGCAGCACCTAAAAAAACCTAACCAAGCTTCCTTACATAGGCAGCAAAACAGACATCCACTTGTTTGACGTAGCATGTTTGTACTGCAGCCATCTCACCCCCTCCACCTGCATATGCCCTGGACAGAGAATTGTCTTCTGTACTTACCTGCATCAAGCTTAAAGTGCAGAAATTCTTTGTTTTCACTTCAGCTTTCTCAAAAATAATTCAGAGATTTCTGTTCTCCTTCCCGGAGATGCTGATATCCAAAGCACTATTTTCAAGAGAGCATGAAGCCCTAGAAGTTTAATCAGTATCCATTAAAGCTACCAGACTAGTGTGCAACATCCCCTCTCTATCAGGGGGTGGGAGGGAGTGTCAGTCCTGGAAAAAAGTCCCCCAAAATCACACCCCGGCCCCCCCCCCCCCCCCCGTTCTCTTCTTACCTCCCAATGGATATATTTGGTACAATTTAAAATTAAACACTGCAATACTTATACATGAGATTTATTTTCATTTAGAAGCTTCCCATGAAGAGAGATCTCTTTGTTTCCTCTTTTCACAGCAGAATTTCAGAATTCTGGATTCTGTTAAGGCTGCAGCTTGCAAACAAAATTTCTATCTCAAGTATTGACTAGTCACATGTTCTCAAAGGACCAGTTTCAGGCAAACTGCTCACACAGATAACAACCTCTCTGAAGACTGGCAAATTTCCATTTCAATGCCACTGCAATTTAATTCTTCATCTGGGGTGTCTCTTCTAGCGCACACAGCATCAGTGCTGTTTATACTTGTACTAACATGCTTTGAGTTGTATTTTTTCCCTGTAGAAGCAGCAATATATTTCAAGTCATGAGCAAGCTGGTATTACTCTGGGGAAACAAAAATTGTACTAACAGAAACTCCACCGAGGATTTTTCTTCTTGTTGCAGTGTCTTAAATGAGTTGCAGTTGCTCTCCTGTGAGTCCAGTTCTCAATAGTAGAAGTGAGATATGCAGGAGTCTGAAGACTGTGTAAATAGAGCTGCTTTTGAAAGTAGCCAGTTTAAACTGAGAACACTACACTCAATGGTTACATAAGTTAAAAATTAAAACCTGGCTCTACTATCTCTATTGTTCTCTGCGCTCAAAAGGAAGAATATTCTTCTGAAACCTGCCTATAGAAGGCAAAGCAGAGCCAGACTTCAGCAAATCATTTTATCAAAATCTAAAGGTTGGAGCAGAAACGTGTCTTGAAGCAAGTGAGAGACATGACATCAATTTTGAGAAAGTTGCTTCTCCTCTCTAAACCACCTGGAGTGAAATTAGGGAAGGCCTTTGTCCCAGGAGAAGAAATGTCACTAGTCGCTCACTAGAGGACATGGGCCAAGGAGCGTGTGTGTGTAATACATGGATTATTTCTACACAGGACCTGTGTTTGGACTCTCCTGTATGAATTGTGGATATCCTTCAGGAGATCCGCAAGGCCTCCAAGCATGACTCCCCACAATGACTTTTCTACCATCTTGATTTCTTTGGAGTTAAACCTAGAAAAGCACATTCCTTTTCCAAGAAACAGCCACCCGTAACAGAATGTTCCTCTGACATACATCCTGCTATGGGTTTAAAGATACCCTGTGGCTATCATGAGCTTGTTCAGCTTTTGACACAGTGTATAAATCTGTAACAAGCATTAAAGTATAAACCCCAAAGTCCGTATAGTCAAACTGTTAGCGCAGAAAAAGAACCGGTGTCTCCTATGGATTCCAATTCCTCATTTTGGCCATTTACTGAGTGGCTTACTTCCACTCAAACTTTCTCTGTTTTTTGTCATTTTTAACCCTCTAAGGCTTTACAGCAACCAAATCCAGCTCTGGCAAAGCTGCAGAGCTGTACGGCTGCTCACCAGTCCATCAGTGATAGCTCTCCTCTGAGTAGAAGGTGACAATAGAGATGGTGTCTCCTCACAAAAAAAAACTAACACATAATGAAAACAAAGTAATTCTTTTCCAAACATATGCTAAGGCTGTATCACAGATCAAAATAAAAAATCAGCAAGTCCCTCCTCAAGCAGCAATTTGGGGTACGGTAAACATACTAATGGTCCAGAAGCTGGATTAAAACACAATAACACTACAAAGTATTATTTGTATAATAATTAAATGATTTATATAATAATTATCTGGCAGAAAAAGCCAAAAAGTTCAGAAAGGTCAGAAAGTTTTTTGCAGAAAGTTCCCACACAATCTACTGCCACCTGAAATCACAATACCTCATTCTCAGTAAGCATATTAATTCCTCAAGAAGTTCTTGACCATCTTGAAAGTTTTAACCAACAATGGGATCAATTTGACCTCCTGGGCTTGTGAAAGTCGCAGGCAACTGGTGCCATTCAAGACTGAAAAAGCTAATGCCTAAATTAGGGAAGAAATTTTCCTTTCCCCTCCCACTCTTCAGCTTGCAATAAATTGGACAAAGCAATCTGGGTACAGTGGTTTCTTTACAGTCATCCAATGGAAAACCGCAAATTCCCAAGTGCACTTACAAGGAAACCAGCCAAAAGCAAGCTTCAGTATCCTTTAATCAAAAGGATAACGTCTTAATTCTGGCACAACCTGGATAGAACATGTACTGGACATGGCAGCATCTATCAGTGGCTCTCAAGAACTAGTAGAGTTTCATCCTACCTTGGTTGCCTTCACAGCCATCAGCTGTTCTGAACAGTTCTGAATACGATACATAACTAAACCCCTGAGAGACTAAGACAATTCAACTGGCAAGGAGTAAGGTCTTGGTGACATCATCTACGTACAAGATCTTGCTCTCCATTCCCACCCATTGGCTTCCTATAGATTAAAGCATAAATTCTTGTTTTCAAGGAACTCAATGTCCTGGCTTCAAGATCCTCAAAAGACTATTTCAAGGTCTGTGAGACAATCATGATCAGCAAGTTTGGTGTCTAAAATAAAAATAATTTATCTGTATAGCTAAGATTTTCCTGAAGACCAGCTCTAGCAGAGAAGTCTTACAGAAACCACAGACCATTATCATCACCTGCTTTAAATATAGAGTATATTTATTCAAACTTACCTCCCGTAACAAACCCATGGCACCTGCATTTATGCAGGCATGTTTTGTAACTACAAACAACATAAAAGGTTTCCAAACCAAAACATTCCTTGAAACACGCTTAAGACCAAACATGTGACTAACATTTGTCACAACCCACACCACACTGCTGTAAATCATCCACCATCGAGTGAGGCTCACACACCCACAGGCTTCCCAGCACGAGCCTGTACAGAGGCAAATGCTACTACCATCTTCTGCTGCATCTGCAGCTATCGGGCTTCAGTAGGAGAATTTTAACACAGAACTTAAATTTTGACAAGTGGAAAGCCGAAGTTGAACTAAAAAACATACACCAGTCGCACCGACAACACGAAAACATGGAACTGCAGAGAAACAGCAACAGAAGATCCCATTACTGATGCACTTCTTGCTCCTCCTGGTGATGTTCAGAGCTTCTCCCCCATCTCACAGAGTGCTCTCTTAAATAACTTCTTCCCACTAATGTGTCTTATTATATCTCCAGTGCAAGACTGCTTCCAACTCCTACTACAGTCAGGGTTCTTAGATGGCTGATGGTTATCCCTTTTTTAAGGATAAGGTATGCACAGATCTATCTCCTTAAGAGCAAACAGGCAATCTCCAGATTGGCACAGAATTATACCCGCAACTTCCCCCACACAGATACTCAACTAGATAAAATGAGAGTCACTAAAAACCACAGCTGTTTAAGTATTTGAAATACAGGACTCACTAGCTGAACACTTGATTTAAAAACTGTTTCCAAATCTACATTTTGGTAGTGACTCCTGTGTTCAGTAAATATTCTCGTTTCACAGAAGTGACCAGTTTTAGCAAGCTGCAATAAAAAGAAGAAAATCAGAAGGAATTAAGAAGCACTATGAAACAAAGTATTACCAGGAATCGTTCCTCTTTTTCAAGCCAGCGCTGGTCTTCTTCCATCTCTTGTTGTTGTCGTATCAATCTCTCCTCCATGAGATGTGTGGGTAGAACCTGCCCCATTCCTCTTATGTCCAAAGTGCCTGAATCCTACAAAACAGAGCAAGTTTATTCAGTCTCACAACTTAAAATTTGTATAAACAGCTGCAACAACTTAGAAGATTATAAAATAATAGATTTTTAAAAGCCCAAATGCGAAACAGCACTCAAGCAGAGTTCCTTCAACTCCTTGTAAACTGAAGCAGACCATCAGAAGAAACTCTTTCCAACTAGAGACATTTTATCTGCCTTGCTCCTAATCGCTGGAACCAAAAAGATTTGAAAAATTCTGTTTTGTTTTTCAGCAACATTGTAACTTCATATTGCACTTCATTTAAGCTGGACAACAAAACCAGATTTCTTTTTCTTGGTCTTGAGCAATAATGTAACTATCCAGTTGTTAAAAGCTGCAAGATACATTCTTACCCAAAGCAAATAAGCTTTTCGGTTTTAGCTGACACTTGCAAAGCATGTCACAAAAACACTTTTAAAGGATTTTTGAACAAGTTTTTATGCATGTCTTAAGCAATACTACATATACCATATCCCAATACTGCCTGGAAATCATTAGCAAGTAGTGTATAAATTAGCATTTTTAAAAAAGCCAAGGGAAGTTTGGTGACAAACATCACTGGATTGTTTTTAGTAAGCAACTTCCCAAGCGTTTGTGAAAAATTTGGCTGTAACTTAATATTACAAACACACGCAAAGCATTCACATGCTTCCACCAACACTTTATTCAAGCATGACATAGTTAAGACTAAATTGTTTCTAGAGTCAATAATCTACAGGGATGTTGAACTACCTGGGACTACAACCCTCAACCACATACAGTGAGAGCAACAGCCAGCACGGCAGCAAGCTGCAATAGCCAAATCAACCAAGAGTAAGCAGAGGTGAGTCGAAGACTGGGACACCTATCTGCTCATCTGTATTTAAGGGGTAAGCCTCCGTTATCACTTAAATGTTCATCAGAGGCACAGGGAATAGAGCATTGGCTAGAGAGGAAAGAGATTTAAGACAGAAACTTCACAAAGTTCATCTTTGTGGGAGGATAAAATAAGATGAAAAAAGTATAAAACACTGGAGGAGAGCAGAGAAAAAATGATGGCAGTTTAAAGGGGGAATTAATTTGATGCTCCTTGCAGCAGCTTTGTGAAATCATGACAGGCTGAAAAGCACCTAACATACAACTCAAGAATAGTTTTGCAGACCGCTTCATTTTCTGTTCTGGATAAGTTACAGAGAAGCCTCAGATACTTAAGTTATGCTGGATATCTCCCACAAGAGGTATTTTTAAACACTAATGACATTATGTATTTTTACACAAATGTTCCCATATCTATTAACAGCAATAAGTTTTAGTAAAGCCTTCTTTTAACAAATGCAAAATATTTGCTATCACTCACTTAGTTAACTAGTAGTAATAACTTCATCAAGAATTTGTGTAAAGAGTACACTTTTTGCCCATTCTCACATAGAAGGGTTCATTTCAAAAAGAACAGAATTTAGACATAACTCCCAATCCACTGCAGAAAGGCAATTTAAAAAATACCATAGAAACACACTTAGTTTTCCTACAATAATCTCCAGATGTACCTAAATAAAAAAGTGTATTTACTGCACAGCACGCAACACCAGATGTGTCAGTTCACAATACCTCCATGTTTGGTTGCCATACTGATATTTCCTGAGGCCGATGGTTCCAGGAATCAGCTTGATCCAAGAGAGAAGCCTGCCCAGGATAAATGCTGCCTGCCATGGCTGGTATCCCATGAGAACCAGGGTAGCCAGATACCTTGGGGGGGGGGGGGATTATAAAAAAGAAGTTATATTAATAAAGACCTATGCGTCCCCATAATTAATAGCTTCCCCTCCCCAAGGGAACAAATATGAGAGCACAGAAATGACTCAATTCAAGCAGTCACTGAGAGGGAGGAGGGGAAGCAACATCTGAAGAGGGAAGCCAAGCCAAAAAATGACACAAGTCCTCTTTTTTAAGTCTTTGAGCATGCTTACCATAACAGAACTACTTGAGGATAACTATAACTATATAATATATAGAAATATAGCTGTAGCTTTTGAGGATAACTGTAACTATTTGCCAATGCCTCTCAAACCAGCAGCATTAGAAAGCGTGTTTTAACCTCGGCAGTCAAGAACATCAAAGTCCTCTGCTGAACAAAAATAAATCTGCTGATACACTGGTAAGAGCTACACATGCAGAGCTTATATTCAAGTTACTGGGAGCCTGCAAACATCGCCCTACAAGCCATATAAAAATGTACCCCCTAGTGTATGTTACAAGCTGAAGTCTTGAGTGACAGCATGTAATTAATGTGCTTAGCTGCGCAGCCTGAGAACTTCACCACAGGAAAATCAAAGTCGTTTTAATGAGTCTGAAGTACTCATTAAAACAATGAAAACCTCCCCCTCTCCATGGAAAACAAAAGTCTTGACCGAAACTGCTTTGAACAACCCCAAGAATGCTTAAAGTACTTTCATGACAAACTTTTAAAAAAAATTTCTTCAGCAGTGTTAGGAAGAAAAGCAAAACCTGCGAGTATACAATGTGGTAGATCTAACGGTGGCTGTCAGCCAACAGAAAATAAAAATGTTTCAGAGAAACATCAGGGAGCAGCGTATCCATAAGTCCAAGGAAAGTCCACCAGTTAACGCCATTTTATAAGGCAAGTAATTTCATAGCTCAGCACAAATGTTGACATGAACACCACATTCCTTCAATAAATATGAAAATCTCTGATGTGTTTCATTGCAGTTTTAGGAATTTGAGCACCGTATCAGATATGAAAATTTTTGTCATCTGGAGTAAACCTAGCAGGCTCAGTCTGGGGTTTGTTCTGATGTAAAACAAGAAACCATTTAACAGAACTCAATGAAAACTAAACCGTGTAAGAAGTGAATCAATCCCACCGGCCACAACTGAGTTATAAACCCCACATTTGAAAAACGACATGCACACTATTAAATGTAATACCTGGTAATGATTTGGCTGTACCATATGCTGTGGACTTGGATAAAACCCTTCACTGGATCTCGGACTGGGGTAACCAGGCCTACTGGGCTGTAAAGGTAAAGGAATTTTTAGTCTCTTTAGAAACAGAAAACTAAAACCAGAAAATTACTCTTTGGTGAGACAAACGTTTACAGGTTCTGCATCACAAAAGCAAGCGCAAAAAATACCCTGAAATAAATATTCTAAAATGAGTAACGTTTTTTTTTTTTGAACAACTAAAATTAAGTTTTCCTCCATTTTTGCTTAGAAATGGATGCAATTGAATTGTTTGCTAGGTATGTCAATAAATAATGCTTGATCTCTGAACTCTTTGTGTATATTTAACTGCTTGCACTAAATGACCCGCTCTTTGCTGTTTAACTCTAGAGAGGATATCAGCTAAGAACATAATTCTTAAATCAAGTTTCCAGGTGCAAAAATAGCATTGTTTCCAAGTTCATGATCATACATAAAGTTTTGCTATTTGTTGCTTTTGTGACCGTTCCCAAAAGTAAATTCTTTTGTTTCAGTCAGAACACAAATCAAACTGGTTTGTTTAGCATGAATATTTCCATGTGTTATTCTGAGGACTAAAGTTTAGTTCTGATAATTAACTTCTGTGTAACTAATTGCCTCAACATGGAAGGTGCTTTTGATCATACTCTGAACTCCACAGTCGCTTCATTATCCATGCTTTGTTTTGCAATGCATTCCCAGCCAACAAAAAACCAGACAGAACTAGCTCCTCTTAGAAAGGACAGCTAAAGAACAGCTATCCAGAGTCTTTATCTGACTGTCCTGCTTTACCCCTCCAGGAGAAGGGCAACACACAAGATGTACATCACAGGAATACATGTGAAAAGTCACCAGAAATTCAGACAGCACTATTACAAAAAACTGCATGAAAAGGAGCCTGGTTTTCTGCACACATTGAACAGATCACCCTTTTGTCACAATAGGTATAGAAATTTCACACTACTGGAAGAAGTAATGTTGGAAAATGTTGCTCTGAACAACATACTTTTATCTTCCAAGCAGAAGTGCTCTGTTATTTTGTTTGATATTAACCTCCAAAGGTATATTTGGGGGTTTTTTTTGTTGAGGAACAATGCTGCTGAGTGTTTCAGGAGGAGAAAAATCAATCAAAGAGGGGAAAAAACCACCAAACCTCATCATTCTGCAAATGGGCTCCTTCAGTCCTTCTGGCAGTTAAAGGTGACCACCACAGTACTTTGAGATTGCAGAATTTTATCATAGCTTTATGAAAAATGTCATTATCATTCTGCACTAGGAAATTTTCTTTCTTAGGTTTCTAATGGAAATCACGGTGAGATACAAGTAATTTCATAGTACAAATTGTGATAGCCTTGAATTATTTGAGAATGTGTAGGAGTTTAAGGCCATAAATAAAATGGGGTTTAAGTCCTATAAACACCTGAAACTTTTATAATGAATTGCTGGAAGAAAAAAAAACAGTTGTCACCATTAGAAAATCAGGTAATAACTTAAAAGATACTTAAAATCTCTTATGCATATCCATATTTTACACAGAAATACTGTAAAAAAAAAACCCTAACCAACACCTACATCCCATATACAGTGAGGACATACTGACCCCCTCAAAAAAGACATGCAGTGGTAGAATTAATTTCAGTCTTAACACATATTTTGTCAAGTGTGTCAGTTTATACATCACTCCCAAAGCCCTAATGATGGTAATTTCTAATATGGTACAGCTCATATATTACATTAGTAAAAGGTACTTACTCTGTTAGGATTAGCCCCAAAGCTTCAAGACTAAACAAATTCTTCAAACAAGGTTGTAATAAAGTAGCATGTTGTTCCAATTTACACAGTTTATCTGCTTCTGTAACTTGGAATGTTGTCTGTTTATATATACAGCAAATCCTGATAGTTAATCTCAGAGGACTAAACAGGTTGATTGTTTGCTGTTTTTAACTCTGAAATGAAAGCAACAATTCCACTGCCCCTATTTTTTGGTTGCCATAAAGCTATCAAAATGCAGAACCAAGCTCAGAAATCTATCAGGCAACAACCTGGGTATGAGGAAACAAAAAATCAAAATAAGTTGCCTTCCTGTGACTGTTGGGGGATGTGTGCAACAGAAGGTACCACACGAGGACTACTGAAATCATCAGCACCAGAGCCTGCATATACAGCTACAGGAATTCATCACAAATTGATCAGAACGCAGATAATATTCCACATTACGGTGGTGACAGCACAAAATTAAACTCTTCAAAATACAGGCCCGATCCTTCAAAGTGAAAAATAAGACCAGTGAGAAGCAGAAAAGTTACTGAGAGAAGAGAGTGCTCGGCAACTGGTGAGGTTAGACTACCACAGCTGCAGAACACATCAGCAACATCCAAACAGGACAGACAACGTAATGCAACAAAATTAAGTGTAAACTCAAAGACATAAGTTCCTTGGAAACAAACCCCTAATGTTCTGTCCAGAATGAGGAAAATGCAATTAGTTGATTTCTATCCTCTCACTGATGTATTATAGATAAACTTTAAGCTGATCTGGGAACTCACCAGCTAATGTTTCATACAAGAGAGAAGAAAAAAGAGAAGACCAGGAAACAATTTTGTGGCAACCATGGTAGTCTTTTACAAGTTAAACAAGAAGAAACAGAAAATCGTTAGTGCGATATTACAGCATGGATCAGTTCTAGTAACAGTTCAAGTAGAGCTGGGTCATTTCAGGCAAGTATTAGCAGATGATGACAAAATTGGCCAGAATTCCGTTGTTTGAACGAACCCGTCAAAGGAGGCTTTGAAGAAATAAATGGAAGAATTTGTTTGTTTTCTAAACACATATAATTTGCAGTCTTGGCTACCTTGGGAGGAGCTTCATCTGATCCTCCTGAGTCCCAGGATACTGTGACTTGTCGCCTGGATTCCATTCTCATTCGTTCTTCTTGCTGCAGCTTCTCTTCCTCCAGTATTGTACTAAGAAAAATGTATTATATTTAAGTAAAACTCCACTTCAATGTCTAACAAACCTCTCCCCAGAGGTCTCACTTTTTCAGACTAATGAACACTATTCGACAAAGTGACTGAGCACTGAAACACGAATTTCTTTTACTTATATTGGTTAGGTTTCTGAAAACCAGTATCAGGAAGAAATACTTCTATAGAATTACCAGCGTGCTTTTAACAACAGAAGCAGCACTGAGTTTTTAGAAAGCTGTGGTTGATCTTGCACAAAAATTTTTTTGCATGTTAACAGTCCTTTTGATGTGTAATTACACAGAGAAACCCTCAAAGACAATAAATCGAGCACGCACTTGCACAAAATCTTATTTTTCACAAGAAAATATTCTACTGAACTGCTGCAAAGGTTCAAAACAAACTGAAAATGTTCTTTACTGAAACTCAAGAGAGCTTCAGATCACTGGGATTTTTTTTCTTTTTTAAACAAAGCCATCAAAAACCATTTTAAATACTATGTCTGCAGCTCTTACATTTTAGCCTAACTAGGAACACATTCAGCAAACTAATTTAGCAAAACATAAATATCTGACAGTATTCACTCAGCTTCTAAACATTCAGGTCAAAAGGCTACATTTTCAACAAAGTACAAGACAGTAGTAAAACTAGTTTGCTACTTACCACTGTTCTGACTATTAAAAAGACTGTTTGAAGTTCAGCGTGATACTGCTGCCCCCACAGCAGCCTCCTCCCAGTTCTGCTATGTGGATTATTAATGTTGGATATTTGCCATTTGAAAAATACTTAGAATGAAGCTTTGAAATAGGGAGCTGCAAATTTGTTGGAGCTGCACGCTACATGGATAGTCTGGAGATGTGAGTAGGGCAGATTATTTACATATCACTATTCCCAGTGAAAAGATAATCCTGCAAATGAGCCATTCCAGCTTCTTTATCACTCAAGAGTTTCCAGAAACAAAGCGAGGTTCTGAGTTTATAATCTCCTGTTCAGTCTGCTAAATAACCACCCAGAATTACTCATGCAGGGGATGAGATCAACTACAGCAATCTATTCTGATCTTGGAACTTTATTGCTTATTTCAAGAATAAATTCCTGCTTGGTTGGAGACGGGAACTTTACTTTTCCTTACTCAGCCAAAAAAAACCCCAAAAAAACTTATGTCACTTCTAAAAAGCAGAGAAGTCATCTCATCTCACTGCAGCTAAACTAAGTTTATAAGTATTGCTGCAATTTCAATCCATCACTGCTGAAGTAACACAAGGACAAGTTATTTGCAAGCGTCATCCTGATAAAACTACCACAGAAACCCGGCTATAGCCCAGTGGAGGGAACTAAAAAGAGGAAGTCTTTGTATTTTACCTTTCTCTTCATTCAGAATAAGGCAAATGCAGTATTTCCTACTCGAACCCATGAAGAACTAACAAAAAACCACTGCTTTAAACCTAGATCACACTTCAGATATCCAGCATGCATTTTTATGTAGCATGAGAAATTAGCCAACATGCATCCACAGCCATGACCCATGATAATGATCTTTCAAGAAATACCTCAAGATTTAAAAAAATCACAACAAAACAACCCAAAAAAATCCACCCAGACATTGCATGAATAAAATGTAGATTTTTAACAAAGCTGTTGATATAGCAGTTACTCTAATCTGAACAAAAGAATGTCTAATCTGAACAAAAGGAGTCGGCTAAATCGGCTAAAAGCAGCTGACTAAATTTAGAAATGGTTTATTGACAATTTGGGGCCATGAGTATAATTTGTCACAGTACAGTCCCGTTTTTCCATAAAAAGGAATGAAACACCAACACCTATGTGCCTTGCTATCAAAGCCATTTTCTCTGTGGTGTCACGGTATTCAATACAATACCATTAACTTCAATCACATCACTGGAAATGACAAATTTCTACCGAAATGACTTGTTTTTCATAACACAGGCCCAAACTTTTTGCCTTACAACTCTAATTCATCCCGCCCTGCACTTTTGTCGCCCGTGTCATCAGCAGGTCCTTTCCCCAGCAACCCAGTAAGTAGCCTGGTCAAAGGCTGATCAGCTGCAGCAGAATTTGTACTTGGATGCCCTTGAGTACTGCTGACAAGAATATAAAATAGAAATGCCTCACAGAAGCATTACTCGAAAAAACAGAAGAATATAAATGACTCACAGAAACGTCTTTGTTTTTACAAAGAGAAGACCAATCCATAGACGGAGTAAAAGCGTGCCAAGAGATATTTTTGACCTTTTCTCAGTGCAGCTGCTCAAGTACTTTGAACGGTCTATTAGAATTTGCAGAAGGTCGGGAAGTCAGATCTAGACATATTTTCCCAAACTGCACCTATTTTTAGCAGCAAAGAGGAGCAAGCAGAGAAGTATTTCTATTCGTATCATTTCCCTAGCAAACCTTGAGGTAGCACAGCCGAACTTAACTCATCTTCTTGGCTAGGTTAAGTCTGGTGAAAAATCTCAGCTATTAAGTGTTTGCATAATTGATAAACTTATTTAATTTACAAAGAATCTTTTTAGCGAAATTGGCCTGTGACATTGAGAAAGAAACATTTACTGGGAGCTTTGGTGTAGGATTATCTGAAATACTAAAATGTATCCTTGCATTTCAAAAGGCACAGCAATACCAGTGTCTGCTGCTATGGTGGTGTGGGAATCTACAGGAAGTGCTGACCCTGGACACACAGCTTCTTTTTTTTCTCTCTGTGGTCTCCAGCCATCAGAAATGCAAAGCTGGATGCAGATGAACATATTTTCACATACTGCCCTGAATTAAAAGCACTTTCATATGGATTATAGATTATTCCTAATGGTCACTGCCAAAGAGCGAAAAACTAATGAAGCATTTTGCAGCCTCCATCATGTATTTCAAGTACATGCTAAAATACTTGTTTTGGCAAGATGCCACAAAAGGAGAGGACTCAAACAGCCCTCACTCTTACCAGTTTTATTTATAATCAACATTTCAAGACCTACATCAAATGCACTCACAAAAAGGCTCAAGTTCAGTTCTCATCAGTTAATTATCTCACTCTTGTAATAAAAACAGTCTTTAAGAGCGTGAATCAATTTCTGGGTTTTTTCCCCCATTCTTTTTAGAGCTGTATTTAATGTGACCTGCAGCACTAGGATGCTAGTGAGGTCATCCGCTTGGTTAAAACATTTGTTTCTTCATCAGTGACCAACAGAGGGCCAGAGCGACACTTACCACAGCAACGATACAACTGCTGCTTATTCTGCTCTTTTTAGGAGAGAGGGTTAGTGATAGGTACTTTAAACAAAATTCAATGATGCAGTGAAAATGTCACGCAATTACATTAATTTGAAAGCTCAAAATTAAAATTCAGTGTAACCTCCAGTGCAAACAACCATAGTTTTAACAGAATTACCAACCAAAGGGATGTTATTCAGGGCACCACAACTTGCAAGCACAAGCCTGGGAGCTGACATAAGAAAGCCTATGAGTATATTGGTGCTACCTTAGCAATACACACCTGCAGCATATTGAACATAGCAAAGAACAAATTACATTTAATAACACACGCATGTATGAAATAGTCTATGGTTATCATCAGTATACAAATATAGTATAGTAAGTGTATGGTTCTAGGAAGTGGCTAGGAGTCATTCTGAGGAGAAATGCTGTGAAAGTGATAATGTATGATTTGGGTACATTAAACACGAAGTGCCTCTTATATTATTTACCATGTAGTGCAAGGCTAAAAATCTCTTCCACACAAAATCAGCAAGGCAAAACATGCTTCCTGATTAAAATACCACGGATTCTAATTCTGGCTCAGTCAGTGACAGGACTGCAGGAGTAGCAGCGCAGCACCTCACTTTCCTGACTTATTCTCACTTTTACCACTCCCCAGAATTGAAGAAGGGACCTAGGATGTGAGGAGGAATTAAATTTAGAAATCCACAATCCACCCATTTGTTTCTGTGTTTGCTGCAAAGACTCATCCCTATCCAATTTGGACAGATCAAATTCTGTAAAATACCAGGCCTTTATTACTACCCTAATAACACTATATAAATTCTACAGAAATCAGCATCTTTGTGTTGCACAAGCAGCTGCAAACAAAGTTTGTGCAAAGCAGATGTTACTACGAAATGGAAAAAGCTTCAAATAACAAAGAGAGAACACATGAAATGCTTATGCTCCCACCAGTGCTATTTCAGATGCAGAAAAGAAGTTTTTTCCCAAAGCCATGGACATTTTCTCATTAAAAGAGAGAGGAACGCTGCGGTGCTGTATCATTGGCTTCAAGCAAACAACTAGTCTGCTCTCAGCTTGAAAAGACTACCCTGGGTAGGATCCAGAACAAGCAGCAGCAACACCACACAGAAAAGGCCACCAGGGAAATGGCTTGTTTTCGCAAGTTCATGGGAATTTTGAGTTTTGAAACACAATCCTTCCTAGCTGCCTGAATTGCCTCATCATAAGGGAATTGGCAATCTTTCCAACAAGAGGCTGACTCTGTCTGTGAGCAGCGCAAAAAAGCCCTAAGGACAACTGTGCTGCCTAACTTCCAGGAGATAAATGTCACCAGTTTGGAGTGGCAGAAAACTCCCTGCTTCGGTGAGAAGAGAGCAAAAACTGGATTTTAGGGTTGCTGTGGCCCCAGGAGAGAGGTTGTCCTCTAAACAATGCTTCAAATCTCCTAGCATGACTAGGGGACCACCCCCCCCCACCCACTCCCCCCCTTCCCTTCACACAATTTTCATCTAGAACCAGAGAACTGTTTAGGTTGGAAGGGACTCCTGGCGGTCTTGAGTCCAATCTCCTGGTAAAGCTGGACTCCGTGCACAGCAAGGTCAGGTTGCTTGGAGCCTTTTCCTGTCAAGGTTTGAAAGTCTCCCAGCATGGAAATTCCAGAGTGTTTCTGCGTGACATGTTTCAGAGCTTACCCACACACACTGGGAAACATTCTGATTTGTAACTAATGAGAATTTGCCCTCCTGCGTGTTGTGAGTAGTGGTTCTTGCCCTTTGCTGTGCATTTCTGAGGAGAGCCAGGCTCTTGGGCACTGGTCTGTCCTCTTTATCTGGTGATACCGTTCCACACCTTTCACTTTTTTTCCCTCTCCTCCTCCAGACTCATGCTGTTTTAAGTGTTGCTGCCATCACTCTCTCTCTGAATACAGCCTGCATTTATTTCACCCCCCAACACAGTTACTTTTACTCTGGATTTACTCATCCCCTTCCCTTGCTGGTGAGGTACTCTCCCTGCCTGGGTTTACACACCACAGACATCTTCCTAGTCACATTTTTTCAGGGCTTCATTCTCCTTCGTTCCAGTCAGCTGTAAGTTACCAGTACACTCTGACTGCCAATTAAAAAGAATCCTATTCTTCCAGAGCCAAAAAAAAAAAGAAAAAGCAAGCGAATTGCCGATTCCCATCTATTACACAAATCACACAACTGTGTCATATCTTTTCCTTGCAATCCCTACCCAGCCCAGCCGTTCCTTCCTTTGTGGTTAACTCCACACAGTCAATAAGATGATAAGTTGTTTGTGAGAAAGGCTACGCCTTCCTCTACCTATGCCTACACAGAAGCTCCCATAGTAACAGACAGTGGAATCATATGAAATATTAAGAAACAGGAAAAAACTTAAAGGTAGCTATGTTATCCATAGAGCAACTCTGAAAGAGCATCATAATTATATTAAAATTGCTCCTTATTTTAACCACCTATGAATTATCTTGTACCATGAACAACCAGTGACAGCACAAATTGATATTATGAAAATGATAAAAAGCACAACTTTGAAACAAGACATAAAACTGAAGAACTTGGCAAAGAATTACAACAAATCCAAGAATGAATTTACAGCGTACAATACCTACATATTGTTTGAAGCTTATATTGACAGGCAAAATAGATACTCAGCACTCATAAAATCCCAAAGGTGGTCACAAATATCAAACGTTTCTGCACAGTATCTCAGTGATGTTTCAAAGTGTAAATATCACTCCCATTTTGTGGCTGGTGAAATAGAGATATGGACACTGGAATAAATTATTGCAGAATAAACTAGGGTGTAAATTTAGACTGGTCTCAGAATTGTGTGCTCACATTTGTTCCAAGATAAACATAAGGTAGTCTATATCCTGGTTTATAGAGGGCAAAAAAAATTCTAGTTAATGATGATGCATTTGTTGCAGGCTCCGCAATTGCGCAGACACAGCTGCCATAGGGCAGCTAGAGTGCTACATATGTTATGAAAATAACTTTCAACAGCACTCACTTGATGGTTCATTTATTTAAGAAAGGCTACATTTCTACCCCAAAACTGTCCACTGCATGTTTGACTAGGTAATCACTCTCAATGCTTTCTAAGCCCCTCCCCAAGGATTGTAGCATACAGAGCTAAAAGTATAAACAAATTGCTAGTAAAATCTGGAGTTTTTCTTGGGAGAGAAAGTAGGTGATTCATATTTCCAGTTATTTGAGTTTATTGCATGGTCTAATTTTCTCCTACAGATAAGGTCCAGATTTCTAAAAGAGTAGCAACAATCTGGCCTTCTGAAGATAAAGCTTAATACACTATGTCTTGCATTTTCCACAGAAAGAAAATACTGTAACAAGAGATACGGTGAAAAGAAATATTTCTGAACAAGGAAATGACCTTTCAGAAGTATAACCCTACCTGAGTTGTGCTTTAAGTTCAGTAAACCTGGGTCGTCTACTAGGGTCGTATGCCCAGCACTTGGTCATAAGGCTGTAGAGGGTAGGAGGGCAGTTTGGAGGCATTGGGAGCCGCTCACCGTTCTCAATTCGCCCAATCACATCATTGTTCTTCACTCCCTGGAAGGGCTTTACCCCATGCATTAGGATCTCCCACATACACACACCTGAGAAACACACACAAGAAGATTTTCCTCAATGTGAGCAAACAACAAAACCTGTTAAAACAATGAGACAAAGCCCAATTTTGTACAGCCAAACAACGCAATTTCTTCTGAAACATACAGCTAGAGAATCAGTTTTGACTTACCAGCTGGCAGCAGAGAGGAGTGATGTGCAGTAGGATTACACATGCGGTATCACCCTGAACTATTTATGAGGAAGCATGACCCGCAGCTGGCTCACGGCAGCCTGGCCTCACGTTTAACTACCTTTTACCTATTGTAAATCAGAATGATTGCTCATATTCAAATCTACTTTTTTTATGAGGTAGCATGAGCTGTTTGCTTTTCCCTTTGACTAGTTCCAACTGGCTTGTGTGGACACGTAGAGCGTATTTTCACTTTGAGGGTGTTTTAACGCTGGCATTGATCCAAATTTTTTGTGCTGAAACTATGTAATAAAACAGTTTCTGTTGAAACTATGTTAAAAGCATAAAGGGAAAAATGGTCTGTCAGTTTAGGACTGGCCAGAATGTTCCACAGACTTCACTTTTCTAACCCTGTAATAGAGTTTTCTTCAAACTATTATAAACCTGCTAAAATTCACATACCCTTCACTTAAAAACATTCACATTTTATTTTGTAAAGAAAGTGAACTCTTACTTGACTGTCCTGCTCTTATTTCAGGTCTCATCATCTTTATTCCTTTACACAGCCTATCTTTGTTCTGTCTGTCTAGACCACCAGTCTGGGCCAGTTTGAGCACAGGTGATCAGATTCATACGAAAATGTGCATATTTAGGAAAAAAGATCAAGGCTTCAGGGTATTCCTATTTTTCCTTATTTTTAATCAGCTTCTGGTCATATTTTGTAAGCTAGCAGGAGCTATGAAAGACAAATTAAGTGGAAATCTAGCATTAAAAATCTGGAGAAAGGACATCACGTAGGCTGATCCATGCATTAAGCAAGGAAGCAGACATCATCACCACAAAAGTGAAAATATAAAACAGAAACAGCAAATAACAATGGTATAACAGAAAGAAATCAGAGAGGAAAACAACAGTAAAAAAAAATCATCTCCATTACGACTATGACCTAATTTCCTTGTACCTTCATTTCTGTCAGCTTCTTATTAGAGGCAAAAAGGCACATGAAACTTTCGGCTTACTGAGTAGAAAAAGGGAAGAAAAATACAGATGGAAAATGTGCTGTAAGAAACCGGCTTTTCAGAAAGTACAGTAAAACCAGTGCCAAATATCTGGAAATTATTCATTTACAGCAGTTAAAATGAAACATCGAACTTCTCCAACAGGCCACTTAAGAAACCCCACCATTTGGTGTTGACTTACCAAACATCCACACATCGCTAGCTGAGGTAAACCGTCGGAAGTTGATTGACTCTGGAGCCATCCATTTGATAGGTAATTTTCCTTTGGAAGCTACAGGGAAGGCAAGACAAGGCAGGCTTTCATTCTACTACTGAGCTCCACTTCAACTATCAAATTTTGTACACGAGATTTCTGCACTGTCTGACCAGTTCTGCTGGTAGTCCTCTATCTAGAGAGAAGAGCAGCACTTTGCCTAAATATTCAGACTGATGGAGTTCCTTCAAGTTTTAAGTTAATTCTTATTTCAAGATGCAACTCTTGCAGTTAAGAAGGTACTGGCACCAAATGTGAAACTGTCACAAAATCTCAGCAAGGGAGTAAGTGTTTTTAAATAATTAAAAAAGGGTAGGTTGTTTGGCCTTACATAAAACAGAAAGAAGAACAAACAAAAACCAAATTAATCCCCAACCTCCCAATAAAGCCCCCACAACGAATCCCCAAAGCACAAGAAACGATGTCAGAAGTATTCCCCCTCTCCTCTCAGCAATTAGAACAACAATATGCAGCTCACAGTGATAAGAGACAAATGAAGCAGGGAAACATAATGGAGTGTAAGGGACTAGTAAAGGATATTTTAAAATATATGACTGAAACCAGAAATATATTGAAATTAGATTTATGAATACATGGTTTCATAATATACACCAGATTTGAAATGCTACTCTTTGGTACCCTACAGGCAATGTCTGTTTTCCTGCTGTATTTCCCCATCAGGCACCGCAGGACTTCTCACAGATGCTGGAGGCACTTAAGATCAGTATTCCATCCAAAATGGGGGAAAAGCTAGGCTTCAAAGACTTTTTTGTACCGAATCTCCCTAGTCCAGTGGCATCTGAAGGATGCAGCACACAATGACAGCACAAACTCAAAATTTATCTGTAGGTAACCTTGAACTCACTGTAGGCTACCTATATTATGCCATGAATTTTATCTCAAACAGGCTTCAAATGTGGATAGTCTTCTAAAAATTGTAATGAAAGCACTATAAGCCTGGCCTAAAAAGTGGAATTTTACCTACACTATTTTCTACTTTTTGCAACTTAAATCAGACCTTGTGATTCTTCTTTTTAAGCATGTAGGTATTTACTGCCATCTATGAAACTGCTGAATAGCTTGCCTTTTTATACAACAGCTAGACCAAGAAAATCTGATTCATTCCTTTTGACAACAAACTCATATTGTGAGAAGCAACTGTGTTCTAACTGGCCTGCAAAAAAGGATCCAGAGTGTCATCTTACCTTTATAGTAAGTACTGTCTTCCATGTATCGGGATAAACCAAAGTCACCTAATTTCACACAGTCAGTGGCAGATACCAGCACATTTCTAGCAGCAATATCCCTGCCAAACAGACAAAACATTATTTTAGTCATCTAAAAACGTAAAGTGATGAAAAATAATTTGAAAAAAATTATTAAAATCCGGAAGTATCAGACTCTTTTGAGAGGACTGAATTATTTCTCTACTCATGGTGTGGGTGTGCATGTACAGAAAACGACGACTACATATTTGTTTATTGATTCTCAGAGCTTGCAAAAATGATGCAGCACATTTGATCCTTACAAGAAATAGTTGTTGTCTGAAAGTATAACTGTCAATGCCAACATCAGAGGAAAAAGTTTTACTCTTCATCTATTTAAATATCGCAGGAGAACAATTTTTGGCAATTAGAATTGATGGAAAGAAGAAAATCTGCCTCCTAACCCTGCAAAGGTAAGGAACTGGTTTAAGATCTCAGTTCTGTAAGAGGCTTCCTAATAAGGAGTTCAGTTTTTAGTGATGTCACAGGGATTATGAAAAGACTTGAGCATTTTTCTCTTGCAGTTTCCCAGGTGAGACAACCCACCTTATGTGGCTGTTGATTCTGGCTTGACTCAGCAAACTGAGCACTGCTAATTTCTGCCATTTCAGTAAGGTATGAGTAAGTCGTGTTTTGAAATTTCATTGCTAGAGTTAAAATAAACATCTACTTAGCCAAAATTCAAGTATCTGTAACAAACGTAAGAGTGTTATTTACAGTGGTTTTATATACATATCTATGTATATATATACCTAGTACTTACATCTGTATGTGTTTGTATCTACAATATATACAACACACATAATCTGAACGTATTTAAACACAGATGAAATGCTCAAGTTCAAAATGAAATGGTACATGATAATTGGAGTGCTGTGAACTTTTAATTGCATAAAATAAGAGGCTAAAGCCAGCCTCTTCTCCTTAGAAAGCCCATGTTCAAATTCAAGGGAATAAAATTAAAAATACACCTAGAAGGAAATTTAGGTTCATTTTCTGGTTAAGCAAGCACTTGTATTTTATAAATATTTTCTCTTCTCTGTTCTTTACTTAAGAAGCCGGCTGCCCCTTGTTTTGCTTTTCTATATTTGGAAGATTACAGTTGACTCGCAGCTTTAAAAAATATTGTAACCACAAAGCAACAACTCAGCCGAAATCTTTTCCGTTTAAAATCTGGCACCACCTCCAAGTCAATCCAGGAGTGGGCCAGCAGGTGTCACTCTTGAAAAGAGTAATTTTGGTGTCAGCATCTGAAGAAATGACACACTAGTATGGAGACTGACATAAAACAGGTAAGTGGATTTTAGGAGTTTCAAAGTCTTGCTGCTAGACATTCATCATACGTCAAGGAAAAGAAACGCAACAGGAAGGCTTCAAAGATCTAGCTATGTGTTGGAAGCATTTGTCTTCACTTGAACAAATGATCCAATAGCCAGAATACTGCCAGTCAAAAATCCAGTAATCCAGGACACCTCATATTCCCTAAAATTCCACGTAGCTACATATAAAAATACACATATAAAATCTTACCTATGTACAAATCTTTTGCTCTCTAAGTAGGCAAGCGCTGTGCTAAGCTGGTAAGCGTAGAGTATCAGAGAGGCAAGATCCAAGCTGTATTTTCTTACTTGCAAAAATGATCTCAACTTTTTGCACAAAGAAGGAAAAAAAGGAAAGAAGTTAGGACAAAAAAAACCCCAAAAACGTGAACAAGGCACATCTCAAATTGCAAAGTTAACACAAGTATCAATAGGCACGCCTTCCCTTAAGACTGGATGAGAAAAGAAAATCACTTGCTGTGAAGAAATCTGACTCTGGGTTGAATTCATGCTGGTTTTTCTACATGAAAACTGTTAGCCAAACAAAAAAAATAATTTGTGCAATGCTTTCAGGCTCCTTTTGAAGACTAAGAGCATATGCTGCTGCTGTTCCAGAGTAAAGCACTCCTGGACTTTTTTATGCATTCTTCCCTTGACAACTGTGCATGTTTTTGAACAAACAGCATGTAGCCAGTCTGAACACCGATTAGATCAGTATTGTTTTGGAAGCATTAATTCTAATCTACAACTGGATTTAGCTCATGGTAGCCAGTATCAATGCAGAATTTTTATAAGCTATATGCCCAGTATAAGGCAGTTAGGACCTAATGGAAGGCGGCACTAGAGTCTCCTTATACATTAAAACAAGGGCTTGAAAAGTGATTTGGGCACTGCAAAGGAAATCTGTAATTCTTTGATAGAAAATTACTTCTCTACTACTGGTTTTTCTGCCCTAATTTTTTTTTTTTCTTGGACAACACATGGCAGTTTGATAATTACAATTACTATCTTACATTGCAGTATGAAGGATCACTTCAGCTCACTTTTTCAGAAACACATGGCTCAAAGGAAACAAGTCAATTATTAGAAGTGAGATCTAGTTTTGTTTAAACCATTCATCCAAAAGACATAATAGTGAGGAAAGTCATCTTATCTAGGGTCTCTGCTGCAGAGCCTGTACAGAAAAAAACCCAGAAGAAATTCAGTGTTCCAAGAGAAAACGCACTATTACTCAGGAAGAATAAAAGGTGTACCACATAATTTCACTTCTAGAAGATATGTTTGCAAATGCAGTTTAAATGATACCGCATTATCATCATCTTGACACAGGTCATGCTCTCAGTCTGGAACAGCAACTGAATTCTCTGAAAACTATGACTAAATCACTTTGGTATGAGCTGATGCAGTTCCCTCAGTGGAAGAGTTAGATCAAATTCAGTCACTCCTGTTTCTGAGTCTGTAATTCTACAAACAAGTGTGACATCGTGTTTGAGGAGGGTGCCTTTGCATTAGTACTGATAAGTGATTTTTCCAGTCTTTTGTAAAGGTGTCTGTAAGCTGAAAGAGAGATGACCACAGTTGCATGAGGATTTTTCATACCTCTCCAAGTGTACAGAGCTCCATGATTATCCAAACTGGGTTTTCTGTAATAACTCCAATAAGCTTCACAATGTGAGGATGATCAAACTGACGCATTGTTACTAAAAGGAAAAGAAGTAAGTTGGTGTGTTACATAAAATCTTTTTTTTTTTTTAAATAAAAATAAAAAAGTCAGTTAAGAAGCATTTAGTCTACGACCAGAAAATATCACAGTTCTGCAGGACTTGAAACAACTGCTTGCAAGCAATAATGTCTGGTCATTTAAAATTCTGTGGGCAGTATGAAACACCACTTGCTTCAGTAAACTGCTGGGGAAGGTGCAAGTCAGGTCAGGTTGTCTGGCTCTTCTGCCCTGGTTGAGCACAATATAAGTTAACATAACAACCTATCAATCCAGCGCATGACCAATTAACCCATGCCTTTCTATTGGATAGAGGAGGAAGGGGAAAAGAGTATCTATAATTCAATGTCTGGAAAAAATGTATCAATTTACAACACAGACTAAAATCTCATTTAATCGTTACATTCACATCTCATTTTATTTTCCATGGACTTAATTAGCTTTTCAGTCTCAGCAGTGCAGTCACAGTATATTTTATGCAATAAGACACAGAAATCATAGAATGGTTTGCATTGGAAGGGACCTTAAAGATCACCTATTCCCAACCCCCCTGCCATGGGCAGGGACACCTTCCACTAGCCCAGGTTGCCCAAAGCCCCGTCCAACCTGCTCTTGAACCCTTCCAGGGAGGGTTCTCCCTGGGCAACCTGTTCTCTGGGCTTCTCTGGGCAACCTGTGCCAGTGCCTCACCACCCTCACAGGGAAGAATTTCTTCCTTATAGCTAATCTAAATCTACCCTCTTTCAGTTTAAAGCCATTACCCCTCATCCTATGACTACACTCCCACATAAAGAGTCTCTCTCTTCTTTCTTATAAGCCCCCTTTAAGTACTGGAAGGCCGCTATAAGGTCTCCCCCAGAGCCTTCTCTTCTCCCCAACTCTCTCAGCCTGTCCTCACAGGGGAGGTGCTCCAGCCCCCTGATCATGGCCTCCTCTGGACCTGCTCGAGCAGGTCTATGTCATGCAACTTGGATTCTGGGTAGTTCTTTCAGTTCCTGGGAGATCAGTCTGGGTGTAGGTGTCCACACAGAAGGAAGGTTTTATCACTTCCACCTGGCTTTCAGTCACGGCTTTGCAGCAGCAGTGGGTGAGAACCATTTTGTTTCAACAGGAAGCTATGTCCATCTGACTCCCAGAAGGAAATAGCCCAGTTTTCCAGAGACCACCACCCCTGAGTGCACGGCCACACAACCTGTTACACCACGCCCTGTTTGCCTGTCGTGTTCATAGCACTCCAGGTCACTAGTGCTCCCCAGAGTCTGCCTTTTACAGCTGCAGGGGTTGGCCATGGTTACTCCTGGCCTTCTCAAGCCTCATCAGCCACTCTTGTGTCAGCTGCCAGCTCCTGGTGGCCCTTTGTGACCCTGGTGTTGCCCAGGTTCAGGTAACCCCTCCATCCATCATGCAGAAAGTACCAGCACCGAAGCTCATCACCTCAATGAGTGATGGCTACACCACAGTTCAATCTCCCGCCATTGCTGCCAGCCCTGCCCAGGTCCCCTCAGCTGCTGGTTCCTGGTGGGTCTCTCCACTCCCCTCAGGTTCCCCCAGCTCACGAAACCCCCCTGTGCACCGCGGCCCATCGTGCCGGCACCAGAGCTGCTCGCCTCGGTGGCTGACTCGGTGCTTGTTTATGTTTTGGGGAGATGTATTTGGTAGGTTAAATGAAACATCAGTCCTCTGATTAAGTTCTCTTCCAACACATGCATGACAAACGTCCTTAATTTAATCTTGAAGTAGGGTCTTTTGTACATTTGTAAAATGTAAAAAATGTAAAATGACAGTTTGTAGTGTCAACAAAAACACATGGCAATTACCAAACTGGGAAGTCTACTTCAGTTAGCCTAAAACTGGACAAGAATAAAAATGCGATCTTTTGACTTTTAATTAATCACAAGCTAAAGCCAGCAGGTGTTTTTGGATTCCTACTCTGATGAGCTCTAAATTCTACTTCTGTACACTGGTACACAGCAACTATAAAACCACATCTTGCAATGCCACAAATTCCAAGAAAAATCCTTGGACAATGCTGTTTAGAAGACCTAATGTTGTAACAGTTTAATAACATATTCTCCTGCAAAGAAACTTATATGGGCAAACTTAAGATAACATATTCTTTAAAATATTAATATCTTATGAATAATACAGAAAAAAAAATCAATAAAACAAATAACCCTATATCAATGACATAGCCTAACACATTAATAAAAAAGAAGAAACAATGTGGTGAAATGTCAAACGGGCAATAACAACTGCTAAAATACTACACAGAATTGAAGCTAGCTTCCTAATCATTCAAATCCCCTCTTCCCTTTCAAAGTAAATGGAATTTTAAAGTATGAAAGTATGCACTGCTAAACTAGTTTGTCTGAACCCAGTGTTAGTATTAGAATCTCAGTAAATAAAGTGTATATTCCAAACAAGCCCCAATTATTCAGCTTTAGGGTTCTCTTGTGCTTATCTAACCTAATGCAATTTACAATATTTTATAACATGGGAAATGCTGCTTCATTGATGTAAAAATGAAGCAGGAATACAGTTTTAATTATCAAAGCAATGGAAAAGCAAATAACACAAGTAGTTTTATAACATATTGTCTTACCAGTTTTAAAAATAAAATACTCCATTGTTGGAAAGTACTTCCCAGAAATCAAATCAATCAATGTTAGCTAACAAACTCACAAATTCAGAAAACTAGGAGAGTTATTTTATCATTTTGTCATCCAGTTTCTAGAGGCAAGAGAAATGAACTCCTTGCAGAAAGGAGCAATCTACCAAACAGGAAGTGGAACATCACTACAAACCTCCCCAAAACAGGTGGTTTGTATTTTAGCATATACAAATGCATTAATAGTAACACACTGCTCTGCAAAAGCAGACAGGAATGAAGAGACAGGTGCTGCTCATAAAAACATTTTCTTTCATCTACTATTTATTGTGAAGTGTTCCTCCTTGCAAGAATCAAAACTACTCCAACATCAAAAACTCCACCACAAGCAAACAACTAAAACGCAAAAATATTTTAATATTCCTAATATTAATATTAAAATATTAGGAAACAGATGTCTTAATTCAGTGAAATATCCAACTCTGCCTCTCCAGATACTGGATTTGGGCCTTTTGAAGAGTGCTCTTGAAAACTAGGAGGCAGTATCTTCTGAGAGAGTTTGCAATCTGAACACGAGCAAGGGAAAGGTAACAGATGGGAATTAGAATAAAAAAAAGAAAGAAGAAATGGCAAAACTATTAAATCAAAATTGAAAAGCACTATTTATCTGTCTACTACGTTGGCATTTCCTAATCTGTCAAGCTCAAAGTAGAATAAAGAACATTCAATGAGCAATTATTTTCTACATTGTTAAGAGACAGCAGCCTACCTTTGACTGTTAAGTTATTACTATAAGCAATGATATTTACTTTTACAACAGCTAGAAATATAATGGAAAAAATTATAGTAATTTAAGAAAAATCTGACATCCAGAAATAAGAAGGCATTAGCTATGAACACAGATTTTCAGAACAAATGGAAAAAAAATCCTTGAACAAAGGAATAGTGAATAAAAGTATACTGTAACATCTGGCCATAACCAAATAATTTATTGATACAATACCTTTACGAGATTTATAGATATACAATAGCAGAGGATAATACGCAAAAATGAAGGCCTAAGTCTCACATCTTCATTTACTTACAAAACCAAACAGCACAGAAATCAGTAACTACAACATTTTTATAGAAGTTTTCTGCTAGTATTCATGCCAACAAGAAGTCTTCCTCTATGTGTGAAATGTACCATTTGGGGAATGCAATATTTCTGGGCAATTATTTAGAAAATTGGTTTATTCTATGATAATTTTTAGTTCTGAATTTTCAAAACAGATCTCCGTTAGACCTAACATTTTTAGCAACTTTGTTAACAAAGAGAACCATCTGACCTAAAGTAATACACTGAAACAAGTGCTATGTTTTTTAAATTCCTTAGGAGGACGAAAGAAACAGAGGATCAGATCTCTACTATTCTAAAACTGGTTCTGAAGCCTTTCAGGAGCCAGACATCACTGAAAAGATTCACATCAGTATCAGAAGTTTCTGGCACAGATGGCTGCAGTCTTTGCAAGGACCAGTTACAGAAGCTACCCCAAAAGAAGTATCTTAATACTCACAGGCTTCTTGTAAGAATTTTTCTCTAACGCTGTCTGAGGTGCAGTTTTTACATGTTTTGATTGCAACAGCCATAGCTGGATTTTCCTGAAAGACATTATTGAGAAATAACTGAAATACAGCCCACCAAAAGCCAAGTCCTTTAAAATTCTAGCAAAACTGCTTTAGAGAAAATGATTTACTAAAATATCTTTAGTTAATAAATTAAATTTTGAAAGCTTCAATGTTAAAGTATTATTATAATCAAGACACCTAGTATACAACATTGACATCTAATGTGCCTAGGAAATATTTAAAGTTTTAAACTATGTTAAATCATACAAAAATTATGACAGAAGATAGTAAGTTTAACTGAATAGTACTGTAAATTTTTTGCATTATTGAAGATATTCTTGACAAAAGCAAACAGGTAGATATATGCCTAACAACTACACTTAGCTTATGCAAGCAAGCAACCTGGAAAGCCAAATAAAGCACTTTTTGTGGCTCTTGCAGAGCAAAGACTGGCTATAATTTTGAACTCAAACTACAAAGGCAAGTAAAACAAGGATTTTACATATTAGCTTCATGATCAGTTATATCAAGGGCTTAAAACCAAGTTAAACAGAACACATGTATTCAAAATCAGAAACAGATTTTACCATCTGACTGCTTATCCTCTGAATACTGAAAAATTAGAAGCACTGAGACAGCCCAAAGGAAGCCTCTAAGCTCAGGTGGCATCTTTCATCTTCTCTTGCTTTTGTGTGTTTTTCAAATACCCTTTTTCCATAAGTTACAGAGCTCACAGAATCTGCAAGTGTTTTTCTCCTGAGAAGAAGCTTTAGGTGTTCAAACTTCACTAATATTCAAAACGCCACGACTTACTTAGAAAATGGTATTTTATGACATAGTGTATCCCCACAGTAACATGAGGGGCTCAGATGACATCACTCATTGTTGAAAGCAGCTGAAGTGGTTTAAAATTAAGCTTCTACATTAGGTATAGGTCTGCTCAAGGACTAGGATGCTTTCCTTCCAACTCGGAAATTGGGAATTCTGTATTGCTTAATGGGAAGATTACTAATCAACCTTTCCCCAAAAGGCTACAGGATTGATACATGTCATCACCTAGTTTTGAAGGCCAGTGAGAGCTGAAGATTCAGAGAATTATGTGCTATGTGTGCTCATGCTTGCTTTATTTTAAATCTATTTTTATAGACAAACATTACCAGAATTAGAATAATATGTGTATTTTGCAGGCTTATTGTACGTTACTCACAACACAGCTCTTCACGTTGATTTTGCAGGAAAATATTGATTAAAACCTTTTCTCATGTATAAACATGCCCATAAACTGACTGAAAAACTGGTGGTAAATTAAGATGACTTTATTCCCTTCTGAAATCAGGATTCAGTAATCAACACCGGATGAGACCGCTGGAGGCCTGCCAGACCAATCCCTCTCCTGGTGTTACAGATAAAGTTTTTGAAACATCTCATAACCAAGATTAGCATCAAAAGGAAGAGTTTCAGTGTCTGCAACCAGCAAAGACTCCAGACATTTTGCAAAATTAATATAGGAAAAGGCTTCATATCAGGGTTTTGCTGATCTTTTGTTTTCAGATAAGGAGACAAAAGAGTGAGGATATATCAGACTGGCAACAGTTTGTGTACTGAGCAGCAAACACTATTTTAAATGACACTTCTGGATTAATCCCGCAGGTAATCAGCCTTTAAAGACAGTCTTATCTGAATTGCTTACATCTGAGCAACCACATCCTATGTGTATAAATACATTTTCCAGTCAGTATCCTATCAATACAGGCTGGTTGTGATATTTCAGGAATACCTAGTAGTAAGCAGCATTTGAGAAGATGCTGCACAGTCACTAGAGTAAGAACTTTATAAGTGCAATGGACAGGGATAAGTGAGATTTTTTTCAGATTCAAATATGAGACAGCAGAACAAGAAGCCAGAGATCACCCCTGTATTTTTGCATGTGAGCTGAATATATGAAGGGATGGAAACACCACCGTGTTATTGTAACTAATCTTTTCTCTGTTGTAAGATTTCTTCCAAAACTGTAAGTTACACTCTGCGACTAGTACATTAAAATTTATTAATAACTTTGTTTTCCCTTCACATATTCAAGTATCTTAAACATAGTAAATTTTTTATTAATAAAGCTAATCAGCAGGTTGCCATTTAAAAACCTCATACTAGACACAAGATGACTGAATAAAATCTGTTTTCCAATTCAAGAAAAAGGAGAGAGACAGCATTTTCAAAACAATAGTCCCTAAGAAAAGGAGTCTTTAATTGGTTTTACAGAGCATTAGATTTATCCACTGTGCCCCAAGTTCAGTGAAACTTTACTCCTCAATTACTCCTGTTAACTTGGACAGGATGAAAGGAAAAATAAGAATCTCCCTTAATGCAAAGTATATCAGATCTGCTTTTCTAAATGAAGGTATCAGAACAGACTTCAAACTCGTCTGAAATGGATAACATGTATCCTTATTTACTTAAATACTGCATTAAAGATTTATTTATTTAACCCACCGAGTCCAGGACGCTAACCAGCAGTTTCTGGGAAATGTTGTTTCTGAAGTTAGAACTAGATTGTTGACCACATGAAATATTAAGTCATCTATCGAAAATCCAGACAATTTCTTCAAATGAGAAATAAATCTTCACTTTACACTTGCAGAATTAGTTTGTTATAAGCCTGAAATCGGTTGAAATTAAACAATTTTCCAGCTTTCTCTTGCTTTTTTCCACAAACTTAATTTTTTATCCATTTAAATTGCAATCTTAATCTTTGTGGCTGCAGTCTAGAAAAACATGTAAGCACCAGCCTAAATTACACAAGTCCTGCCAACGTCACTGGTTTCATCGAGGTGACCCTTGTGCATTGGGGTTTTGCTGGATCGGTGTCCAAGTATTTTGAATCTTTTCTTTCAGGTAAAAGTAGTAACTTTATTAACGTACAAGCTTCTTTGTGAGAGATACAGTGAGATGGTCACTGGAGAAACACACATTTGTTTAATGTTATTGTCCTTCTGTTGCAGGCTACTGCCCTTCCAGCATAGCAGATTAAAATTGCTTCTCAGTATTTCAGCACATAAATTAGATTACTTTACCCTGACACAGTTGGCAGCTTCTGCACTGAATGCTGAACCTAAACTCAAGTCAGGCTGGACACCCACAAATACAGTTTTAAACTTTGGAAAAGGTTCTAAAGCACCAAATTCTCAATAGGGGAGTATGGCCAAAGGGGCGTGTGCTTACCATGCTTGGACACACTCAAAATGAAGAAGAGAGTGTATGGTTGGGGTTAAAAGCAATGACTTCTAATTCTAACTCAGCCAGTGGCTTTGGTACAGTCCTGAGTAATTTACTTGGCTCTTTTGATTCCTTTCCTCATCTATAAAAAATGGGATAAAGGAGCAGAGAAACTACTCTGGAGCTAGTTTTCTACTTATCTGAAACATGAGAAATCATCTCTACATGCTGATTATTCCAAAAAATAAATCACAGAGTCAATATTTGTTCTGGAAGACTCAGGCATCTAAGGAATACATTTATTTTTTATTTTATTTTTTAACTAGAAAGGTTTTACTGTTTGCTTATTTTTATTGCAGAAGTGAGGCTTACCGGACTCATGTAAACTCCTTGGTGTACATCTCCAAACTGTCCTTCACCAATGCAGCGCCCCAGTTCAATTCTCTCCCTTTGAATTTCATAATCTCTGGCTATAAGAATATAATGCACTTAAAATATTAAATTTATGATGAAGGGCAAAGAAATAATCCACAAGATACAAAACTCAAAGTAAGTCACTCAAATGTCTCACATATGAATAACTAAGATTAACATTTGCTGCACACCAACCTATACAAATGCTTTATACACACAGTGGAAACCTCTTAAACAAATGTCTGAACCAAAGCAATGAAAAAGGAATTGTGAAATCTAATTTGCTAAATTAACTACTATGCATTATTTATTTCAATGCAATAGACATAATCGAATCCTTCTTAATTATAGCTAGTAAAAGACACAGAACACAAATAGCCTAGGGCAATAGTGATGATATTAAACAGCCTTAGCACACATCCCTTAGATGTTTAAGAGAACTCCACTATGTGGTATTTTAGATCTTGGTACCATCAAATGAGCCCAGAGAATTTTTAAAGAGGTAACTGCAAGAGAAAATACAGAATCAAGAGCATGGCAAATAAAGATAAAATGAAAGAGCAAAATTTTGAGTGCACTACACCTCTATCAGTGTGTAACTGAAGTAAAATTGTTATGTTTTGTGGACTTGTGCAATTTTGTTAACTTCATGGTTTAATAGACTGAGAATA
This sequence comes from Strix aluco, assembly GCF_031877795.1. Classification (NCBI taxonomy): domain Eukaryota; kingdom Metazoa; phylum Chordata; class Aves; order Strigiformes; family Strigidae; genus Strix; species Strix aluco. The sequence goes on along the minus strand of NC_133931.1, from coordinate 4,452,187 downwards.
TTACTGATAAAAATGGCTCAGTATTTCAGCAAAACATTTAATCAATTGCAATTGAATTACTTCAGTTGCAATTTACTTTCTAGCAGACATGGAAAAATATTTCAGGAATAGCAGAAAAGCAGGTACAGTATATGTTTTCACCTCTACTTGTATTATTCAGAGAAAAAAAAAATATAACCAACCAGCTTAGGACTTCGTAACTGATGATTTTGACTTCATTAACACTACAGAAATAACGTCATCTAGAGCTGGATAATGAAGTGATAAATGACTTTTTATTTTTTTAAGTATTGCATTTTCCTCTTTAAAATCCCAAAGCTAACTGGTTTAACTATAAATGTTTATTAAATGAAAGTGAATAGTAAACTTAAAAATTCCACATCATTCCAAATTGCAAGCATACAGGGATGGGTAAAGGGTCTCCTGTTACCTTCATCTATTCCATAGCTTTCTGCAGTGCAATTAAGAGAAAAATCAAATGCTTACTTAGATATAGCTTCTTAAAACCAAGACAAGGACAAACATTTTTTAACTTTTTTTTTTTTTTAAATGAACAAATATACTGATGCAATTTTAAGTTTACATTAGCAGAAGTCACAGGTCTGTTCTTGTGATCTTTACTGACTCAGTCCTTTGAGAGCTGAACACTTGAGTCCACTTCAATCCACCAAAGCACTTAATGAATTTCAGTTCAACAGCCCATCTCATGGGCTTTGAATTGTATGCATACTTAAGCGTTCAGCATCATCCAGGGCTGGGCCCACAAGTAATTACTTCCATGAATTTAAATGAAAAGATTAGGAAAAAAAAAAAAAGTTCACACAAAGTTAGTATGTTAACAAAACATAAAGGATTTAATTTATCACAGTACTTTTTGATCCTGCAATTATTTTAGTAGAATCATGTAGTGACTTACTGCAAGACATTCAAAACACATTGTTTATTTCTGGAAAACATATATTCTTGCTTTTCAAATATTTATGTTCAAATATATATGTTTTTCAAAACATATATTCTTGCTTTTCAAATACTTTCCACAGTAGTAGAAAGTATGTTGTAGACACTGAAGTGATCATGGAACACTCCTGGCCACATGGTAAACTCCAGAAATCCTGACATATATTCATGGTTCTGCAGCAGCACGTGGTACCAGTTTAGCACCATCCTCCCCTCTTACACTAACCAAACCCAACATTTTTGCAGGTCCGCGTATCAACGGATTGTCTACTTCTAGAGAAATCCTTAGTTGTTAAAACACAACTGTAATTTCACAGACACAACTTTTAAAATCAGAATACTAGACTTTCATGTTAAATTAGATAGCCTTGACAGTTTAAGATGATATTGTAATTCAAATACGCCTTAAAATAAAATCCTTGTGGCGGCTAATACATCATTTTTTTGACTTCAAAGATGAAGACTCAGAAGAACTTTGAATTTTTATTTTTGTCCCTAAAGTCTTTCATCTTTAACAAAATTGCATGTGGTACAGATGACCTTCCTCTATCATGGAATTTGAGAGCAGCAGGTCTGTCATAGAGCAAGGGTGAGATACAGTTAGACAGCAATACACAGAAGCTTTCCAAATTGTTTGCTCTTATCACAGAAATCTTACTCATTCTTTAAGCGCTGAGTTTGGCATCACAATCAAAAAATGTACATTTTGAGACACAAACCAAATTTCTTTGTGAAGTCACCGACAGCAGCAAAACAGATTTTGGTTTTATTTGCTTCAAAACCTGACCTTGAAAAACACTGAATCTATGAGTTTTCAAAACCGTAAAGAATATTTTCTTTGCACACATATTACTTAAGGATAAAATATAAGATTCAGTTCCTGCTAAACCAAAGAAGATTTTGGATAGAAAAATTCCCAAGTTAACTTCCATACTTACTTGATGGCATTGTATAAGTATCTTCTTCATCTATAATCTCTGCATAGTCATCTGTCTCTGTAACGGGAACAAGTGAAGAGTTTCGGAAAAAGCAGATGAAAATAATTCTCCAGAACAATATCTCCAATTTATCAAGGCTGATATGTCACAACCCCCAACTTCACCATTGCTGGGATGCATTTACAATAGCATGAATAAAACCTGCTCATGCATAATTTATGGTATGATAATGACCTCAGTGCCAATTATACTACATCACATAGATGCATTCAACAAGAAATAAAAATAAGATTCATTTGTATTCAAAAAAGTTCAAGTTCTGTAATTGAAACCCATCTAAACTGTTGACTTAAAATCTTTTTAACAGCAAATTCCACTGCAGTGAGGAGAAAACATTATTAACAGATTAAATTGCTTTACCTTCAATACAGTGTGAATAGTTTGCTAGCTTTTTATGTCAAACAGGCAGAACAAACAGTAAAGATGTTCCAGGGCAGCATTGACCTACTGTCAGTGTGGCGAGGTGAGTTACTTTTTCACAGTCTTCTAGAGCATAAAGATCTTTTAAGTCACACTCTCGCCTTACACCCATTTTTCTTGCATTAGTCTCAATTTTTCTGGTTTAGTGGAAATTCACCACCAGTTTTGCTGTCAAGAATCAACATCAAGAAAACAACCAGTTCTCAAAATTTTCAGAAAAATGACAGTGTATTTCTTCCTCTGCTTAAAACTCAGGACTTTTACATGATCTGTTCTCAAACTGGTTTAAATGGTGTAAGTCGTATCAGGTCCTTCTGCTCTAAAGAACTTCCAGTGTGGGGGGGTTGTTTCCTAGCGGTCAGATAAATTCCTCCGGGGGTTACAAAACCAGTCCACAACAGTGAGATAATTTTTCACTTCAAGGCTGTTACATTCTACTCACCAACTTTAAATGCATAGAGAGGTTCTCGAAATTTAATCATTTCAAATCCCGTATGCAGTTTTCACGGTTGGTTTCAGGTGGTTGGTTTTAGGCCACCTCTAAAAGGTATGATTTACTCCCCCTTTTTCCCCATCTGCCCTGGAGCATATGTATATCCCTACACCTCCCTGGCATCATTTCTAGAGGTATGGTTTCTGAGTGGTGAATGCGACAAAGCCACAGTGAGAGTGGAAAGAAGGATGGGATGATCCTTTTTGGCAGCAGCCCTCAGTTCAACCAACTTAAGCCAACTCTGAAACCAGAGAAAGGCTCATAAATATCCACATACATAAACAAGAAACTTAATTTTCAGATGAACTGAATATTTAACAGCTGGGAAACTACAGGTTGCCTATAACCTCTGAAGTGCAAAACACTTCAGTGAATAAATGTAGTTTTATGATCCTAACTTCATACTACTTAAATGAAATTAAAGTGGTTTTTTTTCAGACTCCTGTAGGAATATAGCATGTCTTGTAAAAAAAGAATCAGGAAATTCTATGCCATTTAAATTTTTGCTAGGCAATTTCCACTTACGACACAGCAAAACAGAGTCACCTAATGAAAATTCAATTAATTATAAAGACAGTGCATAATTCTAAACAGGCAGCATACTGCAAGGCACTAATCTCTTTTTTGTATGATTTTCCCTCCCTACATTGTAAACTAATGTTTTTGTAGAAAATAAGCCCTAGTTTACTATAAAAAATAAGCATCCATTTGAAAGAAATCATTAGTGTGACACCAATGTGATGAGGATAAATCACCCTGCTTCCTCGCAATATTGTGGTAAGATGTTTTTAACTTTTAAGTGTGGTATATTAACTATAACTGTAATTTAACTGTACCTGTAATATAACTATTGTTACAAGCTAGTATTTGAGGGTACTAGAAAGTTCTTTATGTAAAAAAACCTGAATGAATGATATTATAAACATATTTGAGAAGAATTTTAAAAGTTTGGAAACTAGAACTGGTGCCACACTGGTCTTTAAAAAACCAAACACTTTTGTCACACTTTGGACACACTGATTCTGGAACAGTACTTACAAGATGCGATAAATGGCTTGGCTTGTTCATCTCGCTATTTTAAATTAATGAAGTTATTTCATAATAAAAGTATTATCAGAACACTGCAGAGAACTTTATACGGTTTTGATACATCGCCCAAAACCGGCCAGAAACTAAAAGGATCTTCAGCAGTCAATCCAAATAAATTAAATCTATGAATTAACTAAATCAGTATTTCTTGTTACACATTTACACTCTGGAAAGGAATATATAGTAAGAATTCAGAAAATAATTCCTACATGTCTCGCATTGTTTCTGGGAATTAAAGGAAAATTCAATCAAGGCATTAACACTGATCTGCTCAAAGTGTTCTGCAACAATGATAACTGACCTCCCTCACGTGCAGTCTTTACCCCACAGTTAAGAGTCATGTATTATGAGACTGTTACCAAGTCTGCTAAGACTATGTCTGTTAAGAGATATTCCAGAACCTACACGGAGTCTAAAGCAAAACTCAGCTGGGCAAGGCTCCGCAGGTTGCTTTCCGAAGAAGAATGTGTTACAGCAGTCTCAAGGGCTAAACACAACAAAGCAGCAATTCCAGGAGATGGTCTATCATCAAGGCCCTTGATAAGTCTAGAAAAACTAAGATTTAAAAGTAGGGCTCATTATCGCTGCTCTCTCACACATTTTAAAATCAGCACTGAAGCTCTTCAGCCATTGGTCAATCCCAGATTCTTTTAGACAGAAAAAGAAACAGGTCGCTTTTGGACAAAGATACAATCGTGGTGGAACAGATCAGTGACGTAATTGGAGCTTTACTAAATCTGAATGCATTTATTAAACAGTAGAAAAAAAACATCCTAGGGTATTAAATCCATAATAGCTAATCCATGACTTTAACTACATGTTTGAAATTGCCCTTTTCGTGATTTTTTTCCCATTTATCAGAGCCCATAATTTACAAAAGAAGACAAGCACCAATCAAAAGCTATGTAGGGTCAGTATCTGAAATACACTTTCTGAATTTATGAGAGAAAAAATGTCCTTTGAGTTTTTAATGTTTTAAGAAAAGAAAGAAAATTGGGATAGTATTATCTTTGATTTATATCTGAAGGAGAGAAAGGAGGTGAAAAGTTATACGTGCTCTTTATATTTTACTGAGAGGAAGGCCACAAGACATTATCTCTGTTTCTCCTTATCGCCTTCCTTTGCATACTGCTTTTTATGCCCTTTTAGTACCTCCCTTTTATGAGAATAAAGATACATACACTATCAGTATTAGCAGTTTGATTTTTTCCCAACATCAGGTGGAATCCTTTAGAAAAATACCTAAAAATCTCTTTAAAAAACAAAACTAAAACCCAACTTGTTTTCAGAGGATAGCAAGTCAGTATGTTCAAGAAAAAAAGATTTACGCAGTCTGAAGGAGTTAAATATTTTGTAGTAAGTTGCAAAGTTTTGAAGAAAAACATTAAAATCTGTCTTTAAGATTAGCATTTGGGGTAGCTGAAACCTGATTAATATTTCATGTATTCAATCTACATTAATCTATCTGGTACAGCTTCTTTTAATGCAAGGAGCAGTAGTGGACTACAGAGCACTCTGATGCTACCATGCCTTTGAAGCAACACTTAGTAGACTAATTTCTCATGTCTTACATCCATTGACCTCGCCCACTGACCGAAAAATTTCTGTGATACAACCATTTCAATCAAACTGAATGGACAACTCTTGCAAACCTCTAAACCTCCTTTGCATCGTGCCAAAGCTCTCATTGCAAACACATGCAATACCGCATCCCTCTGTGTTTGAAATCGTTTTTCCTTTCTCAATTCCAGTTTAGCAGAAAGTGTTAGTTGCACAGCCTGTAAAGTACAATATTTATTGGCTAACGTCCAAAGCAGACTGCTTTTTAATATTAAATCTGTATAAAATTTATTACTGAAATGCGCATTAAGTGGTACATGGATATAAGAGTTGCATATTGCACGTTAGTAACACACAGACTAGAAAACATATTACCGTCCCCACTAATTTCATCTGCAGATCCAGGTGGCATGCAAGGAAAGAGAAAAACAGAGGGGGAGAGAGAAGGGACAGAGAAGGGGAAGGGGGAAATATACTATTAAATTCATGAGTAATCCAAAAGTATTCAGACTGCAGTTATATTATATACCTGACTCAAGAGAAACCAGAAAAGTAGCAGAATTTAAGACTTCTCACCTAAAACCCAAGGGACAAAGATATGTTCTAAGAAGCTTGTATGATGAAACAGAGTTATTGACTTTCAAACACAAATTTACACAAAAATTAAATTTGGAAGTGAAACTATTTTAATGCATTGTTAAGAAATGCCAATTTCTGATTTAAGTCAATACTCCAGTACAAAATAAATCTAAAGCCAGATGAGTCAGTTCAATTGGACTTTTCACACACACTTATGACTTCGGGTAACTAGAGTTGGTGTTCACCCTTTCAAAGGAAATGCAATCCTGGGCTATCACTAAGACATGAGTAAGAAATGGAACCATCTAAGTATTAATTATACAGAGCATATTGCAGTTTTACAAAGCTGAAATTTAAACCAGTTTCAAATGGATCAACTCTACTGGGAAGCTGTTCAAATGAGCACCATATTCCAAATTTATGGTAGCGGCCCTATTCCACACCAACACCCACAGCACAAGCTGATGCACTTTAGACATTATTTATAAATAAAAGGAAAATGAGCATTAATGTTGTAAAAGTAATGCACCTATTACTCCAATTCTTCTTACCCCTAACAAAGCCAAACTGGTCCAGACCAAATGCTGAACCAGTATGCAGCCAAAAGCATCACTGTGTTCAATATTTAATTCAAAGTGATCTTAAGCTGATGCTTGTTGTTGCTATTCTATTTCATTCATAAGCATGCTATATCAGGGGTCCAAGAATGAAGTAAAAACACATTAACCAAAACCCCCACGAGTATACAGGGGCTGCATAGCTATATAAATGAAATTATTAACATGTTTATCATTGTAGAATATGATGCTTAAAACTAAGTCCCCCATAAAAATGAGGACCAGCAAGTTTGTGACACTGCATGAAAATCCAATTCAATAGGAGGAAAGGGGTAGCAGAAATTTAATGAAATTATTCTTGGAACTCTGTTTACCTGAGGCTAAAGTAGTAAAAAAAACAGTAACTGCGTTAGTATATTCAGCTTTTGGGTTAATAAGGCAGCCCTATACAAAGAGCAGTGCAGTACCCTTAGGCGGCGGCTCATGGGAACAGAAGACGAAAGGGAGAAAGCGTCTAGCTTTCTTTACTTTATGCTGACAGTGATTGACTCCTTTACAAAGAGGCAAGAAAAGGAAAGAGAAAAACAGAAACAAATTATTTGGAAATAAAAGAAAAGAGACTGGAGAGAACATCTACAATGAATGAACATAAAAGTAAAGGTTTACATTACAATTCTGTATACGCAAACGGATATACGAAGGTTGTTGAAACTTTAAAGCATATCTGGTATTTTCCTTCAAATTCCATTCTACAGCAAAGTTATTCTTATTTCAATTTTTAAAAGTGAGACTAGAATCTATTAAAAAGTCAGCTTTTGCCAACCATATATACCATCCACTGACAACCCAAAAAGCATTGTCTATCCCAGCAGTGTAACCCACTTTTGCAAGCTCCCCATCTAAGTTCTACTGGACTGTGCTACAGTTAAATTCTGATTTAAGTGTCAGTCACCAGACTTAAACATGGACGTATTGACTTTCTGGACCCTTAAAAGAACTTTACACAAAACAAGTATTTCACACAGCAGGAAAACACAGTTTCTCTGTCCCACTGAAATACAACACTGACATGTTTTATGATCTGAAATCTGCCACTGGAGTTTTATCGTCAGTGCAGACCTGTCTTGCCAATCGATATTCTAGCTCTCCAAGGACCTCTGGGTGAGGGCCCCATGGCACTGTCCTCACTGTCCCCTTTCCTAGTCAACCTACTGCATTTCATTAGTAAAGCCCTTATCAGGAGGAGAGATATTTTAGAGTAGGAGGAGGTACAAAGAAGCCACAACTGCTTTCACAAGGTGACAAAGGCCACAAGACGACACTAAAAACCTGGGGATAGCTGCTCCTTTTACTTCTCGTTATCTATTTGCTCCTCTCTGCTTTCCTCTTCTCCCTCTCTCCTCTATCTCAGGAAATGCGAGAGGCGGTTTAAAAACCTGTTCAACCAAAAACCTGCATCTTGTTGCTGCTAGTCCTTCACAGTCAAAACTCGAGAGCGAGGTCCAGCCACCTTGAGTTATACAGGCAGGAGGTACAGGTGTTAAAAGAGCAACCCAGTACGACAGCAGCAGCATACTGGTCAGTGGTGGGAGGAGTGGAGGAAGGGTGGAAAAGGACAATTACCTTTTAATAAAAATAACTTCACATTATTCATAGATTCTGAAAACCCAAGAACCATCAAAGCAGCTATACTTCATGAAAGCACCATCTTATACGCAGTTGTGCACTTTTTAGTGGCCAGATTTTGAGGGATAATGCGCAGAATTTTTTTAAAGGTGTATTAAGTGTGTTTCAATCACTGTGCAATGTGGAGGCTGCATGTTGAATTTCACGCATGCAAATCTAATGGATAATGCACTATTATTTACAACCCTTGCTTCGCTAAGATGGCAATTTTAATCCAAAGTTAAAACAAGTGGGTGAGATTTATCATTGCATCCTAAACGACAAAAAAGTACCATCGTAAGAACTGCTGGGGTGATTAAACAGAAATCATTTATCAATTTTGAAAATTTACATGTCATTGAAAATGACAGAACATTAATCAGATTCAACGCTAAAAACTAAGAGGTGAAAGGAGAGGGCAAAATTATTGAGTAAGTTAGTGTATCAGCATTTCTGTGTATACCACGTTACTGCACTCCTAGGGACTTATCTTCCTAACACCACATAACACAATTTTCAGCACTATCATTCTAACACAAACCTGAGGTAACATTCATAAAAAGCTTCAGACATAGTATGAAAGAAAAGAAAAAAGTACTACAGCTATTTTAAGAGACTACTGAAAAGGTATTGAAATAAGAATAAAGGAATCCAATACTCTGTACTGAAACACAAGAACAGGTATAGAGTCGCTGGAAGCAATGCAAGCTATCTAAAAGGAAAGAGATGTTTCAACTCTTGACCTGACTGCTCAGGCTACATAGCTAATTTAGGCTTGAAATGCTGAAATGCTGTTCACTCTTACATTGATACATGGGTGGCAGAAGCTGACTGAAACCTGACTCACCTATTTCATATGAAAGGCAGACTGAAATGGCAAAAGAGTTTTTAGTTCATCATGTGTGGATCCTGATGCCCTGTGACACGGAGTCCAACCAGTCTTCCGTATTTCAAACTTTGCCTTTACGATTTATTGTCTAAAGTTTGTTCAACTGTTCTGCCAGACTAAATGGAAGATTGCTTTGCCCTAAACTTACCATGTCTTCAAGTCTAGCTACAAAAGAAAGTTTATTTAGGTAAAGAGTTTAAAGAGTTGATTCCAAGTTAAGAAAAATCCAACAAACAGACGTTCCAACACTTTTTGAGGAGCTTAAGGTACCTCCTTGAAATGACTACTGCTTAGAAGGATTTCCACAATTTCACACCAGCCTCCAGCCAGGGTGTTGCTACCGCCTACCTAAATGCCCCTAATGCTCAGAAATGCTGCTGAAGACTTCACTGGACTTTTTTTTATATAGTTCCTCTTCTCCGTACTAAAATTATTGTGTATGAAAAGACCAAATCACTTGCTATGCAACAGGTTATGTTAGAAAGGAAGCGACCAGGCTAGAGGGCAGTTACTACTGGAGCTCCTCATTAGGCTTGTATGAACAGATAATCAACGCTGGGAGGCTGAAACTGATAATGTTCCATTCTATTTTAGTTATACATTCCTGAACCAGTTTGATGGAAAACCCTGAAAAAAATCTGTAGAAGTAATAAATCCATTTGTCTTCAAGATTTTGAAATAAAATGAGCCCTACGCTGTTGTCACATCAAGTATGTTTATACATAAACAACAAAACCCCAAACCTAATACTGCATGGAACGTTTCTTTAGTCATACTCCAGTGTCATTACTAGCGAAGCAGAAGTGTCTGCTCATATCAAATGAATGGATCACAAAGGAGGAGAGTAGGAGGGGAAGAATTCTTTAAGCAACGACACAGACTGATGAAAGGAATGCAGTAACTTCCTAGGCACTGATAGGGAGGCAACCTGTTTAGACTGACTCCACAGTTCATTCTGCTCTTCTTGGGCAGGAAAAGAAGCATTTCAGTCAGTCTAAAATACAAAAAGATAACACCACCAATCTGTTCAACTGTGATGGGAATCTGAAATATTGTAATTTATTAACATTAAGGGTATTTTTAACTGTATTATCTTATTAATTAGCAGAACAGCTGGGTGAGTTAAGAAACAAGTAACTCCGTGAACTTGGGAGGCTAATGACTTGCTCAAGGTTTGTAAAATTAATCTGCAATAAATCTTAGGCTTGAATGTCTCCCACATATGGCAGAGCTACAGCTGTGAAGAGCCTTTATATTCCTCTAATTACTTAGTAATGTGAATGTATAACTATGCAATTTATGTTAAGGCTGTTAGTCTTTCTTTTCAGAAGTGAGCTGTAGAGTATGACATAATTGAGCTAGCAGACATAGTTGTAAGTACTTAAGATAAAATTTTTCATCTCAAAAATTTACTTACACTTTTCAGCATTGTCTTTTTGGAGTGACTTGATAAAATGAACATGAAAAAAACTCCCACCTTTACAACCTCAAGCAAAGAACACCTTCTTCCCCTACCAACTAATTCAAATGGAACTAGGAAATACAAGTCCCACACAAGAAACTCTTTCAGAGTTGAGCACAGGGCAGACCTTCATTTTGAGCACAGGAATCATGAAACAGAGCACACACTGTGCTTTGCAAGCAGAAGTGATTCAATAAAATCTTATTTATCTTTCCATCCTTGTTCACAGCTTGATTAGCCCTCATCATTCACACATACATTCAGGTCCGTTTGTATGCTCACAGCTCTTTCATTAAGAACATTCTTAATTGTTGTAATGGTGAAATCAGGTGAATACTTTTAGTCATTTTTTCTCTCCTGTTTGCTGCATTTTGGCATGTGGCTCCTGCTATATTTCAGTTTGTTCTAGGTAACCTACTGAAAGTCCCTCTCACAGATTTACTATACCATATAATTTTTTCTGCATACTAAAATCTCACTTAAAGCATGCTTATCTCATTTAAAAGAGAATGTTTTTCATTCAAACTGAAATTTCAGGTTAAGTGGTATGACTAAAGTGGCAACTACTTCAAACTCAGGATCTGCTCATCAGTAGCACCTTAGAGAAGAACTCTCATGCCACTTCACTGCCATGATCAGGAGTTAACCACCGTACGTGATTTAAGTGTAATGATATTATACTATAAATCTGTGATGCTAAGGCAGAACCTGGAAACTAGCTGAGAAGCCTGTCTTTCAGGATGATAAAATCCTTCAATTCCTGTAAGAAAACTCTCTCCAAGAGACCCGATTTCTCCTTTGTGGGGCATGTTACTGGACAGATCTAAACCATGGGGTACAGTTATAACTTCTTACAGAGCCACTGAGCAAACAAATTTTCTTTTTTTCCTCTACAACGAGGCAATGGCACACCAGCATTATTAGAAACTTATGCCATCATATTACCATGCACTTACAGCTACACCCCTTTTTACTTTAAAATGCTACGTGTGTTACTAACCAGCTAGGGAACAAGATGATGAATAAATATTTTTTTCCCTTTTAAACGCGTGTGTCCTGGGGTTTGTTACTGAGATGACTCGAACAGTCTGCCTTAACATCTGAAACAGGGACCATATTTTCAGACAGCTTTCAATTTCCTTCACCAAAGCAGCACACGCTAAAGCTGCAAAACTAGCACCCCCTTTGAACCAAGACCAACCCTGTGGCAGGCCCTAAAAACCCTCTTCAGGCACACGCCTTGTGCTGGCTCCTGCAGAATGGCTCATCTTCTTCCTTACTGTCATCTTTCCAGTTACACCTCCCTCCTTACAAACACGTTATTTTACTCGGCAGTACCTGAATATCCAAATGCCAAGAGTGACTGCTTAGAATCACAGAATCATTTAGGTTGGAAAAGACCCTTAAGATTATTGAGCCCAACTGTAAACCTACCACTGCCAAGAACCTAACATTGCCAAGACTTGTTCAATACTCTGCTTGTTCAATACTCGCTGAAACAAGTGGGCCTGAAATGTCATATTCTGTAGCACTGCATGTAAAGCAACATTTGAGCTATGATTAAAAAAATTTATGTCCACAGAATTCTCTAGTGCAAAGGAGGCACAGCGATTAGCCAAGGGATGCAAAAGCATATTTATTCTTCCTGGTCATATTTATATAAGCAAGGATGGGGCAGAAGAAACTAAAGAACTCTGTGTCAGAGAGCATTTATGTAAGAAGGGAGCAAGCAAAGTACGGTTTTATTAATTTCATTTTATGAAGAACTTTTTATAACATATAATTGACTAGGTAAATTATTATTTTTGGAAATACGAGTATCAGGAAATATATGCATCACCTTACTAAGGCTAATGTTTGCTATTTCAAAACAAACTGCTGGCCAAAATAAGTTCCTGTAGACTAGAGTAGAGCATTTTAATAAGGTGACTCCAAGCAAAACAGCCGGAAATCTAGTCAATAAAATTATAGTAAACTGGTATGCTGCTGCTTACAAATTTGATATACTATTTACACAGAGCAAATAGTTTAGCCTTACTGTTTCCTGAGGGTACACTCTTGGCTAAGTACAAAGAATTCTTTTTTAATGTAAAGACAGAAGTAGAAGGAGATAAAAGTTGGAACTATCTATTAGCTAAAAGACTCATTGCTTCTGGTGAATCACAGTAGCTTAAACCAAAACATCAGATGAATACCAAAGAAATCTAAAATCCAACTCATTTAATTGGACTTCTTATTTATGCTTATTTATAATCCTACACACATGCAAATGTAAAATTTGAGGGATAAAATTATTGCTATGCTTTAAAAAACAGAGGAAATCTGGCAGGCATCTTACTTGCACACAGGGAAAGACAGTGCCCACTGCAAGGAACATTAAATTTGGAGAAGCAAGGCAGACAAATAATACCGTAAGAAACAGAAGCATGCAGGGAAAGGTGTGTGGTGAAACCTGGTTCAGTGACACACAGCCATAAGAGAACACTTCTTGGCTCCCAGGTTCAGCATTCTGCTGCTCTGGATTCCTGAAACCAACTTCACACTTCACTAGTTTGAAATGGCCTTTATTTAGAGCAAAAAAAAAAAAAAAAGAAGTATTGAAAACCCTTCTATCTTTGTATGCTTTGGAATACTGAAACACTTGGAAAGAACAAATTTTCATTTCACTAGACGAGAAATATTTCAAGGTATATTAGTATTTCAGTAAGACAGACAAGGTGTCTTTCATTAACAGGCTCGTTTTTAAACTTACAAAACTTCAGACAAATACCTGGACTTTTAGACCATCAAATCATGTTTCATGCTGGTTTCTGGCTATTGCTGGTTGCCCCAAACTGTGGTGGGGAACTCACTGTGAAACTTTCCTTTAGAACTAAGGGTGTTAATACTATAAATATGTCTGCTTGATTTTCCTGCCTGTCTCAGATTTTTGCCATTTAGCTTTAGCACTGGGAGAGGTCTAAACAAAGGAGAACAATCTCACTGAAAACAAACGTCAGAGTTAATTTATGATTTAAAGTATCAAAGGCATGAAGGACGTTACAGCTGTCAGTAAGTTATAAAAGCTTGTCTTATTTGAAGCCCTTAGCTCTAAGTCATTTAAATGTCACCAGAGAAAAGCTCTTATTCTGCAAACCAAGATAGCATCACCCACAGCTGGCTTTGCACTGGATGCTGTCAGCTGTCAGACTCTGCTGACCTGTAACTCTGGGGTTAACTGAACATTATGTACATCTGTTGCCTCCGCTGTTCCATACTGATGGATCAGTTACATGAGAGAACAGGAGTGACACTTCGTCACATCTACATGAAGTATGACTTCCTTTATAACAAGTTGATTCCTTTGGGGACTTAAGAGAAGTCTCTGAAGTCTTGCTACTCTTAGAGAAAGCACCTCTCAAGGAAAAACCTTTATCATGCAACTTCATCTCAACAATCTGTCTGTGGTTTTAAATTTAATATACTGACATTCATGCCTCATTTGATGCATTTCAAGTAATTCTGGGGCAAAAAACCGAAACAACAAAAAAAGTATGTCTCTGTTCTATGTACACTTATTATATTAAAAGAAGAAGAAACCCTTGAGAATAATAAATGCAATGGCTTGAATCATTCCAGTATTATGTCAGCGTTTCCAGCGGTTTGTAACACGGTATAAAAAAGAAGCATCAGGCACAATGATTTCATTGTGGAAAGATATAAAACCTTACTACAATACAAGAAAAATACCTAATTGGATTTTGGTATTGGAAAGAAAGAGAAGGATATTTTCAGGTTTAATTTTATTGTTTTATGGCATCAGGAGCCAGCTTTGCACCTTACAGTTTCCTTGACATTCACTTGAACAACCAGCTCAACTCCAGCGCTGCTACATCTATTTCTTCTCTGGTGCTACAGCAAAGCTCTCATTTGCCCATCGTTCACCTTTATGTGATGCCCTAAACGCTGGTTATGTGGTATTACAACTAACTTCCCTACATTAAAATCAAAATAGTACTTTTGAGAGTAGAGAAGAAGCAAGTTTGTGCTCTGAGACACGAGTATTTTAGATATAACGCATCAAACAAAAGATACCTAAATTTGCAAAGGCAAATTGACAGCAATAAAGGATCACAAAATAAGCATTTATTACTGCTTTTAATAGTAAAAGTATATCAGCTTTCTTGGAAAAATTGAAAGGGTGAAAATTTGAGGTGGCAGCGGAATATGACTTCTTTGTCCTGAAGATTAGCTTTTTTTTGTGTGAGTGATTAAAAAGCAAAGCACTTAAGAAACTGCAACTTTTTCTAAAAGCTGAAATGAGCCACGCAGGTCAGAACCAAGAGAGAACATGCTAACCATGCTTCATGCTTATCTAGCTTATCTACCACATTTGCTTGATAGGTACTGAAGGAAGAAGAGCTGCTATTTGACTCTGAGAGGTAACAGTAACTGATGAAGCTCTATTACACCTCTGCAACTTGATACACATTTTAATTCCAGATCCTCTCATGTATTTTCTTGCACAAGGTCTGTTTACTTGGGCTTCCTATGCCAAGGGGTGAATCGCAAACATCTTTAAAAAGAGGTTAAGGGTGGGGAAAGGAATCTGAAAAGTAGGAAATTAATCAAACATCTTTTCTCCTTCTTGTATGAAATATGTGCGTTTTTGAATATGTGCTACCAAGCTCTCACATAAATGTTAAAGTGGGGCTGTAGCCTCTCTTTAAGTCAGAGGTGGACACTCCACTGGGTCACAGTATTGGTTCCTGAAGTTCGTGGCCAAATACTAGAAATCTATAGGAACACGTCATAATATTAATACATTTTTGTATTGAAAAATCTCCTTAATAAATGTTATGTATAAGGATTTAGAAATGTATTTTCTACTAAGACACTGAATCAACTCCTCAAAAGGACTTGTTCTGAGATTCTGTAAAAGAAAAACGTTCTCTCTAAAGTATAAAAACTTAAAAAACCCCACAGTAACTAACAGAAATCTCAGAAGCCTGTAAGCTATAGAAACAACATGTATTACCTCACATGCTCATCCTTCAATTAACTTGTGATTTTCAATAGCAAAAATTAAGTGCTTTGATCTAAACAGCAGCTACAAAAATATAGCTATTAAGTTTCTTCTTTCCGAAAAGCGATGATTAATATTTAATTGCCTATTTTCACTTTTCAAAGCTGCTCCTTCATAATTAACACATACTCAGGTAATTTAAGTTCTAGCCCAGGATATTCTACTTCAATACAAAGCTAAGTGAAAATATTGACAAGCAGCCTTGCTTTGAAGTATTCTGGCCCTGCCTTACTGCACGGATATGGCTGTTCTCACAAGCGACACTACACAGGATAGCTGCAAAAAGTTTCTCTTCAGAAACTGCACTACAAAGGCAGCAGAGCTACAGTCTTGCGAAAGTCAATAGCCATGTAGCAAGAAGTGAGCTAAGTGCGAGCGAAAAATCTGCCTAAACATCTGCTAGCTTTATAAACAAACTTGCTTTTTTTTTTTTTAATGAGCCTTACCTGACACAGAGACTGTGTGTGACCTTACTCCTTGCTTCTCATTGTTGGCCAGCCTGTAAAACAGAGGTTGGAATCGCTGAATGCTGTACATTCTTCACGGTCACATACACTGGCAATTCATCCTAACAGGGCACCTACTGTAATTAGCAGGGCCAATCCATTTCCCACAGTGACAGATTTTGAGGGGGAGGAAAGTCAGAAAGGAATCTACCATTTATAAACCCAGCTGGGGGAGTAAGAGCGGAAAGAATGCGTTACCGTTTTAATTACTATATTGCTTCACGACAGAGCAAATTTAAAGGAAAAAAACCAAAACCTAAGTTCTACAAACTTTTAAGATCAATCCATGCGTGTCTAAGCTTTGTCAAATGTAATCTGATGGTGCTTCTACTTTCTGTACTATTTACTGAAAATAAAGTATGAATTTTTGTTTGTAAGATGACTTACCCTGTACAATTTTAAATTGATTTACATGTGAAGCAAATTAAGAAAAACAATTAAATTTAAATGTAGTTAGCTATAAATGTTCATTAGTAATAGAAATTCCAATGAATTCTTCTGAACTATTTTCACGTACAATTTTAACGGTAAAACAGCAAGAGTACTGCACTTCATGCTTCCAGAAATCTGGAATTTCATCTGGCAAAGGCAAATCTTTCCAGATGCAAGATGGTGTTGGCTAATAGTTTTATATATTTGACAACAGCCCATTCCTCTGCTGCTTGCCTAACAGCACATGTGGTGCCCTTGTTTAAACAGACTCAAGTGTACAAATTCAGTTTTGGTAAACTGTTCCAAAAATGGGAAGTAGCTTTGCCTTCAAACCTTATTTTATCCCAGAAATCCCTACAAATAAAAAAAAAAGGATAATATTTATGTAATTACAAAGTTATTTTGTGTTTCTCAGTTGTATCTATTTAAGTAAAAACAAATTTTCCTCTTCCACATGAATCCACACTAAGTTTACCAATTTTACTGCTTCCGGCCTGGACTTTCATTTCCTTTTCCTCCCTGCATTTTAACTCCTCTCCTTCTGCACCATGACAAAGCTACCTGGCTAGCAAGGACTGCAGCAGGACCTGTGAAGGAGGAGCAACCACTAGTATCTAAGTGGCTGGTTTCTTGCAGATTCAAGACCAAATTGTGTTCCATATGCCATCCAAAAGTTAATAAAGTAACAATTCTGGACTCCTTCCAGGAATCAAGGAAGAAACAGAATGAGGTGGCTGGGTCAAAGTAGGCACAGTCCCTGTGTCCCAAAGGAAAAAAGGAAGATATAAGACACTATAAACTGCTGAATTTCATTAGGTCTTTCAACAGTTATCTCCTGCTACTGGATACTGGTGATACTGCCTGATACAGTTTAAGGAGAACACACTGATGATATGTGACTTTAAACTTGGTCTGTATGTGGCTACTGAGAAAGCAGTCAGATTACGAACAAGCAAAAAAAAGTTTAGGAGGCCACAATAAGGAACTGCAGATGGAAAGGGAAAAAACCATCACAACTTGCCAGAGACCCACCCACTGAATCCAGGGGTGTAGAGAATCAGCAGGAAGAATTAATAGGCTTGCCTACCACTGTGTTATGGACTACCAACTCCAACAACGTACGATGCAGTCTTAGTTCAAACAGAGCTAAATTAGGGATCTTTTCTTATTTACCTTAAAGCTTGGGAAGGAGAACAATGCAGAGAGGTATTTAAGCATACTTTGTAAGAATTATTATGTGCAGATAGCATGTCTCAGCATACCTTGGATACAGTATCACCATAAAACTAGCCAGAGGAAAAAATGCAACTCTATTTGCCTGATATAATTTTCTACAAACCCACAATTATTATTGAAGAAAAATTTTTCTACACTATATTTAAAAAAATAGATTAAAAAGTATTTGCTATGTAAATGGTATTCTTTATTACACTGAACCTAGAGATCCCAACTCAGACTGGCCCCATTAACAAAAGGTGACATGACAGGTTTATGATAGGAGGAAAACAAATCTATTTTCTGTATTTCACATAAGCAGAAAAGGGGACAAAGAGGAAAAAACAGAGCATAGACTGATTCACAGATTGAAACCACAATTCAAAAACTGTTTAGCATTACTCCCATAATTAAATTTACTCAGGGACTCAAAATAAATAGCCTGAATCCCAGTCAAGTCTTTTCCAAAACATCCTTCCTTTGTCACTGTCAAATATGATCGATGCCTTATACACTTTTTTCCTCAGATTTTATTTCTGGTATCTTTACAGTTTAATACTGCTGTCAGTCATTTATGTCCCAGGGTCCCAAATCACTGCCTGCTATTTGTCCTAGAATCCAAAAGCAACAATTAAGCACGTATAAAGTCCTAAAGCATCACTTAAGCAAAACTCTTTTTCAAAACATATATGAAAAGAAAGCATAAAACTTACTTTGGTATTGATGGTAAAGCTCTTTCACCTTCTGTGTAAACAAGAAGAAAACAGGATTAAAATTTTTCCAAGTTTCCAAATAACCTCTCTCAATGTGCAATATATACATGCCTGAAAGAATAATCATCACAATCTCTCAGGAAAAATTACATTGATTCAGAACAGTGTTCTATACACATATTAAGAGCAGAGTATCAACACAACTCCTTCTAACCAGCGATACAGACCTTTTGGCAAACTCTTATCTGAGAGAACAACATACACAGAATATAAAAGTTCTTTTTCATTTGTAACAAATAACTCCGATAAATCACCTGCAGAAGGTATGACAGTATCTCATCTCTCTAGTAAGAAATGCTTTTCTTTTATCCCCAAGATGTGCTTTTTTTAAAATTTATATGTGTTAACATATAAATAAAACAACTGAAGCCAACTTGGACTTCCAGGTAAGACAACTGAAATAAATCATTAAAGCTCGTAACCTTATCATATTGATTCCACATTTGGTTGACAATACAGAACACTAATGCTTAATAGCCAAAGAGGAAGTTAGCTTTTTGTAAACAATTTTCAAATCCTTGCAAGTCTTTCTTAGGTAATGGTATTGTGTACAAAAGCTTGGATGTACATATTCAAGGGTTTTTTTCCCTATTAGATTTGATGAGATACTTGGTATCCACGTGGGGAAGGATGATGGGGAAGTTACTAATCAACCCTTTAGTAAAACACCAATGATTTACAGCAGATTGAAGTACGCAGGGAAGGAGAGAAGGTGGGCAATTAAAATAGATTTCACTCTAAATCACTGTAGCACTGATAAAGTGACCCGAGAGAAAATGGAATAGCCATACTTTCAGAAAATGGTGACGTATACTGTTTACACAAAATCATGTAAATTCTAGTTAGTTTTCATCCTATGTTAAAATTTCTGAGATTTCCAGACATTATAAAAGTAAACAGTCTTACCTATGGGTATTATGGGACTGAGTAGAGAAATGCCTGATGCCCAGAAGCCATGCTCAACATGGCAAACTACAGTATTCTGTTATAATTTTTTTGCTGTCTAAAGGCAGAACAACATCATTTGGCTCAATGACTCAGGTCTGGCTTGATCTGTCTGATGGAGGTGTTGAAAAGGAAGATGCAGGAAAGAAGGGAAACGAGAAGCTGTGATTTGGAAGATGACCTGGAGCAGCTCAGCAAAGTAACAAGAGCAAGCACCTGAAACTGGAGGGTGGAGGAAAGACAGCAAGATTATACAAGCATGAGGTGGGAGATAAAGGTATTGGGATATGTTAGGGTAAATAATACCTTTTGGGGAAAGGGAACAAAAGGCAAAGATCCTTAGAGGTAGTGTGGAGTGACGAGTATGAGATCAAAGGGATGAAGGTGACAGCCTGGCAGGAAAGGACCTGGGGGGGCTTGGGGCAGGGGGGGTGTGGAGAGAAACTGTAATGGGCACCAGAGGATTCACACTGGATGGAACTGGGCAAAAGACATTGAGCTTGGAAAAACAGGCAGAAGAGTCCTGCACGCTACTATGCAGGCTTCCCTAGAGTTGTCAAGAATGCTCCAAAGAATCTTAAATTCCACCCAGTATCTACATCAGCTATCAGCCATTATTTGTGAAAGCATCCTTTGTTCATCACATCAAGTCATGCTGCTACTGCTAGTTATTCCAACACTGCTCCTACATTTGGCAATGGATTTAATGGTTTAGATGTTGCTGATGAATCACATGTGTTACTGGCGAAACATACTGCCACAGTCTGTTGTTTTTAAAGGTTTAGAAAGTGATACAAACATACAAACCTCTGTGTTAAAAGAGCTTTATTAAATTGCACAGTTCATCATTCCATATTTTTTAATCAACAGATGCACAATTAATAAGCAGTTATTAAAAATAATTTTCCTTGCTCTTTAATATGTAGCTCCATCACATATTAACTGCATACTATTCAAACTGTATTCTAAAGATACAATTTTAATTTCCTCTAGGGTTTTTTTTTTATGTGTGGAGCATATCAGTATATTTGGGGACTTCAGAAACATCAGTGAATGATTTCATAACACTTGCAGGGCCACAACGCTTCACGTGTTCAAAGTACTGACCTCAGCTGCAGATCAGATTGTTTCTCTTGCAAATGTAGACCCCAATCTCTTAAGAAAATGAGAAATACCATAGGTGGCAACCTATGAAGTCAATGACTACCTATCAAAGAGAATCTAAGAGAGATAAAGACAGAATCTAGTTTCCCAGTGCAGTATTAAATTTCCTTATAATGAGAATCCTGTTCTGTTCCTGCAAGTCTCCCCTTACTGAACAGCTTCCTATAGGTGCAAAATATAGACCAAGGATCATAATAAAAAAATCTCTTTCACAATAAAATTCTGTTTCCATCTTAATAGTAAACCCATTCTACACATGTTGTGAGATAAGGAGAATGTGAATAGAAGTGGTATTATGTAGTTAGTTGAGGAGTAGTAGTATGATGTAGTTAATGAGGGTGACAAACATGAAAGGAATTGAAGACAGCTAGAAAACTAAGGAAGAAAACAATGGGGATGGACCGAGAAAAGCAGAAACTCTAACCCAAGTTAAAGGAGTATTTGTTTCCAGATTGGTTGGAAACTCAGGCAGCTTGTATGGGTCCAACAGAACTAAAACCCCGTTATATGTGATCACCTCCCCTTTCACTGTCCTTCGCCAAATTCCATGAGGCATGACTGATTTTGTTCTCATTAGCAGCAGAGCAGTGCACTGTCATGCACTGACCACAACTGGGGCCCTTGTCCTCTGGGTTGATGGGGTGGGAGGTGGACAACGCACGCTCAGCCCTGGGGAGAAGGAAGGAGCACATGGCACTGCTCTTAAGCCACAATTTGACATATGCGTTGACCGGCTACATGGACAACATCCCCCTTTTTGCTGAAGATCCGTGTCAAGTGGAGTGCCAAATATGGACTGGGGAAACTGGAAAAATAATCATATATGTAAAAAAAAGGAAGGGGGGAAAAAAAAAAGCAGCCTGAAATAAAAACCTACTATTAAGTAGTATTAGAAACGCCTCCCATTTCATTGGAGAAAATTCAGGAAAAATCCATCCGCATGGAACTACTGTTGAAATGGCGTATCAAAGCTGATCTTATAGACGCCTACATGCTCTCCGGATAGAAACTGCTCACTTCAGGCAGTGTTTCCCAAGTTGGTGCTCAACTGTTTACAGCTTATATCCCAAATAAAATACGGAACATTCATTAGTACCCTTGTAGGTCTGAAGTCAAAATTCATTACTAACAGCATCACAGTAGAAGCATATGTTGTTTTTCACAAGTTGAAACCCACAACATTTTGCCCAATTCTATATTCAGTTAAAAAAAAAAGGACATGCGTGATTGTATTGGGGTGTCCATGCCCAGATACTGACAGCGAGGGCTGCAGGGTGGTGGGAGCAGGTTGTCCCTGAAGGACTGCAGCCCAGGGAAGGGCCCGGCTGGAGCAGGGACACGGGGCAGGAGGGAGGAGCGGCCCAGAGGGCTGCGAGGGACCCACCGCAACCCCCAGCCCCAACCCCTGCGCCCCTTGGAGGGGAGAGGAGTGGGGAGTGAAGGGGGGAAGGTGGGACTGGGAAAAGGTATGGGGGGAAGGTGTTGTTTTAGTTTGTTTCTCACCATCCAAATTTACTTTAATTGTCAAGAAATTAAATTAGTATTCCTTGGTTTGAGTCTCTTTTGCCCATGACAGTAACTGGTAAGTGATCTCCCTGCCTTTATCTCAACCCAGAAATTCTCTCATGCTTTTTAATCCCCCTGTTCTGCTGTGGAGAGGGAGTGAGCAAGCAGCTGAGGCTGGCTGCTGGCCAGGGCTAACCCACTTTTTTGGTGCCCAATGTGGGGCTTCAGAAGTTCAAGGCAGCAAGAGTAACTGAAAGATAGAGTGGCCAAAGTCAGACTGAAGAATATACCAGGGAGAACAATAATTGTGGGGAGCTTGGATGCTGGTGTCAGAAATGTGTTGATGTAAAGTGGTGATGGGACAAGGAGAGGAGTTTTATGGTGTATGTACTGGTTTTTTGGTGGGGTTTTTTTTTTGCTTTTGTGATGACAGTACTTTAGATTTTGATGTTGAGAATTTTTGTTGATGTAAGTGGAAATCGTAAAGAATGTGTGAAGAATGTGTATTTTGATTGTAATTATCAAGTATGTGTGTCACAGAGGCAGGGGGTGGAATGGTGTGGAGGCAGCTGACTGGCACAGGGCAACCCCTGGTCTGCTCCCACAGCAGACACCCCTGCAACCAAAACCCTGGCATTTACACCCAGTACCTTCCACCACTCCTATAACTTCTGGCTCCAGGAGACATGAAGAACTCTCAACTATTTTGATTTACCACAATGTAAACTGCCCTCACCTGACTGAAATTATTGTGAAAGCAAAATCAGTGAGGGGTAAAGTGATAACAGTATTGTAAGAATTAGAATACATGTTGCCATTCCATTAAGATGAAAATGGTGCTCATGGTTAATTTGTGTGAAAACAGAAAACACTTCTTTGGAGAACTTAATGGATTATTTAATTTTGGTATTTTGAAACTCAAAATTCTGAGGTTTCATTTAGCTGTAATCTTTTTAGATTTAAAGGGAATGTTTTAATGTAAAGATGAGTTCTGGTATAAATGAATGACAATCAGGTAACTGTTTCAGTTGCTTAGGTGTTTATTTTCCAGTTTTTTTAGCCTTTTGTAAGAGTTTTGACAATTCTGCATTACCTATAAAGCTTGTTTAAACTGATTAATAGACACAAAATTCAGCCACTAGACTTAAGATCACAGGAAAGCTACTTAGTACATAGTCCAATCAGTAAATAGCCACTTAATATCAGTTTAAGTTTTTATCGTTGCTTCATTTGTGCTCTTTGTGTGTATGAGTTAAGTGTGATAATGGAAACACAAATATTAAGGTTAAAGTTTCCACACTGGTCTAAACAGATCTGTATACCAAAATATTTATAAAAAAAAAAATCCTAAAATGAATGGAAGTATGCCAAATACTGTCCAGGTCTTAAACATTACCAAGTGCTCTCACCAAATTAAGAGAAACTGGATCATTAACAGGTAGCAAGAAAGATCGTATCACAAAAACACAGGTTCTTTTAGTAATCAAGAAGGATAATTTATGAGGAAACTTGCAATAAACATGCAAATTTCCAACAAATGGGATGGGAAGGCTCAAAGACGGGAGAAAACCCATCTGCTGGATTGAGAGTTGCTACATGATTTGTTTCTGATGTGCCTTATATAAACAAAGCTCACCATAGGAGGGATCTGGGAATGCAGACCATGGTGGGGACAGCTCTCCTACAAAATGTCTAATTAGTATGTTGAGTATTGCTATGAACTTCAAGAAAAGAAACCTCAGAAAAAGACTCCCACAATTTATTTTAACTGGAGGGATTCGATTCATATTTGCATAAAGAGGAGTGTTCCCAAAGTGCTAGATAATGTTCCTTTAACTCAATCACTGCTCATTTATTCTACGTTAAAATACACCAGTAAGAATATCACACAAATAAACACACTCCATTAAATGCATTGATTTATTTTGCATTCATGCCTACCAGCAAACAACAGTGCAAGGCATAGTTGTGCAACACATAGAAAAATCAGAGATCTTGCCCTTCACAGAGCTTGGTGAGTCTAGATAATGTAGCAGCTGAATGATAAAGAAGTCAGGTCAGAGGAATACAAGAATTAGAAAAAGGGCAAATAGAGTGGGTCAATTTTTATTGCCACCTACAGGAGCAGTAAGTCAGGATCTACGTGCCTTGCTAATCTTAGGCAGCAGTTGATTGTATGCATCATGAAACAAGTAAGTATTGAAGAGGACATGGTAAATCCTGTAGAGATTTTGACTGGCAGCTGCTCCCTCACTTGGGCAAGAACAGCAGAGGACAGCAGAGCAGGGTTTGACTGAGAAGTGGAAACACAAGTGGCTGGAGCACAATCAATGCCACAGTGCACAGCACTGGAAGCTTGCACGCTGGATGAACAGAGCTAAGACTTGATGAAGGCCTTGACTGCCTGTGGTTGCTGTTGTGAATAACACAGTTGGAAATCATCAGGCAGTGGTATTTTGTGGAGTTAACAGCATTTATATATAGGTAAGAAAAGAAAAATTCTAGCAGCAAAGGAACAAACCGATAATAGCACTGGCAAAGTCGACCCAATTTCTGAAGTACCACCAGTGCAGAAGTGGCAAGAACTGGATACGCTCTACACGTGTGACTCTAAAGAAAAAGCAGAGGGCAGAGTCAGAGTCATCCATTAACTTACTGAGAAGTGGGGAATGTGTTAAGATATGAAAAAGTTTTAAAAGCTCAACTTTGGCTACTATAGTTCAGGCTGAAAACCAGCCAATCCACTGGGTATTAGAAGTAAAGTTTGGGAGCGAATAATAAGGACTGTAACAAATCCCAAACCACAATTTTTCAGAAAAGAAGAGGCACAAAAGCCAACTGCTCACAGGTATAGACTAGTCTAGTGAAATGAAAATCTTGGTTTGTGATGCCTACTTTATTTTTAGAGCAATAAACCAGCATTAACCTTTAGGTGTCAAAATTTGGTACCAATGGTTCATCATCACCGAGTTGTGCACCAGGTTGGCTAGAAGAGCCGAGTTTGTGTTGAGGGAAGATTTTCCTTTGTGTAGGATAAACATGCAAATTTAAGAATAATCTGAACAATTCCTAAGTGCTGTCAAAACCAAAATCTAACACCCTACAATCACATCTCTTCATTACTGAATGACCAAGTTTCAGTTTGGAGTTTTTTTCTGTCGTGCACAGGCAGGATGCTATATATGGATGTGGGAAAGACCAGGGAAAACCAGTGGCACAAAAAAGCAAAAACATGGCTAAAACATGACTCAGCTTCAGATCAGAGAGCTTCTGGGATAGTTCGTGTACTATTACAAATAGGGAAGACGTAAATAGTTATTGTTTTAGAAACCAAAAAAGTTGGATGAATTTCTGTGAGTAAAGTATTAGTACAGGAGGTCAGAAATTTCCATTCTTATGCAGCTTTGCTTAGATGTTTTTCAGTAATTAAAGCTGGCTGAAATTAGGAAAAATTCTAATGAAATTTAATTAAAATTCTCTCTTTAAAGCTAGGTGTACCTGCACCCTTGTCTCACTGCTTCCAGCTTGTGGGTTGCTACAAAAACAACTGATCAACACTACAAAATACGCCTCTGCTTTGGTTCTAGTCTTTCTCTCAAAATTTTTAATTTTTAAACAGAGATGTTTTGAGTATCTAGGAAGGCAGAAATTGTAAGAAATCATCACTAGTCAGAACCTTATCCAAATGCATTCTAACCAACGTCTCTGAATTTCCACTTGTAGATTAGGGAATCGCATTTCAAGATAACACGTCCTTGTTAGGAGTGCCTTCAACCACAATTTGCTTCTGCTAGTGAAGTTTAGAATAGTGTAAAGCAGTGATTACTGAAAACCAGACCAAATTATCAGCCATTAAGTAATTTTTGATGGAGTGACATTTACTATCAGTGTTTCTCATAACAAAAATACCTCATGGTTCCTCCGTGAAAGACAAGAGCCTCCAAGTGAGGGTTTTGCTGCTGCCTTGTGTCTTCTATTCAAGTGCAAAATAATCTATCAGTAGATATGAGTATAGCAACTACCTGAATTAACTTCTCCTTACCTTTCTGTGGCCTGATAATAAAAGATTGCGTAGCTCCATTCACCAGTCGGCAATATCCGTCTATCAAGTCAGCCATATTCTCTGCAATGGTTAAGGATGGTGCTGTCACTGTCAGAGGCTAAAGAAGGGAAAAAAACAAGGCACCAACAAAGAGGTTTTATTGTAGTTGCAAACACTGAGTGGAACAGCTGTGTCATTGCATCAGAACTTTACACAGACTTGCAAACAGTAAACAGAAAAATGTGGGTGAGCAAAGAACTACAGATTCCTGCTTCACCTTTTTCTGTAGCAAATTTAAAACACAAGGTTCAGAAAGCAGAGCTGATAAAACCCTCCACTCAAATATAATATTAATCTGGCCTTATTAAGTGGCTCGCTAGCTAAACTTCTAGTCAACCAGTGTTCAACTACAATGACTTTTATGGCCATAATTATGACAATTCTGAAGCTGCTCCTTATTCTTTAAAGCTCCTACAAGTGGTATCTTTTTTCCACCCTTCTGCAGCAATTTATGCTTTTCCCTAAAAAATAAACCTCACAATTTCAAAAAAGGTAAAAATAAAAGATGGACAGTGGATAAAGAGATGAGACACATACAGACAAGCTACAAATTTTAATCTCATCAACATTCATCATCCTCTGCAGAGATTTGCCAACTTGCCCTCGATCCTTCTGTACCACCGTGACTGTTTTCTAGTGCACTGGACCAAGGAAAAGATTTTATTTCACTTCCAGCTCTGCCTCCATGTATTATGAGGGAACAAATTTTCCCTCTTTCATATTTCCCCTTTTCACAGAAGTGAAATTGCTCAGTTTCCTCTTTAGGACGTAGCATCATATACATATGCAGGCTACTATTAAGTTGCACTTAAGGGCTAGTATTTTTAAATTAAGCTTCTTTTACAAATATCAAAGTCTACAAGCACCAAGTGCAAAACCTAAAACACGTAAAGAGCTCTAAATCTATTTTAAAACCAAAAATATCTGACTGGTGTGATGGCATCTGCTCACACTCAACTTCCCTTTCCCCTAAAAGAACAAGAAAAATCAAACACTTGCAGAATGCCTGGAATTCAAAATGTTAAAATATAGTGCACTGGCTGTTAATGACAGGAGGAGCAGGGGAGTTTAACAATAACTGAAGTCTTTGTACACATACACAGACAGGCGGTCCCCAGCTTAAACATGCACTTACAGAAGTGTATCATGATTACACTGACAGTAGAAAAATCCAGAATGAAGTTCCAGACCAGAACAAAAGTACAATATACAGAGCATCTCTATTAAGAGTATACCTACACTCCTTCCCAGGAAAACCAAAGCTAGTAAGTTTATCACAACCGTCAATATCATACCTCAGGTGCACCTGCTATCTTGAGTTGCAACATCCCTTTTCTGTCCTTGTCTTCGCTGTTTGAATACTGAATAGTTTGCACTTGATTAAAGTCTGCTAGATGAGTTGGCTGAAAAAAGGCAATAGAAAAAGTGGGGAAAATTTTAAAGTTACAGCAGAATACTGTGCTTTTATTCCTGACGTTGCAGAAGCACATCTAGACTTCAATCTCCAAATTACACTTGCAGAAACCTGGTCTAGCGAAAGGTATCCCTGACATGGGGGGGGGGGGGGGGGTTTGGAACTAGATGATCTTTAAGGTCCCTTCCAACCCAAACCATTCTATGAAATCCATTCCTCTGTTTCCTTCTACAGGTTCATTAGGCTCTAGCTAACAACATATACAAACATCCACAGTGATCTTGCAAAATGAAAGCACCAAGTTTGCCTACAGAGGTCACTGTTGAGTAACCTCAGGCACATGCTAAACTACATCGTGGAAACAATCTCTTGGAAGTCAAGACAGAAAACTCAACAGGTTAACCACATGGAACCTGCCCTCACAGCTTACTTAACAAACCTCCAGACTGCTGTAAAAGGTATGTTCTTAGTTGGCTATGTATTCCTGATCTCCAAACCTTTTCAATAGCTTTGAATTAATTTCAAGAGAAGTTGGACATGGGCTCAACTTAAGTCACGATTGTGAAGGTCCCACACATTTTGCTAAAAGAACCTGTCTGAACATAACTTCCTTGCAGCATGGAGGTGTACAGGAAATACTGTAACACAGTCAATATCAATGAAAAGGCTACTAAGGGTATGAAGTAAAGCAAATATACCAGCTATGGCCACAAAAATGCTAAACACTAACTGATTAAACAAGCTCTTAATTTACACATTCTCCTTAAGAAAGGGGAGAATAATTTAGAATAATTTGCATATTTCATTGTTAAAAAGTCACTACTAATACTTCGAATTCTGTAAGTGAGCACTTCACTGGGTACAAAAGCCAACCAATTCAGTGCTAAGGCTGACGCTGTCTCTCTAATTAACTGCATTTTCTCTGATGATCCCAAATCATGAGTTAGTATCTGAGTAACAGCTGTGTATGATGAATTCCCCAGATCTTCTGTGGTTAACTCAAAGATTAGACTTGTCATTCCCCTTTGTGTGAAGTTCAGTTCACAACAGGTCATGGCTGTTAAGACAGTAACTGAGAAAAGAAAACAGAAGTAGACTTACATTTGCACCCTTGTCTGTAAGGTAACTGATTCCTTCTTCTGGGCCAATTGCCAGTTCCACTGAAATAATCCAGCTTGACTTCAGAATCGAAGGAGAAAGACAGTAAATTTCAATAGTAAGACAAGACTTTGCTACGGAACACTACCCTCCAATGTTCTAATTACAGGTTTTAGTAATTAGTCTCTAGAAGCTTTCAAACTCTTCAAACAATTTAAAACTCTTAAAATCAAGTAATTCTATAAGTAGCAAAACTCTTCATGACTGGTTTCCTGGGGATTCATGCTACTCAAAATGCATTTCCATGTGTTTTATCTTAGGTCTACATGAAAACTACATATTTCCTATATTTCCTTTTCTCTCCTCGTGGACATTGATGTTCATGTTCTAATTTCTACTTGAGTGTCTATTTTCACAAAGCTTGCAGACAATGCCCTTTCTCAAAATTTGTTTGAAACCGGTACATTTAAAAAGGCATTAGAGCAAAATTTACAAACACAAGAAGCTGAGAAGTCTCATTTCCTCAGGAAACCAGGTTAAAAATTGCCTGACTTTCACAAACAATGCACCAATAAAAATATTTAATAATGTACAATTCTTACCCTACTAATGAATGCTGCTTTTTTAACAGTCAACTGAGAATGTTCTGAATAAAATCAATGAATATATTTTCTTGTTACTGAAATCCAAGGACTTGTCTCTACATCAAAGCAGGAACTAAGCAAGCAATTACTTGCAGAACTAAGCAAAACCAATTAGATTCATAACTACAGCACATATTCTGGTCACTGTCCCATTCCTCCTCTACTTACACCAAGAGCACACTTGAAGCATTCCTTGTCAAATCTGTACACTGGAGAGAGGATCTCAAAGAATTTCAAAATACTTTCTTCTCTATTGAGGTTGGCAAATTGTCGAAATGTTTGCTGGATTAATTTTCGTAGTGTTTTGGCCTGTATATTAAAATGTTTAAAGATCAATTATTTTAAATCTAGTCAGTGACTGCATTTTAAGAGTTTCAGTCACTTAATATTAACAGTTTATCAATGAGATGCAGACAACTGAAGAAAAAAAAAAAGCAGCTTTGAAATATAAGTAACAGTTCTGCCTTCAAACTTCTGCTTGGGAACAAAATTATTTCTGCTATACATTATAGAGGGAATATATAACTAATAATGCTTTGAATAAATTATAATGAAAGACAACACATTAATCTTTGCAGGAACTATTTTTCCTAGATTCCACATTTCTCCCAACTTCTTAACTGTGTACCAAGACAGAAATACAGCAACCTACACCTTCATACTAGGTTTTAAACTTAAATCACCATTCTCTTTTACCTGGTAGTAACAACCCAGCTGTAGCTGTGGCTTAATCTCTGCACACAGTATCTTACACTATCCATAACAGAGTGGGTTCTTACAGTCTGATAATATTCTAAGTAACTTCCATATAAAAAGATAAAATTTAAATAGTAAATTAAAAATGAATGTAAAAAGTAAAACATTTAAATTAACTATTTTAAATATATTGCATATCACTCTATTAACTGCTTTTAGGGCAGAAATAACCACTTAGAGCAGCACAAATCATCCTCCCAACATCTGGGACAGCGTGACAGAACAAGACACGTAATTACATATCCTGAAAAGTAAAGCATGTAGAGGATACAAGCAGGATTTCAAACAACTGCATTAAAAAAAAAGATATCTAAACTAAGACTTACGAAAGGTAAAGTATCTGCCTGAATATATAACCCCTAGGAAGGCAGCCACTCATATCATATTAAAACAGAATCCAAGAAGCAATCTCTTTAACATGCCCCAAAACTGAACAATCAAGAATCCTGAATAAAAAATCTGTTTCTAAACACTAGAAATCATCTAGACAAAAGTGCAGAACCTCCTCTTCCTCTGTCCTAATCAGAGGAGTACAGGTGTGCTCTGTAAGTAGTGTAGAGCCAGGTGACCCACTGCTTTTTCATCACTGCTTACATCACATAGTGCCAAAACATCAAAACCATACACACATCTATTTTTTCCCTTTGCCAAAGCTTGACCCATGTCTGAAGTGACTGAACGGATTTAAAAAACCTTAGTAATACCCATTTCTAATATATATTCCAACTAACAAAACAATAGAAGGCAAAACCATGCTTACTTTTGCAGTATGTCAAGGTTAAGACATTAATGATAAGGAATTATCATTATTCCTCTACCAAAACATATCTAAATGTCCTATCGTAACAGCATTAAACCTCTTCATTCTTTGACACTGCTTGTAACAGCTTCAGGCACTCCACAAATACAAACTTCTTTTTGTCATTAGCACTTCTAGTTCAATTAGGCATTAATTTTTAGTAAAACTTTAAAGAACATTCAGAACTCTAAATAGCCAGAATTTTTCAAAGGAGTGTTTAGAAAAGTTACCCTAATAGCAGTGATCCAAGGGTGCTGCATATTCACGTACAAAATGATGATCAGCTTTGCAACGACACATATATGGGCTAAAAAACCCCCTCAGGTCAGCACATAAACTTTATGTTATAAAGTCAACAAAGGAATCTGCCATTTTGTTGGAATTTCAAATTACTACAACACTTCAGCAGAACCTTTTACCAACTACCAGGTGGCTGTGGATACTTGGGTAGGATAAAGAAAGCATCTCGCAGACAGGAGACCTCCATACTGTACCCAGAGCTGCCTAAGACTTTGCTGGGACTCAGACAAACTAAACTGGACCTTTCTGTTATCTTCCATTTCACAGAGAAAAGCGATGTTAAGGGAACTGAAGACCTTAGCATTAACTGAACACCTGTCAAATAACAGAAGCAAAACACTGTAAAGGGAAAAAAAATCTGCTAGCTCAAGTTGTCCCAAGTAATTCAGCCACTCAGTTGTTGAAAGATACTTTATTCTGCCTATGGTTTGTTCTCCTGGCCTCTTTCAGCATCATCTTGACTTCCATGCATAATGGCATATGTTATTTGGCTCACTAAAGTCCACAAAGATTTACTCTTCACTTTAACGCTGAGATCATTAATAAAGTGTACACATACAAAACCACACCTTTTCCATAATAGAACAGAGCCATTTATGAGAAATATCTTAAAATAACAACTTCAAGGGAAATGCATTGAAAATTTGCTCTTAAAATATTTCCTAAGAACATTTTTTTTCCCTCCATTTTTGCTCAAGGCATGCTCTAGAGTGACAGGTAAGACTCCTAATTTGCAAACTGAACACAATCTCACTACATTAATTTCTCCACATTCTCCCCACCCCCAAGTGTTGGTTTAGTATAAGTAGATTTTTTTCCCCCATGGTGTTTGCATACTTGTTATACCTACATACAGAGAGCATGACTTAGCAGTCATGTCATCTTAGAGGCACCGTTTACTAATTAACTGATCTAAATGCAGGAAGGTTTCTTATTATTCTCTAGTGGAAGTAATGAAAATGGAAGGCCTGTTGACTCAGTAACTCTTCCTCTGTACTTGAATTAGGTTTATTCTTTCTTGAACACGGATAAACATAACTATTTCCAGCATATATAAGATGTAGTGCACTGTCCAATGACTTTAATGTTTCCTCCTGGAGACCCTAGACACCTCCTGAGACAGCACTTGCTTTCTTGTACAACGTTATGTCTTACAGACACACTGTGATCAGCTAATATAGATGTCTTTAAGCTCCTTTTAAAATTATTTATTTAATGGGCTCCCCAAATAAAGCTGAACTTTCAGTTACTTTGCACTGTTAAATAGTTTGATTTTCGTTTTTCCAGTCTTCTGATCATCCCATATATAGAGTGATGCTCTCTGTAGAGCTGACATCTAAACACGTAGCATCAACAAATTTGATTACCACTGCACTACACTCTATGATTTACCTCAGTAATAGAGAGAAATAATTAACTTTATATTTCACGGCCATCAGGAGCCCTCCTTTCCTGGGCAGTTCAAAATCACTGGTCTTCACAAAGTAAGAGAGTCATTTAATCATTTGAACCTATCATAGATTATTTTTAACAGGGATTTCATTTTCATTAAAAAGCAGACCCCTTTTTCCTTCCCTTGTTTTCCCTCTCATACATCCAACATTTTTTTCATGTCTTTGGAAGGCTCTACTCAGCTTCACCTGCAATTCTTGCTACTTCTTTCTGCTATCCTCTCCATTTCATGATTTCTAAAGAGCACTTTTCTTTGTTGGTCAGTTTTCTGGCTCCGTAATATCATTTTTTAAGATAGTTATTAATTCTTTTACGTCTGGAGCCTTTCACCACAATGTCTCCCTTTAGCAGAGAATACAGTTACAGATAATTGCTTAAATTAAAATGCAGAGGGATTACTTAAATCCACTTGACTTCATTAGCTTCTGATTTTCAAAGGTCTTTTGAAACAAAACCCCTTCATGACAGACCTTTTCTGTTTATCCATTTCAATCATAATGTAGTAACTTTCTAAATCTGACGCTGAATGCCATTATTTCTATAAAACCATCGATGCTTGCCAAAACCAGCTCGAAAATATCAATTTATGATTTATACTTTTACATATGAATGGTAAGAGGTATTTTACCAAGACATTCATATCAAGATGGCTACAGCTGTAAAAATACTTGGTGACCATTCTTAACCTTTTCAAAACACGTCAAGAAAAATTACCCTGGGAACATATGGACTTCAATGGAAGCGAGATTCGACTAACATTTATATTCTTAACTAGGATTAATGTCAGTGGAAATTACTGGAAATCTTCCCTGAATGAGTTGGATACAATCTTGAGCAAGGAAGGCAGAATATGGTTTATGGAGTTGCCACTAAAAATATGTTGCTTTCCTACATGTCCCCTTCCTCTTTCTCCAGAAGTCTCGTTTCTCTTTTAGGGGGAATGACAAAAAAAAAAAAAAAAAAAAAAAAAAAAAAAGGAAAGAAGAAAGAAGTGTTATTTGATACCAGAGGATCTGAGACTAGTTTTGAAATTTTGCTCACAAGGTTTAGGAGGTAGAGGTGTACCTCTCTCACAGTAGCTCAGCAAGGCCACGTAAACCACTACTATCTTAGTTCTGCCAGTACAACTGCACAGCAATTCCCTTATGACTATACAGTGAAAATTATAATGCAATTTTCCGATTTCTGACACATTTTTTTAAAGTAGTATACAACTGACTGAAACTGTAATTACCTTCACTGAATCTAGTAAACTCTTCGGAAAAAACCGTCTTAATCCAACATCTTTCCTGAAACAAAACCACATGCAGCGTTAAAAACATTGTGCGATATTACATTGCTCTTTTTCAGGGTGGTGTTTTAGGTTTGTTCCTGTTTTGTTTAGTTTTTCAACTAGCACATGCAATATAGTAAATGATTTTCATAGTAAGGTCCTCGACAATCTCAGAGTAACAAACGGTTTGTTAAATGCAAAAAGGATATTGCATTTGCAACAGGTACCTGCTGTAGAAAGTGTGTTATTTGAAATGTTGGCTTGAGCACAGAGAAATTTTCAAAATAAAAACTGTTCTTTTTCCTCATATTGAGCATTTCATTTTAAAATTCCCAGCTTTTTATTGCAAGTAATCTCACTTTTTTCATCTGTGTATCATGATGCTAATTCTGTCTGTGAGCTCAGATCTTGCAAATTAAATTACATCAAGCTCACTTCCACACTTATAACCAGGGTTGTACTGCTGGTTTGAAACGCAGAGCTGTAAGGATTTAATACTTTTGTGGCTCGGATGTGCTGCACCTAGCTTACGTCTGACGTGTATGTATCACTACAATTAAACATGAGCCTCAAGAAAAATGCCTGAGAAGTTGCCAGATATATGTTAGTGCAGAAGATCACTGTACACTCAGGTATAACAAATGTTGCATGACTGTGAACTAATTGTACAGTATTAGCAGAAAATTTGCATGAGAAAGAGGTAAAACCAAAGGAAAAATGTAAATAAAGAAAGAACTTATATCCTTGCCTCTCAAAGGTGTTACTGACTCTTTGCCTTTAAATTTAAGAGGTTATAACAACTTTTAAACAAACACCCATATCTGCTTCTGAAACGAGTATGAAAGAAAGCTTTCCACAACTGCGTGCTTTGAACATAAACAGAAATACATCCGGAATTCTTACATTTGGCAAAGAAAAGAAAAGCCATTAGTAAGCCGGAGATATACAGTATTTATTTATTGCTACCTAACGGCACAAGAAGAAAGCCAACATTAATGTCAATATAAAAAGCTTACTCAAAATAATAAAACAGGGTATTTTTAAAGCTCTCTGAAGACTAGTATAGAATTTCACAAAACATACTAAAAACATTCTCAACTAAGAGAAGCAGAAGGTTCATGAGCAGCAGTGAACACTAGCATCTATGCAATGACAGTAAGCTGAAAGATTATAAAACTTTCATAAATGTTAATTCCTTTGATGCGTTTCTTCTCAAATGCAAATTATATGCGGTTTATCATCCCACACAGTTAAATAAATCTACCACACTATTACCATCTAAATAACATGCAAAGACATTTTGACAAGGAATATATTAGTTTAACATTAAGTGTTTGAGAGAGAAACGGTGTTTTCAAAAATGAAGCGCCCTACATCACTCCAGTGTTACTCATCTTAGCAGTACTGCAGCACATGGCTGTGACAATCTGATTCGATTCGTTATTAAGAAGAGTTGTAGAGTAGTCTTTTGTACAGCTCTGTATGTAGCAAATTCAGAAGAAATTCTTATGCAGAGTACAACAAAACACAACTCTTTTTAATAAAATTTGTTAATAAAGCATATCGTGTGTTTAACTGAGATGGCAAATTTATTTATTGGAGGAGAATTTAACAAAAGCAGCATACAGATTTAACGCCATGGTCAACAACAAACTATGGATATCCATAAATAAGAGAATAAGCATTAGAAATTGGAACATACAAACAGTTTTGAATCCACAACCGTACAAACTCCTTCCCTTCCCTCCTCAGCTGCACTGAGTGAGGGGTAAAATGGCCAACTCGGGATACTCCCAACTCAGTCCTCCACATTAAGAACTCAGACATCTGTTTTCTGATTGCCAGTAAGAGATAATTAGCAGTGTGATCTTGGTTCATACAGTTCTCCTACAGCTTTGTATTTAACCTCATGCACTGCATCCCACATGTGGGCTTAAATGTAAATTATTTTTTTTTATGTATAAACTTCAATAGGATTAATAAAATACCAACTACAGATAGATGATACCACTTGTCATATAATGATAAGCAGCTTTAGGCAACATATATCTTTATTTCTATTTTTCATCTCAATTGAAGTTACAACAAAAAAGTAATGTTAGATTAACATAATAGACTTTTAACATGCTTTTTATGAAATTGTGGCTGCAGCTGTTCCTTCATATAGCTCCCATTTTTGTACTTGTAATTATCCCTGTTCTATGCTAACAGGCTTCACATTTATTATGAAAAAATTCTTCTTTCATTACATGAAGGCCCAACTATTAAAGGCTACTTAACAGTTTGATTCTATCTACCATTTCCCATCCAGATTTCGTCTTGTATGAAAATCTGATCAAAGACGAACATACATCAAATAGACATCTGACAAAGACAGGCAAGAAGCAATCACATCAAATGCAAAAAAGTGCCATTTAAAAATTGCACTCAGCTGGTTAAGTACCTCATGATGTAGTAAAACTAGCAAAAAAACAACCCCAAACAAACAAAAAGCCTCACTTGCAAAATAAATTACTTGTGTAGATAAACCTTTATAGCATATTAAGGTGGTAAGATCAAATGAGTAAATTTTGGGGATCATTGCCACTTTTTGCAGACTTTTACTAGCTTATAATCATGTATAGCCACTTGAAGGTGTGTTTATCCTTCATCTCTCCCAGGTAAGTCCCATACAAAAACCGTTTTGCTTCTCCAAAAAAACCCAACCAAAATCTCAAAAATGCACAATTCCACATTTCCATTTTTTCATGGCATTAAGTTGTTAGATTTTGCATTCAGGGTTTTGCCTCACTTTGTTCTTCACAACAACAATTAAGTTATTTCCTACCAAAACAGTTACTGCTTGGAAAACACATGCACTGAAAGAAACAAGTCACTGTTAAAAACTGGACGCAGCTCCATACTGAGTCCTCCAGTAACTCTCACCTGTTACAATTATTAATTAATACTTCCTGTCATCTGTTATGACCCCGGTTTCCTTTGTCTCATTGTTTCCAAAGTTGTTAATCTAATTAGTAATGTTTGGTTATGCGTTTCCTCAACCAGGGTATTTCTACTACTGACTGTCTTAAAACTGAAGTCCTTAAAAAAAACCCCTAATTCAAACAAAAACATAGCTTAAAAAATTCTGCATAGATAGAGCACTATATAAATAGCAGGCACAATATAAAGAAGCAGGCAATTCATTAGTTACCTTTACCTATTAAAATCAGTTTCCTCAAAAATCCTTGCACACTTATTCATTGTGGTGAAAAATCTTCCACCTCCACATTCTCTAATTTTACCCCTCTTAGCACGTTTTATTAAAAATTAAATAAAAAATAGAGACTTCATGCTACACCAACCTTTTATCCCAATTTTATGTTAAACTGTACAGCATCTTTTTCACAAACATAATTAGTAGTGAAGAGCAGATCATCGGTGTATGTATGTACAAAACCTCTTTCACTAAATTAATACAAATAGAACCAGGTTTCAATCCCTGAAGCTTCTAAAGGACTTTGAATTGTTTGGACTGAAGCTATCTACTGTACAACATGATTAAGTAACCACAATATTTTCAGTATAAGGATACTTCCTGGTGGTCTTAAAATTTGTGATACATAGATAAATAATAAATTTGCTAATTGCAAGATCACAATTCAGGAAATCCAGATACTGATCAAACAAGAAAAAACAATACCACAAACATTTTCATGTAACTCAAACTTTACCACAGATGAGTCACAATTGAAGAATGCACAGGAAAACATTAGAAACAGAATCACCTTAGAACTGGACTTGATGAACCCATAAACATTAGCAAAATTGCAAAAAACCATAATAAGCCTCCTGATCAAGTTTAAACAACTCCAACTCTGTTTTCCTGGACATGAGTTAAAGGTGCTCTTCCTACTTCTACACCCTGATAGGCTTCATCATCCTTTTCTTTAACAGAATTTAATTAAAGCACCCAAAGATCTCAACAAACTTCATGGAATAAAAAACTTACAACAGAAACATTCTGTTACCAAACTGAATTTAATGTCCCGGCTTAAGAAACAGTTCAAACCTCAATCTAGAACGCAATACTTACTCTAACACTTCATAGTTGGACTTCTTTTCTAATGCATTGCCTCTCATCTCTCCATAGGACCTCCTGAAGTCAGGAAAAATATTTGAAAGTGACAATTATTGGATGATCCAGCCTAAAACTACAACGTCAACGTAGTCAAATCTTTCAGAGACTTACCGTTAGAAAACACTGGTGGAGTGAATTCAAATATAAATATTAGCACATTATTCTTCTAGTTCAACAGATCAGATTTTTATTTTACAAAATAATTTCACACATGGAACATTACACAGGGCTACAGCAGTGCTGCATTTTCAGAACCACTTTAAACCAGCTTAACTGCACTGCTACCAAAAGGAGTGATCTAACCTGAACTTCAGCAGGTCCTTTCTACCTCCAACAGTACCTCCTCCCTCCTTTGTAACAGCACTTGTGTCTGTGCATGGAAACGGAGACCCAGAGGAAGCAGGAAATGATGAAAACTAACAGTTTCAATCCAGACATGCTCACATTAAAAAATAAATTAATAAATAAATCATGAATGAGTAGCTGTTGTTGGGAGAGGGCTGGGATCATTGTATTCACTGAGAAGGTGGACCAGTAATATTCATGGTAAGACAGTCTTAATAGTTGTATATTACAAGTATCTCATGAAACTGCTCTGAAGAGCCACAGCATGGGAACCATGGAAAACAGGATTTGGCTGACAAAATAATCATGGATTATTACACGTTTTGAAATAGGGCACGAACAATTTTTTAAGTGCGTAAGGAGTTTGCATTTACACAAGGAATTTTTGTTTTCTCTGGGCCTATCAGCAAAACTTATAGCAAAGACATCAGGTTCTCCTACGATACCTAGGAAATTTTGTAAGCCTAAATTTTGTTTTATTTTGGAAAGTACTGGTCAAAGGACACTTCTATTCTCTGCTAATAAGTTTACATTTGCCATTAATTTCTTATCAATTTTACTTCTTCTCTAATCTCCCTGTGCGAGACAACAGCATAACTAAAGCAAATGTTTCAGGCTGGAAATTCTCCATAAATTAGCAAAAATTAAACATGCATTTCAAAAGCTGTGCTGGGAACCCTCTCAAGGATCTCTTATTCTGATAAATTTATCTTTATTTTCCAGCCGTCTATGACAAGAACACCAAAAACACCCAAAAGAATCCTTAAGATTTAATCATTTGAAAATAGTACATTAAAAATTGAGTAAATGCAGAGAAGAAAGGTAGCAGCATTTATCTTTGATTACACTCCTTAGCTGCAGGATTTATATATGCACAATGACAAGACTATTTGCTAAATAACACCACAGATGCATTTTTGTTTAAAGTATACTTCACTGTATTTACAGGTCTTTGAATTATTCAGAAAAAGAATTCACCCAAAAGGCAGTATCAAGATGTAATTAATTAAAATATTAAAATTAATGTTAATTTTAAAATCACTAGAAATTGTTTACAATACAGTCTATTCAGTTTTTCTTTTAACGACTTTGTCGCAAAAAGTCTAATGATGTTTTATTCAACTATACGGGTCAGAAATCGATGAACTATAAGCAGTTTAAAAATTAATGTATATATTCTGTCAGAAACACGTTGAATAATAAATGAAATTATCAGCTTACCGGATTTCAAGGCAACCTAGTTTCAAAGCAATTTCCTGGTCCACTTGATCTGCTATTTCTAACATATAGTCATTTTTCACCTACAGCAAAAGAAGTAGGTACACATCACAGAAAGATCAGTTCAGCACCAATACAAACTAAAATACTGCCCAAACAACTTTAGAATAAATACGTCTTAAGTTTAATTTTTTGGAATGGCTCTTTACAGTGCATGAAAAGAAAAAAGAAGTTACATTCATATTCTCCACAAATGAGCTGCACTTTTGTAAGAAACCCATTTCGACTGCAATGAATTTATTTAAAAATTCCTCATCTACATCAATATTATCTATGTTTTATTAAATAGAATCAAAATCTTCACAAGAGGCTGAGCAGATGGTTGCACCTGCATTCAAGATATGTGAACATACGCTGTATTCTTGAACCACCGTGGTCTACAGTTTTTAATTTTGTAGGTGCATCTAATCATGCATATAAACCAGACAAATGTGTGTGCATTACTGTGAAATTAAAAATAGCAGTAAGTAAAAAGAGTAGTATGAGAAAATCAGACTACGTTCTGACATAAAATAATGTTTGAACTAGCAAGAAGAAGAAACAGGAGTGAAAGTAGATGGTTACCACCTACAGTAGGAAACAGAACAGGCCAAGTAGTGTGCTCTGACCTGGAGGAGGCCAAACGCTATGGCCAAACGGTCATCCCTCCTGAAGACAATGGTTGGGCCAAAAGAGCATATTTGGACCACTGCTGGCACGCATCGTCCCCCATGTGCTGGGGCACAGTCTACAAGAGTGGTGAAGTGGCATGTGCAAAAGCTGTACCACAGAGTGTGCTAAGTATTCAACAAGGTGGACTATGATGAACTATATTTTTCCCAGAAAGAGTGGTCAGACAGTGGAATAGGCTGCCGAGGGAGGTGGTGGAGTCACCATCCCTGGGTGTGTTAAAGGGTCGTTTAGATGAGATGTTGGGGGATATGGTGTAGGGGAGAACTTTGTAGAGTCGGGCTGATGGTTGGACTCGATGATCCCAAGGGTCTTTTCCAACCTGAATGATTCTGTGATGGGTCAAATCTTCATCACATGTTCTGGGCTTGTTTTATTTACTAGCATTGATGTAGGCAGAAAGCTTACTTTTTAGGTAATACTTTCATCACACTGGAGTAAGTAATTTACACAGTGACTAACATCAAAAAAAAAAAAAAAAAAGACAGTAAGAAAGAACAGAACTAGTGCTGAAGAACTTAACTCTGCAAATCCTGTCTTCTGTGCAACAGGCGTTTTTACCAGTAACATATCTCTACAGAAGTATGACTTTTCTTTAATTGCTCATGTTATCCTCCATCTTATGAAATCATAAACTTGCTATTGAGATCCTAAAGCCTAAGATCCTAAAGTTGAAGAAAGTCCTGAAATATCACTAAAATCCACAGGACTGCCTTGCAGATCAAAGAGAAGATTACACATTATGAAAGCAATACACTTCGCAAAATGTTTTGAGTGATGACAAGCTGCAAGTTGTATTTCAAACGGCTACCACTATGAAATTCATGATACAAAAGATAAGGAAGTACAGCAGCAGATTCTACAGCTGGAGGTCCTCTCCAGTCAGCATCCTCCCAGTAACACATAAGCACGCACCACAGCATCCTCTCACCACCAATGTAACAGCTGAACTACAAAGCAACAAATGCGTAAGACCTTCTTAGTTATGAAGTGCATGAAAAATTTTAATTTGTTATTGAGAGATGTGAAAGAAGAAATATGATAAACTGTGCAAGAGTGAGAAGATAAATTATTACAACAGTTGCAACATCGGGAGAAAGCTTCTTGCGTTTAAAGTTATACAGGTACTCAACATGACCAAACAATAAGCTTTTACATCTTCTCAATTCAACCCCTACAAATACTAATGAGAGAGACAGGAGAAGAAATAATTGTCCTTCAGCATCATGTAATTTGCTATTTACATACACATATGGAAATAGGCATTCTGTATTCCCATGGTAGTAATACACAAAATATGTAGAATTAATAACTGTCTTTTTCTTCATTATGCTTACGAATAAAACAAACAAACAGCCTTCTCATGGGAAACAGCATTCTATCTGAGTTTTTCTGGTAACATTTACAAAGATTTATTTGATTAGACGTTAAAAAAAAAAGCCCCCCCAAAAGCACAGACTCTATATATCTCATAATTACAATGGCTTTAAGTGATATAACCTGAGACACACATGCATCTTCCAGGAAGGTTTGATTCTGTATTTTCATTCAAAACTATGAAGGTCCCTCAGTGCAGCGTCCTATGTGTTAGCCAAGTAAACAGTCACTGCTGTAATGGATGAAACATCTCATTTATGAAATCAGTTACAGAGAACCATGTATAAACTAGAGAGAATATGACCACACATATCATGTATATCTACAGTACATATCATGGATATGGATCGATG
Organism: Strix aluco; assembly: GCF_031877795.1. Classification (NCBI taxonomy): domain Eukaryota; kingdom Metazoa; phylum Chordata; class Aves; order Strigiformes; family Strigidae; genus Strix; species Strix aluco. The sequence goes on along the minus strand of NC_133931.1, from coordinate 4,409,932 downwards.
GGCCAAGGCCAACTGCATGAGATTCAACAACGTGAAGCGGCAGGTCCTGTGCTTGGGTCACAACAACCCCACGCAATGCTACAGGCTTGAGGAAGAGTGGCTGGAAAGCTGCCCAGCGGGAAAGGAGCAGGGGGTGTTGGTCGACAGCTGACTGAATATGAGCCAGCAGTGTGCCCAGATGGCCAAGAAGGCCAGTGGCATCCTGGCTTGTATCAGAAATAGTGTGGCCAGCAGGACTAGGGAAGGGATCGTCCCCCTGTACTTGGCACTGGTGAGGCTGCACCTTGATTACTGGGTTCAGTTTTGGGCCCCTCACTACAAGACAGACATTGAGGTGCTGGAGTGTGTCCAAAGAGCAACGAAGCTGGTGAAGGGTCTAGAGCACAAGTCCTGTGAGGAGCAGCTGAGGGAACTGGGGGTGTTTAGTCTGGAGAAAAGGAGGCTCAGGGGAGACCTTATTGCTCCGCTACAAACTCCTTTCAGGTGGTTGTAGCGAGGTGGGTGTCCGTCTCTCCTCCCAAGTAACAAGTGACAGGACAAGAAGAAACAGCCTCAAGTTGTGCCAGGGGAGGTTTCGATTGGATATTAGGAAAAATTTCTTCACTGAAGGGGCTATCAAGCCCTGGAACAGGCTGCCCATGGAAGTGGTTGAGTCACCATTCCTGGAGGTATTTAAAAGACGTGTAGATGTGGCGCTTAGGGACATGGTTTAGGGGTGGACTTGGCACTGTTAGGTCACCGGTTGGACTCCGTGATCTTTAAGGTCTTTTCCAACCTAAATGAAATGAAGTTATTGTGTTCTCTATTTATTTATAAGATATAGCAGATTCCATTCATCTGAAAGACTCAGCAAAGAAGGAATTACAGAAATATTTTCTGAAGGGGGAATTTAAGGTCCTATTCTTCAGCATCAGGAGGAAACACTGCCTAATGTTATGAAGTGACTGAAGAGCTCTCCCATCTAAATCATCCAGAATTACACAGGGAAGGAACCGCTGGAGGTCATCCAGTCCAACCTCCCTGCTCAAGCAGGGCCACCTAGAGCCAGCTGCCCAGGACCGTGTCCAGACGGCTTCTGAGTGTCTGCAAGGATAGAGGCTCCACCACCTCTCAGGGCAACCTGTGCCAGTGCTCACTCAACCTCATAGTAAAACAAAACACGTTTCCTGATGTTCAGAAAGAACTTCCTGTGTTTCAGTTTGTGCCCACTGCCTCTTGTCCTGTCACTGGGCACCACTGAAAAGAGCCTGGCTCTGTCTTCTTTACCCCCTCCCTTCAGGTATTTGCACCCATTGATGAGATCCCCTCCATGAGCCTTTTCTTCTCCTGGCTGAACAGTCTCAGCCTTTCCTCATAAGAGAGATGTTCCAGACCCTTCATCACCTTCATGGCCCTTCACTGCACTCTCTGCAGAAGCTTGATCTCTCTTGTACTCAAAGTCATTACAACGCCTAGAGGCATTTTCCAGAAATTTGGCAGTCCAGAAGGTATGGGCATTTTTGACCTGCCTGTACTGTTCAGTATCATCAAGTGCCAAAATGGGAAGAAGTTTCCCTAGAAAGGGCACTTCTGGAAACAAGACAAAAAATGCATGGATTTTGAGTAGTCTCTTATCTCAACTATGGTCCAGTTATAATTACTCTTCATTCCACTGTAGAACTGCACCTGTTAGTAATGGTATAGTATTTCCCTAAGAGAAAATCTTCTATAACCAATGTTTTGTTTAACTTTAAATCAGAACTACCATCTAGATGCCTTCATAAATGGCACAACATAGTAACTTAAACAGAAAATTAAATCTGAAATTCTGTTCATCAGTAAGGATATGAAACCCGTGCCTCATGAAAACTGTCAGACCCAAGCTCAGAGCACGTAAATCAGGAATGTAGTTTTCAGGCTCTCATGTTATTACCATAAATGACCTCTGCAGTACACATAGGTGGCAAACAACAGAACAGTCCTCCTTGTCCACAGGTCTACATGGGGTTGTTAGAAAAGAAACAAATTGGAGATGCAAATTTTACATGAGTTCAGTTCTTATATGGATGCCCGTATTCCAGAAATGTATCAAGTTTAAAGAAACTGTAATGAATTTTCTACTTGTTTATATTATCCATACTGAGGTTTAATGAACTTTTAACTGTACTTTAAATACAAGCTTTCATTTCATTCTCCTACCCTTCTTTTTGAGAATTCACCTTCATGTATAGACCAAGTTACTTCAGTTAAAAAGCTAACATTCCTGTCCACAAAATCCATTGGCTACCCTGCCTTACATCCACCCAAATCAAATACCCATTCACTTGTATTTCATTAAACTTTTTTTTTTAAACAATGCATTCAATTTTTTTAACCATTTCAACAATTTTGCATCATCAGAAAATTTCAGAGCTGTTATCCACTTATTCCTTGAGGTATTCATTCAGACACTGAAAAGAACTTGCTGTAGCAAAGTATTTTTTCAATCCTGACATAAAACTTTCCTTTGCAGAAACTATGCTAATTTGAGGCTACTAGTATATCATGATCAAATATGTATTAATTTATCTTCACAGCTCATTGCCTTGTAGATCCCAGTTCTGAAGTACTTCATTTGTTAAACTAAACAGCTTAAGAATATCTTCAGTTTCATGCAAACATATTTTAAAATGCTGCTAGCCTCAAGCAACTACTATTCCATAAATAAATAAGCAACATTACCCAAACATTTAAAGTTTGGGGTTTCTTTCCTCTTGCCCTCTGGCTTCTGAGATTTCACAAATTCCAGTCATATCTTCCCAGTTTGACTCTGCAACTCCAGGCACCAGAACTTGACTAAGAAAATCTTGAAAACCCTTCCCATTCCAAGAGTTTGGAAGAAAAAATAAGTGTTATGAAAATCCTCCGCTTATTTGCAAGACAAGAGTGAGACATTTTCACCATAACGCTGGAAGCAGACAGTTGCCTACTTGAGTGCATAATTTTGTTAGTGTGGCAAGCAGAAAAAAAAGGGGGTTTTTTTGCACATCCCAGTCCAGAAGAGATGGACAAACACATATATTTCACAAAGGTGGAGTAAATGAATATATTCCACCTCACATTTCAGCCAACAGAGACTCTCCCTTGCTGATCTACTGCATGGGGGGTGTGTGTGGGGGTGTTATTCCTGAAGTTCCTTGGTACAGTAATACGGAGTTTCAAGTCCTTCAAATTCACTACATTATTCAACCTGACGAGTGGGATAAAAATGCTTTTATGCACCTAAGAAATAAGATGAAAACAGAAAAAAATACCCTCTTTCAATGTCCACAAGTGACTAACAGCATTGTTAACAAATTTAGTCATGACATCCTCTTATCAAAATTAATAGCTGCACTTGATTATCATAGAGCACTGCATATACATTATATACACCTATTTATTTTTGTGTTTAAACTTTGGAAGGTATACAAAGAGATTATAAGCTTCAGGAAGCCTATAGCCATAATCTTGTGGTCTAAGTAGATTTAGCAGTGTCCTATAATGGACAGCAAAGGTAATAAATTGATAGAAGGAATTAATTTTATCTTGCTTTCTCCAGAAACCTGTCCGCACACATTCTTCTTTAAATTTCAGTGAGCATAAGGGGAAAAAAAGAGGCAGATTCAATTTCTATTCCCAGAATACTAATGAGAACTTCTCTTATCACCTTTAATTTTTCTTGACTATTCTCTTTGAGATGGCATTAGATCAATGCATTAACTAATGCTTGTGCAAAGATTAGATAAGAATTTTGCAAGAGGTTCAGCATGAGCTGCATAGCCTCCTAAGGAAAAAGCCTGAACAAATATTAAATGGGAGAGACACAAGAGATAATTTAATGGTAATTAAGTGCACTGCCACAAGGCAATTGAATGGTTTTCCTAGAAGTCTTTTGTGTTTGCTCAATTATTACTTTTATTATTATTGTTGTTAATATAGTTAAATGAGAATAATTTTTGTTTTTCAAGAGAAAAAAGGCCCTATCTTGAAGAGCATAAAGCCTATATATATACAAAGACACAAAAATAAAACTTGACAAATCTGAAGAATTCTACCATTTTTTTCTGTTAACATAGTTCTGAATTCATAGTAAAGAGGGAGGATGAATCCTGATCTGTGGGTTTTGGAGACAGTGTTATCTTTGAGCTCATGGTACACCTGCAGAAGTGCCATCCTTGGTGGCATGTGCAGACTTTTACTTACGTCTTGGAAGCTCAGTTAACAGTATGCAATGCCTGGAGCAAGGCTGAAGAGTATGTCATCTACATAGATATACTCTTTCAAGCAGATTGGTATTGTTCTGCTCCCCATTTTAATTGTTCAGAATGGGATCTCTTCAAAGGCTAAACCAGAAAGAATTGTAGGATGCTATTTAATATACCTTTATTTTACCTAGTTTGTAAGAGAACACTAATTTATATAAACTTGTCACACAAACCTGGTTTTGAAAAAGCCACCACAAAAAAAAAAACCCCAACACCTGGCCAAACAAGAAACAGCAAAGCAGCAACCCTTCCGATTTCCACCAACACAATGAAGCCTCTGAAGTACTCCTGGCTAAACGCATGTGGCGTTACTTCACTTACACCACATACTAGAGACCAGATGCTCTGGCAATGATAAGACTATGTGGAGCCCATAGTCATCTCAAATCCCCCATGGTCACAATGTTTTAGCAGTAAAAATGCATAAAGATTAACAAGGCAAACACTTAGATTTACAGTAGGATTATGAATTCAAGTGTTATACTGCTAAAAGCCTATGTACTTTTTATTTGGTAACAATCAAACCCCTAAAATATTACATCTTAAGGGAGTCACTTTGGTTTATGTTGCTTGCAACACACTTGCTTCCACTTACCCATTTTGCATTCTAGCAGACGTGCTCATCTGAACTTGCAGAGAAGAATATATTGAAAAACAGTTTAAAGGAGGATAGAGACAAAAATAAGTTCTTGCTGCAAACTGTGGTGCTGATTTCAAGCACCTTTTCACTCAGATTTTTTTTTTCTGTAAATGTTATAACAAGTTTAAATCAGATTTACAGTCAAGCAGGTGTACACTTTGGGGGGGGGGGGGGGGAAGGATTAGTCTAAATTCCATTAAACATTGTATAATGGAAATGCAAACTATTTCAGGCTTCTCGATGAGTACTACTACAATGTCAGTGTTAGAAGAAGTAACTATACTTGCATTTGTTTGTTCACAGGCTGGCAACTAAGAATTAAAGTGTGACCATCGCTTCACATTTTCAGCTGACCTCTTGGTCACAACAGCTACAAACCATCTACTGCAGGGAAGGGATGCAGTATATGGAAAACATGAATGCCAAGCATAAATGCACCTCTCAGAGGTAGGAAAAAGAAGTCTTTTACATGTTCTGATAAAATAAAGACTGAAACAAAACCGTCACTCCCCCCAACACACACTACTTGTGTTCAATGAATACATGCTTAGAAAGGGCAGTAGTATTTAAAACAAATAAGAATTTGTAAGTCCAATATAATCCTATGTCATAATATATTTCCTGACATATTGACATCCTGATATTCAGTGAGAATTCACTTCGTTTATTTACCTTATATTCCCACCAATATTTTTTCAAGTAATTTTTTCGTCACTGTTCTTCACTGATTACTCAGAACAAAAATCTCCCTTATGTCTCTAAGTCTTTTGAGCTTTAAAAGTTCAAAGATAGCCTTAAATCACGGCAAAAGAAAGGAGGTGAACACTGAACCATGAACTAATAAGCCTTTTCCACAAGGAAGACAGGCACGTAAACAAAAGCCCAGTTTCAATTCTGGTATCAGACTTTTTAAAATATTTGTTCTTTCACTTGAATGGGCAAATTATTGATGGTATAACTTCTAACTTCTCAAGATTTACTAGGAAATAATGGGCACTTTCCTGGCTATATACATGGCTAGCAAATTCCAGCTGGTACAATTTAAAATAAAAATTGGAGACAGAAGAAAGCCCATTTTTGTGAAGATGGAGAAATTAGAGAATAGCCCTACACTAGCACACATGATTTAAGAAATCTATCACAGGCCTCGTATTTTATATACCAGCTGCTACTTTCAAAAGCCATCTGCTTCATTTTTCTGCACACGATTTTTTTATGCAGCTGCAGTATTTCAGAAAAATGTTCACTCAGGCTGACAAGCCATCTTGCCAGTGCAGTTCATAAAAACACCATGCTGGATTTAAATTTCTTTATTAAGAACAAGAGTAAAATCACTCTGAACTTAGCACTGAACACTTTCCAGGAGTTTAGGGATTTTAAAAAAAAAAAAAAAAAAAAAAAAACACAACATACTTGCTGTGTCCTAAAAATATATTTTAGGTTTAAATTTGTTTATATCCTTAGAAATTATTAAATGAAATTATCACATTTTGTACTGAGTTTTCAAGCGTAACTACTATGAAAATTCTTTAGCAGCAGTACTATCAAATGGTGTCTCTAAAAGGGCGAATAATTAGCCACTACACTGGCTTTCCCAGCTTATTTCATGTTACCAAGAAATTTCCCACAGGATAATCTCCAATTTTTCAGGAGGACAGTTTAAAAATAAGCAATCTATTTCTCTTGCTTTACTTTCAATGTCTATGACCTACTTACACAACTTAGTCCTTTTTTGGTTGGTGGTTTTTTTTTTTTAAATTGGCATTGCTTTGAAAACTGGATTTAAACAGCACTTCAGTGATTAAGTACCCCCTAAAGAGTTAAGTGCACAACCAAAAAAAAAAAAAAAAATCACCACAACATAGAAGATACTTAGACAAGCAAACAAAGAACCAAAATGTCTTCTGTACTCCATTTAGTAAGTAGCATAAAAATCGTAACTATAATAGTTTAACGAAGCATGGAAAACAAAGATTTGCATTACCTCATTTTCTCCTTACCCACTTGTTCTATCCAGATATTTTTAGCTGGTGTTTTTCATATTCAGAAATGATGTACTTGTGCTTAGTTAGCAGCTTTTGTATTAACAAACACAACCTTCCTCTTAACCTTCCTGTATCTACAATAATTATTATTTATTTATTCTCCTTTTTAACAGCTCAGGTGTGTTTTAACACCTGCTTTTAAACATTCAAGTTTCTAATACCTGAAGGTATTCTGGTGTTTGTTTTTTGTATGTAACAGCTCACTCTCAGCCTCCACAGAAGCTGCTCACCAGGATCTTTGTTTTACACTAACACACACCACTTCTGGTGACATCAGTCCTATGAAAGTCCAGTGAAATTCTTCCTGTCATCTACCAACTCCTGTAACACAAAAGTCCAGAATAGCTCAACACATCCATCAGAAAAGCTGATCTTCACAAACTACTTATGTGACCAAAACAATGATTGAAGCATATACCACTTTTCCCCACAATTTCACATTCCAAATGAACAATGCTGCTCTGTGTTCAGGGTACTCCTGTCCAGACTGAGTTTTGTTCCTCACTTGCAGCAGTACCACACACAAGTCCGCCGTGATTCACAGCACAGTTCTTCCTTGGTACCCTATCAGACATAATTATCTCAAATATTCTGTGGTTTCCGTTGTAATCTTTCTTGTAGCGTTAAACGCACCACGGAAACGCTGTAGGGTATCCCGGGACAGACAGATCATTAGATGAATGCGGAACAGTCACCCAATATAATTGCTTATATCTGTAATCACCAAACTGCAAAAGGAGACAGCTCCTCCATCTTTTCACAGAGGAGCCCACCCTCATTTCCCAACAGCAGGTTCCTGTAGGACGCGGAACTTTCTTCACTACAAAACCAGAATAATCAGCTTGAAAGAATAGGGTCCCAACCCACATTGCTACAGCTTCAGAAATCTTATGCAAAATTAACCCTCAAAGATTTGTGCCTCATCTGCTTTGAATGAAGTACCATATGTACAAAATCCCAACGCATGCTTTTAATGTCATCAGTATTTTTAGGAGCCACCTTAATGATCGTAATGGTAGTTTTAAAAATGTGCACAGGAGGGAAACACATATGTGCTTCCACCCCTATTTACCCATCTAATAATATTAGACTTATTATAGAAGATAAGTCTACATTAGGGAAAATTAAGGCTTTGGCCTCTTCTAGTGGCAGTAAAAGCACAGATTCAGTATCAGGATAACGTTCATTTGCCATCTGCCCTCAGCTGCTCCTCCTCTTCATCTTCCAAGGTCACAGTCTCTGTATTATCTAAAGGTGATCTTTGACATCTCTAACTAATTTTGGAAGCTCCTCTGTTAATAATAAGGGCATTAGAGATGGGGTGGGGGGGAAATCAACTTCTGATGAGGCATTGTTAGGGACAGAATGGCTAAAAATGATCCCTTCTGTCCGAGTGGGCTGATCTCCAGATGTCACTGCAATATACACTGCTGCTCAGATCTTCCATAAAGTAGGACTATACTCTTGGGAGCCATATAGTACCCAACCTACTAAGCATGCCTTACTAACAGCTAATTTTATACTTCTTGTCTCTGACACAGAATTTTGCTTTTACAGAACAAATGAGTCCAAGTATCAACGTGATTCAACTTTTTTGGGGGGGGTCCAATGTGTATTATGTACAGCCTAATTCACTAATCTAAATAACATCTTGTTCAAGATCACTAACAAAGACACATCCATGCATCAGTACATGGGAACCTGTCCTGAGCATTTTAAATTTATCGTCTTGAATTAAGAGTAATTCACATGTGACTGCAAGAAAGCCCACAAGCACTATTTTCACCACTCCGGTTGACAGGTGGAAATTTTAAATCAAAGCAGCCATTTTTCTCTGGACTGAGCTTGGCTGACTATTTAAGAGGTATTTAGGAATACGAGTATGTTTTACATTCCTATCATACAGCACTGCTAATAGAAAACAGACATTTGACACAGAACATTTGGAAGATACCAAAGTAGCTACACAACTATACGAACAGCAAGATCTACAAGAATGTCAGCATAGTTTTGAGAGTGTAAATCAACATCTACAGTTAAAAAATTAGTACTTTATGAGATATTGTGAATTTCAGCAATTTCAAGAAACCGACCCCTGTAAAGGTTATCTCACTTATAATTACTTTTGCAAGCTCTAAGGAGCAGTCAGGTGATGTTCAGTTTGATTTATATTTTTATCATTTTTTTAAAAATATTTTTTAAAATACTTTTTTAAGCAGCTGCAATTCGTACATTTATTACCACTTCCCTGTAGAGCACAGTTTATGTGTTAACCACTAACTCTTCCTGAAAGACCTTTTTTGGTTTATTTTTTCTTTTAAACAAGCTGCCAATATCAGGAACAATGCCAGCTTTTCTCCCTACGTCCTTGATTTTCTTCAAAGCTTTTCCTGTCAAAGTCATTTGCTTTAGGTCTCCTATTTTTATTAAGGTATAAAAGATGTTGTTATTTAATTAGGTTAAAGAGTCTAATTCCCAGCCTGCACTTCAAATTATATCTCATGCACCTAAGCCTTATAAAACTTCAATCATTAAGTTATTAGAGTAATTGCCTGGACTTAAAATTTCCTACATGTTGGGGGACAGTGTTATAAAAATAATTTAATTTGCATGATGCATTTATCTGCCACAATATAACAGAATTTTCATTTAAGGAAGACATTTTAAGTGTTAACATTATCTTGACAGACACTATAGATACAGAGCAAAAAAGTCCCATTTGTCCACAAGAAACTTTGCCTCCTCCTTCTTTAGAGAATTTTCTTTTTTTCCTCCCTTCTTTTAGAGGAAAACAAGTATCACTTTTTTCTCTTTTGTTTTTAGAAACAGTCTTCTTACAAAAATGAACCTGCATTGTACTTGTCTGGTGAAACACAGAATGCCTGTGGCATAGAATTCAGCTCAGTTTTTGCAGAACACCATTTACCTGACCTAACTTTGAGACCATCCTCTGCTTGCAATTCCTTCTCTTGTGCATTACACAAAACTTTGGCTCATTTTAAAAATCAAATCCAAAACATGCTTCAGTCCTATGGTCTCCTTTACTATATATATATATATATATATATACACACACACACACACACAACTCCAGGGCAGCTCCACACCACAGGCTAAACATGGCAGCATATAGAAAAATTCTACACTGATGAAAACAACCTTTTCTTATTCTTCAGGATCTCAAAACCCCCCAAAAGTTACTTTAAAAGTCTTCTGTTTGTAGTGCAAGGACAGCAACAATGGAACAGCTGATGCCTAAGAGCTGATTTTCCACCCCCCCCCCCCCCGCCCCCCACTGCCCCCCCCATGCTTACTCCCTTTTCATCAAGGGATAAACCATCTCCAATTACTGGAGGCTAACATGTTATTCAAGGATAAATGTGTGCAGGCTCTTGTCCCACAATAAAAGGAAGGCAATTCAAGTAGCTTACGTCTGATTCTCATTATATGAATGTTTAAAAGCCGTATTCTATCTTGATGTGAGATATGGCTTTCGTTCCTCACTCAGCTATTAAGGCAAAAGAGAGAAGCCCGTCCCCTTTATTTCCACCTCCCAGCAGCCATGTCACTGGAACAGAGGGAAAGGAAGACACTGGCAATGAATTTCACCAAGACTTATTTAAAGTGACTGGAAATGCTCCCAAAAAATACAAGAAGTATGTGAAGTCTAATTTCATTACCCAAAAAACCTCCCAATTTTTAATTCTCTTTCTGTACCTTTATGCTTGTTTCCTCTGAAGTTTTCTTGAAAAATGGTAAAAATTCATACAGAAGACACATCTTTATTCTTCTGAGATTTACAAAACAGTCAACAGAACAAAAAAAGGAGATACTTATTGATAAAAATTAATTTACAGTATTTTTACTCAGCAATCCTCTGTACTTCATGTTTAAGGTTTTGGGGTCAGGATCAAAGTTCACTTTGGTTCAGAGTTGGGTATACAATACAAGGGGAAACAACTGAAGGCTGGCACATAAAACCTATGCAGTAAGCATCTGCCAACTGTGAAGACAACTATAAATTTGGCATTTCCTGATTTTTGAATACTTTAACCTCACAATTCAAACAGCACTGGGTGGGATCCAATTTGCCTAATTTGGCTGAAATCGTAAGCAGTTGGGCCCAAGGGAATAATGCAGTCAATGCAGTATCACCACCTAAATGCTCCACTTAATGGAAAAAGAGAAGATACCGCTGAAGACCTGCCATCCACTACCTTTGACACCTTCCAAACACATGAGTAAAAAAAAAAAAAAGACACAATTCTAGCTCTAGTCTGTTGATCAGAGCTCTCAACTGGGATGTAAAATGATGTGTCTTGAAGAGACAACGCCAGTCAAGAGGAATGGCCTAAGCATCAGCCTCTACCCCATCTCAAATCTCGAAGCCTGAAACACAAGATGCTTTGACAAACCGCAAGGTATCAATATTAGTATAACTAAATCTGACGTTACAAACAAGTTCCGTGGTTCTGTCATCCCCTTCCCCAATTTTAATCCTTTGCTGTACAGCTTGTAAACCAGGGACGCTCTGGTTTTGTACTTCCAATTAGAACAGCTTACACACAGTCTGCAGATGGCAGACTGACCGCCGCTGATTACAAACGGCTGTACGTCAAACTACAAACAGTTCTGGTCGGAGGCTTTTGATCTGTTCAAGACTCTTGAAAATAAAGAATATCCAAACCAAAGAAAGGTCACAGCATCCTTAAAATCTTCAAAATTAAGGGGAAGAAGGAGAAAAAAAAAAAAAAAGGAAAAAGGATTTCACATATTAAGTCCAAGCTTAGAAGACGTAAATGCTTGCACCAATTTATACAGGGCAATGCACTCATTGAAGTGAATGGGAGTAGTCATGCATGTGAAGTTACAAAACGTGTGCCAGTTTTCAGTTTAACAGCCTGATAATTGTGGTTTGGGTTAACTGTATGAATAAACTGTGTCTGTTGACAGCGATTAAGGTAACATTTTGTTATCTTTACAAATGTTCTGTGCTTTTCTGGAAGATGAAGAACACTTGAGGATTCAGTCTCTTTACTCGAACTTTCAGCTTCTTTTTCAACAATACTGCTGCTCTGCAACTCAAATTCAAAAAACCAACATTTTCTGAAATCCACGGACAATTCACGGGTGCCAGAAATCACCCTATTTCTCTTCCTTCTCCATGAACTTTTGAATTTGATGTTGTACATTTTTAATAAGTCAGACAACACGTGTCTAGATGTTATCAAGTTAGTAATAGGTTCTCAGCCTCATCTTGAAAAGAAAGATTTAGTCACAGGCAGCATCTGGTTCTCAAAATCTTTTTTTCTCATTTATAACACGCAAGACAGCAATTTATTTGACTTTTACATCTATAAAAGCCAATTTGATTACAGAGGAGTAATTCTGTTAGGATAGTTTAAAATTCTGTAACTGGTCCTACGTTCATTACCTCTAACAGTTACTTCTGTGCCGAAAGCTCAAGACATCTATGTATGCATGTATGCTTTAGGTACATTTTGTTGTTCTTGCCTATACACATATCTGCCTGAGAGCTGTGGTTAGCAGAAGAGGATGTTAAAACGTTGCGGGACTGACAATGAGAGAGGAACAGAATGTGAAAAATCGTCTTTCCTTGTTTTTCCACATCCCCCTCTGTTGTAGGTCTGTTTTATGATGCAGCGTTACTGTTCAAATTCTTTTCGTGCCTTCTTTTCATAAGTCGGTGGGGTTGTCTTAACACTTTGCCAGATAAAAGTAATTATCCTAATTTATTCAAGAGGCCAAGTGAGACTTACAGAGCAAAACAGAATCATGGACAGAGAATGACAGCTCTGGAAAGTTGTGCACCTGATTTCCATTACAATGGAGACCCAAATACCTTGCAGCACCCCAGAACAAAGAACAGTGACTGTTGAAGATCTGGATTTAGAAATACCTCACCATAAGGTGGAGAAGAAAAAGGAAGAGGAAAAAAATGGTGTGGTGTGCAGAACAAGGAGACAAGATCCTCTGATTTTCATTTTATACTAGAACTAGGATTCAGGGCATCGTGAGATACATGCAGCTGTCATCTTTGTGTATCAGTTCCTGATGACCTTCACAAACCTTCTTGCTATTCTGAGCCATTTGTACCTGTTTCTAATGATTTCCCCAAATTTAGTAAAAATGTGTTTCTCAGAAAATGCTAAAAAGTATTCCTCTGGCATTCTAAATTCCTTCCTTGAAAGAAACAGTTCTCTGAGGCACAAATGAGAGGATGCTGCAGGCTTCCCAGCTGTTGAACAGGTAAACGATGGGAGTTCACGAAATTATTTTGGACCTCATCACCAACTTTTGCATCATGGGAAACACAAACCTCCTATGTTTAAAGACAGTATGAAGAAAGTCACTAGCCATTGAAGTAAAAAGGAACATGATTTTATTGTTTCTACAAAAACCCCTGGTAGTACTAAAAAGTCACTAAAATCCAGACATTTTTAGGCTGAAACGTATCGCACAGATCAGTTAAACTAGAATGCTAAGTTCAGATAAGCATTGCACTAGAATTGTCTTCTCAGAAGTCAATTCCATCACGTATCAATACAAAAATTTCATCACACATTAAAAAAATTAAGTCATTTACCTAAAGCAGGAAAGCGTGTGTGTGCGCACATGCGTGCGCACGCACAATAAAGGATGGAAGACATGAGTATGAGCACGTTAATTCTATAGTCTGCTTTCAGATGAAAAAAGGGGAGGATTATGTTTCCCTCTTTTTAGAAACTTAAAAAGAAAATTTAATCAGAATTACTGTTTCCTGGTTCCTCATCTTCAAGTGTGTCTGTACACAAGGGCTGAAGAGTGTCACGCTTTGGACCATCTCCAGTTATATCCTTATTTTAGGGGATGTTGCTCAAGAATTATGGTACGCCCCAAGCAAGCGAACTAAGATCAAGGTATTTCTGAATGTGGAAGAGACACAACAAAAAGAAGAGTAGTCCATGGCAATAGTTTTCCTTGATAGAAGCCTTTGGGGTTTGAGTAACATCATCAACACTTCATACTGCTGTTCCTTTGACACAACAAAACACATCAGGTTAAAAAAAAAAAAAAATCCTATTTCCAAACAAAACTCCAGAGCTTTTGTGGTGTAGTTCCTGAGCTCCACCATTTCAGCTGACTTCACAAGTCCTTTCCCCCTGCCTCTCATTCCTTCCTCATTCCATCTCTATCACGACAATACTCCATAAAACGACTCCTTTAAATAAGCTAGATTAAAACCAATCCTCCATGTAGCAGTATATTGTTCAAAACTATGACATAAAAACGTATTTGGTTCACCAACTTGTCAGCATTAGTAACTCAAACTGTTTGTTATGCACTAACATTACTTCAGTGTATGAACATAGACAACGTACCATACAGACACTGGCAAAGACCCACCTAACCTGTAGCAAATAAATAACTTCAGCTTTGAATTTTCACAGATGCATGGATTCTTAAAAGTTAGGGTGTTCCATAACCATTCTAGTGCAAACTCCTCTAAAAGATATCCTCATGAAGTTTTACTTTGATCTTACCAGTCTAAAAGCAGATTAAAATTATTTAAATGAACAAAATGAAGATTTAGGTGCTTAATTTATAGAAGCTTTTACTACTATGCGGTTTTATTAATCTGTAAGAGATACTCAAATCAAGAAAATAACCTAACAATATGAATGAAAAAAGATTCCATAGTTGTAGTGAAACTGCCCACTTATTTGTGGTTGTAAAAATAAAGAAATTCAGCAATTTAATAAACTGTGAAATAACTATAAGAAGCCAGCTGAACAACAGCAAATTTTATCTGAGTTAAGATGACAACTGCAGAATTACCTCGTCTTTGGAAAATATCCCTCACCACTTCTCAAGGAGAAAGATGCCATGGGCTTCATGCCCTTTCTGCTTTATGCTTATGCAACCTTAAATTTTACCAATTTCTGTTTCCACAGTAATATGTTATCCGCATTAACAAATCCAGAATTTTCCAAATTCAGCAAAACCAGCAAGAATTCAGCAAATTGAGCAAAAGTAGTAGAACTGAACATACCTGCTGATAGAAAAAATTTAGAGTTGGTTTGTCCTCAGTGAACTGGTTTAGAAATCCTTTTGGCAAGTATCGAATTCTCAATTCGTATCTGAAAAGCAAGAAAAAGAGAATTAAACTGGTGAGACAAAAATAATAATTGAGATTTCCTCACAAATAAAAGACGTCTTCAAACATTCTTAAAAATAAGGATAAAATCAGAACAAACCCAGAAAACTAAGGGAAGATTTCCTATTTTGACTATTCAGAGAACTAAACTGGAATGTCATACCCGACACTTCATAAAGATGTTTACAAAGGACCTTTGTAATAGAAGCAAACATAAACCCCTGCTGCTTTCTCAAAGCTTCAGTGAGGACTGAAGCATCAGGACTTGGAGCAGATATGCTATCAGGTCCAGATCCAAGGGAAGGGAGGCCCCCGTTAGGTGACAACAGCAGATGAGCTGCCATAACCACTGACATGACCCGCTGGCAACAGCTTTTATCTTCAGTGATCACAGCATGGTACTTAAAACACAGATCCCACTGCTCCAAGTAGGAGTGGCAACCAGTGTTACCAGGGAGCTGCATCCTACAGACAAAACAAGGACTTACTCAAGGAAGACGACTCCGCTCCTTCTCTGATCAAGTACTGTAATATTCACTTCTGAAATGTTCCAAAGGTTTCCTACTCCCATATTCATCATCAACATGCATGCAAAAGCCAAATGAACCAGTTTTCAACATGACAGTCATATTTTTCAAGTTAATAGTACACCACAGAGTGAGGAAGATTCCGAATTAGCCTTGATCCATGACCTACACCAAATTCGTCTCCCTTCTCAAACCCTAAACTTCTGCTTCCAACAGCTAAATTTAGTATTATTGCTTGTCCAGCAGTAAGAGTCCACGATGTTTGACAAACACTGCATGCTTCCTCCCTCTAACACACTTCTGCAATGAAATTCTGATAATAAATGTCCTCATCCCTTTGGGTTGCCAATACAGCATATCCTAAGTATAAAACTCTTTACAGCCCTTCCCCAAAATAAGTATATTTAGCAATCTACTCATGATGACAAGAGCAAAAATTGCAACATTTCAATCTGTTGATTTCAGCAGGACACAAACTTCTTTTCAGCAAGTGATCTGACTGCCTGTAATCAAGATTTATAAGGGGATTTGGTAAAACGTTACTAGGAGTTACTGCCAGTTAGGATTCCTCTGCAAACAGAAGTTGCATTATTCTTCTTTGCTTTGAAATCCCTGAAAATATATTCTCCTGTTAGGAATCATTAAAATAAGGAAAACATTTAGAAACAGTAAACACACTATACAAAC
The DNA here is from genome assembly GCF_031877795.1 of Strix aluco. Taxonomy (NCBI): domain Eukaryota; kingdom Metazoa; phylum Chordata; class Aves; order Strigiformes; family Strigidae; genus Strix; species Strix aluco. The sequence continues at coordinate 4,393,610 of NC_133931.1, read as the reverse complement.
TAGGAATACTTAGAACGAAGTTTTTCATAGTATGGCAAGTTTATTTCATAAAGGAAAATGCACACTTAGTCTTCTTGTGCACAGAAAACATGTTCTTAAAGAAAAGAGATCTTCAGATTGTAGGATATACAAAAGAGGTGGAGAACACCTGAAAGAGGATAGATTTAGATTGGACATAAGGAAGAAATTTGTTACAATGAGGGTGGTGAGACACTGGCACAGGTTGCCCAGAGAAGCTGTGGCTGCCCCCTCCCTGGAAGGGTTCAAGGCCAGGTTGGACGGGGCTTTGAGCAACCTGGGCTAGTGGAAGGTGTCCCTGCCCATGGCAGGGGGGTGGGACTAGACAGTCTTTAAGGTCCCTTCCAACCCAAACCATTCTATGATACAATGACAGCTATAAACAAAAAAAAGACTCAAAGTCACAGTTAAGACAAACTCTCGAAAATTAATTGAGAAGGCACACACCTTCTATTGCTGATCAACGTTTACATTTCATGATACATAGCAGATATCTAGTTATTCACTAAAATTTTAGATATAAGCCAAATTGTACCTGCAGGTGTTTAAGTGCTAGGGAGAGAAAGCAGTGCGAGCACACTGTCCAGAAGCAGAAAAGCAGAGTCTCCCCTACCACCTGCTTCTGCCATATCCCCTCACACGTACTACTGAACACCGCTGCAGAGAATGGTACGGAATAAGACAAATCTATGTAAAAATTACTTGTTTGCACTTTTTTGGGCTGTATAACCCAGTGCATTTTAGTTCTTTCTACATTTTAAGATTAAAACCAACACTGGTCTCTGAAAACTATCCTTATTGATTTCTCATCATTTCCAAGGTGCATTTTCTCCCACTATTCTCTCCTCACCCTTATCTATTCCTATTCCTCTCTCAGGCAGCAGGTTTCCACATTACCTTCCAAGCCTCACTGCATGAAATGGCAAGCAGGAAAAAGAGTATTCAAAAGTGAAGATCCAACCCCTGAGCAAAGAGAAGTTGACTGACGCAATATTTGAAGGTGACTGGGTAACTGGTTATGCATATCGCAGTATCTCCCAATTAATTAAAACACAATTTCATCCTTTCCCATTGGAGCTGCACTCTGTCAGATCACTGGATGTTAACTCAAAATATGGCACCTTTTTTATTATTGTTCTGATTAATCTTTGTGAGAGACTACCAACTACATAGCAAAGGCTGACATGCAACTCAAGGGTATTAGCATGGCACAAGAGAATTTATAAATCAGGGCAGTGAAGTCAGCTAAGGAAAAGTCAGGATCTTGCAAGCTAACACTGGCCGCTTTTCTCAGGCACAAAGTTACGGCTTCACCTGAATGGATTTCTACATACCTAGTTTGTGTACAAGACAGAGTATCAGCACACAGCACTTCTGGGGGACAGTTAATGGACAACGTATTTTCAATTATTTCAAGGCAAAGAATAGTAAGACAGTATGTGTACTTGCCCTAAGGAGCTGTAATGCATGCCCAGGCGCTGGCAGGGGGCTGCAGGGCGGCCTCTGGGGGGTCCCAGCCGGCTCCAACGGCCCCAGCGCAGGACACAGCTGAGCCCCTCAGCCAAGCTGGGGGCACCCGGGGGAAACCAGGTTTCAGCAAGGGCCAAAGGCGGCCCAGGCAGAGGAGGAGGAAGCCAAGGAGGGAGCAGCAGCAGAGGGACCCCGAGGCCGGAGGACGAGGAGGGCAGGAGGTGCTGCAGGCCCGGAGCAGGGATCCCCTGCAGCCCTGGAGAGACCCCGCGGGAGCAGAGACCCACCCTGCAGCCCGGGGAGGGCCCCACGCCGCAGCGGGGGGATATTTCCTGCAGGAGCTGCGGCCGTGGAGAGCCCAGGCGGGAGCAGGTTGTCCCTGAAGGACTGCAGCCCGGGGAAGGGCCCGGCTGGAGCAGGGACATGGGGCAGGAGGGAGGAGCGGCCCAGAGGGCTGCGAGGGACCCACCGCAACCCCCAGCCCCAACCCCTGCACCCCTTGGAGGGGAGAGGAGTCAGGAGTGAAGGGGTGACCTCAGGCCTGGGTAAAGGTATGGGGGGAAGGTGTTTTTTTTAATGTTTGCCTTTTTTTCTCACTACCTGTATCTATTTTAATTGTCAATAAATTTAGTATTTGAGTCTGTTTTGCCTGTGACCATACTTTTAAGTGATCTGTCTTTAGTCTTGATGCACAGGTTTTCTCATCCTATTTTCTCCCTCTGTCCTGTTGAGGAGAGGGAGTAAAAGAGGGGCTGGGTGGGTGTCTGGCAGCCAGCCGAGGTCAACCCACCAGAGGGGTATCAACTGCCTGACCAAGGGGACCTTCTAAATACTGGATGTGTTACAATTCAGTGCATGTGTTTCAAACATCTTAATGTAATAATAAGATACTGAAGATGGGGTTGAATTTGCACGCTATACAATTATTTGGTGTCCCAATGTACTAAACAAATACTGCCTAAATACTGGTAGTCATTCCATACCACCTCTTTTCCTATTTTTCAGTCATCCTACAAGCCAAAAAACAGAGACCATTCAGGTTTGAAGAAATGCATGTGGAAATGATCTCAGACCTTCAACGGCATACATCAGTCACCCTTATCTAGACCAGGATACTCAAATAGCGTGTTTGGTTTTGGGCCTCTTGCTACAAGACAGACATTGAGGTGGTGGAGCACATCCAAAGAAGAGCAACGAAGCTGGTGAAGGGTCTAGAGCACAAGTCCTGTGAGGAGCAGCTGAGGGAACTGGGGGTGTTTAGCCTGGAGAAAAGGAGGCTCAGGGGAGACCTTACCACCCTCCACAACCACCTGGAAGGAGGTTGTAGTGAGGTGGGTGTCAATCCCTTCTCCCAAGTAATGAGTGATAGGACAAGAGGAAATGGCCTCAAGTTGCACCAGGGGAGGTTTCTATTAGATATTAGGAAAAATTTCTTCACTGAAAGGGTTGTCAAGACCTGAAACAGGCTGCCCAGGGAAGCGGCTGAGTCACCATCACTGGAGGTGTTTAGAAGACGTGTAGATGTGGCGCTTAAGAGACATGGTTTAGTGGTGGGCTTGGCACTGTTAGGTTTACAGTTGCACTCAGTGATCTTAAAGGTCTTTTCCAACCTAAATGATTCTGTGATTCTAGGGTGCAGAACACTTCTACTCTCTGGGATGAAAAGAAATACAGGAGAAGAAATCTTTCTCCTTTACAGTGACTTGTCTTCTTATCTGAGAAGCCATGAGAAGTACTGGTTTTTGCAACAGGATCTCATAAGAAAATCAGGTAAGGCAAAACAGCTTGGCCGGGACGTTCACTGAGAGTGACCTTCATTACCTATTTATAACCTAATCTCTCACTATGCCTATGGGAACAAAGAAGCTGACTACTAAAGGCCATCTCAAGGATGGGCTTGATTTTCAATATCCTCTAAATCTACTGTCTTTGAAATGCAGCCAACTGATGAAGAAGACAAGTCCCTTTCTCACCAGCCAGGTGTGCTTTCTGAGCAAGTCTCCCAGCTGATGATCATCTCGCTTATATTTGATAAAACTATTACTGGAAGACCACTATTCTACTTACTGCTCTGCCTCTATACTGGGGTAGAGAAGCACTGTGACACACACTATGGGCTTCCACTCAGACCTGCACAAAGGTGGGCATCAACAGAGTTAACAAGTATGGTGAAGTGACCTGTCCACAGCATCGCATACACTCCTGAGCAGCTCTAGGAGCTTCCCTTTGAGTAACGAGCACTACCTGGGCAGCTGATGGAGCCAAAAAAGAAAGTATGATTCAACTCTTAATATGTTGTGGCTCTGAAAGAAAAAATCTCAGCAGTCCCAACTACATAGGTTGCTTCCAGCAGGTTCCGATTCAGTTCACATCAGCAGAGAAGTAACCAAAAAGGAGAAGATGGGAACAAAAAGGGCAGACAAAGGAGGAGTCTTGTGTGAGCTTAATGAACTGAATCAGCTCACTGAAGGATTAGGAAAGCGTTAAGGCTCATAGTAGAAAAGGAAAAGGACTGGATAACTGGAAGCAAGAGAGGGGAGAAGACAGACTGAGGAAAGGAGAGGTACAGAGCTGTTAGATCAACTTAGTCAAATTCATTAAATCATTCCACAGGTGGTCTGGGCTTTGTGTTAGTGCCAAGGCATATGTATTGCAGCTGTTGAAACTTAAAGAGTACAGGACTGCTAAGCACTGGGGCTTCCTTTGGGGCATCTTCTACCTGGTAGAGTCAAAGCACTAATATCACCTGGTTACAAGGATCTGCTTTACCTACAAACCTTAACCATTTGTGTTCCAAGACACACAATTTGTTACTTGAACCTCTTGGTATTTCGCTTGTGGGACAAGAGACCAGCAAACGGAAGAGTGCTTTGGCACATACCATTTTTAGAGACAGAAAGGATAGCTGCTGTGACTGCTGTTTAAGGCTCAGTATTATAAAAAATTATGAGGGCTGATGCTATCTATGATTTAAGAGTCTTGCATGCTGCTAACACTATTTCACCTAGCTGTACAGCGGTACACATGAAGATTAAGGGAGGAAGGATCTTTTACCCTTCTCCCTCATGCCCTTGGAAACATCCAATCATTAAAATAATAGCAGTAGTATTAGTAATAATAATAGTAATAGCAGTAATAATAACAACAACAACAATAACACAAGTGAAGAGTAATTTCTTCATTAAAAAGCGAGTTTAACACATGCCTTGCTAGCGTAAACACTGAGGAAACCTGAAGCAAACAAATGCACTCCAGTCTTTACTGCCTTCCCATAAAAAAGCCCTGGGATTTTGTTTGTTTGTATTTCACTTGTCATCTGGCATCATCTCGCATGCACAGGTATACAGGCCTTCATACAAGCAAATGCTTAAGGAACAATTAACAATTTATGCTACTGTAAGATAAACCTAACAGCAGCAGTGTTACTGGAATTCAGTAATTCAGAAAATAAAACTCTCAGACTGCATTTGGAAGACTAGTTATTCTAAAGCAATTACATGGAATTACACTCATATTATACAATGCTTCTGTAGTGCTAAATTCCACGTAACTCAAAGAAATAAGATGGTATTACCCAATGTGACATAAAACACAGCAGTCTCCAGAATTACTTCAAACTTACTTCCTGAACAAACTACCACAGACAAATAAGCAAGCAGTTCCAACAGTTATAACTGATCATTTCTGGCACCATGATTTAGACACATTCAGAACTTTCTGACGCTGGATGGAATTACCTTCATTGCCAGAGAATAAATAAAATGGAAAAAGGGTATTTGGTTTGAAACAGTCATCTAGCATGAATATTCTTAAAGTACATGTACAGTGAAGATGCAGGCACAGTCAGTAAAAGGTTTCTATCTGACCTTTAGTGACAATTTTTCTTCTTTGTAGGAAAAAATTAACTATTAGGTCTTTACTGATTTTTATTTAAAGCAAACAAAAAAACCCATCACAAGGTAGTTTAAACCTTTTCTGTCTCGTGCAAAATACAAACCTTTTTATAGCAAGAAGAAGGTCAAAGTACTATATAAAAGCAAACGTGAGGATGGGAAAAGAAGACTTCCAGTAAGCAATGAATTCCTGTTTGTCTTTTGTGACGTAATTGAGGTTATCCACTGGCAGTTTGGCGAAGCTAAATTGTGTGTGCTCCTTGTAACTGAACTGTTTGCCATAGTAAGAGAGAAGAAAATTTGAAGTCACAGAAGTTTGGGTAACCCTGCCTTAAAATCCACTATTATTTACTCTTCCTACAGCTATGTCGTGTGAAGCAGAGTCATCTCCTCATTTCGCCCCTTGATTAGACCATCCTCTGCAGGATTATAAACAGTACAGCCTCAAATAAAAGCTGAGTATATAGGAGATGGATTTTGTTCTGGTAACTTTTGTGTACAACCTACTGACAATCAGTGCAACTTCTAGTATCTGGATTAGACCAGAACATCTGAGACCTCGTTTCTGAACACTGTGAATATACAGCCCTTTTAATTTCGATGATTTAAGAAAATAAATAAATTTAAAAATCACATAAGAGGCAGTTACTGGTTTATTAACACTATAGGAAGCTTTTAATTTAAGAACCATTCCAAGGCTTCTCTCCCTTTTCTAATCTAAATATTTTTACAAGTACTGTCATATGATCTTAAACAGTCTGTGTTATGGTATTATAAATATGACAGCAGCGTTCTGATTATGCATAGCAAATCTCCATGGGTTTAAAAGGTATGTCAGGCCGCATGTATTCGATAAAAACATTAAACGACACTCTGGAAAGGTATTGAATAATTTACATCTTATCATAGCCCTTTTGTGAGTATTATATACAATTCCTTTCCACAAACTTCAAAACAATATCTAACTTTGCTTTTAAAACTAATTAACTTTGTTCTGTAATGTGTACAATGCAAGCTGTACAGCCTTATAAAAACGGAACTGACACTTGTACGCTATGTAACAAATTTCCAAGGCATAAATTATTCACATCTTATATGCAGCACTCTTCTCATGGAAAGGATTCAGGAATCCCCTACTTTCTAAGCTGCGATTTCACAGTATTATCAATGAAAAATTTCCCTTCCATACCTCACAAGAAAATATTGATGCACATCCCAGAAACAATAAAATATAACATGCACAGAATAGAATGTGCAACATTTCTGAAACCTAGGTTTTCAACATTCCTAATTGGTTTGAATTTCTTGCATTTGTTAAAATCAGGCCCCTAAAGAGCATTTATAACCTGAGGATTGGCAACTGTGACATCTGCTAGTATATATAACTCCATTTGCAAGAAATTAAGTATAGACTATTTACAAAAATTTTACAGAAGGTACGTGTAGCCTTTAAAATAACTAGCAACTTCTGCACAAATTGTGGTTATGGACATAAACCACAGAAAAAACATGCACAAAACCCCTGCAATGAACTAGTAACCACAGTAATCTACTTTCTGGTGTTCCCACATGAGTTTACTACTCTACTTGGTGTAACAGTATTTTAAAACTCTGAGCTCCCCATCTTCTCTAGTAGACTATCGTGACTTTCTAGAAATGAATTTTAGTTTCCTCTTATCTTTCTACCAGAAAAGTGGACAATCTTTCTCTCCTTCCTCTCCAGCCCACGTCCTCTCCTGAGCATGCACCATCAGCTTACTCTGCCAAAAAGCCAAAGAAAACTCAACCTTTGACAGAGCACAGGTCATACCACTTCTTTTAACCAACTAACTGGTATCATGGAAATATCTCAGCAAATGTACCTAGGCTACAAAAACCAAAATTCTGCAGTTACCTTTCTACTGTTTATTGTTCCTGGTATAACTGGAGAAGATCCCAGTCAGAAGAAAGGCAGATGTCACTCATCGCTCTGGGCATCAATTCATTACCCAATAAATAGTTTTACAACTGAAAAGTTTTACAACAGCAGATGGATAAACTGATCTAATCACTACATTTCACTCTTTTCAAATCACATTTCTCCTGCTTAGTTCATATATAAACACAACCAGTACTTAATATTTTTTTATTTAGATAATAAGATTTATTCTTTTAAAATTGTAGTGGTGTGCTTATACCACAAATAGGAATAACATTCCTGTCCTAAAACTTTTAAGGATGACAAAACCTGAGACGGGGCTCGTTCACTAGATATATCAGAAGTTTTGCAGATTTTCAGGACAAATGACTAGGATATTTCTATTCCTATTTTATGCCTCCTCTAAATCCCAGGCTACAGTTATCTGCTCTCTTCAGTTCGCAGGAAACCCCTTATAACAACAAAAAGCCCTTAAAGCAAACAAAACACTGCTTACAGCTCTTTGTGAAAAATTTGGGTTTGTTTTTTTTGACCCTGTTCCACCACCTCTAATTCACATGAGGTTCTTCCTTAGTAAAGCAAATTATAGAGTAGTTTTTTAAGACAAGGCAAAAAGACTTATATGACTTGATTTTGACACTGAACAGATTTATACTCTTACTTCCATTCTTCTGGAGGGTGGGCTAGTTCAAATTTCTCTCTCACATTGGACACCCCCATGTCCAGGTGTAGCCAGTGAACCTCCTCAGACTGCAGATGACTGAGCCGTAACCCATAGCAGGCCACATTTTTCACTTTGTGAGTGTCCACAATCTTCTGAATTATGCCCTAAAACAGAGAAACATACACTCCTTACAAGCCGTAAAATGCAATATATATATTTTTTAGAATTTAAAATATTACCATGTAGTACCCTATAGAAAATACTAAGCAATAAATCAGGTATCACCTTTATTAAAATACTAAACATGTAAGCTACTATTTCAGACAACCATTTACAATTTCTGAAGTTTTACCAGCATGGCTTCACAAAACATCAATAAATACGTTTCTGTGCATCTTATCAGGCTCCCCCATGGCAGTGGGGTTGGAACTACATGATCTTTAAGGTCCCTTCCAATCCAAACCATTCTATGATTCCATGAATTAAGCTACTATTTCCTCTACATAAAACAGAATAACATAAAAGCCAAAATATAAAAAGCAGATTTGTTGATGAAAGTAAGATGCATTTGTTCAAAAAAGCCACCACCAGCCTTGAAAATCACTCTCCATCTACAGCTGTAAAATCATCTTAGACTTTCATCCTATTTAGTGTCCCAACAGCCAGGATTTGGTAGGCCACGTCACAGTCCCTTGGTTTCCTTCCCCCTCTTCCTCCCACTCATTTCCTCCCAAGATTCAGCACAGATCCCTTATAAAATGAGGCAAGAGACAATTCTTTGGGAAGATTCTCAAACAAAACAAATGTCCTCTTATTTGTCCTGAGGTAACTTTCAGAGTTTGAGGATCTCTCACCCAAGAAAGGAACCTTTCAAAAAAAAAAACCTGTAACAGATTGCCATTTCCCTTCTGTGTTAGAAGTTAGAAAGGTCTAACACGCGGTAACTAAAATTAAATTTGTTAGTAGATGGTGGATTAGCAACCCTTCAGGTGCAGTGTGCCAGGCTGTCCTGCTCTTATCCAAATTAGAAAGTCAGCAGGAGATCAGAGTTGCTGCCTCACAACTCGGTAGAAGGTCAGGCTTGTCTCTCTGCAAGGCAGCAGATCCCCGCCAGTACAGAGTTTAGAGCTCAGCAGGAGCACGGGCTATCACAGCTCCCAGATACTTCTTTCAGGAGTTCATAGTCCTTTGCTTCTGAACCTGTAATGGTCTGAAAATTTCCTACTGAAAACGCTCATGTGAGAGTGTGTGTCTATACACACACACGCACATATATACATATGCAGGTGCGCAAGCTGCCAATTCTTGCTCATAATTTCAGGAAACGTCAACACGTAGCCAGTGGTAAGTACTAAAGGAGCCAGAGGTGGGTTACTGGAGACAGTTAGGCAAAAGTTGGTGGTTTTTGTTTTTTTCTCCAGGATGACATTGTTTCCCAAAATGTATTATTTTATATCCCAACGAAATTGTTTAAGACCCTGATTCTGCAAAATAAGCAAGCAGAAAAGTAACTGCAAGAAGAGAATTAAAGAAGCACTAAATCTGAATAGAGGGGGAAGATGGCACACGTAGGAGTGGAATCATGCTTTTGGTGAGGCGATAGAGAGCTGTTAGATCAGCTCACACATCTTATCAAACTGCAACCTTTACATAATCTTCCAGAGGCAACACAGTGCACAGTGAAATGTAAAAAAAAAAAAAAAATAAAAAATTCTTTCAAGCCTACAAGAAGGAAACACAAGCCGTGTTTACTAAGTTCATGGAGTCTGAGTCAGAAGAGGTTCCATCAGGCCCAGCACCCTGTCTCCAACAGCAGTGTATGAGCATCCTCAGAAGCATCAATCACTTCAGTACCAGCAGTGCCTCCCAACACCCTTGTCTTCTTCCATGCCCAGAAGCCAGACATCCACTGCTAAGTGGATGACAAGCCCAAACTTGAAAGAAGATCCTTCATAACAAACAGCAAAGCACACAGGATGCTGTGGAGGACTGTGTCACGTGCGAGGGAGACTTCAAAACACACTGGCAAATCAGTTTTCAAAGTGGCCTTACCAGCTGGCACAGCACCACACAGACTAACCAGCAACAGCTGACTCCTGACAGCCAGGAGGTGCCCAAGTCGCTGGGACAAATGTCTGATGCAAATCAAAGTAACCTCCCTGCAGGTACATTGGTAGATCCACAGTGGCCACAGATGGATGCCGGGGGAAGAGGCAACACCAGGCAAGCACATACTACACTGCCCCTAAGTGCTCTCCCAGCCTCTGACTATTTTTATCCAAGTGGATCTCCTGAGCCAAGCATTGTTTTTGTCATTCATCAACCTTCAATGAAACTCTTCCAATTACTCATCCTGTCTCCTCTTAAAGCAGTTAACTTTCTGCAACCTTCGGCAGCAAGTTCCAAAGACCTATTATCAGGTCAGTGAACAGTTTTAAACCTGAATTAAACATATTGACCACAGCACAAAAATTGGTTAAGTTTGTTTCTTGCCTCTATTTAAGGGTCTTTGTATCAAATACTGCAAAGGAGAACAGTTGCCTGTATCCCGGGAAACACTTAACAACCACTAAGTACTCTCAGGCACAATTTAACCTCTTCTTCACCTAAAGGACAATCTCTGCTTAGTTAGTAAAGCCTAACATTTTGGCAGGTGTGCTCTTCTCCAAAGGGAACACTGCCAGATTTTCTATATGCATGCAAACAGAAGAAATTAATTCATTTTCATCTCTTTCTGCACCCTGCATAGAATACATAACTTGCCGTGTTTGTTTTTGAAAATCCACTCCTTCCCCTGTCTCTGATGCTGTCAGCTGATAATGAAAATGGGGGTACATGCTCTTAAACGATAGTTATGCCTACTAAGAAATGGCTTTGAAAAGAAGAAAAAGGCAAAATTATCTATGACCATGACCCACCAAGAACACTAACGCGTAAGGCTCAGCTGAAACCGTTAGTATTTACTCCAGAAATTATCAAGCCAGAAATCTCGGAACCTCCCTAATTTTCAAGTTGGGATTTCAAAAGGACTGAAGAAGTCAGACCTCTTAATTCCCGGCAAAAGCGAGTGAGATTTTTAAACCTCTATCCTTTCATCAATCAATTCTAAACCTATCACAGAACCAAAAGTAAATAACAAAAAAGTAAATGTATTTCCCAAACTATGTAAGAAGGGTACCCCATCCCTTTTGGCCAGGTAGTTGGTATCACCCCAAGAAAATAATTAGCAACAATTAGTACATACTGCAACTCAAGAAAAAGTCAACTTCAACATAAACATTAAGGCGATAGCAGCACCAATGCAAAGGAGGTCAAGTGCAAGTGTTTGAAAATACATTCTAAAAACTTCTGTATGCCCAGAAAGGAAGAAGCGATGCTTTATGTGAAACAAACATGTTAAGCGGCTTTTCTTTTTTGTTTAGGAATGCCACAGAGCTCATTCCAGATGCAAACGAATCATAACCAGAATCAAAAAAAAATCGAGAAATAACAAAATGTGGTGATTATGACACTCAAAATGGCTGGTCTGCAGGGGAACCCTCTGAAGTAGAACATCTATTTGCCTATTTACTTTTTTATTAATAAACCAGAGAAGTTGAATTTTCAACGTTTAGAGCCACACCATCAATCAGCATAAACCAGCATCACAACAGCGTGGTTCATTCAGCAACATGAATGCACACCAGGGGAAGTACAGCATATAAACAGTATAGTGTTCCCATGTAGCAGGACAGGGTTTGTTTTATCTGGCTGCTATTTCCAAACAGTATGAGATTAATCTCCAAGACTTGAACTGGCACCACAGCCATAATCGGGTCAGTGTATTTAACTCCGATCAGGTATGAGTCTCCTCAGGTTCTGGAGGCCTCCACAGACCAAATGGAGACGCTTGGAGTGTCAAACAAATCCTCTGCCATCACTCCAGGAAGGGTGAGAACTTCTGCCTTTCATGGTTGAAATGTGAGGAGCCTTGCCAGCCTGATATTCTTTGTGGTAGTGATCAGAATGCTTAATCAGAAGTTTCCAGACAAACAATTTAACTGCTTAACCACTGCACAATAGCCACCACGACATCCCACTGAGATACGTCATGACAAACTTTTAACTGGAAGCACAGCCAAAGAAATCTGAAATCTCTCCAGACTCTACCACAACCAGCCTTTCAGCTCATGAAGCTCCTCAGATGCATTCTTGAGTGGAAAAAAAACAGGTAAGGAACACCAACACGGAATACAAACTTATGACCTCAAATTAATCACAGCTAGAAATACTCATAGGAGAGCTTGACTCCAGCAGAAACCTACACCAGAATGAGATTTCCCTTTTGATACCTACATGAATATACACTTCTATAAGGAGTTCTCATGTGTCTATTGTCATTCTCATAAATACCCTACAACTGTAAGGAAGTCACACAATCATAGGCCAGTTGAATGGTGTTTACTATAATCACATTGACTTTAATTATGTTTCCAGAGCTAACATTTACATCCTGAACATAAAATAGGCTAGTACAGCTGAGCAAAAGAGAACGGGAAGCCCTCAGAGGAAATTCCTATCAATAATAGGTAAGTGATAGGCCACCTTTCCCACCCTTTAACCCAGAGGGAAGAAAAAAAAGCTTTTCCAGTAGCTAGAAAACTGGATTGTACTAATTTTTACTCATTTGTCAGAAGAACCCACAGATATTCAACAGCTAATTTGAAAAATAGATTAATATTTGTCCTAAATTAGGAGAATGTAATAAAAATAGAATTTACAGTACATTTAGGAGGCTGTTGAAAAGTCAAGACAGACCAGAGAAAGGCCGAAAGGCGCAGGATACCCTAGGGTCTCCTAGTATGTATCAATAATACCTTGTGCTTCGGTAAATGAGTGAAAATGAATTGCTGGCTTGTAAATTAACAAAGCTGATGTACTACTATGAATAAATTGAAGTTGGAATAATATACTCCCAGCGTGACTACAAACCTAATTTCCCTTTTTAGTAGGAAGGAGAAGGCGTCTTGCACTAGAAAAAGTCTTTAAGCAACACCTCTGACATAGGGACACGGTGTTAACGTTTGTGAAGCATTTCACATATGTCAAATGCTATTCATATATCAAGTATTGTAACTCCCGATGAGATTTACAAAAAGTAAACGACAAAGCTCTGATGGAAATTAATTTACAATTTCCATAAAGGAAAACTCTAGAATTCTCTCACAACACTAAAATGCTGGGTGTCCTCTGAAGACACTATGCCTGACATTAAAAAAGAAAAGCCCACATCTCTCTTTTTCTCATTATTGTGCTACTTTCTCTCTCCTGCACTGATCCAGCAACACATTTGCACATGACATGATAAACTACACTGGGGAGCTGATCCAGCTGAACGAGAACTCTGCCACCGAAGCCCAGCAACAAGTATATATTGCAACTACAGCCTGAAAACGCGTTATTCTGGTGCCTAGGATTTTGTCACCATGCAAGCCTAGAGACACCAGCAACTCAAGCAACACATTCACGTCAGTGCCTCAGTGTCTTTCACACTTCAGCCATACACGGATCTGTCATGCAAAGTACCTCTCCACACCCACACGTAACTCCACAGGGGAACTCCAAGCACACGCTGACAGTAGTGACAGAGTAGAGCTGGTACAGCCAGGCTTTCCAATCTCCTTGGTTGAATCAGCACTTTTCTGATCCTACTGCACACTTTCCAAATAAATGTAACAGTATTTTAAATGTCGCCAATAAGCTTAGTTTTCCAGAAGCTTAACATCCAGAACTTACTATCCCCTACCCTCAGTTGCACTTGCAAAGTCTAAGAGCTTCCTTGGGTCCAGTACTTTATGGTTAAACAGTAACAGAGGATATGCTGTTGACATCTATAGATCTAGGTGTTTCAGAAAGAATGCCAAAGGGTTATTTATATTGTTTTTAAAATGTTATTTTGCACGTGTGTCTCATCCAAGGATATGAAGAGCATTCTGCACAACTAAACCAGGCATCCTAAAAACCAAGGGCATTTTTCTCTGCTATAACTAGTCTGATTATCACAGTACCATATAACTTCTTTTTTATACTGCTTACATTTGCAGGTCCATAGTTTTGAGTTCTTGGCACTTTTTCAAGTTGTCAGAACAGATGCACATATTAACTAACAATACAACTATGCCTTGTCACCTGGTACAATGCGTGTAGGCATGCAATGGAGAAAAAGAAGGGAAAAAAAAAGATAAGTGGTACCCATTTTCTAGCTCTTTTACTAGATTTGGAATGATTTTATACATTAAATTATACATGTATCTAATTGATGTCAGAAATCAGTGCACTCCAGTCTGCTTCTGTATATCAAAAAGTTCTACTGCCTCAAAGCACATATATCACTGTATACATGTGGAAATTAGATTTGGATATGTAACCATCGCTGTGTACAGCAGACTTCCACAACATCAAAAATACTTACCTGACATGGTTTTGAGTCCTGCTAGTGTTCACACGCTCTTTCCATAGAACTTTGTGTGACTAACCTCCTACCCCTGTACTATATTATCCTAAGAATCTATTTTAAAATAGAAACCCTGTAGAGATTAAAAGTTTCCTGTATAATACACCTGCATTCTCCTTTACAGATAGCACTAGGTACATTAGAACAGCCCTACCACACACCCATATTTCCCTACAACTCTTCAAGCTCTCTGCTTGGTTTAGGAAGAACCAAGAAGCAATAAAGCATATCTGGCCCATTCAGCAGCTGGAAGGCAGCGTGTTCAACTTCTGGCTACCTGGTAGTCAATCACAATCAGTATCGCATAGACCAGCTCTGTCTGCACTAGCCATGTGTTTGAAAAGGGGGAAGAGACTTGGAGGACAGAGATGAAGGTGAATAGGTGGAATCGTGTGTAGGAGTTAGTCTGCTCAGTGACTGAGGTTAGACTGACAAGCCTCTTCCCCTTTTTCAAGATAGGCAATATCCTTCTTGAGAAGTGTTTGGAAACCAGGAATGCTGCAGTGGATGACGAGGGATGCTCATAATTAAGGTTTTAATACCCTATTCCCTGGTGGTGCAGTTAACACTGCAGTGCCAGCATAAACAGGCATTTCCTTTCTGCCCTTAGTCTTCTCAATTGTGTCAGTCTGCAAGATGATGCAGTTAACAAAATCGCGGAAACGATCTGGATTTAAAACAATCATTCATTTAAACGTGGACTGTGTTTGCCAAACAGTCACAATGCCTATGCCAGCACAACTAAGGTGGTAGCATGAGAAAACAAACAGCAAGAAGGAAGCTGGCACGGCTGCCAGAAGAAACGCCTGCCTAACTAGGATATCATTTGAATTGTAGACCTTTGCACTAGAGACTCTTTCCATTCCTCACCGCAAACTGGATCTCTAATCTAATACTCAGGTCTCCTGTAATACTGGGTAAAAGTACAGCAGCATGGTATGATAGAATGGGAGAGGCAAACAGGAAAAAAAGCAAGCAACAAATACTAACACACTAATGCAGTTTATTAAACTGCTCTACTGATGTCTTGGCTGAATGTGCTTCAGTCCTCCTCCTCCTGAAAAGTTCATATTAGGGAACTGACTGGAATACACAATCTTTCAAACCTGCACCCAAGCCTTCTACCTGTGAAAAATAAAATACTCGGGTAGGTAAGGATTTTGCTCTAGTCTTTCTGTGGTGTAGGGATGGCACTCAGCCAAGGTATGCCCCTTAACTTCGAAAATTTTAAGTCAGATATATCCTTATCCTTAGCTAAGGATGTTCTTTTTTTATTCAGCCTTTTGAATTCTTATTCTGTCAACATTAAAGAAGCCAACATTTTGGGGTGGTACTGCACAGAAAAGGGTGAAAAAGACATCTGAATGTTGAACAGGTTGAGAGCGCCCTGAGCACTGTATCTTTATTTGTCGAAGACTTCTAACCACGCTTCTAACTCCAGAAATAAGGAAAAAGCTGACAGCTAAAAACTTTAATGCTATCTCTATCTAGTTTATGTTTTAGACAGTCTTACAAAACTGGAAAAAACCAAACCTGTAAGAGAATCAAGGTACGATGCATGTCTGACAACAATGTGGTTTGAGATTTCTGGTCGTTATGTCCACATAAATATTGCCATCTTTACTTCTCACAAACTATTCAAGAATCAAGGATAAGCTTCAAGGGCTAGAAGTTTAAAAGAAGCTGTAATGGATGCAAGCTGGGCACCTCTGGGGTGGGAATGCAGATCACGGAGCAGAACTGCACTTCACCAAAAGCCACCTATAAGGGCTCACACAAGGTTTCTAACGTTTGTTTTCTAAAAACCCCAACCCTTCCCTACCCTCTCAGTCTGCTAAAGCAGTGCACTCATTTGTCTATCAAATACAGTTACAATTCTGTTTCAACCACATCTTCTGAAAACAGAAAGGTGATTTACTTGTAAATGCTGATGAAGATGAGGTGGAAGTGTTTACTTTCAGCCAAAACCAGGACACAGGGTGCACTTGAGACCAAAGAAATTCCATCTCGGCAACACCCACCTACTTTTGTGCCACACCTGAGGTTGTGAACAGGGCAGAGCTTGCCCTGCATCCCCTCCAACCCCAAAGCCTGGAAATCCCTCTTTGTGAATATGCACGTAGACAACACAAGCCATACCAAGATAAATAGGGAAGATAAACAACCTCTCTTTCTCTGGCAAATGCATGGTTATCTATATATGCATTCGCAGTAGGAGACCACTGTTTGCACATTCATAAAAGCCTTTTTTTGGACATTAAGCATTTAGTATAATGCCAAGGAAAAAAGGGTAAAGAAAGCATGCCAGTCCTTTGAAATCCAAGAAAGAATTTCCACGAAGTGAAAAGCTGCCCTTGAATCCATTGCAGAATACAGACTGAGCCCTCAGAGGAAACAGCTATCTTTGAGGAACCAAATCCATCCAGAACAAGCAGAGGTCCACAGCCAGTAGTTCTCCTCAAAGCAAAGCCTATGTATATCGTCTCAGTTAAAGATATTTCAAGTCAAATAGAAAGGAAATCATACCTTTAGTCTAGCCACTTCGGAGACCCTTACAGAAAGCAAAGTTCTGTTCAGCTGAGCTTAACAATGAGTTTTTTAACGAAAAGCGTTTCCCCTCATGATCAGGGATTTGTGTATAAGGTACACAGCTAAAGCACTGTTTCCACTCTACTCTTGGGAAGTCATAAGAGATTTATTTTTTTTAAAGGGAAAGGGAGCCTTTGCTCACTTCTTTTGACTGTCAAACACATCCTTTCCATTGACAAAGGCAAACTTGACTGTGTTGGAAATAGATGATGTTAGAAATCACAAATCGGGAAAGAAAATTCCACCTTTACTTTCCCTTGGTATTAGTACATTCCACAAAGTACTCTGCTTTACCAGCAGAAATACCTTTAATTGGCTCTTCTGGAGATTTCAGACCAAGCCTGACTTCCTTTGAATACTGAAAAGATTCTTCGGCTATCATCCCAAAAACTCTGCTAAGCAGGGAGTAGTCTTGAAAAACCTTTTTTTCTTTTCCTTCTAATTGCAGAGCTGTCTCAAAGACATTCACCTCTGAATATTCTTACAGAGCTCCTTGGAAACAAGCCAAAGGCCAAACCCAGCACTAGTCTCCTTCTCAGTTTGTAACTCTAAAACTAAGGCATAAAAACCTTATAGGCTATTTTAATCTTAAATTATTCGGCTTGGTTGAACAGCAGTCATTCCAATGGAATGTAGGCTTGTACTCCAACAAGAGTTTCTAAAATAAATGTCAGGACATGGTAATACATCGGTGCTAAATCTTTACTACAGAGTACCTGCACATTCAACATTGTCCCAGTTTAACAAAGTAAAAAAAGAACCACATTTGTTAAAAGAACAAAGTTTAACAGCAACCCATCACATTCTTCTTTAGCAGGAAAGGAGAACAATACAAAAATCCCATTACTTTTAGAAACAACCATCCAATTAAATGTGTATGTAAGAAAGTAACTGCAAGTAACTGCTACTTGCCTGTTCTTTCGATCCTGCTTTTATAAAATATATGACACATTTTTGCTTAAAACAAGGACATGTAAAACTGCAAATTGAACTCAGCAGTGAATTTCTTACAGGGAGTGTAAGTTTTGGATCCTTAAAGCCCATAACCACAGGTATTTCTGAGCAGGAGAAACCAGAGATGTAATCTCTGCTTTTGTTTTTCAAGTTTCTACATACTTCTTTGGAAAGATAACTTCAAGTACCATATAAAGAACCCTAGACATTCGTCCACAGTAGAGGCTTGCAAGGTTAAAAACGTACTGATACATAGCTTTTCTTCCCTTGTACCAAGTAATACACTTTATGAAACAAATCAATCACATTAGATGTATCAAACCACTATACTTAAGCCAGGGAGCAAAGATGTTTCAAGTGGCACCCGAAAAACCCTATTCCATGTAAAATAAGTGTATGCTATTGATGATGATTCCCATTGTTGTACCTCTAATCTGTCTGCTCACCAAGTTATCCCTAAACACAGACATGAGCTTATTAAATTGACAGGGGACAGATTTTCTAATCACCACCAATGAAAATCCTTGAATTTCACAGGTCTATGATCAATGTCACAAGATCTACTCCACTTAGGAATGCTGTTAGGTCTTTTCATATGCAGCCATGTTAGAAAATAAACAGTAGGAAAGGAAAACATTCAAAACTCTTTGGTCTTTTTTACTTGGTTTTCTCTTGCACAAAGGAAACTTAATAGTGGGGAGGAGACAACAGGTCTCCTTAACTCTGACAACTTTCTCCCTTCAGCAGACTGGAATCATGTTTTTGTAGTGGAATTTGAAGTACGGTGCAGAGAATACAAATGTTGGAAGGAATAAGCAGATGGGAACCTGCTTCTACAGTAAGAACCTCACAGAAGAAAACAACCCCACACACCACCTACCACCACGCAAGATTCTGCTCTTGGAGGATAATTAAAAACAAGCAAACCACGAGGTTTTAAAAGCATTTCACATGTTAAATTGAGCTTCGTTTCAGTTTAAATACCACAACACCTCAAAAATTGAAATAATAAGTGTAGCAAATGGTAAGTAAAGGTCTCGGCATTGGAGAGAACGTATGCTTCAGAATAAACACTGGGTTTTCATGCATACATAACATTTCCACATACCTCTAAGATTACAGATACTTAAAAGTTATTCTTAAAAAAATCCCAACCTTCTTTTTTTTTGCATAGACTAACTGAAGGAAAACATTGTACAAATACAAGCAGCAGGTGACTATCAGGGGGAGGGGGACAAAAGGACCTACTGAGGGGAGAAAAGACTCTTCAGCTCAATTTCCCCACACTGACTACTTTTTTAAAAAGTCGTGTACACATTACATTTAAACATTTTAAACATGTAAATATGCACATCTTAAATTTAAATATGTAAAAAAACATTTTTTTTTTTAACATGGAAAGTGTCATTTAATGTCACCTTCATCCCAGCTCTCATCCCTGCCATGAGGTGCCACACAGGCTTTTGGGGAGTATAAAGTGGTAGAAGTCAACTGCATACATGGGTAGTGGTATCTAAACTGATAACCACTGTTCTAAATTTCAAGTTTCTAGTCTGCAAAAATGGGAAGAGTTGTCATTTCTTTAAGATAATACACAATCACACACCAGGGGTTTTTGTTCTCAAGGGAAGTTAGTACCACTTAAAGCTCTTTCTGAAGTTACTCACAACATACAACAGGTAAAGATTCTTTTAAAATAAAACACAAAACTTCTGTGCTTGTTTGCTTCCAGACTTTTACCTCCCATTTTTTGATCATGAAGTTAACACTTAACCTAAAGATGGCATGAGAATGCTAAAAACAGACTTACTCGGACATCAGTAGCATCTCCATGCCGGATAATGCTGGCCCACGTTGTTGGTTCACTGCTATTTTCAAAGTAGTGAAAAACCTTTAAGACTCGTTCCATGGCCCCTGGGGAACGCTCCATCCCAGTACTGAGGTGTGTCTTTGCACTTGAACTTGGTGTGTGATTCAAGTTTGGATCAAGGTAAGCTGCTGCCATGGTTTTGCTAGATGCTAGGTATCTGTCATATTCTAGGAAAGGGAAACAAAACAATTAATTAATTTTAGTTATACCCGAATCTTACGCCGCTTCATACAAAGCATTTACCAGAAATCCATGAAGACTCATTTTTAAAGGACATTTAGTTGCCTTTTTTGGAGGCCCCTCCTAAAATAGTTACACATCTACAAACATAAAAAACCTACCAAACCAGAGAAACTGCAAGCCCCTTGGAGCAAGTGATCTGAATTTGAACAACACAATCATTAACATAACTATCTTTAGCAAGACTGCTTCCTTTAGTTTCTCAGTGACTTAACCCAAAGCCTTCAAGACCAAATAGCACCTTCTAGTTTTAACAGGAGTTAAATCTTAAAAACCTTAAAATCTGCCAAGTCTGGTCTTGCAACAAGCCTCTAAGATCAGCACAAGGAAACCCTGACAGTCCAGTCACCAAACTGCAGGCTCTCCAGTAAGAAGCCACACACCAACACCAGGCTCTCCTGTTTAAGGCTAAAACTTTGTCACATCACTCGTTTTGTGCTATTTTGGGAGCCAGTGAGACTCAAAACCATCCAGAGCTGAAGTCATCATTCACTGAGGAACGATTAGTAACACCACTGTCCCTCCTCTCATCAAATACTAAGTGGCTAAGTTTTATCATCGACTAGCCTGGTTTCCAAGTGATTTCCAAGTCTAGTGGCAAAAGATGTGGACCACGGTAGGAGTCTGCATCTCAAAGAAAAAAAAAGAAAAAAATTGCCTCTTGGCTACTGCTGCAAATTAGTCAGCCACAAGCAGATGGTGTCTCAGAAATCAATGCAGTACAAGAGGAAAAGAGCAAACAACACCTCCTCCCTTGCCTGACAGTCTCAAGCATCATTTCAGTCTGCTGGCTGGAAAGAGCAAAGACTGCAGGGCTTTTGCTCTAGGACTTGGACAAGTGTACCGAGTTTTCTGTACCTCCTCCTCCTCCTCACAGTGAGCAGCCAGCGGGGAGGCAGTTTTGGAAATATGGAGATGTTAAAAATAAAATAAACTTGATCTTTTTGGCATAGTACTCTGAAGGCCTTTCTGGTAGTAAAGCTGGCCTGCGAAATGGGGCTGGAGGAGAGCAAAACTGTTTCAGTACTGCTACTGAAAGCCTGAGCCTTAGTTTACTTCACTGCGAGGCAGAAGAGCGATCCACGCTTCCAGCTGAGCTCCTGTTATGCCTGGCGGCTCCTCAACAGAGCTTCAGCCACCAACCTGCCACCTGCCATGGTGCTCTGCTGACCTCCCTGACCACCAGTTCAGGAAAAAAACAAACCAAAAAATCCCAAAAAGTGATGCTTAGTTTTATACCACGGCTGCCTGAAGTTGCCGCAGATGTTAGACAAGCACAGAGGAAGAGAAGAGAGAAGCAGAAGCAGCTGGTGGTCAGGGGCAGGAGGGGAGACCGTCTTCCCTCCAGCAGCAGCTAGCCATTACACCAGTCCACCAGTAACATCAAACCACACCATGAGCTCAGCTAACAGGAATCTAGCACCAGCAATATCAAGGCTTGAAATCTTCAGGCTGTAGATAACAACATTTGCTAGAAGCTAAAACAGGACTTGGAAGTCTAACACAACAATCTTAAGTGTCTACCTAATTCAGACCCACAAGATAAAGAGGAAACAAACAGTCCATCTGCACAGTATGTCTTTACCTCTTGAATAAATGGTTGAAGTGCATGCAACTGAACTGTAAGAACTTAAAATTGGTGGTACTGGGACAGACAAAAGGCCTCTAATCTCCTGCCCCCAGGGAAGATGGAAAGAGCAGCCAAGGTGACACTTCTCCCAAACACTCCCCCAGTGCCTGACACTTGAGGGACTTCCCCCACCTGCCAAGTGCTAGCTTAGTTTCATATCCCTGTTGCCTCTGTCTGAAAACTCAAGAAACCATTACAGCTTTTGTACCTTGCTTTACTATTCTCTTTTCTGGTGATCAATACAAATGTATGAAGCCAATCTTACGCCTACATTAAAACTTTTCCTCCTATCCACCCTACCCCAATAGACACAGATCCAAAAATGCTGTGCAACTCTTGACTTATCCTCACCAAAGGAGCTTGTGAGCTGTTTGCATATAAATGT
Source organism: Strix aluco (assembly GCF_031877795.1). Taxonomy (NCBI): domain Eukaryota; kingdom Metazoa; phylum Chordata; class Aves; order Strigiformes; family Strigidae; genus Strix; species Strix aluco. Next base: position 4,371,486 of record NC_133931.1, on the reverse strand, counting down.
TGACTTGAAAGCTGAAGCAGGTATAAAAATCTCCCCTATGGCATATTAACACGAGGACAGCATGACCGTACATGCTGACATGCTCCTAACTGCAGGGCTCCTCTCCTGTAAGGTTAAAATAGCCATCATGAAACACCAAATGTCCGCAGGGCGGGGAGTTTCATCAAGATCAATTCACCTAGACGGAGCCCTTCAATAGTGCAACTCCTAGGAATGAAATGGCAGTTTTCAGGCTCAGACATGGGCCACAACTTCTGCATTACTTCAAGATTTGGTATGCAAACAGCAGAGAAATTTGCTACAAACCAACACGAGACGAGTAATTTTTTTAGTAAAGGAGAACTAAAAGAAAGCCTGCTTTAATATTAATTCACTGTATTCCATCCACTTAACATACACATTCATTAGGTTTTATCTGGCCGAAAAAGAACAGGGAGAAAAGTGACAGGAAAACACCAAAACAAGCATTTAGAAGATGCCTGACCACAGACTTAATATGGACAATCCACCTCCCCTGTGAGCAGCAAACAGAAAAGACATCAGTTTCTACATACAGAAGTGCTTAGGTGGCATAATTTCAATGGATAGGCAAAACACCATTGTATTTTTTTTTTAGATTCATCACATTGAGGGAAAAATGTGGAATCAGACTGACCGTACTGCGTACAGGGTATTGTCAGTTTTTACAAGGTTTTATGAGACTGAGGCTTTTAAAGGTAAAACAACCTCCTATGCAAAATCAGAAAAGCAGTTTTCCTTCAGAATTTGATTATCACTAGATTCCTTACAGCTTAAGAAATCCCAATACTTACTTTATGAGGTACCAAAAGAGCAATAAATTTGATAGCTCAAGGTATAGAAACACATGCAGTATCTCTAGTTATGGACCTATTAACATGCCCATTAAAACCAGCCCTTGGGTTTGAGTTTGTAGTGTGACTGTGAAACTCTGCCTCAGGCCAAAACTTTGTAAAAGAGAGCTGCTCTCCATACAAGGATAGTTAAACAACTATTTTACAAGATCTGTTTGGTTGTTTTATGATACAAAGAAAGCTAAGATTACAAGACTAGGATGCTTATTTGGGCTCTTCTAAATTCAAACCAGACTGGTTGTAATCCTGCCATTACAGATCTCAGTTTGAAAGAGCAGCTTTAGTCCTCTTGGTGTTAAATAGACAAGTAGCATGCTATTACGGAGCAGAAACAAGCTACAGCAACTAAGAAGAACGTAGATTTAGATTAGATATAAATAAGAAATTTTGTACAATGAGGGTGGTGAGACACTGGAACAGGTTGCATCTGTGGATGCCCCATTACTGGAAGTATTCAAGGCTGGACAGGGCAGTCCGAGCAACCTGATCAAGTAAAAGATGTCCCTGCCCATGGCAGGGGGGTTGGAACAGATGATCTTTCAGGGTCCCTCCCAATCTAAACCATTGTACAACTCTACATCATGTATGGAGAGTTAGTTCTGCTGTATTTTATTGGATACAGAGCTGGGGAACATCCAGACTAATGGCCAAAAATCAAGTGGGATCAAAGTTGTTTGCATGCAAAGTTGTGTGCCAACTATCCCTTTGAGCTTCGAAGAGTAAAGACTATTGTTCTCCCAATGCTTGCAGTTTAGAAAAAACACCCATATTTCTCAGTACTGTAAAGACTTATTCCAAGCTTGGGGGAAGGAGGGAAGCAAACCAATCCCGGCCTGGTGATGCTTAGTGGGTCTGCTAAAATGCTGCAGCTGTTACCAGACTATGATGCACGTTATCCTTCTGATGATTTGCTCTACTGTGGTGGAGTACCTGAGCTTTAGGAAAGTGTATGGGAGACAGTTAAACAAGATTAGAAGATAAAGCTTTTTAGAAAAAACAAAAATCCAAGAACAAAACAAAATCTACACACTGCACTTCACAGCTTTTCAAATCAATTACAAGAAAGCAATTCACCTTTTTTGTGCTTCTTTTTGTTTTCATACAATTTGGTTTTGAATACTCGACATTTTAATTACTTACGTACCAGTTACATTAGGGAAGTATAATAAAAGTTGTTTTATTTTATCAAAAACCACAAATTTTTAGAACCAACTAAATGAATCCTTCTAGAATTCATTTGCTGCTCAACATGCCTCCTGCTGCCACATCTTGTGAGTACTGCATATTTCACGCATTTGCTAACTAAATCAGGAACAAAGTCAGTATTATGACTTCCAGTAGCCCAATCAAAGTTCAAACTCATGTTTCACTACCAGCTCTGAATACTTAGAAACGAAATCATTTCCACTAATGAGACAATTAAAAATAATAAGAAATATTTGAATTCATTAACTAAAAATTGGTTAATAAACTGATATAAAAATTAAAATAGTCTCATAAGGGAAATCATTTCAATGCCAATAATGTCTTCAACATTAGCAGTTTGATAATACATTTTAAAATAATTAAGAAAATAAACAAAAGTGTTCCTCATACTAGCATTGGCCGATGGCCAACAACACAGCATTAACAAGTTCATGTTACAAAGAACCAAGCTGTAATTATCCACACTATGACTTCATGGTGTCCTTTGTAGATATCATGAAATTTTATGATGTTGGTCAACCTCCGTATTCTGATCCCCCATCTCAGGCTTGAAGGCATCAACATCTATTAGCTAAAGTTAGGTCATATTGCTGCAAAATAACTTGGTGGATCTCAATTCAAACCTATCTATAAAATCTATTAAAAATATAAGAATATATTAAAATACAATAAAAATTCACAGTTCATTTCTTTCTCTGGTCTTGGTGAATAATTCTATGAGACTTAAAGTACATTAAAATATCAACGTTATTAAAAGAAAGAAAAGCTTTTATGTTACCTGCATCCTTGATAAACAATGCTGCTTTACCAGACAGGCTAGAAATCAGCTTTGCAGAGAAGGACCTGGAGGTCATGGTTGACAACAAGCCAACCATGAGCCAGCACCGTGCCCTTACAGCAAAGGCTACCAGCCTCCTGGGCTGTGTTAGGCAGAGCGTTGCCAGAAGATCCAGGGAGGTGATCCTTCCCTTTACTCAGCACTGGTGAGGGGCATCGGGGGTGCTGTGCTCCCAGGTACAAGAGAGACATGGACATAATGGAGACAGACCAGTGAAGGACCACAAAGACAATTCGGGGATCTGAGCATCTACCAACAAGGAGAGGCTAAGAGAGCTGAGATGGTTTGACCTGGAGAAGAGGAGGCTCAGGGGGGTCCTACCAAAGTGTACAAATACCAGTAAAGACAGAGCTAGACTGCTCCCTGTGATGTTGGGTGAGGACGTGAGGTAATACGCATAAAGTGACAAACAGAAATTCCCATTTAAATATAAGAGAAACCTTCTGCACTACACGGGTGGGTGAACACTGAGGTTGCCTAGAGAAGCTGTGGAGTCTCCACCAATGGAGATATTCAAATCACAGCTGGACACAGCCCTGAACAACCTGCTGTAGCTGACTCTGCTCTGAGCAGGGGGGTTGGACCAAGCTATCTCCACAGATCCCTTCTGACCTCAGCGATTTTGTGATTTGGTGACGAAGGCTAGAGTAAGAACGTATTTCACACTCTAAATTCCTTAGTATTATCCATAATACATCTCACGAATTTCAAGCTCAATCCATTTTCACAGCTTGTATTAAATCCTGCTGTAGCTCACCTTGGAAATATTAACCTGACTATCTCAACCTCACAGAAAGTAAGGATGTGAAGTACAGTTTTAACTATGTTCCCCGTGACAAAGCTTGTACTTTCAGGAGTCTGTGTTAAGGGTCAGCACATCGCTGACTTTTGATATCCCATCTCCTGATATATATAGAGATATTTATCACAAGATCTGGTCCCAGTGCTTGCTGTTGGACATGAAGTGCATGACTCACTGAAACCTTCTTAGCAGCACTTAAAAGATAAATTTCTTCTAAGAAAACAGTCATAGTGTATTCAACTACATGTTGATGATCACGTGGCGTGGTTGCACACCTGAAGTGCTTGGTTATGCTAACAGTCCCATCCCCAGAAGTCCAGAACAGTGGAAAAAGCAAAGTGGTCAAAGCAGCACCCCCAGAACACATACAGGCCACAGGAAAGAAGCAGCAAGCATGCCAGGTGTGCAACAAGTTTTTTTGCATTTACCTGATGTTTAACATTTTGTCACACCCTTAAGGATGCAGATTTAAGGATGAAACTTTGAGAAAACCATTAGGTTTGTGATTTCAAATTTGGGACAAACATGAAGAGGAGAAAGAGTATTTTTTCCTATTATCACCACTTTTGCCTTCAGAAAGAGTCAATAATTTCAGCTATTTCTGTAAATCACACTGGAAAGGCCCTGTTTGTTTCCAGAGTTCATTTTTCTTGTTCTCTTTTTTTCAGCTAATGCTGATGTTCAAACGCATAAGAAAAAAGCAGGAATCCTTTGACTACAGCTGAAAGGTATCTAAGGTGAAACACTCTTCTTGGTAGTATTTGCTATGACTACACCCAAGAACACATTTATTTCTGTTGCCTCTTCTCTGATCTCCTACTGGTCACTGCTCTCTCCCCACTCCTCCAGATATGTATGTATTTTAAGTACATTATTCACAGTCAAAAGCATTTATCAAGTCCCCCAGGTCAAAGTATAAATCAGCCTGGCCAGCCACATTAAAACAATTTAAAATTTGCATTCTTAGTATCTATTTTAGTCTAAATTGATGCACCAAATATTTCACCATATTGATATGAAATGGAAGAACGGCCTGGTACTGGCAATTCCTCTGAACACATTTTTTCCCCCTGGAGAATTTTGCCTAAGGGGTTACTAACTCTGTATCTCAATACAGATCAAAGCAGAAACATCTAGTTTTTCTTTCTTTTCAAAATTAAGTATTTTAGAAATACACTAGAAAATCAGCATGGTAAGACAATACAGACCAAAGTCAAAACAAGTTTAGCAATGCGAGTTGCCAACATGGGAAAATTTATTTCCATTATATCAATGTTTGAGGAGATTAAACATTCAGGGAAGCATGAAGGAGGAATTGAGAGAAAGCATGAACTACAAGACCCTTATGAACCAAATCAGCATGACAACCTTGGGCCTGTTAAACACAAAGCACGTATCAGCAAAAGTCAATTAATAAATATATGTATCACCTAAACTAATTGAAACAAGGGCATATTCCATGTACAGCTGCTTTTGATGCAGGCTGTCTTAAGGACTTGTAAATCACTTTTGCCAAGCACTACAGAAGCGGTAGCCTGTTACTTGGATAGCACTGCACCTTGGGATGAGAGAGAAAGTTTTAGGGTACTGATAATCAGCTGAACTATTTGTATTGTCAAGCAGCAATTCAAATTCACCAAGACGTCTTGCACTCTGTCCATCCTGCCACATTCAAAACAGTATCCATCCTTCTCACTAAGAACCCCACAGGATTATGTCCTGACATAACTTAAACATTCAGTTTAACCTAATTTTATTGTAACATTGCATAATCTGTGCTACCAGCAATTCCCTTTGGAGTTGGCACCAATTTCTATTTTTAATATTAAAAAATTTAATAATGAGGAAACATCACTTGTGTTGGGAATACAAGAAAAATCAATGTCTGTGTATGCTTTAATAAGAACAAGGTATCCAGCTAGATACTTGCCTAATTTCTCAACAGCACTTCGAACCTTCACTTTGGTCCCTTGGCACCACTGAAATCTAAGTAAACATTAATCCCCCCTTACATCTTCTGTTGCTGATCTTCTGAATTTCTCTAGCAAGTTGTAAAGAATTATAGTGGTGAAGTTTTCTTTAAAAAGGCACCACAGATATAAGCAAGTAAGAATTTTTAAAATAAAGGTTAAAATAAAATTCTATCTATTTTGAAGTTGCACTACCACTTGGCAGCAGCCCATCCTATGAATATCAAAACCAGAAAATGAACTAAACTGTAATCTTTTCTAATACTACTTACTGAAATATTGTGCTATGGAGGCCCGACATAGCACAAGTTCTTCTTCTAAACAGCTTTAGAAGTAAGTAGAAGCAGTGAGTTTACTGTTTTTCTAGAATAGTAAAAACTAATTAGAATTAGTGATAATGCAAGTGAGGTTCTCAGAAATTAAAAACTAGAAATGCCTGAAACTAGAGGCAGCTAAGGAAAGTAGTAAGGTATTCTGGCTATGCACTATCACAGCTTAACACCCTGGGGTTTGGCTACCATTTGACTTGAAACCTGACTTTCCTAGTTTTATATTACTGAATGATACCATTCCAGTCCTGTATTTCAAAACATTCAACTGTACAGGCTTTTAATTTTTAATCCCCCTTAATACAGTTTTAACCAGAAGTACATATCAGATAAAAGCAACTTAAAATGCTCAAGAGGAACAGAGCATGACAACAGCCATGTTGTTGTAATGCATGACAGTAGCCTATTACAAAGTTCAATGACTTGTAAAAAGTTTTAGTTAAACCTTCAAGTGTTTTCCAATCCAGTAATTAAAGCTGCTGGTATATAGGTAGAAATGAAGAATGAAGTGATTCTTATTCAAGTGACTGAATGGAAGTTCAGTGTAGGCTGACCATAGCAATTCTCCTAATTACAAGCTTTTTGAGATTATGCTTCTGTGTATCTACACACACACAAAAACAGTGATTTTCATAGCTGTGGTTGTTGGAACTGGGCATATACCTTATGCCTCCCTGCATCCTCACGTAAGATCTTGAAGAGCAAAGTAAGTTGTGCTACTCCCTTGGATCCCCTTAGGAATCAAAGCTCTTGGCTCCTCAAGAGTTCAAGGCTCTATGCTGTGTTTGAGGACCTGAACACCAACCACATTTTCCTTTAGCTTAGGCATTAGTTTCTCCTGAAGTCTCCACCTACTGCACCCAAAGACAGAAGAGTAACCAGAATTAGCTTCAGTAGTCAAAGAAAAGCAAAACCTTTACAAATGTGGCATTTGATTTAACAGTCAAGTCAAAGGCATAATGTCTGATAAGAAATCAGTTGGTGGTCTCCAGGACTCATTGTACTGACACGATCATGAAACAGGCACAAGTCCAAGCCTCTACTATGATGATTAATGAGTCTCCGTACACTGATTAAGTCAAGCTATGAGCAGATAAATATACATTGTATGGCCCATTTCAAGATTTTTATTTAAGAAAAAAAAAAACAACCCACAACTTGATATAGGTTTAAAAGGGCAATGTAAAAGAATCCACTCAAACCAGTACATCAAGGTCCCTCTCCAGACTTCTGGAGTCAATACCAATGATTCCATATCGCCTTGCGGCAGAATTAAGATTTATGGATTCTCTAGCAGTGCTTTCATTCCAGGTTGATCCTCCTGACATGTTGTGTAGGGCTGAATCTAAACCCAGGACCTCTGCCCTTTCACTCGCTATCTCACTGCATCTGCAATTCTCTCTTGGACATAGTCCCTGTCCCCACACACCTCCCACAAAACTAGCGACTTCTGTACTGTGCATTGTACATGTACTGGGAGAGTGCGGCAGAAGCATCCCTCTCTCAGGGGCTAGGGCTTTTAACATGGTGGCCACCAGCTCTGGCAGCAGGAAAAGTGATGCGGGCGATTCCTGGTCGACAGACAATGCCCTCAGCCAACAAAACACCTTGGTCAAGAGAAGTTTCTAGAACACTGACCGTATATGACCACAGTTCAGATCCGACCAGGCTATAAAACGGGGCCCCCATCAGAGGCCCCCTTGGAGTGGTTCTCCTCAGAGCAGCGGGTCTCTGGACCACCCAAGAAAACCTTCTGGGATTGAGTGCCCTCAACTCCCCCTTGGTGATTGAATACTTCTTCTGGGCACCCATGAGTGAGAGGTTTTCCCTTCAGTGAGAGAGTGTCTGCACACTTGGAGTCATCATTCTTTACATGTCATCATCCTTCTGTGTTACTGTGTAGTAATACCTTCCCCAACTGGCACATCAAAGCTACAGTCTGTAAAATGTTACTGGAGCACTGTTTTGGACACCCGCATTGTCTTGTTGGTTTCAGCTATTTGGATTTGGTTACAAATCGAAGTTTGTTTAAGTTTATTATCTGGGTGAAGATGCTTTGGTATACCTCTGCAGCAGAGGGGCCTTCACTGTCTTTGTTTTTTTTAATAGCGATGAAGTTTATGCTACTGATTCTTGTGGGTTTTTCCAGTGAATGCTCCATTAAGTCTTTGAATAGAACCATCAATGCTGAAAAGCTCTGAAGACCTGAATCATCCAAGAAAACACCCCTGGCCCCCACTGAAGGCATTTTTCAGTCTTTTACCTCCAATCTACTAACACAGGGCTACTAAACCCTCCTTGAGTTTATATTAATTACAGAAGCATGTTTAATATACTAGAGGTCCTGAGGTTCAACATTCACATTGTACTGAGAAGGAAAGAATTCACAATCTTCAGGGAAAGCTGTCACTTAGGTTAACTCGATTACAATATAAAATGGGTTCAGAATGGGCATTTCCTCAACATGCAGTAAATGGGGACAGAAGACAGACAACCGCTTACCAAACAACCAATTTTAGAGAAACTATTTCAGTTTTTTTTTTCTCCTGTAACCATCTCCAGTATGTCAGATCAGCCAAAGATTCATCTTTGCATGAAATACAAGCCATCAAAAAAAGGTTAAGACTGAGTTGAAGATGGTAATAGCTGCAATTAGACCATTCTATTTCCAACTGAGTCACTATTTCTTAACCTTTTAAACAAGGGGAAAAAAGCCATTCCTAAACCAGGTATTAACCAGTTGAAATATGTTTACTTTAGGGCTTCCTTCAACAAAGTTCTCTGAAAGAGAAACTTAATACTTGAAAGGATAAGATATTGGTCTGTAGTAGAAAAATTAATTGGAACCTGGAAGAGTTGGGTTCAATCTCCTACAGTAAGACAAGTTTTGTTGCAATTAAGCTTTATCATTTTTGTCACTTCAAACTGTGGAAGAAATCACGCAGAAGTGTCTCAAGAACACCTGATCACGGTACGTGTGGCACGGTTTTCCTCCTCTCCCCTCCACCCTTCCATGACAGGGGACATCTAGGTCAAACTACACCATGTCTTGCAATTCATGGGCAACACATACAACACAGCCTTTGCCACAATGAGCTTCAGCCACTTCCATTAAAGCAACTGTGTTCCTTCAACTTGGAACGGGGTCAGAAATATCAGGTAGTTCAGTTGCTGCACATTCTGAAAAAAAAAACAGCAGTAAAATTCAGTCTTCCGGCATTCTTTGACGGCCCATCAGCTAGCTAATGAGCACAAACATGACAATAGATGTATCAGCACTCACTTAGGTCCAAAACCACCAGCGTGTGCTGTCCCTCATCACGTGAGGGTATCAAGGGACATGGGGATGACTGATGTAACATCTGCATCGTCAAGAAACTAGGGCAAACCTGAAGAAATCAAGTAAGCAGGTTTCACTACCTCCACATGAATTTACTGCATCTTTTTATAATATATTTGATCACTGCATTAAGAAGACTCATAAAGATGAAACCATTACTTTCTAGTGTATTTTTACTCTATTCAATTATTTCTCTGGAAACAATTAATCAATTCTCCACCACATCATAGTGATGAAATACACAATTTGCGTACAACACACTGACCATTTGCAGAAACTGCAGGTGGTAATAAATTAAGTTGGTGTTACACAAACAAGACACCTCCAGTAAGCTAACAATACACACAGAGCTATCAATCCAATCTTCCTTCAAGCCCTATTAGAACATACAGAAACATTAAGGGGGGGACTACTTAAGCATGTTCAATTTTTTTAAAGCCTGAGTTTTACTTGGCCTAAAAATACAATCTCTTACAAGAGGATCTGGTAATTAAAACAGTTTTGCCCATGAGCTTCAGGAAGAGCTTTTAGATATTTGCAATCTGTGCTCTTAATATATCTAAACTTATTTTAAAATAACTACTCCACAGTAGCTAGAAAGAAAATAGAAAAACAATCTCTTTCTACAAGGAGTGAATGCGCTTTAACATACTTGAAAATACACATATTTCTGCACAAAACCACAATACTGTTCAGTTGTGGTAACATACCCTCCACGCTACAAACTTTTTTCCATAAGATTTCACGGGTTGGAGGCACCTAGTGTCACTCAAACCCCATGCAAACTGGTACAGTAGCTAGCTTTAGGAAAAAGGACACAAAGGGATAAAATATTAAGTATTCCAACTGAAGGATACAGTATTTCATTGCATTGTTAGTTTTAGCCTGAAATTGGGTCTTCAGGATCTTTGTAACTTCGAGGAGGTTCTGCCAGTGCTTACTAAAGGCAAGGGGTGTCTACTGTCTTCAGCATCATACAATCCCTTGCCAGCAAAGAACCCCAAGGTGCAACAGAGTAGAAAAGTCAATGGAATTTCCACCACATCCTGAGTACCGTCCAGAAAGTCCACAGAAGCACAACTAAAATGATTAAGGGACAGAGCAGCAGCCATGTGAGGGGAACCTAAAAAAGCTGGGACTTCAGCCTAGAACTTGATCAGTAGTTACAAAATCCATGATGATGGAGAAACTGAACCCTAAACTAATCCCCTAATTAGTTTCAGTCAAAAGATCTTTTCTAAACAGGAGGTAGCGGACAGCAGACTGTGGAGACAGATAGTAACAGCAAATTCAGAAAAGTATGGACAACGGGCGCATGAATGGATATTAAAAGGCTCTCTACAAGTCTGTAATGTAGTGGAAGCTGAAGAAACACAAGGAAGATGGACTGCAGACAACAGCCATGCTCACGTTGTCTCCTGGAAGAGTCAAATAGGAGATGCTGTCAAAGACAGTGGACCACTGATGCAATACATTTTTTTTATATTAAGAACATCCAGAAAAGCTTAACCTTTCTTCTTCTACTGTTGAAGCTGAAATATGACCCTTAGTACTTCCAGAAAGTTCAGATGAAAATACAGATACACCAGCTTTGTGAGCTTTCTCATGTCTTATTTTTAATAGACTACATTTATCAAGTCAATAGTTGCCAGTGCAAGATGATGACCGGAAAAGACTGACATGAAGTCAGAAAACAAAAAAGTCAAATAACATTTTGACAGTTTTTCTGCATGGAACAAATCAGAAAATTAAACAATCCTAGAAAAAAGCACATCTATGAATGCATCAGAAAAGCCTACACTGTATATTCTGACTCTTATAAGGGTTCATAAGTTTAAAAAAAAAGAAAATTAAAGATGGCCCATCACTCATTGCAGTACTTTCAGAGGTTTTTTTAAATGCCAAATATTTTCTTGCACACAGTTCAAGTTCTCATGTAGAGTTTAATGTTCAAATATCATTAAAGGAATTTAAGCCTGGTTTTCAGATCTGCTTCTGTAAGAAGCTACAAAATTGATGTACGATTATTTCTGAAGAATATATTTTGTACAGAGGATTGAGTTAATATTTCAAAGGCAAGTAAGTTGTCACCACAGGCTGCTGAACCAACTTAATTTAACCAATTTGTCCTTGCTGCTGCCAAAGCTGCGGAGCTCGCTACCCCTTTCCTCCCTGCCAAGTGTTTCCTCATCCACTCCTCCTAACTATGCAGCCCTTGCTTCCCTTCTGTGGCCTCCTGCTGCTTCTTAAACAGTTTCTGAGCTACTTTTACTTATTAAGACAGAAGAAATCAGTCCAGGCTTTTTTCTGGGTTTGGTGGGGGTTTGGTTTTGTTTTTTTCGGGGTTTTTGGGGGGAAGGTCCATTTTGATGAGGTAAAGTGGCTCAGAAAAGCTCTAAAGTAAGCAGCAAAAGCACATGGCAAGTAGTAGAGAAGAGGCTTCCCACTTTTGGCAGCTGCAAGCTGGTATGTCGGCTCACTGATCTTGGACTACACCGGAGTGGGGAGGGGAAGAAACCAAACCACTAACCCAAACCAACATCAGTGGGAGATAGATAGAAACCATTTTCCCCTGCACACGCAAAAGGGGGAGAAATGAGTTGTGTTTTGGTGAAACTGCTGAAAAAGTACAGCTGCACGAATCATTTCCAGTCCAAATCTGACAGCTCTGAGCTTCTGATGCTAAAACATTAAATAGCATTTACTGATTTTCAATACCTGGGGAAGAAGGGAGAATGACGGCGGGCAGAGTAGTAATAGGAGAGGAACTCTTCCACTGTAATGATTAAAGAAGGCAAAAATAATTTGGTTAAAATACCTATATTAAAAATTCACGTGTCATTTTCAACTTGAACCTTATTTTTATCCTCTTCCTTTACACAGAATCACAGAATCATCTAGGTTGGAAAGGACACTGAAGATCATCTAGTCCAACCGTTAACCTAGCACTGACAGTTCCCAACTACACCAGATCCGTCAGCGCTATGTCAACCCGACTCTTAAACACCTCCGGGGATGGGGACTCCACCACCTCCCTGGGCAGCACCTTCCAACACCTAACAACCCGTTCTGCAAAGAAATCCTTCCTAATATCCAGTCTAAACCTTCCCTGGCGCAACTTGAGGCCATTCCCTCTTGTCCTATCACTTGTTCCTTGGTTCAAGAGACTCATCCCCAGCTCTCTGCACCCTCCTTTCAGGTAGTTGTAGAGGGCAATGAGCTCCCCCGTCAGCCTCCTCTTCTTCAGACTAAACCCCCCCAGTTCCCTCAGCCGCTCCCCATCACACCTGTGCTCCAGACTCTGCACCAGCTTTGTTGCCCTTCTCTGGACAGGCTCGAGTCATTCAATGGCCTTTTTGTAGTGAGGGGCCCAAAACTGAACACAGTCATCGAGGTGCGGCCTCACCAGTGCCGAGTACAGGGGTAAGATCCCTTCCCTGTCCCTGCTGGCCACGCTATTGCTGATACAAGCCAGGATGCCATTGGCCTTCTTGGCCACCTGAGCACACTGCTGGCTCCTGTTCAGCCGGCTGTCAATCAACACCCCCAGGTCCCTCTCTGACTGGCAGCTCTCCAGCCACTCCTCCCCAAGCCTGTAGCACTGCTGGGGGTTGTTGTGACCCAAGTGCAGCACCCGGCATTTGGCCTTATTGAAACTCCTACAGTTGTCCTCAGCCCATCGCTCCAGCCTGTCCAGGTCTCTCTGCAGAGCCTCCCTACCCTCGAGCAGATCAACACTCCCACCCAACTTGGTGTCATCTGCAAACTTACTGAGGGTGCACTCGATCCCCTTGTCTAGATCATCAATAAAGATGTTAAACAGGAGTGGCCCCAAAACTGAGCTCTGGGGGACACCACTCGTGACCAGCCGCCCACAGGATTTAACTCCATTCACCACAACTCTTTGGGCCCGGCCATCCAGCCAGTTTTTTACCCAGCAAAGCGTGCGATCATCCAAGCCTCGAGCAGCCAGTTTCGCCAGGAGAATGCTGTGGGAGATGGTGTCAAAGGCCTTGCTAAAGTCAAGGTAAACTACATCCACAGCCTTTCCCTCATCCAATAAGCAGGTCACTCTGTCGTAGAAGGAGATCAGGTTTGTTAAGCAGGACCTGCCTTTCATAAACCCATGCTGACTGGGCCTGATCATCTGGTTGTCCCGCATGTGTTGTGTGATGGTACTCAGGATGAGCTGCTCCATCAGCTTCCCGAGCACCAACGTCAAGCTGACAGGCCTGTAATTTCCCGGATTATCCTTCCGACCCTTCTTATATATGGGCGTCACATTGGCCAGTTTCCAATCTGTCGGGACCTCCCCGGTCAGCCAGGACTGCTGGTAAATGATGGAAAGTGGCTTGGCGAGCACCCCAGCCAGCTCCTTCAGCACCCTCGGGTGTACCCCATCAGGTCCCATAGACTTGTGTGTGTCTATGTGATGCAGTAGGTCACTGACTGTCTCCTCCTGGATTGAAGCCATTTATCATTTAAAGCCATTTATCAACTATTAGCTGGCACCCAGCTAAGTTTGACCAACTAAATGGGCAGATTTGAAAAAGAGACCAAGAATCTTTAGCAGTAATGTACTGAAACGGCAGAGAAATATCCAGTAAGTGTCAGAGTGGACAGAAGAAGGAACAAACATGAAGACAGAAAAGGAAGGAGCTGCTGAGAAAAACAAGTAACACACTCAGGGCAGAGTGACTGAATTTTTACGATATTCAGCAGCAGGTTCAAAAATGAGAGTCCAGCTTCCTGGCTGAAATAACACTCATCTTCCAGCGCCTCACCTACCCCACCATGGAGGATCTCACTGATCTACAAAGCTCCTATGTACATCTCCTTAATAACAAAGATGAGCCGTTCTTTACATCACTGACAGACCTGTATCATCTATACTCCTTACCCTGCATACTCAATAAAGAACAGAAACTGCAGATTCATTACCTCTTAATCATGAAAAATAAAGTTTTTACAGTAACAGCCTTGCTGAACTTAAAGTTTTGTTTCTACAACAGACTTAAAAAGGTTGTATATAATAGACTAAATGTAAGGCCTCAGGCATACATTAATTGCTTATCATTAATTTAAGATTATTCTTGTATTTCCTGACAGTGGAACAACACAACAAATTTATGTTGTAGTGATTTCTCAGTTTGAAGTGTTTGTAAACTGGACAATTACAGCTGCTCTAGTAGCCAGTGTTCTTCAAATATATATCTTCTAAAAAAAAAAAAAAATTAAAAAAAAATTTAAAAATCAATCTGATGCTATGTTTTGCAACATGCACTTTGATGGTATTATAAAATGCCTGTGAATGAAGAATAACAAGGTATGGAGAGTATACTTGTGAAATACTGAACACATTTGCCGAAGTGTATCTGAACTTTGTATCTCTGGAAATTTTACTATTAAAAATTCAGGCATCTCCTGACTTTGGGGTCAGATTAGATAGTGCATGAGTTGAAGGCCTTGAAGGCCCAATCTGAAAGGAAAAAAAAATAATTTAAAAATAGTCTAATACCTAGTTTACTCAAAACAATTACAATTTACCTTTGTTTAGGAGCGGAGCGTTTACTAACAGATTTGACAGTAGTTCTGGTACTAGAGCAGGTTTTATCACTTGATGCATTCTTACCAATGAAATTCTTGATTCCAGTAATTTGGACATAGGCAGAAATTGATGAAATTCCTGGGTGACAGGATAGACAAGTAAGGCTTGTTTGCATCTGATACAAGGCAGACAGTGATGAGCACCTGTAATTTGCACCAAAAATCAACAAAGCATCCCACAGTTATCATGGCACCATCTACAGACCTTCACCCAGGGATCAGAATTTAAAGAGCTGGTAGAAGCACCGTATTACAGGTTAAAAAACTTTTTGGCCAGAGACCATTTGAACACATGATAGAACAAGTTAACCACAGTAAAGCGTAAAGGAAAAAGGTTAATTTTAAATATGCCTGGCACAATCAATGGCAGCTTAAGCACACCTGACCTCTAACGATTTCCCAATATTTTATAAATGTCTAAGTATGGTTTTTAAAGATGCTCAGCATTTATCTGAACCATAATTCTATTACATTTTAATCAACTGCAGAATATTTCACTGAGCAAGTGAAGCGAATTTCATGACAGGCATACAAAGAGGAAGAACTCATTTAAAATGCTGCTGTATTCTTCTGTCACAGACAACCCTACTCAGACTAATGATGGACACCAAAAGAGGAGATCAGAGAAGCAAAGAGCCAAAAGCAGAGCCTGTCAGGCTTCAAGGACTTGTTTGTTCCACCTGGAAAACATGGAACTAGGACATTACACCCCAGGTAGCCTTGTGGGACACCATCCCCGCTGCTCTGCTCCTGGGGTTTGGTAGATGTAGTGCCAACATTCCTTCTACACAGATGTAGAATTTAAGACATTAAGAGTTAATAAGAAATAAGCTGATTATTTTCACACTCCAGAAGGAAATGAGTTTTTCCAATTTAAAAGGTGAATAGAATATTTTGCTAGTACAAAGAGGAGCAAAGAGCAGCATGCTTGATGAGACTTTGTGATTTACTCTACTCCTTCAGGTAAAGAAAAAACCAGCCCCCTAAACAAACATCTCCCAGGCCATCATCTTTCACTTAAAACAAGACTATGTATTTATGAAGTTTTAAGAAGAACAAGCAAATTCTGATTCATTAATGTACAACACTAATTCCTCATTTAAGATGTCAGTTAATAAAAAGCCTGAAAACATCCCTGTTCCTCTCTGATTTTTCACAGCAAGAACTGCTGCTGTACACTGTTTCACTGCTGCACTTCATAGCAGAAGTGAGATACACGTGAAAAGGGTGTTGGTGTAAGAAAAAAAACACCCTTCAGGTTTTTCTGCAGAAGTGGCAGCCCAGTCTTCCCCCATTTACTCCCTTATTTACTCCCCACTCTACCCACATACTTGCTGAAGGTCAGAAAGCTGCATTTATTTCAAGATTTCTTCATCAGAGTTGAGGTTTCTATGGCCAACTCGGACTGTGGAAAACTTTCCTCACCCCAAGCTGCAACCGATTTTTTTTTTAAACTAGACAACTGAAGATTCTTCATTTTTTTAATTAATCAAAAGAAACTCGCAGCTCAAAGATTTCAAAGACGAACACTGATACCAAAACTAAACAAAAACTTGTTTCAGTTTCTCTTTACTTCACATTAATGATACACTAGGTTATTTGTTTAAAACATCTCATCCATTTTTCCCTTGCACATACCAATTCAGTCATTTTAACAGTATTTAAAAGGAGATTTTTAAAAAAAATTGGTTTTTTAAGTTAACTATTTCACTGGTGTATCTGCCTTTGATTATTTTGTTTTCAGTCACCTGGAAAATACTTGATATAAAAAAAAAAGTGAAGCTAAGAGTTGTTGCTTTTATAAATCAGATAAATGTACAGAATAAAAAAGACCAAATACTTTATTGCTCATTTTTCAGATTTAAGACATAATTTTAGAACTGGATTTGTTTTTTCAGTCTTTAATTTAAAAAAAGAGAATACGCTGCTGCACAGCACATATTCCATCTTAAACTTAACAGATTTACCTTGATGTTTTGTTTTACAAAGTGTTTAACAAAAGGTAGATACCAATAAAAGGTATTTATTTGGATAAGGTTTTGTCAATTCTTCCAGGAAGCTCGCAAGAGAGGCTTAAATTCCTTGTTTGTTTGTTTTAATGCAATGAAATTAAGATTACAGAGAAATGTAACAAATTACTTTGGGAATATTCCTAAGAGTGTGTTGTTTTGACAGAAAGCTCTGAACTTCTAAATCAAGTTATTATAACATTTATATATTCTACTCTTACATGCTAAACAAAACAGTTCACAGTGATAAAACAAACAACATCTCTGTGGCCTGAAAGGAGCAAGAGCAAAAGGGAAAAAACACAAAGCAGTAGTAATCAAAGCCAGAAATAATAGTCCATCTAAAAATTCAGTGCCAGATTACACAGTACCACCGATGTAAAAGAAAACATATGCCATAATTAACAAATCATCAACCTAAAGTATTCAGGATCCACCCTTCTTCAATACAGCCTTAAATTTTGCAAAGCAATGGCCATACCTATGGTTCTCTGGGAGAACAGCAGATTTGAATATACAAACATATTTATGTTCAGGTGATAAACACTGGAATACGTACATGCACACAGTTAAGGAGGAGGAAGCATTCCAACACCTGAAAAGACCTGGCCCTCCAAACCTGTAAAAAACTGCACAGTCAGTCACAAAGGACACATTTTATGAGCCGCTTTATTGCATTACAGTAGGTTGACTGTCCTTGCAAGAACAGAGGCTTACATCCTATCTACTGCCTGCTCCGAGAAGTATTTTTCACATTGGAAGAAAGGAACAAGAAAACATTTTTATTTCCATTTCCAACAGAACTGGAGCAAGATTAATAATCTGAGTGTACGTTGGATATAAAGAGTGAGGAGAATCTAATAAAAATTAGGAAAAATATTCCCTCCAAGAATTTTATGGTAATAAATTTTAAAAAGTCACAGATTAACTCCTGCTTTGCATGATTATTCCAAGGCTAAAGCATCACACATACCACAGAAACAAACCTAAAATTCATTGTAATTGTCACACCCTCAGTCCAGGAACCATCCACACCAGTGAAAAGGAACGGCTCCCACTCCCCCAGATGTAGTGTTATTCCAAAGAATTGAAGTTTACTCAACTTCTTTGTGTTCCTATCACTGAGCAGGAAAATACTGACTGGTTTAAGGCATGAGTGACTGATCCTTTTTAAAAAGCATTAAAATAAATCATTATAGCGTATCAATAGCTTGTGTAGATCCACAAGCACACACTACGGGCAAGCGCACTTAACAGACAAGTAAAACCATTTTAAGTTGAGGTTTTGTTTTCTACCTGTGGTCTGGCCTCTTGTTTTTAAGTCTCCAAGAACAGTGTGTTCATACTAAACTTCTCTGAATTACCTAATACCATACTGAAGAAAGATAGAAGAGATGTGAGTGCAAGTTTCAAAGTTGGCTTAATTTCTCATTCTCCTGAAGATGCACAAGCCATCATGGCTATGCAAATGCATACAGAAACTTGAGATACTGAATATCCTTAAATTAATATTCTGGGAACCTCTCAATGGTAAGCATCTCCTGCATTCATAAATACATACCCAAGTATGATCCCATCTCAACCAAGTTTCAAATATGTAGTTTCTCACATGAGGGTTTTTTCCCCTGATGAATTTTACTTGTTCCTGAGACTCTTAAGCCCATCCTGGTTTATTTTATTTTAGCTGAACTGTGATTTTAGCATAAAAAAACCCCGAAGTAGAAATAAAGCTAGATTAAACAGAAATGAGTGCCATTTAACCATAGCCATAAAGATAGATTAAACAGAAATGTCTGCCATTGCTTTTCTATGTTGGATAAACATTAGGTTTTTTTAAAAAATAAATCACATATTTAAATTACTGCAAACTTTCTGTGCAATGAGTCCTCAAATTCATTTCTATCAGCTCAATAGCCAGCCATCAGATTATAAAGAACTTCACAATGGGCTGGTAATCAAGACATACTCATTATTTGTGCTTTGTCTTTAACTGCTAAATTATGAATGTTTCAGGAAAGCAATGCTCTGCTTCAGTATTTTCTCTAAATAGAAGCGAGCTGGGTATCACACATCAGGTTAAGGGTATGCATGACTTGAGGTACCAGGCTGTGATCTTCACTGGCTTATGCCAGTATATGACAGTCATCAACTTAAATGATGCTGGTGTCCAGTGGCACAGCATTACTATACTTTCTTCTTTTTCCTCACTCTTTAAGGAACTTACTATGCTCTTCTTTAAATTGTCGAACTAATGACCTGCAAGAAGTACTGAGCAGCTATTTTCATCATTGCTCTGCACTACAATATCAACTTTCTCAAATCTATTGCTACATTCCAGGCAATGTTTAACAACTAAAACTATTTTCTACTTAGCATCTAACCAGGAAACGTAAAAATAAAATGTTAACAGTTAGAAACTAATTTCTTTTATGTAGTAGTCCTTCTTACTATATATTTCCAATGAACAACATGGTGGTTAACTAGAGCAGAGGAACAACAGAAATGTACTCAGAGGAAATCTTGGGAGTAAAAAAACTAAAAAATATCAGAGACAGTAAAACCAAAAAAGTAGTACTAAATTAGAAGAGTAGAACATTCTAATTGGATGCACTATACTTACAGAAAGACTAACATGACTCCCCCCTTTGCTCTCTTGTAGAAAATTTTGCTAGAAAAGGCCCAATATAACACTGCTCAGAGGAACAGCAGCACTGCTGCCTGATACACAGCCTGGCCCGCTGCTTCCCACAAGACACAAGGTGCTGTGCAGTTCAGTCACACCTCTGGCCAAACCAAGTAACTTCCCCATTTTTCCTACAGTAT
Organism: Strix aluco; assembly: GCF_031877795.1. Lineage (NCBI taxonomy): Eukaryota > Metazoa > Chordata > Aves > Strigiformes > Strigidae > Strix > Strix aluco. The sequence continues at coordinate 4,351,690 of NC_133931.1, read as the reverse complement.
GAAATGAGAATTACACAAAAAGGTCACGTATGTTAAGTGTTTTAACTAGGGGATAAAGGTGATGCACAGAAACATAATCAGGGTGTGCTTGTTCCTGAATTCAGATTATTTTCATTTTATTACCAGCTCATCCCCAGTCATACCCCTAACAGCCACTGCTTCCTTCCAGAACAGACTGGACACAGAAACAGCATTAACTACTTTGCCTTCCAATTTTAGCCAATAAACAATTTTGGAGCGGAGAGATTCCAGAGTGTACTTTCAACACAAACAATAAGAACTTTGAAAATTCCGAGTTCACAAAACAATCTGAAGGAGGGTTTATCACAGAAATTACTAGGTAGCCACAACCATAGCAAATGCTGCTGTTCCAGCTGTAATGCCTTGTTTTTCATCACTGAGGTATAGCACACTTAAACTGTACAAACACATCACATCCAGAGTTCTGAAAAGAAGTGCCAGATGCAAGCAATATTCCAAATGAATTCTTACCTCCACATTGACAAAAGATATTTAAAATTATGGTCAGATGTGTAAACTTGGTACTTTAAGCATCATACCCAACACTACCGGCCAACGTGGGTCACACACCCTGTTTCAGTAGAACCGGGTAAGTGCATCAAAAAACAGCAAGTTTGTTCAGTATCAGATCAAACCAGAACCCACAGAACTCCCAAAATGACTTTGGAAGAAAGAACAAATAATGGACATTTTCCTATCCAAGCACTGATTATACGTTGTACCCATTTATGTAGTTTGTATATTATATACTCTAGTGTGTGTGTATATATATATATAAAATAGTAAAATAAAAGCAATGTGGCTGAAGGAACAATAGCAAAAGTACAAAGGTGCAAATCCCTCATTTCAAGGGCAGAACAGGAACAGTGCAATGACATTCTCCTACATCTGTATAAGGAAACCTCAGGCATTACGTCCCCACAGTGTAACTAGAGTAAAATACCCTCAATATTAGAAAGGGTAGATTTAGAAACACACGGTAAAGCCTACCTTCTGCTAAAACCTACTGTTAGTTGATAAAACATTACCACACTGAGCTGAGAGGCAGCAGCGCTACCTGCCCATCCCACCTCTGTGCCAGAGCTGAACAGGTTAGGGTGCAAATCATGGATTCCTTTGCCACTCGCATGATAAAAGCAGCATACCAATTAGCATGGCACTGCCAACACGGTTGGGTGAAGAACAGATACACAACTCCCCGCCATCTGAACAGCACCTTCACTCTCTGGTAAAGGGCTGGGATGGGTATCTACAGCACATGTATACTTCCATTTTGACACGTACAGCTACATATGACCATAAATCAGAAACCGTTTAATTCAGCCTTTTAATTCTGCCAGGATGATTCAAGACCACTGCAATCAAACACCTGAATGGACAAAAAGCTGCTGTTCAAGTCGACTGGCAATGCAAGTTGTTGTATGGGAATCAGCCGTTATGATCAAGTTGAAAAGGTTGCTCTACTCTGAAGTATCTTTGTTGCAATTCTTCAGTTTATCTTGACCAACCATCATGTCACAGACTAGACAAAACCCCCTTTGAGTTGAACACACTAGGATTTCAGGAATACGATTCCTACCAGTATCTCCCCGTAACAGCAAGGACAACAGATCATTGCTGGGTCGCAAATGTAATTGCAGAAAGCCTACAAGAAGAGCTTAAATTTTATTGCCCCTTATCTTCAGAAACCAGCTGAGAAACTTCAGGAATATATCCAGTTCCTTTCCATCCTCCTCCCTAGAAATAAAGATTTAACAGGACTGCAGACCATTACTCAACCTGCAACTACTTGTGACGAAAGAGTTCTTTGCTACAGTAACCTTTATATGCTTATTAAAGGACAAAACTCAAACAGTATGGGAATCCTTGACCAAATACTGGCAAGAAAGTAATTAGTCTACTTTCATCAAGAGGTAGTATCGTTTAAATGAAGAAAAGTCTCATTTTACTGACAATTTTTAAGTAGAATTGGCTTAGACCAAATTCTTACTAGAATTGGAGAAAAAAAAAAAAGAAAGCATGCAATGAAAGGAAGGCACTACTATTATTTAATCATTAGTCAGACAACCCCAGGATGTCACATACTATAAGGAACATGACAGTGAAGATAATCTGCATCTTCTACAAGGTTGAGCACTGTGTTGGACACGTTGAAGATTACTGTATCTGTACCTCTTCCAATTCTGAAAGGAAACTGCCACATCCCTGAAGGGCCCATTCAGCTAACGTAAGATGAACCATCAAACACTGGAAGCAGAGAAGTTAAGACTATTCAATTGCCTCTGACAAAAAGAGACTTCTAGTTCTCTGGCATGTCAAATTGAAGTTAAAGTTTAGCCTTCAGTCTCAAAATGCCACACTTCAGTTTATTACGCTCTTCATCTGTTGATATGACACCCTCTACAGCTTGAAGTGTTTTCAGTTGCTGTGAACAGTTGTACCAAGTAATGGCAGAATTGCAGGTCACACACTGATCTTCTTCCTGTACTTTGTCAGCATGAGGAGACTTAGGCCATGGAAAAAAGTTTTTCCTTAGAAATTTCCTCAATAAAGCAAGGGACAATACTTAATTCACAGAGTGAGTCCAATTTAAATACAATAAGACAAACCAAAACCCTAGTGCTTAGTTATATGGATCTCAAATCACTGGCAGAGGAAACAACATTATTTTGGAAAGCAGTGACAGTGCTTGGGAAAAGTAATAAGCAATCTCTCTTCTGGCAAAGAAACAAACCTTGGTTATCAGATGGGGAAAAAAAAAAAAAAAGTAGTTTGTTTACAGATTATTTTCAAAGAAATGACTCAGCAGGATTGAATTCCACCCAGAAATACTTTTCATAACATCTTTGCTAAGCTACATTCAATATCAGAAGAGGAAAATCCAATCCTCTTCCTGTATGCCAGTAAATAAAGTGTCACATCAAGTGCTGGGACACCATCAGTTAATTCCAAAACCTCAGCATTCCTCATCCTTTACAACCTGTCAGAAAAAAATTAGCATCATAATTCTCAACAGGGATTCAATAGTAGATATTGCAGTGATCTCAATTATTCTGCGAGATGATGACAACTTCACAAATGCTACAATATTTTTATAACTGCTATAATCAAATACATTTATGATGTGCTGTACTTAAGCTTGCTTTAACGTAACATCTACAAAGACATTTCCTTATGTCTGTCTTTGGTTTCCTGTGCTAGTTTATAGAACTCAGTAGCTTGTACAGGCTTGCCTACTGTAATGTGATAGTGTATATTAATTTAAGATGTCTCCAGTTTTTAATAGATTACCGTGAACAAATCTGTATCAGGTCATGAATTTAAGGATAGTGAGGGGTATTTTCCAGACTAATAATTAATGAAAACTACATACCGAAATTTCTACAATATATGAATTCACAACTATTCCGTTTAAGCCACACTTCAGTGGAAGGATTGACAAATGGATGTATTTCTTACATATGTAACACCAGTCAGAAAAGCTTATTTCACTACAGTAGTTTTTCCAATAGAAGCTGTGCATGAAGATCAGTTGCCCAATGAATTGCGTTCACTAAAAACGCAGAAACGGGTAAGGGAGCATCTTCAGTATCTAAGGACGCTAATTTTGAAATACTGCAACTGTTGCCAGACTAACTGGGTAAGGAAAACGATGCTGACTCTGTGTGTGCACATACACGTGTCTGTATATACACGCCGTATAGAAAATAAAAGATACACACGCCCAATGTGACTTGTGCCAAAAAAATTCAAATATAAACTGAGTAAGAGAGCTATTAAGGTCACAAACTCCTGTTTAACTTCTCAGAAAAAATGCATTGCTTCAATCAATCCACCACTTTTAAATACTGACTTCCAGACTTTGCTCTTCAGCCTTTTTCTAAAGCATCTTCAAAAGGATATTTAAAACATTTTGTTCTCCTTGCGTAAGTTTTAGTTTTTTCCCAGGCAGCTCAGAATTTAATTCCACACTGGTTCACTAGGTGCTACAACTGATAAGATCATACATCTCCATTACACAGGGAACACCAAATGCTCCCCCAGCGCTCCAAACAATTACTTTCCTTTTTTGTAAAAATATCTCAAGCTCCATCTTCTATTCCAGTAGCCTTTGAATAAGAAACAAATCACCCTAATGGAAACCCATCAGTACTCTCATAGCTGCATACTTCCTATACATTTCAAAGAATACCAACACAACATGCTGTACGGTGACACTGAAGGAAGAAATCCCCCTGCTTTTCCAGACTATTTTTCACTTTTAAATATACACAAGCATTACAGGAATTGCTTTTAAACTGCCTGTGAAAAACAGTGGTTTGATGCAATTAATGCTATTTTTCTTTTTTCTACAAAGATTTCCAACAAAGAACCAGGCACACATGAATTGAAGAGACGCTTTAACAGTTTGCAAATATCAGACCTTAAGAAGCTACTAAATTAATAAAGTTTAACAAAAGTTTAGGCAAATTTATGGTTTGGAAGGAAATGGCTGATGTGTCATGTCAGCTGATGTAGACAACATAGCAAATCATCAGCAGACTGTCAAAAGACAGACTAGACCATCACTTAATTGTTATGCCCTCAGAAACCAAGGGAAAAGCACTTCACAGCATTCCTGAACTACACCTATAGATCCACAAAAAGTGCAAGAGTGGGTGCTTCCCTCCAGTCACTTCCACTGACACTCACTGAGAAGATGCAGAACACTCGTGCTAACAGAAGGGCTTTTTTTCCCTTTCCTAATATACAATAGCTATTATATTTCTATGTTATATATACAGTGCCTGTGTCAAAAAAAGTAAAAAAATCTTGGTTTAGAGACTGTTTATCTGCCTACCTTCATGCCATCAGCACCTTTCCTTTCTCCATTTCTACCATCGTGTGCTTTTTAGTGATTACCTATCACCTAAAAACCTAAGGGTCTGTCAGACTGAAAATTATCATCTGAGTATTTCTGTGTTAGCAAAACTGTAGAGACTTATAAGATGGAAATGAGGAGAAACAGCACTGAACCCTTCTCTTGCGTATCCAACTATCTTGCTTATACTCAACAGATCACCAGGGGGTTCCATCTGAGCACACCTCCTGAAATAGCAGGGTTCATCAGAAAGCAAGAAAAATTAAAAATTTAACTTGGAATTGCTCATCACTTTAAAAAATGATTGCAACATTAGCAGATTGCAATAAATAGGGCAAAACTCCTTCCTAGCTGATTAAATGCATTTCACAACAGATAGCTTAAAGCTTTTTTTTAAAAAAAAAAAAAAATCAAGACAAGGTCTTTGATTTGGGCTTGATTATCTTAAGACAGCATAGACCTTTTCACCATAGTCTGAATGGTTGAATTCAAGAACTGAAATCACCCTTCACTAACTACTCACATGACATACACTTAACAACATCACGTCAATTTATTGTTCATAAATTGTTGAACAGAGCTCTTCATCTTCAAGAAACTTCCTCCTCCTTGGGGTGGATAATTTACAGCTATACAGCAGAGCTATCCAACTATCCTTAACTGTTAAATTTCTTTCATCAAGTTATTTTGTAAGCTTAAAACAGCACGCCACATGAAACTCTGAAAAAAGGGTCCCTAGCAAAAGTATCTAAAGCACAGTACATTAGACCATTAATAATCTTACGAAAGATTAGAGATGTCGGTGAAAAGTTTTTAATGATCCGTGACTACCTTCTAGTCTGCTGTTACAGTCAGAAAGAAAACATCCCTGTATGATACTGGCACAAATTTTCAGGACTCGGCTGGAAAACAAGTACTGCCTTCTCAAGCACCAAGACACCCACTTCAGTGTCCCCCCAAGTTGTAACTGATCTTGAGGCTGTTTATTCCACAAAACCAGAGATTTTAAATTTCAAATTACTTGGGGGGGGGGGGACATGACACCAGCCAAAAATGTCTTACTCCTATCACTAAAGTAATACAGACTTGCTTGCTGAGAAGAAGCACATCAGTAAACAGAATACACACTTTCTTTGTTTGCCAGTCAAAATATTCTCAAATCTGGAATACGCAGATCCAGACTAAATTACCGGACTCAGTAACACTACTTAGATTGGACTTTAGCGTACAGAGGCAGCTTAATCTGGGAACACAGATTACACGAGTACTTTGTAAAGAAAGCAGTATTTTATTCTTTGATGCACTCCTACAGTCAAGAGCATGCAGAACTGGCTGCAATTAGGTCATCACACAGTATCACTAAGAAGATTGAAGATTTTAGATTCAAGAACACTAAAAAAGATAGAAGCATACTCCATATGAACAGACTCACTTAAATACTTCAAAGCATTTTCAAAGACCGAACATTTACTATGAGATCACACCTAATACACTGAAAGCTTAATCTGTCACAATCAAAAAGAGAAACAACCACTTAGAAAGAAGTTATAATAAATACAAATAAAACATATACACCAAGATCACACTTTAAGACATTACAAAATACTTTTAAAAGTTTTATCAATTTTTGCTGCAGGTAACTTGAAGCTTTAACAGAAAAGCCGAAGAGTCAGAATAAAGCTATCCAAACTAAATGTTTCTCTCATTAATATATTACCTTTCTTTGACTGTAGATATCTCACAGCCCTTATCAAAGTAGGCCAGATCCGTTTCATTTCCCTAAGGTTAAGCTGGTGAACAGTATACAGAGCATTCATCAACTAAGGAATGGCCACCATTCAACGACAAATATAGCACAAGCTATTTCTCATCTGTCCTATTTTTTTTGGAGGCTGAGATGTAGCTTTTTCTAGATATCACCACAATTGGCAGCCTCGAAGATGCTGGTGTCTTTGTCCTCTTATGCAACTCTTGATGTCCCCCTTCTCCCCCCAACAGGAATAAAAACAGATTACATGGGTGTTGTCCATTTTGGGGCAGAGGAGGCTGGATAAGCAATCTTCCCCAAAGTTACGTTCTGAGAAAACTCCACAGGCAACCAGGGGGAGAGGGAGAGATTGTTTTTCATTTGTTTTAGTTGCTGGAGTGCGGGGGGGGGGGGGGGGGGGGGGAATCGATACCTTTTATCATGGCCCAGTGCAGCCATCTTTCTGCAAGAAGCAGCTAGCCCTGCTGTTGTCATCCTCTGGTGCTGGAGCAGGAGGGAGCAAACTGATATCCCCAATACTAACCAGCCTTAACAACAGATGGTTAACTTGCTTTCTCTTTGAAAAGATTTTTCCTTCCCTACTTTTGAAAGTTACTCTCTAGGAAGTACCTTCATGCTGACCCTCAGAACAGTCCAAGGAGATGAATCCCAATTTCATCTAATACTTTTGTTATCCAATTTATGACACATGGGAGTGGGCATTGCTATTACCCCTTCATGGTAAACAAGTTTTACTAAAAGCAAAGCACAGCTTTGTTTCCAGCTGCTGTCACTCACTGCTTTCTGAACTATTATTCCCCAGTGAGCTGAGAGATTATGCACTTTAGGAGACATTACCAGGATGTGGTGTTCCAAGTTCTGCGATTTCTTCTTTTTAAGTTATTTCTACTCTATGTGTTACTATAATATGTCAATGTGTGGCCAATGCTAGTTTAGCCTGAACAGTTCAGCAAGGTGCAGAAAGCACGCAAGACAAAGACAGTGTTAAATGCTCCTTCGTGTGTCCTCCAAATAATTAGACAAAAAAAAATCTCAATAAATTTACTGTTATTTTTTTTCAAAGACAACTAATCATCAACTATGCCCACCAAAGCCTTAGTTCAGACACGTTTCCCCTGAACTTCTGAAGTAACTGCCTCTGTGATCCAAGATTATGGTGATGCAACACTTCACTGCCAGTTTCTCTTCCAAAAAAGAAAGTACATTGAAATGAAAGTGAACACGAGGAAAGTTATGCTTACAATCAGCAACGCTCAACCTTTTACAGTTGTTTTCCATCTAAGGAAGATATGATTCTTTGGCTACTAACAGAATTCAAAGCTTAATCCCTGTGCTGTATCTTCATATACATGCTCCCACCCACGACAGCAACATACAAATACCTTCTAGATTACAACAGGATAAATATTAAATATCTTGGGATGCAAGTTAAGATAATTATGTGAATGACTTTCACATGTCCATCTAATTATTGTTAAGCCTCAATTTCAAGTCAAACCCTCTCATTGTAATCAACGCATGCTTTGTGGCTAGTTATTGTCTCTTTTGGGGGAGGTAAATAATAGGGTGGCAACTTCTAAGACATCAAGTAGGAAGATGCTAAATCTTCCACTGTAAACGCTACCTATGATCAGCCGCTTAAAAACTCCTTCTTCCAAAAGGTAAGTGAAAGCAGAATTACCCTCGCAGTGGTTTCAAACATACAAAGATCAAAAACAAAGCCGTTCAGATCCTCACATCAGTGGAAGCAAAAAACAAACAGCTCCAGCACTTTCATTTCAAATCATTCCGAAAAGCAAAGGAAGGAAAAAAAAAAAAAAGCATTACAGCTGTCAGGTGAAAGAGGATCCTGCGGACTGCTTCGCGTTACAAGCGCATGACCAGAATAAGAACATTTTTCTTTTCTAGCTTTGCTTTTTGCTTTGATAGGGAAAAAACCTCTAGGACCACAAGTGGTAAAACATTAAATTAACAAGGGAGGGAGGATAAATATTTAAAAAAAAAAAAAAAAAAAGGTATGTGTACCTTTAGCCCAGCATATCGGGAATGGGCTACAGCCGCTTTTCTCCATATAGCTCGCACCTGCTCGCTGCGGGGCCTGCTGGCCTGCCACCTCCAGCAGCCACATACACCCGACCGGGCGGAGGTTCAAGCCAGGCTCCGGCGTACAATGTCCCAATTCACTGCTCCAGCGGGGAGGGGGGGTGGAACTGGGAGCCGCTTGAACGTACTGGACCCCCCCAAGCAAGGGGGGAGAGAGATCCGCTAGCCCTCCCTCCCTCCCCGGGCGTGCTGCGCCCGCTTCACCTGGCGGCGGGAGCGGCGGGAGCGCGGCCCCGCAGCGCGCCCGGGGCAGCGCGCTCCGGCGGCGGCGGTGGGGGGGGGAGGCCGCGCCGCTGCTTCATCTTCTCACGCCTGGGCGACAGAAAGCCCGGACCATCCTTTCCCGGGGGTGAGGTGCCGAGGAGGGCGAAAGGAGGCAGCGGAGGGAGCGTGGGTGCCAGTACTCCTGCCTTCCTGCGGGAGGGAGGCGGGGAGGGAGGCGGGGAGGCGATTAGCAAGCGCCACATTAATATGCTAATCTCCCCCTTCTGTTCAATTCACCCGGCAGCCTCCTGTTTACCAAACTGACAGCCGCTTCTGAAAGCGGCTAAGCTGCAAATCAAGCCTGACCCGGGTCGTGGCTGGAGATGTGCTTCCCCCGACCGGTTTTTGTGGCTGTTGTTTCAGTCTCCCGCCCTCGGCATCTCCCGGGCGCCCAGCGCCCGCCCCGGCACAATGAAGCCCGGCACAATGCCCGGCCGGGGCACCTTCCCACCAAGCAGTCACGTTTTGGCATCGCTTTTATGTATTTTGTATCGATACTTGCATAAGGCTGTACTGGGAGAAGGGGAAAAAAAAAAAAAAAAAAAAAAAAAAGGAGTCGACAGCCTAAAAGCACATGAGAACTTCCATAAACTTCAGCAGGAATTGGGGTCTGACTCTGCATCACCCCCAGCCTGACTTCACAACTACAAGATTACTGGTGAAATAACCCTGGTAGTGTTCCTTTGCCTTAAATAAAGATCAAATATCACAGCCCATGCCAGTAATTACTCAGTACCACACTGAGTCCTCCTCTAAAACCAGGGCTTCTTTCTATACTTCTAGTCAGAAGGCAAAGGTCACCACAAATGTACACGCCACGTGCTGCATGACATTTGTTTCTTCTTAACTTTGCACCACATAACATCAAAATTGCTTACAACATATTTTTTTTTCTTTTAAAAATGTGAGTATAAACATTGCAAAAGCCTACGTTTACAAACACACATTCAGGCAGCATATATATACAGAAATAAAGAAAATACTCATTTTACTCCTAGAAAAAGGTTTTACAAAAAGGATAAAAAAGTGATTCAGCTAAAATATGTATTAAAATCGACAGGAACAAGACCCACACAGAGATCATTAAAGCTCTTTACATATTCCATGGTAATCTTTTCTCACTCCCAGCCCTCAGCAGTAAGGCATAGGGTTTATCCAAGACTATAACCAAAAGGGTTATATCTAAAGCTAGCAGCCTTCAACCTAACCTATCTGCCTACTTGTATCAGCACGCGCTCATCTACAGCATATATTTAATTACCATTCTTTTCCTATAATACTGCCATCTTCCTTTCTCAATACACTGGCTATGCAGAAAATACAGTGGTATGTGTCAAAACTCTTCATAAATACAGTTACTGCTTTTTTAAAAGTATTGCTTTCTTCTCTGTTTAAAGGAGAAAAAAAATATTCACTGGAGGGGAAAAAAAAAAAAAAAAAAACGGAGAGGGGGAGAGAGAGAGATTAGGCCACAACCAGGCCCATCAGATGTTCTGCATCACTGCTCAGGCACAAAGCTCTTTCTGGGGCTGCAGAAAGCCAAAGGGAACTGAAGACATGCCTGGATGCCTTCCTCCCCCCACCAGAAAGTTTTCAAAGCCCTTAAGTGCTACACAGCCAGCCAAATACTTTCAAGCAACAAGGTCGAATATATTTACCTTTAATAATAAAGCAAAACATGTCATAGTAATATTTAAACCACAAATTATTGTATTGGTGTGTCTACAGAAGATGCACAGACACAGAATCGGTGCCTTTCTGGTTCAAGCTGCAGCTCGCAGCGTAGGAAAGAGGCTTGTACACATCCAGCTCTGCCACAGGCTTCTGTGATGACCTTGAGCAAGTCAGTCTTGTTTCATTACAAAATGGAAAGCTGCAGATACTTCTTTAGTTTTCCCTAAATTGGTTTGGACTGTGCTTTAGGGTGTAAAATATAAAAAGGCCTGTGTTTCTTCTATAAAGTGTTTTCCAGAAAACTAGATAAAAAAATTAAAGAGGTAAAAATGGTAGGGCCTATATTAAGTTTTATTCATAAAAACAAAATCCTTTAAAAATCAACTGGTAAGTGCATTACCAAGGAGAATTTTAGTAAACAGAAGGTGTGGACTTGCATTTTTCTTTATACTTTTAACAGATGAGACTAATACAGATTATCAATCCAAGTGTCAGGAGATACTGTCTGCTCATTACAGCTATCCTTATTGATGATATAAGTATTATAATCATTCTCCTCAAGGACATACTTTCTTGGTGTAATATTAGGCTACAAAATGAAGGTGAGAAGAAAGTACTACAAAGCATGAGAATTGTTTCAATTCAATTTTAGAAGTTATCCAGTATTTTACACTGAGTATATGTTTTACAAAATAAGCCAAGTGCTTCCTTTATGATAAGATTTTTTTTTAAAAAAATTACTTAATTTCTGTATGTTATTTTAAGAAGTAACCAGTAGACATATGCTCTTTCTCTTCTTTCAAACAACACGATCAGTTTTTCTGCACAAAAAGCCAAAAGCATAAAATTTGTGTTCTGGAGAAAGTCAGAAACCCCAGACTTTCAGTTGTGGGGGGGAAGGGGAGCAGGGATAGAGCAGAAGACGAGGCAAAAAGTAAAAAAAAACAACCAAAACCAAAGAACTGGGAAAGTTAAGTATCTCTCTAGTATACTTAATACAGAGTATTTGCAACATTTCATAAATACTGCTCATCGAGTAGGCATGTGAGTATCATTTATGTAAAATAATCTGTTTTAAGTGATGCCAATCAGATTATAACATTTACTGAGGTAAGGAACATCTGTCAGAAATTAGGACTGCGGAACAGGAACGTTCCTTCTTGTGTAAGACGAGTATGCTGACATACACTGATAGTATCTGCACAGTACTCACTGTGTAAGCAATGATGCTAACAGCTATCAAAGAAACTTCTAAAATATATTTATTTTTAAAAATGTAATGCATCAGTTTATACTAAGAACATGTAGAAGCACTATTTTCCTAAAATACACATTCTAAGCAGAAAAAAGTCAGACTACCCCAATAATAACAGACAGGCCAAGGTCCTCAGCTAAGAAACAGTATTTTGCCTCCAAGGAAATTCAAGTCAAGACTTTTCTACTGTGACTATGACTTTGGTTGCTCAATTTCAGCCTGGTTTTAAAGACTACTTACTGAATTACAGCATCAGCTTTTTGAAAGCAAGGGGAGAAAAAAAATATGCTTTTGAATTGTACCAAGGCATTTAGTTTTTAATTTTGCCGGCAGGGCTGATCCTGTCTCCTAGTGAAGTCGACTGCAAAAATCACAGAGCCTTGTGGAATAAAGGGTTAAACAACAGTTTTGTACAACTGAGAGGCACATAAAAGGTTGTATAATTTTTTCCACTCAAGCTTATCCAAACAAAAATAAAGATCTAAAATGCCTATCAGATGAACTGGCAAAGCTTGGCTTTCTCTAGGGTTACGTCTAGAGACTGAGCTCCTGTGGGGTGTCTCAGATATCTAATCAGCAGAGTGCTAACTACAGATTCTCCCTCAGTGAATGGCATCATTAGGATCTCTCCGCTATTCAACCAATTATTTTCACATCAGTTAGTATCTCTATTCATCAAATTTTGATCAAACTGGCTGGCAAGTCTGAGTACTGTTGGGAAGGGGAACGAGACAGAGCCAGAGAACACTTGCCTGAGTCTCACTGCCCTGAGAAACCAAACTAAACTCAGCATTCACAAACTTCACGTAGAAAGCAGACAGGTCTGTATCAAAGCAGCATTTGACAGCAGAATAAAGATTTGGTTTTCAGTTCCTCTTCTGCAACACCTCAGCTACCAGATGAACATACCAGCAATAGAGATCTCCTCGCAACAGAGGGAAGAGAGCAGCCAGTTTGCTTGTTAAGACAAAAATGAAGAGCTGCAGCCTAGAGCATAGCAATCACATCATCATCATCATCATCATCATCAGTTTGGACTTGATCATTTGTAGTCTTAGCCACTTCATGGGCTACTGTTTACCCCTCTAGTAGTTACTAGGAGCTGAGCAAATGTATTTATTTTAAGAAGATCTGCATATTGATGTAAGAGATAGAAGAACAACATCTCTCCATTGCATTCATTTTGCTAATAAAAAATGAGAGCTCCCAAACCCAGTTTGCCCTCAGGAAGAGTGGAGGATTTTTTTGTAAAGCCACAAATGCTTTCTACTGAGACAATTTCAGAACAGCCTGCAAAGCTAAGAGTGCCTGATGACTGTTCTAAAAATTAAAACATGTTTATTGCTCATGTGACAATCTTCTGCATCCTAATTCATTTGCTTTTCCATGTTTGTATCCAGAATTCTGCAAACATGCTCTCCAGACATTGAAATTGCACTGTAATCTTCATTAATCTTCATTCTCTCAAGCCTGTTCCTTATGGTTGGTTTTTTTTAATTACTCTAATTAGCTTGTGTGCGTAATATTTAAGAGTGGAAAAGATTATCTGCCCTAAGTTTCCCTTTAGCCAGAGTCAAATATCTCCTTTGTTCACAGGAAGCACTGAAAAATGGTGCATTGCCATTACATCAAATCTGGAATTATGGCTCCTGAAGCCTACCTTACACTAAACTCAAGTCTACTAAGGCTGTCTTGGAAATCTACCTTGGGTTACCTGGTTTCTAAAATCTATCATCCTTGCCCACTAGCAACCCTTTGCCCCTTCACCCACACCTTCTCTAGCATACAGTCTTCTCCTGAACACCCTTTGCCAATGGGCACAACAGAGAACAAGGATGACAGGTTTCATCAACTCAGAAGGATTTCTGAAGACTGACAAGCTCAGTCATCATTATACTGTCACTAGAGATGTTCTTTCTTATTGAACTACGAGCATTCCGACAGAAAAAACTGAAAGACAAGTAACATTTTGAATGTCAAAATGCAAGCCCAGTCCTTCAACAGAAATAATTCAGCACAACCAAGAAGCAACATCATCTCCACGAATTCATTTGATTCTTTGCAATATGGACAAACTAATTCGATGATCTAGATTAGATTTTTCTCATGAAGGAAAAGGGTAAATATGACTTAGGAAATAAACCTTCGAGAATCAATGTTTAAAAAAGGCAAAACAAACTACTAGTAACACCCATTGCCTCAAAAGCTAAGCGCTCTTTTGTGAGGTTCCCATCAGTCAAATGAAAAAACTTGGATTTGTGATTTTAGTGTTCATTTTGAACTTCTAGTGGTACCCGCTTTAAGATTTCTTGCTCAGACAATGCTTGAGATTTGAACAAGTACAACAGAGTGAAAGCTCACACTTCCTAGCTTCAACCTGGGGCAGTCGATAGCCAGGAAGAGCAGAAAGTACACCGCAAGATTCATACTAGAGTGCTTCGACTGACCAGAAGAAGATGCCAGTATCCCAACATGAACTCATTCTAGAACATAAACTGCTTTGGATCTCTGCTTAAGACAGTCTTCTGCCATAAATTCAATCCAATACTGAATTTATTGTTGTCTTCCTCCATTCGGTGAGCTTTATTAGTAGAATACATCTGGGGTGTTCCTGAAAAATGTGGAGATTTAAAGCAACACTTTATCACCTTCTGGGCCACAGTCACCTAATTAGCCTTACTATCCTCCGAACTACATTTAAAAATAGTAGTTGATAGAATTCACTGCCTCTATTTTCAAATCTCAACCTATTGGTAGTAGTGAGGTGGGGAAGGGAAACAGAGCAGGACGCTGGGAGAGAGCTGGAGGAATGTCGTTTTAAAGAATTTTCCCATACTTGCCCTTCCCAGATGATCCTCTGATGTTGAGCAACAGAGCAGTCAGCATGCAGCCTCCTAGCCCATGCTGTTAAGACAACAGATGTTAGAAGGACCACTAAGTTAACTTTATTTTTATTATTTCATAAATAAAGACTAGCCATTTTTTAAACCCATATGGGTTGTATTACTTTTCAGGCATGAAAGTTTTAGCAGATTTTCTTGTGGGTGGACTAACCCGCTCTTATTCTCCCACTTCCTTCCATTTACTTTTTGAAGGCTTACTGTAGAGAAGTATAAAGTCAGAGCCATGAAAGCTGAGAATGGTTTAAAATTACTCCTTCCTTAGGGCACTGATTCCAATCTTCTGCCTCTTCATGTTCTAGGCTATTTACAAAAACAAACCAAAACAAAAGCAAAAATAAAACCAAACAACAAAACAGTTGTTATCCTCAAGACATCTTTGAGAAGTTATTCACAATTCCAGTGCTTAAAGCAAAAATTTGCTTCATGGAGACCTGGAAAACTAAGAGGAGAAAAAGTGAAACCTACACATCCTGCTCCTTGTTTTACTGCAAAATAAAGTTGGGTAATAGTTCTGTGACGGGCTCACTGTGCTTATCCGATTGCACTGCTTCTCTTCAACGTTCTCAGATGGCGAGAAAGAGGAGGGGTGACAGGAGGAGTGAGACAAAACTATCCAGAACGGTCACCAGAACCTTTCCTGACCTTAAAAAGCTTCCTTTATTTATGGGGAAACCCTTTATTTATGAGGTAAGCACAGTAGAAGGTATCTGAAGGGGGAGGACCCCACCCCTTTGATGCTGTTTAATGGAAACTCATTCTGCAAGGATTACATTTGTTCTGTGGAAGGGATCCATGAGTGGATCAGTCGACCTTACAGATGCTTCTTAAAACCCCTCTTCATCAATTCAAGGGTAACCTAGAAATAATTAGTCACATCTTCTAAGAGGGATATAGGAAAATGAAGTTGCTTATGGGTCAGCAAGTCTCTTCAGTGTCTGTTCATATCTGGGCTGCTTTCTCTCTCACCTATCTAATAACCGGTTACACAAAAGAAAGTAAGAAAGCTGTGCAGCCACAGAGGGTCCAATTAATTTAACCAGAAATGGTGTTGTCCAGACATGTCTCCCTTGTCCTGCTTCTCCTCCATATGCTAAAAACAAAGTTATAACAACAGCTTACCAAAAACTGTGCGCTAAAAAGATGTTTATAACCACGAGTTGTACCTGATTTATGTATCACTGCACCTCAGAAGAAAGTATGGAATGTTCAAAGACTCACAGTGTTACACAAAACACATATATAACATTAGCAATTCCTCAGACTTCCAAACCATTAAGTGCAACTACAAACTGAATAATCCATGAGCTCACACTACTGCAGCATTATTCCATTTATATTTAAAAACACACTGGTGGAACAATTAACGTTTTATTTCTTAGTGAAGGAGAAACATGACATAAATCTCCTACGTATAAATAAACACTTATAGGCTAAGACAAGTAGCTGTGTAACTTTAAAGTTCCAGTGTTACAGAACAAATCAACAAGCCAGTGTTGACACCCTTCAAGCCTAAGAAAACAGAAAATTAAAAATTAATTTTTACAGAACATCTTTTTAAAGTTTTATAATACAAACGTTAAGGCTGCTCTACTAACCAAGCAAATTCTGTGCCTAACCTATCAAGCAAAGACTAGTGTATTTAAAAATCAAGAAAGTATTGTTAAACAGACACAAATCCCCCTTTCCCCTCCAGTTAGCATAATTTGGATGCAAAACTGTTGCATTAGGAGAACCTCTAGTAGAGCCCAGGTGTAACTGAGCCTCTAAACCACAGAAAATTCAATTCCCATTCACTTTAATCAATCCCTCTCCCAATTTTATACCAAGAAGGGACATTCACTTTACAAGAGCTTCCACCTATATCACTGCTTCACAACAGCAGCAATAAACTCTGAAGGAGCAGTTCCTCAGGCAGTCATTTTATGCTCTGTTATAGGGAATCAAAGGTCATCTTCAGCTAACACAAAACCTTTCATTCGATGCAAAATCCACCACCTTAAACAGCCTCATTTGTTCCTCCAATTACACAAGACAGCCTGTAGTCAGCACAATTCTGTTGAACAAGTTATGTTTACCTACGAAAATGCCTGCAGAGTGGTATCAAAGTGTTCAGAAAACACAAGAACATGTTGCTTAGTTTTAAAAAGGCTTCTAGGAGCTCACCACCAAATAAAGCTCGTTAGTTTAGGTAACCAGCTGTGAAACTAGATGAAACAGCACTTGGTAGTTCCAAGACAGCAAATATCCCCAGCCTGCATCCTTTTATAATACATAAATTTATGAGCAGACCAATACCTCTTCTCTGCAGCTCCAAATTCAACTGACCTTTAAGTGTACTAAACTTTATCTGTTGACTTGAGGACAACTTCACAAAAGGCAGTGTTCTGCTGAAGCTGAAAACACATTCAAGAATGCTGTTGTAAAAATTAAACAAGGCAAGACCAAGATGTACAAGACCAACTGATGCAGCTGGAACAGAGCTAGTTTTTGGGGCACAGCCCTTCTTCAGATCTAGGGGAAAGGATATTAAGTATCTTATGTCTTCAAACAGTAGACAAAACATCAAAAAAAACCCTCTTCTGATGGCAGCCTGAATGACTTAACATTACCAAACATCACAGGAACAACACTGTCAGCACATAACAGCATCTGACAGAGCCAAGAGCTCATCTCTTGTGTAGTACTGAACTGTCGAGCACCACTTCCAAAAAACCTGTGGTACTGGTCTCCACAGTCTCATCTGATGCCTTTTAACCAAGACACAGTATTAAAGCTTTTAAGAGTACGAGAAACTGGGACAAAAATCAGTGAATGCGTAAACAAAGGCAGACTGTAAGCCTTGTCCTGCCACCACGACATGGATAACAAAGCGTAGTAAACTTAAAACTGGTAGAGAAGTTTAAGTACCCTGAAATGAAAGCCCAGTAAGAATTTTTAAATTGCAAAAGGAGCTGTGAATCAGCCGTCTTAACAAATTAAGTATCTTCAGGGAATGACTTGCCTTGGGGTAGAAAGACAGACTTCCTTTTCCCCCTCAAGTTTTGAAGGATGCAGGTCATTAAACAAAGCCTGATCACTGTCCTTCAAATGTCTGCTTTAAAACTTTCTTCAATCAGTTCTATATAAAAATCTCACTAATTCAGTTACTGATGTTTCCAGAACCTCAACAATCACAAATACCTTTGACATCTCACTGTATCATTTGGCTCCCCCACCTTTATCATAAGGCCCAGAGTTTCAATAACACCTTTTACTCCTCCTCTTTGCAGGATGCAGAGTTGACCAGGGAACAGTTAGCAGCAATTTCAACGCTAATCAATAATGTCTTACTGAGACTAAAAGTCTTAGGTGCCTAGACAGAGAACCATTTTGCTGGAGCTGTTTGTAAAGTGTCTGCAGGATAAGCAGAAAAACAACCACAACCATGTGTGCTTACACCCTGGCCCAGCCTTTATGGATTTAGTTAAAAAGCAGGTAAATCTAAATCACAACATAAAGTCTATTAATCCTGGAAACACAGTTTCATTATTTCTCTACATCAAGCCTTTCACAGAAAGAGTCATCACACATTGCTGTGAAAAAAAAAAACAAACACCCCCCCAAAAAAATCAAACCATGTGAAACCATTCCAGCAAGTAATCTGAATGGAGACTAACCAGAAACTTTAGTTTTAAAGACCTTTTTAAAGGGATAATTAGTAAATGGAGATATAATCTGGAAAACATCTTTATGCCAGAGTTAAACAATTTCTTGAGAATTTCTTACGAAGTTTCACATCCATCTCAAGCATAATTCCAGCCCACCAATGAAAGAACAGGCATGTAACACCCCACTTCTGTTACTCTGACCACTTGTCAGAATAAAGTCTTGAGGAAAAACGTGTTTGCTACAAGAAAAGACTTTGTTGTTTTTTAAACTTGAACCATCCATGTGAAAACCTGAAGAACATCAGCTTTATGCCTGACAAAGTAACTTCTGCAGTTTTTCATATTCAAATTATTGATCCCCAGGGAAAAGGCCTGCAGGAAACATCACAGCTATTCATAAGCTGTTTAGATATTTTCTTAAATATGTTCTTCACCTTCTGAAAATAAAAAAGGGAAGGGGGGGGTAAGAAGTCATAGGTACAACGTTGTTGTGGTTTAAACCCAGCCAGCAACCAAACACCACAATGCCGCTCACACACCCCTTCCCCCTCAGGACTGGGGAGGAGAAAATGAAGCAAAAGGCTCAGGAATCGAGATAACAACAGGGAGGGATGACTCACACGTTCTTAGGGGAAGAAAAAGAACATAAATTTAATTTAGACACTAACAATAACAACACTTAACAGAGTAGGACATTTCCACATAGTAAAGAAGCATTTCCACATACTAAAAACACCCTCCCCCCACACCTCCCTTCCTCCGGAGCTCAGTTTTGCTCTGGATTTCTCTACCTCCTCCCCTCCTAGAGGCACAGGGGACAGGGAATGGGGGGGGGGGGGGGTGGTGGTGAGTCCTGCCGCTTCTTCCTCCTCAGAGCGTGGGGAGGACTCCTCACATTCTTCTGCTCCAGTGTGGTTCCCCTCTCAAGGGAGACAGTCCTCCACAAACTTTCTCCAACGTGAGTCTTTTCCATGAGCCCCAGTGTTTCTAGAGCTGCTCTGGTGTGTGTCCCCCCACCATGCTGCAATCCTCCCAGCACCGAACGACAATGGGGGGGCTTCTTCCCACAGTGTCCTGGCCTTCTTCAGACAAGCCATCTGCTCCACTGTGGGGTCCTGCAGGTGGGCATCTCCTCCACTGGTGACCTCCACGGGCTGCAGGGGGAGCAGCCCTGCCCTCTTACCACGGGCTGCAGGGGGGTGCACCAGTGTACCTCCCTCCCTCTTTCTCCTCCTTTCTTCCACTGACCTCTGTGTTCACAGAGGTGTCTTCCTCACAACTCCTCCCCGTAACTCCAACTCCTCCTCCCAGGTTCCCCTTCTTAAATATGTTATCGCAGAGGCGCAGCCACCGTCACAAACTGGCTCAGCCTTGGTCAGAGCAGGGTCTGACTTGGAGCTGGGGGGGGAGCTTTGAGAAGCTTCTCACAGGGGCCACCGCTGTAGCCCCCTCTCCCACTACCAAAACACCCCTCCACACACACAAACCCAGCATAAACATCTACAATTTTTCTTAGTACTTCCTTTTTCCAGTCTTCCACTGAGGAAAAAAACCTTGCACAAATAAAAATTTAGTCGCTAACTACACAAGCAGAGCAGTGGAGCTATACATTAAGTGCTGTCAAGGATGTAAAAATAAACTAAAGGAAAGCTCATATAAACCTTTATTTATGTTCATTTTAGGCATAATCTATAACAAAGTAGTTGATAAAAGTTCAGCCATGCAATGTTTTTCCTCTAGGTTCACTGCAGCCCTTGATGTTCTACTTCAAACAAGCTTATGTGTATTTTGGGAGATCCTAAGCCACTCCCAACCCAGGTCTCACAGAACAAAAAACACAATCTAACAACTAACATTTTATATAAACCAACTACACAAGACCCAGCTTGATTTTCAGAATCTTTCTTTCAGTAACACTGTCATCCCCACCCTTCCTTTACTTCATAGTTGCTGCAATGAAAACCTTAGGTACTAACACACTACAGCAACCATCTCCATTGCACTCATCCAAGAAAGCTTCAGGTCTCATCAAAACCTACTGCCACTGATGCCAAATTCCACTAGTATTAACTTCTTGACAAGATGAAGGAATGGGGAAAACCTTCCTTTCCAGTAACTTTTGTGTTTTATCAGCAGAGAGAAACAACACGCCCCCCCCCCCAAAAAAAAAAAAACCGTAACATCTTGAAAAACTTACCAAGGCTCAGTCATTGTTCAGTCATTTAGGTTGCTTCCGCAGCAGGACACAACAACATGGGATGTGAATATAACTGGACAGGAGACCAATGTGGTGTGTGGGTTTAGCAGAAATTCACACAGAAACCTGTTAAGCGTATTATGCGTCTAAGTTGAAAGAACTCCAAGAGTTGAAGGGGTTACAGAAATTCGCAGGAACCGTACTTTCTGTGGAGCGGTCTTATAAAAACAGAGTGAATGTATCATGGGCATAATCAGGATATTGCTCACAGAACAGAATAAAGAACACATGTTTATGTACCATAATTACTCATTTCTTCAGTTTTCAAATTTCATGTTTTCCTTAAGTAACTCAGCACCAGAACAAGATACTTTTAGTGACTGCCACTGAAGGCTGTGTGTTGTAAAGAAGCAACAGAATCTCTCATTCACAATATTCACATAATCTACCCGGACTTATGCAAAGCATTTGATACTATGACATCCTTGTCTCTGAATTGGAGAGACATGGATTTGATGGATGGACCACTCGGTGGATAAGGAATTGGCTGGATGGTCGCACTCAAAGAGCTGCAGTCAACAGCTCGATGCCCCAGTGAACAGCAGTGACGAGTGGTGTTCCTCAGGGGTCAGTGTTGGGACCGGCGCTGTTTAACATCTTTGTTGGTGACATGGACAGTGGGATCGAGTGCACCCTCAGCAAGTTTGCTTATGACCAAGCTGTGTGGTGCGGTCGACACGCTGGAGGGAAGGGATGTGCCATCCAGAGGGACCTGGACAGGCTGGAGAGGTGGGTCTGTGCAAACCTCATGGAGTTCAACAAGGCCAAGGGCAAGGTCCTGCACAAGGGGCAGGGCAATCCCAAGCACAAATACAGGCTGGGCAATGAGTAGATTGAGAGCAGCCCTGCAGAGAAGGACTTGAGAGCAGTAGTGAATGGAAAACTGACTATAAGCCAGCAACATGTGCTCGCAGCCCAGAAAGCCGACTGCTTTCTGGGCTGCATCAAGAGAAGTGTGGCCAGCAGGTCAAGGGAGGAGATTCTCCCCCTCTACTCTGCTCTCGTGAGAACCCCCCTGCAGTGCTGTGTCCAGCTCTGGAAGCACCAACATCAGAAGGACACGGACCTGCTCAGGTGGGTCCAGAGGAGGCCACAAAGATGATGGGGGGACTGGAGCACCATCCCTGTGAGGACAGGCTGAGAGAGTTGGGGGTGTTCAGCCTGAAGAAGAGAAGGCTCCAGGGAGACCTTACAGCGGCCTCGCAGTACTTAAAGGGGCTACAGGAAAGATGGGGAGGGACTCTTGATCAGGGAGTGCAGTGATAGGAGGAAAGGTAACAGTTTTAAACTGAAAGAAGGTAGATTTAGATTAGATTTGAAGAAGAAATTCTTTAATGTAAGGGTGGTGAGGCACTGGCACAGGTTGCCCAGAGAAGCTGTGGCTGCCCCCTCCCTGGCAGTGTTCAAGGCCAGGCTGGACGGGGCTTTGGGCAACCTGGTCTAGTGGAAGGTGTCCCTGCCCATGGCAGGGGGGTTGGGACTAGGTGATCTTTAAGGTCCCTTCCAACCCAAACCATTCTATGATTCTATGATATCCTGATGCCCTGATTATACCTCATGGTCCTCCATTTATGAGGCTGGCTCTGCTCTTGGGTTTTTTTTTTTTCCTCCCGGAAGAGAAGACAGATGAATTCTCCAGTCCTCTTAGCAGATACCCACACTCTGCCTTGACTATACAAAAACTTTTATAAAGTAAAAAAACCCCCATACTAAAAAACAAACAAACAAAAAAAAACCCCAAAACACCCCCCCCCCCCCATAAGTTCCTAACCCCTTGCCAGATACCCTTAAAAAGTTCTTCTAAAAATTTGCAGCCATACAGTGTCCCATGGTATAGAGCAAGGGCTCACTGTATAAAGCAAGTACTGCTAGTCTTGCAATGTAAAAGCAAGACTCTCCAGCTGATGCTCGACTACAGCACTGGAAATTAGTTCACTGTTTGCACACAGTAAGTAAAAACCAGACAAGTTTATGCATATTCTGCTACTATCAGGATGTCTCAATCTACTGAGCTAAGAACGGGGACACTCTGGCCTTTACAAAGGTACCCACTGAAATGGGTGCACCAGCTCCACCTCTCTACTGCAAGCGAGCAGCAACCTCCACTTGTGAGAAGTGCAACAGCAGTCATTACACAGCTACTCCCAGAGGCCAAGAATTAGTTTCTCCTGAAGAAACATGAGAAATGCCACATTTCTGTAACCTTGGCAGAGTCCAGATAAAATTCTACTTTAGATCTAGATGGGGTACATTGCTTGGATGACCCTTATCAATGTCCATTCTGCTTTTTCTGCACTACCACTGCAGACAGTTTGCCAGCAAGAACATACGTGTTGATGTACAGTATGGAATGAATTTTCTTCACTTTCGGACTGCCTCAGCTGAATTTGAACTGTTAGTTCCTAGACATCCATTTTGTTTCAACAGAATGAAAGAGAATATTTAATAGCATAGAACCCACAAATAACCATTTTCAGTCTGCATTCCTTTGACTCCATAACAGGTAAACAGCTTCTCATAACAAATAAGCATCCTGTTCTAAGCAAAACATTACCTCAAATTACTTATTTTTCACAGCATGTAGTACAGAGTCCTAAGTCCTGCTGCAATTCCTCTGATATTACTACTGACAAAAATTCAGTACCTTGTGTCCTAGGTGGTCCCCCTCCCAAAATAAATACCCAAAGAATTTTCAGGGTGTTCTTCTTTTATATTTTGCCTAAAAGCTCTGACAAAACCTTGCTTGCTTTTTTTTTTTTTGAAGAATAAGATGAATGCCAACTCTCAGTATGTTTAAAATAAAGGGTTGGACAATCCTCCTTCCCCACACCCCTAATTATGCAAGATATAAAAACCTCTCAAATGGAAGACTAACAAACCTCTTCCTGGAAAACCTGGCTGAGGAACGTCAACAGGTGCCTGTATAACACTGAAGTTCAAGTTTCCTGTCCATCATCGTCAGTGAGAGAATATAAACAATCATAGTATTTCTAAAACAAACCTTCCAAACTAGGAATAAAATTAAGTACACTATCTAAAAGAAAGGAGAAAATGTGCAGATGCCTTAATTCAAAGCTGGACTGCATAATTGGAATCAGGATATTTCAAGTTATCCAGAGTGGAACAGCGCTGTTTCTCACCCACACATTTTTCTGTCACTGGCAAACTGAAGTTAAACAGTTTTCCCTTGGAAAAATATCCTTATTCCTCCAAACTGCAAAATTCCTATTCTAAAGACGTAATTTGTAATATTAACTTCTAAGGAAGCAGATAAAAATTTCCAATTTCTCCTAAAATAGCAACGAATTAGAACAATTTGTATATGATGCACCCTTGACTACTGAATTCTTCCACTTCAAGATGACTGCATAGGAGTAAGCAAGAACAATCCTCAGAGCACTGTGTACGTCCCCAAAAGGTTGGGACCCACAACTACAGACAGGAAACTATAGAGGAATGTGCTGAACTGCTGCTTTTTTGTTTGTTTGTTTGTTTTAAACTCTCAGGCTATTAACCCAGCTTGTTAACATTTAGAGGAACATTGGGCATAGGACTCAAAGGACTTTCCATGTCATCAACTTCTACTCCCTACTTCCTCATGCAATCACGTCATAGTCCCATTAAGTGATAAATATATCAAATTTCACCTTCTCTGAGCATCAAAACGCAAGGGCATGTAGTGATAAGACAAAGGGTAACAGTTTTAAACTGAAAGAGGGTAGATTTAGATTAGATATAAGGAAGAAATTCTTTACTGTGACGGTGGTGAGACACTGGCACAGGTCGCCCAGAGAAGCTGTGGCTGCCCCCTCCCTGGCAGTGTTCCAGGCCAGGCTGGACGGGGCTTTGGGCAACCTGGTCTAGTGGAAGGTGTCCCTGCCCATGGCAGGGGGGTTGGGACTAGATGGTCTTTAAGGTCCCTTCCAACCCAAACCATTCTATGATTAGGGGTGCCATATCACCCCCAATGTTCCTGATTTACATCACAATTTCTTTTTTTTTAATCCTACTCTTAATACTGTATATTGAAACTTCTTTCCTTCTACCCCGTGTCCCCCTTTTTCCTCTATACATACTCACAGAAAACAATGGTCTGCAGTCAGGGCAAGCTTCTTAACTATACACCATTTTTACAGATTGTCATGGCAAATGGGAGAGGCTTCTGACAGTTGGAAGCCAGCACTCCTGTCTTCAAGAAGGGCAAGGAGGGAGGGTCTGGGTAACTAGCGCCTGGTTAGCCTTACCTCCATTCCTGACAAGGTGGTGGAGCAAATAACCCTTGGAAACATTTCTAAAAATATGAGGACAAGGTTATCAGAAGTAGTTTGCATGGATGTATGAAGGGGAAATCATGCCTGACCATCCTGGTAGACTTCTATGATGAAAGTACTAGCTGGGTAAGGGGAAGTTGTTTCTCTTTACTTCAGCAAGGCTTTCAACACTGTCTCCCATGACAACATCCTAATAGACAAACTGACTGAGTATGGACTAAATAAACGGACAGTGAGATGACATGGAAACTGTCTGGACTGTCAGGCTCAAAGGGTTGTTATCAGCAGTGTAAAGTCCAGGTGAAGTCCAGCCACTACAAATAAAAGATCAGTAAGAACACAAATTTCTAAAGGAAAAAAGAAGAAATTCTAAGTTATCTAAATTTTAGTCTGTTGTTTAACATGTTTCATCATGTCAGCACTACTACATAGGTCAGGTACACTGATAAAAATGTTAACCTTTTTCATAACAAACTATGCTGTTGCTATTGACCTATGTGGACATTAGCTATAAAATACGGATGGGAGTGCAGGGAAGAGAGCGGTGCCAAAAGCACAGAAAAAATAAGCATAGAAATAGTAAGATTTAACACAAATAATAGCAAGGGAAGCTTCCTGAAAGTGACATTTGAGTTCTGTTGGCAATAACCTCATCCAGTAGTAATAAAAATTTTGGGATTTTGTTATTTGGAAATCTAGAAACAGCACTTACCTCGCTGGTAGTGAAAAGAATTAAAACTAAAAGGCATATCTAAAACTAAAAGGCATCAAAAGAAGAAAAGCCTTCTCACATCTTCTGAACCATAAGGGGCACGCAGGTAACTATTTTAACCTGACAGCACTAACATTTCAGTTCCATACTCTTTCATTTGTAAGATCACCTCATAATTTAAGTGCAAATAAAAAAATTACAACCAAAACCATCACAAATATATGAAAATTAAATTAACTGTTGTATAAAGTCAGAATTCTTAATAAAATTTGCAGATTCCTAGAAGCAAAAAAATCCTGATTTTCAAAGGGATTACTGAAAACGTTATTTTTAGTGAAAAAGACAGTGCAGATTCCCTTCTGTAATCCCTTAAGCACCGTATCAGGCATTCTGACATGAGAGGAACTGTTTACAGTTTTAGTGAAGCTTGTATTTAGTTCTTATTTGAAACTGAAGTGACAAATGAAAAAACCACTATTTTGTGGTTTTTTACTTTTGACTATACAGTTGGTTACTTTTTTTACCCCTTTAAACAGGGACATTAACAACAGTTCTCTGCTCATGGTATTGAGTTTGTTCTCAGCTGCATGAATAATCGCTGCATAATTTATTATCCCCTGTCATACATGTGAGCATTTATTTTAAGAATTCTGCATATTCTTGATTCTGTCAGTTCTTGCTACTGCAACTTCATCTGGCAATTTCTCAACTGGTTTTTAATTTTCCATCTTTTAACATCATAGAAAGTATCCATGCCATTGTTTGGGTTTTTTTTTAATTCTAGTCTGAAAAACTATGCTGCATTTCAAGTTGCTATATTTAAGTTCACCACAGAGGCAGGTGTAGATTTAGGATAAGGAAGATCTGATTACACAGCACAGCATTAAACACCCCACCTCATATCCGGTGGGTAAGAGAAAAAAGCAGCAACAGGTTGTTTTGAGGGAGTATGCTTCTGTGAAAGGTGCCAGGAGATTAATCTGGTTTAATTAAATGGATCACTAGCAGGCCGTATGTGAGACGCAAGGCCATATACACTAACGAAAGACTGAATGAGGACATGTTTTTAATTCAGAAACAACAACTTGTTTAGGTTGAACTAAATTGTGTAACAACCTTTTTTTTTTTTTTTTTTTGGTCCTAAATGAGCACTTGGAACTTAAATCTGTTCAAAAACCATTTAATATTTCAAGATAACAATGACAGTGTGTGGATGGTGCTTACCTAAATTGTACCCTATACATCAAAAAACTGCACACAAACCCATCAGACAGACTTCAAATACACTGCATATCTGAAAATAAGCTACACAAAGGATGCTCGCTTCCTATTAATTTTTCAATACCTTATGCCAGGAGACAGGAAGATTTTACCTGAGTCACCAGATGTGCTTTGAAGGAGAGAGTCACCAAGAACAAACGTCTGTCCGTAAGATTCCATTCTGGGAGAATGTTTTGTTCCATTTTTAACCAAAAGAACAGTATATGCTCATTTCTTACATTTATCTTTATACTCCTCTACTTAACTAGTAAAGTTCTTTGGTATAGCTTTTTACTTCTTTACTATTTATTGATTCCGGTAATGAATACTTATTTGCACTACAGGATCAAGAAGAAAGGACCAAGTCTAAAGAAAAGTCACCTACATCACACAGATGCTATACCTGTTTTAAATTCAGAGAGCAACCAAATCCAGCAGGGATTGTTTTTAATCCCAAAAGTGCCAACAAAGTTTAACTGCATTTACCAAAGGAGACTAGTCTTTCATTCCTCCAGGCATACTGTGAACACACTCATGTTCCAAGATAACTTCAGAGATAGACAGGAGTACTGTGTTCTCTATCCAGCTTTGAAATTATATTTTAGCAAGTTGCCCTCCAAGCCCCTACTGGTTCACATTCCAAAAATTCTCTATGCTGATATCCATAGCCTCAATTACAAGGGAGTATAAAAAACAAGTTACCCATAGACTTCAAAGGAGTGATACAGATTAATGTAGATAACTCTCCTGAGTAACGATTTAACTAACAACCTAATCAGCTAATGCATTCAACAGCACACAAACAATCCTTCTTTACAGGATTTTACTATGAAATGAGAGCAAAAAGGCAGTGTCCTGGATGACCTTGGTATACCACTGACTATAGGAATTTACATGTAATAATAACCTCAAACAAGACACTACAATAAAGACCATTTTAAGTAGTCTCCTCCCTACTGCAAAGTCTTCAAACATTGCAAAAGCCCCCACCCCCACCCCACCCCATATTATAAAGCAAGTTTAGACTACTAAAACCAGGTGGCAAAAGTCAGAGCATTTCTAGTGACATCTATTGTCCATTACTAAAAGTGGCACCCAGAAGAAAAGATAAAAGTTCTTCAAAACTTGCAATAAGAAAATACCATTATTTATTGCAAATACAAGTTCTGATGATTAAAACTTCCCATCTGAATGCAGAACCTCATCTTTATTCAAATGCATTATATCTTTTATCCTGGCTATTTGTCCAATTTGACAACTTTCTTTTGAATTTTAATCCCATCATGCAATGTGCTCGTAACTCTTTTTGTATTGGTGTTACTGGCAGATTAAATAGGCACATAAAGTCCGTCATCATGGTCATTAATGAAAATACTGTAATATCACAGGACAAGTAAGACCTCGGTGGGACTCCATTTGACACATCTTTCTCTTCTGACGTTATTTTAGCTTTTTTAAAACAGGTTTTCTTAGTTCATTTATCAGTGAATACTGACAAATCCCTGTGATAAGCAAGACATGGTGTGCAGCTTGTCTACGCCCTATAAAGGCCTCTTACCATACCATGGAAAAAGGTTATAGCTTCAAAATCCTGGGCAAATCTTTGCCCTCTATCAGTACTTCAGTGACTCAGCTAACAAGTACAATTAGGACACTCCCACACATGTATCCAAATTGAAAAGAATAATCTCATTGTGACTCAGATTCACAGTACCAAACTCTTCAAGTCCCAAATGGAAACTCGGAAGAAGTTTCATCACACATCCTTGTTTTAGAAGCTGCAGAAAAAAAACACAGCCCTTATCTTCCTGTCAGCCTCACCTAAACACCAGGCATTTATTTTTCCAATATTTTCCACAAATACTTGCCTTCCTGAGAACTGCTCTCAGCAGTCAAAATCATTTTAAAGATGTCTTCCTTAAAGAAAACTTCTTCCACATTTAGAGCTCTCTTTACTGCTTCAAGCAAATGTTATTTTTTCCAGAACAGCCACACTAAAGTTCTTGTGGAAAGACTACAATGTATCAGCTTTTAATTGAAATTGCCATTTGATTCAAAGGTAAAAGAGAAACTACCCCTGGAGCAGATTCATCCTAAGTACCATTATACTCTAGATACTCGCTTGTAAAAAAATATTTTGTGGACAGATATGAAGGACATGTCAGTAAGAAGAAATAAAAGAACAGATACATAAGCAAAGTCACCAACGCAGAGTAAGGACAAAAGGTGTCAAGCCTGCTAACGAACATCCAGTCCCTTGCTCAACCAGGAGTAAAAGTGCACTACAATTATGGTTCTAGAATTCACATCACAAACACTGAATAGATGGACAAAATGCTAGGAACAGAAGACATCCTCATTCTGAGCTCTACATCACAACTTGAGCCCACAGCACAAGTGAATTTAGAAAGCTTAATACTTGATTAAAGACCAAATGTATCAAGCAATAAACAAAAAGTGCTATTTTTAAAAATCAGGTCGGTGAAGTTGTTTTTTTTGGTGGTTTTTGTTGTCGTTGTTTTGGTTGGGTTTTTTTTTCATTTTTAAACACCACTGATAGGAGACACAGGGTCCAACAGAGCAGCAGAGTATTTCCAGCTCCAGCACAAGTCACCTGTGACCCCAAGCCAAGTGAACGTGTCTGTCACCTTCCCCACTACCACGTGGGGAGATTCCTTCCACCCATAAACCACCCATCCATGTTTCCCTGCACTCTGTCCCTCTGATTCACCACTAATACTATTTGTGGCTGCTCCTAATCTGTTATTCTGACAGCTGTATCACACGCTGTGCTGAGTCGTTTTAAGCATTAACTGTATCACACACATATTTAACAACTGCATATAAATATATCTGTTGCCTCCTCTCCTTGTCAAAATACACTATTTAAATGTAAAAAAATCTGTACCTCAACAGGTTTTGTTTTGACCTCAGATCCCCACATGACTAACTACCATGACAGTACCAATAAGAACCGATATTCTGATTATATAAAAGCATGACTATATTTCAAGCAAGCCGCTTGCTGTCACATCAAGACATAAATGAAAGAAGAGAACTTACCTGCTGGCAAGGAAAGTCTTGAAATATCTGTAACAATAAAGAAATACATTTAGAAACAGAAGGAAAAATAGCTGTAAAATTGCATTGGCCTAATCAGTTTTCTGCAAGGCTGTACTTGTTTAATAAAACACATTATCTGAAGCAATTTGCTAGCTTCTAGGCATGCCACATGCAAATCAAAAGCATTTTCCTTGTCTCACCCTGTTCATTAACAAGATTACATTTTGCCCACCTAACTGAAGGACAAAGATTATACTGGTAGGCAATGAGAGTAATTACTACAGCAGAATACAGGTCACTACGCACAAATTAAGTGTTACATATGGATTTCACCATTATCACCTACATAATTTCAGAGCTGAAAGTGTCAGGGTTAGTCTTCGCATGCGAAGAGGACATTATTGTATGTTTTCTTTATTCTTAAACCTTTAGAGAAAAGGTAGCCAAGCTCACAAATGGGTAAGTATGGAACACAAGGGAAAATAATACAAGAAAGGAGACTGCTTTTTGTCACTGAGGCACACGAGACACAGTTGCTGAACATTTTTATAGTACGTGCCCAGGTTGTCTAGAGCTGCAATCAACTTTACAAGAACCACTGTCTCAGAGTCTAAATAGATCATATTAAAAATTATACCCTAAAGAAAGACAGGTATAAATGCATATACATTAAATTTTCCTGAATTGGTACTTATATAAACTATAACCCATTACATTCCTTCTGCTTGCTTTTCATACATCGACTTGTCATCTCAGCACACATGATCGTAACTGGGACTTGAGGTGCCGATCAGAGTTCAGAACAGAAACTAGAACCCACAAAGAATGAGAAAGCAAGAATTACTCAAAGCCTCTAAGGACAAGGACTGGGGATACACATCAAACGGTTAACAAAAGCTGAAATAAATGCAAGTATGGTGGGACAAGAGAGAGGAACTAATAAAACAAATGAGTAAAACTGATCTGAACCTAAGAAAAAGGTCTGCACGCTTATATAGTTAAAAGAAGACAGCAATGTTGAGTAATAAAACTGTCGTACTGAGTACAAAATCCACATGGAATCTGAACTTTAACCATAGGTATAGTAACCGGAACAGACTCAGGGATTATCAGGGCAGATGGTCACTGCTTTGCTACCTATCAGAAGAAATAACAAGGCTTAATAAATTTATTAGCCCTGCTGTCACCAACATTCTCAACATGACGCTAGCTTTCATTTACAATCCATATTTGTGGCTCAAAACATGATAAAACTTGAATACCAAAGAGAATTACACCTGAAATTTAAAGGCAGCCTACTAAAACTTTCATAGATGAACTATAGTATTCTGAGGAGATAATGAAATGGCAACACACAAAGTTGAAACACACTTAAAAGACGAAATGAAAACAGCAGCTAAGACACCACACAAAACAGAGAAAATACTGCATGCTTTATTCTGGTATAACATATAAAGTTTAAAAAGATAAGAAGGTACATTTAAGAGAGGCTCATCATGCTGTCTGCTTATGAACATAACCATCTTAGGTAGTAAGAAATGCTTTGAGATAGGAGAAACCCAGACAGGAAGAAGATGTATAAACTGGAGGAACAAAAAAACCTTAAGTCGCCTCCTGCAACAGCTCCTGCACAGAATCCAAATCAGCACATACGGAATGGAGCCTTCTTCCAGCAGAAAAATATGTTACAGTGACAATTAATTTGGAAAATTAAATGAAGAGAAAGTCTGCATCTTTTTCTCTGTTTATATATGTTTAATAATTTCCGTGCACTCTTTTATAAAGTCACAAAAAAATTCCTGCTTGGCACTAGGATATACAACTGTATAACAACTGTAGCTACCTGAGTAAAATAACTAAAATTGCACCGTAGAAAATACCATATTTGATTTTAATTCTTCTACAGTGATAGAAACTAATCTCTAAATGCCATTATAATTAAAGAACATTGACAAATTTAAGTTACTACAAAAAATTACAAGCTGCATTAAAATTTTCTTCTAATTCTTGATGTACTGGAAATGTGTTATTGCAGCATTTATTACTCTTGAAGCAGGCTATTTGCTTAAGTGTGCCTACACAACAGATTTCAAGACAGTAACGGTAAACATAACCACCAGAAAAATACATTATCGTATACACACAGATAGGCACAAAACATTAATTTACATTCCAGGAACTTAGCCATACAATTTCAAACACCTCCAGGGAAAGCTCTGCAGCTAAGATATGCACATATTTTTAACTTAAGAAAGACCTGACCATATTCTAGTGTTTGTTCCTAACACCTGAGCCGCTGCTTCCACTGTGATCTCTCCCCACACAGGCACCCGCATTCACATAGATCCCATTACTGCACTGGGACCTACCCAAATGGGGGACCTACAAGACCAGCACCGTTACTATATTTAAGTCAAACATTGTAACGATTTCTTACTTCCATGTTCCACTGCAAATTAGTGCCACAAGTGTATTAACTGAAGAGATGCTACACCTCTGGGACAAGTGTACCGAACAGCTTCCTGCAAGTACACGTTCTTCTAATACAATTTAGTGTAAGAGAGACTGTTTTCTACAATTAATTGACACACACTAGATTTAAAAACAAGTAGGACAAAAGAAATTGAAGCCTGAAGGTCAGATCAGTCTACTCAAAATTGCATAAATGTACCTAGCAAGCTACTTGTATCGTATTTTTCAAAGATTTCCATTAAGCACAAGGTTCTTTATAGGCTAATGCATCTTAATTCTGGCAAACACCAGCTGCTACAGAAATATCAACTCATAATAGCATAAATGCAGCAAACACTGTCACGATTCCAAAGATAAAAGTAACAATTCCACTTCTGTGTGTGTGCGTTTGTGTATCCAGACACCACAACAGTAACTGAAATGTTCATTACCTTCATGTGTTTCCATTAGCTGCAGAGTCACATCGGGAACTTCAACGGTATTTCTTACCCTTGGGTTTACCCTGTCTCCCTAGCTTGCTCTCATTTTTTCTGGCTTGAAACTTCTTAGCTTTATTCTCCAAATATGGTTTTTCATTTACCATCAAACACTGAAAAAAGACTAGTGAATTCTGGCAACATTTTAAAAACTTCATTCACTGAGAAGTAAACTGAGACTACGCATTTAGATAAATATGCATTTCAGACCATGTTTACTAACTTGCCTTCTCTGCTGCACAAAACCTTTCCCTTTCTGAAGCACATTCAACCTCTATACAGGAGAAAGTCATTCAATGCTGAGATTTTAGGAGAAAAAACAAAAGGCTCCTAATCTGGTTTGTGACTATAAGGAGAGACTATCTGGGGGAGCTGTCCTGTTGGTAAAGATTCCCTCATGCGATGGAGCTCTGGACTGACTTTTTTCCTACAGCTCATTTCCTGAATGCATGTGAATGCTGTCACACAAACCACACTTACAGCTGTACAACATGAACCAACCTTTGGTCTCCTATCTGCTCCAAAGTAGTTCTTCAAAGTGGAATTAACAATTATATTTCAGGCGTTTCTACTCCTACTGGTACTTTCAAGGATCAGTCACGTTCTGCATTTATATTCTTACATGTCTCACCGTGCCGCTAGGTAGGGAGCAAACTGTCAGTCTGAATAGGCAGAAAAAAAAATAATTTTAGGATCCTAGTCTTTACAAATTTTTACATAGTTTGTAAAGTTTAATCAGTTCTCAAGGAAAACTGGTTTTATCCCAAATAGATATTGGGAGGATGGAGCAGATGGCCTCAAGAAGTCCTTTCCAACCAAAGGTTCTGTAATACCATATACAGATGACAATAAGAGAACTGGAAAGAAGCTGTAACATTAGAGGTGCTACAAAATAAGAAAGTTCCTCAGCCAACAAAAACTTGCCAAGTAAACCAATTATCTACATGAATTCACTGAGGAACAAAACAGAGACTATGTTTTAAAGAAAGAATAGTACTTTTATTTCTATACCCACTGAGATGGTTTGGGGTAGTATAGTCCTCAAACAGGCTTTGTGGATCCCATCACAAATAGTTTTTTCTATGA
Organism: Strix aluco; assembly: GCF_031877795.1. Taxonomy (NCBI): domain Eukaryota; kingdom Metazoa; phylum Chordata; class Aves; order Strigiformes; family Strigidae; genus Strix; species Strix aluco. The sequence continues at coordinate 4,317,597 of NC_133931.1, read as the reverse complement.
TTTATGGATGCCCCAAGTACCAGATATCTCTAACACTATATTTGTTTTTGTGAAACTATGCATTTTGCATTGCAGAGTTTCCTCAAATGTCTTCTTGGAAATGGAGCCGCAACTTTTAATTTTCTTTCCAAGAGTAACATCTAATCATCAAAAACAGGAATATTTTGTGAGCTTCATGTTCCTACCTCAAGGTAAAATGAGAATATGGCTCCATGGACAACTATGGAGGCTCAGACTCTCACCCCATCTGCAGCACTGATCTCTTTCCAGAGCTGTGGTAAGCAGCAGACCACAAGAAATTTAATCCTGTTCTCCTGTAGCAGGAACTGACTGACTCCAACTTAACAGTATTCCCTTGAAATGAATTCAGATATTCAGTTCATGAACCGATCTCTCATTCCAGTGAAGAGTAAAGGCTCGCAGCACACGAGGAACCACAGACCACAGTCTCCAGGAAGCCGAGCAGCACATGTCATTCGACAACAATCCTTCCAACTGAACTAGGAATATCACAGACTCAACGTAAGATGCAATTTTCCTATTTATCTACTGGTACCAAAATCATTTTGGAATACACGCACATATTCAGTTTTTAGTCTTTGCGTGACTGATGCTGAAAGATGCTGTCTTAGAGGCTCGATTCAACAGCCTTGAAGTCTCCCTTTCTATTCTTCTCTGGCATGCTGAAGGCAGCTGGATGTTCCTCTAATCTTTAATGAAGTTGAGATCTCATTGCCTATGTCAAAATATTTTGCTTTTTTTAAAGAGTAAATAAGTAAGCAGAAAACATAAGTCACCTTTCAAAAAAACTGCTTTGAAAAATTCTGTTTGTTGAGAAACTCAAGGAGTTATTCACGATCATCCGACCTATTGAGCAAAGACCTTGGAGATACGATGAATTCATTCTGACAGCACACCCACTAAGGAAAAGCTGTTAAAACATTTTACAATATGATTAAAAGATTGCATAAACCACCGATTAGATTGTTCCATGTATCTACTTTTTTCCTTCATCATTAAATGTGCATCCCTTGTTTCTAACCTAAATCTAACCTACTTCTAATTTAGCAATCTGCAGAGCTGAATGTTAATAGCCCTTTATTATATCATTTCCCATTAAGGCAATTTTAGGGCAATTTTAAAGAGCAACTCAGTAAAATCTTTTCTTATATTAGCTATGTAGAATGAGAGGCAGAAATGGCTCACTATAAAGGCCCATTTTTCTAAACCTTTGATCCTCTTTACAGGCCGTTAAATGTTCAAACTATTTTTGCTTTTAGTAGCTTCCTCAATTTGCAAACACCAATACCTGACACAGTATTCATACGCCAATCATAACAGCACTAAAAATACCATTTGCTTACTTAGACAGAGGGTTTTTTCCCTATTGACATATTTATTGCATTTGCCTTAGGCACAGCAGCCGAATATCCAGCATTAACTGCAAATTTTTATCTGTTACCATGGGGAGAGATGAAGTGAGACAATTACAGGACAGACACCTCCATCCACAGAACTTGCCAGCATTTTTTTGTGCTTTGGCCAGATCAGAAGAAATTTATTGCAGAAAATCACACATCTTTTGTTTACAACCCCACTTCATAGGAGATCCATGTTGCACTGCAGTCCTTTCTTATCTTTGTTTAAATCTTTGCTTCAAGTTCCTTCCAGTACTTAAAGGGGGCTTATAAGAAAGAAGAGAGAGACTCTTTATGTGGGAGTGTAGGGATAGGACAAGGGGGAATGACTTTAAACTGAAAGAGGGTAGATTTAAATTAGCTATAAGGAAGAAATTCTTTACTGTGAGAATGGTGAGGCCCTGGCACAGGCTGCCCAGAGAAGCTGTGGCTGTCCCCTCCCTGGAAGGGTTCAAGGCCAGGTTGGACACGGCTTTGGGCAACCTGGTCTAGTGGAAGGTGTCCCTGCCCATGGCAGGGGGGTTGGGACTAGATGAGCTTTAAGGTCCCTTCCAACCCAAACCATTCTATAATTCTATAACTGTGAATATCAGCAGTAATGATTTAATGTTTGCTTTTATGTCTGTTGAAAAGGTTAACTAGCAAGCAGCCAGAAAGAACTGCTACAAGATCCTCCTTGGGAAACATGCATAGCCTATGTTACATTTTTGAGTAGTTCTGTTTAACCAGTTATTAGTTTTAATGGAAGCTGCTGCCTCTGAGACACAAAATCAACACAAAATTAAGGCAAGTTACAATTAGAGGACCAACTGAAGTACTGCACAGAACACTAACCTTTTTTTCAGACTATGTGTTTGGTTGACAAAATAGGTACTAGGCACATTTACAATGTGATCACCACCATATCTGACATACGTCAAATAGCTTTAAACACACATGAGTATAATGTTAGTACAGCAGTACAAGTGTCAGCTAACTTGTCCTGTACCTCAGGAACATGTTCAGTTTATATTTGCTTCCATAACTGGCAACAAATTGACATATCAGTAGCTAATTAACTGATGCATTGTTCTCACTGCCCCCAATCTTCTGTTTATACCTGCCTTCTGCTTCCCACCCACTGTCATTTAAAAACAAAAGCAATATTCAGTCTCCTTAGTATACAGGATCGACAAAAAAAACATTTCAACAGTTTCCAATCACAATTTCCCCTCTCTCACTGAGAAAAACTCCTCCTAAATCATTCTGCTTATGGTTCACAAATACTAAGTTTTGAAACTGAAAATAATCCAAATTCTGATTAAGATGCTGAGAGTAATCCACATGTATTTTCCTTCATCTCAGCTGAACTCTGCCCTGAACTAAAAGGGCAGGCACCTGGACACTTTAAATTCATTTACATCACATCACTGAGCATGGCCAGTGTGGCAGGGGCACTGTCCCCACCACCCCTGACAACACTAGAAACTTCTTGACCACTGGAAGGAAAGAGTTAAAACTAGAAGCCGTGGTTTGGGGGTTGAGAGAAGTTTCTAGACTGCTGACCATATGTGACCACAGATCAGATTCGACTAGCGGAGGGCAAGTGGAGCCAGTCCTCCTCGGAGCAGGGTCTGTGGTCAGGGACTCTCCCCTCGGGTTGGGATGCTGCCCAAGGTAACTCCTCAAGACCAAGAGCCGTCATCTTTTAGATGAGTGACTGTGAGCTTTGAGTCATCATACCAAACTCAGGATCTTAAGTCAGCTGTGTAGTAATTAATTCCATTTGGCATCTTGAACCGTTTATTAATCACAGAATCATCTAGGTTGGAAAAGACCTTGAAGATCCTCCAGTCCAACCATGAACCTCACACTGACCATTCTCAACTCCACCAGATCCCTCAGCGCTGGCTCAACCCGACTCTTCAACCCCTCCAGGGATGGGGACTCCCCCCCTGCCCTGGGCAGCCCATTCCAACGCCCAACAACCCCTTCTGCAAAGAAATACTTCCTAAGAGCCAGTCTAAACCTTCCCTGGCACAACTTGAGGCCATTCCCTCTTGTCCTATCACTCATTACTTGGTTAAAGAGACTCATCCCCAGCTCTCTGCACCCTCCTTTCAGGGAGTTGTAGAGGGCGATGAGGACTCCCCCAGCCTCCTCTTCTCCAGACTAAACAACCCGAGTTCCCTCAGCCGCTCCCCATCACACCTGTGCTCCAGACCCTTCACCAGCTTCGTTGCCCTTCTCTGGACACACTCGAGTCATTCAATGGCCTTTTTGGAGTGAGGGGCCCAAAACCGAACACAGTCATCGAGGTGCAGCCTCACCAGTGCCGAGTACAGGGGTAAGATCACTTCCCTGTCCCTGCTGGCCACGCTATTGCTGATACAGGCCAGGATGCCACTGGCCTTCTTGGCCACCTGGGCACACTGCTGGCTCATGTTCAGCCAGCTAATGTCTGTCAGAGTGTTGGGTGATTTTGATTAGAGCAGGCTTCATTTCTGGTTTATCACCTGTTAAACAATTTTGGTTAAAATAAATTTCCTTTGAGTTTGTCATCTCTCTCCCTAATTTGATTTTGTAAGCCTCTACAACATTTAAATTGGTCTAGTTGGCAGGATGTCAATAGAGGAATTATAATGGAGGCACAGCTGTAGTCCTTCTCCCCCAGGTAAAAAATGGATAAGTGGTTCAACTCAGCAGTGGTCATAGACTAGAAAAATGCCACAGAAAGAGTCAAGATAGCAAAGACAAAGAAACTATGTGTGCCACTCCAGGCACCTGCTTGATTCAAGCACGAGAACAACATAATTACTGATAGAGTTGCAAAGGATAACTTAAAAACACAATTGGAAATAGATTGTTTAAAGGGAGAACTGAAACGAGAGAGAGGATTCATCTATTAGAACAAAAAATTGACATCATGCTAGCACAAGCAAAAAAGCCCCCCAGTATTGTCCAAATCCGGAACTTGATTAAGGGTATAGTCCCTGAGGATTGAGACATTTGGGGAGACCCTGATGAAAGTAATTCAGACTAAGTAGAGGAGTTGGAGGAAAAGGTTATGTGACATCTTACTAAAACAGAGAAGCACACAGGCCCACCAGGGGGGAACCCCCAAACCACTGTCTGTACAACCCCCTGGACAGGACCTGAGCTCAGTGAATTACAGGTTAAGTTCTCATGCAAGCCACGCAAAACCAAGTATCTGTTGAGAGCTTCTCTGCCAGGGGGATTGGATATTGTTGAGCGATGATGAAGCAAGGGGATTTGGGGGCTCAGAAGGGTTTCTGAGTGATAGGCTGGCAGGTGAGCAGCTGATAACATCTCCAGTAGCTTACTGGGCTGGGGGTGTGGACACCAAGGAAAGGAGGGAACCCATTACTATTAAGATAAAAGGATTGTCAGAGCTGGTGGATGTAGTACAAAAGACTGCTTGTACTCAGGCAGTGTATGAAAGAGGGCAGCAAGGGATAGATACCGATGGCTGCACCCATGGACCCCAGCCACTTTAGACCTCTTATTAGGGGACTACTGGATGCTTTAAAAATACATGTCCAGTCCCTCAGAGAAAGAATTCAGCAGGCCATTGAACATAATACAGCAAAACCCTCAGAATCCACCCATGCATGTACTGGCCTGGGTGGAGGGGCTACATGATACAGTTACAGGCACAAAACAGAATGGACTGATGCAGAGAGTGACAGAGATGGTAACAGAAAGGTCTGGCAAGATAGCCAAAACCCCCACCCTGAACATCCTCCCCACTGGAAGCCTGAACCCTTCCAGGGTAGATTGGATCAGACCCATAATCCAGGAAGAAATGACCTTTGGCAAAAAGCATTAACACCAAGGGTACCCTGGGCAATGTTGCACCACAAACCATATTCAGAAGCTGATGAAATTGCTAGAGGGGAAAACTAAACACGAAGGGGAACGAACCATGGGCAACCACCCCTTCTCATGCTAGCATGACTAATCCTTTTGCACCCCTGTGAAAGGAACTGAGTTAGAAAACTAGAAGTCATGGTTTGGGGTTGGGTGGCCCACTCTGTGTGATGAATTCCTGACAATGGTCCACTGACAAGGAACCACATATCCATAAACCTGTGGGCCCAAGACAAATAAGCTTTAAATTTTTAATTGATACAGGGGTGCAAATTAGTGTTTTGAATAAGCTACAAGCCAATGAGTTAGGAATTAGACAGTCAAGGAAAACTATATATAGGATAGGGGTAACTGGTTTAACAGAAAAATGTCCCATAGCTCAAACTCACCTTTGGCTACCTGGGGAAAAGGGGATGATGGCTGTGGAAGCGGCTTTGAGCCCTTACAAGGGAAACACACTGGGGTCTGATGTGCTGGTGAGCAGTGGTAGGGTGTGAAGTTTTGGGAGCCAAGGGGTAGTAGCTGGTCATGTTAGGAGCCTGCAGCTTGCTCCCACACTACTGCAGTCTCAGTGACAGAAGTGACTCTCATCTCTCAATATTTATCCAGCGACCAAGAGCCAAATTTTAGGCAATGCCTACTGAACAATAAGATATTAAATAAAAAAGTTCTGGTGGAAGCTACATTCAAGGAGTTTAAGAAGAGCAAGAAAAATTACTCAGTCATTACTCAGGGCAAGTGGGATCAACCTCATCACACACTGAGTTACAGAGCATGCAGTATCTGAGCAACTCGGATAAAGAATTTATTCTCAATACCTACAGAAGTCCTATATACACCTTTTGCCTATGGGGATGAGAGGTATGGATAGAGAAGAGATAGGAGAAGGGTCCCCCAAAATTGGTTTTATTCAGCATCACAAAATGCCTAAGTGAAATCTTCAAGTCTGCAGGTGATATTAAGCTCCTGTGGGTAAGCAAAAGCTAGCTAATGGGAAAAAAAAAATCCAAAAGGATATGACAAAATGAAACAAGTTGCTAAAAGAGAGCAGATACTTCAATATGCAGATGTGATGTAATGCATCTAGGGGAAAAATACTCTGAGCAATAGCTCCTTAACCACTTAACACTTGCACTTTCTCCAGTTCCAACTGTGGGAGGAAGGCTGAGTCACTGTTTTCTCTGAAATCATCAGCTCAAAGTGTAGTAGCTGATCAAAAAAAAAGGCAATAAAACATGTGTATCGGTTAGGAATGATACTGAAAACATGGTACTTAGACATATTACTGTACAAAACAATAAAACATCCAGATCTTGTGTTCAGTTCTGGTCTCCGCATCAGAAGGAACACAAAGTGGAGCTGGAGAGTGTCTAGAGCAGGCCAGCTGAAGCGATCGAGGGATGAAGCAGATGCCATGTAAAGCCAGACTACAAAATCTGGGACCTCAGCTGGAAGGACATGAGGCTTACAGTGAATGACTGCAGCTTTGGGGGGGCGGGGGGGGGGGGGGGGCGGCAGGGAGAAAAAAGAAAAGCAAATCAATGCAACACCACTGTTCATCAAATCTTGCCTGTATTAGTAGTATGAGGTGTTTGAGGCAACTACTGGAGATTAACTTCAAACCAGTTAAGAGTGCCTCTCTTCACAGCTGGCAGTGAGCTTCCTGCTCACCGCTCTCCTGCAGTGAGAAGGGTGTGGAGGCAGGTACCATCAGCAAGTTCAAAGGCAGCCATCAGATTCACAGTGGGGTGACAAGGAAAGATCACAGGGGAGGTGCTGGCTGGCATCCCTGAGGCAACGGGGATGCTGAGGAAATACAGGGGCAGGCGTGAAAACTCTTTGTAAACAACACCTCCTGCTGCCACCAAGGCACAGTGCTGGGCTGGAGATCACTGCTCTCATCCAGCAGTATCTCTTCTATCAGCAATAGCGTGGCCAGCAGGACTAGGGAAGGGATCTTACCCTTACTGGTGAGGCCGCACCTCGATTACTGGGTTCAGTTTTGGGTCCCCCACTGCAAGAAAGACACTGAGGTGCTGGAGCGTGTCCAGAGAAGGGCAACGAAGCTGGTGCAGGGTCTAGAGCACAAGTGCTGTGAGGAGCAGCTGAGGGAACTGGGGGTGTTTAGTCTGGAGAAAAGGAGGCTCAAGGGAGACCTTATCGCTCTCTACAGCTACCTGAAGGGAGGTTGTAGTGAAGTGAGTGTTGGTCTCTTTTCCCAAGTAAGAAGCAATAGGATAAGAGGAATAGGCCTAAGTTGCAACAGGTGAGGTTTCGATTGGGTATTAGGAAAAATTTTTTCACCAAAAGGGTTGTCAAGCCCTGGAACAGGCTGCCCAGGGAAGTGGTTGAGTCACCATCGCTGGAGTTATTTAAAAGGCGTGTAGATGTGGTGCTTAGGGGTTTAGCGGTGCATTTGGCCATGTTAGGTTACCAGTTCGACTCAATGATCTTAAGGGTCTTTTCCAACCTATATGATTCTATGATTCTTGTGTTCTTAAATTCCCCATCATGGTTCTGTGAAGATGTAGGACAGTCACGAGCTTTAGACATAACCTGTAAGAATAACTACTCAATCAGGAAGTGCTGCTTTAAGAATGTCAGCTACACTATAGGATGATATATATATGATCTTACCCCTGGACTTGACACTGGTGAGGCCACACTTCAATTACTGGGTTCAGTTTTGGGCCCCTCACTACAAAAAGGACATTGAATGACTCGAGTGTGTCCAGAGAAGGGCAACGAAGCTGGTGCAGGGTCTGGAGCACAGGTCTGATGGGGAGCGGCTGAGGGAACTGGGGGGGTTTAGACTGAAGAAGAGGAGGCTGAGGGGAGACCTCATTGCCCTCTACAACTCCCTGAAAGGAGGGTACAGAGAGGGGGGATGAGTCTCTTGAACCAAGGAACAAGTGAATAGGACAACTGGCCTCAAGTTGCGCCAGGGAAGGTTTAGACTAGATATTAGGAAGCATTTCTTTCTAGAAGGGGTTGTTGGGCGTTGGAATGGGCTGCCCAGGGAGGTGGTGGAGTCCCCATCCCTGGAGGGGTTGAAGAGTAGGGTCGACATAGCGCTGAGGGATCTGGTGGAGTTGGGAACTGTTAATGTTGGGTTGATGGTTGGACTGGATGATCTTCAAGGTCTTTTCCAACCTAGACAATTCTGTGATTCGGTGAATGTTCTTACCCTTTAATGGCTTATAGCAAAAGGAGACATGCTTAACTCTGAACAAGCCCAGGAAACTTTTAAACCGTTTAAGATGTTTAAGAGAAGACATCTGTATGCTGGCAATGGTTCATACCTATTGGGAGTATCTCCAGCACTATGACCTGTGATCATGTAATCCTGATGGAAATGATGTGACATTTTATGAACCTAACAACTCTGGCCCTCAGGCAAGCTTAGGGAAAGCTGTAGACATGCACTCTATATGTGTCTAGCTGCCCCCCAATTTGTACTACAGAGTGCTTGTTCTTAAAAGTGATAGGTTTAGTGGATTTTTTTTTTTTTTTCAAAAAACATTGTCTTGTCATTGCTTGCTATCACTGAATTTCACTTGTCATTTTCCACGATGGACTTGTAACATGCAGTGTGCCACCACAAGTCACCCATGTTTTCAAAAGGTGACAGGATTTTATAGTTCCTGTACTCAAATACAAATTAGCACTGTATACCAGTAAAGCTGTTTTGTACCCTAGGTATGACAGAAACTCAGCACAAGCATGCAGATGTTTTGGAATGTAAAATAAATGTTTTTGCAGGTACAGAAATGAACACCAAGGACACAACCAAGAATGGGGGAGAATTGGGAGAAAGTACTTCAGGCAAAATACTAAAAAAAAAAAAAATTCAAATGAAGCTACACATCCCAGACCACAATGTAAGAGAAAACTGCTTTCTTGGGTGTTTTGGGGGGGGGGGTTGGGGGTTTTGCTTTGTTTTTAAAAGGATAACTAGTTAAAAAGATTTAGAGGAACAGACAATGCACCAAAAAACCACTCAAAATTTCTTTTTGGAATACCAGAACAGTATTTTGCAAGCTTTTTGGGTTGTTGGGTAAAAAGACGAATTCTTAGAAAGTTGGGAGAGTCATTTCCCTTCATGTTCCACCACTGTAAAATTATGCTGTTTCCATGGTTATGGCCCACACATGGATTCCATTGTTACAGCAGTTTTTCAGAAGCTAGAATTAAAGTTTTAAGTTTTCTCATTTGAAGTTACAGAACATTCAAGACGAATGAAAGAAGGCTGAAGATAATGCAGCCAGCAGGGAGGGAAGGAGAAGGAACAAATTTAAAGGACAGCTTTCCAGTAAAGAACCCACACAAAGTAGTTTGTCAAAAGTTTAACAGAAGATTATCACCTTTGCACATACATTGTGCTTACCTAAAAAAAGGGGGGGCCTTTACTACTTAACACTTGCACGGATGAAAAGACTAACTTAGTGCCTAAAAAATAAAACGTTTTATTGATCTCAGGGGGATTACAGCAAGGCATTCAAAGGGAGCTTGACAGCAGCTACAGAAGTTTTGTTCTATACAGAAATCTGCCCCAATAAACAAGATTAAATCTATTTTTAACAAGAATACTGGTGTTTTCTTAGTCTAATAGCGACACTATGGGTGGAGAAAAAATTTGCTGCAGTTTGTTCTCAAAGTGAAGCATAACATCCCTTTATAACACATGGGCATTTCCAAAAGCATATGGCTTAGGGCATTTGCAGCCAGAGCTACAGAGTCTGGAATCAGTTCTCTAGTGAGACATGACAGTTTTGGATCTTAATGAGGTAAGAAATAACAGAGAACTAAGGACAACATGCTCAGCGTGCTAAACAAACTTCCAATAAATTTACCACCACAGGCACAGGGGTAACTCCTTTAATGTAATCTTGTTGTTTCAGCAAGTCTTACACGTCTTTCTAGAGACACAGATTACACCACCTCCAACTACTGTACTGTCTGGAGGCACAACATATTGCAAAGTGTAATTCTGGTAAGGGTTGGTTTTTTTGAAGAAAAAGTCAAAAAGGCTTTCCAAAACTTAGGTCAAAGAAATGTTTCAAGAATCATCTAGATCGAATAAATTATTTGTCAGAGACCAGAGCAGACCCAGGGCAACAAGAATTAGCAAGGAGATGAAAACAAACATTATTATTTCTAACATTACATGAGCATACGTGATTATTTTTAAGCCAAAAAGACCCAGAGACTACCTAAGGGTCTTAAATAGAAATTTAGGGGCAACAGAAACAAAGACAACAAATCAGGAAAGGGCAAAAGAGTCTTTATAGAGCTATATTTTGTGCATTCATCTAAACTGATATAATTAATTTCTCTTGCTATATTTCATGATAGCAGTATTTGTGTTAGATCCATTCCCTCCTCCCACCCATACACAAGGCAGATGCACCAGCGGAAACAGAGCAAAATCTTTTCCCTAGCTTCTCTGCCCGCTTTTATACAGTTTTCCAGATGGAAGAGAGATGGAAGATGAATTAAGACAGCAAAAAAGGTGACAACCAAGGTAGGGAAGAACCACAGGCAGAAAAAAAAAAAACAGCAAAAGAAAAAACACACACATACACCAGGACAAAGAAACCAAAAGAGATGACTGACAAAAACTAGATTACGAAGGAAGAAAAGGGGGTAGTGGGGGAACAAGGCTGCAGACAGAAGAATTTCAGTACACAACATGAGACAGGCTTTCTTCTCCTAATTGGTTCTGTCATGTAGCCATCGGAGAGCGACTCTCAAAAGGCAGTGTCGTTCGTGTAGAAGTAAAACCCCCAACACGTCTGTTCTCTGCAAAGAACGTGATCAAACAGGAGATCCAGTTGGCTTGACAGAACAACATGCATGCAGCTTCCATATTCCATTTGCTGCGAGTTCCGAACACGCCCATTACTCCTACCAGCAAAGTGAGCAAGTCGCATAGTTTGTTTCTAATACAGTAGCATGCAAAGTCTAGCATGTGTGATTAATGGATTCTCATATCCACAAACCCACTGAAAAACTTCAGCTTGGCATCATTAAGATTCTATCAGTCCTGAATTGCCATTTAAGATAGTATTTTGCGCCTTAATCTGCTGCTCTATTTAATCAATTTAATGCACAGTAAAAACTTGATTTGACAAAATTGAACGCATTATTTCTCTCTGCCTCTGGCATGAAACAGATTAAGACCACCAGAAATACTTGCAGAAAGATTTAAGATTCATTACATCTTAGGTGGCAGATAAACATTAGATATGCTGTAACTCTATATTCTGTAGACTGAATACTGTGTCAAAGAGCTGTGGGTTGTTAGTTAACACTGCAATTACCTCCCCAGCAGCTAACTCAAGCTGCACTTCCTACACAAGCCACGACTGTGATTTTTAAAGTCAAAGCTCACAAAATATTATTTCATACAATACTAACAGACTCCACAGACACTAGGGAAATAGAACAAGGACAGCAAAGACAACTCTCAATTTATATACACTTTACATCTCCTGTGTAGGTTCCTGGCCAAAACCAGGATGGATAAATTCGTGGGTCAGAATAGAATGCATTCTAGGACCAGGTCCCTGCTGTCTCATCTGAGATAAACAGTTTACGACCCTACCCCAAAAATTATCAAGGTTCAGTTTAAACTAATTAGATTATCTACAAAAAATATCAAAAAACAATGACAGAAAGCTACTGTGTAATAATGTTTAGAGGTCCAGACAACGGTTTGAAGCTGGATATTAACTCATGCTACAGAAGACACATCTAGTAGTCAGGCCTGCCTGGCAGCCCCAGAGCTGGAGGTACCCAAATGGTCCTGGGGCGAGACTGGCGCTGGTTCTCTGAGAAGCAGCTCTTGTTATCCCAGGGCCAAGGCTATGCCACGACAGCACTATTTGTACTGTGAAATGAACACTTCTGCCTTCAGGGCTGTCAAACCAATTTTCCTCACAAATAGCTAACAAGCCAATTTTAAGGGCAGCAGCAGGGAAAGGAATCCTGACAAAGTGCTGTTCTCAAAACATGCTCATTACTTTCTTAGCTGAAAAATCACTAAGTGCCTTAGTCACCCTGACTTACCTTATACTGACAAATATTTAAGTACTACAGAGTATTACAGGTATATTTAAAAATAGATTAAGTCTATCATGATTTTGTATCTAGACATGACTTTTTAGAAAAAAAGTAGTATTTTTCCCAATACAAAAATGCATGTATTAAAAGACAGTCTGGACTTTCCTATTTCTGATGATGATGTTAAAGAAACAACGCTGTTTCACCTGAAAAGTACATGGTCAAATATTTTGGTAACAGCTTTTTCCATTTATGCAAAGGGATCATATAGCATGTACATTTGTACAATAACATCTTACTTGAACTTGCTTTGTTGATAGATAAAATGCACTACTAATGCTGAATACATACACTGCCAATGGCTTGCCTGTAAGGACTCACCATACAAGTTAGCTGTAGCACACACTGGCAGATATAAAGAAAACCATGATGTAGTCCTTTAAGAATAAACACAAAAGGGCCACAAAGATCCTAATTATATAAGCGTTTTTGGTACAGCCCTGTGTAGGTTGGACTCAGTGAACTAATATTTTCTGCACAAAGAATTCAAGACCACAAAGAAGCATACAGAAGAAATGTGTGCTTTAGCCTCAGCAATCAGTGCTAGGAGGCAGTAAAACATAAATCTTTTGTACCACAACGTAATCTGTAGGAAATTACAGCAACAGTAAAAGACTGAACCAAGAAAATACATTGTTAAGCTTTTTAAACTCTTCACTGATATTGCAGTTTATTTGTTACCTCGTCATTCCACGTGCCTGAAAAACCAGTGCCAGCTCACCTCTTGTTCTTTCAAACAAGAGTAAATTATTTGAGGACTATTCTCTAAGAAGCTTTTCCTTTCTTATCGTTTGTTGGGCACAGAAGAAGGAAAGACCAGCAAAAAAAAGCTATCCAGCTCCAACTTGGACAAAGTCAGATGCCACCGAATCCCACAAGAGTAAGGACAAAGAATTAAACTTAGTCACAGTGATTATCTAGACCTGAACTGACAGTTGTTTCACACACTTTCAACCTCAGTAACATGAAGGTGAACATTTAATTACACTTTGATCTAATATTCAGTTTCTCATGTATGAAGTGTCAGATACCCCTCCAACGCACTAAGTTATTTAGAATACATTGTAACAGTACCTTTTATCTCCCATAATGTGCAGAATACTTATGCAATGCTTATTAAAAATTAAAATTAATCAAAATGTCAAACCAACATTGAATTCAAAAAATCTCTTTTCGCCAGTCTTCCCTCTCTGAATTGCTTGTGAAGGTATCCTAAAACTCACCCTCAAAAAAAAAAATCATTGGAGTTCAAGCTTGAAGTATAAATAAGAAAATGGCTTAAGTTCCAAATTAAAAATCTTATTCAAATTTCCAGTAATTATTACAAAGAGACCCATCTTCAGTGCAAGCTGTTTCAAGATCTAAACAGGTTCAGAGTAGATGTTAATTTAAATTTGCTCGAAAACATTATTCTGGCACAAAATCATCCAGCTACTGCACAAGGATGCCAGTATTTCAGGAACTTCTGAACAGATACATTTTCTGCTGATATGCAGAAAGAGATCAAATTAAAGAACTGTAGTGTGAGCTTATCCCAGTGTCAGCTCTCGTACAGTTAATATTTATTTCGTCATTCTGCAAATTAAGCATTTGTGACAGTACAAAGGAATTTTGGGATGCATATACTAACAACTTGTCACAGAATTAGAGTTGAAATAATTTCTACTTTGTATTTGTCTGCTGCAGCCCCACATAAGAAGAAATGTACAAGTTCTTAATAACAGGACACTGAAAGCTCAGAGCAAACTGGAGGAAACTCAAAGAATGAAAGAATTCCTTTCAGTCTAAATGACAGGGATGTTAACCCTGCTGCCACATGAATGCAATTTAAGGAAGCCCATTTATCTCCGTTCTCCCAATTCCTGAATCACAGAGCAGCAACATGAGGCCAGAAAGAAACCTATGGAGTGTGTCTCCATGTCTATAGCTAAGAGAAAAACCACAGAAATCCTCTAGAAGAATTTGGGGTAAACTGGGCAACTCTGACCTCCAGAAAACAGAGCAGTAACTTTTTATATCACCGTAACAGATCTGGCTGGATTAGGTCTGTCAGTGGCCTAAAGCATTCCCCAGTAACCCAGAGAGGCTGGAATCAGTGAGTCAGAATGGTTTGGTTTGGGAGGGACCCTTAAAGATCATCTAAGTCCAACCGCCCTGCTGTGGGCAGGGGCAACTTTCACTAGATCAGGCTGCTCAAAGCCCTGGACCAGACAGACTTTGAACACCCCCAGCAATGGGGCATCCACAACTCTGGGTAACCTGTTCCAGTGTCTCACCACCCTCACAGTAAATGTCTTCTTTATAGCCAATCTAAATCTACCGTCTTTGAGTTTAAAATCATTGCCCCTTGTCCTGTCACTACAGGCCCTGGTAAAAAGGTCTCTCTCTGCCCTTCTCATAAGCCCCCTTTCTATACAGAAAGGTTGCAATAAGGTCTCCCTGGTGCCTTCTCTCCTCCAGGCTGACAACCCCAACTCTCTCAGCCTGTCCTCACTGAAGAGGTTCCATCCCTCTGACCATTTTTGTGGCCTCCTCTGGACCCACTCGAGCAGGTCCACATCTTTCCAGAGCTGGACACAGTGCTCCAGGGGGTTCTCACAAGAGCAGAGTAGAGGGGCAGAATCCCCTCCCTCGACCTGCTGGCCACGCTTCTTCGGATGCAGCCCAGGATACAGTTGGCCTTCTGGGCTGCCAGCACACGCTGTGTAAATGTATAATCTTTTAGAGCAGACTCACACTATAAAACATTTTTTTTCCATAGCTGGAAACCTGTATCTGCTACTGCTCTTGAAGTACCAGATACAGTCCTAAGGCTTTTCCCTCCTGAGAGTTCTTCCAAAACTGGAACTCTATAAAAACATTAATTCCTCCTGCTATCCCATTTAGCCGTATGAATCCCATTCCCTTACTGGATGTTTTTATAAGTTTTCAGACTTATTCTTACCTCAGCAGCTACAAAGATCACTTTGCTTTTCACAGTACAAAGGAAAACTGAAAGCAAGTCCAGAAAGCTTCCGAATTTAAAAAGCAAGACTAAGATGCAAATGAATGGCACAGCATGGTATATCCAAGGATATCCAAGATCACAAGACTGCCTTACACACTTCAACACAATTTTACCTTCTTAAAAATCTTAAAATACTTAAATACATTGTCTTGAAATAATGATTTTTAAAAAAAAAAAAAAAATCAAGAAACTTTTCTGAGTAGATTAATAAAGCATTATTTACCACACACTCAACAGCATCACAGTGTTCAGAACACCTTTGAGCAAGGAGAAGGTACAACCACCAGTGTGGCCCCTTTACTCCAATGTACCTGTACACTAGCAAACCCTTCATAAAACTCATCCGACCTGCATTTCCTGCCTCCTGACAGCCATTCTGGCTAACCCCCGAGCCCCAACTCCACCTTCTTGCTATTAGTTGGCAAGAAGCATCGTAGTGCTCTGGATGGTTTGAAGTTCCATGTGGACCAGTTTGGGGGACACCATGTGGGGATGCTGATGTTGGCAGCCTGAAATCAGCAGCTCTGTTCAGCTGGGGTTTGAAGCTTCTGCTTCTGTGCTGAGTTTGGTAGGAACCAGCTTACGGCCAAAAAAGTGTGGGGAAAGAGATAACAGAGAAGCGATATGCAGAACAAATTTAATTATTTAGGAAAGGAAGGTAACAACAGACAATACTGTCATTAAGAACATGACCATAGAGAGAGGGAAGTGTGATGTCACAGATGGTGGCTTGCAGTGGTTTCATCCTGTCCAAGGAAGTTTCTGTGCAGGGAAGAATGGCCACCTGGTCCAAACTACCTCTTACAGACAACATACACAAGAAGGCTTATCCCAACAATATATGATTACAATACACTAGCTAAGACTCATTTAGGCCACCTCAGAAAAAGCAACACTGAAAAAGAAAGATGTCAGGTTTTTCCCACATAGACTTTTCCGATGAAGACATCAGACAGTGTTAACAGGTTCAGCAATTACAGCTCTAAAATTTAAAGTCTACAAATTAATTAGTCACTGTTCCAAAAAATCATGAAGTGCAGTTTTGAGGCTAGGCAGACAGCAGTGACTTGCTGTGACTCATCCTGAGGCCTCTTTCCAAAGCACTCACATGAATGCAAGAACATCCAAGTTTTACCTTTCTGACCTGTCCTACGTCCAGAACATCTATTTCTGAAAAGTTTGAAGACAAATACTATCCTGTTTGACTTCTTAAAAAGTTAATACTAAGAGAACATAAAGTTCCAACTCCTCCATCTCTTCCTCAAAGTACAAAAATACCAAGCTAGACTGAGAAAGTTAAGGACTAAGATTTAGTCTTCACAGGACTTACCTCTCCATTATCTCCTCAGCCTCTATCCCACATCCTAAAACTCAAGCCATTCAAAATGCAAATACGTTGCTTTTGCAGTTGAGATAAGTCCATATAGTAGTTTTGTCACAAAATGGTTCCAACGACCTGTGCTCCCTTCCATGCACATTAATGGACACCTCGTCTCTTTATAAACTGCTCTCCCTCCTGACAACAGCTTTTTCAATGACATCCCAAAGACGGAAGAACAAACAAGGAACCCTCAACTCTACCTGCTGAAGATTTAAGACAACCTCACTGTGTTATGATAATTTTTCTCTGCTCATCATCAGTCAGAGACAAGACTTCCAGGTAGTAAGCAGCTCTTTACAACTGGTGAACTCAATAGCTGCCCTCTACAAAAGAGTTCCTGGTGGGCTTTAAAACTTTACAATATGACAGAGACCAGAAACCTGGTGGACCTCAACCCCAACACCCTTTAAAGATAGGTATGTCAATCAAATGAAAGGCAATCAATTGCAACGTTGATTAAGAACACACACCCAAACGTTTTTAAGTAGCATAAAATATTAAAAATAACTCATATGGCCTCATACAACAGCCACAAAGACTTTTTTTTTTAGGGACAAAATACTCTCATTCAAGAAAACCACGACAGATGATGAAATTTATTTAATTCACATGTATAAATTGTGAGAATAAGCTAACAGAAAACTATGTTGGGAACATTCATGGACTGGATTACAGCTCTGATTACTGCCAAAATACCAACGTTTGTGACTGAAAGCTCCAGAAAACTGGAGGTCTGACTTTTGGGTTTTTGGGAAACTGAATGCCATGAGACAGACAGTGTGAATGATAAAGAGTGTGGAATTTCTACACATTTTACATGCAAATAACATTACTTTCACATTAGAAAACTTGGTAGCAGTAGCTTATTTCTTACTTTGTTCTATCCTTATTTTTCCATCATCTACAAGCATTTCAAAGCGTAACCTGCACAGCAGAACTAGCTAGTCTCAAGTTTGAGAGACGGGTTAGTATGTGAACCACATCTGTAAAACCTACAGTAATTTGTAATTCAAATGCCTTGCTTTCAGAACCACCTTGTGTTAAAGTATGGAGTTGGAGATCAATTAACCACAACTCAGAAGTGCCCTGAAGCTTAAAAACCAGCAATGCACAAATCAATATTTAATTTGCAGTCAGTGCAGGAGCTAAGAATGTAACAGAAGTTATCTACAAAGTGTATATATTAAAAACCACAAAGTGAAATAAATATCAATGTGCACTACCAACAGCCTCAGCAATTAAATACTATTAATATTTCAATGCAATTTTTTTAATATATCCTGCTTTTGACAAAAATTCGGGAACAATCACCCCGTTTAAGCTACAAATGGCACTTATGTGCCATTATTTGGATAACCCAAAAATCCAAAGTCAATTTTTTTCCATGTATTTCTTTTTCTACGGCAAGGAATAAAGTAGGCTTGGAGAAGTTTCCTTGTCCTTGGGCTGCTCACATCCCTGACTGCTTCCCTCCTTTAAATTTCTGCATTTTTCAGAAATTTGAGATAAGGCAGACAAATCAAGGTATGTCTTCACTTCAACACAGATTTTAGGCAATTTTAACAATACGAGAAAGGAGTAAAAATAAGAAAATGTAAAGTTACCAGGTTTTCCTGAACAGACTGCATATGATCTCAACTAGTCATCAGATCAGCTATACAGAAAACATGGATACTGCAGAGATGAAACCCAATATTAACTAAAATGTGCCAACTTGCAGAAATTCTGCATTGCTGCCACTTAAGAGGACTGAGAAAGATAATAGTTCTACCACCCCCAAAAGCAACAAGTCTTTTGTTCAGTTTCTATAATCTTCTATAATTGACTATAACTTCTACGAGAGCAAAAATTCTAGACCTGAGGCCAAGCTTTGGGCCTTCCCTACAAACTACTTTTCAAATATTCACAGGTTCCCGCTAATGTCTCTTGAAAAATTATCTTGAAGAAAGGGGAAAAGAGTTTGCACTGAAGGGACAAATTTTAAGGAAACTCTACCCAACTCACCCAATTAACATAGAAAATCTTTCTTCCTTACAAAAATATTTTATAGTTCAAATGCAAATTGAGGAATTAAATATTTTCTTTAAAAATACAAACCAGGTGAGGAACTTGAATGAAGAAGGGTTATGTAGTCTTGTAGTTAAAAACAGATGAGCCTTCTGATTGAATGCAACCCTCCCTCCCACCTTCACACTTTCATACTTTGCCCACTAAGAATGAGGGGATGCACAACTTGCATTAGAAAAGCATTAGATGCTAAAAGAATAATTAACTCTGTATTTGTGCATTTCAGCTGATTTTTAAATCTATGATGCTCCCCTGAATATGGCTACCACAAATTTTCTTTTATGATGACACCTTCAAGTGGGAGGTTTAGTTAGAAAAGCTAAAACAGCATCTTCTGACCCATATTACTCATACTGCTTGTATACAGTTACTGCAGTGATGGCAGCAGCGTTCTGTGCAGGTTTTTCTGCTGTCATCACTATGGATACAGAGACCATCAGTATATTAAGCAATAAAATTTAGTGCTTTCCTTCTTTCTCTTTTCCAGGGGAGAGCTGCATTTATGTTATGTCTCCAAAGCTGTTTGTTACGAAAAGCAACATCCAAAATATTAATTGCTTGTATGACTACCAGGATTCAGTAATTTTTATGTCAATGGGGCTTCGGATTTAGTACAGAACTCTTAACTCTTATCCTATTCCTTCAGGAAGTATAAGAGTAACTGGTGAAAGACTCACACCATACACATATGTTTACACACACCCCAAGCAAATCTTCCAGGTAGCTTTGGCTTGGCTTCTCTTCAAACCTTATGAACAGGAAATCTCTGAACTGAAGCCCAGATTTCACCACCACCACCAGATGTCCCATTCTTCATTGACTACCTACATCTACATAAGATATCCTAGAGAAAGTGGGCCTCTTAAAATAAAGAAAAAGCCACCCAAAAAAGCATCCCCCCCAGAAGATGCAGAGATCACTGTTTAACAACCACCTTCACGCAGGGTCGCATCTGTTTAGGACTTAGCACAGAGCTAGAAGCACAAGGCTCTGGCTGAATACAAATATAGCCTGTGCTCAGGAATTTTTTTTAAGGTATCAAAGAATCACAGAATCACAGAATTGTCTAGGTTGGAAAAGACCTTGAAGATCATCCAGTCCAACCATCAACCCAACATTAACAGTTCCCAACTACACCAGATCCCTCAGCATTATGTCAACCCTACTCTTAAACCCCTCCAGGGATGGGGACTCCACCCCTGCCCTGGGCAGCCCATTCCAACGCCCAACGACCCCTTCTGCAAAGAAATACTTCCTAAAAGCCAGTCTGACCCTGCCCTGGTGCAACTTGATGCCATTCCCTCTTGTCCTATTCACTTGTTCCTTGGTTCAAGAGACTCATCCCCAGCTCTCCGCAACCTCCTTTCAGGGAGTTGTAGAGGGCAATGAGGTCTCCCCTCAGCCTCCTCTTCTCCAGACTAAACAACCCCAGTGGATTAATCCATAGCCCCTAACACCATGCAAAACGGAGGTTCAAGTTAATATCCTGTTTGCTTGTCTATTTTTCAAAACAAAAAAAATTACGCAAATGCTTCTAAGGTAAATTATTCACCATAATAAGAGCCCAACTCAAATTTATATGTAAGGTGATTTTTGTAAGAGTTAGCATACATTAAAGGCAGAGAAGTACAACCTGAATTGTTCCGCTTAAAATAACTATGATGCAAAACAGTTCAGACTCCCAGGAATATTACCGCTAGGCAAAACTACACAAAGCGACTTCCAGACACAGGAGAAAGTTAAAGCACACTGAATATTATACTAAAGAAAAAGCCTACCACTCCTTTTGGACACTGTTCTTGTAGAGATCATTTAGAATAGAGGAACAGGCCGAAAGGAAGAACTCCATGATCACAGCTGCCTCAGTTCCTCTGGACCTTAACACCTACTATGATTCTGCCAAGCTTTTATCATCCTATCCTAAAAGTTAAACTGAGTAGACTGATCCTGAAAGAGGGAAATGACAACGCAACCACCTGCTTACAATACCTACAAATAGAACCTGGAGTGCCAAACTTGGGAGTCCTGCTGACAACCATGACTTTTTAAGTGCCCTTTTCCTTTCCACATTCTAAATGCGATTTTATTAAAATAAGAAATGACCTTTTATTTTTCAATGGCAATCTTGGTTAGCACTTTAAAGACAAACCTTCCACGATACAGCTGGGAGCAGACTGTGTTACAACATACCTTCCACATGTTGTTAAAGGATAGTATTTCAGTGGTACCTGAAACAGCTATTAATAACTTCTGGTAGGTGATCAAGGCTCCCTCTTGGTACAGAGCATTATATCTCATTTAATGCATTCATTTATGGGTGCAATTATAGACTTGTATTGCCTTCTCATGCCCTCTTCATCCTCCTTAATAAGCAAACACTGTCCAAGCTGCATTTGTCCAGATTCTTGCCCAGGGAATTCAAGTTGCCTGCTTATTGCCACAGGAACAAAAAAAGTACTGATTCACAGCTACCAGTAAGAATCGAATAAAAGAAATCACATCACTTCTGACAGTCATCTACTCTATACCCAAGATAGCAGTATGTGTGGACAGTACACAATATAATCAAAAATAAACCACCATTCCTGCCAATTCCTGCTACTGTAAATGGATTTAATCAAATTCAAGCACATGAAAACACAGGATTATTTCCGAAACTTAATAATTCCTAAGAAAAGTGGCATCTAAAGAATTACGATGCATTAGGAAGACTAACACAACTCAAAGTTTCAAACAAAAGAATAAACAAACCAAATTATCTACAAGCATCTAGACATAAAGGGGAGTCAGGCTGACAGGATATATACTGGCTGTTCACATATAACCAGTAATGTGTCTTACAAATACACGAGAAGGAAAGACATCATATCGGAGGCTTCTAACACTGTATTGCATGATTTTCTACCAGCTTTACAACTAAGAATAACCCACCTTGCATATACAAAATGAGATTACTAGCAAGACAATAATACTACAGAAAATCTGGAGGTTTTAGTGAATCAAAAATTAACAAGAACTATTGAGATTACTGAGAGAAGGGGAAAAATAAATAAAAAACTAATATTATGGTGAGACTTGTGAACAAGGTGTGCCAGACATAAGGAAGACAAGTAACCTTTTCACTTTATACAATGCTGACAAGGGTTAAGCTGGAGTATCAGGTCCCATTCTGAGCACAGCACAATATTTATAAGCCCTGAATTTCCTGAGGAGTGGAATTCCCTGCATCTCAGGCACTGCTAATTAAAACATGTTTCAGGAAGTGCACTCAAGACTGCTTCTCTTCAGAGGAAGTTCTCCATGAATGTCTGCCAGGAAATAACCCTGATCTTTCCTTTACTACAGCACAGACAAACCAACCTTGGCAACCCCTGGGTTGTCACTTGCTGGTCCTGCTGCCTACCATGCTGGCCAGTATTTTTTCCACAGCATTTTATGACTTGTCAGTATGTTTGTATCCACTAATTTTCCTTCTAAGAACATTCATTACAACCTTGTCTACAACTACAACTCAGGATTCTACACCAGTAACAACCACTATCACAAAGGTTAACAGGAAGTCTGGCAAGCCTAACTTAGTTTACAGGTAAAAATTGAATTTTCAAGCCTGGAAAAGATTATGGTCTGGTTCAAATTTTGGTCTTTTTGATGCTCTCAAAATTCTTCAAGTTGTCTTTTTTTGAGCAGGAAGGCAACAGCCTTTTCAAGGTGCAAGACTGACGTGGAGTTGATTCACTAAGTATCTGAAATCTGGACATAGTGGAAAGTTGCTGGCTGCTCAAGGCTTGGATGGGCACACGCTTCGCTGGGTAAAAAACTGGCTGGATGGCCGGGCCTAAAGAGTGGTGGTGAACGGAGTTAAATCCGGTTGGCGGCCGGTCACGAGTGGTGTCCCCCAGGGCTCGGTTTTGGGGCCACTCCTGTTTAACATCTTTATTGATGATCTAGACGAGGGGATCGAGTGCACCCTCAGTAAGTTTGCAGATGACACCAAGTTGGGTGGGAGTGTTGATCTGCTCGAGGGTAGGGAGGCTCTGCAGAGAGACCCGGATAGGCTGGAGTGATGGGCTAAGGCCAACTGTAGGAGTTTCAATAAGGCCAAATGCTGGGTGCTGCACTTCGGCCACAACAACCCCCAGCAGCGCTACAGGCTTGGGGAGGAGTGGCTGGAGAGCTGCCAGTCAGAGAGGGACCTGGGGGTGTTGATTGACAGCCAGCTGAACATGAGCCAGCAGTGTGCCCAGGTGGCCAAGAAGGCCAATGGCATCCTGGCTTGTAGCAGCACTAGCGTGGCCAGCAGGGACAGGGAAGGGATCTTACCCCTGTGCTTGACACTGGTGAGGCCGCACCTCGATGACTGTGTTCAGTTTTGGGCCCCTCACTACAAAAAGGACACTGAATTACTCAAGCGTGTCCAGAGAAGGGCAACAAAGCTGGTGCAGGGTCTGGAGCACAGGTCTTGTAAGGAGTGGCTGAGGGAACTGGGGGGGTTTAGTCTGGAGAAGAGGAGGCTGAGGGGAGACCTCATCGCCCTCTACAACTCCCTGAAAGGAGGGTGCAGAGAGGGGGGATGAGTCTCTTGAACCAAGGAACAAGCGATAGGACAAGAGGGAATGACCTCAAGCTGCGCCAGGGCAGGGTTAGACTGGATATTAGGAAGCATTTCTTTACAGAACGGGTTGTTAGGTGTTGGAATGGGCTGCCCAGGGAGGTGGTGGAGTCCCCACCCCTGGAGGTGTTTAAGAATAGGGTCGACATAGCGCTGAGGGATATGGTGTAGTTGGGAACTGTCAGTGCTAGGTTAACGGTTGGACTAGATGATCTACAAGGTCCTTTCCAACCCAGATGATTCTGTGTTTGTTATAAAGTCCACCACCTAGTAGTGAGGAGCACGTTATCACTGACTATTTTGTACAAGAATGGTCTTCATGAATGATTCAGAATATCCTGCTGCTTTTAGAAACTTTCCTAGGCCAGTGTTAAACAGTCTTGTGCATTTCCCGCAGCAAATAACAGGCAATACAGATCTTAAACCATTAACCAAAATACAGGATCATAGGATAGTTGCACATTACCAGTGAGCAAGTGAAGGTTCTCACAGAAACAGAGCTACAGCAAACTTTACTGCAAAGAGAGCCCTGCATTCCCAAAAGCTCTATTTTTAGAGAAGTGATAAATACATTAGTGGAATGGAACAGAATAGCCGTAGTGAAACAGAATTAGTTTTGCTTTTTAGACCAATAAAATGAGTTGCATTCACCTTCATTACAACTATAAATAAGAGCCTACCACCATAACAGCTAGAAACACATGTACAGGCATGCTTGACTTCAGACACAGGAACTACTCTTTCTGATTTGAACACTTCAACATGTCTGCACAAATCTAAACAGGTATGTGTCTGCAGGGCTGGGACCAAAAAAAAAAAAAAAAAATTAGTTGCCCCAAGACAAGAAGAGTGTATTCTGTGAAAAGGTCTCAACATTTCCAAGCTGAAACAATGCTGCAAACGTACAGGCTAATGTCCTGATGTATGGGGAAAAGCTTCATGGATATTTAACCAAGTCAATCGTTCAGAAATCTGAAATTTAAGCAGCCTGGAAAGTAGGAGCAGCAGCATTACATGGCTATTCCTGGCATCATCAGAATGTACTACTACAGATCCATCCAAGTCATATTACAAAGGAGTACTATTTACAGAGTCAAACTTTGTTTTCTGCTTTTTATTTCCCTATTTGCATTTATCAGAAGGGCTAGCAACCAAAACAAATAATTTGTTTTGGTATACAGAAGGCCTCTGGCACCTCCAGGTTTTAGAAGACTAAAACCCTACTTCATTCTACCTCAGTAACATATTCCAAGATAATCCAGGCAGGCTGTGGTTTTAATAAACTCCACTGAGGGGATAACACAATTAAGGAGAGTATCACAAGCACTGAAATTTATTTCCCCCAGCCCACTTACTTCTATGTAAAAGACAACAGTTGCTCTGGGGCCAGGCTGAAGAACAACAGCTATGACGAGCAAAGGCCAGGACAGAGTCCAGGAAGGTATTAGGCACCACATGGCATGGTTTGTGATCGTTACATTCAATTCATTGCTTTTAAAACGCTGGTGATGCCTGCCAGTACAGACAGAGCACAGAGCCCTTCACAGCAAGGACCCAGCCAGAGAGAAGAACATGTTCTGCACTGAACCGCTGGTGAACTCACACACACTGGTGAACCCAGGCTGCTTGGAAGAAGTTGGAAGTTCACTATAACCTTGCTGGAAAAGTAAATCTTTCTCCACTGACCCAAAAGTCCAGAATCATAAACCAGATAGCAAGCCCAACAAAATTCCACTTTCGGAAGCCAGGAGGAGCTATGAGCACATAGGTGTTATTGGCAAGAAGCAACATAAATTAATTATCTTGACACTTAAGAATAGAGTGCTTATTCTTTACAGTTTTAAGTGCAAACTAGAATCTTTTGAAACAGATTTTGTATCAAGGGAAAAGCACTGAATGTATTAAAACAAGATTACAAGCATAACATCCAAAATACACAGAAATCACAGGTCTTTAAAGATTTCATCAGGAAAGCATTTCTCACTGTAAGACATAAAAAGGAACATTAATTTATCAATCTACCATACTGTTTTTAAACGAGTGCTATGTTGGATACAACAAGGCTGGTCATTAAATACTAGTTTAATTTCAGCTGAAATAAAACCATGAAGTTGGAAAACATCTGATGTCACTTGCGGTAAGGATACAATCAGAACATCATCTTTTGGAAGCTGCTTCTCAGGTGGAAGTGCTAGCACCACCTGCTGCCAATGGCTGACATCTTGGAAAACACACGTACAGTTACGTGTACTTTTACCCCTGCACCAATTCAGTGCATAAAGACTGGCCTGAGGAGTAAGTCAGAATTATAAAGCTAAACAGAACTATTGCTCATGATCCCTCCCTATTGATACACGTGTTCTGCATTCACTAATAAATAACCAGAGTAAGTAATCAGCATTAGTAAGAAGACAAAGAATACTTTGAGCTGAAGCAACTAAGTGTCATCCATGCATTCAGGGTTTCTGGATGATGTTAGCAGAGTCATTAGTCAAGTTTTGCACAATCACCATGCTTTTTCTCTTTCATGGACACATGCCTGGATACCTGGGAGGTTAAACACAGAACTGCCAAGTACTTTCAGGTGCTATTCGAATCAGTAAGAGATCTGCTTTGAGTGCAAATTTTAAGTGTTCCAACAAAAAACGGCATGTCTGTGCAGGGTCCTAAAATTGAAACCTTTGATCCTAAGTTCTGTGACTCCATCCAATACAGATACTAAAACCACTGTAAGATGAACGGGTAAAGCCAGCACTACATGGCAAACTTTACAGGAAAAAATCTAGCCTGTAAGACAAGGGCTTGAAGAGTGCAGTGAATACACAAGTATATTTTTGGTACCGAACAAGGTAGTGGTTCTGTGGAACAAAGTATGTGATCACATAACAAAAAGACTATCGTAATACACATGAGAGCTTAAATTTTTGCAATATGAATACAAGACTTACAATAACACTTCATAAAGCAGCTGGGTAAACAAGAGATTCAGACAATTTTTCTGTTATTTCCACTGGAACTGTCATTCCAGTAAAAAAATACACATACTTCAACGTAAACCTGACAAGTCAGAAGTACTCGCAATTTACTTTTAAGATCTTTTGCTGTTTCTTCTTACTTGCCATTATATTTCACAGTTTTGTTATTCACAGGGCTGGTTTTCTATAGTCTTATCTAGGAAGGTACTGCAAGATATTTACCTAACAAACTAATAAATACTTAGTTGTCATGGTTTTACCAGGATATGACTCACTTCAGCCTTTTACAAACCATGTATTCCAAAGAACAAATAGCTTCAGTTCACAAAACATACAAGTGTGCTTTTTTGCCTATGACATCACAACAGTCATAGCTGTTCCTTTTAAAAGGTCAAACAAAATGAAAGGAAGCATTAAAAACCCCTGAAATCATAGGTCTGATTTGTAGGTTTTTATAGATGATAAACTGAAAGGGGGGGGACGGACAGGGACACACGGCCTGTTTTGTGTCCCCTCCTTGTTTTCTGGATTTCCCACACTATTAGTTTTCCATGTTCAGCAAATATTTTTTAAATGTCAGGGTTCCCATCTGAATCACAATTCAGAATTAACATGATACATAAGGCAACAAATTTTAGTCTTAATTGAGAAAAGTATCAGTATTCGTGCTTTTTATTCAAACTGAAGTACTTTGGGGTTTTCCCAGTTTGGGTGACAAAACTGAAGGCTACTCCACTCAACTTATTCCTTGCAGTGGTGAAAGTAGATGAATTCCTTGGAAAAAACTAATTGTATAATGCAAACAAATATCATCCCATACTGAAAAAGGGAAGGGAGAAATCAGAAAGGATAAGCAATTAGCAAATAAACTTGAAAACTGAAGTTTAAAAAAGGCTGACTAACACCCAGACCACTCCAAGTAAGAAGCAAAAAAACTACTGAAGAATAAAGACATCTACCCCTGCAAACACAGACAGTCAGGAGATGCTAAGTGACACTCTGCTGTTTCCTGAAGGTGAAAGTATGGAGAGATCCTGGAGAGGCAATGCTCTGAAGTTGAACTGTTAAGAGAGCTGTCTGAAATCCCATCAGTGGCCTAGCCCACGTGAAATGCTAGCAGTCATATCTCCTGTGTTCTCAAGTGCATTACAGCCCAGGCAAGGAGAACGTTAATGTAATCTATAAACAGGTGATATAAAAGTTTTAAATAAGGCTCTCCACATCAGAAAGTTAGACACAGAAGTGGTCTTGAAGTAGCAGGAAATTAATTTTGTTACCTGCCAAAGCCTAAGCAATAGAAGAAAATAATGTAATACAGGCTCCCAAACCACCAACCACAGGGAAGGCTGCTGAAAAGAAAAAAAAAGATACACCCCACAAACCAGAAAAGGAAAAAAAAAAGGATCCAACAAGTTTTTCTAGCCACGCTCAAATATAAGAATATTCCAAACATCTATATACGTTAGCAGCAATAAAAGCAGAAGTCAGAAATAACAAGGATACTGCGGAATAAAACTGAAGTTTACAAATATAACCATTCACTCTGGGAAAAGGGGGGGCCACAAGGAATCAGAAAAATAGGAGACCAGAAATAGATTCCTCTAATACAAAGAATACTGTGGTTACCCAACTTCTCTACTCTTGCTTATAGCTAAACTACTTAAGACTAGGCCAAGTGCCTCCTACAGTGAAGATTTTAAGACAATTTTTTACCTACTACAGAAAAGCAGAATGTGAGAATATCATTAACATTTTGCTCCAAAGCCAGCACATGGCTCTGGTCAGACAATTTCCAGCTAAGGAGGTTTTGTAAGCTGTTTTCTCACCTATCAATTCCTCCCATGCAGGATAAATTACTTGCTGCACAGGTCTACCCACCTCTGTACCCCTCAGGCTGAATTGAAGGTCCCTAAGTGGGATGTCAAGAGAAAGGCCAGTTCTAGGAAGCTCAGGGAGAAAGACAAACCAAGAAATTCTGTTTTAACACTGACTGTTTAAAAATCAGGATTTTCAACAGTAATTACAAGGAAAAAACACCACAAGTAAATAATCTCAACTTGAACCATTTTACCCAGAATAAAACCCTGTGTAAAAGTGAAATCATTAACTGTTCCACATACCTTAAGTAGACTTTCCAGGTCTCAGCAGCAGGTGCTCAAACTGGGATGAAACATGAAATCTGAAATGAACATTTAGAATTGATTAGGATATTTTCTTGACCTAATGTCAAAGCAGTCAAATATCCAACAAACTTAAAAAAAAATAACTGATATTCTTACTATCAAGACAAGACAAACTTCCAAAGGAATGCACTGCAGTACATACCTTACTTTACAAGTGCAGATTATTTAGCTGTAAATCCTTGGGGGTTGGGGAGGGAACACGCAGAAGGAAGTTTGTAGAAGTAGAAGCCAGGGGCTTACATTTGACTTTAAAATAGATACCTTAGAAAGAAAGTTGCCAGCAATCCTGTAGGTCCCATGAAAGTAGACTAAAAATTTCACACGTTTTTATGGTTTTGGTATTTTGAAGGAGAAGGGTTAAAGGAGGATTATTCTGAAGTGAATCTTTAATATAGCTAACATACATTTAATGGCAACAACAATTCAGTAAGTACTGAAAACTCTGACAAGTGATTCAAAATGTTAGCAGCATCCAGATCCAGAATTAGAAAGAGTGCTTCCCTGGGGAAAAAAAAAAAAAAGTGTGTGGGAGGAACTAGTGAAATGCATTTATTGCCTCAGGGTATGTGCATCATAGGACAGCCAAGCCACTTTTTAGCTGAAGTAACAAATACATACAGATATAGCTCAACACGCACACCTAATAACACAGGTCTTTCTGGACAGTGGGTTTTTTCCTTAAAGGCAATGATCGATCCAAAAGAACTCCAGAGTTCAGTAATCTACAGAGTTGGTTTTGCTACCTCGCTAGTTGTTTTTGCTCTTTTGCATCTCAAACAAATATATACTGTAGGGACAAAGGCAGTACCAGTAGAAAGCCCAACCTTACATATTAAGCACTTAGAAATCCATTTTTAAGAACTGTTCCTGAACCTTTATTCACCTTAGCTACTTTTTTCCCCACACAAAGGCCACCAAAAGATTTCCACAAGAAAAAAGACACTGATGAGATAAAGTAACACAAAAAAGTTAAAAGAAATTGTGTAGAGATTATTTTTAAGCGTTCATCTAAGCTATAATAAACTCAAAAAATAAGAAAACAAAAATACTTATAATTCTACATGAAAGCCACAGAAATGAGCCACCGACACTCACCTGAAACACACATCCATACCATTGGGAAAAATATCACCGAGAACTTGAACTGCTTTTATGGTGGCATACAAGAGGAATGGCACTGTCTCGAAATACTAATTTTAAAGTTAACACAGAATCTGTTAAGTCAGCTGGCTGTCCCATTATCTCTACCAGACTGAGTGGCAAACGACAGCTTTCCCCAGAATCATGTCTGTTCTGAGTATTTTTATGGAATTAGACATGATTTGGGACCATTTGTGAAAACACCAACAATTAACACAATGGGAATGACATCATGACAATCCTTTATGAAAAAGGAAATCGCTCATGAGACTGTTTCTTAGGTTGAGAAACCCATGCAGTTATTGATTTAATTAAAGATGTTTTCTGATATGGCAAAAGCTACTTTTCATCTCCAAGGCTGATCATAATGACCCTTCCCCCTTCTGGGAAGTTACATCAATGGCACCCTTAAAGCATTTGTTAAATAATTTTGTGTCGTATCATGGGACTTACTCAGATACAAAATCAAAATGCAAACACAAATACTAGAAAAATATTACTTTCATTGCTTAGGTATCAATAATGCAAAAACTTTAAAGCATGTTAAATTTTCCACACAAGTTATCACACCGATTTTCAACAGAAATACCCAAGTGTGTAGAATTCAGCGTACAAATGCATGCTACTGTGATTTGATGTTGGAGGGCAACCCTAGAGCACAGAGAGAGGGCATCTCTTTGGTCATTAGCTACTAAGGGAGTAATGCAGTCAGAGACGATCCAAACACAAGATCCTTTCATCTCCCTCACGCTGACAGCCACTTCCAGCCATACCTTCCCAAGATTTGTTTTCGCAGGTTACTTACTGATTTACTTCATTCATTAATTACTTAGGAAGCAAGTCTGACCAGTTGTAACATCTTAAAACATCTTAATCCCACCTGGTTTTCAATTAAAAGATAGTGCATCTGACTTGTAGATCTAAACCTCCATATACACTGTCTGAAATTTCAAGTTTTGTATTCCAGTATCATCCCATTCCCTCTCCAGTTTGACTTCTTCATCAAGCATACCACTGAAGACATAAGCCAATTACTAGCAACCAAGAATAAAAGTCTTAAAATACCTCTCGATGTGGAGATCATTTCTCAGCTTCCTTATGTTTTCAGCTACCTTTAAAGCTCTTTGATCATGTTCAAGAAAATTCGTCCTCTTTGCTCTCATTGCTCCATTCATTTACTCTTCAGAAATTCCTCTCCTTCTAACCCTCTCCCAAATCCTCCACTCTATTTCAATACTGCAATTCATCTTCTCAAAAAAGCTAAAGATGGAACCCTAAAGATCAACGTTACTTGTTTCACTTCCCTTTCCTCCTACCTCTGATCCGCAGCACCAAAGTGAATAAACAATTTGGTGCTATGCAACATTTTTATCCTTATAAAAAATTTAACGTAAGATCTGGTCTCTACTGATGCCCCTTTGGCACTACAGCAAGTCATGGGAGAACTCCACAAAAGATCACAGTAGACAGGAAAGACTTCAAGAGCTCTGCAGAGCCAATGCAGAGCTCTGCCAGTAACAGCAATTTCTGGACACAAGTAATATTTTCTTTACCAGAGGTGAGATTATAACTAAGTTATCTGCGATGTTATTGTTCCTGCTAGTTATAGGAGAGTATCTAAAAACCTATACGTACATCTCTCAAATAACTGTATATATACATCTCCTCTACATCTTGAGTAATGAGGGTAATGAACCTGCCTGCAGCACTTTCAGCAGTAGCACCAAGAAGAAACCTGTGCAGAAGAATACTACAGCACAGCCCTGAGTACACTCTACCAACAAATGACCTATGGCCTTCAGAAAAAGTCCCAGAACAGTCAAAGCAAGTTACTGAATTCTAGACTGACTCAAAGGCACTATTTGCACAGACACAATGCTGTGAAGATTTCATAATCTTGAAACCCAGTATTTCAGGGTAATTGGTGTACAAGTATTAACTTCATCTTAACACTGCTTAGTGGCTTGAACACCAGGAGAACGCAGTCCATAAAGCAGAATTTGGAACAGATTCATTGGACCCAAACACAGATCCTAAGCACGTCACCACAAAACATACCCATATGGCCACTGTCAGCCTCACCACCAGTAGTTCCAAGAAACTTTAAACCAGATTGTTGTAACTTAATTGGGGGAGGAAGGGCAAACTTCAGTAAGATCTCAATTCCGTATATTAAAAGCATGAAAAAAATAAAGGAGTCCATACTATCACCTCCTATTCATAAGAGCCATCACACAAAATCAGCTATAAAGACAAAGATTTAACAACAGAGAACACAAGTTCAACATAACCCTTAAAACTGCTGTAACACAGACTCAGTCCAAAAAACGATCATATTTCAAGCAACAGCTGCGCATTAAGTACTCACATTATACGCACATGGGCACCAGAGCTTCCCTCTCCTCATTTCAACTATGCTTCAAACCATTTCTCAAAACTCACTACTTTCATCTTGCCTTTCCAAAACTGACCTCGACTCAGCAACCCACAAAGTCTTGCCTTATTTTACTACTTCTATCAACTTCAAGAGTAAGGTATTAAAGCAAGTGTGCTTTATGTACATTTATTTTCACAACTTGCTGCAATCCTCACTCTTCCCATAATTCCACTCTGTGATCTCTTGCTTGGTATAATATGACCAATGTTCCTACTCCCACTTGAGAATACTGTAGTTCAAGATCCATTTCAACAGAAGTAACAAAGACTTTTGAAGAAAGAACTTCAATGAGATCCCCATTTATCTCCAAAAAGCCACACAGATAAATACATTTTAGAATGCCAGAATTTGTTTCCTAGGAAGGGAAGCTCCTGTGTTCAATACTCTTCTCAGATTATGAAACAGTTTAAAGGTTTTGTTTGCCTTTAAGAGAAGAAAAAGCTGATTCAGTTGTAAAATGAAGCCAACGATACACGCTCCTGTCTTAAAGAATTCCCTCTCCTCTTTTGATGAAAGGAGAGCAAGGCATAACACTAGCTGTTGAAAGCACTGAAACAGCACAAGACAAGCAGTGCTGCCACCACACAAAGAAAACCTCCCCCTTCTACTAAGGCTGAATAAGCAGGGGCTTGTAGTCTATGACACAACTAAACTTTCACTTCATTTAAATCCCCATCTCAGAATTCATCATCTATGCTGCACACCATCTTCTTCTAAAGGTGCTTTAGTCTCCTGAAGAAATCTACTTGGTTGTTTATTAATTTCACATAGGCAACAGATTTCCATCAACAAGGGAATGAAACCCAGAGTATAAAGCTCGATTTCTTATAAAAATGAAATATTGAGGCAAACTCTAGGCAGAATATGGAACAGAAGTGTATTTGGTTGTTATATCCTGCTCCTTCTTTTGACTCCATTCTTCGATTTTTACAGGAACTCTATGTTATTTTTATTTCCATCCACAACCAGAGAAATACAAGTAATAAATTCAATCTAATATTCACAAAGCATACAAGAAGAGAGTCAAAATATTCCCACAGGAGAAGCACATGCCATATACATTTTTCCCCTTATTTCTCTTATAAACTTCAATCTTTAAACTGTACC
The DNA here is from genome assembly GCF_031877795.1 of Strix aluco. Taxonomy (NCBI): domain Eukaryota; kingdom Metazoa; phylum Chordata; class Aves; order Strigiformes; family Strigidae; genus Strix; species Strix aluco. The sequence goes on along the minus strand of NC_133931.1, from coordinate 4,284,278 downwards.
ACCAAAATACGTGGGCAAATAAAAGGAGTATTATTCACTTCTGGAAATGGATTGATTTTCCTGATAACCACTCATTAATTAATATGCCCAAAGCAATATATGTATATATGCACCAAGGTATATAATAACAATGCTATCCTCCTTGGAGGAAATTCCTCCTCCCCCATCAGCCAAAAATCACACAATTTACAAAGGTAATGCTAAACAAGAAATCCACATAAATCTGAAATTATTAGGATTATCCTGATAATGAAGATTTAGTATCTAGTCTAACTAGATGCTTTTATAACTGCTTAAATAGAATTTAATACGAATGACAAGAGACTTCCCCTTGCCTCCACACCACATAGGGTTTTTTAAAATTACTTTTAGTTCCCCAGACCATAGCAAACAGCTTACAAAAGGTTACACACGTTGCACAGATGTACACTCTTAGCTTCACCTTTTAGCTTAAAGACTCCCTGAAAACTCAGAAGTAGCACTAAATGTCAATTCCAGCAGCTTCTGCCTCTAAATTTTAACAGTGTTTAAAAAAACTATCAGATCAACAAGTTTATTCTTTACTTTCATAAGGAACATCTCAAATGAAGGGTGCGTCATTAATACTAGTTTCCAGCAGAGGCTGTACTGAGAAGAGCCAGCCATACTTACCACATTTTGTCTTCCTACACATTTTCACTACAGATTACTTAAATCTGTTCCTCTATCCCGGTAATGACTTACTCTGTCCACGATAAAATGCTGAGAAACATTTTTGACTTGTTTTAAAACAGATTGAAGTTACAGTTAAGAGGAAGCCTACTGGTGCAACATCAAAATGCAAGCTATCATATTAAAGAGTGATAGACATGAAAAAAAAAGCATAGTTTCACAAGAAGTTCCTATTATTCCGAAAGCAAAGCTCAGTTTATTAACATGTAATAAAATAGTCACTCATTAAAGGGCAATACCAAAAGGAGTAAGAAAACCCATCCTCTAAGGCCACTTCATTAACTTGCTTGCATAGTTTGGAAGTCTTGCATGTTTTCTTCCATAAAATTCTTAAGTCTATGACAAAATGGCAACTAAGCTAATTGTTCTATTATCAGTAACCAGTTAATAATTCTGTTTTTCAAGCCATATCTAGGGAACACCTACATCTACAGAAAAGCATGACAGTTTAATTTACAGAAAAGATCTTCTCTCCATGACCGTTACAGCCATAACCAAGAACAGCAGTCCACAAAGAACATACAAGATGCTTCACCTGCAACAGCTTTACATCAAAGCTGCACAACTTCAGGCAATAGCTAATAAGATAACAGAGAGAACTTGCTTACAAGAGCTTGGAGAAAACTATCATTTTTTGGGGTTACTGTCAACGACCTTCTGACTATCAGTGTAAATCTGAAAATAACAACCCCACATTCTTTACCTGTTAGCATCACTAAAATCACTGCTGGATAGAACTCCAGAGGTCATTTTGTCAATCTGCCACTCCTGACATAGGGATAAACAGCATTTTCCTTCTGACAGATGTCTAATTTGTTCTTAAAGACTGTCAGCAACAAGAGTCCCCTCCCTAATCTAGCCCAATAGTTTGTTATTCTTATAAGTCTTCCTCCCCAAGTAACCCAAATCTTCAGTCCTATTATTCAAAGCAACTATTTCTTGTTTTAGCCCCCATAAGCCTTTTTCATCCTTCTAGTAGCCTAATGCATGTGAATAACTTAAGACTACAAGGAGATAAAAAGTTAACATCTTAATTTGTTCAGTTCTTCTGTGTTATGTTCTTCAGGTATCTTCTGCTACTGAAAGCATCCAAAAAGAGAGGAAACCCCTTTTCTACAGTGCCCAAAACTGAAACAGCATTCTAACTAAATCCTGCCAGTACTGAATTCAGTAAAACAATTACTCCAAGTATTTACCCCCTTGCTACACCACAGTACAGCATTTCTTTTTCTGCACCAGCAGAACAAGGTTAATCACAAACTGAGCACCAATCAATCAATAACCTGCACATCCCACCTTACTCAGCTCTTGCAGAACTTGAAAACTATGTTTTGAGCAGACCTTTGAACAACAAAATTCAAAATGCACTAAACACAGTAGGAAGAGAGGCGGTAGAGTTAAGAGGCACCAGAACAAGTACAGAAAACAGCCAGCTTTGCGATTTATACAAATTAAAGTGAAAATGACAAGATAATTAATAAACCAATTGGAATCTAGAAGCCTCCAGGATATACTGCTTAAGCCTGAAATAGAAAATGAGAACTGATAAAAATTCAGAATTACTTCTTTAGCCATTAATTAACAGCATTCCCATAATGGTGCTATTAGCACAAGAAAGAACAGAAACTGTAATTTGTAAGATTTGCGAAGAGCTTCACTGCAAGCAAGAGACCCTTACATGTCAGCAGTGTGTAAAGGTTTCCTGGGTGAAGGCTGGCAATGGAAAACTAGTTAAAAATGTAACGAAATTAAACAGTCTTCAATACAACTAAAAATGGAACTTAAGAGATTAAAACCCTCCAACTTGTGGCTCCTCACTTGGGATGTGCATTTTTATATATATATATATATATATATATTATCAACCAGCTTTCCCTCCCCCACTCATAAACTAAAATGCAAATGCAGTTCTGCATCAGGCATCGTGAAAGGTTAACAAGTATGTGAATTAATTGCAATGGCCATGCCAAGGTTCATTCCAAGCAGTAACATAGCACCTTAAATGAACAACTCTGCTCCAACATCATGGTTTCTACTTTTCCCTGTGAGGGGTACTTCAAACCCCTCTACAGAAAACACTTCAGAATTGTCATGTGTTTATGTGCCAGCGGACAAAGCCCAAGCAAAGCGCTGTCCTTATTTTAAAGGGGAATAAACAACAGCACAGCAGTTAGCTGAGCCATCCAAAGGAAAAAAAAATAATCCATAGAAGAAGTAGAAATAGAATTCTTGCTTCTTGACGTCCAATACTGTGATTGTATCAGTGTTTCCTATCTCTTTCCACCACTGGTTAACAAAAACAGTGGTATCAGGCACGAGAGGTCCTAAGCACTGGCAAAAATACAAGAATACTTCCACCAAGTTCTGGAACTTGCTGGGGGAAAGAGTGAATAAAGGGAGATAAGGACTAACACAAAATTAAAGAAATATGAGGTTTAACTCTTTACAAAGAGTTCAAACAACTGAACTAGGAAGGTACATGTTACACGTTATTTTTGTGTGCTACTGTCTAGTCTGTAAAATTAATTATGAAGAAGTATCTCTGCCTTTAAACAGCTTCCACTAAAGAAGAGCATCAGCAAAGAAGCAAAAATGAAGGAGGAGACTGCTAAAACCTGAGGTATAAGCAGGCATAAAAGACAAGAGCATTCAGCCACCAGCAAAAGGAATTTCTGCTTGAAGAAAAGTGTATTAGAAATTGCAGGGAAAAAAACTGGCAAACAGCTTGGTTAATTAACCAAACATAAAAAAGAATTGTGCTCTTTTAAACACTAATTCTATTTTTCTCCTTTCTGTATTAACCTTTACTTGAAAAAAGTGGACAAGAAAAATTCCCATATTCTAAACCAAAACACAGACAATTTTTCCCTCAAAGGACAGAAAGATTACATCTGTCTAGTCCAAAAAAGGAAATCAAGAACAGATACCTATGTGAAAATAAGAAAATGGTAGTAGATTTTATGCTTTCACACCATCTTTCATAGAAAAAGAATTTAAAAGATTGCCTAAAATCAGGAAGAGGAAATTCTCTTTTAAATATCACAGAATTTCTGAATCTCAATACTACAGAGTATTACTGAGAACAAACTAGCCTCAGCATTCACACTGAACACAAAACCTACAACAGACAGGATGAAACAGGTATTGACTGATATAAATCTCCACCACTGGGTATAACTCAGACACTGGGATTTGCAAATCTCTTACTGGTACCTTCAGAGGCAGTGATCTTGAAGGCAATGCTAGGAAATGAAGTATCAAATGTTGATGGACCAGAGACCTTACTGGCTATTGAACATCCTACAGGTCGTATCAGTAGACACTCCTTGCAGCATTAAGAAGGACCTGGGAAAAAAAGCTACGTACCTGGTTAAAGAGCTGCATTCAGATCTGCAAAATATATCATTTAGCTCATTCTGCACTTCTGTTAAACTAGACTTTTGCTACCCCCTTGCAACAAAATTATTTGCTATCCTAGCATCAAGAAAACAGGGACAAGTAGCAGCTCCTCCTTCCCATATTTAAAATAAAAAATAAAATTTAAAAAAAAAAAATCAGCTGCTGCTTCAAATCCTTCCCAGGAACTTCAATGGGACTAAAGGAAAAATTATCTTTGCCTTCCAAAGATACTTTATAGACTCAGATGGTCTGCTCCCTCTCCCCTCCCCCAAAACAAAATAAAACAAAAGCAGGAATTGCACATTTTCATGTGTGGGTAAACAATGAAAAACCCCAACCATGGCAGCAGGAAGCAGGAGTAGTTAAGTCAGTAGAGCCCTCTGACCTCTTTCTTACTGTCCCGAACAGTGAGAACAGCTTCAGCTCTGTCACTGCAGTCTCTGCAAAGGCAATGACAAGTGCCTCATTTAAGGACTCTTGACATATACTGTCTAAATGCTTCTAAATTTATTGTTCATCAACATACCTAGAACGGTAACAGTGGCAAAGAATATGTACTCTCCCGTTACTGTCTCCAGAACAACTGATGCACATGCTTTGCTTACACATTCTGGTCAAAAGGAAGGAAATTAGTCCAATGTCTTAAAATTAGTTAAATTACAGTTCCATGAGCAGGGAAAGGGTCAGAATTAAGATTAAAGACTAAGCTTTAAACTAACCTATATTGCACTCTATGAAGTTGGATGGAACCCCGCAGCAAAATGAAACCAAGTTGAGTCCTTGTCAGATCCCCCTCCCAGAAAAAAAAAAAAAAAAAACCAACACAAAAAGGTAATACTTCAGTGTAATAGGAAGCTAACAAAAACTACTTAAACTTTTTTTATATGCCCTTTCTGCACTAAACATGATAAAAAAGGGCAGAGGACCAATGCAGAGTTAGAGGGTGGAAAGAAGTCTCGGAGTCATAGGGGACAAAGGAAATCCAATACAGGAGAGTTTTACCAGTTCAGCTGTGGACTGCTGCAGATCTGAAGAAAATTTAGATGTACCCACAATTAACACTGATGCAAGTGAATCTTCAGATGTTCTCTAACAAGCCTGTTGCCTTCAGCTTTTGTTATTCACCTGTTCTTGACAGAAATTGCATCCAAGCCTTGTAAACCAGATCTCAGAAACGGTTCTCCAATTTCTTCTTAATCAACGAACCAGACACCAATGATCTGCATCCCCAGATTTCAAGTATGCCAGCTCCCTCCAACAACACATCCCTCTGACATAGCTTTCAAAACACTCCCTTGCAAATTTTAGTAGTTCATACACCTTTTAGCACAACACACCTGGATAATGACAACTGTCTCTCTTCCGTCTGCTTTCATACAAATAGAGAAAATCAGATCAAGCCATCTAAAGTTTTTTGTGCTTTTGGTTGATTTGTGTTTTTTTGCACGGTTCGGGTTTTTTTCCAATCATTTTCTATTCATGAAGACCAAACACTCAAAAGTCCCTGCAGCTACAAGACTTGCATCCCAGTGTCAGGAACACTAAATGATGAGTAAGCACCAAACTCCTACCTTGGGAAGCTTACATGGTAGAAAGAACACAGAGTTACAAAGGAATGGGGTAGGGAAAATAAAAATTTAAGCCCACAACAAAGCCTGCAGGTTTTTAAGCTCTTCAGTCCCTAAATAGCCACTTTCTTCAACAGTTCATCTGATAATCCATCAACCACAGAGCTTTCAGAAAGATCTGCTTGATCATCTCCACAGAAGTTCTTCCTCTCCTACACTAAAAAGGCTATTTAAAACCAGATAACTGTCTATCACGTTTTCCATTAAATTTCCCATTCTGCCAACTTCATGTCTTTCTAACAGACACAATAAACCAAATTCATTGAACACTGTGGTAGAACACACTGAATTTCTGAGGTTCCTAAGAGGCAGTCATATACAAATCAAGAGACTCACTTGAAATTCCTAACAGTTTACTAACTCTAATCTTGCATTAATCTGCATTAAATTTCTAAGTTTATTTCAAACACTTAAAAAAAATTTAAAAGACAGCTTTTAGAACAAAATAATCATCCTACAGAAGTTACCATTCAGGGAGACAAGGACCACTGTAGTTCAGGTGCTAAGTACATTCAAAATTAGTTTTAGACTGTTCCTAAATCATTTCTGCTATCATTCCATACAAGAGCTCAAAGTGATACAGCAAGGATTCATTTGTTGCAGGTTTTAAAATCCTGAATTCTAATTAAAACTTTTTCAAGAAATTAAGCCAATATATCCATGTTTTCAAGTTTCTCAGGTACTTGAAACTTTAGAACTACAGTAACACAAGATGAGACGAAAAACACATTTAGTCTGGAAACCAACATCTGATGGAGCTTAATATCAGTCACACACTTGAGTTTTCACTGACAGCTGTCTGAAATGAGGACTCATAAGCTTACTGGTAATAAGTAAATAAAACCCAAGCTTTCACTGCTAGCATCCCAGAGTGGTAGCTATAACAGAGGAAAAAAAATCTGGAGTATAAATTCTAGCATAAGAGTGTCCTTTTTAAATACTTTATATCAATTTATTGAAATTTGTCCAGAATGTGAGAATATGGAATAATCTACATCACATTTAAAGCTACAAATATTCAATTTAAGACAAAAAATTATGCAAGACTAAAAACATACAAGACTTGTATATACAGGTTTTTACAGCAAAATGACAGCCTACTTACAGTTAACTACATTCTGCAAAACATTACTAGTGTTTAAACATCAGTGCAGGTAGCTGTCAAAACCAGTTCTTAAATATGTGTATGTATTTACGTACAACCAGCAACGCAATGTACTTCAAAACTGTACTCTGACAACACAGAAAGTTCTCCATCACAGTGAATTCCACAAATCCTAAGAGATATAAAAGGAATGGGAATAGCCTGTGTTATTATGAGCGTTACATCACATGAAAGAGAGCACTGCCACACATGGCAATGCCTACCAAGGGAGGAAAAAATTGATCATTTTGTTATACAAATGGCAAGAAATAACTTTTTGTTTCCAGAGATGCTCAGTTTCTTGAGTTACCTTCCTACCGAAAAAACCCACCGCATTTATATATACATTAAAAAAACTGAAGATAATCTCCTAAAGCATCAGAGCCTCCTGGTTTACTACTTTCCAAAAAGCACTCCTGCTTTTCTCTCCTATTATCGTCCTCCCAAATACCTATTAGCTTGGTGGAATTTACAAAACCAAGATTCCCCCATTCAACTACTAGGCATCATGTGGTAAACCATTATATTTTTAAATAAAGTGCCCTTTCAACAACATGGAACATACTTTGAAGCAAAGTTGTGTTGCTAGACATGCAGAAGCTGAAACAATTTTTAAAGCTATTTCAGCAAATTACATATTCAAGACACAGAGTGCTATTCTGAGAACATTAATTTCTGGCTTAAGTACTCCAATACACTACTAGTTGATTGCTATGTAAACTACACATGCTTATTCTTTTAATAATACCTAAAGCTGAGGCTGAATAAAGCTTAGAGCTTTTGACATATAAGTCCTATGCCATCTTTCTTTTACGTGTACATTTTAACCTTCTCACAAAATAAAAGGTCAGCCAACACAAACATCAATCCAAGCCATGTTCTACAAAAACTGAATTTAAAGACATAACAGCAGAAAAGACAAATTAATTTCAGAACTGTTCTTCTCTTGTTGAATAGCCTGTAGAGTTTAGTCCTATGAGAGAAAAGGTTTCCCAGCAACTAGTGTCCCCTCCCTCTTTTGGGGTTTTTTTTTTTTGGTCTGTTTTGTTAACAGTACCCCAGATTTTAAGTCCATTAAATTTATTGCACGGGCTCCAATCTCAAAGGTACACATACACATTCCTTACAGAATCCCAGCCATAAACCTCGCTTTAAGAAACCCAAAGGCTTGGTCCCCATCTGCAAATCACACCATAGGGGCAGAGGTGTTTCAACAAAGATACAAGGTAGGATTAACAGCCTGATTTCAGAGGTAACAAAAAAGGAGTGGGTGGAGAAAGGAAGTGGTGGAATTTTGGATATGGTCAACATCAGTAAGATAACAAGCTGTTCCAAATAACTACGTAAGATTTAATATTTTCTGGCCCCAATCCAGTTATGCTCTTGACCTTACCCAGGTCTAATAGAATCAGAGATGATAAAGGCAGATTAGCTTTGAGGAACGTGGGACTTTTCCAATTAACACAGGAAAAAAAAAAAGCTATTAAACAACCAAAGGAGTCTGAATTTTTAAGAGACATTGCAATACCACTTCACTTTTAAGCTAACATTTACATTAAATACTTCAATATGAATCCTCAAGTGTTTCTCCTTTCAAGTGAACTTTTTGTTCAATGCATTTACTACAGCATTGCTATTACCCTAGTCAAACCGCCAAAAACTGAGCTGCAGGCTGACGATGCAAGAGTGCGAGGGCCTACAGGATACACTCTGCTTTCAGAGCACTTAAATAAGACTGACTGCAAGTCAGCTAACACAGAAACAATACAGTGAACAGTCTTTCAGCCAGAAAAAAAAAAAAAAAAAAAGGGGAGAAATCAAAGAGAAAGACTATCCTCTGTTCCAAAAAAGCATCATCTGAGTAAAGGAGGTTTGGAAAGAGAATGGATGTGAAAACTGGCAATATACAGCATATGCTTCAACATTAGTCCCAGGGATTTGAGGAGAAAAATACTGTTACAGCTGCAGAAGTACAATTCTCACCATACTCCCAAACCGGGTTTACAACCGAAAAAAGAAATATCAAATTTCTTCAAGAAGCGCAAAGGCTCCTCCATCTAATTCAACTTCTGTGGCACCAGCCGGGTCACTCAAAAGCCACGCTGAGGAACACTTGCTCCCCCTTCCCCGCTACAGATTTAGAAGACTATCCCCGGGTGAAAACGTGGATGTGACCAAAGAGCTGCCTCTGCTTCTCTTTGGATCACACAATCCTACTCTACAGCGAGTGCAGTAACAGAACCAATAAAAAAAAAAAAAAAAAAAAAAAAAAAAACAAAACACCAAAACAAACAACACAGAACCACCAAAACCAAACCCCCAAAAACCCCAACACGCAAAAAAGAAGAAACCTCCACCACTTCCCCTGCGCTCCCACCCCGGCTGTAAGAGGCAACCAGAGATTTACCAGCACGGCTGGAGAGAGGAAGGGGCAAAGCCAGGCAGCCCGGCTCCGGCAGCGAGGGGACACCTCCTCCTCCTCCCTTCCCTTTCCCTTTGTTTACTTTACGGACCGTCCCGCTCCGCCTCGCCGAGCCGCGGCCCCGCCGAGCCGCAGCACCGAGCCGCCCCCCGCCACATCCGGTGGGACCGGCCCGGCCCCGGGGCGCAGGGAGGGCCGGCGGCGGGCCGAGCCTCCCGGGCGGGGGGGGAAGGGACAGGCGGTGCACCACGGACCTCTCCCCGCAGCCTCCTCGTCTCCCCTTCCCCTCCCACCCTGCCCGGCCCCCGCAACACCGCCCAGCGAGGCTCCCCCACAGGCGCCGCCGGGGAGGGAAGCGGCTCTGGCCGGACCCCCCCAGCCCACCCCGGTACCCGCCTTCCCCCTCGGCCGGCCGGAGCCCTTCGCTCGCAGCCCGGCCGCGGGGTGCCCTCAGCCACGGGAGCCCGGGGCGTGCGGTTCGTGTGTGCATGTACGTGTGTGCACACACACACGCGTGCCCCGGGGGGGGGGGGGGGGGGGAGGTGCGTGTCTCCTGTGCCCCCTCCCCGCTGTCCAAGGCAGCCCCTCCCGAGGGATCCCGACGAAACGGGAGGCTCTTCCCCCGAGGAGACGGGGCCGCCGTCGCACCCCGGGGTGCGCGCACACACACACGGAAGGGAGATGCCGCTGTCCCCCCGCACCCCTTTTTCCACAGCGCACCCCCCCGTTATATAAGTTGGGGCCGCTGCGCCTCACTCCGCCTGTCCCCTTCCCCCTCCTCAGGCAGCCCCTGCCGCCAGCACTCACCGCGCTGCAGGCAGCCGCCTCCGGCCGGCCGGCCCCCGGCGGACGGAGGGGCCGCGGCGAGCTGGGGTGAGAGGAGGGAGAAGCAGCGGAGTTGTCCCGCCAGCGCCGGCTGCCGAGGCCGCCCGCCCGCCCCGCGCTAGGTGGGTCTGTGCGGGCAGCTGCCTACCCGCCTGCCCGCCCGCCCCGGCCACTCCAGGCCGCTCCCCCGCCCTCCCGGCGCGCTGCACCATGGGATGCGCGGCTGCCCTCTCCCTCCCTCCCTCCCCGCTTGGTTCGCTCCCCACACTAACATGGCTGCGGGGGATGGAGAGGGGGGGTCAGGCTGCCGCCCCTCAAACCGGAGGGGGGGCGGGAAGCCGCCCGGCTCCGCCTGCGCAGGCGCGGCCTGCGGGCCTCAGGTGGCGCGAGCCGCTACTCCCCGCCACTGCGATGGCGGCGGGGCCCTGGGCCGGCCTCAAGGGCCCTTCCCTCGTTCCCCGAGGCAGCGCGGATCCTGAAGGGCCGGTGGAAGGCGGGTGGGGGCTGTTAGCTCGGGAAGAGGGGAGGTCTAACCCTTGTCCTCACTTCGCTTTCCAGAAGCGGCTCCCCAGCTCCTGTCCTCGGTGTCTCCCTCTTCCCTGTGGGCGTCCCAGATGCTCGGAAGCGGGAAAACGCCTCAGTTCTGTGGCCTTTTCTGGGCCCTCCGGCCTCGCTTCATTTCCACGGTGGCACCGGTTGGCACAATTGTTCTCTTGTTTCAAGAGGGGCATATTCTTTTTCAAGGAAATACTTGCACATTATATATGACCACAGCGTTTGCATGCTTGTCAGTCACTGAGTACATTTAATAACCTAAGTCTGAAGTAGTAATTATAAAAGTCCCTGTTAATCCATTGCTTATCTCTAGTGGCAGTTGAACTCAGATCTTGCTCTTCCAAGTGCCCCAGGCAGCCTGAGCTTGAGCAGATCCTGAGCCTCCACCTCTGGAAGTTGCCAATGTGTCTGGAAACTGGAGGTAGGATGCATTTTGCTTTGGTTTAAGCCTCCCTGCAGCTGAGCTAGCTGCCGTGGCTGCCTTTATAGTTCATGGGGAACTAGTCAATGGCATTTGGGATGTCATTGATCTGATTAAACATGGGTAGTTTACTTCAGGGTAAAGCAAGTCACACTCTTAAACTTACCTATGTTTATTAGTTTTCCAAGCACTATCGGGAAACTCAAGCAAGACATGCTAAACAAGTAGACACCTAGATTGTAAATACAATTTTTCAGGTGAATGTCACCTAAAATGTCCCAAGCCCCTACAGGAGCCAATCCATCAGGTAAGCTCTAAACATGATACAAATGCATTAAGCACCATATAACAATAAGTCCTAGAATCTCTATTTTAAACAGCGGTACAGTATTCCTATCCATCTTTTATAGAAATGCTTGGCCATTAGAGGAGAGACAACACACTCTACCCTTTCTACTGGAGCTGGACTACTATGCAGGAAGGAAGGAAGGAAGGAAGGAAGGAAGGAAGGAAGGAAGGATGATTTCAGTTATTTTATAATTATTGGTCTTGGGATCACTATTGATGCTCTTGCCAGAAAAGGTAGAAATATGTTAATTAAAATTACTGATGACAGAAAGTTGGGAGACATCAATAAAGAGGATGTTCACAGTAACACACAGGAAAAATTGAATGCTCTTGAGGACTGGGATAGTAAAAATGGAAGGAAATGCATGAGTAAACCAGTATATTTTCTGATTAGTATACAGGAAAGGGGTGGTATAAATACTGGAAAGAGAAAATGAAAGGGAAAATGGAGCTTCATAAATTTTTTTATGATATGGTTATTAGCAATAGCAGGGAATTGCACTAAATGACCCTTCCAGGCATTTGATCCCAATCATTAATTATTGCTCCTTTGTCTCAAACTTCATCCAAAGACGTCAGTGCTCTAGCTTCTGAGCAAACTTGTGAAGAAGATAGTTATCCCCATTTTCTACCCTGGAAAGCTGAGACAGTATTCTAGTTGCCAAATTCACACATTATTCACTGGATGAACAGCCCTAAAAGCAAACAGCTCCTCTCCAGGGCTATACCCTATTCATACAAGATAGTAGTAATACCTACTTTCTGTCATGTGTAGTATATCCTATCGATTTTATATACAGGTTTAATAAACATTTCAAATGTCCTTGCTTTAATAAATAATTACTATTCCTGTGTTTTTATAACTTTATCCTCTGCAGGTTCTCTGGGCAACATCAATGTACCAACTATTTCCATTTTACAGGTGGAGAAACTATTGAGCAATGTGGGAGATTTATTGAGGAGACAGAGTAAAGCTGGAGCAATGGTAGAACTGTGAATCTGATTCTTATATTTCTGCTCAATCTTTTCATAGTTATACTTTTCCATATGGAAATGAAGTTTGAAGTCCATGGGAGCTTTCCTATTGGTTTTAACGGGATGAAGGCAAGCCCAAAATAATATATCAAATTGATGGTTTGTAGGACGAGTAGGATGATAGTCATGGCTTCTGTAGGGACTATAAGGCATCCAGATTCAAATCTCTGCTGGTTTTATTCCCTTTCACCTTCAGGGCCTCATCAAAAAAAAAAAAATGCCTGTGGGAAAGGCACTTCCAGAAGCTCATCCATCCCACCTATTGAGAATACAATGAATCGTTCTGTCAGTACCCCTGTTTTTTTCAACTGAGTACAGGAGAGCCTAGGTAATTAGCCTAAATCTTTACATAGCTAAACTTTTCTAAGTTGTGACTTGCACCTTTGTCTTCTGAGATTCTTGTTTTCTTCTGATTCTTGAGAACTTGCGCAGAAAAGTAAAATAATTTTCTTGCCCGCTTTGTCTACACAGAGGTTGTTGGTAGGTGGAAAAAAGACTGTCCATATAATTTATTATCAAATGATTAATATTGAGCTAAGACATTTTGTTTAATACTAATGGTATTATTTGTCCAGTCCATGCCATTATCTCATTTAATTTACAGTAGTTATTAAACCTCTGCTGCATTGGTATAAACAAAAAGGTAGGAAACTTCATTATAGTGTAGCATGTATTGTCTTTCCTTTTATTAAGTGATGGAGCTGGGGATAATGGCTCTAAAGAGAACAAATTCTTTCCGGTGTTTTGGAGCACAGCTGCAGTCAGGAATCTTCAGCTTTTCTGCAGGATGGTAAATATTCATTAAAGCGACCAGAGTGATCAGGCGTATGAGGCAGGTAGCTCTGAACTGCAGGGTTATTTCAAACTGTGACAATGAAATGCAGGGGAATTTGGAAAAAAAGGAGAAAGTGACAAGATGTTAAATATTTCACAAAATACACAGTAACATTCTTCATCGTAAGAGGAGATTATTTTTTTTTAAATCATCTAAGTCAACCTCAGATGAAGAAGTCCTCAACTGCATACATAAGGAGTGTACATAGTACTCTGACACAGGTGAAGGAAAAGTGTATTGTAAACACCCATTTTACAAGTAGAAATAAATAAGATAGAAATAAAATGTCAGTGCCCATCTTACCAGAGTTACAATCTGTTGCAAACCTGATGCTGCAAGTTTTTCTCATGTGGGAGTTTTCGTATTTAGTGGGGTCAGCAAGACCTGGAGGGATCAGGTCCTCCATTTAACAGTGAATAACGCTGCCCAGATGGAGGATGAGTGTTACAGTGACTGGGGGCACAGTCCTGTGTGCAGCCTCATGGTTAGAAGGTACAGACTTGAACAATGAAAGGCACCAAAATGTTAATAATGTTAATATGTACATCTCTGCCTCTCTATGGATTAAAAAAAAAAAAAAAAAGGCAAACCATTATATTAGCATTTCTGGGCAGCGTTTAGAAGTTGAATGCAAAGTCATCTGTGGAGGTTTTTCTAATTTATGAAAAAACAAACCAAAACAAAACACATAGAAATTCTTAAGCAAAGCTCCAAGGGAAATGGGCAAAATTACACAGGACCAGGAACGAAATTTCAGGTAGAAAATTTGGTGTGGAAAAAACCTAATTAGCAGCTGGGGGACCCGCTTGGTGAGTTGCTGTTATTAACTAAGACCTCCAAAGCAAATGTTAATGTGTTAATTAGAAGCAGGCTAATAACCTCCTAGATTTCCCAGCAGGAAACAAAAAAAACAAAACAAAAACAATACTATTTTTTTCTGGATATAACCAGCTAAAAACAAATATGGCTGCAAGGGAACACTCCCAGTACTGCTTCTTCATTTTCTGATGTGTGTTTGCAGCATTGCTACCCTAAGAGTAACGGAGACCACCTTACCCGGCCTTTCGGCATGGTAACCATGTGGAAGCATGGGATCCAGAAGTTTATTTATCTTGCTAGAAAATCAAACAAAATCTCTGTCCTGACTGGTAGCTTTGATTTCTAGAAAGAAAGGAAAGGTCCCACGCTGGCTTACTTAACTTGTTCCAAGTGAGGAATGGAAATTAAAAGGAAAGAGAAGAGATTCATTCTCTGTCCTGTCGGTACAAAAGCACAAGAGAGTCAGGACACTCTCAGATGGAGCTGTAGTGTGATGGTAAAGGAAGTAAAATTCATGATCTATCCTAAAGGTCTCTACTTTCCATCAGAGATTCTTGTCTTCTCATTTTATTTTGGCTTCCATGATAGAAATCAACTTTCTTTCTTTCTTTCTTTCTTTCTTTCTTTCTTTCTTTCTTTCTTTCTTTCTTTCTTTCTTTCTTTCTTTCTTTCTTTCTTTCTTCCTTCCTTCCTTCCTTCCTTCCTTCCTTCCTTCCTTCCTTCCTTCCTTCCTTCCTTTTTCTTCCTTCCTTCCTTCCTTCCTTCCTTCCTTCCTTCCTTCCTTCCTTCCTTCCTTCCTTCCTTCCTTCCTTCCTCCCTTCCTCCCTTCCTCCCTTCCTCCCTTTCTTTCTTTCTTTCTTTCTTTCTTTCTTTCTTTCTTTCTTCCTTTCTTTCTCCCTTCCTTTCTCCCTTCCTTTCTCCCTTCCTTTCTCCCTTCCTTTCTTTCTTCCTTTCTTTCTTCCTTTCTTTCTTCCTTTCTTTCTTCCTTTCTTTCTTCTTTTCTTTTCTTTTCTTTTCTTTTCTTTTCTTTTCTTTTCTTTTCTTTTCTTTTCTTTTCTTTTCTTTTCTTTTCTTTTCTTTTCTTTTCTTTTCTTTTCTTTTCTTTTCTTTTCTTTTCTTTTCTTTTCTTTTCTTTTCTTTTCTTTTCTTTTCTTTTCTTTCTTTTCTTTCTTTCCTTTTGTCAACCAGACCTCAGACAAACTTGTAGCTGAGCCGAATCAAACGCTAGATTTTAAAATTGCATTCTGTTGAGACCAAGCAGCATGAAAGGATGAAGTTTTTATGGACATGTAGAAACGCTTGAATTCTTTGACTTATCTTCTGCAGTTTTCTAGCATTCTGATGCCTTGAGCTGTGTTGCACACTTTTCTCAGAAAGGCTCAAGAGAGAGGGAGGGTATTCAGGGGTATGTGCTGTCAGCGGGGCTACAACTTGTGGGGCAGCCAGGATTGGAGCCGCAGTGCTTACGTTCCAGGAGTGCACGTGGTGGCTTTCCCAGAGCCTTTCATCTCTTTCCAGTTCTGAGCCAACCAGCAATCCAACCCTTATATTTTCATTTAGTCAAACTGGTACTGAAAAAACTCCTTTTTTTTTTTTTAATTTTGTCCTTCCTTACACAGTCCTGGTTCTTTGTCATTAATCAGATCAAGTCAGCTTTTTGCAGGAACTGTGACAGTAGCGTCATCACTCTGTTCTCTGTCAAAGCCCTCCCAAAATCCCTTCAGCTGCTTTGGTAAGCTCACACTTTTTCTGTAGAGCCCCTTGATGTGTAAAATGTATGCGATGTTTTGATCAAAGGAGTTCTTGTACTTAATGCAAATTTCAACACACTTATAGCAGTCAGATGTAGACGTATAGATCTAATCCTCCTGATCTCCACTGGGCCCAGGGGACATTAGTCCAGCTAGCAAGGAGGGCAGGGATGATTGGTGAGGAATATTTTAACTACTTTAGTTTATTTTAAGACTGTGTTAAGCTTTCTCCATTTATGGTAAGATTAACTAATGTTCTGAACACCTGTCGTCTAAGAGGTTACAATGACCGTATTTTGGAAAACTTGCTTTTTTTTCTTTCATTTTTTTTTCAACATCTGGGCAAATGGAAAAAAAAATTTCTCCTTTCTGCAATCCTTTTGGACACTTTAAATGGCGTTTTAGACATCAGAGAATAATTTCTGTAGATTTATTTTTCAAACACAGAACCCAATACATTAAGTAGGGAGACTGTTTTCTGTGGGTATTGATGGTCATTGCTGAGCGGTCTCATATTCAGTGAATGCTTTTGAATGGATGTGAATATTGATTCTTCTAATATGTTCTTTATTTTCCAGTCTCTGTTTATTCAACTGTAGTAACTATAAATTTGTTATCAACTTGATTTTTAATTCTAGGTGGAAGGAGTTCTGATGAGACACTGTCACCAGTCATCCTGGAATCTGCCCCAGAATGGTGAAGGCTTTGATACTACTTCGATTTGGATTTTAGGAGTGGGATACAGGATTGGTGCTTGTTCCATGTGCCTCTCCCCTGAGTTATAGGGTTCTCCTCATCTTCTCTAAAGTTGTGGCCCTGGAAATTTACTCTTTCTCTCCACTAGAACAAAAGAGTGGGGGATAGGGGCTCTAATCGCTCCAGTGGACCAGGCTTTGATAGCTGTGTTGCACTCTGGGACACGGTGAAGAGGACATGTTCTAGCACGCACTTCTGTGGGGGGGTGAATCTTCCTATCCTGTATCCCGTTTCAGAGACAACCCCCTTACATTACATTTCCCTCTCATTAAAAAGAGTAACTTTAAGCTATAGTCAAGATACTGCTGACCTGTATGAATTCATTTTACGATGGCTGCATAGAGAGTCCCTGCTGCCCACATGAAGTCATTACTTGGGAACCACTGAATGAGTGACCTCAGAAATTTAAGTCAGCCAGGAGGTAGAAGGCTTCTGTCATTCCTCTGATTTGTTTATCCTGTGCTGCTTTGAAAGCTGGAATAAAAATGGAATAAAAGAGGATTGTAATTTTCTTGAGCTCAGGTCCTTGCTCTTCAGTTGCCTAATTAAAAATTGATCATTTATTCTAATTTAGGATTCTGCAGAGAAAGGATACTGCTCTTGCACAAAGTTTTTGAAGAGAGGATCTGCAATGGATAAAATATGGAGCTAATTATCATAGCAGGTATGTTCAGAAGACAGTGATGCACCAGAAAATACTTTCTTTGCAGGATTGTCAAACTCGTGAATATCCTGTTCTTCATCCCTTCAGTACAGTGGCTGACAGGTACTGCCACGTCTGCATTTGCAGTACAGAAAAAGAGAGATTTACTGTATTGTCCTTTTTTCCATGTTACATGCAGTTCTGCTTACTACATTAGTACAGGCACAACAATTTTGCCTTTTGGACGTGTTCTGTGAAGTGCCTTTGTATCTGATTACCTCAATACCACACTTGAGTTTGTTTACTTTGTAGGAAGAATATTGCACAAAAAAAAAGTTAGAAGACCTGTGGTTTGACTTAAATCAGTATGTTTTGATGGATGTTCACATTTTACAATAACCTTTGAAGAATAGACCACATCCCTTAACAGTTGTATTCTTTTACATCCTCATATTGTCTGCCATTTCAGTTTGATATAGCAAACACTGAAAACAAATATTTCTTTTGGGTTCCTTTATCCTGAAAACAATAGCTGTAACAGAAAGATTGCAGCCAGATGCATTTTAGTTTGCAGAAAGATTTTTGGGTTTTGTGGCAATCTAACATTCTTGCATCAAAGTCACTGTTAGCTGTAGAAATGTGAATTGACAGCAGCTCAATCATCTCTAACACAGCTTTTAATCAGAATTTGTTCTTGAAAACATTACTCTCCCCCCAAAAAGAAAAAACTGTGATAGTTTTAATTTTTATTGAACCAGATTAAGAAGTATGACTATTTAGCTTTATAACAGAATTATTGCATTGAATAAAAGCTGCTTCAGGAACAGTGAGAGAGGAGTGTAACAAATTATGGATTTCTCTTTCTAAAAGAGTCAAACATTTCTTTCTTATGGGTGTCTGCCTCTCTAGAAAGTTATCTAGTGACTTTAGTATACAGGAAGGGAAAGAGCCTTGTAAATCAGATGTGGGTTATTTCTTATGTATTTAGAGATTTTGCACATCACAATATTAACTTTGTAAGAGTATTACTTATCAGCATAATACATATACAGGATATTTAGCTGTCAGATAGTTTATAAGATGAAGCAGCAGTTCAGTGTTAGGTCTTTTTTTCTGCTATGAACTTCATGGGGGGTTTAATGTCATTTAGTGTTTTGATGCCTCCAACTCTAGTCTGTAAAATAGATGTAGTAATTTGATAGCTATGGGAAGATATTGGGAGTTACAATTAGAGAGGTTCAGAAAAGAGATTGAAGCTGCCTGAATATTGAAGACAAAGTGTATAAGCCAGTGGGTTTTCTCTTTCTTCATACAGTTGTTTTCCCAACCCCCTTATCTGTACCTTAGAAAAAAACTCCTAGTTTCAGTGAAGGACGGGAGTTGTGTGTCATGGAGAAGCTAAGATTTCCTTGATGTTTTGTTTTGATGTTGCTAGATCAGCTCCTGCGTCAGACTTTTTTTTTTTTTTTTAAATCTATTTATGTTAAGCTAGTTACAGTCTGAGCAGCTTTGTTTATTTACCAAGCAGGTGCAACAAGTGTAGAGATTTTTCAAGCTCCTGTTAGTTGCCCCAATGCTGTCTTTCACTATGATTTAAATCAGACTAATGCAACCAAAATGTAATAAAAGTAAGTAACACATCTGTGGCAAAACATGTAATAAATGTGTAATAAAAAAGATCATTAAGACATTTGAGAGATTTCATACTTAAAAAGCAAATTCTTGTCTGTAGAGGTACGTATTGGTTCCCTTTGGTGCAAGGAGAGGAGCCCTGCAAGTTGTCTGAAAACAGAAACTCACAGATGTTGATGTCAAGAATAGAAACAAAGTCCATTGCTTCTAACCAGGTGCCAAGGAAGATCTTAATATCTGCAGAGAATATTGTTTTCCTTAAGTTCACATTGAAATCATATGTAAATATTCTCAGAAACCTATGATATTTGGGGAATATTTATAGATTTTGTCATTGTTATGATAAGGGAAAAAAGCTCCTTGAGCATATCAGGGTATTCCAGTGACTAGCTCAGAAACTGGGAAGCAGCTGCAGAGCCACCAGTTGAAATGCCTGGGTTGGCCAACAAAGAGCCGTACGCTGTTTGCTGCCTTTCTCCCAGATATTAGCATCTGGGCTACTTGGCATGTGTGCCTCTCCTACCCTCCCTATAGCAAGAGACCACTTGTAGGCTTTAGTTTTATTTTATATGGTTATCTGTATACTTTAAAGAGTGTCAGTCTCTATTAATCTTTATAATGTGTCAGAAGTGAGAGTTCAAGAATCATGAGAAGCTTTCTAGTACATTGAGAAGCAATTGTCTTTGTTAAAGACCAGATTATACCAACTGCCATAATATAATACGGTCTGTGCACACATATAATATGCACATTGCAATAATGTTCTTACGTGCATGTGCACATGATTATAGTGTGCTTACCAGGAGGGGGAAAGTGCATATGGTAAATGTAAAGAGTATATGTAACTAGTGCAGAAAGTAGGATTTCACTTCAGTGTTATTAGCTCTAAATGAAAACAACACTATGTTTTAGAGAAGTTCTCAATTTAGCATGTTTTAAGATGACTAGTTATACAATAAATAGATTTCTAAAGTTGTCCATTATTTATAGATTGGAAAAGAGAAATAATTTACTGAAAATCCCTTCAGAGAACCTGGGTTCTGCTTTCATTTTGTTTGCCAAGCCACACACAATTTCACTTAACCGTGTTATAAAGCCGAGACTGACCTTACAGATTTTTTTAAACTAACTCTGAAGTTTTTGTTTCGTTGGAGACAAATTGCAGCTAACTTTTTTAACCATAATACAGTACAACAAGCTCGTGTCTTTTATGTACCACTGGGTCATGGTATTAATTAGTACTCTTCCTTTACAAAACTTTATCTTTTAATAAAATTAGTTATTAATTTTACAGCTGTTGCTATTCTGATCTCAAATGCATGTGCTCAATCTTACCATTAGATTTCTCTTTGTGGGTTGAAAAGTTTCAAAACAATTATTTAACTTTTTCTAAATATGTTCTATTACAAAAAATCTATCTTCCAATGTTTTGTGCACAGAATTACTATCTTACAAGGCTTGCTTCAATATGGTACCTGAGAGATTTAACCCCTGAACTGTTGGAAAGTATTGTCGCTGGTCATGTGAAAAAGATAGAAATGTCAAGTTTAGATAAAATATTACATGATGTTTGGCAATAGAGCTTCTTGAATTTCAAGTTTATCTGTAATTTCCCTGCAGTGGAGAGAACGCCCTTTCTCTAGGGCTGGTGAAAAGTTGGAGCAGTTTTATTTACATCTAGCGGAAAATATGAGAAAGTTCGCAGCCCTAGTTTTTATGTGGATAGATCCAGTTCCTGCACCACTTCAGTCAGTCTCTGCCTGAGAAGTACTCCACAGGAAACAAAAAATTAAAAAGAAATTAAAAAGAATTTTTTAAAAAATTAAAAATAAATTCAATAGCAATAGTACTGTTATTTTTAACCTACTGTGCTGAACAATGTCCCTTCAGTAAAAATAACACAAATACTAGACTATTGACCACAATAAATGAGGACTGTTTTAGAGTCCATTAGGCTTCTATTGTCTTTCTTACCCTGCAGCTGTAGTGTCAAGTATTAAAATTACTGGAAAGTCACCTGTGGAATATTTGATGTCCTTAAATACAGGCTTGGTGGTGTTTATTTTTAGGTACATAGATCAACAATCCTTCATCATTTTGCCTTTTTGCTCTAAATTAAAGTATTTGTCTTGAATTTCAAGAGACATACTTAATACATTCATTCATGAGCTAAAATAAACCAAAGTGAGCCCACAGAGGAAGAGATTACTATAGGAGAATGGCTTTTACTACTGTTAAACTGGCCAAATATTTGCAGCTTTGCAATGATTCATCCTTTTTCCTCTCTTGTTCAGCAGGATTTTGGAAGAACAGACTAAGGAAGGAGCTAATGATACTCCTAGTCCACAAGTCCTTTTTTGGTGATTAATTTTATCTGAACTAAATTCTTCGTTGCCATAATGTGGCCACAGAAGTGAGCAAAACTGCCCCTATTCGTCCCAACTGAGGAACAAGCCCTTTCTCTTATGCTTTTATTCATAGTTATTATTTATTTTAAAATTAATGCTACTATTTAACATTCATTACTATTTTTATGAAAGGAAATACTCAGACCTGGGGATGGAAAAGTACGGCAACACATAGACTGGGACCATCCTGCAAAGGGTGAGGTTGGGACTGAGAGGAAGCTCAGTGCAGTGCCCTGCTATCACCAACCACCTTGTGGTATGAGCCTGATCTTGAAGTGGTCACATTCAACCACAGAACAGTTAACTTCCCCCTCCTACTCAAGGGTGTGGAGTAAAGTAGTTGCAAGTGAGAAACCTTCTTTCAGTCTCCATCCAGTGTTTTGTCTGCAAAGTTATTTGTGTTTGCCTTTTTCACCAGGTTGTACTTTAGGTTGAACAGTTCTTTTTTTTCCCCTCCCTTCTTTCCTCCTGTTCTGTATCTACAGGCAGATGCCAGTTCCCCTCTCTCCTTTTAAGATCCCTCCACCCTCTTAAATAACTTAGTTCCCCGTTCACTTTTGGGTCCACTTCCTTGAGCATCTGCAATGCAAAAACATTTGCTCAGTCCCAGCTGTCTTTGGGAGTCACTCAGATATTTCCCTCTGAAATAAAAATGAGCTGTAGTGTTTGGGTTTGTTCACTTCAAAGACCACTCCCAGGGGATCGTACAGGCAATTCTATAGGTTTATCTCCCTTTGTCCTATAGAGTCCTCCAACACCCTTTACACCCTCAAAGCAAATTCAGTTAGCCCTTATGGCAACAGGGAAGAGCCCCAAGAGCCCCACGTAGATGTGTCAGTCTGCTCTAGAGAGGGTTTAGCCCTGAAAACCACGCACGTCATAGAATGGTTTGGGTTAGAAGGGACCTTTAAAGATTGTCTAGTCCAAAACCCCTGCCATGGGCAGGGATATCAGAAAGCCAACCGTGTCCTGGGCTGCATCCAGAGCACTGTGGCCAGCAGGTCGAGGGAGGGGATTCTTGCCCTCTGCTCCACTCTCATGAGACCCTCCTGCAGTGCTGGGTCCAGCTCTGGGGGCACAAGAGCAGAAGGACACGGACCTGCTCGAGCAGGGCCAGAGGAGGCCACAAAGATGCTCGGGGGGCTGGAGAACCTCCTGTATGAGGACAGGCTGAGAGTTGGGGGTGTTCAGCCTGGACAACAGAAGGCTCCAGGGAGACCTTATAGCGGCCTCCCAGTACTTAAAGGGGCTACAGGAAAGTTGGGACACACGTTTTAGTATGGCCTGTAGTGACAGGACAAGGGCTAATGGTTTTAAACTGAAAGAGGTAGATTTAGACAAGATATAAAGAAGAAATTTTTTACTGTGAGGGTGGTAAAACACAGGAACAGGTTGCCCAGAGAGGTGGTAGATGCGCCATCCCTGGAAACATTCAAGGTCAGGTTGGACGGGGCTTTGAGCAACATGATCTAGTTGAAGATGTCCCTGCTTATTGCAGGGGGGCTGCACCAGATGACCTTTAAAGGTCCCTTCCAGTCCAAACCATTCTACAATTCTATGATTCTATCTTCCACTAGATCAGGTTGCTCAAAGCCCTGTCCAACCTGACCTTGAACACTTCCAGTGGTGGGGCAAAGGACACCACAGCTTTGCACTTCCTTGTGCAAGGACTGGGGATCATTCACCGTGTCAGATACATTTAGCATTCTCAGCCTTGCAGTTTCCCTCATCAAAGAGAGTCCTTTGGGCCAGGGTTTTAAGATGCCGAGTCCTCAACAGCAATACTCAAAGTATTCTCATCCCTTGCTTTTCACTCCAGCCCCATGCTACTACAACCGTATCTGTAAAGGTGCTTGAGGGGCTGGGCTGGGAACTGGACTGTGGAGCTTGTTTGGCTTAAAAAAATATGTTGGCATTCTCAACCATTATACAGTTTTCTTAAATATAATTAAAGGTTCTAAGATAATTGCACACAAACATGCATATCAGTTGGAGAAGCCAGAAGGGAGTTAAAAACCTTGAGATTTACTTCCATTTATTTACTTTTCCTCTTACTCAGAGTTAAATAGAAGCACCAGTTTCTAATAAAATAAAGGAATATTCTCATTGCTGATCCATCTCTTCATGTCTAAAAGAAAAAACACATTCAGAGCTTTGTATGCAGAATGCACCAAGGAGAAATACTGCATAAAGGCAATCGAGAGCATGAGAGTTATTTCCAGAAAGCCTGTTTTATCCACAGCTTCTACCTGTGTGTTTCTATAATACCTGCACCTCTGTGATGTTTCCTCTGAAGTGTTCAAAGCACATTATAGGTACAGGTTTAGCTAAATTGATCACGGTCTCTGAAAGGTAAGAGGATTCCCATCTGCAGGCATGCCAGGTGGTACCTCAACAGATAAAACATCCTGCTCAAGGTCAGAAAAATGAGTCGGTGGCAAAGCTGGAAGAGAACTTTGAGAGGTGAGTTTAATACGTAGTGATGGCAGCCAGCTGCCTTGCTGCAGCTGTGCTCAGGGAACATTGATCTTATTCTTGTTGATATGAGTGAACTTCTCTAGACAAAGAATCACACATAAACACAAACCATTTATCATCCGTTAAGAGAAGCACACTGTAAAATTTTAGGCCATCACAACTGTAATGCGGGCAGTCTTAGTAAGCACTAAAGTGGTGATGGTTTTCCTCTCCATTCCTGATGCATGTTTCCAGACAGCTTTGGTCCTATGTAAAACTATTTGCTAGACTCTTAGCTTGGTAAACACATAACCTGATCATGGAGTACTTCAGCCTGAAAACCCTTTCACCACTCATACTTCTTTTAAATGTAGTATTCAAGGATCTTTCCATTTTGACATGCTAGTCATGTTTCTGGAAGGAGAAGCAGCTAGCTAGTCCCTAGAAGCCTGAAAAGAGAAATCTATAGCTTCAATACCTGCAGTGAAATTGCTGTGCTGTTAGAGGCCAGGTGCAAACTTGGCCTGCAGGTAAATTGAAAACTGATGATTGAAAAAACTTTGGGCAATGCCCTTAATATATGCTTTAACATTTCAGCAGCCCTGAAGTGGTCAGGCAGTTGGACTAGATGATCGTTGTAGGTCTCTTTCAACTGAAATTCTATTCTATTCTATTCTATTCTATTCTATTCTATTCTATTCTATTCTATTCTATTCTATTCTATTCTCACAAAAGGAAAATCCAAAAGCCCAAGGTGTGGAGAGTAAAGTATAAATCCATACTCCTTTCTACCATCCATCTATTCTCATTGGAGTTGTACAGTAACAGTAAAGAGAGAATAAAAACTTCAGCAAGGTGCCTTACACATCTTTGATTCCCCCAGCACTATATTAACTATCTGCCGGTGGCACTCCAAAGAGATAACAAAACAAAATCATAGCTTCTGTCCCAGATGGGTAAACATAAAAATGACTACAGGAATGGGTAAGCAGTATTTCATCTGTCCCCTGCCAGCTATAGTAGAGGTACCCCACTCTTCTCTGTCTATAGGTGACAGGATGAGTGTTCTTGGCAGACCCAACAAAACTCATCCACCTTGAGGTTATACAGGGGAATGTATCAAAATTAATAGATTATCAAGTCTGGTGAAGTACTTAAGAGGGTGAAAACGTATTTCCCCATGGCTGATCCTTCATTTTATGTGACCTTGAAGTGCCTTTTTTCTTCATACTTTCTTACAGAAGACCACAAGTAGTTTCCTCTCCCCTGCAGGGACCTGAGCATATTAAAAGGTCACTACTAGATCAAAATGAGTATGCTTTTAAAAAAAGTATTTCCCTCAGCTCCCAATAGTGCCATATCAAAGCTGTAATAAAAAACATTCACAGTTTACCTGCACGATTTTTATCATTTATCTTAGCATACTGAAAAACAGAGTCATCCTTCTCCCATATAGTCACTTGTTCTTGCTAGTTTTAAACTCATTGAAGCAGTAATAGTGCCAAAGCTTGCAACGAAATATTTAAACAACAATTAACTTCTTAATTCTGTGTGTGGGCAGGGCCCTTGTTTCCCCTGGAGCACAACTGATTTTCAAGATATTTATTTGGGATTTCAGGGTGTTTGCATATTGTGTATGGCTCCCTATGTATGTGTTGGTATGTGTGTGGGATGCCTCTGGCTGTATTTGCCTGCAGCTGAGCCTGCACAACATTCCCCTTAGAACAGGCAAGTTTTCCAGTATGAAAGTTTAAAAAAAGAACTCTCTCCCCTATTTTATTTCAGTCACTAGATAAAAGGCAGCAAATCGCATGGCTATTCCATCAAGCCATGTTACAGTCATAATAAATGTGTGTCACTCCTTCTGGCTGTAGGTGCTAGAGGAGATCAGTTTTCAGTGTCTATCCAACAGAAGTTCAGCCAGGAGCAGTGACCCTCTACGGATGTTTTCCTTTTTGATTTTTCCAATAAACAGGTCTGCACGGTGTTATTGCTAATGCTAATCTGATTTTCTCTGGGAGGTGGTTAAGCATGTGGCTAGAATTTGTATTAGCAGTTACTAAAGTTGCTTGTTTTTCCATACTCCCTTCCTATTCAGCTTCCTCTTTACAAGTCACCTCTGCTGTGGCACGTAAGAAGTGGCTGGAAGAACAATATTGAGACTCTACACTGAAACTGCATATAAAACATATGCAGGCTGTATGTTTCTGCATGTTGCATGAGAAGCCTTCACAGGAAGTAAGTTCTTAATGCAAAATTCAACTCTCAAAGCGTTAAAAAATACTGGCATTATGAAGGGGTTTTAAAAAGGTTTGTTCTGAACAACTGTGGAAATGGCTGCAACTCAATAATCCAATTTATAATGTAGTCCTTTCTACCCTAAAGCTGCCTGGACAGAGCAGGGGTGAGGCAAGCCTTGTGCACACCCATTCGTAGTTGTTTCTTCTCATGATGAAAGACCAGGGCACTTAGTAGTAGTTAGAAATCATGAAGAAGCCACGGCCATTCATGCATAGTTCAGGTGGAACAGCTCACTGAACTTCACAGAATCACAGAATCACAGAATCATCAAGGTTGGAAAAGACCTTGAAGATCATCCAGTCCAACCATGAACCTCACACTGACCGTTCTCAACTCCACCAGATCCCTCAGCACTGGGTCAACCCGACTCTTCAACCCCTCCAGGGATGGGAACTCCCCCCCTGCCCTGGGCAGCCCATTCCAATGCCCAACAATCCCTAAATCCCCCCAGTTCCCTCAGCCGCTCCCCATCAGACCTGTGCTCCGGACCCTGCACCAGCTTCGTTGCCCTTCTCTGGACATGCTCGAGTCATTCAATGTCCTTTTTGGAGTGAGGGGCCCAAAACTGAACATAGTCATCGAGGTGTGACCTCACCAGTGACAAGTACAGGGGTCAGATCCCTTCCCTGTCCCTGCTGGCCACGCTATTTCTGATGCAAGCCAGGATGCCATTGGCCTTCTTGGCCACCTGGGCACACTGCTGGCTCATGTTCAGCCGGCTGTCAATCAACACCCCCAGGTCCCTCTCTGACTGGCAGCTCTCCAGCCACTCCTCCCCAAGCCTGTAGTGCTGCTGGGGGTTGTTGTGGCCCAAGTTTTATTCCTTAGTATTTGGAGGAAAGACGTAGGCACTTTAGGGACAAGAAGGCTCTGGGAGGCACCTACACTGCAGACAGCTGAAGTTGGGAGGGATGAGTCCCACCCTTTGGGACTAAACCTTGTTTCTAGCCCCAAGGAATGCCAAGGTAGCATTTTCATGCCTGCCCAACAGCAGACTGGAGGCACATAAGAATAGATTAAATCAGCCCAGCTGGTGTTATCTTCTTCATATATTCCCCTCAGAGCAAGAGCAAGGTGCTGCATGGACCCTCCCATTCTTCTGCTGCTGCAGCCTCCAACACACAGACTCCTACGAAGGCTTCTGCTCACCCAGATGTTTCAAAGTACAGACGTGCCCTTTTGCGAGGGAGAAAAGACCCATCCGTGACTTTTAAATCGGTTTTCCCTTAGATTTGCTTCGTTCTGTGTGATTTGTCGTAACACTTCAAAGAGAAATGCGTATGTACCAGTTTTCTAACAATAACATGGGTAAAGCCGAGCATTAACCTTAAATGTTTTTTGTCCTTGTTACTTTGCACTTAATAGCGCATAGTTATATTCTCTGTGTGTTGAGAGAGCAGGAAATTACATAGTAAATGTTAGCAGAAGCTGATGTTTAGGCTTTTATTATCACTTGATAAACCCATGTAAATCCCATTAATGCTGAGAGGAGTTATATGTGTATATCAGGGGGGAAAAGAGACCATTTGCTCTTGCGTGCATGTAACTAATTAAAAATTTAAGAGCATATAGTACATAATTATACTGGGCTGTAGGTTAATGCTTCTGAATGAAAAATGCCAGATGAGCTGAAATGCTTATACAGAACAAGAGAAACTCTGGCTGCCTCTGTGCAGAGACCTGCACGCTCTCTGTGAACAGTCCTACTGTTCACTGCTCTCGCTCTGCAGTTGGGGGCTGACGGAAACGGGCATATCGCCGGCTGTGACCTTGGTCAGGATCTGCAGGGCAGAAAACAATGCAGGGAAAGACAAGAGGACAAGCCCTGGCACCTACAAGCCGGTTTCATATCCTCTGCTGAACTTATTTCTGGCAGTGTTTTACTTGCCAATGCAAGCTGCAGGCAATGTCTTAATTGTCAGCTTTCTCACCATACGACAGCCTGTCGCAACCATGAGAGAAGGTCAGGTTCAAGGCAGGCTGCTCTCCTGGGAAGAGTCCAGTGCCAGCATACTCTAAACGCCCGTTGATCCCCAGCCTCCAGAGTGGTTTCAGAAATGTGTGCCTGCAGGAAGGGTGGCACCTTCCTATGAGCAAGAAGCTACCAACCACTGGTATGGTCTGGACAGGATGCTCAAGGGGTTGCTAATCAAGTAGAAAACACAAATCCATACCTTCTGCTTCCTATATAATTATGTTTTATTTCACAAGACTGTCTTGGAGCCATGTTAGAGTTAATATAACTGTAAATAGCCAGTAATCTTCATTAAAGACACAGATAATTGAAACAATAGAGGCAATTACACAAAACAGTTATCTGTCCCTGCCCAGAGGCATGTGCAGGACACATGGATGGAGAACAGCTTCCATGCAGCTGAAAAAGAAGCCCCAGACCCTGGCACAAAGATGATAAGCACAGTCCCAAGAAAAAGGACCGTGAAAGAGATTTTTCATTATTTGATTCTTCTTGAGGTTAAGGAAAAGAAACTTCCAAATTCTTTGTAAATAACGAGCATGGGACCAACGAAATACCCAGCTTTGCTACAGGTTTCACATCCACCTAGTAAAAAGTCACAAGGAATTAAAACCTCATATTTAAATTAATATATGTTCCTGACAATCATTACATTTTATGGCAAGATAAAATTGCTAGAACTAAGTCCATGGGCAGGTGCACAGCCCAACTTTTTAGTGCGAATGTCAGCTTATTCTCATTTCCTTATAATCCTTCCACTGTTTCAGAAAGCCCCAGCAACACAAAAACCCAACCTTTAAAGTTTCTGTCATGTGATTTACACTCATAGCCACTGCTGGTTTGAATTTCACTTCCATTCTTGAAGTGAAAGTTGAGCTGATCTCTTTTTTTTTTATGATAAAAGAGCAGCCACTGAATTAATAGCAGGTCAGTATGACATATATTAGAGCGTGGTTTGGCATTTATGTTGAGAATCTCCTGTCATCTTCACCACCACCCACAAATGCCATAGCAACCACATTGCAAAGGGGCTAAAATGCACACACAGTTTAACGTGCTGTTAAATGAATGCACTTCTTGTTTTACTATTGTGATGATGAATTCATTTCAGCTGCAGTCACTGACTAGTAGAAAGCTTAGTTCCCACTGAAGAGAAAATAAACAAACTGCTCCAATTTTGCCTTTTTGGAATTTAGCAGTTATGTAGAATTCAGCTGTGTGGGCAATTAACTAAAAGGACCTCAAATTATATGTTGCACTTGCACTTGCACATAAGCTTTTAGAAGTGCCATAAGAAAGTAGTCTTTACAGTGAACACAAGGTTCAACCAGAAGAAGCAACAATTTGTTGAGAACTTAATACAGAACAATACTTGTTTATTCACCAGTGTTTGAATATTTAAGTAGTTCATGCAGTTATTCTTAAGTATAATGGCCTGAGTTTCAGCAATGTTTTGTAAAGCTTGTGCAAGTCAATAATTTGCTGCAATTAAAAATATGCAGCTAGCATTGTGATTGCTTGGAAAATAGAGGAACATTCTTTCCAGCACATTCTTATAATGTGTTAAAGACACTTTAAAAGTGTGCTAAACCTTGTTCTTCATCATGTACTTTCTTCACAGCTTGTCCCCCCTTGAAAAGCTACCTCCAACGGTGTGGACTTTTCTCCAATACTGCCACGATCCCACTCTGTTACACCCACTTTAACTGCCCCATACCCCTGTATATCACTTCCAGGCATTAATTATTCCATACTGCTTGTAGGGATCATTAGTCAAATATTTCACTCAAAACACTGGCTTACATATTGTCCATAGACAGCTCTAAATCCAAGAACAAACTGTTCCTGTTACGTATTCACTGGTTATTTTTCCCCTCTTTGTGCTTCCAGCCATCTCCCAGTAGAGCTGAAGAAGAAAACCCACACACATGAAAAGGGAGGGACTGCACTCAAGGCGGTATCTGCAGCCAGATGGAGTCAGTCTGATGTTAGCCACCCCTTTCTGACCTTTGTTAGACTGTCGCGTTTGGCTACTGGCCTTTGAAGTGATGGGATAAGAAGTCTCCAAAAGGGGAAGGTAGGGCGATGGAAAAAAATGCTTCTGAGATATGGGCCCAGTAAACAACTGTTAATGTCTTATGCGCAGGGTTCCGAAGTGTTGCTGCTCTCCAGCCTTACCATTTTTCTCTTGATTAAACTGGTCAATGCATAATCCTTCCTTCATTTGGGGGGAAAAGGCACAGCAGTTTTCTTGCTTGAGCCTGCTATCTTTGTCTCCTGGTTTAGCTTCTCTCTTGAGAGATTAGATGAGAGCTTTGAAAGTGCTTGTTCTGAGACAGGCTATGCCACCAGATTCAAATCTCTCAAACAATGCAATATTTCTTTGGCACCAGGATCAGAACAGAGACAAAAACCACAGAATGAAAACAGAGCCGGAGGATCCCGGACCCAAATTCTTTGGCCACGTTCGCACTCAAAATCTGGTGCGCAACAGGCTCCCGGTCCCTGGCTTGACTAGACAGGAGGACCTGTCAGAGCATGCTGTAGCTCTTGGCCCAGGCATCTGGATTTCGCTTTGAGAGAAAGGTCGGTGTGTTCCCCACTTATGGTGGCAGGACATGACCAAGGCGTGCACCTGGTATGGGAACTCGGACCAAGTCTGGTGGCTTGGGACATTTCTGTTGGCTAGACTGAAGACAACTGATATTGGATTTCTCCCTGGAGGTTCTTGGATCAGTGTCCAGCCACCCCTTAGATTTCTTTTGACTAGCCAAATAGACAGCTCCTTAAATCTCTCCCTGCAAGTAATCTTTCTCAGACTTGTGTGCATTCTCACGTCTCTTTCTTGAATTGTCTCCAGCTTTTCAACCTCCTGCTTGCTTTGTGGACACAAGAGCAGGGCACAATGTGTTGGCAGCAGTTTCAAGGGAGGGGGAATACTCAGGCAACATAATCCTCCTCTTCTCCCTAGATTTCCTCTGCTTATACATATACAGATTGGGTCAGTTCATGGATAGTTGATTACTCACTATGACTTGCAACTCTTTTTTGGCCATGGCTTTCCAGTGTAGGACCACTGCAGCCCCCACCAGGCAAATAGCTTCTTTCTCTGATCTTGTGACTTAACTTTGTTGTACTTGCTTACCTTCAGATTACCAATTACCCATTTGTATCAGTGACCTGTATTCCTTCTTTTTATCATTTTCCCAGCCTTTTTCATCTGAAAAATTTGTTGATAATGATTTAAAGGGTTTTTTCCTAAGTTGTTGATAAAATACAACAGTATAGAGCCAAGGACCAGTCCCTATGGGATCTCTCCAAGCACACACCCACTCAAAGAAAATTTCTCTGGTTGTAATTATATTTGAGACCTGAAGTTAGCCAATTCTTAATCCATTTAATGTGTTTTACAGTGGTTTTGTATTGTTTTAGTACTTCATCAACATGCTGTACTATTACAAGGCACATTTCTTACAGAAGCCTAACATCAATTCCTTCATCAACCAAACTCATAATCTAATGCAAACTTCCCCTGAGCTGCATTAAAAAATGGGGTTATGGGAGATCCCTGCCCCACTACACAGCAGCGTAGTGCAGGGAGACCCGTAACAGTGTTAAACTGCCTTGTGTGGGTATCGGTAGCGAAGTAGCACACCAGGACAGCGCTATATAAATTGTCTTTGCCCCCTGCTCTCCCCCGCAGCCTTGCTTTTGTCAAGGTGAAAAGCTGCTGCAGACAGCACTGCTGTTTCAGGCTCTCTCTTCGGAAGCCAGTTATATGATCCACTGAGCAATGTCCTGGAGGAGAGTCTGTTTTCCCAGGACTAATGCCACCCCTTTGTAACCAGAGACTCTTTTGTTTATAATTCCAGAAAGGATTTGTAAGTTGAAGGTGTTTAAAAAAATTTCTGGCGTGTTGGAGGTAACCTCAGCCTTCCGTTCGGCTATCAACAAAGTGCAGCACCTCTCTGGTTTCTCAAGCACTTGGAGGGCAACACGGACAGAATGAAACTGAGGCAGGATGTTTATCCTCTTCTCCCAGAGTATTTGGTGTGATTTTTATCAGGGAATGAGGTTGATCAGACTGTCTTTCTTTTTTCCAGCTATAGCAGCATCTTTCATGGTATGCTCCTAATTTATTTGCCCTGGTAGAAATGAACGGAATAGGGTTTAGGTCATGGTATGTATCTTTAGTTACCTTTATGTGGTATGGTCAGTACAATTTCAGTCATTTCCTTGGATGCAAAGAGGGTGATTCAAAGAGTTGTCCTTTTCAAAAACACTTTTTGAAGTCAGAGAAGGGACCTGTGGAATATGCTAGTCTTCTGTGGGAATGGAAATTCACGTCTTTGCAGTAGCCTTGGATCTCTTGACTTCTTCAAAAGGTAGACAACCCACAAATTATATATACACACAAAATTAAACAATTGTAATCTGGATTTAGATTTGGGAATGAACAGGATGTTAATGAGATAATGTCTCGTTATGATATGGTCTCACTTCTTGGCATAAGAATGCATAATGATGTCTATTTAAAAGGACAAACTCTAATGATACCTTTTCAGTATTCCATACTTATTATTTCTATACATTTATTAGGATTAGATTATTAATAATTTCAATGTTTCTTAATGTAAATAAATTCTGATTTGATGCTTATAAATAAGTTAAATATAAAGTTTAAGCAACAACGAGGAAACAGGAAACACTGGAGCAGAGGGAGGTTAACTCATCAAGGGCAATGCTGTTCCACTGGAAACTTTATCGGCTGCTTAAAATGGACTCGTTTGCTGTGAAGTCCAATAACACTTTCAGGTTCAGTTTGATTGCCAAAGTGGGGATTATTCAGCAGCAACAACCAGAACAAAAACCATTACAGGAACAAAATAGGAAGGCAAGATCTCTGCAACCAGGCTTTAATTCATGCTAATAGGCAGGAGAATGCAATTAGGGGAGGCTCTGAATTGCAGGAATGCGTGCTGGACGACATGCAAATCTCATTTCAACAGGGGCAGCCACCCGAGGTGGTTAATAGATTATCCAACTTCTTATCATGCAGCGAACTATTTGGGGTGGAGTTCATTAATATAAATAAAAGAAAAGAAACATCAGCTCTGACGGGATGAGTGGGTGAGTCAGTTATGAGGTGGTACAAATCGTCTTCTGGTAATACTCTCGCTGCGACCACCTGTAGCTGCCTTTGCTGTTCGGAGAGTTCACCCCTGCCGAGAGCAGGAAGCATGAGGCAGAAATTTTGTCTGAGCTGCATTTTTTTTCTTCCTTGATCTGCAGAAGGGGTTGAAAAAAATTGTTGGCTGCTGCTAATCGTTAATCACTCTGAAAACAAACCTGGCCTTGCAGAACTAACTGTGCAATCAGAGCACTGGGGAAATTAGGGAGAGGAAGAAAGTACTCAGATGGTTTCTAGATGCTCAGATGTCTCTCATTTGGGGTTTCCCGTATTTCCTTGTGTGATTATTTTGTAGTCACATAAATTACACTGTTGAGAAGCTTTTCTCTTTCCACAATCTGCATTTTCCTTTGGGCAATTATATCCAAATACTTCAATTTATTATTCCCTGCTCACTTCTGACTGTAATGGTGTCCTTCTACTGTCTCGTCTATCTGCTGATTCAGTCTACTCCAGCTGCGAATGAATGAACCTGCATTGCCCTACCTATCACAGGAGAAACATCCTGGTTGTAAAGCCTCCGTGCTCACCACCAGCACCAAAGCTTTGTGATCTTCACTGGGACAGGCAGGGAGCACAGCAGAAAGCAAGAAGTCCCAGTATAAACTGGTGAATCCAAATTAAAAGATGCCAGTTAGACGTTGAAGTTTCTCTCTGGACCATTGGCTTTTTACACACTTTGTATCCTGTGATTCCTCTGTAAAAGTGTCACTTAATTGAAGCATGAAGTTTGGTTTGCTGATTCCCTATCTAGGTTTCTGAAGATGGATGGAAAACACCCGGGTGGTCGGTGATGCTGGGAAATGTCTGTGATGCGGCTTGCGTACAGAACGGTCCTGTTTCAGTCCCACATCTGCTGTTAGAAGGAACGTGGCTGCACACTTAGGGCAGGTTGCTGGAAGTCCTTCCAGACCCACCTTTAGGGCACGCTTCTCGCCTCCACACTCAGTTTCAGGCTTTCACTCTCTGAGGTTTTCAGGAAGTGTAAAAGCAAATCCTGGCAGCTGAATTTTCCTGATAGACTCTCAGCTAAAACTCCTGAATCATCTTTTTAAAGGTTTCTTTAGCTGTCATTTTTATACAGACATGCAACTTTTTAGTTTCTCCTTTGGGTCTTTGCACTGGTGTGGTGTTGCAGGACTGCTGGTTGTGAGGAAGGGTGGCTGGCGTGAGCGTGTGTGAATGAAACAGAGGGGAGCAATTCTTTGGAGAGGAAGTAAAGGTGAACAATCACATCGACCTTGCAAACATGTTGAAACACAATAAAACAAAGATGGTTTCAACTTTGGCAGTGAGGGACGCTCAAAGACTATCCAAATAATTTCCATAAAGGAGGAAGATGATCCTGTGGTCTGCTTTGCAGCTTGGACATGCCTTAAGTCTGACAGCAAACCTTCTCTTGTGCATAGGACTGCCTTGTCTTTTGGTATCTGGCAGGTGAATCGCTCCCTGCAACGGGCTGTGTGTGGGATTTTCCCAACCAAAACTTTGAAGTTGGCTGTTTTGCCCGTTCTGTGATGTGGTGATGTATGTTTATAATTTGTGAAGCACCTCGGGGTGAAAGGCCTTCTGTAAATGCTGTTATTCATCAAGAAATAACCGGGCCTGTCCTTTAAATGTTAGCTGGCATCATTCCCAAACCCTACCACCACATTCAACTGTTTATTATTTTTACTACAGTGGCGCCCAAGGATGAAATGAGAGTGGGGGTCCCTTGTGCTAAACGCTATGTGAATATAAATGTCATCTTCTCAATGACAAGAGAGGAAAGGGCTGTGGGAAGGGAAATGTTTTATACGCTGTGTCTGAGATTCTTTCTTTCCCAGCTCAGAAAGCATGATTGGAGAGCAGAAGTTCTCTTAACATTTTTCCTCAGACCTAACCTAAAATCAGGCCCCTACAATGAGAACAGCCCCACCCAAGCATTTGGACTCCCCTTTTCACTAGTGAAGGCAAAGAGTCATCCTGGGGGCAGTTTACCTGAGCTGGTTCAGACACCAAATTTAAGACAAGATGAACTTCCTTCATGAACATGCTTCTCTCCACCGATTAAAAGAGCAAATCATAAAATGAATCCAGATGTAGTCACTTACAGGTGAGTTGAATTTGGCCACTGCAGGTTGGGATGAGAGGAGCACCCAGGGAGAGAGACAGGGTGCTACTTGTGGGCAGACCCCACTATATCATTCTGTAGATATGGAAAGGTCCCTCAAAATATGTTGCCTTGACCTTGGGGCTGAGCCACACGCCGATCTCCAAGACTGTCCCTTTTTCCTTTGCTTTCCAGGAAATAAGGCAAAGAAGATACGAACCCTCCCAGCTAAAAGTAGTAGTGTAATGATGGGAGTATGAATGTCCAAGCAGAGTGGGACAAGCAGAAATACTGTAGTGAATTAGATGTTGTATGTCTGACAAGAGACTAGTCAAAACTGCAACAAACCTCCATTTATCCCCACAGGAATGTAGCATGTCTTATAGGATGCCAAGGACAGTATTCATGTTAAAAACAAACAAAAAAAGGTCTTCTGTGTGAAATTAATACTGAGTGTTAGTGCCTTGCATAGGGATTTGGACTCTCTTAGGCTTTTGGGCTGCAGTGCTCTCAGCATTATTTCCAGGGCAATTAGTATCCTTGGTAAAAGTGCACCTGCTTACAAGCTGTGACAGACCATTACGTGTTTAATTCAGATGATTAGCTAAAATCCAGCTTCTGGAGCCAACCGTTTGGGGCTAGAACTTGTGCACGAACAGAAGTGTCTTGTGGCTTCCCTGCTTCCTGACTCCTACTGACTCAGAAAGGCTCCGGCAGAGCCTCTCCTCCTTTTGGCATTTTAACGTCCAATTTTGGCAGGACTCCACCATATCAGCGGTGTATAAAAATACAGCATAAACCAAACGTAACAGAAGGAAATAATTTTGAACAGAACACAAGCCACTCCTGATGAAAACACTGGGACAGCTTATTTAAAGATCTCACCTCAATCCTCTTACATGTTTCTGCTGCCCATTCAGTTGGGTTTCACACATGTGCAAGCCTCTTTGCTAAGTTGAGACCAATTTCTTTTGAGCTGGGCTCAGGCTTTTAGCAGCTGGTTGGGAAAAATAGAGGTATTCTTCTTGCTTGCATTGAGGTTTGCTTTGGGGAGTTAGTCTCCACAGTCCAAAATGTCCTGGAGCCATCTACTCTAGAATAACACTGCGTTGTGATGGTTGGAGAGTGTTCTGTGTCCCTGTCAGCATCTGATTGTGCTGAGTTTCATGGCTTGATGTGAAAGAATTTATTTTCTTTCGGTCTGGGCTAAATAGTTGCAGTGAGATTTTAACTCTTCCTTGGCTGGTTGAGGATCTCTAAGAAGTTTTGCTCTGCCAATGGGGAACCACTCCCCACCAGGGAGAGGAATCCCAGTGCACAGTGCAGTGCCAGTTTGATTTGGTCCCTTTTCCTTCTTGCTCTGGGTATGAAGCGTTTTTTTGGAGACTTTGAGGAAGTTTTGATTACTTCAGCAATGGTTGCCTCCTACTCCTGGAGTAATTGCTGCTATACCTCCTCCCTGGCATGTTGACATATGCCTGGACCAAAAAGCTATCATCAGTAAGGTGGTGTTTAGGACCACCATGTGTGTGTCTCCAACTCTAACTCCCGTGGACCTGCCAGTGCTCAGCTTTGTGAGCAAATACCACTGTAGATGCACTGCACCAGGTATACCAA
Organism: Strix aluco; assembly: GCF_031877795.1. Lineage (NCBI taxonomy): Eukaryota > Metazoa > Chordata > Aves > Strigiformes > Strigidae > Strix > Strix aluco. The sequence continues at coordinate 4,247,313 of NC_133931.1, read as the reverse complement.
CAGAGACAGACTTGCCCTGTTACCCGTTGGCTTTGCAGCACTAAAATTTGTCACGTCAGTAAAAAGTGACATTACCTTATTTTCCCGTTATAGTAATTTATTCTTTGGACTTTGTGCTGATATTAAAAACATTCAACAACCAAATGTAAACACACCCTCTGACTCAGTCATGGTGTACTTTAAAAGACACAACCTATAAACATCCTTTCCTGCTAAGGTCCAAACAAAAGCAAAGGGCCTTCCTCCAAGTAGGACTCTGTAAGGTTGACTTTGAACGTCTTCTGCAGATGCTATAGAGTCCCCTGCAGCTCTCCACCTATTTTTTCTATGAATTTTATTTATTATTCCCCAGATGACTGACTGACAATGCTTAATAGCATTCCTCAATCGTGCTGCCTGGCGTAGCAGGTCAGGGGCAGTTATTTACCTAAAAGCACCTACCAAAATATGACTGGCAGATTTATTTTATCCATTGAAGCAGATCACGTGCCCAAGCAAATTGTCTAATTTCCGTTATCAGGGGTGGAAATTCAGTGGATGTATGGACACTTTCCTCCTTCATTCTTCATGTTTCTGAGGAATGCAGGCAATGGCAAGAATTGCAAATGCAAGTTAATTAAAAGAAATTTGATATAATTGCCAAAATGGAGTGAGAGGAGGCTGATTTGTATGTCTGGAGCATTAAAACTGCTGACTACAACCTGCGTATGAACAGTGGTGTGTGCCCAAGAGAAAAGGCTGAGTGGGAAGGAGACTGTGACCTGTTTAGCTGTTAAATACAGAGATATTAAAGCTCTAACGAACAAAGTCAGGGGGTGTAGTGAGGGGTGAGTGTGCGTGTGCCTGTAAAGGGGATTACAGACCATGGATTCACATTAAGAGGTGAGTTGCTCCTGGAGCTTTTATCTGTAATAAATGGAAAGAAATACTAGGTAATGGGAGATTTCAATCATAAAGATGTATGCTGGAAGTCTCATATAACCAGAAATAAATCTCTTTGAAGTTTCTCAAATGATGTGTGATCATTTTCTAGCCCAGAAGATATTACACCCAACATGAGATAACAGTATTTCAGATTTCATTCTGACAGATTGGTCTGTGCATTGGAAGCTGACGGTATCTTAGGAACATATGGCTGGGACTCCGTTTCAATAGAGGCAGAGGATGAACCAACGCAGTAATGAATATATTGGGTAGTTCAAAAGGGATAATTTCCCAGTACTGAAGCAGAATATGAAAGAATGAAAGTTAGGCTTTCTGTAAGAGGATTTACCAGCTGACCAACCACCTCGATTTCACAGTGATGTGAGAGGGCAATTTTGATTAAAACCCCATACTGCTAGAAAGGAAGAATGTCACACAGTATGAGATAAACGACTTAATAAGCTGATTGGGACAAATAAAATCTACCTTAAAGCAGACAGATGTAAAGTTAGACATGACAGCAGCCACACTGCCAGGGCATGCCACAGGGCAGTGCAGGGCTAAGCTTTTGCCTTTGGTGGCTGAAACACTGCATCCAGTTTGCATGATCAGATTTAGAAAATGTTGAAGCCTGGGCTGAGCTGGTGTTGGTGGGAGGGAGAAGGTAGAGACAGCCTGAGGACCACTGAAAATGCTTCATAGCCAGATTTAGGAGCTCCGTCTGTTTAGTTTATCCAAAAGAAGACCAAGAGATGACTTGGTATCTGTGCTTATGTACTTGGTGGGGGAAGCACCAGGTAACTGGAGGCTCTTTAATCTTGGGCAGAAAGGCATGACAGCAGCCAGTGCTGGTAGGTTAAAGCTGGACAAATTGAAATGAGAAATAAGAGTGTCATTAAACATGGGAACCCGATAGCTGGCTAGTGATGGTCTCTCCATTTCTTGATAGCTTTGGATTAACATGCAGCACCGTTCTGCATGGTGTGGTGATTTAAAGAGTAGGTCCCTGGGCTGAAAACAGGGCTAGAGGAGAAGTCTGTGCTGTGTGCTCTCGGGAAATCAGCCAGTGGTTCTTCCGGCCTTTAAAAAAACTCTGAATTTGCAAGATGCTGGTAAGGACACTAGTGATGTTTTATTATACAAAGTCTATTCAGTGTTCTGTGCAGTTTTCTGGAATGACGCAGCATTGTCTTTCACAGGCGGCAGACTCGGTAGGGTGCTCAGAGAGACTGGTTCCAGCAAGATACGCTTGGGGAACATTATTCAAAGGCTCTCTGCTTTTGTATCGAGCCTCATGATCTATCAAAACCCAGGTTGGAGCCAGTAGATGGGAATTTTGAATCCTGGTGTCCTGTCATGCTACTAGGAAAAGAGAAAAGATATAATGAGGATGTTGGACAGAGAGAGCATTGCTTTGGTTTCTGTTGTTTCCTGATTGCTGTTTTCTAGATAGATGGGGACCACATGTTGACTGGCCCTGGCAGCTGTGTGGCCCTTGTATTCCTGCTCTGCCTGGAGAGCACAGAAGCATCCTGGCAGGAAGCAAAAAAAAGGCCAGTTCTGCCAGAGTCACCCAGACACCTGAGGACAAAGTGGAGCACATTTAGAACTGCCCCAACATATGGCATGAAGTGGAAGTGTCTTGTTCTCTGTGGGGTTGTAAGTTGAAGAAACTATTTGTTGAACGAGTGACAGGGGAGGAATATAGGAGAAGAAAGCTAGGAGAATGGGGAAAAAAAAGTTCAAAATCAGAAATACTGTGAAATGGCAAAATATTGTGGAAAAGGCTGGAGGTTTTATGTGAAGCTGACTTTAGCTATGCCACTACATCCCCCTCAGGGGACCCATATCCTCGTCTCAGCTCTGCTAAATGGCGGCAGGCAAGTCACTACCTTCCTGTGTCTCCATTGCCCTGGTAGTAAAACAGTCTTTAACAGAGCACATTGGCATCTCCTGTGGAGAACGGCTTTTTAAGTGCTCGCTGTTATGATTATATTATTATTCCAAAGTGGGAGAAAGTAGTTTCTTTCCCTTTGCACTAATAATTGAACTTATCCAAGAATGACACATTGATGGGCTCTGGAAAAGGAGCAGGAGTGATGTGAAATTCAGTTGACAGCTTGTAGCATCTCTGGGAAGCATTCTGAGTACTTATTACTGCATCTTCTGTCTTTAAAATCATGAAGGAAATCCAAGAGAGAAATCTGTGAAGTTTTTCAAGTGGCCAGACAAATTTATTTCTTAGGAATTCTTGGGTAACCACAGTTTTCTTATCTTTTTTTTCCCAAAATTGCAGCCCTTTTCTTGATCTCACATATAATACTGGATAATCTGTCTCTTATTACAGTGCTGTCCTGGGGAAAGAAGGAATAAAAAGACATTTTTGATCTATCCAGCATTTCAGAAGGACCATTTCCAAGTGGATTGATAGGTCTATTTCAGCAGTAAACTGGAAGAGCAAGCCTTGATCTTGCTGAAACTCATCCGTCTGCATAGTTCTGTTTCTACAGGTGTAGAAATCAGACCCGCAGTAAGACCTCATGTGCTCACAAATCCATCGTGATCATCGTGCAGAAGAGCCGCTGCAGTGAGGGGTAGTGAAATATTTGTTACAACCCATTTGGCAGCTGCCCTGTATTTGAGAGAAGAGCCCCCAAATACTGAAAACACCATGAAGTGCAGCAAGGAAATAGCTTGCAGAAAAAGTTCGGTTGTGGCTGCATGAATTAGTTCATTTGAACAGGCAAATGTATCCAAACTCACTTACTCTGGCCTAATACCACTTTTTATATTTCTAACCTGGGAAAGGCATGGGTGCTTTTTGTCTGTAGTAAGTATTATGAAATTCAAAAGAAAAAGGGAAAGAAAAAACCCTTCAGCTCCCCATAGCTAATCAGGTATTCACCTTGAACAACTACTAATGAAACCAGCACCATATCAAAGGGGAAGCTGGCTCCAGCCGAGAAGGTTATTAAAAAATTTAACAGTACCAGACGGCCCCCAACCAGCATAAGTGACTACATTTTACATTCTGTTTTGTAAAAAGGAATGAAGCCCTGTGCTTGCCCTCTCAGCTGCCACCTGCTTTGGGGCTATCACAATCTTAAAAAGGCATTGTGGAAGCCATCCTTGCAGACAAGGATGATTTTTTTGCTCAATGACTCAGTAATTTCTCTTCCACTCTTCATACAGTCAGGTTACCAGTATGTACTAACAGGGGCCAAAACCACCAGGTGCTGACTTGCTTTTTGATGTAACGGCAATAGCTAACTCCCTTCTACCATCAGGGTAAAGTTATATTCAATATTGTGAATTAGAAAATAACCAAAACATCCCACTTGCAAACATAGTGGAAGAAAAATAAACATGGTTTTGTGGCAGCAATTCACTGGAAATGGGATACGTATAGTTTGGTCTCCAGCTGTATACAACTGTAAGAGGAGAGGAGGGAGTCCCAAGTGGGGATGGAGCCACTGCTGTGCTTGCAGGCGGCTTCTGCTGCCACAAAATGGATATTTATACCAAATAGTACTGCAGATGAGGAGCCCAACCTGCCTCTTTGCCAGGGGCAAAGATGTGGGCATCTCCATATCTTCATATCTCTCCCAGCCTGAACTGCAGGATGATGCTCCAGAGATGCTCTTTTTAATGACAAGTGCACTGAGATTTCTTGGTGCATCAGCATAAAGGACTCTTTATTAGTACCATCACTGGGGGATTTTCCACTAGATTTCAATAGCATAAAAGCATACCTGCATGATTGCACACATGGAGACCGGGATAAAAATTCTTCTCAAAGTCTTAAAATTCTTAATTTTTCTACCATTTTGACTTCTGTTATCTGACATGACTCCCTCTGAGTGTAAGCTGAAAGCATGCAGGGTTTTATCTACAAATAATGGCATAGCCACCCACACCTAAGGTGACACATAATGTAGGGCCATTACTTTAGCCAAAAACTCCTCTGTAGCTCATCAACACAGAGATTTCAGAGTAAGCTGGTGCCAAATGAATCCACGAGAATCTGCTCCAATGCACATCTGAGCCATGTGATCTTACAAAATGACAGAACTGAAGTAGCCAAATATCTCTCAACTCCTAAACAAATGCTCCTATGTTGCTGTTTTAAAGGTACAAATGGATTGTAAAAGAATATGCACAGGGAAATGAGAACACTGTGTATTTTATCTCAACAAACCCAACAATTCAAAAGCAAAAAACCAAATTCATTAATAAGCTGTCATTGGGGAAGATGTATGTTGCCACGTGAGTTCAAAATGACAATTTTACCGATACCAGGTCTTAGATCTGGAAATGTCATTGACAAACCTTCAAGCAAGGCTGCACCACGGATAAGCTGCTAATAGTGTTTGGGTGTCAACAGCCAGACGCTGCGTGGTGCGAGCGCAAGGGCAGTTTTTCTTGCAAGGGCTGGAGACATGCAAAAGGTGGTAAAAAGAATGTGCTAAGAAAAAGAAAGTGGGAGCTCTACTGTAAATGTGGGGGCAAAGAGAAATGCCTTGCAATGCTCTTTGCAAAGAGAAATGCCTTTGGCTCTTGCCAAACTCCCACCACATAGAATTCCAGGGACTGAAATGATAGTCATGAAAGTGTAAGTTTGTAAATTCATACGTTTTTCTACTATATCATGTTTCTGCCATTAGTGCCTTAAAGTGCTGGTGTAGACACAACAGTGGCTATGTTAAAAGCACATCTTCTTGCTCAGTGTGTCTGTTCTTGTGCCAGGTCTGGTGGCTTTACTGAGCAAAAGCATTTTTCACCCTACAAGCAAATATTTAAGCTGGCTCTTAGGAAGTATTTCTTTGCAGAAGGGGTTGTTGGGCGTTGGAATGGGCTGCCCAGGGCAGGGGGGGAGTCCCCATCCCTGGAGGGGTTGAGGAGTCGGGTTGACCCAGCGCTGAGGGATCTGGTGGAGTTGAGAATGGTCAGTGTGAGGTTAATGGTTAGACTGGAGGATCTTCAAGGTCTTTTCCAACCTAGATGATTCTGTGATTCTGTGATAATTAATTCAAACTTAAAGCGTTTCTCTTGGCTTCACAAATGTGTATCACTGCTGACAGTGTAGGCAAAGCACACAGGACAGGAAGCTGTGGTCAGAGCGAATCAGCCCTGGGTGTCAAGGTTTGCAGGAGGGAAACTTCACATGTACAAGTTACATGGCAGAAGGAGGTGTCTCTGCTTGTGGTGACTGGTTTGGGGGTTTTGCTCGCTGCTGTTTTATGAAAAGGTCTGCGCCTGTGAAATGGAGGCACAAATACTCCAGAGCAGCTAGAGGAGGCAGCATAAAAGCACCAAGGACCGCCTCTAGGACAGACGAGACAAAATTTCCAACAAAAAAAGGCATTTTGGCACTGAGTGGCAGGGAGGGAATAAAAACAGAGAGCGCAAAGATAGTCCCTGCCATTTGTGTCTTGCCTTGCCAGGGAAAATAGAAGTTTAACTACACAAATGATTGTGCCAGTTTTACCTGGCTCTGTCATCAATTTCTTTTCCATCCTGAGTTTTGAATAACCACGTGTTTTGTATGAACTGCGCATTAGCTCAGTTCAATTTCCCTGTGGTGTTGTGGTTTACGTGGTTCACTGGTTTTCTTGAGTCTAGCTGTGGTGTGGATACATTGATGCCCTGACTAGGAAAAAAACAGTCCAATGTGCTTTAAAGTATTTAATGTATTTACCCAGTCAGTATCCAGCAAAGTAGACAAATGGGTTTTCTGTGTTACAGAGGGCCACAGAGTCCAAAGAGGAAAAAAAAAAAAAGTGTTATTAAGTGGTACAGAGCTGCGTGCAAAATATGTATTTGTGTATTTCTGTATGTGTGTGCTTTCCTAAATTGATGGACTGGGCTTAGAAAATGTTGTTTAAAAAAACCACAGCCAGGAAGTCTAAAATTGTGGCTTAAAAATGACTGCAGCTGACAGAATTACCCTTTTAAGTAGAGGAGTCAGATTAGATCGATGGAGGGAGCTCCTCAGCCCAGGATTAGCATGGACATTGGTGGAGACAGCTTCTCTGCAGCACAAGGGGCTGAACCCCGAAGGTCTAAGAGCACTGTGAACCCCATCTTCAGGAGACCTTGTATTTCCTTCACTTCCTTGACTTGGCAAAGCAGCTCCCACAGGCTGCGTCGAGCCTTACCCAGGAAAGCGGGACCAGCACAACCCATTTTACTGACCTTACTGGAGGTTAAGGAAGGAGCCCTGACCTTGAGCATCCTTTCTCCAGCTGTGTGAACCGCCTTTGTTGAGACCTTTATTGTTCAAGTCCTGGTGAAGAATAGGCTGTCGCTGGGAGCAGATTGCAAGGAGAAAATTGCCACACAGGCAAAAACTGTCCTCATGTCCTGTTTCCAATAGAACCACATTTTTTGTCTGCCTGGTTTCAATAAAAAGTCCAGAAAGAAAGAATTGAAGGGGGCATTGCTTTTCATGGAGTGCCAGCAAATAATTGCAAAAAGTTGCTTGTTTTTAAAGAATTGAATGACTAGGGACAACGCAGGGTGCTCGGGGCTGCACAGACATGCCAGATTCTGCACCAATTCCAGACTGAATTCTGCTTCTTACCCTTCTCCTTGAAAATGCCTGGCCTGGGCATTTATCTTCATCATCTAAAGCTTCTCCTGATGCTGGCTATAGCAAGGACACAGTGTGTGGAAGCATTAGCTGCAGCTCAGCTGCTCAACAGGAGTGTTCAGTCACAACGGTATTTCTTTATGAAGATATCGATCCTGGCACTTGACAGACTGCACGCAGGTGTTGTAGCTGGTGCCATTTCCCTTTGGCCACCACAAGGTGATGGCTTTGTCAGAGTGGAATTGCACCAGCTACTCTACATCTTTCGCTTCAAATTCCACTGAAGTTGGGCACACTCTGTCTCTTCTAATAGCCTCAAAATAACCCCGAGACAAAACATTGCCAGAACATTATAGAAAGTCTTGTAGAATTTATGACTGTAAAAATGCCAAGCATACAGATCTATGCTATATATAAATCACATTTGGTTTTTTTTCCTCATCATTTACCCTTTTCTCCAGTGAGTGCTGCTTGCTTTGTATTTAACTGCTGTATTTATACAAAATTAAAGCACTTCTGTGTTTTGTACTCACCATCACTAAAATAAGAGTCCCTCAAACGTTCCTGCTTTGCACCCCGTGGTAGCTTCTGCCAAACTCCCTTTGCATGTCTATTCGTGCCACAGAAAGTATCACACCTGCTGGCATCCAGACTGTGTTCGTTGTGGGGTCAAGGAGCTTGGACTCCACAATGGATTTTTTTGCATTCCAAATGTTAGTCTTATTTAGAGCTTTTACCCAGACTTTACAAACTATTGACAATGTGCTGACACCAGAAGCAATGGCAGGGAGATGTTTTGCCTCCACTGGGGAGCCAGGAGGCTCTTTTTGTAGCTGCTCAGTCCCTGCTGGCTCCCTTCGAGGCTCAGCAAGTCCCACAGACATAGGCAGTGCGGGGACAAGCCAGGACGCTGTACCCCCCACATCCCACACTATGTCCTGCAGGATGCTCATTCTCTGTATAAACATATGAGAAGACTTTGGAGGAAATATCCATCAAAGCTCTCTGTTTCATCCTAGAGCAGCTCTTTTTTTGTGCTGTTCTGCCAGTTTGCTACAGGGGCATGGATGTGGAGTGATGGTGAGAGTGGTCTTCTGCATTATAAGCAGAGGACAATACAGTTTGTTGTCTGTGGGATCAGTTGGGAGGCTCCTGAGGGCAATGACAGGAGAGGTATAAATACTACAGGCATTTGCCCCAGCTTGGGGCCAGATGGGGTGATGCAATCCCCCAGTGTCAGTGCAGCTCTTGTCCCTCTGAATTCAAAAAGCTTTGCAAAAAGCCCTGGAAAAACTTTGCAGAAGGAGAACAGACAGGAGAGGGATTGCTGCTGGGGGCCTTTGCAAAACCACTGTTCCCATTTGGTGGGTAATTGCAACAAAACATACCAAAGTCATTTTTTTTGAGAAATCTACAGCTATAGGTGCCACTCGGTGTTTTAACTCCCTTGGCTCATGGCTTCCCACCCTCCACAGCCCGTACTGGACCACTGTATAAAACATATCCCTTTAGTGTGTTGAACAGCACTGAGGGAGCAGGAGGAAGACTCCTGCTGCGTACCCTGGACCACAGATAAATAGAGATGATAATAGTAATAAATAACAAAGAAATGGGGTCGTGGATAGGTGGTAACAGGCAGCAGAAGATAACTCTGTGCTTGGCCTGTCTCAGTCCAGGACACAGAGGAACACAAAGAGCCTCAGAGGCAGCATTGCTTCATACGCTGTTAACAATGTGCAGCCGCAGGGTGTTTTTAACCTCTCTGGTCATGAAGAGGGGGGCAGAGTGTGGGAGCTCGGGTGAAATATTCAGAATGGCTAATTGCTGAACTTCTTAGAGGCAATCATAAGCCTTAGGGATGGTGAGACTCTTAGAGGAAGGGAAGACGTATGAGGGAGGTTGCGATTGGCTGGACCTCATCCTGCTGGGCTCCCAGAAATTCTGACTTTAGGGAATGGCGTGGGAAGGTGTCCTGCCGTAATGGGAGAAATAAGACAGCTCTGCCTTGAAATATCTGGGCAAAAATTAAATGCTACTTGCTGGAAAAAAAAATGCTGTGATATTGTGCCAGCAGGCCACATAGCTGTTCATGTTAAGATTAATTCTTCTCTCTGTAAGCGGCATGGGGGCCTGTGCCTGCCAATTAGCAAGTTTGGGGAATGCATCTCGCACTACCTCTCCTCTCCTGCAGCAATGCAGGCACTTGCTGTGCTGCTGCCTCTGGTTGGGCTGGAGCATGTTCTTCTCGTCAAGAGGCCGAGAATTCATCGCTCCGATTTCTTTAACATGATTTTATTAGTTCAAAGCAAGCAATGCTTGTTTTAATTAATGAGTATGTTTCTCTTTTCTTGCTTCTTGGCTTACTGCCTGGTACTGCGTTTTCATGCCTTGAGAATAAAATGTTTCATTCAAAACAGAATCCTCTTTGTCCCTGTGTGTGGCCACTTCTTGGAGAGGTGAGGCAGCTGGGGAGGCAGCAGCGGTTTCGATTTTGGGGGTGGAAGAGAAGGGAGGGAAAAACAGCCAGGCTTACAGAATAACTGAAAAGGCAAGTTTTATAGCACTCATTGCACTTAACTCTTCCAGTTTTTTAAGAGCCATGGTAAATCCTATTTATGCAAATCCTCGTCATAGCATCTTTCAAATATTCTTAGAGCTGGTGTGAATAGAAGCTGCAGTTGGCAGGTATGTAATCCCAGCCAAATGCTATGTACCTGTGGAGTGTGCTGCATAATTTTTGAGTAATGATGTAGCACATTTATCTTGTGTTTGCTGACCGCTACCCCCCAGCATCAGCTGTTTTTAACAGTTCTGCCTTAGCCTATCAGTCCTCCTCAATATTGGGCTAAATTCCAAATAAAGCAGGGGAATCAGCTGGCAATTCATTTGATGTGTTACATTTTTTTTCTCCACACTTAATTGAGCATTCCACTTCGAATAATCCTCAGCATTAGATTAAATCTCTATTGATCTCATTTTAATGAGCTCACCACTGTGACCAACAGCCCTTTCTCCCATAGCAGATGGAGATGTGGCCATCTGAACATGTGGCAGAAATACTTTTGTTTCTGAGGACTAACACCTTCGCCTCCATACGACTGTCCTTGGTACCCCATTACCCCTGAGTCTGTGGACCCAAAGCCAGCAGATATATCCTGTTCTTTGCACTGTGCTTTTGTGAGATTGCTATTGCAGTGAATTTCTCTTTAAACCATTGCCAATAACTTCGTATTTAGAGATTTCATTTCTTAGCAGGCAATGTCCACATTCATCAGTATGAAAGCAGGTAGCCGAAGGTGAGCTCTCTCCTGTGCCGCGGGGAAAGCAGACGTGCTGGAGTACTTGCAGCTCCCGACTGCCTGCTTAAGGGGATATATTACAAATTCAGGTCTGGGGCAAATCAATTTTGTGAGCTACAGAATTGATTCTACTTGCATTTCACCTTCAGACTCCTGCATTTAAATTTCCACTTGAGATTAAAATATGAAATGAAGGAAGTCTCCCTTTCCTTCCTTGTGAGGAAAAAAAAAGTGATTAATGAGGATTTAAATCCTAATGACAAACAAATCCTAATGACCCAGCACTTCTGATGTCAAATAATTTGCTGCACCGTACCATTTTGTGGACTTCATGGACCAAAGAATCATTAGGGTCAGCTAATTGCACCTTCTACCTAGCAAAGGTCATGGACATTTTCTCGTTGATTTTTGCAATAACAGCTTGTATTTGAACTGAACAGTTTAACTCTTTTTTAAGAACCTTGATGTGAAGATAGCAGCACGGGGGTGTTCTTGGTGGTGGGGAAGCAGTGTAGCACTATTGAAGAGACAATTAGTTTAATTGAAATCTCATTCCCACATTGTTAAGAGCTTGTGTCATCAAAGAATGCCATATACTAAGTAATATTTTAAAGCTGTATGCCCAGTTTGGTGGTGTGTGGTTTAGTGACAACTGGCATTGCTTAAACATAGTTGAGATGCAGCCATCGAGGCGAAGTTTGCAGTGTGGGTTTGCAGACACTACCCACAGTACTTCTCAAGCTTGGTTATTCCTTGCTTATTTTTTTTCCTCTTTTCTACAAGGGACAATATGTCTTGCATCAGCAGATTATGATTAATAGTCATGATGTTTAATGACATTAATTAGCAATAGATATTGCTAATGATTAATAACAGCAGCTAAGTGAAACCTTGGCTGCAATGATTTATTTCAGTATTTTTGTTGAGCTGTGCATCTGGCAATATTGTGATGCTCCAATGTCTTCAGAGAGGAATTGTGGGGAAGTGAAGAGCTGAGAAACGCTTGGAGTGAAGCAGGTGTTTGGACTTGTCACTCCTTATCGCTGCACACAGTGACCCACTGGGAAATTTGGTTGCTTCAGTGGAATGGAAGATGGGAGCTCATCACGCAATGTGTGATGTGGTTTCAGCACAGGTTCCCTATTGACCGTGAGCTCCAAAAGGGTTTGGGAAGAAAGCTGTAATTACTCGTGTTGGAATGAGACATGGGATTCACTCTTGTGAGGTGTCACAGGGTTCATAACACACAGAAACCCTGCCTGGAGTGTAGGAGATTTTGTGCTGGTGCTTAATCTCTCCATGTCCACCTGGAGAGGAATTGCTTTTTCCTTCCACAGGACATTGAGGCCTCAGTCCAGAAATGGTGAACTGAAGCCATTACCAATGAAGTCCTGCTTTAGAGGCCAAAATGTAAGTTGTGTTGCATAGGTTTTATATAGCTCCTTCACAAGGAAACATTCTTTTAACGTCTGTAAGGTGTTTTGACACTGGATGGGAGACAAGCCAGAAGCACAAAGCAATAATCAACAACATTGTTAGGAAGGACCTGAAAAAAATTCCAGCTCTGAACATCCCCTGCACTTTGGTAAAACTCATTTCAAATTGGAAACGAGAATTTGCAATATGGGCATATAATTGTTGTTCATTACCCAGCTGAAAGGAATGGAAAGGACCCTTTTTTATCATGGCCTTAGTGCCGGTTCCACCTTCTGGGAGAACTGAACTTGCATTTAGATTAAAGTACAATTATTGCTTTTTCCTCCTGCTTCCTATTAATTATATGCAATTTACTCTGAAAAGATCTGTTACTGTGCTAATCTTAGCAATCACCATACTGCAGCAAAAACATTGCACAACACTCTACGTCTGCAAATGCTTCCAGAGATGAAATTTCAAATTAAAAAGCAGCAACAAAAATATCCTGGACTACTTTTACAGTTTCCCTTTGTGGAACAAAGGTTTCTAAGAGAAACATTTTCCTTTCCTTATTTATAGTCACTTCTCCTACTGCTGCAGTTGTTCTTGTGGTCTATTCTTTCTAATTTACGTTGCAGGCAGCATGAGGCAGTACCCAGTTATTTGAGTTGTCATGAATGAGCCAAGCAAACAAATGATGCAGGCTGTGTAATAATAGTCAACTTGTTCTGGGCAGGGACTTACAGTCTGGTTTATACAGAAATGTCCGACTAGCTTGAAGGAAGTGTTGGGCAACAGAAAGCTGAGTGGCTGGAAACCCTTCAGTTAAGAGCTAGTGGTTGGAGTGCAACTCCAGGTAATTGTGATGGAAAGATTTCTGAGCGTTGGCTGATCCTGTAGTGTTTTACATGGTACACATCAGAAAATGAGTACATAAGGAGATGTGAAAATGTGAAAACCACAGAAGATCACCACTGCCAAAGTTTGACTGACATGAGTCAGAAGTCACTCCTGCACCACAAGCTGTCTCTCTGCAGGCTTTGTTGAAGCTCATGGACAAGGTTGTGAGAAGGAACTCTGACCTCCTGTGGCCCACATCATAGTTTTTTCAGGCAGACTGGGCTGGCAGCAGTCAGGTAACAACCACCAACAGTCATAAAGGGCCAAGATGACCCTTTCCACTGACATCCAAGGAGCAAAGGCCTCACCGTGTCCTACACTGGGCCCAGTAAATTGCGACCCAGTTCAAACAACTATTTTAGAACCCTTGTTCAATCTACAAGGCACTGTCTTTTCAGTGATTTTGTCAAGTGCTTTGAAGACCATTACAAGAAACATCCATTTTTATTGCCTTCAGAGCTGGTGATAGTTTGTGACCTGAAAGGTCCAAAGGATCGAGGCAACAAATTCCTCTTGGTTAAAGAAATGATCCTGGTACAGCTGCAGTCCAGCCAACCCTGCCTAAGCAGCTACCACATCCTGAAAACTCCTGGGCATGGGATCTATTTGATTATGTGGATCTAGAGTGTGGGTCCTGAGAACTCACCCAGGTCACCTTTATAATCAGTAGGGTAAGAGACACCAGTCAGTTGAACACAGGGTGTAATTAATGTCCCGAAAAAGACACCTGCACTTGCTTAGGTGAATGACACCCTACACTTAATGTTGATGATTAGACCTCTTCTAACCATGATGAGCCATGACCAGACCATTAGTTCAGATGTAGATTCTTGAGTGACATTTAGTTGCCTTAACAAAGTGACAAGAGCAATGTTGGCTGCCATTGCAGAATGTACAGGTCTCTTACATATTCAGTGTCACAGTGCCAGCCCCGTATAAAGGTCTTGGGTGACACAAAATATCCCATATGGCACTAGGTATCTAGCACCTAGATAAGCAATTGAATCCCAACCCTGCTTTTTGTGTATTGCTAAAGAGAGGTGAGATGAATCTTATCCTAAGTGTCATTGTCTGATCTGAAGGTCTTCTTCAAAATTCCTCTGAATGTCCCTAACCAAAGACCAGAGAGGGCACTTAGGGTGACAAACTGGCTAAGGATGGGTTTAGTGAATACCACACTCCTCCCCACAGTGCTGTGCCCCAGAATAAGGCTTTGAAATTGAGTCTGACAGAAGGGGCCCATTCTGCAGGCCTTGGGCTGCACAGAGGGGAGATGTACTGGCGCAGGCATGTGCTTTGTGTTTCCTGTTGGTTTATTCCATCCAACCCCCTGGTCAGTGTTTGTGGTGTCCCGTTGTCCATACAAAATGCCTTGCTCTCCCCAGGGACTGCAGAAGGACTTCAGCATCCCTCAGTGGGCTTTTGAATCCATGGTGGGACCAATTTTGCTGAAGATTTTGTGAGTCTTTGCTCACAATTGCCTAAAAATAGGTTGTTTACTACCCAGCGCATGGCTACAACCACAGAGTGCGAGTTCATGGGTCTGCACATTCTCTGATCTAAGCTTGATGATAAATGAGTACATTAGACTTTGCACTGAATTTCCATACAATGATGCAGTAGATTGACTCTCAAAAGTAATTTGAAACTAACTTTCAAATTTATTCCCTTTTGCTTTTGGTGCAGTCTGGTGTGCAATTTTTCAGTGGCAGCACTGAGATAAGTAGACTCAACAAGGGTTAAAAAGGCTTTAAAAAAAAAAAGGGAGTCATGTTCAGTAAGGTTATTATCCTAGATCAATCCCTGCAAGATTTATTGGGCAGCCCATGGAAACTTGTACTGACACAACTGAGGGGGCAGCATGAGGAGGTAGTAGCTGGCAAAAGTGTTTGCCAGCCTATGGCATAAAGGGAAAGTATTTCTTTAAAGTGAAACCCAGTGAAGTGACTTATCTACTCACTGACTTATCTACTACTGACTTACCCACACAGTGCACCGTCCCCAGTGCAGTAAAAAAAGACAAAGGATAGTAGAAGCCCAGGTCTTTGATAGGTTTTGTTGAAAAGAACTTGATACACACAGAAGATGTTCATGGAAATGTGTTCGACTTTTTGGTAGATAGTATGGCCAACTGTTAGGAAACTCCTCAG
Source organism: Strix aluco (assembly GCF_031877795.1). Classification (NCBI taxonomy): domain Eukaryota; kingdom Metazoa; phylum Chordata; class Aves; order Strigiformes; family Strigidae; genus Strix; species Strix aluco. Next base: position 4,232,032 of record NC_133931.1, on the reverse strand, counting down.
CGTAATTAATGTGCACAGAGCCAGAAAATGAAAGCCAGAAATGAAAGCGAGGCAAAGCAAGACAAAACTAAATACCTTAATGATTAGTAAAGCTTCAGTGTCAGAAATAATATTGTAGCCTTAAAGCTAGTGACCAATAAAATAACAATTTCTGATCTGAATGTCAATAAAATGCCTACAGATTTTGTATGTGTAGTTTGTTAGATTCTCACCCTAAGATCACTATGTAAGCCTGATTTTTAGAGAGAGCATAAAACTTGATTCATGTTCTCAGAACTGAGCCCTTTCACACCATCTGAAATAGGTGATCCCCAATCGCTGGGGACTTCTGGAAACTTAGGAGTTCATGGCCGTGACTCTCAAGTGAACTGAGGTAGCTTGGCATATCCTTTTTCACTGAGCAAAGCGCTGAGCCCCACTAGCTGCCATTAAAACCTCAGCCTGTGTTTCTTATTACCACTATATATGGAGTCTAGCCCCAGTTTAAGTGTAATACATTGAGCTTATTATCCTCATTTTCCAGCACTGCAGAACTGAAAGCAATTACAAAGCCTCTTAGAGGTGATTTGACTATGCAGACACTCTACAGCCTGCTGATTTTTCAGCCACATTTAGTGCCTGTTGAAGAACAGAAATCCTTCTAGGCTGATATTGGAGCCATCTGGTGATGTCTTTTTCAGTTCAGTAAACACTTCTGGGTTCAGTTTAGAGGATGTCAGTATATAACAGCTTATTTAAGAGCCAAAATGGATGAACATAGACTGGGTGACTGAAAAACACATACATCTTGGGAATGCTGTATGAGCAGAGAGATGCAAGTGTGAAGCAATGATTATTCCTAACACTAATGCCTAACAGTAGACAGGAGAAGCCTGAATAGTTTCTCTTCAAGCATGGGCTAGGAGGTTTAATGGAATTTCAGTGTCGTCTCTGGAAATGACAGCAAGACTTCTATTTTGTGGAATGACTTGAATATAAAAGTGGATCTGCATTGAGTGGTCTCCTGCTGTACCGGTTGGAGCAGAATAACACCACTGATTCAGCAGGCTGCGGAGGGAGATGCAGCATTTAAAGGATGCACGATATCTGTTATATATATGGTTAGGCTGTGTTGCTCCCCCAGAGGTCTTTTTTATCACCATGCAAAGCCCCTGGCTCAGCACCGTGTCCAATGGAAACAGGTCACCCAATGCACCTTCTTCCCACATCCCAGCTTTTCTTTAGACCTTTCCCATCTGTGATGGGACCAGCCTAACTCCGCAGGACTGACAACCTCTCATGAGCTCACACCCGTGGCTGGCTTTGCTGTTGGCAGCTTCTGAACTCTCTGTTTCAGGCCAAGATAATTTATGTGAACAATATGACTCAGTGTGGGCAGCGATTTAGAAATAACCCTCTTCTGCCAGTGTTTCTAAAGAACAGAAGGGTCTTTTTGTTATTGGTTTTTCTCTTAATTGAAGTGTCTCTCTGTAACTTGTATTGACACCGTGTGTAACTCTGACAGTTATAGGAGCCCCTTCACTAATCGATATGATACGTGCTCACATATCCAGCTGCTCACATCCCTCCCTGTCCCTCCAGGTCGGTTTTTCAGGCAGCAGATGTGTCCCTGTCATGCCCTACTTCTTCACACTAATTCCATACACTTGCTTTCTGCATCAACGCCTGCAACAGTGCAAGGCCATGTTGAGAGCGAGGAGAGTGCTGCAGCCCCTTTTCCTTCAGATTTCTCCCTAACAACTGCCCTTTCCCCACGTATCTCCATGGGGTGAATCAATAAGAAAAACTTCCAGAAAACTTTAAAACAGCATAGTCTAGATATTCCCCTGGTCCCTTCAGTGCCAGACATTGGAGGCTCTCCCTACTCCCTCTCTAGCAAACCACTACATTGTGTCTGTGACTAAGCCACATGTTGGTACTTGTTGCAATGAGGAGCTTCACCTGGTGCCCTTCCATTTCTCTTTTATCGTCGGTGGCCCTCGTACTGTCAAGTATTAATTAGATTGCAAGTTCCCCAGGTCTGCAGCCCTGCCTGTCAGTCTGCGCTGCGAGGCATTTGCGTACTTTCAGGTTATATTAAGCCATAACTAATACTTTTTAAATTAACTGCTAGAGGACAAGGTTTCGAGGTGGTTCTCAGACATTTCATATTATGAGCCATATTTTATGGCGGAAATTAATTCTCATGGTCATTCATGACTGCATGTTTCTTTCCCTCACAGCCCTTCGCTTCTTCCCTGGCATTCACTGTTGTTCTCTGCATGGCATGGTGGTATTAGGAGGCTGAAAATGAGATTTTATGATATTTTTGATCCTAATCAATGGGTAGCTGTTGTTGGAAAGGATGGTCAGGCTCATTAGGCTGCATATTTCCACTGCGTTTGTTGTACGGATCCTGCTGCATGCTGGTGCTGGAACTACACCAGCAAAAAACCTTCTGTGGCATAAAAACTGGAGGGCTCTGTGCTGGGTTAGCTCCCTGGACTGGCACAGTGGGGGTCAGGGACATAGCAGTGTGGGGAAATAGAAGTTTCAGGATGCATGCTGGGGTCAGGGACAGCATCAGGGAGGCGGACATCCTTCTTGGCAGTGGCTAAAGGTAGATTGGCTCCACTGTACGACAAAATCACAGTTACCCAGACCCCTACAGAGCTGTGTATCCTGTAACAGCTGCCCTTCAGTACCAGTGTAAAAAGTGATGTGTTGAAATTTGTTCAACAAATGCAATCTCTTTTCTTCTTCAGGAGCTAACAGGAGTAATAATAACAGGGTATTACTATCACATTTATTTCATATTTCTCACAAAATTTTTTTCAGTAACTCATGGTTTATCAGTTATTCATTAGCAGCTCATGCCAAATGGGTTAAACTGAATTAAACTGAATTAAACTGAATTGTGCTGTCAGTTTTGACTGGACACCTGAATCATAAGTCAAGTTTATCTTCTCTGGCTGGAGAAGTTAATCCAGAACTAACTGTCCTTTGTGGATATTCACAAATGACCTCCAGATGCATTTCCAAAGCAGGCAGCTACTCCCTAGGCATTTCCTTCGAATTTGTGTTTATATGAACATTCCTCACTGTGAACTGACCAAAAGGCAGAAAACAGCAAACAGGAGCTAGAAGCAAATGGAGACCGAGTGATTACAGTTCAGGTACTCTTCATTGTGTACAGCTGCACAAGGTTTGTGCAGAGAGTCAGTGGAGCTCAGTATATTCCAGATTTTCCTACAGCAAACCCTGCGTAGCTGAGATGAATCACAGCTTGACGATACAGGGATGTAAGCAGCAGCTCCAGAATTTTCCATCCATTCCCTGCTGTTGCTGCTTGTTTACATCTGGCTGCTTGTTTTCATCTCTGCATTGCTTCCATAGATGTGCGACCTTCCCTGCGGCTGGACAGAAGATGGGATCTTAAGACAACGCTATGAGGTTTCCACAGGAGAACTTCCTTTGCTGCCTCTGGCTTTCAGGGTATATTTCCATGCATGTGTGAACAAGGACAGATCTTTGCATTGCAAAGAGGAGAGACTGTTCTGCAGATCTGAATTTCTCTCAATAGATATCTAGAAGAACAGAGGAGGCTGGTACAGGAGATCATTGTCGCAGCTATATTTTGAATTCTCCTTTCTCCTTTGCTGTCAATATGCTGGTGCATACAACATATGCTTTGTACGGGTCCAGCATAAACTGAGCAACACAGGAGTAGAAAACTCTAAAATTGGACACCAAATTAATCCAATATTCTCCTAAGTAGGACAGTCATGATTTACAAGGCAGGTCATTCATTTATCAAGTTCCTTATCAAAACTACTTAGGTTTTTACCTACTGGAAAGTTCTTCTGGGACATTTTGGAGGAAGTTGTCCTGCATGGATGTCTTCTTCTAGAACAAATGGGCAAGGCACCAATTACTCTTAGGTGTCACTTTATAACTGGTACCTTTATACTAACTTTGGGACGATTTCTTGAGAACAGTGCCTAGAAGAGACTAAAGACTCTGTGTTGCTCCTGTTTTTCTGGAGTACAAATAAATTCGCAGGAGATTTTTTTTCATTGTTTTCAATGAAGGTGCAATTTTGCTGACAACTCACATTTCAGATTCCATGACCATTTATTGTGGCATTTTCATGGCAGCTATTCTGTGCCTGTACTGGTATTTTAGACTGTGGTCCATGTCATTTTAATGATCCATTTATTAAAAAAAATTGCATGGAAATGACTTATTTTATTCTTATCATCATTCGCCTAAAATCAAAGTTGTAGGTGGATCTTGGTCTTCTGAATTCATAAAGCTTGGGGTTTTGGTTAAGATTGTCCTAAGTCCTTTGTTTTCCCTTCATGGTCACTTCTTTACTTGATGTATTGGGAAGCGGTTGAATCAAAACATGTCAGAGCCTTGTGTTCAAAGCTTCCTACAGGATAGGGATACTCCTTACTGAAGTTAATAGGAATGAGGTGTCCAAAGTCCTGGTAAATCAGATGGGATTTAGACTACCTCTGCCTTTCCTAAGGGAATGAGATACGTAGCGGAGTAAAGTGAATCCCAAGGTCTGCCAGCCTACAGATCACATCTTCCCTCATAGTGGGAGATCTTAGGAACCTTCTGAAAACAAAACAGAGGCTTCTTGATTTGGTAATCTGAGAGCATCCCAGGGCTTCTGGGAGAGAGGCAGGAGGCATGGCAGGCAAGTGGAAGCCCTTTTCCATGACAGGGGACAGTGTGGTTCACATTCAAAGTACTGGGAAGCCATAATATTGACCCCTGAGGTCACCTATATAAGGACACCCTGGGTTACACAAATTTATGCATCACAGCCAGCATGTACATGCCTTCAGGTGTTGCGCTTGTGCTCACCTGAATTACTCAGTCTGACAAAGGTTTGTTTCCTGCACATCTGTGTTCCTGCCAGCGGCACGCTGTAACATGAGTCGCTCTGCAGTGTGACACCTGGTTCCGACCCGTGTCTGCTAAAAAAACCTTTACACCTCTTCAAGCTTCCGAGAGGTCAGCTTTGTGCTGTGAGCCCAGTGCAATACATGGGGATATGTTTTGTGAAAAGAGTCAAAGCAATACATTCATTGGGGTAGCTCAGGGCTCCAGAAAGATCTCTGCAGTCAATGCAAGTCTCAAAAGTGCTGGTGTTTTCACTTCATTCAAAAGTTGTTAAAACCTAGAAAGGGATGAAATGTACTACTCATGAGAGGAAAGCATGCTTGTTTACCTTTCAGTGGTTTATTTTTAAGGAAATGACCACAAGGCCCTTCTTGAGCTGTTTAGCAGCTGCTCTTTTTCCATCATTTATTTTGCTTTTAACATTTTCCAAAATGTAAAGAAGTCATAACCTCACCACCCCAAGAAGAGCAGTATGAGACTGGTTAGATGATTTAGCCAGTTCTCTGCTTTCCCAGGCAATCAGTGCAGATAAATTGGTTGATGAAGCTGCACCCTCAAAACCAAAAACCATCATTGAAATGAGCAGGAAATAATTCATGTTGGCTTATTCAATGAAGCCAAATTGTCGCCTGCATGAACTTCCCTCTTAAAAGGGAGGGGAAGGTTTGGCTGTCTGGGAGCTATAAACGTGTTCCTGATTCACCGCACAGAATCATTTCAGCACACGCTAAATAACCGCTTTCCCTTGGGGACTGACTGCAACTGGTGGCTGGCAGCAACTACCTTGTCTGGTGCTTCCTCCCCTCTTTGGCAGGACTCCCACTCTCAGGTTTTTAGGGGCCATGGTGAGAAAGAGGCATTTCCTGCCCCTTGGAGATGTAACCAAAGGGAGGTGAGTGCTCATCTTGCAGCTCTGACAGCCAGCAGAGGACTGACTGCAGCAGGGAATTTTGCTTGTAACATTTTGGTGTAGGTAGAGGAATCCTGACATGGGGAAATGATGCTGCTCTCCAAGTGTCGTGCACTCACTTGTGTATCTAACCAAAACCAACAATAAACACGAAGAGGAAACTCTGGAAAAAATATCCCAACTCCTGCTCTTCCGGCACCTGAAAGTTGCCGTCTGGAAGATACAGATCCAGTGGGAGCACCTTTGTCCCAGCCTTTCAGATTAATGTGAGGTTTCATCTCTTCCAGCAGCATAAGAAGCTAAATGCAGATTGGTATTGTACTGCTGCTTTGTAGAAACTAGGGAAAAAAAATGAATTAGTGGACACATGGGTAAATGTGATGTGCCGTGGAAGAGTCAGCATGGCTTTTATAAAGGGAAGTCCTGCCATATGGTCCCACTGGAGTTCTCTGAAGGTGTCAACAAGCCTTTGGATAAAGGATATCCTGTTGATATAACCAGCTTTTTTTTATTTCCTGAGAGCTGCAGACTGCATCTCTCACCAAAAGCTTTTAAGGGAAGTCAAGGTGTAAATGGGAAGGTCCCTGGATGAATAAAAAAGGAATGAGTAAAAAACCTAGGAAACAGAGAGTGGGAGCTCATGGTCAGGTCTTGTGGTAGAGATTGATCAGCACTGGTGTCCCCTGGAAATATGTGCTTTTTGCTCAGCATGAGCTGGAAAGGAGTAAACAGTGAAATGACAAGGTTTAGTCACGATACAAAACTACTCTGAGTATTAAAGATGAGGATAGACTGTGAAGAATTGCAGAATCTCTGTGGACAGTGAAATGATGCACAAGGGGAAAAGCAGCCCTCAGCTCATATGTGGCCCTGAGGTGGCCGTTACTGGCCAGGAGTGAAAACTTGGGGCTATAATAGGTAGTTCCAAGAAAATGTCAGCTAAGCATTTAGTAGCAGTCAATAAAGAAAATAAAATGTTAAGAATCGCCAGGAAAGGGAGAGAGAACTAAACAGAGAACATTGTTACACAACTGCATAAATCTATGTCTCTTCTAGCTTGAATCCTGGGTGCAGCTCTGATCCTCTCACTTTAAAAGGAGGCAATAGAGCTAAAAAAAATCAGATGAGAATAACAAGGATAATAGGAATATGGAACTACTCGATATAACGAAGAAATAAATAGGTTCACTTCTTCACTCTAAGAGATGACCAGGATAACATCATGAACATCATGAAGAAGGTGAAGAGATTGATTTTTCATTGCATTTTCCAATAAAAGAATAAGGAAGCAGCAATTTTAAGTAGGAGAGGACAAGCTCAAAGCAAACGGAAGGAAGTGACTCTTCATGCCTGTAGTTAAACTTTAGAACTTCCTGCCACAGTGTGTTGTGGGAACTAAAAGCTGATGTGGCTTCAAAAGCATCTCTTTAAACAGCCTCTTCAAGGAAGAGAGAAAGAGATTGAGGGTTATTAATATATCAAGCCCACCTTCTCAGGAAGTCCCTGAACTGCAAATGATTGCAAACTGGGAGTCTGCTTTGTCCAATTCTTACCCTCTTCCTGAAGCATCTACTTTGGTTGATGTCAGAGAGGGATTCTCAGAGACAACAGAGATTGGTCCTTGGGCTGCACTAAATCAGGGAATAACCTCATGCACTGACCATCAACACCTTCACAGAGGTTAGAGTATTGCACATTTTTCTCAGCGTTGCTGTGCATTTAAGACCTCAAGGATCTGGCCTAGGAAGCAGACAAAGCAATGATCTCAGATATTTGGGTGATTTTTTCTTTTTACCTTATTTCCCAGAGCCTGTGCTCACCTCACTGTCCTTTGGCCTGTTATCTCCAAATTTTTGTTTCTTCTTTATGGGAACACCCTTTGCAGTCTTTAGCAGTTTGAGGATTTTGCTACTATCCACTGCATAAAAAAGGTAGAATGACCACAAAAGACATGAATTCTTAGTATATTATTTCAAGTGCTATATTTAACTAAATTACCCCCTTTTTTGGAATTGTTTGTTATTCCTTTGGTGATAGAGCGGCATCCTGTTTGCCTGCACACATTGCAGCTGCAGAGTTTAGTGAAATCCTCATGGGTTTCTTGAAATAGCTTTATAACTGAAACCTCCCAAACCCTGCACTGTACTTCTAATTTATTTAACCAGATCCTAGTATGAACCAAGACTGTTCCTATCACATTGTTGTTGTTCTTCAGAACGCATGACCTTAGTGTTTGTTTAGTGCAAGTGCATAAAAATACTCCTGAATTATGTAACTTTACCAAACTCTGTGACTCAGACTGGGCAAATTCCAGAAGGTATGTTTGCTTCCATAACCTGAACTCAATTATGCCGCACATCCTACGTGAATAATCCATTGTCAACCACAGGAAATGTGGATCTCATTGAACTACCACAACCTGATTACAGACAATGATCCACAAACTGGTAGTTCTGAGTAATATTAATCACTTTCCTGAACATTTGAGCTTAGATATATGACTAGGTAATTAATTCAGCACTAATAAATTTGGAGAGTTTGTAAGTGTCAAGTTGTGCCACTGTTAGGGCAAACAGCTACGTGTTCTAGTAATATTCCTTGCTTTCTATATTCTACAAGTATTTCTCTACCTCAGAGGGGGAGACTGGGATTGCTTCTTGCTTTTTAAAGAGGTGATCTTCACATTTAGGTTTTATTTTGTAAACACAGAATAGGACTGGGTCCAACCTAAAGCAGGCTTAGAGATTAAGGATTCTGGTGTTAATTATACCTAATAACAATTGGGTAGCTTTGGAAAATATTCAGAATCTGAACATCTGCTGCTACGTAATGGCAGAAAGCAAAGTTGAAAAACTGGCTGGTAAAAAATCCGGATGAGCTAGCCCCCAACTGATTCCTGGGAGATGAGAAACAGATTGGACAAACTGCCAGTGCTAGAGGTTTCACAGTCTTCCTAGGCACCTACCCACTGTCCTCTCCTCTATCAGACAGATTTCTGTCATCTCTAACTTAACTCTTCTGTTTCAGTTTAAACTCATTACACCTGACCCACCCCCAGGGGACATGGGGAGTAGTTTACAGTCTCCCTTTCCACAGCTACCTTGCCCACTGTCATACAAGATTCTCCAAGAAACTCTGGGCTTGAGAAACCACCTTCCTTATAAAAAGAGAGATGAGGATGAAGGTGTTGGTTGACTGTTCAGCGTGTTACACAGATATGCAGAGTGGCAGCTTGTTGTTCTTTGGTTGATGGTATAAGCCTAAAATTAAAGTATGGATATAGCATATCTTCAATCCAGACTACTCTCCTCACCCAAGATGATGTTTCTCAAAGGTATCTGGACACTGGAATCATCTCCATGCAGAGGGTCAAAATTGTGTCAAGAATAAAATTAATAAAACAGCAACATTATCTGTCTGCGGTCAAAAAAACTGAACCACACAGCATTGTAATTCTGAAAAAGAGCTCACTCCATACTGACATGTCAACATGCTGGGGTAAATATTTAATCTAGGAGAGCAGAAGGACTTCTTAGAAAGGGAGCTAATGATGGTGCCTTCTGCACGACACATGATTTCACATATGGAATCCATTTGGCCACAGGCAGAACCACCCACCCAGCTGATTACAATGATCCTCAGCTCTGTGGCTCTGCGCAACTCCAGCCACTCTGCCAGGACAGACAGGTTTACACCTAGTACTTAAATCTTTATTACCTCTGTCCAGCAGATTAAAGAAAAAAGAAGAGCAAAATTGTGGAGATGCAAGACTCTAAAGCACGTAACAGCTGACAGTATAGATGTTTAGGTTTGTTTGGTACATCTGTTGCATGAACATACTGAGAAGCAGCAGGAGAAAAAGGAACCACTTCCCAGATTATTCACTTTACTTCAGATCTTATCATTTCAGTGTACAAAGATGCAGTTCCCTGCACTGATCTATGTATAAGCACAGGAAGCCCCTGTGTCAGCATAAAGCTCTGGACCTGCACAAAGATGAACAAGAGCACGAACACTCAGAAAGTACCATCTTAAGGGACCAGTCTTGGACTATAAAACAGAAATTACATTGTGAAACTTCATCAGAAGAGATCCTGGCTAAGATCTGGGCAAGAACCTTAGAGATCCTTGAAATACTGTAACAGGGGAAGAAGACACTGGCAAATAAAATACAGAAGGGCTCTAACAATATGAACTGGGGAGTCAACTTTCTCCTTTGCCAGGTGAGAGCAGAGGTTACGGATAAGAAGTTGTACTGCTGAGCCACAGCTTTTCTAGAAATTCTGTGTTGGAGGACGTTTCCCATGTGACAGGCTCAAATCCTGCATCTCTTTCAGAGTATGTGGGGGCTGCCCCTGTTCCTTCTGGCACCCTTTTGGGCTGCTGGGGGAACAACAGTGGAAACCAGAAAAGCTGAGAAGGGTGTTAGGTTTCTCCCTGGAGTTGCATGGCACTGTATGTACAATTAGTGCACTCACTGTATATGCAATTAGGGCACCGTACCCAGTGGAGGTGGGCTTCCATGTGTTTTCAAATCTAAATTTCTTAACCATAAGGTTGAGGGGCACAGTCCTGGGTCTGCAGGTTGCAGGTTGGAGAGAAGTGGAGCACTGAAAATCATCACCTTCATTGAGTGGTATTTTGGTGAGTGTGAAACAGGGGAGTTGGGACTCAGCCTGGCAACCTGCAACTTGGTGGCAACTGATGGGTGTGGTAAGTACATCCTCAGTGTTCACTTGTCTTGTTCTTGCTCAGCTATCCTGACCCTTGTTCTTCTCAGTGATGTGTTTAACTTTGTGCTTTTTATGCAGCTAATAACTTGGTTTTTTTCCCCATTTTGATGGTTGTCACCACTGACACCAGAGTTGCAGAGCAAGAAACCCCAGTGAGTGCTGACTGATCAGGATTAGGTGGCACCTTAAGTGGTTGGCAGAGACAAGGCTCAGACCAAACACACCTGCTGAGCAATTCACCCTGCACACAAGTGCTGCCCTTGCCTCCCACTGAACTTCTAATGAACTGCAAATTGCAAACAAGGTTACCAGCAGCTTACCACTTGCTTAAAGAGCTGAGGCTAAAGAAAGGTTGCAAGGAGTTGCTAGGAAATACAGGAAGAGGCAGAAAAAGTGTTCCATTAAAACAAATTAAGGGCAAGGAGAGACTGGTGGTTTCTAGGGTTATACTAAAGGGCTCTGATGAATGGCAGCTCCCAAAGGATGGTATCAATTATCTACTTCTATCCTGGGCAAACTTGTTGCTGTGTCAGCATCAATGCACAGACAGTTTTTCTGATGTCATCCTAATCCACATTAGAACAGTCATCTCTTCCTTCTTTCTTTCTCCACCCCATTCCCTGCAAAGCTTTATTTGCACTCTGTTTTTCTTCCTCATCTTTAACATTTCTCTCTTTTCCGACATCCCCCTACCATAACCTCTGTGTACTCCCACTCCTTGCAACCATCTTCCTTCTGTCCTTCTCTTTTGGTCGTGCTGTCCCCGGAATCCTTCTTCTGTCATGGACAAGATCACAACTACCCAAGATCATTTTCCAACTCTTTGAGTCTCTAAGACTGCATCACTTCAGGGAAATCTGCCATTTGTCAAAAAGGGAGAGGGCAGCAGAGTGAAATTTAAGGGCTGTGCTATGCAGGACATCAAATCCAACAGTCACATGTGGCTCTATTTCTGGTATCTCTCCACCTTCTCACGAGGTCTTGTCCTCTTCATCTGGCAGTTTTTCTCTTACTTTTCTCTTTTCCCTGCTGGTAATCCCATCTTGTATCAGTAAGAAAAAACATTGAACTTTTTCTCTACCTGCTGCCTTTAACCCCATCCCACTTCCTCTTTCTACTCCTCCCTCTTTTGAACAGTTCATTCATTTGATACTCTTCTCCCCTCATCTACCCATGCTACTGCTTATCTGTAACTGCCCAGCTTCTCTCCATCACACTTCTTTTTTTATTTCAATTTCTTTCCTTTGTTTCTTTCTCCACAATCTCCCCACTTGGTTCTTAATGAATTTGTTACTCTAGATGGGAATTGGACACCCAACTGGCTTTTAGGCCCAGACTTTTCAGGAATAGCCAAATCAGGAGAGCCACAATCTATTTTTTCTTTTTCTGACTATTTGCAGAATAGATGTTCAGTTCACTATTTCCTCATATTGATTTCCTCAGCAGCTATTCACAGAGTTTAATGTGTGAATTGATTCAACATTAGGGCTGTGTTACTTCCACCTAGTCGGAGAAGTAATGTGATGCTGTTTCCATTCCCTGCATATTGAAGGGCATGAAAGATCAGGCATGAATATTTGTCTGCAAATGAAACTCTTAGCCATTCATTCTGAATGTGAAATGTTCTCCCTATCAATGTTTTTACCTGAAAAGAACTTTATAATTTGCAGAGTTATGAAGTTAGACATTAAATATAAGCACTAACTTTTCCACTGTTATATCTAACATTGATTAAAATTGGAAAGAAATATTCAGAAGCAGTTATTTTTCATACTGCTCCCTTAACTGTAATTGCTTCTTTCTCTACCCAGACAATAAATCCACAGCAGAGCTGATAGTTTCATGATTTCTAGTCCACAGACACTTCCTCCCATGTATGCAAAAGAATTAATAGAAATGGAAGAAGTTCTGTGGCTTTCTTCCCTAAATCAGGTAGGTATGGGCTACTCTTTGAACCTGTTTTAATCTTGAATTGTTTACCTCATACATAATAATTTTAAATATGTTCCTGACATATGGACTGGTTACTAAGGAAACAATTGGGAAGCCCATTTTGGGTTGGATAGCTTGAGAAAACAAAAATCTAAACCAAAGCATGTTTAGTCCTAATGGCTACTTAATCTGAATGCATTTACCAGAAATGTGGCTGTGGAAACCTCACCCACAGCCAGTCTCCAAATCCACTTTGACTCCAGGTTGCCTCAAACTGCTCTAACTCCGGCGTGGTCTGACAGCAAGTGTGGAGGACAGCTAAGCTTCTGCCCCTGGTGCTTTCCTATACCTTTTTTTCCTCCATGGGTCTCTGTACTTGGATACTTCTATGGTCTCCAGATTTTTCTAAGTTGAACATCCCGTAATATTGAATAGTATCTTCCTGCTGGAGAAACAGGATGTTCTTATTAACCTCATTCTATTAATGTCAAAGTTAAGGGGCTGCTAAGTGACTTGCCCATGGTTATAGATAACACATACTTCACAGAACAGGGCCCTCATTTAAACCAGTGCAGAAAAAGCATGTGGAGATTCTTAAGTGGAAGGCACTCCAGAGAGAACAGTAATTATCATAATTAATTATGGTAGTCATTAACTACTTGCTTCTTTTAAAAAACAAGCACATATCTGTTATGGTTGGGTCCTAGTCATGGTGTTCTAGCATGTGCTCATCAGCGAACTATCATGGCTATTGAGTGCTCTGCAGTGGAGACGCTCCTGTTCAGTCTCGAGGCGAGTGGCTCCGCTGGTGACATGATGGGCTGTGGCGCACAGTGGGGTTTTCTGAGCCGGGGGAACCTGAGGGGAGCGGAGAGACCCGCCAGGAACCGGCAGCTCCCGCCACAGCGGCTGAGGGGACCTGGGCAGGGCCGGCAGCAATGGCGGGAGATTGAACTGTGATGTAACGGAAACCAGCCCTCAGTCACCGAGGTGAGCGGCTTCGGTGCCAGCACAACCCACACCTATAAAAGCAATCCCTGGGGAACGCTGGTGACCAGGGTGGGCAAACAGGGTGCGGCACAGCAGGGTGTTGTAACTCTGCCAGCTCGACCAGGGAGCAATGGCGTCCGCCCGGCAGAAGGCCCCGTCCGCTCTAAACTCCGCACCCGCCGCGCCTGAGGCAGCTTCGCAGCCAGAGCTCCGGTGGAACACGCTGCCACCCGGGTGCCAGGCTGCAGGGTGGGCCCTGCTCTTCTGCCAGCGCCGGCCGGCAGCAGTGAGCACAGCTGTGGGAGCTGCGCCCAGGGAGAGGAGCTCCTCCGCTTAGGGACAGAGCTCCGGGAGGGGGGCAGCAGGTTGAGGAGTATCAGGGAGAGCGAGAGGGAGACAGACTGCGGGAACTGCACCTGCCTTCCCTGCGACAGGCCTGTCAGGCCAACAGGGCACATGATATGGAGGATTCATAGAATCATAGAATGGTTTGGGTTGGAAGGGACCTTAAAGATCATCTAGTCCCAACCCCCCTGCCATGGGCAGGGACACCTTCCACTAGACCAGGTTGCCCGAAGCCCCGTCCAGCCTGGCCTGGAACACTGCCAGGGAGGGGGCAGCCACAGCTTCTCTGGGCAACCTGTTCCAGTGCTTCACCCCCCTCACAGTAAAGAATTTCTTCCTTATATCTAATCTACATCTACTCTCTTTCACTTTCTTCTAGGATATGTTTGAACTGCCTCAGCTCCCTCTGCCGCTTTGTCAGGGCAAATAAGTGACACGGTGCCTGCGTCCACATGGGGGAATGAGTAAATCAAAGCCAGGAGCAGCTGGCATATGGCAGAGATGTGCATCTGAACTAAGAAAACTCAGCTCAAAACGTCTGGGCTGGATGTGAAACAATATTAAGTCCAGGAAAGAGCAATTTGACCCACCCTGCAGTTGCTGAGTGAAATTAATGCTCTCGTCGGTGTCTCAGCAAGTCCTGCCGTGGCCGAGGCTTCTGGCACCGAGCAAACCTCTCAGACAAAGCTGTCCTGAGATGAGGTGTCTTCAGCATCACAGTGTTTCCAGGCAACCAAAGCTGGAATTCAGATCTGATGAAAGTTCACCAAATCTGAGCTCTTTCAGACATAATATTTTTCACTGGCTGAACTGGCATCTTTGAAAGTTGTTTCTGAACAGTGGCTCTAGTGTGCGCAGCCATGCTAAGTATCAGCAAGGGCACAATAGGCAGACGTTACACATTTCTGGAAATAAGAGGCAGCTCCTTTGCCTTCAGTGCTGTTATTGTTCCTTGGGAACACAGACATCACTGTACTGTTGGATGCATGGCCATTTGGTGGGAGAGCTTGTTTCTGAGAGGGTTTAGTAATGGAGACATCAGCAGAGGGTGGAAACAAGCCCTGATATCTCTTTTTCCCTGATGGTGTAATATCAATCCCCTATATATAATAGATACCGAAGCATTTATCTCCCTTCTGTTTTTTCAGTTTTCAGTGTTGCAACTGCATATGTTCCTGTTATCACATCAAGATTTCTCATGTTTTGAGTTTTAAGTAAATTCCAGAGCTCAGTGGTTTGTAATTATGTTGAGCAAGTGCTTCTGCTGTAAAATCGTAATTTGCTATTTCTCATCTCTTCGAATCACACTTTGCTCTTTTACTATATGAAAGGGAAAGCAGGCATTCTTAATCTGCATGTCCTAGGGTGTTCATTATTTATCACATCTTATCCTTCCCAGATAAATGGCTCCAATCCTTCTTTAAGTTTTTCTGTTCATTGCTGTAAGAACGCTGCTTGCCCATGAACTCCCCAGTCCTGTTACTTATTTTTGAAACAGAGTAACAAGCACTGAAGACAGTCTTCCGCTGACAGCAATCACACACATTGTGTAACTGAATTATATAACCCTTCATCCCATCCTTTATATAGCCTCATATATGTTTGCTTTTTAGATGTGGCCACACACTGAACGCAGTTCTTAACTGACCTTTCTCCAGTAACAGCCAAGGACTTCTTCCGAGTTAGTGCTTGTACTAATTTATTGTGGCACAAAGGCACAGTGAACTATGACAGCTCAGTGGCATAACTTCCAGCTGTGCACATGTATGCTGCAGCAAGTCCTTCCACAGATAGGGGTTATCCCAAAATCTCTGGAAAAGTCTCCCATGTAGATAAGCCCGAATTTAGGGCCACATTCCAGACTCAAGAGTCAGTTTGGGAAGAATCATGGAAATGCATAAAAGGAAAAATAAATGTATGAGCCATGAAGGTTGCCATGGATAGTGGAACAGGGAGTACACAAGGCTGGTATGACAGGGTAGCTAAACAGAAGTGACACAGTCAAAGACCTTGAAACATACAGCACAAAATAAAATATTTCCCCAAAAGACAGATCACTCAATTAAAAAAGAAAAAAGCCCAGTTTCTAGGCAGGATGAGCTGTAAATTTCTGTAAGAATAGAGACAGCAACGTTCTTCTCAAGTTACGCTGAAGGGTAATAAATCTGCTGGTAATTCTCAGAGCGACCGTTCAGCATGATGACAGACAAAGGTCTGCAGGGCTCTGCAGTGTGGCGTGCAGCTTCTCCTGCTTGTAGCACGGAGATGTATCTTGGAGAAGTATACACCAAGTCAGGCTACTGGGATTGCTTTTGGGTACTGCATGTTAGAGGCTGCTGCCTCGGCAGATGGGGCCTATGTACTGAAGATACAGGTGATGACAAATGTATGTGGCCTGCCAGTCCCAACAGACTGCTTACGAGAAAATTTAAGAACTGAAGGTTTCAGCTGAAGCATCTCTGGTGAAACTCAACAGAGCTTTGACAAGCACTGTAGCTCTTTCATAGTATGCTTAATTATCTGATGTCATTTACATGGCTGGGGAGCTGCAGCTGGAGGGGGAATCAGTGAATCTCAGGCAGACAAGGGGGTGTGATTTCCTTGGGGGTTGCTCAGGACTGAATTTGTCTCAGCACCATGGCTAAACATGCCCAGGACTGCTGGAATTTTGACTGTTGCCACACTCCTTTGTGCTGCCCTCAAACTGACAGCAGGACAACCCTTTCCTTCTGCTGTAATTAGAAGCCTGTATGGAAACTTATTCTTCTAGGAAGGTGGAATGATAGTGGTCTCTGTGGTTTGGGAAACTCCTGCCTACCACTTCTGAGTCCAGAGGCCATGCCAAAGAGGGAGGAGAGGAACCGATGAGCCTGGATGGTTTCTTTATGGGATGTCTATCGCCTTGCTTATTGGGAAGCTTTAGATACAGCAGCATTTCCTTTAGCAGCTGCAGTAATCCTGTCCCAGCCCATATCTTCAACACAATCTGGTCCTAAAATAGCCTGTTCCTCTGTACAGAAGTAGGAGATCTCATTTTCAAAGCATTTCCTCTGCTGGTAGTTTCCCAGATTTTACTCACAGTGCTGGTATCCAGTACTGCTGAGGTGAATGGGCAGTGATGCCCATGCTGAGGGAGGAAAGGAAGGGACCTGAGGAGAGGAAAAAATCAGCCCCCTCCATAGTGTGGGAAGCAGGGAGAGGCCACGTGCCAAAGGGCCACCACACAAAAGACAAGAGGTCCGGTGGTGCTGGGAGAAGGATGGCAGGTGGGACGGCTGGTCTGGCAGAGGGCTCGGCACAGCCCATACAGGGTGCTTCTGCACATCGTCCGTCAGTTCACAACCAGAAGCAACAAGTGCTGAACCTTCCAGAGCCTCATTCATGGTGGGTGGAAAGAAACACATTTGCAAATTAGGAATGAGCTTACAGCAACAGCTCAGGTGGGAGACTGCCATCTCAGCTGCAGGGGAAAGGATAGTCATGCTCAGCCATATCTGGAGGAAGGAAATCTCCCAGGTCTTGTCCTGTTGCAGTGTCTTTTCAGGATCTTTAGCTCAAATCCTTACTTTTGGTCATCTCACTCAGACGCTTTGGTCCAGTCATCCATCCTTGTCCAGCCCATTTCCCTCACCTCCTATTTTCAGTCTACTTCACTATAAAGTTTAAGCAACTTAAAACTATTACAGACACTGCTTACCACCTCTCCAAAGTGTGAAACTTCACATATACATATAGCTGTAGATTCGTATGTATGACCACAGAATTTCTGATTTCAACCCTGATTTTTAGGAGCAAATTCTCCATCACTGCAGAGGACACTGGTAGATGCACCCCAAATGGGATTTATCTCAAGCCCCTAAAGAGCACACACACACAAATTAGTATTCATTACTAAATTAATATTCCTGCTCTTCCTCTGAGGTGATTTATCTTCATAGAACCGGTTTTGGCACTGTCTGTTTCTTTCACTCTCAGATCTGTCTGTTGCTCTCCTCCTGATTAATGTGTTGATATGAGGCTTCAGGTAAACGGCCAAACTTTCATTTATCTGTCCTTTAAACTAATTGTTTCTTCATGGCTAATCAGCTCTGTCTATTATGAAAATTTTGTGGTATTTCGTGCTGTTGGGACATTACTGCTGGCTAAGTATTGCCTCTGTATACCATAACACCAAAGAACGTGCCATCTTCTGAGTCTGAACTCCCCTATCCTGGTCCAGCAGGAGCTCACCTCCTCCTTTCCTATCCACTTGCACCGTGTGTGATATACAGTAATGAATTATTCATCATGGGGAAGACAATGTGAAACTTTGTGCTTGCCTTTTCTCTCTCTTCCTCTGCTAGAATGATAATTTGAAGTATTTTTATAAACACCAGTCGACTTCCCCAGTGGTTTTTTTTGTAGCAGAAATCACTTTGTAGTAAAGTGCATCTTTAAAACTGATGTAAGGTTTTGCCAGGCTGTTTAAATGCAGTTCAGCTGACAGAAAACAAACTTCTATCTTTTATTTAAAAAAAAAAATCCACCACCTCCCTTCCTCCTTCAGAGTCCCTCTCTGGGCAACATCTGAAAACAGAGTCTAATTACTGGTCCTGAACGTAACCTGGCGAAATCCTTCCTTGGCAGAGTACTAGAGCTGGACTGTAAACCAAAGCCCTACAACTCTCCTTACTGTAGCCAGATCTTTGCTCATCCCACAGCCTGGACAAGGCTGATACAGTCACCCAGCACCCTTTGCTGTGACTATCTCCCTGTAGAACCTGAGAGCAGCCTCAGCAGCGAGGTAGCAGCTGCTGATGGTCCAGGAGGGGGATGAAGAATTGCTTAGGAAGTGGTGGGACCTTCGCATCACACCAGAGCCATCTGCATACCAGGGGAAATCCCACCGGGGGTGAGGAGGTGACTTCCTTCCTGGCAAAATATCCTGCTCCAGCTGTAGCATGCACCACGAGTGGTGAGAGGTGGACACGTCTGGCACTTGTGTGCGTCCTTTTGACCTCATCTGCATTTTGGCTTGGCGGTGCCTTGGCTCACAAGGACTCCCCACAACTGCAAAAGGGACATTTCCCTTCAGGTAAGGTAAGAGTGTCATAGCAGGGACTTTACTGCAGACCCACACAGCATGAAAACGTTTGTCGTGATACAAAAATAGACTGATGCAAAAAGAATATACCTCAGATTCTTGAAGCTTCCCCACATTAGAGGCAGACACAAGCTCGAATTGAATTTTCCAGAAGAGAAGTGATTAGTGCAGAAATCATGGAAAACAATTGGGGTGTGAAGAACTCGAGAGCTCCTGGTTGAAGGGAATATCCAGCAACTCTGGCTCTCAAAATGTAAATAGGAAACAGTCACAAAACCTTATCTGTGTTTTGCAGCTAATGAAAACACTAGTCTCTCCTGGGAGCCAAGTCTTTGCTCTAATTTTAATGCATTTTTTTTAGCTGTGACTAATTTGCACTGTCAGGTGTGCCTTTTTTGAAGTTAAAAAGCATATCTGAAGTGCTATAACCTCTAGCCACAATATTTAAATTAGTGAGTACCCACTGAAACCACATCTCAAAGCCTGTCAAGTGAGGGGATGGCACTCAGAACCCCTCATGCTCTGCTGAGTGATGGATACAAGCAATCTCTGCTCCCATGGGAGCCTGGAAGAGATGCTTCCTGGGTGAAGTGCTGTTTGCTGTGTTGGCCCCTTACACTATTTGGGCTGTGCACAAACAGCACTTTGACTGTCAAGCACAAAACATTTCAAAGTCAGATCTCAGCAAGCAGTTTTATCAGTGGAGCATGCAGTAGCCTTCCCCTCCCTGAATCCCAGGCTGCTGGTAATTGTATGTAGTTTGGAAAACACACTGAATCACACCTACATTTTTTTAGGCTATATCCTAAAATAGGTCTAAATATATATAATTACATACATTTAACCATAATTTTACTATAACATATAACTTTAAAGACATTGCCCACCTGTTCACTATGGCTGTGCTCACATCATGTATTAAACCTGAGCCTGCTGCTCACACCGTAAAACCTCTATCCCTGAGTCACAGGGCCCTTCAGCCACGGGTCAAAGCCTTTAGGAGACCCCAGGGTTAGAACTTGGTGGGCTGGGCTGGTGCTGAGCAGCTCCTAATTGCTGTTCAGCTGCTACTTCCTCTGGTTCAGCTGATCCCCCCAGCTCAGATCTGCTCAGTGATCCAGGAGACAGAGAAATGAGAGGGCTGGAGGAACTCACAAGCAGACACTAGCCTCAGCTGGGCAGCTTACCCTGCATGGCAGGCTTAATATATAGGGTGGACATACCTTATGGTGCCCGTGACAGATGGAATAACACAGGATACTGAGTTCATGAGAGCAATTCAGGCCACCTGCTACCCACAACTACTAGGCCATGGGGGCCAGGCTCTGCCAAGCCTGGGTAGGAGGTCTCTGAACTGTTGTTAGAAGTAATTTAGCATGCTGTAGTAATGCAGTAAGATGCTTAAGTGTGCTGCCTTCTGCATGTAATTTGGGACCAAGATGGCTGTTCCCACCTGTGTGCTGGCAAAGACCAAAAGTCTGTTACTTCAAGAAAACCAAGGAGAGTTTTGATTTAGGTATTCAGTGCCCTCTAATGTTGTATATTTGTATAGGGAGGGTAAGCAGGGATTTGGACGAGGGCCAGAGATGAGTTTGCACATGACTTACACTTAATGTTAGGCATGTGACTTGCTGCCTACAAGGGGAGGTGTTGTTTGCACATAACTGTCTGTATTGTCCATGCAGCTGAGCATAAACAAGTGATTGTGCATTTGTTTGCAAACATTAACCCTGCAGCGAGCTGGATCTGTCGCAGCAACTATTAACTCCTTGAAAAGCACAAAAAGGTACAGATGTGTGTGACATAATTAGCATCACGACAATGAATGTTTTTCCACTGGGAACATAGCCAAAGAAGGTTTCTTGCTGTCTCCAGAAAGTTGTCAGCCCTTCTCTCTGTGCCCCTTCAACAGAATTTATTTTCTCTAAGCAGGGTAATAAGAAGCAGATTTTGCAGATTTACCTATCTATTCTTGCTTTTTGTGTTGGAGATCAGATAAAAACCTAGGTGCTTCCTGAGTACAGCAACAACATATGCAAGCTGAGCAAAAAATCCAGTTCGTGCTGGATTCCAGAGGAAAAGGTTGCGTTTGGATATTCTGTGCTGCCTGGAAAGAGACCTTCACAGAGAGTGAAACGGTTGTTATTTTTTACTGTCAGAGCATTTTCATTCTGTTTCATGAGAGTTGTGTCTTCCCATCTTTCTCTGATGCTGGCTGGAGTTAATTGCTTATTTTCTGATTGGTTTCCTATGGAGACTTGCAGAACCGTGGCACCTGATGGATTTCCCCCCATCCTTCCTTCTCTTGCTAATAACATTTAAATCTGTTTTCAGTCAAATATGACAGAATGGCAAAATGTTGAACAGAAGTTCGTGCCACTTTTGTGAAAATAAGCAGATGGGTAGAAAATAAAGCACCTGTAAGCCTACTTAAAGTATGCTTACATAAAGGCTGGAGACTCATGCACTGTTACAGAATTCAGGTGGGAGGAACACCTTGTAGATGCTGCTATTGTGGGAAAAGCTTCGTTTGGTGATTTTGCTTTTTTAGATATGGAAGTCAGTCAATCAGGGCTCAAGTCTCCAGGAAACCAGGATTCGCTGGTGCTCAGAACTTACTTGTGCAAGATTTGCAGGCTGCTAGAAAGACTTCTCTGTGTAGCTAGTCTAAAAAAACCTAGTCCACAGCCATGACAGTGCTTCCTTTTAGAAAAGGCTGTCAGTGTGTCAACATCACGTGCTACAAATGCAGTCTGATCTTTGAAATAATTCATGTACTACTTAACAAAACATCCAAATTTACCCCTTTAATCGGGGGTTCTCAAAGCACTTTGGATATGTTAGGAAGCGATCCCCACAGATGAGGGAAGCCTTCTCAGTCTGTTTACAGAGGAGAAATGGTTTGCTCAAGGTTACATGACAGGCTGGGAAAGGGGGTCCAGCCCCTAAGACGCATGAGGAGCGTGCAGTAGACACAGAGTTTTTTGGCTACTGTGCATCCATCGCATTGTTGCCACAGACTGTGGCCTGGTCCCACCTATTTGATCTTCGTGGTTTGGTTGCCCAGCACAAGTTTTCAAGCTCTGGCTCTGTAGTCTTTGCAGATGAAGAGCAGAGAACTGTTAAGTCATGTGGAATCAGCTTGTTTTATGTAGCTGTTACACTTCAGTGAAATACATGAAGGTTTGTGGCACACCAGAGGCAGCAGGGTTAAGGCATGGTGATTGCAGTAGCCACTAGACCACAGGAGAGACGTAGCTAGCAGCATATCCAGTCAACTGTGAGTCTTTAGCCTGAATGATCAGGTATTAATGGATATAGTTGACAGCTGAGCCAGCTGACTTCCAACTTTTTTGCCAAGCAAGATTCAAACCTACGTCCAAACTGTAACACACTGGCCACTCTGATGCTACACACCTCATTAAAGATGCCTTCAGTGCTGCTTATTCTCATACCTGCAATTTTGCAAGCGGCATTTGGCTTATACCTGTTGAACTCTAAACCTCACGGGACCAAATTTCATCTGCAGATTATTTAGGTGTTTATTAAGTGCTTATTCCTTATATGAGAACCACACAGCACTGCAATCCTGTTGCATCACACAGAAGTTAAATACCTCTCAAAGCATCAACTAATTAATCCTCCTTGCTCACATCTGTAGTAGGCTGGGAAATATGAGATGATGTGTTTCAACTTCCAGGGAGGTGGCCAATGTAGTGAGGCTGTGGAAGCTGCTATAACAAATTACAGCCACAATATCGAAAAAATTGCGTATGCATTCTTAAACACTGATTTGTTTATTATTTACTTCCTTGGATAATGAAAAAGTGAACAAAGGTTTGATTTCTAAATAATTTTCTGAACTTCTGAATTCCGTACAAGCTTGTGAATTTGTCCTGCAAACTTGTGTATGTGTGAACTGGTTAGACTGGACAGAATTTGATTTGAGAAAAGTGGCAAAGATCTGGATTTTTTGCATTAAGGTCCTCATATTTTGAAGCCTGTTTGGTAAAACAGGCAGTGGGTAGAGGGATTCCAGTCTTTCTGCAGCTGACCTAGCACGCTTTTCTGAAGGCATTTGTGATATCTGAGCTTTGAAGTGGTCAATATCACAGGAGTGCAAAATCCCCCAAAAGAGACATTTCAAGCTTTGCAAGAACGAATATTTAAAACAATCAAACACCCAATGTCATCAGGTTTTCAGGCAAACTGAAGGCAAAACCATGTATTAACCCACAGCAATCAGCAATCCTAGCCAAGCCATGTTTGTTCCCTTTCCAGACCTTTGTGGAGCCCAGAGCTTTGTGAAAACAGGATGGGTCATTAATGGGAATGGGCCCTTTAACTGAAGTGACTTCCCAAGAAGTAGAAGCTATAGCTACAAACCCCTCTGGAATCAGAAAGGCCTATAACCCTCTCTGCAAATTTTGCTGAAAATTTTTGTGTAAGATTCAGTGGAACCACTTCCCCTCCCTCCAGCACTGTTCACAGAATCACAGAATCATCAAGGTTGGAAAAGACCTTGAAGATCATCCAGTCCAACCCTTAACCTAACACTGACAGTTCCCAACTCCACCAGATCCCTCAGTGCTGAGTCAACCCGACTCTTCAACCCCTCCAGGGATGGGAACTCCACCACCTCCCTGGGCAGCACCTTCCAACACCTCACAACCCGTTCTGAAAAGAAATACTTCCTAAGAGCCAGTCTAACCCTTCCCTGGCGCAACTTGAGGCCATTCCCTCTTGTCCTATCGCTTATTACTTGGTTAAAGAGACTCATCCCCAGCTCTCTGCAACCTCCTTTCAGGGAGTTGTAGAGGGCCATGAGGTCTCCCCTCAGCCTCCTCTTCTCCAGACTAAACCCCCCCAGTTCCCTCAGCTGCTCCTCATACGACATGTGCTCCAGACCCTGCACCAGCTTTGTTGCCCTACTCTGGACACGCTCAAGTAATTCAATGTCCTTTTTGTAGTGAGGGGCCCAAAACTGAACACAGTAATCAAGGTGTGGCCTCACCAGTGCCGAGCACAGGAGTAAGATCACTTCCCTGTCCCTGCTGGCCACGCTATTGATGCTACAAGCCAGGATACCATTGGCCTTCTTGGCCACCTGGGCACATTGCTGGCTCCTGTTCAGCCAGCAGCGATACTGGCTGTCTGTGCTGCATGTGATGAATCGCATTGGGACAGTGAAGAAATCTAGACTGGAGGTAGGTACCTCTTTATGAGTTGGTGTTATGACGGAGCTTATGTCTCAGCTCAGGCTGGGACATGTCGGGCACTCCCGGGCGTTTTGGGAGCTTGGCGAACCCAAACACAAGGATGGATGAGGTGTAGGTGACTGCAGCATCTCGCAGCCCTGGGCGACTGAAGATCTTGACTTTAATGCTAAAATTTGCCAGGTCCGTTATAGGCGGGAGATGGTCTGAATACGGCTCCTAGTGGTTAAAGGCACCCATGACATGTTTTATATGAGCTTTGCTAGTTTTGAAGCTCTTGGAAAACTGGATGAGTAACTCTTCCCTTTCCCTAGAATTACCTATTGTAATCTCCCTTCCTCTTTTAAATTCGATTTTTCATCCTTGCTAGAATGCTTGGACTCCCTCTGTAATGAGAAGGATGACAACTCTGAGAAGAAGGATGCAAACACAGAAAGATGGATATTGCCCTGACTCCTAGACATCACAGGGTATCTTAGGCAAGACATTTTTACCTTTTGCTGTCTCCCCATTTGTTCACTACTGTGCATGCTGCATGCTGGAATTTCACAGAAAACAATCCCATTGTGACTGAAGCAACAAAAATCTGAAATGGAAAGGTAATCCTGCCCCAAATTGCTTCTGAGGTGTAAGACAAGAAACAACAGATGGATACAGTCACAGAGGGGAATTTAAGGCAACAGTGAAGCAATACTGATCAGTGTGATAGGCAGCCAGCACAGGGTATAAGCTGTTGCCAAGGCTTCCATATTGTGGCAAAAAAATGTTAATGATGGATTTGAGAAAAGCTAATGAGAGAGCTCTGTAAATATTTTTGCAAGCCCAAAGCATGAGAGAAAGCATGAAATTGATTGTTTGAACATCTAACAGTAACTAATTTGTGTAGTAAGTATGATACCCATTAATTTGTAATGAAGGTTATGAAGGTTAATTCATGAGCATGTCTAAGTGTATTTAAATACCATTGAAGAGTAGAGTATTGTTAAATTAATAATTCCAGGAAAAAGTCTTAGAATCATTTTAAAGAAAGGCAGCATGATTTTAGACAGGCAATGAATGAAGAAATTGGAAGCCGCTAGGCCATAACCTTCTGATATGAGCAGAGGAGGTCATTAACATGAAAATTGCCAAAGGGATTTTTTAGCAATTGCAGACTCTGCCATATCAGTTTGGGTTTTATTCTCATTTGCAGTGGCTAAAATACTGTTTGTGGCTGCTCTGACTTCAGTACTAGTGTGTGTGTTGATTTCAGGAAGTAAAAGACATTTCGCTGAGGCTGAGAGAACTACTTACCTACTAAAATACAGAGCAAGACTTACAGCCAGCACATCCCTGTCAAAGCAGTTAGCCTGTCTCAGCACAAGTGAGGTTACTATAATGAAGGAAGCATCATATCTAAACTCACCATTTCTCTTAAGCATGTCTCAGTGCCACATAAAATTTGATTTTCAAACTATTATTTGGAACAGAAAATAACTTTTAAAGGACTCCAACTTTTACTCTCACAAAGCCCCTCAGTGTCAATTCCTGACACAGCCCACTGTCAGCTCTTGATCTGCTGTCTGCAGTGAAGACAACTGGGAGAACCACTGTGAAAAAGACTTTGTATGAAGTTACAGTTATCTGTGACATGCAACAGCAGCTAAAATGTATTTCCTGAAAAACAGATCCTCTGGTTTTGTATCCTTTCGAATTACAGCAAAGATTTGTTTATTATTATTTTTTGAACTTATGAGATTTTCTCTGTCCTAATTTTAAGAGTTGAATTTGAGGTTGTCAAATCTGATCTTTTTCAAGAAGCCTTTAGAAAGATCTTTCTAGTGTGATTTGTGCAAGATGATTCAGGCCTGAGCAAATGTGACCCCTCTGTGCCCTATTCCTGCCTAGACAAAAGCAGTCGCCTGCAGCTGTGTCCATCTTGCCCTCAAAGGATTTTTAAAATGCCACTTGACATGCTGAATGTATTTGAATGAATATTTTCTGTCATTACCAATTGAAATAACTCCTGCTTTCTCCTCATGACCTTCAGAGCTGGAAGCCTGTAGAAGAACAGCATCCTTCCTCTTTCAGATAATCATAAGTCTGATCACCCTATACCAAAAAGGAAGTTTATGACATGGGAAATATTTCCTTGTTCTTGAAGATAGGCGGTGGGTTAAATGATCTGTGTAGACATCATAGGGAACTAATTTAACAATTCTTGTTTCTAGTTTCTAGTCTCAGGCTAGCTCAGACGTGAGCTCACTCTGTGGCTCTGGACAGATGTGTTGGGGTGTTTTATGAAGTCCAAATTTTTTTAATTTCTGTGAAACCTAAACCAGGATTGTTGCGTCTCAGTGAAAATCAAATAGACAGTTTTTCCAGAGAATCTGGAACTAGGCCTACCAAGAGTTAAGTGGCAGTGGACAAAAGGAGCTGGGGTTTTCTCAGCTGGAAGATACTGCACATAAAAAGGAAGATAAAAGGAGTACTTTGTGGTGGGGGAAACCCTGATCTTGGTTATAGGAAACAGTTCGCTCCAAGTAGGCCCTTTGGAGAAGACAGGGCTTTGATTTCAGTCTGTACACATCCTGGCAAGGAACACATAATTATAGCTTTGTCTCCTCTGTTATCAGCAGTACTAGGGAAGGGAAGTCCACAGTTCACCAGCATTTTATCTGACTTCTGTTTTTCAGAGAAAGGGTAAGTAATTTTCCCCCAAGCTTCCTCAGAGACATCTTTGGCTGCCAAGAAGCCGTGCTGGCCATACACCTCCAGTTTATATTGAATACAACCAGTCAAAGAGAGCATTTCTGAAAATTTCTCTTAAACTACTTCAAACTCAACACATAAAAACGTAGTCAAAATCAGTAGCTACTTCCGAAATTCTTTGCCTCCATTTAGGATGTGCTTACATTTCAAAGAAAGAATGAAAGAAGAAAGTACGCTCTCCATTTGTGTCAAGATAAAGATAAATCAGCTGGGCTTTTAA
This sequence comes from Strix aluco, assembly GCF_031877795.1. Classification (NCBI taxonomy): domain Eukaryota; kingdom Metazoa; phylum Chordata; class Aves; order Strigiformes; family Strigidae; genus Strix; species Strix aluco. The sequence continues at coordinate 4,204,956 of NC_133931.1, read as the reverse complement.
TAGAGGGAAGGGGATTGGGTTTATCCTCAAGTTTCCCTTTTAAGTATTCATTTACTACTAATCCAGGTTAAAAACCTCAGCTGCCATACTCACAGCAGTTTTAGCTCAAATTGTCCAGCCCAAGTTAAGAATACACTCTTTCCCCCAGAAGGGGGGAACTGACATATTTTGAGTTGTCTTATTTGTGAAATGGTTGCTTCTTACCTGTTCCTTCATGGGTATGTTTATGAGTTAATGCTTGCACAGAGCTTGAAAGAAGTCCTTGTTTATTAAGTTTGAAGATCAGGAGTTGCATAAAATAGAACAGAGGTAACCACCTCTACATCTAGCTCAGCCTCACAGAATCACAGAATCATCTAGGTTGGAAAGGACCTTGTAGATCATCTAGTCCAACCGTTAACCTAGCACTGACAGATCCCAACTACACCAGATCCCTAAGTGCTGGGTGAACCCGCCTCTTGAACACCTCCAGGGATGGGGACTCCACCACCTCCCTGGGCAGCCCATTCCAACGCCCATTCTGTAAAGAAATACTTCCTCTTACCTGTCCTGTTCACTATGTTTGTTTGCTTTGAAAAGATGAAGCAAGGTAAATAAGCTGGTTAAAAATAAATCTTGTGGAGCTATTGTACCTGCTTTTTCTGCACAGAAAGTGAAACGAAGCAGACAGCTCACGTCCTGAATGTCAAGGCATGATAGCAGCCAACACTGTTTGCCTGCTAGAGAAGAAAGCAGTGCACTGAATTTTCCCATGTGATCTTACAGAGGCAAGTCATGGCGAAGAGAGGTGCAGATACAAGTATTTTATTTATAAACTAGAGGAACCAAATAACAGCATTACTGTGTATCGTACAGAAAATGCTGGCAGGGAAGGGAAATCCAGCTTGTTATTTTTTGTTCATCTGAACTATAGACTTTGGACTAATCTTTCAGGCAGTCATTTGCTAGTCTTAGAAACTTGTTAGCAGTTAAAAACAGGTGAAAAAGCCCTACATAATCTAGCATCTTCTCAATCATTCCGATGAGAGTCTAAGCACCGAATGCACAGATGACATCAAGCTTGGGATTTTTTTCTCCTCAGTTGTAACTGGAAAGATGCAGACGTGCAAATGCTTCTTGAGAAATTTGCAACTTTTTGTATGTATTTATTAGTTATTCTTGTGTCTCTGTACTCTTATTAGAACAATTAAGCTGAGGTTTATCACATTGGGTTTTAGGTAACAATTGAAGTACCTAAGCTGAAATCCAAGCTCCTTCTGATCTCAGGGGATTCTTTATCCCACTGTCAGTTTGAATCTGGGTCTAAGTTGCTCCACAGTCATTACGAGCAAGATAACACTTTCAAAACCAACTGATCATATTTATATACTGCTGTGTATAAGCAAGATCTACAAGCCTGAAGCACGACAGGCTGGAGGGGAAAGACTTGCTCCGCTCTGCTAACACATAAAATTAGCAGCAGTGATGCTCAGAAATTCAAATGCTTATGGAACATCCCTAACTGTCACCAGCTTTTGCAGAGTTGGTTACTTGTGGGTAGTCTTGGGAGACAGGGAACTTCTGGTTACAGAGCTACAATTATTTTCTCATACTGTGTTCGCCCACACCACTACTAGTCAAAAGCAGACCCTTTCACCTTCGTTTACAGTTTCATGGTCTGCATCCAGCATGTTTGCACACACTTACAAAGACAGGTTCCTTCCAGTAGGAAATTGCATGTCTATGGTGTGTCACAAACAGCTGTCCTATCTGTCATCTTAAATACATCCATAATAATATAGCATTTCCCCTCTCTTCCCCAGGAAAAGTCATGTTTCCATCCAAGCTTGTTTTACCAACTCACCTCCTGTTTTTTCTTATTCTTTACATGCAGCTAGTGCTGGTACATGTTACAAGGAGTGGTGGCTAGATTTGATGTTGCAAATCTAATGTGACATACTTCATTTGGCATTGCTAATTCCTTCCCTGTCATCTGGGTCTGTAACTCTGTTCTGCAGCTGCTAAGTTTCTGGAGCTTTGCTTTTGTTTGATCTGCAAGTGCCCAGTTTTGAAACATTCAAAGCACGTTTTATCAACACATGAAGGATAAACACTACACAGTACTCACTACTAAATGTGTGCAGCTTTTTCCCAAGCTTGTACTTTCCTTATTCCTTCCATCCTCGGTGCTACCAGAAGTATTTTTTTTTTCCCCCTTCTGGAAAAAAGTGGACACTAGTGAGAGCAGAGGATTAAAATGTACAAAGAAAATAGCTGCAGTGGAGGAAGGGAGATAACAATGACTCCTGCTCACCTTTGTGTGTGAAAGCAATCAGTCCTTCAGTTTGCAGTAACTCTAGTTTGCCATCATTTAGTATTGTCTTACTATTGGGTTGTCTTGTTTTCCTTAACCCTGTTGAGAAATAGTCCATGTTACATTTATGTATTATGCTTATTCACCCAAAAGATCAGCAATTAAAGCAAAGAACTCGATAATTGAAAGTTTTATTGTTTCCTAGTTAAATTAGGAAATGATTAAATGGTTTGAGTGATATTAAATTATTTCAGTAGCCTAACTGTAAACAGAAAAGCCTTGCTGCAAGATTTTCTTTCACTCATGTTATCCTCAACATTGTATTCAAAAAACACTGGCATCGAAATCATTTCAATGGTTTCATAAATAGGGATAGGTTTACAATTGTACCATGGGAGACACATGGTTTTTTATGTGTTAGCATTTTATACTGTGAGTGGCAGAGTGCAACACCTTTTGAACTCTGCTGTGCACATGCTCAAGGGATTTTGTAGTGCTGGAGATCTAGTACAATCATTAAAGGGCATATCCTGATGCCTTCATGCATCCGTCTATGAATTCTATAGTGTTGTTCATGTGCTTAAAGTGATCAGGGCATGGCTGCAATTGCTTGTAAAATCACTCCCTGCTGCGGTGGGTTTGACTTTGGTCACTCCCCCTCCTCAGTTGAACGGAGTGGGGAATAAGATGAAAAAGCTCACAGGTCAAGGTAAAGACAGGGAGATCACTTATCAACTACCATCAGGAGCAAAACAGACTTGACTTGGGGAAAACTATTTTAATTTATTGCCAGTTAAAAATAGAGCAGGATTGTGAGAAACAAAGACTGTATTGGGTTTGCGTGGCAAGGTTTTGGTAGCGGGGGGGCTACAGGGGTGGCTTCTGTGAGAAGCTGCTAGAAGCTTCCCCCATGTCCCACAGAGCCAATGCCAGCTGGCTCCAAGACAGACCTGCTGCTGGCCAAGGCTGAGCCCATCAGCAATGGTGGTAGCGCCTCTGGGATAACAGATTTAAGAAGGAGGGGAAAAAACCTGACACAATTGGAGCAGGAGAGAGGAGTGAGAATATGTAAGAGAAACAACTCTGCAGACCCCAAGGTCAGTGAAGAAGGAGGGGCAGAAGGTGCTCCAGGCACCAGAGCAGAGATTCCCCTGCAGCCCGTGGTGCAGCCCATGGCGAGGCAGCTGTGCCCTGCACCCATGGAGGTCCATGGTGGAGCAGATCTCCACCTGCAGCCCGTGGGGGACCCCACGCCGGAGCAGGGGGATGCCCAAAGGAGGCTGTGACCCTGTGGGAAACCCATCCTGGAGCAGGGTCCTGGCAGGACCTGTGGACCTGTCGACAGAAGAGCCCAAGCTAGAGCAGGTTTTCTGGCAGAACTTGTGACCACATGGGGGACCCACGCTGGAGCAGTCTGTGCCTGAAGGACTGCACCCTGTGGGAGGGACCCCACACTGGAGCAGGGAAAGAGCGTGAGGAATCCTCCCACTGAGGAGGAAGGAGCAGCAGAGACAATGTGTGATGAACTGACCACAGCCCCCATTCCCCGTCCCCCTGTGCTGCTTGGGGGAGGAGGTAGAGGAATCGGGAATAAAGTTAAGCCTGGGAAGAAGGGAGGGGTGGGGGGAAGGTGGTTTTAAGATTTGGTTTTATTTCCCATTATCCTACTCTGATTCGATTGGCAATAAATTAAACTAATTTCCCCAAGTTGAGTCTGTTTTGCACGTGATTGTAATTGGTGAGTGATCTCTCCTTGTCCTTATCTCGACCCACAGACCTTTTGTTATATTTCCGCTCCCCTGTCCAGCTGAGGAAGGAAAATGATAGAGCAGCATTGGTGGGCACCTGGTGCCCAGTCAAGGTCAACCCACCACAAAAATAAAACTAAAACCATCTTTCCCTCACTCCCTCTATTTCCCAGGCACAACATCACTCCTTCATTCCCAACTCTTCTACCTCCCCCCTCCCCATTCAGTGCAGGGAGGAGTCTCTGCCCCTCCTTCCTCTTCATTCTCTTCCCCTGATCCAGCGTGGGGTCCCTCCTACAGGATACATGAAATCCAGCGTAGGTCTTTCGCACGGGCTGTAGTTCTTCAAGAGCTGCTCCAGCGTGGTTTCTCTTTATGGGGTACAGTCCTTCAGGAACAGACTGTTCCAACATGGGTCCCCTGTGGGCTGTAAGTCCTGCCAGAAAACCTGCTCCTGCATGGGCTCCTCTTCATGGGCCACAGCTCCTGAGAGGAGCCTGCTCTGGCGTGGGCTCTCCATGGGATGTAGCTTCTTTCAGGGCACATCCAACTGCTCCGGTGTGGGGTCCCCCACGGGCTGCAGGTGGAGATCTGCCCCACCATGGACCTCCATGGGTGCAGGGCACAGCTGCCTCACCATGGGCTGCACCACGGGCTACAGGGGAATCCCTGCTCTGGTGCCTGGAGCACCTTCTCCCCCTCCTTCCTCACTGATCTTGGTGTCTGCAGAGTTGTTTCTCTTTTACATTTTTTTCACTCCTCTCAGCTGCTGTGCAGCTTTTTTGTCCTTTCTTAACTATGTTTTCCCAGAGGTGCCACCAGTGTTGCTGATGGGCTCAGCTGTGCCCTGTGGTGGGTCCATTTTGGAGCTGGCTGGAGCTGGCTCTGATGCAGGGGCAGCTCCTGGCCTCTTCTCACTGAGAACACCCCTGAACATGGACACCCAATATACCTGCTTTTATAAAATGTAGAATCAGAGAAAAATTCAAGTTGGAAGGGATCTCTGGAGGTCTCTAGTCCAATCCCCTGCTCAAAGCAGGACTAACATGGAAATTAGATTAGGTTCCTCAGGAACGGGAATTTCACCACCTCTCTTTGTCAGTTAAAGTAAGAAAAACTGGATGGGTGCCTGAGTGGAGACTAGAGACTAGCTTGCAATTCAGACTTAGCCATTACTGAGAGTGGCTGAATGCCATGAAATTAGTACTGTGCTTAAAGAGAAATCAGTATCGGCATCCACACAGTTCTCAGTGGAAAGCATATATGTTCACATAACAGCAAGCATCATTACAGCCACCATTAACGGCTTCCATTCTGCCTTGGGGGCAGAATATGCAACGAGGGTGAAGAAAGGTGGAGAGCGAATGTTCCCTAAGGCAAAGACTGCTGCATTTACACCGCATTTAGCAGAGTCTGGATCCTGAAGGCTTTAGGTACCACTGGAGTACAAGTACTGATGACTTCTGTAGGAACCATTTTGAGCTCCATTGCCAAAAGTACAGGTCATGGCAGTCTGTAAAGAAAACTATCCGTAACTGAAAAAAATGATGACTTCAGCCTCCCTCCTGACCCTTTTCTTGCATAGAAACCTTGCATGCTTCCCTGCTGCAAATCAGGAAATGTCCTGTAACGTGACAGAAGGCAACAAATGATTCATTGGGTATTTCCATGATGCTTTTGCGTGGTGCTACAGCTACAGGGTGAAAGCAACATTAACAGATGTTAAGCACTGAAACCAGAGGATACCTATAAACCCCCTGTTTTTCAGGGACAGATAGTTCAGGGTTACCATCATTGCAGGCAGTCTGAATACTGTCATCCTAAGGAGCGAGGACAGATGCCTGAGACTAAGCGCTTCCTGGCATAGGAAACAGGATGAATAGGTGAAGGAGAAGACCTGGGCTAGAAAACTCATGGGAAAAGCATGAAGAGCTGGGCTTGCTTTTTCTGCCTTAAACAGAATGGGAAAGTAGAAATCAGTAGCTGTTGCTTAAGTGTTGGCAGCCTCTGAATTTTCATCTCCCTTTTCCTTGCTGGCAGCTGGAGGGGTAAGCACAGCTTTTCAGAGCTCTGTCATAGACTACAGAGGTAGCCATGGATGTTTTGTTATAGAGTTAGCATGTGTCTGGAGCTGGCTTTGCTGTCTGAAATGAGACTGGTAGTGAAAGATAGTAAGTGGAAAACGTTGCCTGATGATGTAAGTGAGATGCGGTTAGAATTAAGACGAAAGCAAGGCTGCAAATTCTGCATATTTATGCAATCACTTGTCTAGAGGATGTAGCTGTTATATTTAAGTTCTGATATCTATTTTAACTTAGCAGAACTGAACGCCATCTGTACTCAGAAAATAAAGACAAAACAAGCCCATGTTGCTTGGCTGTTGGTTCTGTAAGCTCTTTGGAGAAAAGACTATGCCCGTGGGTCTGTAGGGCACCAGGCTTCAACGGTGTTTCAAGCACCCATGGGGTATCTAGGTGTTAGGAAAAATAAATCAGAGTACAGAAATATTACATGGGGGGTTCAATAGCTGGCTCCATGTTGAATTGCAGATTCTGCTTAGTGCCAAAGCTTTTGTGCTGTTTATGTTTAAGGTTTGCTTTTTGGCTGAGCTGAAAAACAGAAGGCATGGCTGTTGTTATTTCACAAGATTTAGACAGGTCCAGATCACTGAGAAACTCAATTTGAGGGTTGCTTTCTCCCAAACAAAAATTGCTGCTTTTTAAAGATGTTAATTTTGAAATAAATGCAGACTTTATAACATCTTGTAAATATATACTGCAGCACAGTGCCCTGTAGCACTTTTCTTGGCATTGCTTTATTAATAGCCTCTTTGATTCCTTCCTGGTTAACTCAGATTGGTCTTGTTGCAGTAAAGCTGAAGACTTCCATATTGAGATTCAGGTTTTGCTTCACATCAAGAGACAGAATGTTTCCGGACAGTATGTAAATAAATTACCTTCTTTCCTTTGAAATCTTTATCATAATTACATGATTTGCAGGGGTAATCATGCATATCATCATGAAGAGGTGATCATATCTTGTTCATCAGTCAGCTCTCTACTGGTGCTGTAATATACTGGCAGCAAATGGCTGTAAGAAAGCCTCCGTGAAAAATCTTGTTAAATCCAACAGAAAACCCAGGGAAATATGAAGTAAAGAATAGATTTGACAGGAAAATCTGTTCGTAGATTCATTTATGAACTCCACTAATGTGCTTTAATTAAACGATGCTGCTTTCTTGTAACTATAACAGAGGAAAGTCAGGAAAGACATTGAATCAGCTTTTCCTAGAAGCACGTACTCTGGTCATTAAAGACACATGGATTCTATCAGTGTATGATCAACTTTCTGACCTATGAGCAACTTGCACTGCCTGAAGAAAGGCCTGAAAGGGAATGCCTCACACGGCTGTGCCAAACTACACATTCCTAGCATGCTTTAAAAATTACCTCTCTTTTGGTGCAATATGGGACAGTGCAGAATGATGTATTTCACAATTTATATTAATGTTGCTTCCAGCCATGTTTGGTGAAGGGACAAAAATGCAATCTGCTGAAAGATGTAAACCAGCTTTCCTTTAAAACAATGGTAGAACTTTAACAAAGGAATACCAGGAAGAAATTAGTTATTGTTGTCGTGCTGTTATCCGCATGCCTTGGATCAGTGCCCTGCTCTGTAGGATAATTGTACTACACTCAGAGAAACGCCTCCTACCCTGAGGCATTTACAGTCTAAGGTTGCAACGCAATAATGAGTTGTGTGGGCTTGAAGAAGAAACTGAGGGCTGAAGGCTTAATTTTAGAAAAGATGTAGCAAGTGAACTTGCAAACACATAAAATGTAGATGAGAACAGAACTAATAAGAAAATGTTGTTTAAGCCTTTGGTCTGCATAACGTGAAAACTCAAAAGAAGTCTGTCTCTTTTAGCCAGGACTTAAAAATTCTGAAAATTCTATATTGACTCTGAAAACTCTCTATATTTTTATATTTTGTAATTTACCCTCAGTAGGTGAACAGCTTTGGTGACAATATTACAGAAGCTATGAGCAGTGTCTTCTGGGTCATCACTTCTCTTAAGAGGAAGCTTTCCCAAATGATACAACAAACTTTTTCCACTCTAGAGTTCAATAATTGCCTTTGCATTCACAACACCTCTTGATAAAATAAAAACCCCTCTTTTTTCACAATCACCATGAGCACCCCTGTAACATATTATAATAGTGCCTGGCAGTTGACAAAACTGGGCTCCTGATGTGTGCTCTACAAGCACAGAAAAATAATAGTCACCCATCTTACACTAGGAAGGCTAGAGTTGTCATTAACAGTTTGCTCTTTTTGACACTTGAAAATTGGACATAAGGTTAATCTTTGTGGAATATGATCCTACTTTTATAATTTTCAGTCATTTCCATTTATGTCAGGTTATGTTACTTCACCAAGCTGAAAAGTTATATTTTGGTGGGTTTCTCCTACTAGAAGATTGGAAGATTTGAGGTACATTGACTCTGAAAAATTCTCTAAACACCAAAGAAAAATAAATTGAAATAAGGAAAGACAGCATTAGATTCAGCTGTGCCAGAAAAGAAAGCCTAAATTGCTCTAAAAATGATTTCTTAAAATATCTTTGATGAATAATTCACCTTTGTAGATGAGATATTCTCTCTGCTCTTCAGCTAACTGATATCCTACAGAAAACTGAAATAGCTATTATGGAGGAATAAACAGGAACCGTAGAAAACAAGACAGTGGGGACACACTGTCCATTAAGTTTTTCAACCCCAAATTTGGCAATTCTTTTTTTTTTAGTATTAGAAGTGCAACCTGGAAAGCAAGCACAGACTGTTGGGTGGTGTTTGTGCTGTTGCAATTTTTCTTTACATACTCAGCTGTTCAGAATCCTCCTCAGCCTTGTGGCAGCACAGCATGCCTGCTCTCATAGCAGAAGTTGCCCCGTGATGTCCTGATGCAAATTAGGGATTTTTAAGCAGTAAACGGGAGTTAATTATTTACAAGAAGTTACGTTCTGTCCAGTGTCAGTCATATACGATACAGCAACGTGTGCCTGATTGCTATATTTGACGTGTCAGGCAGTATTTAAATAGACTCCTTTTATAGTGATATAAGAAGTACACCTAAAAATGTAGGATATGTTTAGCTATGCAAATGGTTGAACTTGGTTCCCTCTCTGCTGCACTTTTAAATCTCTAAGGACCCTTGAATGCAAATAAAACAATATGTGCTTAATTAATTATAGAATCAAAGACCAATGTTGTTTAGAATGGACCTTTGGAGGTCTCTAGTCCAACTCTTTGCTCAAAGCAGCAATAACTTCAAAGTTAGAAATGGTTGCCCTGCTCCTCATCCAGTTGGGTTTCAAAAATATCTAAAGAAAGAGGTTACACTGCCTTCACGGGGAACCTCCTCAAGTGCTTAATCACTCTCATGGTGAAAACTTTTTTCCTTATATTCAGTCAGAATATCTCTTGCTGCAGCTTTCAGCTGTTGCCTCTTGTCCGCCCACGGTGCACCTATGAGAAGAGTTTGTGTTGCTCTTTCTAACCCCTCTTCAGGTAGATGGCAATTAGATCTCTCCTTAGCCTTCTCTTATGGCAGCTCTGCCCTTCCCTTTCCCTGTAGTAGCATCCACAAGCTTGCTGAGGATGCCTTTCATCCCATGGTCCACGTTCATGATGAAGATGCTAAGTAGTCCCAGTATCAAACATTAAGGAATGTCACTCATAACCAGCCATTAAGATTTCAAACTGTTCACCCCAACCCTTTGAAACTGATGGTCCAGATAGATTTCAATCATCTCGTGGTCCACTTATCTAGTGCATATCTTCCCAGCTTGGCTACAAGGATGGGAGGCTGTGTCATGCCTTGTGAGAAGATAAATGACATCGATTTCTCCCCTCTCTTCCACAGAGTTGGTCATCAAGGAAAGGCGCATGGGTTGGTAAGGCATGATTGTCCTTGGTAAACCCATGCTGTCCATTTCTAGGCACCTTCTGTCCCTTCTGTCCTTAGAAATGGTTTTCATGAGGTCTTGTTCTGCAATGTTGCACTGCCTGCTAGAGAACGAGGAGCATCAGCATGAAATGCTGTCATGTTAGAATGGTCTCACATTCACAGAATCACAGAGTCATCTAGGTTGGAAAAGCCCTTGAAGATCCTCCAGTCCAACCATGAACCTCACACTGACCGTTCTCAACTCCACCAGATCCCTCAGCGCTGGGTCAACCCGACTCTTCAACCCCTCCAGGGATGGGGACTCCCCCACTGCTCTGGGCAGCCCATTCCAATGCCCAACAACCCCTTCTGCAAAGAAATCCTTCCTAAGAGCCAGTCTGACCCTGCCCTGGCGCAGCTTGAGGCCATTCCCTCTTGTCCTATCGCTTGTTCCTTGGTTCAAGAGACTCATCCCCAGCTCTCTGCACCCTGCTTTCAGGGAGTTATAGAGGGTGATGTACATTATACACAGCCGTATTGGCTAACGCCTGTGGATTCCCTGCTTTCTGTGTTTACATTAGTCTGCTATGAAGGATACTCGCTGTATGCTGCCTTACTGTGGTTCCTGATACATTTTTTTATCTGGGGATAAACTGAGGTCACTTGGAAACATTTTCTTTTATGTGGAAAATACAACTGTTTGGATCCAACCTGTATTAAACTTCTTCAACAACCTTGTGATGTGAATATTTAAAAATTAACAACCTTATCATATTTAAACAGTTCCCAAGCTTAGAGAAGATTGGTTCTTACATAACAAAGCTCATTTTATTTATAAATGCTGTTTTTTCATAAAGAGAGTGGTGTAAGGGCGGCTACAAAAAGATCAAGAGGCAAAGTGTTTGGCTTTTAGTATGTGTTTCACTAAGCTAACATTAATTATTGGTGATGTTTACTATATTGTGCTTTTTCTATGAACTGCTGATAGATCTTTTCTGAACACAGTGGTGCATCCCAAGAGATTCTTCAGATTCCAGGGACAAAACCAAGTTTACTTTATTAAAAAAACCCAGAACAATTCATAGTTATGAATTACAATATCTGTGCTTATGTATTTTAAGGTTTCTTCCACTGATGTGTACAAGAAGCTATTACACAAAACCAGTTCTACCTGGAATTTTATGTTCTGTATCTGACACTCTATCTTTGTGCACTAATTGACCTCTCCTCTCTCTTGTCCCACCACTTCAGTAATTCTGAATCTGCACTTCTTTTACAGCACTGCAGTAAAAGGACAAATGTTATGAAGTCTTAACGCTACTATAAAAGCAGCTGTAAAATCTCTTTGGCTGCCTGAGATTGTGCCAGATGGTAAAGAACTGGAAGTATCACAAACGTCATGTTAAACAAGTCTGATTTGAGGGACATGTTATGCATCCCACATAAATAAAACACTGCAAAAACTGACCCTAGAGTGATTAGCTTCAGGAATAAGCTCTTCTGTAGCCTCAGGAATATCTCACAATATCTACAATGCAAAGTGTTTCTAATATTCAAAGCACTCACATTAGTCTGGTTCTTTGCCAAGACCTGACAGCTTAGCATTGCTACATTTCTCTAGATGCAGGGACTGATAAAGATCAGCTTTTTTTTTTTTTCTTCCTCCCAGGACTTTCAACAGAATTTTTTTCTCTCAGAAAAATAAAACTACAGCCAGCCTCCTTATCAGAAATGTAGAGACGATGAGGAATAAGTGCTGCACTGACACTCAAAGCTATTTCCTTGAGCCTCAGTTATCCCATCACGAAAAAATTATTTGTGTTAAATTGAAAGGTCATTGACCGTACAACTGGCTGAGGATTTTCCCTACTTGGTTGACTGGAATTTTAACATTTTGTTTCCCTGATATAAAAATTTTTAACCCTCTTGCTGTATTTCTAGAGTCCCTGAGAATGAGAGAACCATGCAGGTTGGAAGGGACCTCAGGAGATCTCTAGTCCAATCTCCTGCTCCAAGCAGGGTCAGCTGTCACGTCAGACCAGTTTGCTCACGGCTTTATTCAGTCTCCTCTTGAAAACCTCTGAAGATGGAGACAGCACATCTCTAGCCTCTGCTCCAGTGCTCAGCTACTCTCAGAACGAAAACTTTTCCTTAGATGCAATCAGTACTTCCCCTGTTTCACTTTATGACAGTTATTTCTCCACCCCTGGCTGTGCACCTTGGTAAAGAGCCTGGCTCTGTCTTCTTGATGACCTTCCTGTAGCTACCAGCACTGCTACTGGTTCCCCTGAAGCTCTCTCTTCCCCAGTCCTGGTGCCTCAGACTCTCCTCACAGGGCAAGTGCTTCAGCCCTGACCCTCTTGGCAGCTCTCCACTGAATTTGTTCTAGTTTATCAGCGTCTTTATCCCAGTCTTGCACTGGTTATCTTACAGTCCTCTGCGGCAGCTTTTATTAGGTTCTGGCATGACAGTGAGGCTGAGGAGACTTTATTCTCTTCATCAGCGCTCTCTTTTTCCCTGGTGGAGCACAAACACCAGGTCACACGACACAGCTGCATGTGTGGTTAGCGCACTCTGCTCTCCCTCCCATCTCCTACTCTCATTCCCAGTGTGGCTTGGCCTATCTTTATATTTAAAAGGAGAGGGCAGATGTTAACGTAATTAATTACAGCCATAACATAAACCAAAGAGTATTCTGCATACAGCATATTAAATTAATCTGATATTTTTGCAGGTTAAAAAGACTGCTATTGACAGTTCTAGGATATGTCTATACTGCACACCATAGTGCAGGGTAGAGGTACTAGCTCAGGTACTTTAAGAGCACTCCCAGGGTGAAATGGAAGACTTCACTGTTATCTGGTTTAGTACTTGCACTACCTTATTTAGAGAAATACAACAAAGTCCTTCAGCGTATGTGGACAAATCACAAGGATCTGAGCTTTAAGGGGTGTGTTTCCCTACAAACGTTTGAATTAGGGGTAACTTTGGATAGCTTGAGAACTGACAGTAGCTGACTTCCTCCAGCACATGGGCAGGTACAATCTGTGGAGAATACAAAACCCATCTGGTGATACGTTGTAAAAACAAGTCTCCTGCTGGCATTTTTCTGTAATGTCAATGAAACATATCTATGTATTATCAAAGAGGTGCATGCTAAATGACAGTTAATGTTGCAAAAAAATTGTATTCTGTTATACCGTAAATAGTGGCAGCACAAACCAGACAAGCAAAGTAAAAAAGAAACAAGATGCAAATAGTACTGTTAATAGACACAGAGATCCCTGAACTCTTTCCCTCTGATACATATACGCTGAACCTGGTCACCTTTTACAGAATAATACTGGGGTCAAAGTCATTGCACTCAGCTGGACGATATCTGGGACGACAAAGAATTCTCACAGTAGGTTTTTGGGGCATTAAGAATGGGAATAAATGTCTGAGACACTAAGAAAGGAATTTTAAGACTGTGCAGAGCTCTAGTTTGAAAATAATGATTCAATTTGCAGAGGCAGTACCAAGTTGTGGCTTGGTTGCTAGTATCAGTGTAAATTTAGAAAGTGTATTGTCCTGCACTGAAAGAAATGTTATATCTGCCAATAAAGATCTTTCTCTGCAGATTCATGGAATTCTTCTGCTTCTGGAAGAAGAAATATAAAAGGAGAAATGCTGAAGTTGGAGAGAATACATCAAGCTGACCTCCCTGAGTGTTGTTCTAAACAAAGCCTTCCCCTATGAATGATCTTGTTAATAAGAACTGATTTTAGAGACAAAGAGTTTAAAATCATGAGATGCGGTGTTTTTTCACAGACTTCTAGACTGCAAAGAGTTGTCTGATACATACTAGAGCAGCATACTTCATGTACTGCCTGTCTTCTCTTTGGCTAGAGCACACAGTTCTTACCAGACAGAATAAAGGCTTCTTACCTATGCAATCTTGCTTAGCATAGACACAGAAATATATATATTCCTGTGAGCCAGGTAGTGGAAAGAAGTAGTGGTCTGATGTTCAGTTCTCACCTCAAGATACTGCTGTGCAACAACCTTATTCATAAGTGAAAGAGGATATTGAACTGAGCAACATATCAAGAAACCCGCAGAATACAAATAATGTCTATATTCAGTTTCAAAAGGAAATTCCTGTAGTCCTTATATACATCATGGTGAAACTCTGCAAGAGTTCATGTACAAAGTCCTGACTTAGCCTATGTATAATTCTCAGCAGTATTTGAAAAGATACACAAGCACAAATAAAAATCAGCACTAAAAGAATGTGCCCAATAACTATAATATTTTGAAACTCCTTAAGTCACTTAGGCTCTTTACAGCTTACAGTCTTAGAGCTTCTGGAGGGAAAATTCCTTTCTCAGCTTCACTCCAGAGCTCTTGTTATCAGGTGGTTTTATCATATCCACTGGGAGGGAACAGATAAGGGTTGAGGACTTAGTCCTATATTATGGCTATCAAAGATAAAAGAAGACCTATATATGAGGGAAGGTGCTATGATGAAGATATATTGATGGCTTTACTGTTACATGGGCTAGGATTCATTTCACTAAATAGAATCATAGAATGGTTTGGGTTGGAAGGGACCTTTAAGGGTCATCTAGTCCAACCTCCCTGCCCTGGGCAGGGACGTTTCACCAGATCAGGTTGCTCAAAGCTCCGACCAGCCTGACCTTGAATGTTTCCAGGGACAGGGCATCTACCACCTCTCTGGGAAACCTGTTCCAGTTTCTCAACACTCTTATTGTAAACAATTCTTCCTTATGTCCAGTCTAAACCTACCCTCTTCCAGCTTAAAACCATTGCCCCTTGTCCTGTCACTACAAGCTTTGGTAAAAAGACTCTCCCATCTTTCTTATAACCCCCTTTAAGTACTGGAAGGCCACTATAACGTCTCCCCAGAGCCTTCGCTTCTTCAGGCTGAACAACCCCAACTCAGCCTTTCTTCACAGCAGAGGTGTTCCAGCCCTCTGACCATTTCTGTGGTGTTCCTCTGGACAGGCTCTAACAGGTCTGTGTCCTTCTTGTGCTGGGGGCCCCAGAGCTGGACACAGCACTGCAGGTGGGGTCTCACAAGAGTGGAGTAGAGGGGGAGAATCACCTCCCTCAACCTGCCAGCCATGCATCTTTTGATGCAGCCCAGGATATAGTTGGCTTTCTGGGCTGCCAGCTCATGTCCAGTTTTCCATCCCCCAGTACCAAGTCCTTCTCTGCAGGGCTGCTCTCAATCTATTAATGCCCTAGTCTGTATTGATACTGGGGATTGCCCTGACTCAGGTGCAGGACCTTGCACTTGGCCTTGCTGAACTTCATGAGGTTCTCACAGGTCCACTCCTCAAGCCTGTCAAACTCCCTCTGGTTGGCATCCCTTCCCTCAAGTGAATCAACTGCCCCACTCAGCTTGGTGTCTGTCACTCACAAAATCGCTGAGGGTGCACTCAATCCCACTGTCTATGTCATTGATGAAGATATTAAATCATACCAGTCCCAGTATGGACCCCTGAGGGACACTGCTTGTTAATGGTTTCCATTTGGACACTGAACTATTGACTGCAACTCTTCGGATACGACTATCCAACCAATTCTTTATCCGCCTACCAGCCCATCCATCAAACCCAAATCTCTCAAATTTAGAGACAAGAATGCTATATGGGACCTTATCAAAGGCCTTACAGAAGTCCATGTAGGTGACATCTATAGTTCTTTCCTTGTCCACTGATGCAGCTGCTCTGTTGTAGGTCACCAGATTAGTTACACAATTTGCCCTCGGTGAAGCCATAGTGGCTGTCTCTGATCTCCTCCCTGTCTTCCATGTGTTGCAATGTGTCTTCCAGGAGGATCCACTCCATGATCTTACTGGGCACAGAGGTGAGGCTGACTGGCTGGTAGTTCCCAGGGCACTCCCTTTTAAAGATGGGCATCCCTTTTTCCAGTGATTGGCAACTTCATCTGATTGCCATGACTTTTCAAATATGATGGAGAGTAGCTTGGCAACTACATCAGCCCATTCCCTCAGGACCCGGGATGCATCTTGTTGGGTTCCAGGGACTTACACATGTTCAGATTCCTCAGGTGGTCTTGAACCTGATCTTCACTTACGATGGGAAGGGCTTCATTTCCCCAGTCCCTGCCTTGAAGTTCAGGGGCTTGAGAGATATAGGAAGAGAGAACCATTGAAAACTGAGGCAAAAAAATTGCTGAGTACCTCAGTCTTCTCCATGTTGGTTTTCACCAGTTCTCCTTTCTTATTTATTCGGGGTGGGTGTGGGGGGGTGTGTCTGTGGGGGTACTCTTTCTTTAATCTTCCAGTTTTGGCCAACATACCTGTAGAAGCTCTCCTTATCATTCTTTGCATCCCTTGACAAATTCAGCTCCAGCTGTGTCTTTAGCTTTCCTGATCCCATCCCTATACATCCAGGCAGTGTCCCTATATTCTTCCCATGATACATGTCCATCGTTCCACTGCTTATGAATTTCCTTCTTACACTTTAGTTGGACCAGGAGGTCCTTACTGACCCATTCTGGTCTCCTGCCTGCCTTGCTTGATTTTTTACATATGGGAATTGAGAGCTCTTGCACTCTAAGAATAATGTCCTTAAAGAGCTGCCAGCTCTTTTCAGCTCCATGAGAGCAGTTTCCGAGGGGGTCCCATTCACTAAGTCCTTAAACAACTGAAAGTTTGCTCTCCTAAAATTCAGGGTCCTGTCTCTACTCTTCACCTGGCCCACAGCCCTCAAGACGTCTATACTGTTTGCAGTATAGATGTCTACAACTCAACAAGTTACTCAGAGCTTCCTTCAGGGTTGATGGAGAACTACTCAACCATTTCCACGTAGTCTACAGCATGACTGCCAGACAAATCCCATTCACAGTTCCTAATTCACAGCAGTAATTTGAAAGAGGTGAGGGTAGAAATTTGGAAATTATTTTGGAAGGTATTTCAAATGTAAGGCTGAACATGAAAGGCTGTATTATATCACTTATGAGTACGGGATTTTGAGGGTGGCCATGTTAAAGCTAGAGCAGGCTCAAGGCTTCTCATCTGATTGGGTAGGTTATATTTTATAAGCAAGATTGCACTAAAGAAACACGTGACTTGTAAAATTATTTTCTCCTCTTAACAGAGGCAGTCTAGCTAAAACATAAACACTTTATTTGGAAGCTGAATTAGATTTCTATGTCAAGGGAACTTTTAATTATTCAGATATGGCCCTCAGGTCTGATAAAGCCTTACCCATGTTGAGGATATATCAAGATCACAGGTTTTTTCTGCATATAGCTCTAAGCAGCTGAGTACCACATCAGAAAGTTAACAAACAAACATTTACTGTATTTGTGATCTTACAAAAAGAAAACACGTAATAAAAGCTGGCATTTCTTCATCAGATGACAATATTTCTAAGGAAAAAAATTATTTAATTGCGTGAATCTTTTTGTAGTACAGAGGCATCCTTCTCTATGCAAATTATTTTGTCTCTTACCAGTGACCCCATAGAACAGGTTTGCTACTTCCAGAGTTCTTGAGATTTTATCAGATTTGCATTAGTACCTTTCATCTTGTAGTTCTGTTTTGATACTAACTTCACTATATCCTTCCTTTGAGGGCTACATTAATTATGAAAAAGATTCATCCAGTATTTATCATTGCATATAGCAGAGAAATCAGAAACTACTCATGATATAGATTAATTAACTACAGGGTGAGCTGGATTGCTTGATAGCCTGGGTTCATTTGTAATTTTCTTTTAATGTGGTCAAATGCTAGGTCATAGTCATAGGTCAACGAATGTAAGATGTAGGACTGACATGTTGGAAGTAATAACCCTAAGAAAATCGTACAGGGTTACATTGGATAACCAATTAAACATTACACCCTTTTTGAATGATTCATATGTCAGTCTTTCTCTGTTTTAATTAGGTGGGGATATCAGTTAGAAATAGCAATGTGACTTACCACTGTATATTCAGCAATAGTAAAGCTTATTTTTGGTGTTCATAATTGAGAAAGAATACTGGAAAAATTCGAAAAGGTTGAGAAAAGATAAATACAAGTGATTAGGAAAGAAACGTTAAAAGTATGAGTTGTATAATCTCTTAAAAAAGAGACGAATAATCTTGAACTCTGCAAGGAGAGATCTTTTTGTAGTAAAGAATCTGTTCAAACAGCAGACAAACCACAAGATCCTATGGCAAAAAGCTAAACTGAACAGTGAAACTAAAAATGAGATGCCTAACTTATCAGCGATCGTTAGTAATCGCTATTGCTGGAACTCATGGCACCAGCCAGAAGTTACAGTTTCAATACAGGAATCACCTGATTCTGTGGCCTGGGCTACACAAGCTAAACAAGATGGTTTTAACAATCTGTTATGACCTTGAAGTTCATTAGCATAAATCTTTGAGGCTGTGATCTTCTTCCATGACTTTGAAGAAGTGATCCCTGAACTTTCAGGTTTTCAAGAATTTCCCTCAGTGCTGTATAAACATAGTTTCCTATATTCCGCATTTGTGACTTCCTCTAAATAAGTTATTTGAGAACACTGGAAGCCATATAATCCTGAGCTTTAACACCACAAAAATTCATATAATAAAATCCCCATGAAGACTATACCTTGTGTTTCTGATGTTCTTTGTGCTTTTTGAAGAAGTCTGTTCTGAACCCTGTGCTTGTGAAAGCATGGAGCCATTTATACTGGGATTTTTTTGCATTTAAAATACGTGAACAGAAGTCCGCAAAAAAAGTTTGTGGCTGTGATAAAACTATGTCTCATACCTTCAGTTTCAGAGAAACTGCTCTCTACAGTGTTGGGTACTTTATGCACCAGACCCAGAGGAAACATTTCTCTCATTGAAGATCTACACAGAGCCACTACATGCACAGTGACTCATTGTCTATTTAGATTAAACAGCTCAAAAAGAAATCCCGGAGTCCCCTAAGTTGTTTCTCGGCTGTACAGCCAGCTCCACCGAGAACCTTGCTGCTCCGGAGGTGAAAGCACCACAGAGTCTGCAATCAGCTCTGTGCTTACAGTTCATTGAAACTATGACCCATGATAAATATAAGACTCTTACTTAGTGGCAGTGACATACTGCTGCTGAGTCACCAGGAGCAAACAGGAGGGAATGGCACCACTTATCAAAGCACCAGGCCATGACTTCATCCACCTCTCTGACGCGCTGGCGGCGGGCAGCCCTGAGGCACCTCAGCCCCTCTGGGCCAACAGCCAGCCCGGGAAATCCGCCCGTGGCTGACCCGGGAGAAAAATAAACTCCCCTTTGGGTCGGGAAGCGTCTACCGCAGGAGCTCACCCGGCGGGGCACGGAGACGAGGTGAGGAGCTGGGGACTAACGACAATCAAGCGACGGCGGGGCAGCCGGGCCCTCAGCCCTCAGCGGGCGCGTCCCGCCCCTCCGACGGGCAGTGAGGGGCGACGTCCCGCCCCCGCCCGGCCCGCCCGGCCGCGACAGACACGTGCTGCCGTTCTGATTGGTCATAGGCCCTCAGAGTGACGGGAGAGCAGCCAATCAAAGAGCGAGTTACAGGGAAGGGCGGGGAGGGTTGCCGTGCGCGCGCCTGCCTGTGTGAGGGAGCGGGCGCTCCCCCCGGCCCGGCCCGCGGGGAGTGGCCGAGCGGCCCTGCGGGAAGGACCCGCCGCAGCGAAGGAGTCCCGGCCGCCCCTGCCCCGCTGTGCCATGGAGGACGTGCTGCCCTCGGGCCTGCTGGAGATCTGCCTGCTGGTCGGTGTGCCCAGGGAGCGGGTGAGGGCGCTCCTCCAGGTGAGAGGGGGTGAGGGGGCACGGGGCGGGCCCCGGCTGGGCTGTGGGGCAGCTCCTGGCAGCCCCCGGGGGTCTCTGCCCCGAGGTCTAACCGGACTCTGAGCCGGGGCAGCTCTTCCCTGGCCGGGCCTCTCTCCCCCGTACGCACTTGAGTAGAACTAAGAGGTTGCCTTGTTGCTTTAATAAGCAGATAGAGCAGAAATACTTTAAAGAAAACTTGTTTTGACAGGCGATCATCAACGAAGTGGGATAGTTTGGTAGCGGTGTTAAGGAATTTCACTTTTTCAAAGGTCTGAGCTTAGATGAAGAAAGCAGTGTAGCTTTAATAAGCAGGAACAGCAAAATGCTTGAACAATGCATATGCTTTACTGGATGATATCACGTTTCCCATCTTCTGTTGGAGATAAAAACTGAAGATAGGGGAATAAAGCCTGGTAACTTGTATCCTTAGGACAACACAAGGTCTAAATCCCTGTGAGCTTATTGCTTTGAATTTGGCACCACTTGAGCTATTCAGATAAGGCAAAACTTGATGGCTTGGTTTCTGTTTTGAATATGTGGTTTATAATTTGTTTATGACTGTAGCCACTTCACATGTGAGTTAACAATTAAGCTCCTCTTCCTGATTTTGCTTTGTTAAGATGTGCTGATGGTTTTGTTCCATACTTACGAGCCGCCCCGCTGTGGGAGTAGCGGTGGTGCCAGCACGTGCTGAAAAACCAAGCTGCTCCCAGGGATCTCGGTTGTCTTGCTTGAACTTGAATTTGATTGCGTGCTCTAATAGCATTAGATAAAGAAGTCTTTGTTAAGCTTGTTGCTGCTCACTCGCTCAGGAGACGGCTTTTGCTGATGTCAGCTTCTTAAGTGATGCCACCTAAGCAGAGATTCAAATTTCAGGATCTCATTCATGTATATATTCAAATTGGGGAAATAGTTGTGCCATAAAAGTCACCACCAGACTTTTGAAATCAGTGTACATGTGTTGTTTTGACGTCTGTGTGAGATGTACACTCAAAAGAAGGGGAATTTCTTTTTCACTCCAGTCTGCTCAGTTCTTATTGCTTACAAAAACCTGTTGAACAGCAAATGAGAAATTGGATACAGAAAGTAGAAGCTGTTCCAATATTCTGATCACACGACCGGTTTTGAATTGTTTCTTTGCTCAAGGTAGAAAATGGAGTGTCAGAAAGGAAAGTAGTCCCTACGCTTGTCAATATTAACTGCAGTAATGTCCCTGCAAGCTGTTGCACCACAGGAATTTCAATCACTGTCTTAAGGCAGTGTTTGTAGATTCACTCCACTACCTTTTCTTTCTGCAGCACTGTCTATGTAAGGAGATGGTGGAATGCGTTTTGTGTCTTAATTTCAGTGAATGTAGAAAGAAGAGACCTTATTGACAGAAAATAAGAACATTTCAGTGGAAAATAGTGGATCTCTGATGATATTTACAGATGAAACAGCAGGGTAAAGATCTTGATAGTGCTTCAGATCTTGGTTTTGAAAGTGTGTTTGTGCATTCTTAACTTTATTGCAGTACAGAGTAATAAAATCAATGAAGTCAGCAGGAACGTGATATAACTCACTCGCAAAGTACGAGAAGCGTTACATGACTGACCTGTTGTCAGTGGGGATTCCAGGAAAAGATACAGTTTCTCATGAAACTAAAGTTTCTGGGCTGTCACCCATCAATTGTCAGTATTGCCAAGATAATTGTCACTCTAAGATTTCAATATGAAGAGATCAAAGGCTGCTATTTTCAGCTAGAGATTACTTTTTTAGTGTTGGAAGTCTGTCTTTTTTAA
Organism: Strix aluco; assembly: GCF_031877795.1. Classification (NCBI taxonomy): domain Eukaryota; kingdom Metazoa; phylum Chordata; class Aves; order Strigiformes; family Strigidae; genus Strix; species Strix aluco. Next base: position 4,183,381 of record NC_133931.1, on the reverse strand, counting down.
GAATAAGATGTGCAATAGTGAAGATCATACAGCCATCTCTGATAAGACTTCTTTCCCCTGAGTGATCTTCAGCTGTAAAGCTGGGTTTTGATGTGCCAAGTATGATGTGCAAGCTGTCTGTGAGATGTCTTGGATCTTCTTGTTGGCTCCATTGCTGGGTTCTGTATCAACCTACCACAGTCAGTGGTACAGATTTTGTCTCTCACAGTGTCTGCATCATGCTTTCTGGCCCTGCTAATGCAGACATAACCACCAAGCCAATTTTTTCCTTCTTCTGTAATGCTGCGCTGGCTGTCAAGTTGTGTGAAAGAAATGAGGTGTGATCAAATTGAACACTAGTCAGCAACATGCACTTGTGGCAGTGAAAAGTAACTGTAATGGCCTGCATCTTCAGGACCTTAGCTCACAGGTGATAGGAAGAGATTATTACTATTGTTGTTATTACTCAACACTCTTGAGGTCACATCTGGAATACTGTCCCATGTTTGGGTACCTTGACGCCAGAGAACTGGTGACAAACAGGAGCGAGACCAGAAGAAGCTAAGCTATGTGAGGGCTGGAGCACAAGGGGGGCAGAATCTCCTTCCTGAGGGATTTCTGAAACTTGACTGGAGAAGACCCAGAGCAACCTGATCTAACTTCAAAGCTATCACTTCTTTGAGCAAAGGGTTGCACTAGAACCTCCAGAGGTCCCTTCCAACCTGATTTTTCTAAGGCTTCATATTTTTCCCTGCCCAATTATTCCTTAAAGAAGCCAGTTTTTTCATGGCATTCAAAATGAAATTAACTTCTTCAGTGATGGGAAGAGGAGAATGAGATCAAGGAAACACCACATAGCTGAGATCACACTGCGAACTGTGGTTTCAACACACTACTTCTTGTTTGTGTCTAAAATAGTGCTGTCATTGTAAGAAGTCTGTCTCTTATCCATGTCATGTATGGCACTGTTGTTACAGGAACATAATCAGTAAATGGGGATGGAATAAAATCCTTAACTTCTGGAATCTTGCAGAATTACAGGAAAGAAAAGGCATTAGTGTTTATAACAAGCTATGTATGATGCAAGGACATTTGATAGTAAAAAGCGACGGAAGAGAAGCATTTGAAAATGAAGAAGTAAGAGTGGAAGCAGAGAATATGAAATGTTCAAAGAGTAGTAGAAACAAGTGAATATTGTTCTGTTGCTGCCCATTCACTTATCCCTGAACTGAAAGGGTAAGAAAATATGACTTTGGCTGTAGACATTAATATGAGCTGACTTGAATGCTGACGACTGACACACTGGGTCAGTGACAGTGCTGACAGTGCTGTTCTGTGGGAAAAAAATGGTGTTTAATGCCTCCGTTGTAGTTCAAGACATCAAGGACCTTCCATTTTAGAAGCTGTTACACTGTGAGGCTATTAAATTGCTGGCTGTCATCCAGCACTTTGTAGCACAGAGATGCCTTCAATGTAAGTCAGGGATTGCACTGTCAAAGCAACTTTGTATGAAAACCTCTGCAGGGCCAATCAGCCAAGTTAAGATTGCTACTGTTTGAGTAGGTCCGTGTTTTTCTTGCGTAACAGCCTCAAGGCTGAGCCTTAATTCTTAATTTCCTTCTGAAATGTTTAGCTGCATGTTATTTCGAGAGTGATCATGTTGGATTTATCTACATTTCCAGTTTCTTCACTTCAAATGGATGTCAGCTGCCAGGTAAGGAAAATGACACCTGGAAGCTTTTGGCATTGGCAGGATATGGCACTCAGTATCCCAATTTGTAACGTGCTTTTTAAAGTCATTGCTATCTTTTGAGTATCCCAGTGGATACTTACTTGAACTTTTACCTTTTCCACTCTAGTTTCTTTCTAGTTCAGTGTCTGTGTCAGTAAAAGAGTGTTTTTTCACTTCTTATTTTTGTTGAAGTTTTACTGAAGTTTATTGATTCTTTCAAGTATCCTATTATAGAATATGGTAGAGCTTAAGATACAGTAACTAATATATCATGAAGGTAGGTATTCCTTTTCATTTTTCCTATGATGCTCAAATGTGAAGAAGACTACTGGTGGAGTTGTCTACTAGGACAAATAAGCTGAGACTTTCTGTTCCAAAATTTGGACAGTGGAAGATTGGCTTCAGTGAAGCAATAGAGCTTTGTATGTTGTAGCTGTTTTAAAAAGTAAGAAAATGATGAGAGAGGCCAGCATTGGTTCTCAAGGAATATCTTAAACACAAGTAACACTGATGCATCATCTCTGAAGGTAAAAGCAGCACGTATGCTTCATTGATCTCTGGATCAGTGACCAAAAAGTTGAAAGCGAAACAGCTTTTTAGCCACAGTGAGGCTCGTCTTTCCTGTTTCCAAATATCCGTTGCCTAAACAAACCTTTTACTTGCTGTTTTGACCTTGCAGGAAGAATTAAAATTGCAGTGAAGTAATTGAAAATGCAGTACTTACCTCTACTATGTGGTCAAGAATACAAAAAGTGCTCCCAAGTACAAAGAAGTCTCCTCTTCTGATCACAACCTCTGCAGGTTTTTCATAGCAAGGTAGCAGGGCCTTTCAGTGCAGTAGTACTTTACAAAGTTGCCTACGTAATTTTGTTCATGCTCTTGGGATGCCTGTTCCACTTAGTCATCAGTATGTGGAGAAATTTTCACGGCTTCATGTTATACAGTGTCTTAAAATTGTGTTTATTGTAACAGTCATTGTTGTCTTTAATTGCATTTTCTTAATTGCCTTATAAAATTAGAAGTTGTCTTGTGAAAGCTTGTGTGGGTTTTTTTGGGGGTTGTTTTTTTCCCGTAGAGGTTACTCTGAGTTAAAATGTAGCTTTTCCTAGAGTTGAACAGTTTATCTAGGGAGTTCAGCTGTTTTTCTTTGTTTTTATTTGTTGCCTGGTTTCTCTTGCTACCAGTGTTTAAGTACAGCTTAAGTATATCCTAACACTTCAGAGAAGGAAATATCTTATTTGATATTTGTTAGTTTTCTTATGCCAAAGGCATAATATTGATATGGTGTGTTTTGAATTATGAGGGATGATTCTTTGCCTACTGAAAATGCCCAGAGTATTCCCCTTGCATTAACATACGTAAAGCAAGAAATTAGAAGGAAAAACTTAATTATTTAGGAAGAAGAAAAAATGTATTCTAAATCCATAGTGCTAGGGCTAGAGAGAAAACAGGGCTAAAAATGGTTTAAAAAACTATCAGGATGAGTATCAACTTAGTGGTTGAGTGTTTTTGTTTGTTGTTTTTTTTGTTTTTTTAGGGTACTCAAAGAAAACCCAAAAGTCTTCCTCCTCTTGATCCAGAAGTTCTTTCTGTATTTGTGCCTCCGTTTATCAGCAGAGATGATATTCAGGTGATTAACGCTGGTCATAACTTAAATAAAAGTAAACGCCGGTCTTTCCGAAAGAAAAAAGAGAGACCAAAGATTGAAAATGTCAAGAGTCTCAATGGGGAGCAGAAAGCACCTGACACTGAAGATATTACAGTTCCAAAGGACATTGATCTTATTGGCTTGCCACAGCTATGCTTCCCAGGTATGGTAGCGTTCACACTCCTCAGTGAGAACTGTTTTCATATCTAAACCCATAGTACAGCTTTTTTTTTTTTTTTTTAATGATCATCTTCTCTATCTCTTTATGTTTCATGGTATAAAAAATGTGTCTATGTGAGCAGGTCAGTGATGCAAGCAGCTGTTACCTGAATGGGGTGCCCTTACTCTGTGTGGCTCTGTTGTGTGAAACAGATCTATTAGCAATAGTAGCTGCAACACCTGCAAAAGAGGGAAACCAAAAGTCACTTTAGTCGTTATTAGTAAATCTTGGTTTGAGTGAAGTGCACACACTTTTAAAATTCTTTTTTTGCCCCCAAAATGACAGAGTGCTCTTTCACTTCTAATTTGCTATTGAGATATACCTGAAGTAGTGACTGTTTCCTTCAAGTTTAATTGCAGAAATTTTAACATGCATGTCACTATTGCAGATCTTATAAATATCTTGAAAGAAAAAAAAAAGTTAACAAACCCCATCTATTGTATTTTGCCACTTAAAATGCAGAATAATTATATAATATTTTTGCTTCTTCAGTAATGTGCGGATTACAGACTTTGTAACACCCCTTAGATAAAATGGACTGTGTATGTGCATCTTAATCCCTTAAAATGAGACATTTCTCTTGAAATTAAGTGGAAATGTGCAGTATTTGTCATGAATCACTTTTCAAGCAGCTGTACTTAAATATGTACTTAAGAAAAAGGTTTCTGCCTTCATTGCAGGAGGACTTTATATAACTTCTGAATCAAAAGAGGACCACATTCACTTCCTGGTCTTCACAGATGTCTGTGGTAACAGAACATACGGTGTTGTTGCACAGTACTACCAGCCTATGCAAGTATGTTATTTAACTCATGCTCTTATTAAACATACTAAAAGATATAAAATAAAACAAAACACTTTGAGAATAATGTCAGGTTTAATTTATTAAATTAATTAACAGATAGGTTTTTACGTTAGTAGGAATACAGAACAAATCATACTTTATATTGCCATTGTAAATTAAGTACGTTGGAACAGCATTGCATTAGGAAAAACTGTTATGGATTTCAGTTAGGAGTTTTGAATATTTAGGAGCAGACTTTACCCCTTGGACATTTTTTCTGGTGAAGACTGTACCCTGTGTTCTTTCTGAACATCTTTTATACTGAAATTCTTTTTAATACATATGTCTAAGTCTTGTAGGTTGACATTTTTCTGAAGAGCTTAAGGGAGATAGCCATCCAAATGCCCTTGAAATTTAGAGGGAATTGGGTATCATATCTCTAGGGTTCTCAAGAAAATATCAGCCATAAATTTGTGGTGAATGTAAACACATTAATCTGTAGTTTTCTTGCAGGATGGCTGTATTTCCTCGAATGGGCAAGCCCATTGGGAGTCTGCACAGACTGGGAAGATGCCTGTCTGTTTTGTACCATTCGCTATTTGTGTTATATCCAGATATCCGTATTTTAATGCCCTCAAGGACTGTCTCTCTTGGTAAGACTTGCTATCCTGTGTGCTTCTCCTGGAAATAACTGTGCAGGTTTTAATACATCATTTTGCATGTTGTGGTGAGGATAGCTGCCTAATGCTAAAGCAGGCATTAGTTTTATGTTATGGTAGCGTGAGATGTGTGGGAGAAGAAAAGAAGAAATGCAATATGAATGTTACCCAGACAGTAAGCACAAATACTAAATATCAAGGAAATTAGTTATCATGTTGTCTTCATCTTCTTTGAGGCTTTTGGTAAGTCTAGAAAATACTAATTTGCAGGGAACATATTTCTTAAAGATTTTGGTTTTTTTGAGAGAGAGTTAATTATAATTTTATCATGATGGTGAAAATCACTTTGAAAGCACAAAAACCTCCTAATAATGCACCAAAGAAATCATGTGCCTATAATTTCCTGGATCTTCCTTGAAGACATTCTTGTAGATGGGGGTGACATTAGCCTTCTTCCAGTCCTCTGGGACATCCCCCGATCTCTCTGACTTCTCAAAGATTATGGAGAGCAGCCTCACCATGACACCAGACAGCTCACTTAACACCCTCGGGTTTCCCCACCCCATGCACCTCTTCTTTTTCCCAATTCTGTGAGCTTAGATCTGGTGGGAGCACTGACTGGCTTTCCCTGGTTTAGATGAAGAAAGCCCTGGAGGAACAAAGCAGTGCCTTCCTCTTGGGCAGCTCAGATGTTGCCTCCAAAAAAGCTGTGATACCAGAAACAAGTCACTCTGGCAGCCACTGCTACTGTTCATGCTACCTCTGCTCTGTCATTTTCAAAGCCTTAGCAGAAGCGTTCAGTGTGGACAGAGGGCTTCAACATGATGGAAACTAGGTATTTAGTGTGAAACTGAGATGATCAGCAAAATAAAAAGGAAATGTTTGTTTTCCTGTCTCCTTTCCTGCCCAGATCACTTTTTCCACTCCTTATGTTTAAGTCAATTACATCAGCTGTTGGTATCGCAGGAGCTGATTCATTGCTGCCTTTTTATAGTCTCAAATCTCAAGTAAATGCTAGTCTGCATATGTAACTCTTACAGCTATATACTGAGCTGTGGTGCTTTTCTGTTTATATCCAATCTTTAGAAAAGGATTCGTACTTCTTTTATGCTCTGAACTCAACCTGTATGGTGGTTACTTCACAGTAGCTTTCCACTGGGTGGGAAATAGTATAGATTCAGCTTTCAGTTGTGGTGTTCCTCAGTGGTTATATAGTATATTCATAAATGAGTAATTTCTTCTCTGAAGTGAGACATCTCTGAGCTGGGAGAAACAGTCAATTTGTGAATTCATTTTTAAACAGCCCACTAAGGGAGAAGTGGGAAAATGTTCAGGAAAATCATGGAAAATTCCAGAGGTTACAAAAATGTTTCTAGGTCTCATATTTGTTTGGAGCAAACAGGAACCAGGTGGAGTTAACTCTCTAGAGTTAACTTCTTCTGCCTCTGGGTGGGTATTTTAAACATTCTAAGTAAACATCTCTGCCTTGATCATATATAGCAGGTTTTTGCACCTATTTAAATTATTAACATCCAAGCTAATTACTATGGACGGCTTTTCCTTTTAAGCTGAGTCTGTACTGGTTTCTAAGGGGAGTTAGTTCAGTTTTATCAATAACCTACTATTTAACCTTTAAGTGAGTTGTAAATATATGAATAATTATAAGGGGGTTCAACAGGACAACAGCCTTCCACGTTAATACTGTGTTGTCCTGGTCATTTAACAGGGCAATGCATCATACAGCTGCACAGCTCTTCTCTCTCCTTTTTTGCTGCTGCATCTGGATTTTAGATGCAACTGTGTGTAACTAGCAGGAGAGGGGGAATGCAAGTGACAAAGCTGCATTTGGTGCTGGCATTTCCCACTGTACTGGAAACTCAACTGATTAAGTTTCTATTATATTTTCTTCTGGATTGTTGTTGGTTTTTTTTTTAAATATCTCATAATCACCACATATTTTCCTTGATACTATTTGATAAATAATTTGAGAATATCTGCCTTTTTTTTTTTTTTGAAAATATATTTTTACTGTGCCAGAATATATTTGAATGGGCGAAAAGGAAGGGGTGGAGAGGTACCATTTTTCCTTATTTTGGTTGTGTTACTGAAATCTTTCCATATGGCATGAAACAGCTGCTGGGATTTGGGGCTGTTCTGAATGGAATATAAGCTATTACAGTAAAGACCTCAATATATTTTGAGCATAGTGCCCTTTACAGCTGGGGATATTTCAGCTTTTTGTAACGTTACAAAATATTGACATTGTTTGCTTGTAAACCAGAAAGGGAGTTATTTTCATTTTGGATGCCTGTAATCAGGTGGCCAATGGGTTAAAAATCTAATGAAATGTTTTTGTTGACAGAGTCTACTCAAGTAGTAGTGCCTCCTATACTTAACAAATAATAACATGTTCAACAGTACACTTGCATCCTTGGTATGCTTCAGTGGTGTTTTGCAGGATGCTTCAACTGATAAATCATTCTGTGAGTCTGGGGATTTGAAAACACTTGCTGGTGGACCTCGAACCACCTATTTCTGGTGTGTAGTCCTTTCCTCATAAGAACTAGTGGAAAAATACTATTTGTTATTCAATAAGGCCTGATGTTGAAGTAACATCTAAAGGGGTTCTGCTTCCATTCAGAACCTTTTTGCAGCAGAAGATTTCATTTTCCTCCAGAATTCTGCTGTGCATAGCTTATGTTCTCCAGGACCTGCAGTGCACAGGACTGCTTATAGGTGGGGTAGTACTTGGCTTCATTCAGAAGAGTCCTCAAAGGTATTTTATTGTCATAAGCATTCCCAGATAAAACCTGTGATCCTAAATTCTTTCAAATGGCAGAGTGTAGTAGAAATCACAATGGAAAACTGAGACCAGACTGAGATACAAAGTAAATGTCGAATTATTAATCCACGTAGGTGCTTTGAACTGTAAGGGCAACTTGCAAACTTTCATCATAGTAATGAAGGTCTTCATTATTCTGTGTAATTAATTTTATAACTAATTCACATATTACTAGCTTACAGTACTTCCAAATCCAGAACAATTTGAATGGAGTGTGTCTGCCTTTCTCCAAAGCAAGCAGATGTGCATCTAGACCATTTCAAAACACTGCAGCTGTTGGATTATTCTACATCATTATTTGAAAAGGCGCAGTTTTAAATTGAGAGGCTTTGGCACTTTGCACAGGTAGTTTTACCTCAATCTGTTACACAACATGAAAAGTGAGATATTTCTGGCAGTAATCTCCTTCTGGATGAACTCCTGTCTTGGATGGATGAATAGGTTCTATTCAAACAGTGAATCATCCAACCTGTGTATTAGTCCTTTCGGCTGCCTTGAAAAAAGGTGGAAGTGTGCAAATAGCTTACAGCACTGAGACAGTACAAAGGACCTATTCTTAGATGTTCTGCTTTCTGAAACATCCGTCTGTGGACAGTTAATAGAGGTAATGGAAGGTTCATAAACTTCTTAGTGCCCCACTTTAATGTTTCAGAGATTACTTCATTTATTTCAGCAGACGTTTGCAGTGTAGAGCTGTCAGCTGCTATTACTTTGCATTAATGGGCACAGTGTACTGATTAGAGAGCTCTTACCATCCTTTCTGTACATCTGCTTTTTCAGCATTGGGGTCAGGTTGTTTCTGTTGTAATATTTACTGGATGTGTTGGTACGTGCTTTTTGTCTCAAAAAAAAGAAGTAAGAAAAAAGGGAAAAAAAAGCAGGTTTACTGTGCTGTTAGGCCAATCAAAGGTGTTACTAAGTGTGACAGCATATTTGTTTAAATTAATGACTCTGCTGTCTGGTTTTCTTGGATAATTCTTAAATTCCCCTCCCCCTGCCTTCTCTGCGCCCTGAAATATCTGATGGGATTTTTGAGGATATGTGTAACAGCCTAGTACTCAGGCCAGAGCAGTTTCCAAATGTGAAACTTAAATGTCTCATTGATCCAATTAAAAGTTCAGTAATATATAACAGAATATTTTTATTCAGGAATCTAAATGCCATACACAAATACGATGTCCTGGATTCTAATACAACTCTTGACCTATTCAGTTGCTTTCTAGACCACTTTCTTCCTGAAGAGCAAGTACTCTTCTGCAAGAAATCAGTAAAACTGCAAGCTGAAATAAAACCTCAGGGGAGAATATAACCATATTAAGTTCCTAGCTTCTGTATACATAGATTTGTAGGCTTAAATTTCTGATTTTATAAAGGTTTGTTTTGTGGTTTTTTTGCTATAAACGTGCACATGAATCTTATATTGAATAAAATGTCCTTTCTGATGACAAATATCTAACTTCTTTATTGTTACATTTCAGAAATGCCATTGGATTTAACAAATTGCAGTCTTAATAGTGTGTGTTTAAATGTTCATGAATTGATCTGGCATATATTATAAACCGCATGACCTTTGTGGCTGTGACACAGCTCGGGTAATACAGTTCTAAACTAGGAACATGTGATAGATTTGCACAGCTGTATTTGTTCTTTGTATGGGTAGGAACAATAGCAAAGAACCGTGTTCATGGAGGCCTGGGCCTTATGCTAAATATGGCTCTTGCTTCACATTCCTCTGCAGTTAAGCCCATGTCTACAACCTCTCTTTTCCTCTGATACTGTTTTCCATCCCAGAGCTGGTGTTTGATGCTTGGGATGGGAGAAACACCATGGCACTGGTGGGTGTTTTGTTCCTCAAGCAATCTCTATAAGACACTTCCTTTAGCTGCATCTCACCTGTAGGTTTTCTTTGCCATCATCAGACCCTGTGTGCCATCTGCATCCTCCGATATATATGATGCAGTAGTAGGTTATGCATGGAAGTAAAAAAACCCTGCTTCTGACACAGCAGCAACATTCAAATTAAACAGAGTTTCTAAAGTATCTAATAAATTAGAAATTAATTAGCTGGAATAATAGCTTTATTGCTCCTAATATTTTTTTAGTTCTACATTATCAGCAAAAAGTCTCTTTTTTTTCTGTTTGCATGTTACTATTTATAAGTAATTTTCTGTAATTTTTCAGCTTCCTAGTGCAACTGCGACCTTTCAAGGATTTAGATGTTGAGGAGCACATAAAAGAATTTGCAGCAAAATTATTTTTAATACCCAGCCCGCCACCAGGACCACTCCATTTGGTAATTAATGATGCTGAATTTCATAATTACTTTAACATTATGTGTTATAAAGCACTAAGATGATGTTTTCTATAAATTGGGGGACATTTTTCACTGTCAGGTCAGAGATTTTACTTGCTGATATAAAACTGATGTCAATACCTGTGCTTTGAAATTAAGGCTTTGCATTATTAGTACATGAAATAAGTGCAGGCTTGAGCACTGGCATACCAGTTGGTCACGCTGTTTAATTTTTAATACTCTTCTGGGAAGGATTTGGCTCATGTCAAGTATTTACTGTCTGAAATGATGCCTGAGTAGGTCTGGGAACAGCATCATCTGGCTTCTGGTTTCTAGAGGGGCAGCCCACATAATACGCTAGAAGCAGTTGGAAGCTCCAGTCTGTAATTGCTCTGTAAGAATGGAAGCTTACCTTTCACCTGAACAGTATGCCATTGCCATCTCATTGAATATACACGTATAAACTCCAGTAAATCATGTAACTATCACTCAGCCAAGGTGTGGGAGTTCCTCATCTGGTTGGGAATTTGCTGGATTGTCAAATCCAGAAGGTAGTGGCAATGATTCGATGTCCAGATGGAGATCAGTGACGAGTGGTGTCCATCAGGGGTCCATACTGGGACTGGTACTGTTTAATGTCTTCATCAATGACATAGAAAGTGGAATTGAGTGCACCCTCAGCAAGCTGGCAGATGACACCAAGCTGAGTGGTGCGGCTCACATGCCTGAGGGATGAGATGCCATCCAGAGGGACCTGGACAAGCTGAAGAAGTGGGCTTGTGTGAAACTCATGAGGTTCAACAAGGCCAAGTGCAAGGTCCTGCACATGGGTCAGGGCAACCCCCAGTATCAATACAGGCTGGGGGATGGAGGGATTGAGAGCAACCCTGAGGAGAAGGACTTGGGGGTTACTGGTGGATAAAAAGCTGGACACAAGCCAGCAATGTGCACTCAGAGCTCAGAGAGCCAACTGTGTCCTGGACTGCATCAAAAGACACATGGCTGGCAGGTTGAGGGAGGTGATTCTCTCCCTCTACTCCACTCTCGTGAGACCTCACATGGAGCACTGTGTCCAGCTCTGGGGTCCTCAGTACAAGAATGGCATGGACCTGATGGAGTGGGTCCAGAGGAGTCCACAAGAATGATCAGAGGGATGGAACACCTCTGCTATGGGGACAGGCTGAGAGTTGGAATTGTTCAGGCTGGAGAAGGCTCCAGGGAGACTTTAGAGCGGCCTCCCAGTACTTAAAGGGAGGTACAGGAAAGATGGGGACAGACTTTTTAATAGGGCCTGTTGTGATAGGACAAGGGGTAATGGTTTTAAACTGAAAGAGGGTAGATTTAGACTAGATATAAGGAAGAAATTTTTTTATGATGAGAGTGATGAGACACTGGCACAGGTTGCCCAGAGAGGTGGTAGATGCCCCGTCCCTGGAAACATTCAGGGTCAGGCTGGATGGGGCTCTGAGCAACATGATCTAGTTGAAGATGTCCCTGCTCGTTGCAGGGGGGTTGGACTTGATGACCTCTAAAGATCCCTCTAACCCAACCTATTCTGTGATACCAAGACACACTGCCTGATGCGAATGCTCATGGCTGTCATCTTGATTGTATGATGGGTGGACGTGCAGTCATGTGACTGAGAGGCAGTTCAGCCCCTGGCAAAGAAAAGAGGCCAAAGAAATCTGTTGCTGAAACAACACGAACAGCTCTGGACTTGTTCTTTTCTTGTCTCTGAATGGCTCTGGGGAAGCAGAACAGTGTATAGTGGGTTAAATGTTCTGGTGAGTAGATTAAATGTTCTGGATTGACTGCTGCCTGGCTAAGACCTAGCTGAGAGGAGAAACTCACATAAACATTTGTCTTCAGTGTAGAAGCTGAGATGTGTGGGCTGTATTTTCTTCTTCATAACACTTCCCAAGTCAAGCTAGATGTTAGCCAAGTGAGTGATTTCAGCACATTCTCTCTTTTGTCTACTGAAATGGCTTCTAGGGAAGCAGTGCTTCAGCCATGGGCTTCTCCTTAGCTGCTTTCCTTGACCCTGGGATGAGGGGTTAGGAGCAGAGGAAAAAATAGCATAGCTGGAAGATTGTCTGAATGATTGGCTAAACCAGCTGCTAAGTGATGAAATATGCAGCAAACACAGGATCTGGCCCCCAGAGATTTGAGCTGGCCTATTTGAAACACTGAAATAGCACATTTGTTTTGGCTTGTTCTATCTTAAGGTGAGCACCGATGCTTTGTTATTTGGTTCATATTTTTGCTAATTCCTGTATTAATTTTATCAATACTTTTGATTTCCCAGTTGTACCTACAAATAAAAATTCCATTATTTTATTATGCTTGTAACAAAGAAAGTGTATTCTGTTAAAAGAACATATTTATAGTTAAAGTTTTATTGGCTAGACAACCTATGAGAATTAAAGGAGTCAAAGTCCACGTTAATCTTTCAAACTAGTTATTATGTCTTTTAATATTTCCCTCTCTTTCTATTCCAGTTTTCTCCAATATGCAAATATCTGTCTTCTTGCTCTCAATATTAATATTTTGTAGTTGAAACTAAAATCCCCCATTAAATGTGTTGTGGGAACATCTTCATTAAGAAGTAAATGGAAAACATTTGTTATTACAGGTATTTAATATGAAACCACTTCAAATAATAATTCCTTCACGAGAGGATCCGGACAGTCCTATTATTGACTTGGATCTTCATCTTCCGTTGCTGTGTTTCAAGCCAGAGCGGGTGCTGCAGGTAAAACTAAAACAGATGCTTTAAAATGTATTAGTGATTGACAGTGCTGGTAATTTGTGGTTTATAAAAAATCAACATGTTTAGTTACCCAAAAAAACATTGTAAACTCAGGAATTCAGAATAGTGTTAGTTCTGAATATTAGAAATATGGCACAATAAAGGTATTTATTTTATATAATTAATATAAATAATTTATATAATTAATATAAATAATTTATATAATAAAATAAGGTATTTTTTTATTTATAGACCAGATTAGATTGAGTCATACTGGATTTCTTTCTCCTGTGGTTTAGCAATAGGTGCTAAATTTCTTAAGTGTATATTTTAAAATGTAAATACCCAAGCGAAATTGACACATTTTATTTTGAATTGTCATTACATGCATTTTTACAAGATTCATAAGAACCTTTTTCATGTGTAAGAGAGACCTGTAGGATGGATTGATAACAGTTGACATTCTCATAGAAATAAAGTGTAAATGGTGTAGAAAGACAAGAAAACAGAAAAAAAGCTATTTGCAAATAATTTTTTCAGTACTTCATAGAATCTTACAATAAGTTTGGCTGGGAGTGTCCTTTGCAGGTTTTTTGATCCAATTCTCTGCTTAAAGGCCACCTGTGAAGTTAAATTAGGTTGCTCAACATCAGCAGTATTATTGGTGCCATTTCCTCTGAAAAGAGCAGGTTGTAGGCCTCTTTCCAGGGATGATTGTAAACCTCCTCAGTCCTGAAAGTAGGCAATACTGCCTTATTTTTTTGGATATGCCCATTCTTCCACCCATGTGGGCTTCTGCCCATATGTGCATGTTATGAATAAAACTTCTGACTGAAATAGTCTATTCTATCCTAAATGGTCCTCTGCGACTGGTGCATCTCAAGCATGGAGTTTGTTAGCACCTCTGCGAGATGTCCCACATGTGCCATTAGTCTTCTTGGCTTGGATTCATCCCACCTAACTTGAGGCATCTGAGTCTGGTGCTTAGATGCCATTGGGTCCCTCTCTGTAAGTGGAAAAGGGTGGACGTCTCCAGATGGCTTCTGAATTGCTCTGTGAAAGCACTGGTCTCCTGTGGCACTGTAAGGAATGTGACTAGCTAGAGTCTTGAACAGATGTTTGGCTGAGATGTCTAAAACCTACATAGTCTTTGTGTTCGTCATCAAAGACAGGTTTGCTTATATTTTTCATCTGGGTACTTATTGCAGGCAGTTTACAGTCTAATACTGTGAAAGAAAGGCAACAGCTCTTCTCAGTAGTTCCAGCTAAATCCCAGCCTTGTTGACATTGGTGGCAAAATTCTCACTGACTTCCAGCGTCACTTAAATTTTCTCTCCTTTTCTGCTTTCTTCTCTTAATTTTGTAAGAACCCTTAAGTGGATGTTATTTCAATTTACATATATGTAAGGTAGGTATTAGAAAACAGAACACATGAGGCTGAGTTTTGCAAGCAGATGAAATCTTTGCACATAGCTTGTATGGTCTAGATATAACTCCTCATAAACGTTTAGCATTTTGGTTTTTTTCCAGATTATGACCTGTATTTTGACTGAGCAGAGAATAGTTTTCTTCTCTTCTGATTGGGCTCTGCTGACACTTGTTGCTGAATGCTTTATGTTGTACCTTCATCCTCTTCAGTGGCAACACACTTTTGTGCCTATTCTGTCTCGTCAAATGCTGGATTTTGTAATGGCCCCGACATCTTTTCTTATGGGATGTCATATTGATCATTTTGAAGAAGTTAGTACGGTACGTTTTACACTATTACCACTCTTGCTGTTCATGTTCAGTGCATTTGTCACTGTGCTTCTTTCAGATGCATCTAGAAACTTGCTTTTGTTATTTAGGTGTGTGAGAAGTGAAGGAATTAAAAGTAATGGAGCCACACTAATGTGTCCAGTGGCTTACTGGAAAAAGCTTATTGTTGTATCCCTTTTCTTTTCTTTGCAGGATAATATGATTTTTTGCAAGTTCAAGTTTCGTTTGGAGAAAAATTCTACTTACATGTCATTTGTATCATATAAATAGTTTCCCTTCAGATCACTGAGGTTATTTTTTGCTCAGAGAATCGTGTGTGGTGAATTAGGTGCCTTTTCCTGGCATCTGGGTTAAGAATTGAGCATGCACTTGAAAATACTCTTAATGATGCTGCTGTAACCCATGGTGAAGTATTTAATAAAATAAAGAAAAAGCAGTGTAAAGAATATAAACTCACAATTTTTCTGAGGGTTTTTCTGTCGTCTTTTTTTCAGAATCTTATTTAACTAAGCCTCTTTCAGTGGGTACCATTAATCTTGGTTGCCCAAAAAGATTAAGAAAAGCTCAGCGTCGTAGGGCAGGACTAATGAAAATACACTTTTTTGAGGGTATCACATAGGTTTTCTGTGAGTTTTTGAAACCAAACACAGAAAAATTGTGTAAGTCTATATTAGATTAATCCAGCTGACTGTAAGACAAAGTGAAACTGGTCTATCTAGTCAAGTCTAAAATGAGCGAGGAATTAAGCCAAGATGAAATAGCTAATTTAAATTTTTTCTTTTTGGTTAGCAGTAAGATGAAGTCACTATCAAAAATAAGTATAGATTAGAAAATACAATCTTCATTTGATATAATTTGAAAGATTTTATGTTTGTTTATATATACTATGTTATAGTCTGATCTTTAAGGTTATTAAAATTGCAAACTGAGAGCAGCATGGACTTCACCCTCCATGTGACTTTTTGTCCATTAGCATGTGCTTCTGTGCTTGAGACTCTTTAATATATAAACGCTCCCTCTGCCAGTCACCCCACAGGGTAAATAAAGGAGTAAATGCTATAAATTAGCTTTTAGGGAGTTTCTTTGCGTACACATATATATAGTTTTGTACATATCTTTGTATGTACGCCTTTTCAAGGATAAGTTTAGAGATCCAGTATTAATTTAGTACCATATGAAGAGTATATTAGGTTACCAAATGTTTGTGTACAGAGATTAGTATCTATTAATTTAATGACACTTATTTTTCTTGAAATTAATTGTTTTGTTATCCATGTGATCTCCTAGTTGGGAGGGAAAAATGTCAATCGTTTTCTGGTTTATCTTCTTGCTGAAATAATTCATTGCCTGAGGACGACGTAAAGAAGTAGTAAATGTTTTTACAATATAGGTATATTTTGGAGTCATTCTGGTTTTTTTGTTAAAAGGAAACTGAAGACTTAATTCTAATTAATATTGATAATGGAGATATTGCACATTCAAAAATGGCTGAAGAGGAACCTGAAATTCCAGATGTTCCAGCACAAGCAGCAGAAACTTTCATAAAAAGGTGAAAAGATGTTGAAGTTGTGTTTATCATAGTTCATAAATTATGCTTGACCCTCTTTCTAAGTTTTTTATTTTATATTATTTATTACTATATTATTTCATTCATATAAAACCTGCTGTATTTGATAAGGGCAAATTGAAAATTTAATTAATATACAGGTAACTTTGTGCAGTCATAATCATAACCATGTTATTTTGCAATACCTGGAATGCATGTTTCTTTTTTATTACCGATATGAATTATTCTCTGAACTTTACTTTACACAGAAGACTGAGTGCACTGTGATGTACATGTATTAGTAGGACTTCCAGGAATCTTGGTAGCTTGTCAACACTTGCAAATTAATCTTGCACTTTCTCTAACTGAAAGATGTGTGAGGCCTAAATGACTTTTTTTTCTTTAAAAGGTATGAATGAAGGTGTTAGGGTGTAACTTGGAAATTTTCTTCTCTGTGTAGAGTGGAAAGCCTTCAGCTGCATTATGATCTAGAGCTCTGCCATCTCCGAGCCAGTACAGACCTTGGTGAACTCCAGATGCGTAGAAGGGCTTGGCAACAGAAACTGAATACAGAAGTTCAGCAAACGACTTTGCAGTTAATTGTTAATATTTTCAGGTGAGTGGATATAGTATTTTTTATTACAAGAGCATATGCTGCTAGCTAAGGCACTTCTACTGTCACTGAAAATAATCTTACTTTGTTTATAGATACTTTTAAATCTCTCAAGTTTTGTGAGGGAATATGAGAAGAACGTCCTGTTAGCCTGCTGGATTATCAATAATTAATGTATTCAAGTACATATACATTGCTAAGACATCTTAGATAAAACTGTTCTAATTTTGATCTTGTATGTCTCTTGTATGGAGATTCCAGGAAGCAAAGTGCAGTCCTCATGTTTTGTAAGTAGGAAAAGCTTAAAGTCCAGTATGGATATCAGTTTGTAACTGGACATAGTCTTGGTCGCTCTTCTTAGAGGAAAATGAATGCAAACTGGGACAGGGTAGAAGAGCTGAAAGCAGGATCAGGAGTTGAGAACACCCGGGTGTGTTTTGGCTAACTGAACAAATGCTGAGAATGGGTGAGACATCTGGAGAGTGCAACCACATGAGAATGAAGGAGGGAGAGGAGCTCTAAGTTCAAGGTCACAGTGTTGCAGGAGAGATCTTGGGTACCGGGTGTGCTTGAGACAGACATTATACCAGTGATGTGGAGTAGGTTTTGGGTATTTTTCCTCTAGAAAAAGGTCCAGCTATGCTAATTTTCCTTGTTCTTAATCTAACGTCATCCGTTGATACCCACAGTTGCTTTATCTTAACAGTCTGGGTACTGGTGGTAAATCTGCTATTATTTGCTTGTATTTGGGGAGGGAATGGAAGTGTGGTAGGTGATTTGTACAAAAAAAATGCAGAAAATGGATGGCTGGTTTGCATATGCTTCACTTCTTTTTACATAGTCACTAACATACTCAACCATGAAAATGAAACTACTTATAAAATATATATATATATATATATATATATATATATATATAAAAAAATGAACTGATTATACAGACAGAGGTCTGCAAATAGCTGTGCAGATAACCATCCCCAGCTGTTTTTTGCTGACTCTTGCTGGAGATGGTGCTCCTCTTTGGATCAGCTACCAAATTGCTCCCATGAATGCTCCCTAACACTTTCAGTCAGAAGGTGCTGGGTTAATTTATATAGCCCAAATACCAGGTCTCTGTTGACCTGCTCGCTTTTGTTGGATCAGCTTAGGGAGTGTTGATACAAGTGGATGGGCCCTCCAGGAGGACAATAGCTGCTGGGTGTGGAGGATAGAGCAGACTTTACAGCTAGCTGGGTATGGAAACTGAAATGCATTTGCAACCTGATGTGCTACCACCGTGGGATTTGGTGGATTTTAGTGTTTGGCAACAATATGTTCCAGATAAAGATGAGGAGAAATGCATTTTGCTGCGAAGAGCCTTGCACTCTTTAATGCACTGAACACTTGACTACAAAAAATCAACAGATGCTTTGCCCTCTAAGAGATAATATGATTTGCAAAGGGATTGATTCTTCTCTTGCTTTCTTTCTCCCTTCCTTCAAACTTTCTTTTTTTGTTCTCTTTTTCAGCCTTGTTTCTTCTGTCTTCTAACGCTATATCTACCAGCGTCCAGGAGTGAAGGAAAGTAAATCTCTGATGCAATTGTGCTGTCAGTTCTTACTCTCTTCGGTGAAGCACTGTAGTATTTTTGTGGGCGTGGAGTTGCCATGTTTAAAGCAAACAATGCTAAATTATATAGAACTATGTACGTTTATCAACCATCTTTTTTTCTGAACCCATAACGCTTGATAAACTGTTAATGGGCTTTTATCACTGATCCATGAAAAACAAGCAATGTATAGGCCTGTCAGTTCTCTGCATGGGTATGAGATTCCCCTTTTGTTTTTACACTCAAATTTTAGCTCACCAGTTTATCTTCTTCATTCCTGTGTTTTCACAGGAACTTCTTATTCCTCAATACCCAGCATGAGTAAATGAAATAAGATGTAATAATGAGAGCCCTGATTTTAGTCACTTGCACATATAAATACCTTGTACACATTAAATAACTTACCATTTCTTACTCACAGACTTCAGTTCAGGGAACAGCGTTTTTCTGAATAGCTCCCACTTTCTGCTCCTAAACCAACTTTTTCTGGCTCACCTTTAGGGCACAGAAGTTACTATTGATGTCTGGTTTTGCAGGGATGGCAGAGGGCCTCTGCTGTGAGGCAATAGTGCCCTGCTGTGACAATGCATATACCAAAATATGCATCAGTTCTTTATCTTGCTTTCTCTTTTATTTCAATAGTTCTCTCTCTTTAGTTTAACACAATTGCCAGTTATTGCTGGCTTTACGAGCAGAGTTTGAGAGTGCAGCAAAAAAATTACATAATCTATAATATTTCAAGTGCATGTTACAGATGCAATGTAATGGGACAGTGTCAGGTCAGATCATGTATTTCAAATTGCATATGCGGGTAGGTACACTTGTCTTTTTAGTGCTCCAGAGGGGTTGTATGTGATGTAAATGTAATTCCAGGATTGGAGCCTAAATCATGACTTACATATATAGATTCTCCTCTGTGAGTTACTAAAATTGATCCCACAGGCTCTGAGTGAATTTGCTGATTTGAAATGGCAGTGGCAGCAGGTAGCCTGTCTTACACCTTCTAAGAGTTTGCATTCTTCTTCTATGATTCAGTAGCTCAGACTTTTTCATTAAAACTGAGTTTGCATTCTGATACTGCAGCATATTTCTATTTTGCCTTCTGATGCTGCAGTGTATTTCTAGTACAGTGGGCTGCTGCTACTGTGAAAGTGCAACGTGCTTACAAATCTCTAAGCATATTTATCTATTTATTTATTTTTGTCTCCAGGGAGGTAAAAGACCATCTAAATTATGAACATAGAGTGTTTAACAGTGAAGAATTTCTGAAAACAAGGGCAATTGGAGACCAGCCATTTTACAAAAAGGTAAATTCAATGTTAAATATGTTGTGATTCTCTGTTATTAATCTGTGTGTTAGGATTAATGCCAGATATTAATAGAATGGTCACAGTTTGGTCTGTGTGTTGTTGTTGAACCACCAACTTTGACAGAATGCTTTACCAAATTTATTTTATTTACTATAAACAGATAAAATAGTAGACAGCATTTTGGAGAGCAAGGTACTATGTAATTCCAGAGCAAATTAAATGTAATTCCTCGGGGATGAGATTAACCTCTGGCAGATGGTCAGTAAAGCTACATCAAAACTGTATTTTAAGCACAGGCACTTGTCCAAACTGTTTGGACTGAAGCCCATATGCAGACGTGAGTTTTCAGCAAGCCTGAGCACAGCAGAAGGGAGCTCAAACGACACAAATCAAAGTACCTGCTTTATCTGCACCCTGAACAACAGGGCGTGGAGTTGAGGATGCCTGCTTGGCTCCAGGCCATGAGCCTGTTTCCCCCAATGCCTCACAGCGAACGTGTGCTGCTGAGAGTGACACTGGTGTCCTTAGGGCCTGCAGCGTGACAGGGCATGAGGGACATAAATTGATTTAGCTTCATGTGCTTTGCCAGGTAGTCTAACTGTAACTTAGTGCTGGTGAAACCCATGAAATAATACTTAAATAGTGCATAGCCTCAGGCCACGCCCAGGAATGCCAGAGGCTAAAGGACAACCTGAAATCCCCACTTAGTTTTTCTTAGCCCTTCTGCTAATTGAGCTTATTAGGTACATTAGATAGTTGGAAACTCTGTAGGGATATGGAGTTTTTCTGTGCAAGCCCTGAGTCCCTTTTGCACCTGCCCTGATCAGCTTCATCCTTCCGTTAGCATAAGCTTGATCTGCTGAAGATCAAGGAGGAGGTTTCCTTTGCCACTAGAATTTGGCAGTTGGCTCTCTGGATTAAACCGTTCTATACCTGACAAAAAGATCTGCTCGTTACCATGAGCAGGTCGTGGTTGAGAACACCATTTTTGTCTCCTGTTTTGTTTCCGACTTCAAACATGATAAGAAAAGTTTCTGAACATCCATTTAAAGGAGATGCTGGTGTGCAAAGGAAATATTCAGAAAAGTATCTCGTTTTACTTAAGTGGTAGCTGCCAAACTTGGCAAAATATCTGTTAATTCAAAGATAACAAACTGATTAATCCTAAACAGGAAATAGTGTTTGTTGGATAAAGCTTCCAACACTAGCAAACATTCTTAAAAAAACAAACAAAAAGGAAACATTAAAAATAATCTATTAATATGTCATCGGGAGAGAAATTAATCAGAAATGTTCTGACCAGGATTTCAAATTAATAGAAATCATGAAAATATTTTCAGTAGCCATTTCTAATGCTATAAATAAAATAGTGGTAACTTTTTTAATTGAAATTTAAAATTCATTTAAAATTCACATGTGTATATTTGAGAAGAGCTTTGAGCAGTTGACTCACTTAAATACTAAATAACATAGTGGCAGGTTTGCTTTCAAGTAAATCTTGGAAGATAACACAATCTGGAGTAGTTACTAGTGGTATCTAGAATTATATTAAGAGAACTCCAGAAACCATTAGAAAGGATTCTTTCAGTTCCTGCAGCTTATCTCCTGTGCATACAATTGCCAACAAAATATGCCATCTACTGGAGAAATACTTAAAAGCAGAAACCTTAATGCTTTTGTAGATGCCATTTTACATTGCAAATGCATTGATAAGAGGCATCTTGAATAAGAATGACCTATTTGTGGGTGAAATATTTCTGTTAATTTCAGAGTACCTAGATTACTTACCTTTCTCATTTGCTTTTTAAAAGCATCACAGAAATACACTGATGTCTGATCAGTGGAGTTTTTGGGTTGTGTTTTTTGTAGGTTTGTTTTGTGTCCTGTGGTAAACTCCAAGACTAACAAGGGTACTTTAGGCAAGCCTCTGAGTTATATCATTAATCAAAGTAATTTTTCCTAGTTACATTCAAATATACAACTGTCTGTCTGTTAGTAAGTTTGTAAAGGCTAGAGGTTGTATAAAGACAGGATTTCTGGTTATAACAATATTGTCTTGTGTTGAAGTTTGCATTTGATTTGCTGAATGGATTAGTTTTCTGAATTATTTCAAACAGTACTAAAAGCCCTATGCTAGAACTAATATTTATATAGTACACATGTTGTATTGCCTCAAATCCTAGCTTTTATCTTGTTTTAATTTTAATGGTGGGAGATGGTAGCTTTCCACTCTTTTTAATTCACACTTGACATTTTTTTGGTGTCCTCTATCATAAAAGTAGCAATTTGACCTTTTAGAAATTATTTCTGGATGACACCACAATAATTACCTGAACAGGGAACAATTAGGGGAGTTACCAGAAGAAAAGATGTCTTGCTTGTCTTTTCAGTTTGATGGCACAATGTTAGAGTGCCACAAACTTCTTATTCCAAACCATAGACAATATTATTCATCAATGAGTTACAGGCAGAAAATATATTGTTAAACCTGTAGCTAAAAGTCTCTGTTTTGCTCAGTATTTCTCATTTTTGTTTGGTTTCATTTTCTGGAGGGTGGTCTGAGATTACTGTTTGCCACTAAACAAGCATCATGAAAGTACAGAAGGTGGATGGAAACCGAGTTAGTTTTCTGTTGTTGAAGTTTTAAAATATTTTTGGTTTTGTGATTGCTGAATTGGAATTTCTCAGCTTTGCATATGCAAAGGTAATAAAAATGATATAAAGGTAATAAAATTGAGCAAAACATGCTAATAAAAATGTATTTTGTAAATGATCCACAGTTAACTAGTTTGTGTCTCACAGGTTTTAGAGACCTACATGTTTCACTCTTTCCTTAAAGCTCGTCTGAACAGAAAGATGGATGCTTTCGCTCGACTTGAGTTGAGTACCCAGTCTGAAGAGGATAGGTAAAGTTTTCTTCTTCCTTGTTCTGGTGATATCAGTGATAAAAGTCCTTTTGACTCTAGTGGTATGAGATCAGGTCATCTGTGAATAAGATTATGACTAATTGATAGGCCATTTTGTTAAGATTACTATAAAAGGGTGATATGATCATGTCCAGCCATGGCTGTTGAAATTGTGAATTGGTACTATAATTGTAGTTTAATACTATTATACAAAAAAACCCAAAGTAGTAATTTAGTATGTATGTATACTGAATTTAAAACTAGTTATATATTATTTTTATTTTTCTCAGATTAAACTTGATGTTTCATACCCCGAGAAGACTGACTATGGAGAAAATGGCTTCTAAACTATTTAATCCACAGTACAGGATTAGTAGGCGTATGGTAATCAGTATGCCTAATCTGCAAGATATCAAGCTGCCAGAGGGCCCTACTAGAAATTCCTCACTTCGAAGAATAGAAACAGGTGTCGGTAAGGCAAGAATATGTTGAACAAATACAGTGTCTTTTCTGTTGTCTTTATGGGTGACATCACTGAATAATTTTCACAGGAACAGTGTCAGATGCTGGAAAGAAATGGTGAGTTGAGTCATTTTGAGCTGGGGCCTGTCTGTGCTTCTCCTTGCATGTCAAATCAGTCTGTAGCCTGCTGTAAGTTTTGCTGTACCTCAGAAGCCCAATTGGTCACAATAGGATTGATACTGGAGAATTGCTTCCTGAGTCAGTATTCATGTTCAGTCCTCACTCACCTTATGTCTAGTTCTCCACTACCTTTAAACATAGGCTTAGGCTTAGCACTGTCTAACAAAGCAAGTCCTATAGAAACTGCATGGGTTTGGTTTTTCCCTCCTTTTTAAATTTTTTTTAAAATTTTGTTTCCCAGAGTTGACATTATCAGGTTAGGGAATATACTGATAATAAGAATGATGGACATACATAGAAATATATTTGTGTCCCTAGCACAATTGTGATCTTACTTGAATTTCATGTGATGAAGTTGCTTGTTGCTGTGACGGGAATTCTTTCTGTTGTTTGTAGTATTGCTGGTTGTGAAGATACTTGCACTTTTACTCACTGCTTATACTAATCAATGTACTTTGTTTGTTTGGTTTTAGCTGTAAAAATGCCCTTCAAATCAGTCAGTACATTCAAAATACCAGAAATTCACTTTCCTCTGATGTTCCAGTGTGTTCACTCCTACTATACAGACTTCTTCAACCATCTCAGCAAAGCTATAAATACTTTACCACCTGATAGCTCAGCATTGCTGGCAAGGTACTTCTACCTCCGGGGACTTATTAGCTTGATGCAAGGGAAATTACTAAATGCACTTTCTGACTTTCAGAACCTAGATAAAACAGACTTAAGAATTTTCCCTACTGATCTTGTAAGAAAAATAGTGGAAACCATGCCTCCTTCTGAGCGTTTGCAAGCAGACCGCAAACCTGAGCTGAAGAAGCTGATAAGTCGAGTGATGGAAAAGCAAAGAGAAGTAATGAAAATAGATGACCACGTAAAAAATTTTGAATTGCCAAAAACACACATGCAACTGGATGATTTTGTGAAGCGGATCCAGGAATCTGGGATTGTCAAAGATATAGACACTATACATCGGTTATTTGATGCCCTAACAGTAGGTGAGTAAAAGATACGTTTTTAGTGACCATCTACACTGAGGCAACGACAGTTTCAAACTGTTTTTTTATGAACCAAAATAAAATTTTTGTCTCCAGTTGTTTTTAATGCTTATTAAACATTTTCTGGGTCTCTAAAAACTCACAGTTTGTGAGATTTATGGCCAATTTTATTTAATTAGGATAATTACGGATAATAGATTTAATGTGTATGAGAATGTCTGTACTTGCATCCACAATAAAGACAAGGAATCTACTTATACTTGGGCACACCCTTTACAGTTTTTCACGTTGTGTGGGTGAGGTACTTTTGTGATCTGATGGTGTGCAGTTCTTTGGCTTAGATTATGAGTAAAGTGAATATAAGACCATCCTAACTGGCAGTGGAAGATACCTCTGTGTTATAAAACCACTAGGTAACATGGAACGGTGGCAGTCTATTAAAAATAAGCTAACAAAATCCAGAATTCAGGTAGCTACAGTTAAATTCCTCTTGGATGGTCATCATAGCAGAAGGAGTGGTTACGTATATATTTGAGAGAACTTTCTTCCTCCTGAATGAGATCCGAATCATGTGATTGATATCTAAAAACATAGTTTGAGAGCGCTTTTATAAAATACTATTAAATTCTTTTTCTGTGCCTAGTTACTCTGGTAACAGTTATATTTTGTAGCCACAAAGGATTAAACATTGGTTGAAATAGCAAGACTTTCTGAAGCCAGAGGTAGCATATGTCTTGCAAGAATTTATGTGTGTTTGACATTCTGCTGTCCAAACACTTAAATTCTTAGAGTAATTAATTACTGCTGAAGTCTTTCACTGGTATAACTTCAGCTTTTATCCCAGGTTGGCAAGTATGTGATATAATAGTATTCAATAGAATAAAGAACTGGACAGTTGTAATGAAAAGTATTCAGTGGAGAAGTAGAAATCCTTTCCCATTGGCTGATGGGATTTTGGGCATGAATTTAAACAAGCAAGACTGGCACAGTGTTTGCACCCTCCCTCCATAGAGTACGGTGGAAGGGAGGATGCCAGATGCATGGGACCTATGGCCTAGGCTAACTACAGAGGAATCTTTCTATGTCAAGAGAAGAATTTTGTCTCTTAACCGTTTTCCAGGCCTTTTTTTTTCCTTTTTGTAGCTTTTTCACCTTCCTTACCCATTATGCTATTAGAGGCACAATTTGAAAGTTAGTATCTTTTTAAAGGTCTCTTTCTGTATAATAGTTTCTCACAGTAAACAGGTTTTAAAAAATTTTTAGGACACCAGAAACAAATTGATCCTGAAACATTCAGAGATTTCTACAACTACTGGAAAGAAACCGAAGCAGAAGCTCAAGAGGTGAATCTGCCACCAACAGTAATAGAGCATCTGGATAAAAATGAATGTGTCTACAAGTTATCCTGCTCAGTTAGAACTAACTGTGGTGTAGGAAAAATAGCTCTGACCCAGAAGCGCTTGTTCCTTTTGACTGAAGGAGGACGTCCTGGCTATGTCCAGATTGCTGCTTTCAGGGATATAGAGGTGAGCATCAAGTAACTTCTTGTTCTCTTGCATGCCTGTGGATATAGGCCACGTTTTGTTCTGCAAAATGATCTATCTCTCAACTCAAAGTTTCAGTAAGAAGTGTAGGAAACAACTCTGAAGTCACTAACTTATGAGTGATTAGATAAAATTCTGGGTCTTTGTACCAGAATTTTCAGAGCTGATGTAGTACGGTTTGCTAGGTGCTAAGATGACATAGAATAAAAATCTAGAGGTTGTAACCTCTTGATGTAGAGAAATGTACATGGGATATAAAGCTAGAGAAGTTTAATGACATGAGCATTAAGTGTGCTTGTTTGACCATGGTGTCAGCGTTGTATCCACTGTGGAACGAAGTTTGTACGATGTTGTTTGGAACTTAAAATTTCATAAAACCATCTCTGCTTAATGGTTTGTATGGACAATAGAAATAATTAGCTGTAGTTAGAAATAGAGAAAGTTGCCCTGTAGGATGAGTGCTACACCTTATCTGTGATTGCATGGTACATCCTTCTTGTTTTCTTTTATTCATACCTTTCCAGGATGTTAAGAGCACAACTGCAGCTTTTCTCCTTTTGAGAATACCTACTCTGAGGATTAAAACATTATCTAAAAAAGAAGTCTTTGAAGCTAACCTTAAAAATGAGTGCGATCTCTGGTACCTGATTGTGAAAGAAATGTGGGCTGGAAAGAAAATGGCAGATGATCACAAGGTATAAATATGGGAATTTAACCAAATAAGTATGAAGTATGTGCTTTTTGTCTCTGTTCTAAATAATTCGTGCATCAATCTTAGAATTTCTAGGTTTCAGCAAACAATAGCTAAGTAAATAAACTTTTGTTTTTGCTGTTACTTCTAAATATAATACTTCTGGAATACAAAAAAAGAAAAAAGATTACATTTCAAGATATAAGATTTTTTTCTTAGCCATTGGCATGGAACTTTTAATTTAGTCACTAGTTCTGTGAAATAGTTTCTGAAGTTCACAACGTATGAGAATAGTGATCTTAACTAACAGAAAATTTTCCCCATCTTGCTTTAAAATATAGCATGTAGAAAGAATTTTCCCATGCTGGAACACTGGTGACTATAGATCCTTTCAACAAATAGAACGAAATGTATTCTTCTGTCATGGAAACCTTGAGAAAAAGGATCATAAAGCAGGGTTTCCATTTAAACCACATAACTCTTCATGACTGCTGAATTTAATAGTGAAAGTGTAGCTTGGTGGTTCTTCAGGAAGGGTTTGAATTATTTTAGCCAAGACGAAGCATAATGCATACTTCCCTCCCATGAAGAAAGATCCAGCCTGAAGATGGGTTTCCATCCTACGTCAGCTGTATGTTTTCCATCAGTGCCATTCATGGTTTTGTTTGCACATCCGCTATCAAGATTGTGCCAGATATGAAGTATTGCACAGTTGGAAATGCGAACAAATACCTGTTGAGAACTACAAGGGTGTTTCCAGAGTGTGCAGAGACGCAGTCAGAAAAGCAGAAGCTCAGCTTGAATTGAAATTGGCCAGAGATGTCACAAACTACAAGAAAGGGTTCTTCAGGTACATAGACAACAAGCAGAAACAGAAGGAAAATACTGGCCTGCTGTTAAACAGGAGAGGTGAATTAGCCACCAACAACACTGAAAAGGGAGAGAAGTTGTGGAGATCAGGGGACATCCCAGAAGACTGGAAAAAGGCTAATGTCACCCCCAACTACAGGAAGTACTTAAAGGAGGATCCAGGAGATTGTAGGCCCATCAGTCTTACTTCAGTCCCTGGGAAAATTACAGAATGAATCCTCCTGTGGGCTATCACAAGTCAAATGAAGCACGTGATTGGGAAAAGCCAGCATGGCTTCACCAAGGGCAAATTGTGCTTGACAAACCTGATAGCCTTCTAACAACGAAGTAACCTGTTCAGTTGATGTGGGGCGAGAGTGGTTGACACTCTCTACCTTGATTTCTTCAAGGCTTTTGACACAGTTCCCCACAGCCTCCTCCTGGAGAAACTGGTGTGTAGTGGTCTAGACAAGTGGTCTGTGCAGTGGGTGGGGAACTGGCTGACAGGCCACACCCAGAGGGTGGTGGGAAATAGCTCCTTTTCAAACTGGCAACCTGTCACAAGTGAGGTCCCCCAGGGATTGATATTGGGCCCAACGCTGTTTAGTATCTTCCTAAGTGACCTGGGTGATGGGATCAAGTGTGCCCTGATGAATTTGCTGATGATACCAAACTGAGTGGGGACGTGGATACTTCAGAAGAGAGAGCCACCCTGCAGGAAGACATGGATAGGCTGGAAGAGGGGATTAACAAGAACATTCTGAAGTTCAACAAGGACAAACATAAGGTCTTGCACCTGGGAAACCATAATGCAGGAGTGCAGCACAGGCTGGGATCTACCCAGCTGGGGAGCAGCTCTGTGGAAAGGGACCTGGGGGTCCTGGTGGATGACAAGGTCAATAGGAGTGACCAGTGTGCTGCTGCTGCAGAGAAAGCCAACGGGATGCTGGGCTGCATCAACAAGGGCATCACCAGCAGAGATAAAATCATTATCCCACTCTGCTCAGCACTTGTCAGGCCACACCTGGAATACTGTGTTCAGTTTTGGTCCCTGCTACACAAAAAGCTGTGGCCAGGCTGGAGAGGGTCCAGAGAAGGGGCACAAAGATGATCAAGGGACTGGACAGCCTGGCCTGTGAGGAGAGGCTGAGAGAACTGGGTTTGTTCAACCTTGAGAAGGCGTAGGGGAGACCTTGTCACCATGTTCCAGTGTTTGAAGGGTGGCTACAAAGAAGATGGAGACTGCCTTTTTACAAAGAGTCACATGGAAAAGGCGAGGGATAATGGGTACAAGTTACTCCTGAGGAGATTCCAATTGGACACAAGAGGAAAATTGTTCACAATGAGAATAATCAGCCACTGGAATAATCACCCCAGGGAAGTGGTGGGTTCCCCACCATTGGACACTTTCAAGATTCAGCTGAACAGGGTGCTGGGCCATCTTGTTTAGACCATGCTTTTGCCAAGAAAGGTTGGACCAGATCATCCTTGAGGTCCCTTCCAACTTGGTATTCTGTAATTCTGTTCTTTTAGTGTAATGAATTAACACTGGCTCCTGGCTGCCTGCTCCATGACCTTGCTTGGGAGTGGAACATGTTCTGTGGGAGTGGGGGTTGACTGCAAGGAGCATGAATGATGCTGCAGGGCAGCAACTGGCTAGTGCTTGTGCTAAGCATGACATGTGTTGTGATTGTTAAACTTGGAGACTTGTAAGAATAATGACCAATAGATAAACTACAGTAAGTCTTTTGTCTTTAGGATCCTCAGTATATTCAGCAAGCGCTGACAAATGTTCTCCTGATGGATGCTGTGGTTGGTGCCCTGCAGTCCTGTAAAGCCATATATGCAGCCTCTAAACTGTCTTATTTTGACAGGATGAAAAATGAAGGTCAGTCACATAGCAATGCTACAAAGCCTGCTGTTGTTGCATCATTTGTCTCATCTCTTTCTGGTTATATTCCGGTTTTCATACTGATGATCTGTAGAAATATAGAAAGACATTAGTCTGTTGCACTTTCACAGGCATAGTTTATGAAATAGTTATTAATAGAAAGCTAGGGCTTTCCTTTTTTTTTTTTTTTTTTTTTTTCCTTCTGTGTATCAGAACCTTAGTTGGTATGTTTATCTTCATGTTGGATGCTGTGGTTTTGTTGTGGTTGTTTGGACTGCTTGGGTGTTGTATTTATGCTTCTGCTACCAGAATTCATAGGCGTGGTGTCTGGGCTCTCCTAGTCAGCTAAAGCTAGAGGGAAAGAAAATGAAAAATGTGAATAAATAGTGCAGAATTACTAGTTCATAAGAATTACAGGTCTATTTCAGGCTTAAGTGTGCACTTCATGACCTTTTAAAAATGTATTTTAGTGCCTATGATGGTTCCCAAAACAACTTCAGAGACATTAAAGCACAAGATCAACCCCTCAGCTGGTGAGACATTTCCACAGGCAATAGATGTCTTGCTTTATACGCCAGGTGAGTTGATGTATTGCTTTCTTTGTTAGCCGAGCTTTAATTAGCCTATAAAACATGTTATCTCATAACACCTGGTATTATGACTGCCTGATTTTGTTCACATTCTGACATGCTTTGGTTGTGTGTTGAATACTAAAACAGAAGATCATTAAAAAAGAACAGTAATGTTGCATATTAAGATACTCCAAGGCATAGCTTTCACAGTCTTAATTTGTCTTCCTGTGTGTCTATACACCTTATAATAGACTTCAACTATGTGTTAATGTGCTGATTTCCCATTAGGATTTCTGCCTCATTTATTGAGCAGGGTGGATGAATGATGCTCCACCACTGATCCATATTCATTGTTATTTTTTCATTTTTCAGTAGATTCATATGGGGGTGTTTAGTTGAACCACAGCGCAGGGAGTAGTGTACCCCCTCTTGAATCCCAGCCAGACCTATATGCCCGTGACTCTCATTGTATATAGTATGTGATCTAATGTACTATTCTTTGCATGTATTTTAAGTCCATCCCTGAAGAAAGCATTATCAATTTCCTTGTAAGCTTTTCAGTGATGCTTGGCACATTTGTATCCAACTAATTCAAAGAGCATTGGAGGGGAAAAAAAAAGAAATATTAAGGACTGTGTGCAATGGGCATGAATTTAGGTAGTGGATATGTTAGTTCTGGAAGTTCCTAATTCTTACAAACTTCATAACCTTACTAGTTTTCTATTGTAACTTCATATGTAATTCCTAGTATTTGAGCAATTTGAGACAAAAGGATAAAATTAGTGGAATTCCAAAGTTAGGAAAGTAGGCAGGAGCAACTCTTTGTGGGTGGGTGGGTGGGTGGTGCTGGGTTCAGTGGTGCTTTTCTTTCTTTGTAGTATGAGGCTTCTGAGTGGAGCTGGAATGGAGTAGATAGAATGAGTGGAATCATTAGTGGTATTTCATAGGGCTTAAAAGCCTTCCTGCAATCCCAGTTAGCTAAGTACTTAGTCATCAATGAAAAAGATTCTCTCTGTTCTGAATAACTTTGAAGTGTAAGAGTAAATCATCAGGTGAGCTCAACAAATAAATGAGTATGAGCACAAATTCATTGTGAAAACCATCATTAACTGGTGATGTAAGTTCCAGAACACAGATGCACTTCAGTAGGAAGCTGCTCTGCCTGATAAGGGTTTTCCCATGCATCTCCAAAAGTGGTTTGTTTTCTTTGACCTATTTCATCTTCTCTATTTCATTTCCAGGGCATCTTGACCCTTCAGAAAGGCCTGGCAATGCTCATCCAAAACTATGGTGTGCTTTAAATGAGGGGAAAGTGGTGGTCTTTGATGCTTCTACCTGGTCTATTCAACAACACTGTTTCAAAATGGGCCGCTCTAAACTGGTAAGACTGACACATGTATTGCAATTGCTGCTTTAGCTTGGTGGGTTTGTTGCTATAGCCTGTATGACCCTGAATCACTGTTGTTCCTTAAAAGTTGTAGAAAGACACTTGAGTTGTTTGGGCTTCAGTTAACAGAGAAATGGAGATTTTTGAGAAAAAGGGAAAGGTGAGAAAATGGATTTGTAATGAAACAAGTCAACTGGTGAGAAGTGATGGATTGGATATTGGGAGGGCTTCCTGGCCTAATGGCCTGGGTTCTTGGAGCAGGAAGGCAGGTTTGAAACATTTGAGATAGAATTAAGGGAATAAATATATAGAGAAGACGAGAAAGGGAGCCCTAAGAATGGATGAAAAGTCACCTGTGCTGAAGAACTGGAAATCAGGGAAAGGTGTAAGGAAACCAGGTGTGTGGGAGTGTCAGCTCTGCGCAGCTGTGGGAGATTCAATATGTTAAGAGTTAAATCATGTGTTACTGGTAAATGATTAAGAGGCAAGTCGGCATTGGCCTGTCAGCCCTGCACAGCTGTGGGAGATTCAATACTTAAGAGCCAAATCGACATCTGCTGGTCAGCTCAGCCGGAGCACTCTGTTTGGGGAGCACAGCAAAGGTTGCGAGCTCTGCTCAGGGAAGCTCTGTTTGGCAAGTCAGGCAGGAGCTCTGTCCTGTGCTGGCTTGGAGAAGCGCCAGCTCTGCTCTGTGCTGGCCTTGAGAAGCGGCAAGGCTTGGAGGAGAAACAAGCCTTGGAAGAAAGATAAGTCAGCTTGGAGAAAGTATGGAACTGTTTTTGGGAGAGAGTGTTGATGATTGTCTAGTTGCTGATTTGCTTATCATGAAGTAAGAGCTAAGGTAGCGAGAGCATAAGTATGTATCATTGTAATAATAAAGGATTTTCTTTCTGCACTTCAATGCATCAGTTGTCACACAGGTGGATGATATTGAAGGAGAGATATCACAAAATCATCAAGGTTGGAAAAGACCTTGTAGATCATCCAGTCCAACCACTAACCGTTCTCAACTCCACCAGGTCCCTCAGTGCTGGGTCAACCTGACTCTTAAACCCCTCCAGGGGTGGGGACTCCACCCCTGCCCTGGGCAGCCCATTCCAACGCCCAACAACCCCTTCTGCAAAGAAATACTTCCTAATATCCAGAAAGATAGCGCTCTAAAAGAAGATGTCTCAACCAGCAGGTTAAAGAGTTGCGTGTGAAAGACCACCTGAAAAGAGTAACTCTCCTGATGACAGGGGACGCTGAACCAGAGCTGCAGACTGAGTGAAAAACACACAGTAGAGAACACTCAGGAAAAGGGATTGGATAGGCCACATGGCTGTGGATGAGTGTAGGAGAGAGTCAGAAAGGGACAGGTAAAGCTGATGGTGAAGAGCTGGGTGGGGGGAAGAAGGAAAGCCAGAAGAGTCACATACTGATCTATTCTAAAGAAGAGAAAGAAAAGAGGACAGAAGTTTGGAACTGATGGGATTTGGGAGGGAGAGAAATGAAGAGCTGCTGAATGAGAGAAGGATGTTCCAGAGATAGTAGAGGAGACAGTATTTTCTTAGACACTGCTTCTAACTGAAGTAGGAAGAATGTTTCTATCAGTATGTTCCAATCTGGAAGAGAGAAATACACTTAACTTCTGTGTTTTCCCCTGATGCCCTTTGTAACTTTTACTTTGTTTGGGCCAGGAAACACAGCTTTGAGTCAGTTACCAAGATACATTATTAATCCTATTTACTAAAGGATAAACTCAGAAAAGAGATCTGTCCTCTCTCATTATTTATAGAGCAGAGCAAAGGATAGAATACTGAAGCACTGAGTCTTGATCTCTTACTGTAATCACCAGAAAACTGTAGTATCTTAATATAGCCTTTTTCCATGTTACATTAAAGAGTGATTTTTTTTCTTCTAGATGTTATTTGATCCTGCTTTTTCTCCCCAGACTTGTATGATCATGGTAGAACAGAGTCAAGTGTGGATCGGTTCTCAAGACTCCATTATTTATATAATCAACACCCACAGTATGTCTTGTAATAAGCAACTAAATGATCATCGTTCTGATGTTACAGATATCATTGTGGAGAAAAAAAATGGAATACCCAGGTATATTTAATTACAATGTTTTCTTCTTAAAAATACATATACAAGCAAATGTGAAGGATGTCTGTACCACCAGAAGACTCGTGGACATGTGGGGAATCTTCCTGTGGTTAAAGGGAAAGCCATTTTATGTAGCTAGAACAGTATTCACCAGCCTAGAGAATTTGCCCTGCAGTGAGCAGAGGACTAGTTAAAGATCCAAATGATATAGTATCATGCTTTAATTATTTGACTGAAATAAAGGCAGAAAGTTAATTTTGTCTCAAGGAAAAGGAGCCCATATAGGAAACCAGTGACTGATTTTTCTAGATGTTGGAATTCATTGTTTTAAACAGGGGGGCTTATCCTGCTAGCATAAGCCTTTATTTAGCCCATTTTTGTAGCTCCCATGTTGTATATGTTAAACTAAGAATTTCCTTTTTAAAGAAAGAGCATTATGGAACAAAGAGGATAAAGGAATGCTTTTTTGGCCAAGGATGAGAGCAGCCAGGAATTGGCAGCATCCAGTGATGAATCAATACAGATGCAGCTTAAAGACCACTTCATTTTTACTTTGAGTGCATCATTGACTAGATATTTACAGCACACTTCTGCATTTTTTTCAATTTCAATAATACGTTTATTGTTTTGTGCAGGCAAAATGCTTTTGATCTTTTGGTACACTGGGAAGAGTGTTGGCTGGGGGCCTTAACCCGCTGTCTTCCCATGGGAGCAGCAACTCCCAGGCCAGACCAGACACCAGCCGTAGCTCTGCCAGTGGTGCAGCAGGCGTAACTGGGTTTCAGGGAGAATTTGCTTAGGTGGTGTTGGACCCTTCTGAAAAAGTTTTTCTCATCTGAAGACAACAGATGTTAAAGGTGAGGGAAAAAAAAGGGATAGTATAATTTGTCTTGTCAGGTGCAGTAGCAAAGAAAAACAGTTTTGATATATTTTTGTGGAAGAAAAAAAAAACGCTTTTGAGAACTTAAGAGAAAAAGAGAAAATCCAACAGGCAACAACGTTCAGGAGAATTATAGGGAAAGTTTTTGTTATACTTAAATCCTCATGCATGATATAATGTGTGCTCTAGTTCACTTAGAGCTCTGAATTAGCCTACAGTGTTTCCAGTGATACAGAGTTTGTAAAATATAATCTTAACAGAAAGGAATACTTTGGTTCCAACAGGAGACATAAGC
Source organism: Strix aluco (assembly GCF_031877795.1). NCBI lineage: Eukaryota > Metazoa > Chordata > Aves > Strigiformes > Strigidae > Strix > Strix aluco. The sequence continues at coordinate 4,148,917 of NC_133931.1, read as the reverse complement.
AGCTTCAAAGTTGGGTGCCTGGCTGCAACCCAGAGCTGCTGGTTGCTTAAATGCACTTTCAGATGTCTGGAGCCAGCTAGCTGGAATATAGCAAGGGGGCAGGGGGGGAAAGAAGTTTAAGTCCTTCCCTAAGCATCTTGGTGGGCACAGGATGGACGTGCTCCTGTCCACTCAAGACTGGTCACCTTGTTTCAAAAACTTGAACCAGACTAATTGTTCACTATTGAAATAATGATTGTATCTGGCCTTGAAGCCTTTTGGATTTCAGTCCATTTTCTGTTGGAGATTGTTACTGTGCTTTACTTTTTCAGTCTCTGAAATGAAGAACATTAATTTGGTTTGCTGTAAAATTTTTTTTTTAAGTAAGTCTCTTTGTGTATGGATTCTTTTCTGAACATGAATGTACACTATACTATTGTTACTATTATTTTTAATCTGTACCAACAGTGAAGCATACTCAAGCAGTTTAGATGGAACAGTGATTGCTTGGAACATCAGCACTCTGAAAGTCAACAGTGTCTTTCAGCTGCCTTGCCAAAATCTCACTTCTATCAAGCTTCATAATGACCAACTGTGGTGCTGTAAGTTCATTCCTCAAATAATTAAAAAAAAAATTTACATCTTCATATAATATGGTGTTTCATTAGACAGAACAATACATTTATCTCAATCTCAGATTTACATGTACATGATGTTCTTCCCCCATTCTCCTATTAGTCTGTGTAAGCAGCCTTCTGTAGGTAAGGTCTCCAAAACCCTTACATGGGTGGCTAGTTTGGGTCACTCCTGGAGGTATTGCCCCTGCTGCAGGATGAGACTTCTGGCTATGCTGTATTTGTCTGACTTCCCCTGGCGATGCCTGTAAATTGGAATGGAAAACTTAGAAAAAGTAATCCTAAAAGTGTAGAGGAGCAACAGGCGGTTGCAAATTGCACTGGGTATTTCAGCTAGACTTTATGGTCTGATTTGGTAATCCCCTGACCTGTGTTTTGGCCACTTATAGAAACTTGTCATCCCCTTTGTAGGAGTTTAAACAAATAAAGTAAAGCTTTGTGCTAGGGTAAAGGATCATCTTGAAGTCGTTTCATAAATAGTGACCGATTCAAGAATTTTGCACTGATTCTCAGTACTGCCAAACACAAGACTCTGGATCCAAACATACCTTCACAGCACAGCAGCTAAAGCCTTGGGAAATTCCTGGTCCTGCTGTGGGCAGTAGCGATGCTGCCGTTGCTGTGGTGGGTAAAGATTCAGCCTTGTTAACTTTGGTCTCAGTTCTGTAGGTGAAAATAACTGTGTATATGAGATGTCCTGATTTTAAGGAGTTTGTTTCTTCTCCTCTCATTATTTTTGGACTCTAAACTAACAGGTGTATGCACTGCAGAATAGCAACCAGCATTTGGAGAAAGAACACATCTGAAAAATAGATCCTGTGAAAGTAGTGCTGTGAAGAAGTAACTCAAAGATTTCACTCTTGGTTGAGAAACAATACATCCATTTTATTTTGCCTTTTTTCTCCATGATTTATGGACATGGAGGAAGTAGGCACTTCTGTTACTAACCCTTTATTTTTAATATTGAAGGTACTGGAAGTTGCATACTTGCAGTGTCAACTCATGAATTTCAACTACAGATGAAAATTGAGCATCACCTGAAGGATGTGTGTTCCTATTTTCTCTGCTTCCAGCTCTTCCCTGAGGTATTTATTAAATTGTTAATAGAGTTTAAAGGAAGCATGACTATGTGGCATTACAAGCCACAGTTACTTATCACAATATACTTCCTATCAGCGGTGCTAACGTTAAATGTATTTTTCTGTGCTTTAGAGAGATGAAGTGTGGGCATCTTATTCAGGGAGTAGTGACCTGTATGTTTGGAACACCAAAGACTTTTCAAGTACACCTCAAAAGATTCATCTTCAGGATTGCTCTGAGATTACTTGTATGATAAGAGTTAAAAACCAGGTGAGAGACGTTTGGACTGTTTTTGCCTGTTGTGGAATTCTTTACTAAAGTTTTGGTTATTTGCAGCTCTCGTGGGCTGTCATTGGTTGGTTTCCTTACTGGGTGTTTGCATACGTACTGGTTTGAAATGTTGATTCCTCTTTGAAATCAGAGAAGCTAATGACTGCCTAGCACAACTGGCTGTTGCAGGAATACCCCAAAATGCATGTCAAGCTAAAAATCCTCATCAGTAATTAAATGCCTGGTGACTTTCATTAGCTGTTGACATTTTCAGGGAACCGTAGAACCTGAAAGTTTAGGTCCCTTGCTATTTGATCTCAGGGCTCCTAAGACTAAGCCTTGGAAAAGGTTAATAGACAAACAATAAATGCCAATTAGCTGTCCTATTTTGGTAGATGACCTTTCTGTAGTTTGCTTACCACATTCCTAACTCAACAGAGACCAAAGGAGCCAACGGTTTCCTACCTTAGCATCTCATGTCCCTCCCGTTACTGGCCTCGGGCTGTCTACCTGCCTTTTCTGCATGGTATCAGTAGCTGTGCAGCTGACTGTAGTGTGATACCACATGAACAGATTTAGGGTTAATTTGCAAATAACTAATATATATCTATTGGGAAAGCAACTTTCTGAATCTTTTTCTCAGATTTTCCCTCCTTCCTTCCTCAAAAATGATTTTTTTTTTTGTGTGTTCCTGAAGTGCCTTATGAAATAGGGAAACTTTCTGTGTATTCAGCCCTTGGTTAGATTTATGAACTAAGATGGAAAAACCTTTTGAGATATCCTTCCCCAAAGTAGAGATGGATATATTTAACCCCCATTTTAAGGGAGTTGGAGGATTGTTTAGAAACCCCAAGGCATTAAGCTCTCTTTTGTTCTACATAAAAACTTTGTTCCTTTTCTCTTTCACTTATTCCTCACCCAGCTGCACCTTAACTAACATTGTAGTCCAATTTATAGATACAAAAGGAACAACTGGAAAATATCCCTGTGTGATCCATCTCCTGAGCCTGAGTGTTCCATGCACCATCTTCCGGCCTGCTGACAGCTCGGCAGCCTCATTTGTCCAAGGAGGGGTCTGGAGCTTGTTGTAGTAGCTGGAACACCCATACTCCTGGTATACACAACGTTTACAGTTACTGAGAGTGAACTTGCAGCCTGGTAAAGGCTAACAACAACATTGTCTGCCACAGGCTCGCTTTTAAGTGCTTTAATTAAAAACAAGCCATTGTTTGTCTTTGAAGAAACCTGAGACAAACCCAATTGCATAACATGCCTATCTGAAATAGGATGCTTTCTGGCTGGCAAGCCTTGCTGATGCACAGCAGTGAGTGCTTACCCTGTACAAAACATATGCCCAAAAAGACCACAGTTGTCTTCTGCTGGGCTGGACCAGGTGCATCTGACCCCCTGTTCTACCTCCAACAGCGACGCTGCGCAGGGAGAGTGTGTGAACCTGGCCTGTATTCCCCTCAAGCTCCTTAACTGTCCGTTGGTCTTGTTTAGGGGTAACTAAAGTGTGCACCTCTGTCTCAGTCTTTTATTATCTATTTTTGGATCTGATTTCATTTTGAACTTGCAGGTACCACAGTTTCCTGTAGCAGCAGGTTCCAGAAGTTCACTGCCAGCCCTGTACAGAGAAGTACTTTCTTCTAAGTGAAACTGAACCCTTACTGGTTTCCACGTGTCTCTTACTTCTCTAATTGTGGGATGTGTTGAACACTGGTTCTACATTCTTCTTCTCTGCACTTTTTGTGATTTTGCAAACCTTAATGTGATCCCTCCTTAGCTGCCTTCTCTCCCGCTTAAGGAGTCTTGGCTTTTGCCATCTTTGCTTATATGACAGCTGTTCCTTTCTCTTGATAGTTTTAGTTACCCTTCCCTGGATTTTCTCTGCTCTTGCAGTGCAGAAAGCAGAACTGCACACAGCACTCAAGATACGGGCATGCTGTGGTTTATACAGTGGTAAAGTGACACCTTCTGTCTTATTTTCTGCACTGGGAACCAAAAACAAGTTGAGCTGCTGAGGTGAGCAGCTCTAGTGCTGGCATGATCAGCTGTGGAGCACTCTAGCATGGTCCACAGCGGGGTTTTCCTGAATGGGGGAAACCTCAGGGGAGAAGAGCAAGAGAGAACCCTCACTGCATCAATGTGACACGTAAAACTCCTCGACTGTGTCCTAGACTGAAATGTAAAGTAGTAAAAATGATTGTGGTTTCGTTTTGATTTTTCTCCAGGTGTGGGTTGGCAGCAGCGGAAGATCGCAAGGCAAAAGCAAAGGGAAGATCTATGTGGTCAGTGCTGAGAAGAAGACTGTGGAGAAAGAGTTGGTTGGTCACGGCGACACAGTAAAGGCGCTGTGCTCGGCAGAGGACAGATACGTCCTCAGCGGCTCTGGAAAGGAAGAAGGGAAGATTGCCATTTGGAAAGCTGAATAGTTAAGCTCTTCAAAATCTGTCTACCTGTGCCAGCAAAAAGTGAAGACCTCAGGCTGTGTTTACTCCAGCATTTTGCATATAATTCAACCACCCATCAGTGTTAGTTTTGTATTTATTATTTTAATGCCTACGTTGTTGTAGAAAATCAAAATAGAAGCGAATCTCTCCTCGCACCTTGTGCTGCTCCTGCATGTTGGATAAAGAATCAGAAATGTGAATAGAGGGGTCGCTCGCTTTAAACTTGACCTGTGCTGTTGTGAAGGGTCAGGGAGCTGAAGCCAGCTCAGGAATTCCACCAGAGCTCCTTTGGGGCAGTGCGTGGGTTGCCTGAAAAGTGGGATTTGATACTGTATTTACAGCTCATAACAGCTGGAAGCCGTCACCGAAAAGAAAAAACTAAGTGCATTTGTTGGATTTATGGAGTTACTGTAAATGCTGAGTATCTTCTGAGCTAGCAGCTACATTTAGCTGGGAAGACTGTCCCTTACACCGTGTGTATATTTATGGTGCTGTAGTTAAAGTGTAGACAGACAGGCTCTCCCTGACAGCACTGAAAGCTCCCTGCTGGTGAAACAAGATACTTGGATATTCTTAAGGACAATTTTACTTTTTTAAACTTGTTTTTCGTTTAAAAACAATGCACAGCACTTGGCGTTTGTAACAGTTTGTGAAACTGATGGGTTTTTTCTATCTGAAGCACTTAATTTATTTAATTTCCATATATATTATACTTACTTTTGGAAACAACCTTTAATTACTGTGCAAACAACCCTCTCCCACTCCTCCCTTCAGTTGGCGTTTCTGTAATCAGAGGAACTGCTGTTATTTTGTGTAGAACCTGCTTCATTTTTTAGTACTGCAGAGTCATCAAACTCCTCTTTAATTACTGAAGCCAGCATCGTCAGATTGCAGCCTAGAGGATTCTCTTGAGCAGCGTTCCCTAATCCCTTCCTGATGTACACTGGTTTTTCCATTGAAGACAATTATCTACAAGTAAAGCAATAAATCTATGCAGAATAGTTTTATCTATATCAGTGCTGAGTAAAGCAGAATACAATATTTAAAATATTGTAAATAGAAGGAAAAAACGGGCTGCTACTTTTGTTAATAAATATAAAAGAGTATAATGGAAGCGTAAACTACTGGAAATACACTCCATGTCATATTCCTAACTCTTTCAATGTGCTGATGAAAGGTTTTATCATATGATGGTAACTGAAATTTTAACTTTTTAGTGTTTGGTTGGGTTTTTTTTCCAATTTAAGATTATTAAACACTATATTGATACTCTGGCCTCTTCTTGTACTTAGTTCTTTTTCCTGTGTAACTTGATACACAATACAAGAATAATGATTTTTAGTGCTGACTTGCATCCTGTCTGTGTACTGTGGAGAATAATTGCCTGGGTTTTTCTCTCTCTCTATTCTAAAACCAGCTTCTTCTGGTAATGTGTCCTCCCCCGATTCCCTCATCTGTAACTTTCAGGTTCCTCATTTCCTCCCCTGCCAGCTGTCTGGCTGGTGATGGTAAGTGAAATGAATTATTTACTGAATTAAAAGATTTTTCTGTATAGAGACACAGATGTGCTGCTAATAAAACTTCACTTGCTGCAGAGGTGAACCTGCCACCTGCCTGTCATTGCTGCTTTTGATTTTCATTCCTGCCAGACTTCTTAAACCTGGTTTTGCCTTTTTAACTGGTTCGCACCCAGCTTGTGAAAATGTCTGATGACAAAACTAGCAAATCTCAATTTTTATGCTTGTAAATGTTTATTGATAAAATACTCCAAAATGATTTATTGAATAGGAACATAATTTATTAAGTAGATGTCTCCTTTTTAAAAACATTGCTTTCTTTAATACCAGCTCTTGAACACCATATATAGGAGAAGAGCTTAACCACATCAGACCAAACCATGAGATACAAAGATCCTTCAAGAAAATTAACACATCCCCAAGAGCAGGAGGCCCAGCGATACCAACTCAACTGACTCGAGCACAACGGCACGTTGGTTTGTCTCCTGGTGTGACAGGAAGCTCAGGTATGTGTTCACTTGCCATTTCAGCTTTGCTCCAGCGTTATCGCTGTGGAAATGAACCTGCAGGAAGAGCGCTGCAGGGTTTTGTTCAGTTTTCAGTGGATTTTCAGTTCCCACAGGCACCTTGGTGGAGGGAAGGGACCATCAGATCCCCTGTGGTCCTCAGAGCTGCTCTTTGCTACGACAATGAGAGACTTGCCAGATCTCATTGCCACAACGATGACACCAATGAATTATTCTACAAGGAATTAAGGGATGTCTCTATATCAGCTGCCCTGGTCCTTATGGGTGATTTTAACTTCCCAGACATCAACTGGGAATATCACACAGTGGTCACAAACACGTCCAGGAAACTTCTGAAACATGCTGAAGATAACTTCTTGGTGTGGGTACTAAGGGAGCTGACTAGAAAAGGCGCCCTCCTGGATTTGTTGTTTGTAAACAAAGAGGGACTTGTGGGTGAAGTGGTGAGTGATGGCTGTCTTGGTCACAGTGACCGCAAAGTAGTTGAGTTTCAAAGCACTGGAGAGAGGAGCAAGACTGTGACCCTGGACAGGGAGAGAGCAGACTCTGGGCTGCTGAAGGAGCAGGTTAGGAAGGTCCCCTGGGAATCTGCTATTGGGGTCCATAAACGTTGGTCACTTCTTAAGAGCCATCTCTTAAGAGCACGGGAGCAGACAGTTCCAAAGTGTTGCAAGTCAAGCAAGTGGGGCAGAAAGCCAGCTTGGCTGAGCAGGGATCTTCTAGAACTTAGGTGGAAAAGGAAAGTGTATGGACATCAGAAGCAAGGACAGGTGACACGGGAGGGCTACAGAGAGCAGCCCCACAGAAAGAGATCTGGGGGTTTGGGTTGATGGCAAGTTGAGTATGAGTGAACAGTGAGCCCTGGCAGCCAAAAGGGCCAACTGTGTCCTGGGGGCATCACGCACAGCACAGCTATACAGTCAAGGGAGGGGATTGTCCCACTCTACACAGCAGTGATGGGGTCCCACCTCGAGTACTTGTGCAGTTTTGGGTGCCTCAGTGTAACAAGGACATCAGACTATTAGAGTGTGTCCAGAGGAGGGTGGCCAAGATGGTGAAAGGCCTCAAGGGCAAGACTTAGGAGGAGCGGCTGAGGTCACTTGGCTTGTTCAGCTTGGAGAGGAGAAGGCTGAGGGGTGACCCCATCGTAGTCTACAGCTTCCTTAAGGGGGGCAGCGGAGGGGGAGGTGCTGATCTCCTCTCTATGGTGACCAGCACTAGGACACGAGGAAATGGGATGAAGTTGCGTCAGGGGAAGTTTAGCCTGGACATTAGGAAAAGGTTCTTCACTGAGAGGGTGATCGGTCACTGGAACAGGCTCCCCGGGGGAGTGGTGACAGCACCAAGCCTGTCAGAGTTCAAGGAGCGCCTGGGCAATGCTCTTAGTCATATCGTTTGGTTTTAGGTAGTCCTGCGAGGAGTGGGGAGCTGGACTCGATGATCCTTACAGGTCCCTTCCAACTTGAGCTAATCTGTGATTCAAACCAAGGGATGGCAGTGTTTGCTTCTAGAAATAACCTGGCCGTGGAGACAGGAGCTGGTTAGAAATTCAGGCTGTCTTGTGCTGGCTGGGATCTCCCCAGCAGGCCACGCAGCGAGAGAGGAAACAGCCCCTTCCTCTGCCCTCCAGCCTGTGTTCGTGAGCAGCTCTGGGTCTAGTTGTCAGACTAGGCCCATTTTTCCCTCAGCACAGATTGAATCCTGCCTTTTGCTGTCGGCCCTTTAGAGTGAATGAAGCAAACCCCCATCCTCACTCCACCATGAATTATTTGCCTCTGTTGCTCTCCCTGCATCCATTTCCCAGCCCTCTCCCCCTGCCTGCCCAGGGATGCAGCAACCCCCCATGGCAGGGTGGGGGCTGTTGTTCTCTGCATGGCATTGATGTGGGTCCCAGCTGCGATGGGGTCAGCTGCCGTTTGGGGGTTGAGGATGAGGTGTAGGATGTTTGCTGCAGGATCCCCCCCTCTCCATGGTGCTTTACCCCAGTGCTTCAGCACAGCTGCCCCACTCCCAGCAGCGAGGGGGTGGCCTTTGTGCCACCCCACGTGTCAGGACATGCCTCCCCAGTCCAGAAAAGGAGGCAAGTGCTGCTTGCTTGGGGCTGGGAGCTGGAGCAGCAGCTTCCTACTGCCCTTGGCCCCAGGATTTGGGCCACTGTCCTGCTGCGACTCCCCTTTCATCGCTGCAGCCCTCCAGGGCCGGCTCCCTGGTAGGTCGCTGCCCCCTGCCCCTTTCTGGGGGGGGAAGAGCTGCCCACCCCATTGCATCCTCACCTGGGAGATGTGACACCCTGCAGGCACCTCCCCAGTGAATGCTGTGCTCAGAGCGGGTGGGAACAGGGTCTGGGTGTGAGAGATGAAAAATGAGGCCTGCAAGGAACATGGACTGAGAGAAACAGCCTGAGAAAGAGAGAAAAGTTGAGGCTGATCTAAGGAATGCCTCAAACACTCGCAAGATGAAATTATAGTCACGGGGTGCATAGGGTGAAGGCATACTGTATTGCTTGCCACAACTTGTTATATCCTTAGCCAATTATTGTGTGTCCAATTAGTACATTGTGGGAAGTTAATAAATGTTTGGACTTTGAGACCTGTCTCACCGTTGTCCAACCCGTTGGGGATTTGCGGATCTGAGTCGCTTGTCTGCCTTGTCTGAGCGGGACGTGACACTGGGAGCACGCGAGGTCTCAGCTCTGCCTGGTGCCTGCGTGGGGCGACTGCACAGAGCCTGCACCCTGCGGCAGCCACATGGAGGCGGTGACAAGCTGCCACTGGTTCTCCTCTGTCAATACCTAATGACCTCCTCCTCCAGCTGGTGATGGACATGGGCACTGTATGCAGAGAGCTGGGGATGAGTCTCTTGAACCAAGGAACAAGCACCAGGACAAGAGGGAATGGCCTCAAGCTGCGCCAGGGCAGGGTCAGACTGGCTCTTAGGAAGTATTTCTTTGCAGAAGGGGTTGTTGGGCGTTGGAATGGGCTGCCCAGGGCAGGGGGGGAGTCCCCATCCCTGGAGGGGTTGAAGAGTCGGATTGACCCAGCACTGAGGGATCTGGTGGAGTTGAGAATGGTCAGTGTGAGGTTCATGGTTGGACTGGAGGAGCTTCAAGGACTTTTCCAACCTTGATGATTCTGTGATTCTGTATGTGCCCTCAGGGTGGGAGAGGTGCCACCCCAGCTGCTGCAAAGCCCGAGGGCTGCGGGGACAGACCCCACTGGGGCTAGGGGGGAAGATACTGGTTGTTCCAGACTGGAAAGCAGGGGCAGTGCGGGGGCAGGCTCCTCTCCGAGCTGTTCCCAGCCACTCCAAGGCCACTGTGAGCTATTTTGTAGTGGCTGCATTTAATTTGAACAATAGTTCAGGGAGTGACGCTGCTCCTCCATCCTCCCCTCTTCCTCTGCATGCTCCGGCCCGCCCGCACCCGGTGCCCCACTCCCACCCGTGGAGGGACCCGGTGCCCTTGGCCAGGGATCACACTGTCCTGCTCCCAGGGCCTGGGGTTGAGTCATGTCTCATTGTGCTTTCTCTCCTCCTCCTCGCTGGGGATCACCCTGCAGGAACAGCAGCACCCGGGCGGTTTCTGTTTCCTGTCGTGGCACTGGAAAGGATGAAGAGGGCTGCCCCATCCTCCCGCTCCTGGCACGGGGGTGAGGCTGACCCAGGACACTCAGGAGGTGTGTAGACACAGACAGGCTCAGTGTCACACCTTGCAAAGCCCAGCCCAGGGAGGTTCAGGTTTATTTCTTTGCTGCTTTCACATCCCTTTGGCCTCTTCACTTTTAAGTGTGCCAGTAGAGGACAGGAATGGGGGACAGTCCCTGCCTCTCCCCTGAGCTTGGTGGGGTGAAGAGGGGAGGCTCTTGCCCTTGTTGGGGTTTAACCCCAGCCTGCACAGCCACTCCCCCACACTTCATAGCCCCATACCAGCTACTATGAAGAAAATTAACTCTACCCCTGCCAAAACCAGCACAGCCCTCCTCTGGGTAGGGATTTGGAGTGGCTCCTTCCCTGGTAAGGCAGGACCCATGCTCTCCCCTTGGTGCTGGTGAAAAAGCAAATTCATTGCTCAGGCCTAAAGTCAGATTTAGTGTGGTTTATGTTTTCACTTCTTCCTTAACCTCAGGTCCACTAAGAAAAGAGTGCAGCAGAGCTGGGTCTAGTCAAAAATGAACCCAACACTGTGTGGGCATCAACTGCTCTGATTGATACTGATTCTGAAGAAATACTGTCAGGAGCAGTCACAAATCAGTCAAGATTTTCCAACTGCTGGAAATGAAAGCAGGACAAGAGTTCTTCACACTGCAAGTTTAACTCTGTCAGCTGGCATCTGTAATCTGATGCAGAGGTCCCTCAGCTTTCCCCTCTTTCCTTGCTCGGAAGTGGTTAATTAACCACTCCACGTGGTTCATCAGTTTGGATGGGAACTGGTTTCTTTGTTTATGGTTGGTTTCAAAATAAAGCCTGACCTTATTTCCTCCTGAAATGCTCTCAGGCTCTCCTGTGCAGAGGATCCCACACCAGCGTAGCACTTTTAGAAGTATTAATTAAGCTCTGAGAAGCAGACGAGTATTATTTGTCTTGTACAGCTTCAGGAGGAGGAGAAGCAGCAGCATCACAGGAAGGACACACGCCTCCACTCCCATTCCCTACAAACAACACAGGAACACGAGCCACCAACTCTTACTGAAATGTTTATTAAGATCGAACTTCAGAACAACGGATCGGAACACAATGTCTTGTGGAGTAGAATATTTCTAAACTGATTTTTTTCTTTTCTAGGCATAAATGAAAAAAAAATAATCAAGATTATACAAAAAGAACAGAAAGTGCAGAACACAATAAAACAGTTCTCATGCAACAAATCTCTTTTTTTAACCTTAAAACAGAAAATAAGCTCAACAGTGTAGAAATAAAACCATACATACATTATGCCGTCTACGCACTCAAACATTCATCTGTGACGTTACTTTTCTTTATCCCTTTTTCCTCATAAAACAACATTATGTGTTTAACACATGCTTATAAACATTGCTAAACTCAGCAAGAGCTATTATAGTGCCCCAACTTAATAAGTTGATAAAAAAGTAGTTGTCATATGGCCAGTTCACAAAGGAACTAAATATTCTCTTTTTTTTTTTTTTTTTTCCCCCGCTATGAGATGCCTATATGCAGCTTTCTATTAATATGAGGCATTTAATATAAGCTGGTCATTTGGCTACCAAAAGGGCTTAGTGTTCATGTTACATCAGAAAAAAAAAAATAAATTAGGAACCGCCAATTTGTTGAGAGAAAAGTTCTGGTTTTTGGGGCTATTTACTCCAATTTGGCTATCACTAAGGACTGAATAGGTGCAGACTAAAGAAGGTGATCCCTAGTTTAGCTAAATGCTCCTAGAGCTTCACCCCCAACTTCAAAATTTAAGAAAAAACCCGTGTCAGAGCATATCAGATTGAATCGTGACCTGGATTGTCCGCTAAAGTTTTAGCAGGTCGCAAGGTCATCAAAAGCTTTTTAATTTTAGCAGATGGGGGGGAAGGGAAGGTATTTCTCCCTCCCGGGCACCCCTTGCAGTCCCCCGTGCTCCCCGGGGCGAGGGAAGGTGAGGTTGAAAGTCCGCAGGGCTGCCTGGGTTGAGGAACCAAACCAAATCGGTTTTCCAGGAGGTGAGCTTAATTTAAATTACAGCAAAAACTGGAACATCTTTTTGTTATTATCTAACTTGATTTCCTAACTGACCTGGCTGCTGAGCCTTGAAATCAAAACACCAGTCGATATTTGAGCTCCCGCAGCTCGCCTCTGCCAATGGCTCGTTCTGGATGCAACATGAGAAACAGAAAACTTTGGGTAGCTCCACTTTTTTAAAAATGACCATTTTCGACGCACTTTACAAACGTTCAGCTTTGTCGTTTAAGGAAGAATAACAGCTAGAGGACTCTCTGTAACCATAAAGTTTCTGCAAAGAAAAATAAAATTTGGTATTTCTTCTACACAGTCATTAACAACATTTCTGTGCAACATTTGGTGTTCGTTACATTTATTTGGCCTATTAAAAGGAAACAAGGACAAAACAGCTGCAAATAAAACCAACTTCTCTTTCACAATAGATACTTCAGATGCCGAAGCTGCTACATGTGCTTGGAATATCATGCAGGAGTTTACTTATTCATTTAAATAGGATACATATTTATAGCTGAGCTCGTCTCACATCGGACTAGGATGAGGGAAACCTGGAAGAACTCAGTTGAAAACATTGTTGAGTACAGTGACGACGAGCACACAACCACCAAAGATATTTTGGCCCGAGCAGTGTGTATATAAATGCATATACACACGGACACAGATACACACACACGCACCTAAAAAAACCCCAACTCTCAGTGACTGAACTACAATTCGTCGCAGGGACTGAACAACAGTGTCACACAACCTGGCTACGTGTCTACGCAAAAATTATTGAAAACGTGAGTGACCGCCGAACACGACTGCTGACCCCTGCGACGCGCCTCGGGGAAGGAAACCGCCCCTGAACTCCGCTCCTGCCCCGACGCGGAGGGAGCTCTCCCAGGAACAAACTGTGACTTTGTCCACCTTTATTTGTAAATGGGACCTCAACCCACACGCAAGGCCCCACTGGTAGGCACAAAAATCCTGCCTTTAATGGGGGATGTCGGAGGAAGGCCAAGCTCACCGCGGGCGGGCGGATGCGCTTCTAACGATGGAGCGGAGGTTTTAATGAGGTACCTGGCAATAATCACTGTTGTCGCTGTCGTTCCAAGTGCTGGGGGGATTCAGAGCAGATGGGAGAGGAATGAGAAAGGCTCAGCCCTCACTTCCGTGCCTCAGCGGAAAACCTCCCGCAAGCCGGTTTCACCACGGGAGCCGCATGCCAGCACCGGCATGAAAACTGGGAGGCTGAATTCACAGCTGCCTCCTTTTCTGCCCACCACGCCAGGAGTATTTCATAGCCTAGAAAAAGGCTCCAAGTGAAAGGGGAAAAGGACGTTGTGTGTTTCAAGGAGCACTAACCTCCCTTGGATTTACTGGCTTCCTCCCTTCTGATGATGAACAACCCAAATCTTTCCATAACTGCTTACTGCCAGCGCTAGCAAACGACCAGATTCATGTTATTAAAAGGCTATTTAGGTAATAAATCTCTATGAAAGTCATCTAACCAGCAGGAAGAGAAACATTCCTAAGAAATTATTGCTTCTGGAGTCTGAAATTGCCATCCATGAACAGCGCAGAGCCAACCGGACTCCTGCAGTAACGCAATGGTACAAAATCCACGCTACGCCCTTCCGAGTGGTTAAAGTTTGAGCTTCTCTGCTCTCATGGGAAATATTTCTAGACGTGCAGCTTACTGATGACAGCACTCAAGAATCTGAGCACTAACGGTGTCTCGTGTCCAAGGTGTTACATGTCACCAGAAGGACTGTAGCAGAATATGTGAAAATTGTTTACAGTATAGAGCAACACAGAATGAAACCACTAAACCTTAAGCCTACTGCAGTAAAGGTCCAAGGAGAAGGAGCACATGGGATGAATCTGACTATACAGTAATACCACAAACAAAAAAAATTATGCTTGCTATCACCAGGAATAAAATAAAGCCCCTTCAACTCTCTCTTCCCACAATTTGGGCAATAAACACATAAAATCTTACTACTTTACCTTTTAATCATGACCAAAAAAAATAATCATTTCTGTATCAAAAGATAAGGTAAGGGACACGTAAAGAAATCAATCAGTGCCCACTCTACCCTGAGAAGTGCCAGGGCTAGGAAAACTCTCTCAAATTCAAGAAAAAGCATTACTATGAAAGGTGTCAGGAGCCAGCGTGGTGGTTTCACAGGCTGGCCAAGGTACAGGAGATATTTTGGCTGGGGCTTTCCCAAGTTTATTCTTCTGGCACTACTACAAATACTTCAGCGTGTTTACAATGGATAATTATTTCCTTCAGCTTTACAGGGGAGTGAAACAGAGCTTCCTGCTACAAGGCACTGTGCATATTCACGCGTTACGAATGGTAATCAAACAGCCCCATAAACAACCCCAAATATGGATTTTAATGTCAAATTTTTACAAATGAGGCTATGCCAAATGCTGGCTGGGATGAAATTGGACCTGCCCTGCCTTGGATTGAAACCCTCTGGGTTCAAAACGTCCTTCCTCCCTCCTCGCCCTTCCTCTGACTGAGAAAGCTAAATAAATGTGTGTGAGCTCACCCCTCAAAACGGTTTCACATTCCCTCTGCTGGGTGTGAAGTGCGAGGGAGCTTCAACTTCTCCTCCCTCTATGCAGCTAGACCTTGGTCAGCTTGATGGTGCTGTGAAAGAAATCTTGTCTTATGAAGGTGCGAAGTGGAGAAATGACGATCTGAAACCACACCGATCCACGAAACTCATGGGGAAAAAGGGCAATTATGGCTGGCACTGGCCAGAAAATGCAGAGTTTTAAACTGTAGAAGAACCTTTCCAGAAGTAGAGATTAAAATAAGGAGTACTGGACAGCGTTCATTTAACCAAGACCAGAATCTTCAAGGAGCTTTAAAAATAAAATATTAAAGCCACTTTAAAAATATCTAACTCAGTGTGTATTTTACATTAATGCCAGTTATAGAGTGAAATACAACTCATCTCTGTTAGATATGAACATCACCAGAATATATTAAATGTAACTGAGATGATAAAATTCACGGCAGAAGTTCAGTTAAAGTATTTCTCACAACTGATTTCTTCAATAAGGTCTCATATTCTTCAGTAGTATTATTCCCCTGTTCTGAACACAGTTCACAGTATGTGTTCTAAATAAAAATATATTCACCTTAAAGAAAAAAAAAAAAGACTTTCTCAAGACACTTGAAAAAACAACCAACCAACCTAAGTCCTGTGTGATGACGTGTACTTTAGTACTCAGCGATTTCACCAGCCTAAAGCCAACGCTGTCACCCTCGACAGCACAGGACATCAGCACCGACTGAAAGCCTTCAGCTAAGAAACCCACGTGTGCCACCAGGAATTTGTCAACGATGCTGGCCGAGACTGCGCGTTCACTTCAAATATACCAAAACATACATTTCTTAAATACATTGACAATTCAAGTAATTTATTCAAAACTGCTTTTCATTTTGAAATATATATTCTTTTGAATGACTATATTGCAGCATGATTTACACATGCATTTTAAAGTACTGGAGTATGAGAAGTTTGAGGCAGCAGAAATCTTACAACGAGCTGCGATTTGTCTGCTCAGCACACGGATTGACTGCAGCCCGGAGGTCCATGCGAAAACGAGTAAACAGCATCACAAACACTTCTTATAAGACGACAAACAGAAGTTCGGTTTCTAAAGTTGCTATAAATGGCTGCTGGATCTCTGAGCCTTGGCTGCCCGTGGATTGGGGCACACTGCTAGCGATCCAAACGCTATTTTAAATCAGATTAGCACAACTCTTTCAAGCTCTTCACAGAAAAAATGTCTTTGCACTACAGCTATGTCCTGAATCAAGGAAGGGGGCGTGGAGGTTGCGCTGACGACATGGGTACAGCAGCTCGGAAGAGCTCCAGCCTGTAATTCCTCCGACACAGGGACTGGAACAGCAACACATGCTAGTGGATTGAATTTTAAGGCCTAAAAACTGTTTCTGACACAGATTTTTATACACCCAGACTATGCCATAAAATGATGGAGGTAGGCCTTCGGTTTACCTTGTTGTACTGACACCATGCCTTTAACCTTGGCTGCTGCGTTCACAGCCAGGAGGTTAAAGGATCATAAAAAGTGCAATTAATCAACAACTTCCTTTCCCTACGAAAGAGAATCCGCACGCCCCCTCCCACGAAGCTGACCCCAGAGACACCCTTTCTCCACGGCAGCTTCATCCCGAGATGATTAGGTTTAAATGCCAAGAAAACCCCCGAGTTCACCAGCACGCAAAACTCCCAGCTAAAAATTGTCACAGCGTATTCCAACGACATTCATAAAATTCAGCACTTGTGATAAAAACCTGTCAGTGCTGGTCACCTCTCCCAGTTGCTGCTCCTTCCATCTACAGTTCACATCACACACCCTCTCCGGACAAGCAGCAGACTTGGGAGTAGTTGTTGAACAGTATGACTAAAAGAATTCAAGGCAGTTTCTTAGAAACTGCAGTAATTGCTTTTGTTTTTCTTGAAAGAAACTGCAAATAAAACTATTCTGTAGTAATTGCACTAACAAAAACATGAAGTCTAAAATTAACGTTAAAGAACTGTAGCTGTCAGACCAATAATATCATGCGTATGAAAAAAAATTGTTCAAGATGTCTAAGCGTTTGATTCAGCTATTACACTAGTGAAATCTGAAATGTTCAGACAAAAAAATAGCAAGAGACTATAAGTTAAGATAGCTTCCATTTTCAGTTAGTTTAAAAACAGCTGAAAACTTACTTTTTCTAACTGCTAATTGTATACACTGTGAGTCTCATGCAGATTAATAAAACTTATTCAAAATCTAAATGTATTCTTAATAAAAAAGTGTTCAGAAATGATGTTTCTAAGTTGTAGAGAAAGCAATTAGCATCATAGCTACCTGTTCAAACCTATATTAAGGACTACAGAATTTCATTTACATTTTTGCATGAAACTGCATTTTCTTCTGCAATTTTAGCTACAAGTAGTGAAGATCCTAATTTGTTTTCCTGGAAAAAAAAAAAAAAAAGTTCTTGATCCTGCACCTGCACTCCCTGGAATGTGGGTGAACATTAAGTGACGCCTCACACGGCCGACTCGCCCTCCAGCTCCGACGCAGCAGTTCCTCTGCGCGTCAGCTTCAGCACGGTCGGCTTCTCGGTGCTTGTGCCGTTGCCCTCGGCTGTCTCTGGAGGACCCAGTCCTTTCTGTTCTTCCTTTGGCTCTTCGTTGACTTCGGGGTAAATCACCAAGAAGGTAGCTGTCAAAAAACCCAGGAAGGATCCCACTGAAGCCACCATGGGAATGACTCTGACTGTGCCAACTGCATCCACCACACCGCCAAGGGCAGAGGCCACGAGGATCTGGGAGATGTAAACCTGACATGACAGAATAGCGCAGTCTATGCCAAATCCTCGCTTTGAGTTCCCGGGGCTGTGGTGAATGTACTGGAAAAAGACAAGAAATGTTGTGTTAGGAGGTAAAACAACAGATGAAATCAAATATTTCAACACTAGTATCTTCCTCGAATTTCTCAGCCACGTGGTCAACTTTATGCCATCCCTGTGCATCATGCAGGCTGTACGTGTCCAGAGCAACAGCCTCCTTAGCCGCTTATCAACGGCCTCCTCATCTAACAACCAAGTTGTAGACACTTACTGGGGCACTCCTAGTGTGAACGTGGCTCCAAGATCACAGAATCATTCAGGTTGGAAAAGACCCTTGGGATCGTCGAGTCCAACCATCAGCCCCACTCTACAAAGTTCTCCCCTACCCCACATCCCCCAACATCTCACCCAAATTACCCTTAAACACACCCAGGGATGGTGACTCCACCTCCCTGGGCAGCCTTCCACTCTCTGACCACTCTTTCTGGGAAAAATTTTTTCCTAATGTCCAGTCTGAACCTCCCCTGTTGCAGTTTAAAGCCATTCCCTCTTGTTCTGTCACTAATCACCTGTGAGAAGAGACCAGCACCAACCTCTCTACAATGTCCTTTCAGGTAGTTCTAGAGAGTGATGAGGTCCCCCCTCAGCCTTCTCTTCTTCAAACTGAACAGTCCCAGCTCCCTCAATCTCTCCTCACAGGATTTGTCCTCCAGGCCCTTCCCCAGCCTCGTTGCCCTCCTCTGCACTCGCTTCAGCACCTCGAGATCTCTCTCATACTGAGGTGCCCAAAACTGGACACAACCCTCCAGGTGTGGCCTCACCAGTGCAGAGTACAGGGGCACTATCACCTCCCTACTTCTGCTGGTCACACTATTTCTAATCCAAGCCAGGATGCCGTTGGCTTTCTTGGCCACCTGGGCACACTGCTGGCTCCTGTTCAGCTGCTTGTCAATTAGAACCCCCAGATCCTTCTCTTCTAGGCAGTCCAGCCACACCTCCCCATTTTGTAAAAAAAAAAAAAATTTACACGAAACAGTTGGTGGAAATGATTTTTATGATTATAAAATGGAATTCCCCTCCCAATCCCAGTGCAGAAACATGTTAAAATAAACAATCCTCCTCTAATTTGTAATTCAAATGGAACAGTGTTAAGAAATGGAAAGTAAACCTGACCTCGTTGCCTTGTATCTCCCCAAACCTACAGCTGCATTTCCAGGCTCACCTCAGTATCTAAGACTGTGAAGAACTTGAGTAATGCTAACGTAATACGTCAGAAACAGTAGTAACAACTAGGAGTATAATAAATACTCCAATAATTATTTCATCTCTCTTCATATGCACCCAAATCCTTTTATACCTCAGCACAGGGTGAAGCAATCATGACCCCACTGAGCCAATGTGACGCTAATACCATCTGATTTAAATGGCAGCTCTTGCTATTTACCATCAAGGACTAATCTGTGCTTTGGCACACATCCCAACAAAGCTGGCATCTCAAATAATGAGATTTAATAAATCCATTTTGCCACTGTGATCTTCAGAGAAACGTGACTGCTCTGCCTTGATTAAAATATTCAAAATATTCCACGTACCTGTTTAATATCATGGTATTGTCCCAAAAGCGCGTAGGGGCAGTAGGAGATACTCATAGAGACTATTCCCATCGTGCTGATCATTATCATGGTGACATACACGTTGGGGAACATAGCCATCACTGCAGTGCCAAGAGAAAAACCCAGCGTGCCCAGGATGTAGATCACTTTTATACTAAGGTCATAGTTGTCCAAGTATTTCTGCAACAAGGCTGCAGAGATCAAGAATAAAACATAAATATCAGTTTAACTGGTCAAGTTTTTGTGTGGCCATGACAGCTCGATACGCTATTTAGGACTCTGACACTCACTGTGTTATTGGGCTTGTCTTAGCAGCACAGCTCAGCCCTCACTGGGAAAAGGACATATTGCTGCTTCAGAAACCGGGGAACAAATGAGCTCAGAGACTTGCCTAAACCACACTACAACTCTGAGGCAGAGCAAAATGCTTTGAGACTCAAACGTATCATGGTCCACTCAGCCCACTTAGTAATTTTACCTATTTATTAACTTTATCCATGCAGGTACACTCTGAGCACAGAGGAGATCCAGTTTCTAATGCAAGCACATTCGCTAAACAAAGCCATCAGGTCACTGGCATTTATAGCCACGTTTCAATTTGTGGGCAGGAACAAGCTGCCCACCTGAGCTTCAACTGGACATGTCTCAACAAAGAGGCAGTCCCCACCATACTGATCTGTGCAGACGTGCCCGCACACATGCTGCAAAAGGCAGAATTTAAGTTTGGCAAAAGCTCTCAATTTCATAGTCCATTCCACGCCCAAACTGTCTGTAGTTGATTTATCTGTTATTAGAGAGCATGAAAGACTTTCAGAAATATATATTTATATTTCTGATTTTAAAAAGTCTTTGCAAAAACCCTCTTACATATGCTCGAATCCTCTAAAAAGCATAATTTTAGTTTCCTGATGACTAGCTAAATGCCATTCAATATCCTCTGATATCATTTTGTGCTTTATGCACTTAACCAATCTGTTCATATTTCCACCTCTATATTTGGAGGAATTTTTTAATATTGATTCTTAAAGAAGCCCCTCCCTTTAAGACCACATGAAGTGCTTTTCCAAAATAGCCTTCACCCCAAACAAGGAGGCAGATGCTAACTGAAGCAGAGCCAGTTTTACCTTGCAAAGACGTATCAGAGGTGCATTCCACTGTCTGATAGTGCAGTCTCTTACCTGAACAAACAGCAGCAGTAGCAGCATAAATTACCAGTCCCCAGCATCCCATCTGAACTCCAGCATTATAGGCATGTAACTCCGTTGAGTTAGAAGGGGCCTGCAACAAACACAAACGCAAAGCTGTTTTCTTGTAACGAGCACATCTCAAACGAGTAACTAGGCAGGTCTGCCAATGGGAACTGTTCTCTTACCTTTGGATCGCCCCGAAAGATGACCTGTCCCATGAAATCTGTATAGAACACAGCTTCAGCAATGATTGAAAACCAAGTTAAGAGGTGACAGACACACAGTCTCAGCAGCTCCTTTGGCATCTTTAGCATCGACAACCACAAGAGTCTGACAGTGGTTTCAGTTTCCCCTTCTTCGCTCTCCGTGTCTCCGCTTGAATTTGTGGTGCCACTCTGATTCCTGTGCCTGTACCTCTGTCGCTGCCGCTTCTGCATGTCATAGATATCATTCATGCTGCGTGAGGACTTTATCAAGACGATGGCATTGGCCCGCCGAAAGCGGTAACGGTGGGAGCCTATTTTGCCATAGTAGGAGAAGGTGTAAGATGGCTGACGGTAGAACATGTGCCTCCGCCTTCGCATGGAGTTTGAAGTACTAGACTGCTTCATGCCTATTCTAGCGTGTCCATTGAGGAACTCTTTTGGTAGGGAGCCATTCACGTTTGGGACTTTATCTTCATTTAAGCGATTATCAAGCAACATTTCCTCCTCTTTCTCATTGTCCCTGAGGAAACCAGACAGGTGGTTAAGTTTTGACTTCATGATCTCTTGGCTTGTGTTGTGGGGAGTGTTTGGATATGAAGCATCCTGAAAAATGGAGGGTTCGATGTCATGCAGAAAAAGCAGCTCTGACTCAATTTCCAATGTAGCATCGGGCATGTGCAGAACCGAGTCACTTTTACTTCTTACAATGTTCACCTCAAGGAACTCCATATTGAGATCATGCTCTGATTGAACCTCGTCATGGAACATAGAGGCTCCATACGGCTCTTCCTCACTAATTACATTCAGTCGATTCAGAGGGGGGAGACTACCACTGAATTTGACACTAGAAAGTGTGTCGTCTCCATCATCAATCCTGTCCTGCTGAGGGTTATATTGCTCTTCTTCAATGCTAAAAAGGTGGAGAGCAACGGAGACAGAGAAAATAATGGCTGCAAAGAAGAAAAGGACTTGCTCTTGAGATTTAAAAATACCACCCAAGAAGGTCTGTGTCCAGTCCAGCCCTCCTAACATATAACCGATTGCTCCTCCAAGACCTGTGGAAGAGAAAAAAAGAGAAGTGAGTTCAGAAAAAATCAATTCAGTCACAACTTGGTCATCAGGACGACTTGACAGCTGCCAAAAACATACTGACGAACTCCGTACCAGCTGAAAACGCATGGATGTTAAGGGCCATGTCTTGCTCTTCGCTGTCCACCACATCCAACAAATAGGCCCGAATCGGCCCTTCTGTTGCATCAGCACAGAAGTCCAACACCACAACGCCAAGGACTGTGAGAACTATACCGATGGGCTGCTTGTCCGGGACATCGCCAATAGCCAGACCTGAGGAAGAATGGAAGAGGAATCTGAGCATGTCAGACAAAAAGGGAAAACTACTAAGAGCAAGGTTAAGTTCCTTAAGAAAAGGATGGTCAACGCACTCATTGGAAACATTCCTTTACAGAATAAAATGCCAATTTCAACCCTTGGACAGCTTCATAGGTGGCCTGGGATAAAGATTATGTTTTTACCTTTGTAAGACTGAAATTTATTTTTCAAAATGTTATTTTTAAAGTATCTTTTAAACCTTTGAGAGCATTGGATATTAATTCATGTTTCTTGCATGTATTTTCCTTCAAATGCTGAAGGCTGTTTCATAAAAGACAGCCATGGTGAGAGAGGAGAGCACCCAAAAGCAAGATGACATACTTCATCTGTCAGTTACAAACAGAGGTAACCCCACTGCTGACAGCATTCCTGACACGGTGCCTGACATGCAATGGTCGGATAAAGTGAAATTTAACCCCTTCACCTCTCTCTTTGCATTTCTTAAGCATTCATATTTTCTAGATCATTTTTATAAGCAAAACTTCTAATGATGAAGCAACACGAAGGTACTTTGCATTGCAAAAAGCATCAGTCAGCTTGTGTTGACAGCACGGGATGAAATGTTTTTTGTCTACAGAGTAGAAAGGCAGCATTAGTGTATAAATGAAGAATTTTTCATGAAATGAAACACTGACAAAAGCATGGATTACTTGAATCAGAGAGATTTAGAAGTTACACATGCAAGACTGATAAAACCATTAGCGTAACTGATGAAAATGACTGTGGAAAGAGATGAACTGGCTAAGCCGCCAAAAATCATCTAAATCTCAAGCGCTGTGATTCCTGCATATTCATTCCTCATTTATACTAAGTCCTCTGAATGCTAAAGAAGTTGATACGTGTTCCACGCTCGGCTGAATCTTACAGCAGAAAACACCAAGGGTGTCAGTGCTTTAGATTTGCTGGAAACCTGAACAGTGCACGCAGTGGAGAGAAGGAGAGCTGAGTAAGATCTATACACAGCTGTTCGCCTGGGACGTGGTTGGGTTACTATCAGGATTAGTGAACCTCTTTTTTAGCACACTCCTGTGCACCTTGTTCCCCTCCCTGTAACTCCTATTGCCAGAGGCCAGGTTATGAAGAAGGGCACAATGACCCCCTCAGTTTTTGCAGCATCTCCTGTAGCCCCAAACTGAAATTAGGATTGCAAGTAACTGGAGACTAAGGACAGGAAAGTGCAAACATAAAATGGGAAGATAACAGACAATAAAATCATACAGGGTCCACCTAGAAGAAAATCTGGTTACAAATGAGGCCTTTTCCTGCAAACCACTAGACACCCCCTTTTGTGAAAGACTGGTAAGTAATGCCTTTTCTCTCTGAAAAGTGACACAAACCACCGTTTCAAAAACTTCGATTAAAGACACATTAATATGGCTTTATCATATTGTACATCTGCTCTAAATAGTAGCTCAAGTGCTGTCTTATGCTGATGTAAATAGAGCGTAAGTGGCAAATCTCTATCCTCTAGGATGGAACAGGTCTAGAGAAGACCATGGAGCAGCTCTCACTTCAGTTTGCTCCAGGCTCCCCTGAGAGAGGCACAGCAGTGTTTAAAGTGCTCTTCAGGAGAGGGTTTTCATTCAAAATCTACCACAACCATGTGCCAGGAACAGATGCACAAAGCATACAGCTCACTTCCACGGCTCATTACAAGAACCTCTGTGTTTTAAATAAGTTTCATTGCACAAAAGTACCACACTGGAGTATCTGGAAAGCACAGGTTTTCTAGAAAGCTACACAACAGACTGTATTACTGTGCAACAAAGAACTAGAGACAAATTGAAGACAGTATTTTGTGCTGATTTATTAGAAGGTGAGACACCTCAAAATAAGCCTATAAACTGTGTATGAGGTTTGCTTGCCATTATCAATGGCTACCGACCTAAACTATTGTGTGGAAGTAAGAGCTTGCTATCAATTAAAATCTTGTAAGAGGGCTGCAGTCTAGCATCTTGCATACATCTGGAGGAGGAGGAGTAAGTCTTGGAGACACAACAACAAAGTACAATTATTACCATATGATCGCAATTCAAATAATTAATATTTATTGCTTGAGTAAATTAAAAAAGCATAAGCTAAATGTTATTCATCTGAACAGTTTGTCCACTGCAGTTTGCAGAAAATTGAAAACCATCATATGGCATCCCAATCTGGCTTTAAAAAGCTAAGATGCTGAGCCAAGGTAATGTTCCACTCATTTCCCTCAATTAGTAAAACTTTTTCACAATAGAGCTGCATCTAACCCAAAAAAAAAGCGTGCCAAGAGGATATTATTAGGTGCTAAGTTCCTTTCATTTGCATCAGTCCAACCATGATGTAAACATTTCCCCAAATGTACTTGCTGTCACCTCTCCTACACTAAATTTACAAAGAGATTGTAGATTGTAGATTAAGTTCTGTAGTAAACTATGTTCAAGGGAAACTATTTTTACCAGCTTTGATGGGGGCTCAGGAAAAATTATTTTCCCACATAGTTTTTGATAAACAAATATTAACTGTGTTCTGGACTTTTTCAATACCAGGTCTAAGAAAAGCACAAGAAAAAGTGAAAAGATAATTTTTGAAATAATGCTGGAAACAGGATGTGTTGCCAGATATGCATTAAAGGGAAAATGGATCACAACAGGAAACATTTCCCTGTGAACAGGTTGCTACAATTTTCCCATGTCAAGGATCGACCAAATTCGTCTCAGCGACTGCAAACATTATGCTGGCAACCATTGTATTAATAACACTGTATGACCAGTTTCAGCTATGATTGCACAATACTTAGCACAGCACTGTAACTTTCGAATAAGAATAAAAACATGCAAGATGGATAGCTCAAACGCAGTGCTGCAGAGATTTCTCATGATTTTTAACTCTAAACGTAAGTTAAATCAATGGCATATCATTATCTTTACTTCCTACATAAAAAATCTTAAAGCAGATACGTTAGCAAGAGATATACACAGGTGGTTTCCTCATTATTTACCTATAACAGAACCATTAAGGAAAAGTGCAACTCCAAAGAGGACACCAATGCAGAGAGCAAGAATAAAAGGCCGCCGGCGGCCCCAGCTCAGCGTGCAGCGGTCACTAGCCGAACCTATAAGTGGAGTGAAGATCAAGCCCAGGATAGGGCTAAGGAACCAAGTGAGGCTGTAGTATTGTTCAGGAAGACCTAAAACAAAGAGAAAAATGATGTAAAGGTTATGTGGTACACACCAAACATTTCACTTTATACATGAAATTTTGTTATACCTTTGAAAACTGTTAATTGATCAGTAATTTACCTAAAGTAAGCTCTGTCCCAGATGAACAACTCAGTTAAGATTTCTTATCAATGGTTAAAATAACCAGTTAAGGAAAGCACAGATCATATAACTTTCAAATAACTGGGCAATAAGAAGGTAACAATTAGATATATTTAAGTTACTGAAATAGAAGTTAATAAGAAAAGAGATCTAAAAGTGGAATCACTAGTAACTACTGTCCAAAAATATGACACTTTGAATTTTGTTGAGCGTGCTGAATTTTTTTTGACAGGGGTGTTGGTGGGGATGGCCTCTGTGAAAAACTAGCAGCCACGGTCCGCTGCGTAGAAGCCAAACAACTTTGCTGCATCCTCTATGCGTTTGTGGCCTATAAAAACAAAGATCTTTGGGATGCTTGGAAAGCCACCTGGTTGTTGTATACGCATATCCCCTTCCCAGCAAAACTTTTAACATTCAACAGGAGTTGAACATAATAGTGGTACTATTCATCTAAGACCATCACCCTTTTCACAGAATCGTCTAGGTTGGAAAAGACCTTGAAGATCATCTAGTCCAACCATTAGCCTAACACTGACAGTTCTCGGCTCCACCAGATCCCTCAGCGCTATGTCGACCCGACTCTTAAACACCTCCAGTGATGGGGACTCCACCCCTGCCCTGGGCAGCCCATTCCAACGCCCAACAACCCCTTCTGCAAAGAAATACTTCCTAAGAGCCAGTCTAAACCTTCCCTGGCGCAGCTTCAGGCCATTACCTCTTGTTCTATCACTTATTACTTGGTTCAAGAGACTCATCCCCCCTCTCTGCACCCTCCTTTCAGGGAGTTGTAGAGAGCGATGAGGTCTCCCCTCAACCTCCTCTTCTCCAGACTAAACCCCCCCCAGTTCCCTCAGCTGCTCCCCATCAGACCTGTGCTCCAGACCCTGCACCAGCTTTTCTGGTGGTGGTCTTAGATTTAATGGACTGAGAATGATGGACAGAATTTGACTGTCATATGAAATAATCCATTTCTACGCATAAACCACGTTTACTTATAAAATTGAACAATGGAGAACAAAAGAAAAAGCAATTATTAATCTCTAGAGAAATCTAAGGAGGCTTATCTCCACTGTCCTTAGTTTTTTTCAGAACTGAGGTGACTCTTCATAGGATCAGATGGAAACAAATTGGATTTATTATGTAATATTTACTAAAAAAAAAAAACAAAACAACTTTTTACAAATAATTTCTGGAGAAGGAAAGCAAGCCCCGAAGCCCTGCTTTACACCTCTCCGGCATGGAGAGCAATGGCCTGCAGATGGCAGGCTGGCCCAGAAGAGCAGCTACACTCGGGTCCTTGAAGATCTGTCCCTCTCTCAGTTGATCAGCACAGGTCAGGTAACCACTTCGATGTGTTTCTTAGCAAAGCATTAAAACCCAGCCAATCAATTTCTTGCAGTCCAACTGACACCAAGACTAAAAAACTTGGTATCTTTACCCTAGGAAGGTAAATCAGTTATTATTCAAAACCACGTATCGTGAGTGTGAGTAGCATTCAACCTTTGCTGGCGAGATCAATCTGTACCTTGTGCTCCCTGTTCAGCACACTGAGGCATCCATTACTGAGCAGGATTATACCAATCCCTGTCCCAAATGGCCTACGCTGCAAATGTGGAAGTCTAATCTCCTGCTGCTTAAAGTACCATCAAATCTTGACTAACAATGCTGACTTCTTCCATGAGATAAATCAGGTTTTCCCAAGACTGTTGTGCGCTCTGTGGTGATACAGAGATTATATTATAGGACAATTGGCTGCATATTCAAAAAATTCAAAAGAAAATTTGCCATAAATAACCAATTTCATCATCAGGATTCAAAACCCGGGTCTGAGGCCAGGACCTATGTGATTTCACTCAGCTTTGGCTAACGAACAAGCTAACGGCGACAGCCGCCTTATGCCTACAGAGTTATTGGAAGAGACTTGTCTCTTCCAAACCCACCCGACCTGTGTTTTTGGACCAAATATGCCCATAAATGCCCCACCCACAGGGGACGGCATCATGGTTTAGTCATCTTTCCCTGTTACAGGCAGCTGAAGGCCTGTACAGGAGGCCAATACTCCACATCAGCACTTACTACGTAACTACTGACTCCTTTTGCGGCAGGTTTTTTGATCTCTAGGAAAGGGCTGTGTTTGTACAGATCGCACCTCGTCCATGTTATAGTTCAAACCACTACCTCTTGCATGTCCTTTACAACTGTTCGGTGATGTCTTGGCTGGCACAGAGCTTTTAGCTGAGACCTACTTAGTAGGGGGGCATATTAGGTTTAAAGCTCTTGTTCAAGAAGCCACAGTTGTTAGCACCATCTCTCCAGACGCCAACACTTATCTGCACCACCCAGCTTCTCTTAATGAGTGCTATCCTATCCTAATCATAGGTGCAAATCAGCAAGCCAGTAATCCCAATAAAAGTGCAGGGAAAACCTCCATCTCTCTGTGGTTTTAACATTCTCTTTAACTTCACCGAGTTCAACAGCCTTCCCAAGCACACGAGCAGGTTCAGGCACTGCGTGTTTAACTGGCACCTCACCTGCTCCAAGATACGAACACTTATCAATGCCTGAGCTGGCATATAGATGTTCATATATAGTTCAAAGAATGTAAAACTAAATGGTTTAGGCTGAATAATTTTTCTGCAGGACATAGAAGAAATGGTAATGTGTAAATACTCATCCCATTTTGCCTCCTCAGAGCTATCCTATTGAGCAGCAGTTGTGCATCAGAGGTTGCTATTGTGTCATGCCAAGTCACCACAGCGAGGCTATTTTAAACAAATTTAGAAGCTATAGCTTAACCAACCATCACTGATCTTTATTGTAGTGATCACCAACACCTGAAACAATTTCATGTCGTATCACTGCAAGAGGGCTCTATGTTGGGAACAGAAGTTTCTGTTGTGAATGATGCTGTGACTTGTGAATTATGAGCTGGGACATCTCAGTGGAGCTCATCCATCAGTAAACACTCGAGAGATGTTGGGAAGGTTTTACAATAAATCATACAGTTGCTTTAAATAAACACAGGGAAATGAAGAGTAGCAAGAGCTCTGATATCAGCATTACAAGCATCACCCTATCTTATATGAATAAACAGCCTTAGACAGAAGTAAAATGGACACAATTAAAAGACTCTCCTTTTAATATTCCAGCATTCACTGAGACAACCAACTTGTTTTAATGGAGACTATGAGCAGAAACAACAAGGAAACACTAGGACAGCAGGGACATGCAACAGGAGTGTATATTCAGGGGCACTGGGGCTTGCACAGCTCACTGTCCCTCTGTCCTTGTGGTCACTGCTTTGTCTGTCTCCAGGCTACAATGGCACTTCTCTGTGGTATATACAAATTTTAACAAAAAGAAAATTGCTGGGAACACTCAATCTATTCAAAATGTTGATTCAAAGTGACTTCTGCAGAGAATTAAAACCCGTTTACAAATATTTTTTCGTTCAACTGTAAAAATTGCACTTTTCTAAATTGGAAAGATAGGTGGTTTTTTATGCTTTAAAGCCACAGTTAACCAATTGTCATAAAAATGTCCTAAGATTGTTAAAAACCACAGTGATTTTTACTGCTAGCGTTACTTGGACTTCAGTACTTTCAAGATCAATTTTGCAGGTAATAACTCAAAATCAGATTAAGGCCTGCATTCTGGTTTGATTTTATAGGTCAGTAAAAGAAAGGAAAAAAGGTTTTTTACCCAACCCCTGTTACATGTCCACAATTAGGGAGTCTTATCTTGCCATGTATAAGTCAGAAGAGACTGAAACGCTTTCTTGAGAGAAGGCTTTATTTTCACTGATTGAAAAGGGTGATCTTCCTAACATCTAAGTATTATAAATAAAAGCCTAAATCCAAATATTTACATTGAAAATGGCTTACTTTGCAAAAGACATGAATCTCAATGATTTCAGAATGGAGCTAGTGATGTAGCTTTTATGGAAGGGTAAAAAGGACACTTAAAAAACCAAGAACATTATGTTTGGAGATCTTTCTGTAGACAAACCACTTTGATATTTATTATTGAACTCCTCTTTAGTGACCAAAATATCTATCTTTAGAAAAAGAGGCCACGATAAAAATCTATACAAGAATTAATAGCCCCATGCCAAGAGAAATGGAAGGATTTCTAAAAAGCTTTCAGTGCTCCTCCAAATAAACAGGAAAGGGATAACTTTCAAATGAAACATGAGCAATTCCCACAGATTGTATAATGGTAGGAACCATCAACATGAAGCACAACCTGCTTTTTCTCTTGCTGGAAAAGTCATGCTATAGGACTAATTCTGTAACCTAAGTGGCAGAGCTCTTATAAATTGCATTCCAAGTGTAAGCTAGCAGTTTATAAAATCATCGTACATGTTTTATATACAGTTATGCATAATTCAAAATAGTTATAATTTATTAAGTGAAGTGTATGACTTTACTGTAAGTATGTAAACTGTGATACTGTCACATTAGAATTTAGTTGGTTACTCAAGTGGAAAACTACTGAGCGGGGTTAGAGAAGACTCCTGGCGGGAAGCTGATGCACATTCAAGCTAAAATAAAACAGCACAGGAAAAAATAATGTGCTGGTAGGAGAATTCCCTCCTGAACCTGTCTGACGGACAGCAGACTCCTCACCTGGACAACGTACGGGCATGCAAACAGAGCAATCATTTTAGCAGTGGGTAGTAAAGACAGTTACCCAAAGCTACTTTTTGCATTTGCTTTCTGTAACTTAAAGTTGAGATGTGTTATTGATAAGCTGTAGTGTACCCAGTCAACCAAAACTCTGCGAGACAACAGTTCTGGTGCCTAGAAGAGCCTTCTCTGTCTGCATAGATTTAGTTGTCACCTCTGACGTCTGCGCTCAGCACTGTTGCTGGAAAGTCAGATTTTTGTAAAGCTCACAGCCATGTTCTACCACGGGTCTTCCAAGAAAGAGCTTTCCATGGCACTAAGCACTACCTCCACTGCCCCATGAAGCAAGATTTCAAAACATACCTTGCAGATGTTTTTCATAAAATTCATGCTTCATACAGGCAGAGTCTACAGGGCCTTCATCATTTCAACAGTAGGTTTGCTTTAGCCCTAGACATTTTCATAGAAATGAGGAAAGTTCCAAACAGACAAGGAGAACTCCAACCCCAAAATACTTTTTTCCCTTAGAAGAGGCTGTTGTGGTTTTAGTATCTTCAATGTCTGCATACACGACATGCATATTTAGGTTGGCACGCATGATTTGGCAGTAGAAGCTAAATAAGTAAGATGATAGAAAACTGAAATACTTAAAGAGATTTTGTGTGTGTATACATATGCGTGTGCATATACATATATATAAACAACACAAAAACCACCCAAGTCTTCCAGAGGTTTGCTGCCTCACAAGAATGAGTTCCAGTAACGAAATTTTATACAAATTATGTCTGCAAAGGGCACTAGGCAGTTGAGGAAGGTAACTACATATCCTAACGGTTCCTTTCTCTGTGTATATATGCTGCTATACCTACAGAACTTCACCATTTTATACAATATTTTTAAACGGGAAGACAGTTAAGAAGGCATCCAAGCCAGGACAAGACAATGAAGAGCAGAAATGAAGAGATAAAGGGAATATTTTGACACCAAGAAGTTCCTTCTGATACCCCCATCTAGTGGCAAGGACTCGGATGCAACATGTATTTTAAATAAACTTGGCTACGGTGATGGGCCCGGCCAGCAGCCCTGCAGCATCCAGTCTCTGATGTGCAGAACAGATGCACGGATGCTGGTTTTGACCAGATTTCAAGGCAGTACCGCCCAGCAAGCTTGTCATCCGTACGCCTGCCTTGCCACAACCTCTTACAGCCAAATGTAAAGTGTCCCAACTGCTGAGAGCTGCCATACCCACCTGGAACAGGCTATAACTAGGCTGGGACTGATTTTGCATGACCAAGAGAAGTATCATGCAGCATATGCCTTTCCCAAAGGCTGCTAAAACTCACACGGACTTGAAGGCTAAAGCAGCTACGACCCATTACCAGTTCAATGCTGTTCCTTTATTTTGCCTGTAATTTTCCACCACTGTGCTTGCCGCGCCAGGTAGCAGCTCTGAGAGCGAACTGCCATCCACCAACCTGGAAAAGTAACCTGGTGGCCTCTTGGGGGAGGAATAATAACTGGAGGATTATTATTTAGCCTTTTACGGACAGCTAATCTGAGGAAACACCGAGGAGGAAAAAAACATATTGGATAAACAAGGTTAGTATTTGTGCCGTGAACTGAATCTGGAGCAGGTCACAAGGCAGACTCAGAAGTCTCATACAAATCAGTGAGAAAAAGAGCAAAACACAACAACAACTTCTGTTAGCAGCTACGACTGCCACTGAGACCCTTGTAATATGGCATTTCCCAGCCAGCTACAAACAAACAGGACACTGGCTTCTAGTAAATAAGGGTTTGTTTTTTCCCAGACAAAAAAAGTGCCCAACAATAGTGGGACCAGCACCGCTCACGGTTCACAGGAAATGCTCACTGTGTCACCATCAGTCTAAGGGCTGCGTGAGGTCACGAGTTACATGGAAGAAAGATTAAGTCACATGCAGCAGTTTCTATTCAAAACCTCTTTTTGATAAGTTCTATTGGGGGAAAAATAGTTCTTTATAAGCTTAACAATAAGATCTGATATGGGAATAGGATGCTAGGCTCCTATTTTCATTTGTCAGAAATCATCACCTAGAGACTTGTTTATACACTTAAAGTAAACACCATACAAAGTTCTGAACTAACATAAGAAGCTGTCATGCCCTGCAAATACTTGGTATTCCACAATTTCATCCCTGTATAAAACACTGCGTGTTGCTAAAAATATTTCACATTGATCTGTTTAAAAATGCATTGCTTATACAAGCTGCTTTGTTTAGACTGCAGTTTTCTAAAGAGTGTAAGCAAGCAAAACCAATGCTTGTCAAAAAGCTGTGAAAAAGTTAGAACCCCAGTATCTGCTCTTTATCTTGTTACTACAGAATCCTAGAAACCACTGCAAACTCAAGCATTTGAGCTTTGGAGTGTCTATATGAGGAATAGGGATTTCAGGATGTAGCTGAAATAATTTCATAAATGCACCCCAATATCCACTCCCTTACATTTAAAATAAAAATACAGTTGCCACACATTTGGGTGCCCCAGAGAAACTGCAAACAAGCCGCACGCCTGCTTTGACAACTGTATCACCGCGAAACTTCAACCACAAATCCTTTAGCTTCTTGCTATCTCCCCTCAGATTTTAGGGCTTCCAATGGCTTAGAGCTCATGTAACACACTCCAAGCTGCCAAAAAAAACCATACCTGAGCCAATATATGTTGAATCCGTGCACTGGAATAGGCTTGAGTGGTGGTCTGAGCACTACTGCAGTACAGTCAGCACTTGTATGTTGAGTTTATTGCACCCATGAGAAACCACCTTCTAACTTCTGGATTGAAATAGGAACTCTGACCAACAGAGAAGGGATATGAAAAAGCACAGTAATTTCTCCTGGTGCCCATTACCATGATTTGAGCAGTTTCCAAATGTGGGAGTACATTAAGTACTCCTTGAAATCAGAGTCTCATATCATATGAGAGAGTCTCTAATTTGCACTCCTAATGCACAGTATCTTACAGCTGGTGTGAGAAGAAATGAAGCCCTATACTGGACTTCATTTTTATGTGAAAATTTTGCTCTTCATTAAATTATGCCTGCCCAGCCTGTATGCTAAGATGACACTTGCTCGAGTCCTTGTTCAGAAGCCATTCTGAACAAGTGGCACACAGCACAACAACACTGGAGAAAAATTATACTGACCAATATGCGTGATCACAAGCCTCAAATTAGCTGCAAGAGTGCAGGTGGAAAAACTCCCAATAAAATCAGCACCGTGAGGTTTTTAATTGCTGCTAGCTTTCTACATAAAAATGATAGCCTAGCAAGTTGGCAGGGATCTTTATTCACTCAGTGTCTCAGAAATGACCTACTGCAATAAACATCACATAAAATAGGAAAAATATCAAAACTGTGGCTTCAGTCTTCCCACTGGTAAAATTCACATCCTGAAATTCTTCTTGTGCCTGTCAAATAAGAGCTCTTCTGCTTAGCCTGCAACATTCGCAAGCTGTCAGCACATCACATACATCTTACAGGCAGGAGTACGTGCACTCTGCAATCTGAACATACTTTTCTGGAGCACAAACTATCACCCACTTGCAAGAAGTCTATGCTCTCCTTCCCCCTCCTGTTTAGCTCTTGTCAGCAGGGATGTCTGCGCGAGGCTGGGAGTGCTGGGCTCTCGGCCCCGCTCAGCTGGTCTGTTAGTGCTCCGGATGATATGAAGTGAGGATAGAGCTGCCTCCTCCGTGCAAATGAGGAATCAGTTGTGGGACATGAGAGTGGAGGGATAAAGCACAATTCCTCCACTTGGATGGGGTTATTAGCACTGAGGGGAGTAATAATTAAGAGAACAAATAATTAATAGGAATATTACACAGACTTAAAAAGCACAGTACCTTCAAAGGACTGATATCCAAGGGCAAAATGCAGAAAATTCTTTCCAAAGCTACCAGGAAAAGTCAGCTGCAGCCCACCCTGAATGCACCAGGAAAAATTCATTGGACCAAAGTGATACTTTGCAGGGGAGAGGGCTGGAGCACTGTCTGTCTTCCTCCTCCAGGATGGGCATCCGCTACCTGCATCACTGACATCCAAAACTTTTACAGCAGATTCATGCCTTTAGAATACCCCTACGTTTCTGCTTTAGTCACTCCCTGTCGTAAGGACAAGATTACAGATGAAAGCTGGATCTATAGGAAGCTGAAATATATGAACAAATA
Source organism: Strix aluco (assembly GCF_031877795.1). Classification (NCBI taxonomy): domain Eukaryota; kingdom Metazoa; phylum Chordata; class Aves; order Strigiformes; family Strigidae; genus Strix; species Strix aluco. The sequence continues at coordinate 4,114,875 of NC_133931.1, read as the reverse complement.
ATTAACACAATATTAAAAGGATGAAATCAGGTTAGAGATGCTGGAAAAACTGTCCAACGTTTCCTTAAAACTTGTAATTCATATTTTAAATTTCCTTAGTAGTTGGATGCAAGCAAGTCACGCTTTCACAGCTGAAACAACTTGCAAAAATTTGGAAACTATTACAACTAGACTAGAGCCACCCATTTTGAAAGAACAACAACTAAACTGGGAATAAAGCAATGCTCTCGCTCTTCAACAGCTTCAGTACAGAAATATTAGTGCGATGTTTCACATATAGAGTCCTGGAGGTGTTTTTAAGCTGCAGACGAGTAATATCCCCTTCTGGCAGAGCTATTCTGCCTTTCGGTACAGCAATAGCTTTTGAAATTACCCATGCAATAGCATGCCAGCAGCAAACACGTTGGGTTAAATAACACTTTTGAAAAATGGAATTAAGGAAATAAGTGACAGGCCTCTTAAAGGATTTCATCATCCAGTTCTCCCATTTGCTGTCTCTGCTCAATTACTGCTTCTCAACCTCCTACAACTGTCCTCCCCTTCTCATATTTGGCAACTGTGGGAGTCATCCGTGTTTCATTAAGCTCTGCTGCTATACTGCCAAAGTTGTAGAAAGGTTTATGTGGCTTCCCTGACAATTTCTAGTTTATAACTCAGTTTTATGGTGCTGTGTCAGGTAAGAGAAGCATATGTTAAGAGAGGCGAGCCAAAGGTATGTGTGGAAGGGGGAGAGGGGGAGCAAAAGCCTGAGAACAGCTGAGGTCTGAGGCATCGGGGAAAGAACACATCTACAGACAGGCAAATCTGGTTTTCCTTTTAGTGTGATCACAACTGCTGTCAAGTAAAGCTTTTAAAGCTTCAATTATTTATTTTAAAGTTTCTAACCCTCCTACTAACCTAATTCCACAGGAGTAACCTTCTAGCTTACTGCCCTTACAACAATCCAGTTTTCTACTTTCTTATCTAATGTATCAAGCAATTGCTAATAGATAGATATATATGCCAATATTAGCAGCTACTGCCGCTGCTGAAGAGGAGGAATCAAAGGCAACACATGACACATGCCCTCCTCTGGGAAAGACCAAAGAATCACTTGCTGTTGTAGATTTGTTATTATAGTAAAGCTGCTTAGCAATTCCTATACATTGTGCTGAATGATACCCTTACCAAAACGATGGTATTTATTTTTGCCAAGGTATGTTCAGACCAGTGAAAAGTGCCAGATTTACTTAAACCAGAAGCTGAACCTTTCATACTCAAATACTGGCAGTGCCAAATGAGCTTTCTCCATGCTGCAGCACGAAATTAAGCTACAGAGCAAGGAAATGCAACATTGCCAAGGGCTCCTATCGACTGCTGAAACTGATTCACTGGAGTTTTCTAGATATCTATGCCGTCCTTTTTGGCTCTTGGGAAACTTGTTTTTAACTTTTCTTCCTCTCCCACTTATTAACCAATATTTAGAAATATATCACTTTGACACTAATAAGAAAATTTACATCACAGTGCTTAATGAGCTGAAATTGAACATAGATTAAATCTGATGCAACTTCGTGCTGAACCAGCAGTAATAAAAAAAAAAATTCCTTTTAACCTCCACTGAAGAGCAGTTTTAGGGATATAACAAAGGTGTTTACACCAAATAAAAAGCTGAGAACTTTCTTTCCAGTCCCAGAAAAATACAGGTTGTATTCAACTATACATATATATCAGTATAACCACCCGAGGCTCACTTCACAGTGTCAGTGTATGTACTCCCAGGCTGCAAATGCTGTCTCCAGTTGCTGGCCAGTTAAGCAAGCTGCAGATACAAAAGGACTCAAAGGTCACGTGCAACCACGCTAGCATCCACTTCCCATCACTCACAAGCGTCTAAATGTATACAGACATGTATATGAATGCAGCAATCAAGAAATTCTTTTGCCACGCTAATCCTTCCCTTGCCTTCACGGGATGTAATTAAAATGCATCAGCTGTACGTGATGCCCCACTTCGACTCCGCGCGCATTACGTAACGCTGCAGCACTTCACCGCTCCGTCTCACTGCAAGATTAGACATCAATTACAGTGACATGTGTTGCCTGAAGATATGCAGCATCCCAGTTTATCCAAAGCTCAATAGGTTTTTTCGTCACCACTTCTAGAATATTGGCAAATTTATTAACAAAGGCACTTCGGCTCAGACACACTTTAAAATTCCCAAACTCAAGAGACTCTTACATATACAATAGAAAATCTTTCAGCACCAACTCGCAAGATTGTTCTGTTAATCAACAGTGGAGCTTTTGTTGCAGCGATTAACACATTAATACCCCAGAATATGACCATCTACTTACACAGCTGAATCAAATCCTAACCAAAAACTGGTGTTAACATCTATTTTTCCCTCCAAGTAGAGCCAAACCTGAACTGTTAACTCTGGGTGTTCAATCCAGACTGAACTCTCCCGCCCCCTAAAAAAATCTGGTTAACCAACGACTTCTCTGTTCTGCTTAAGAACAAGTGTTCAATTAAAATCATACTTGCTTAATGGGGACCTATCCAATATGGGGCTACTTATAGGTGGGAGGGGGCACCAGCAGGTGCAGCCTGAGCCCTTGGGTGCTCCAGTCCTGTGCTGCTCTGCAGTGCAAGGATTTCGTGCATAAGGGAAGCTTTGACCACCCTTCTGCACTGCTCTAACCAGACCTCAAGAGGAGATAGAAGTACAATTAACAGAACTAACCAAGGGTAGGATGAAGAGCACAGCTAGGACAACCCAAATTTTATGAGACTCGTTCGAGGTTAAAACTTAAAATACCATTGTAGCAAACACTGGGCCCGAAGACATCACCTAGATATGAAACTCTCATTCACTGCAGAAGTTTACTCCTGATGTGTCTGTTCTACCTCACCAACCCCCATGCACTAGGAAACCATGAAGGATCTGGTTCACAGTGCCAAACAAATGACTGGCACATAGGTAGCCCAGCATGGCATCTGGTCAGGGTATCCTGGAACAGAACTTGAAAAAGGAAGGCAAACAGACTTGAAGGTGGCCAAAAAAGTGTTTTTTGTCAAGCAGGCAGTCAGGCCAGTATGGTCAGCACAACATTCATGCCCTTGAATCATAAGCAGCAAAGAAAACAGTTCATTTTCAGCCTGAAGTTGTATGTATTAGAAAATACAGTAAGTGTACAGTGGTGTAAAACACCAGGAGCTTGTCTTTGCACATTGATAAAAATCATCCTCCTTCCCAATTTTTAGGCTTGACTACACACTTGGAAGTCATGTGAAAACAGTGAGTCAGGAAGGTGGTTTTTGGCCTGTGTACCCTGCAGATGCCATCTGAGAACCTTCATCTTCCCGGGGATTACTGACCAGACAGTTGATCTTTACATTTCAGACAGGATCACATTTGCATAGTCCTTTTAAGGGTCAGTAAATGGTGCAGGCAGCTCCTTCTATAATTACCCTAGCTGATCCAACGCAAAAAAATATAATAGCTAATAAACATTATTGGTACCTCATATAAGCTTCATATTCTAGAAGGCATTTTTTCCAGCTAGAAATGCCCAAACTAGTCAGAGGGGAAAAAGCTGAACTGATCCTACCTATACTCCTTAGGCCATTCATGTCATGCAGTCTCAAAGTGCTTTATGCCCCTTTTCAATACTCAAAGCCTCCCCAAAAGCCACCATTCCCATAAAAGGCTTACAAAAAGTGTATTGTTTATTGTCACTACACTGCAAAATCAACCTTCTGGCCTTTCTAAAGTCTTTAGGACTATAGGTTTGTTTATGATAAGAATAAACACTCTGCCTACAATCACTTTCGTCACAACTGTGCTACTGAGAAGCTCTACCAGCTAAAAAAGTCAAAGAACAGTAATACTGCATTCACTTTTAAATTATTTGCTATTTTAAAGGTGTTGCTGAATTATATATAAACGCACTGATTCTTCTAATGCATTCATTGTATACTTAAAAAAAAAAAACAGAAGAATTTTGACAATAACCCACACTAAGCTCCTAAAGAGAAACTGCATTCCTCTACGCAGTTGCCTTTATTGAGGTTAATTCCTCATGTGGCTATATCAAGCGAAACATAAATCCTATTAGTGCTTTTCCTATTTGCTTCAACAAATGAACTTCAGGTTGTAGTTTGCAAACATGGTTTTCCATATAGACTGCTGCTCCAGGAAAAACACTGCAGTCCACCAGCTGTTTTAATCTCTAGACATAGAATGTTGGTAAGAGGACTATCATACTGAGAATTTTAATCAACTGAGGGCGTGAGTGTGTGTCCCCCAAATGGTCTTCCTCTATAGCTATTCATGCCACCAACCGCCTGCCTTGTGGGTATTATAGCATTGTGGGTATTATAGAAAACCACCCTCTCAGATGAAATTATGAGGGCTGATTAAAAAGATGGTGTTGGGGTTTATGTAGCCCACCTCAAACTTCCAAACTTTCTGATACACCTTCGTCTATAAAATTGTATGTTTTGGCTTGAACAATGAAACATGTTCTACACATGTACTGGAGAGATTTAAATGCAGAGCTGCTTTCACATTGAAGTCTCCTAAACTCTAGCTATATAAAAATCTTGATCTTAGTATTTTGAGCCTGCAGGGTCATACTACAAAATTGCACACACAGGAAATTTTGGTAACTACAGTAGAACTTAACCCTCAAGTCTCAGGCAGCATTCCAAATAACACACTGTGGCCCTGAGGAGTGACTTCCCCCACCCCCTGGCTCACTGTTTAAAAGTTACATGACTTGTATTTCTACATGAAGGATAATGAGATCCATGGAGTCACTTTGCACCAAATAACTGGAACTGATAGTTTGAAATAAAACGCAATCACACAAGATGAAAAAGACTTCCTACCGCAGACTTTTATATGCAGTTTTTATTCCCATGTGTTACTTTTCACAATCAGTGAGGCTATGCAAGGGAGGATAAATTTACCAATAAAAACTTAAGTTAAACAAGCAGAAGACACCAACAAATAAGACAGCAAACATTTCCTCTCCAAACTTGCAAATTATGAGAATTAGACCCTGATGGGGACAAAGTAGAACAGAACTGTTTTCCAAACCACCAGACAAGTATTTTTATCATATTATGAAAAGTAGTTTTATTTCACATCACTCTGCTTGTAACCTTTTTCTTGTCATTTGAACTTATAAAAGAATAGAATGAGTTATAGACGAGTTACAGGTATAGTCAGCAACACAGCATTATTTGGTCATCCAACAAAGGAAACTTAAATAATTTTAAAGATTTAATTTGGCAATCCTCTCATATCTGACAGAGGAAGCTGTACCAAACCTCTCTCCTGAAGGTTACGGCTTTAAAACATTTGAAAACTTATTTTAAACACATTTGCCACATCAATGAGGTAGGAATCCACAGCACAGAAAAATAACTTTCCCCTTCATTTACAGAATTACAGAATCATCTAGTCCAACTGTTAACCTAGCACTGACAGTTCCCAACTACACCATATCCCCAAGCGCTATGTCAACCCACATCTTGAACACCTCCAGGGATGGGGACTCCACCACCTCCCTGGGCAGCCCATTCCAACACCTAACAACCCCTTCTGGAAAGAAATACTTCCTAATATCCAGTCTAAACCTTCCCTGGCACAACTTGAGGCCATTCCCTCTTGTCCTATCACTTATTACTTGGTTAAAGAGACTCATCCCCCCTCTCTGCACCCTCCTTTCAGGGAGTTGTAGAGGGTGATGAGGTCTCCCCTCAGCCTCCTCTTCTCCAGACTAAACCCCCCCAGTTCCCTCAGCCGCTCCCCATCAGACCTGTGCTCCAGACCCTGCACCAGCTCCGTTGCCCTTCTCTGGACATGCTCGAGTCATTCAATGGCCTTTTTGGAGTGAGGGGCCCAAAACTGAACACAGTCATCGAGGTGTGGCCTCACCAGTGCCGAGTACAGGGGTAAGATCCCTTCCCTGTCCCTGCTGGCCACGCTATTGCTGATACAGGCCAGGATGCCACTGGCCTTCTTGGCCACCTGGGCACACTGCTGGCTCCTGTTTAGCCAGCTGTCAATCAAAGGTTACATCCATAACCTCTCCCACACGCTGGCTGCTACCCAAACCGATGGAGTCCCTGGCACAAGATTTACGATCCAAGGCTTTTACCTTAGAGAAGGAGGGAGCAATTGTTAGGGCTACTCCTTAATTAAATCACAGAGAAAGAGCCACCCTCAACTTTTTAACTGATTATATCATCTTGTTTTCTCATTCTGTTCCCAAATATCCTGAAAGGTCCCCCATGCACTTCTTCAGCTTCCCCACCATTACACAGCATCTCTGTATCTGGGGGGACCCCGCAAATCACTCGGGAAGGGGTGTCCACACTGCTGCTCACCCCAGGGCACTAGTGATGACCTCTGAGATAATAGCCAGTTCAGGTTTGTAAACTGTGCTCTTCACGTATTCCCATTTGGTGAACCAAAAAGGAAAGAAAAAATTTTAAACTCAATTTTCAGACCAATGACAAAGTTTCCTTCTGCTCTTATTTAAAGTCAGTATAAACTAAGCAATTTATATTGCAAAGGCATTAATATTAGGAATATCCCTTAGTGAAAAAACCCAAACCCTTCAAATAAGCAATTTTTCTAAAAAGGCAGATATAGTGCAGAACCAGTACAGAGGTGATAAACTGACACTGAAGGCTAGTAACCAGAAACCTGATTTTATAAAGTTTTATGGAATAATGACTCAAGGGAAGAAAGAAAGAGCAGAGCACAGTGCATCTGTTCTTCATTTCTGTCGTAGCTTGGAACAAAACACCAGATCAGATGTTTGAGGCTGCAGTGGCATTCCATCACTACATAAATTGTTTAATTTGCATCTGAGTATGATAAACAATCATTTTTAAGTCACCTGATGGACTCCATGTAAGACAGCAGGTATGCCTGTAATGACTCTTCCTTGCCAGAAAATGTCTGGCTTGGTGAGACACTATGCCTGACTTTCCAAATCAAGCAAGGAAAACAGTGAATACTGCAACTGTTTTCACTACAACTAATTAACCCTGATAAACAATCATTTATCTGAATACCTGAGGTGTGCTGTTGGGTTTAGATTCACAAAGATTTTTTCCTAGAGTGACAAAGTTTAATACTGATTTTAGAATATGTAATTTAATACCACCTACTGAAGTGGTATTGATCTCCAAGTGAACTTGATCTCCCTTCTCCAAAGAAATACTTTAATTTCCACAAGTGTCCAGATACAACATTTGTAAGAGGTATTAAAACACCTCCAGATCAAGAGCTCATTTAAAGCCAGCAGAATATTTTTGGAATTTGCAGATTATCCTCAGGGGCTTCAATTCTGATACAGCGAATTATTGAAAGACCATTGTTTACAGAGCAGCACAACTGATAAAAGGAGGAAATTTGTGGTTTTAAACAGTCCATACATGAGAACACATAGAAATGATCCAGCTCAGTTTATCACTTGAGCCAGAAAGAACATAAATCAGGATCCAGAAGATAGAAATTCAAGTTTAAGATGATCTGAACAGAAGCTATACAAAATTTATTGGTATATTAGGAGAGGTTGCACTGCCTCGTGGTGCAAAGGACAAAACTGATACCAAGGGCAAAACCAGGCCACGGCAGGGACTGATCCTTTCTATTCACCTTTCTCCACATCAGCACTTCTGTGAGGAAAAGTAGTCTTGGTCTGGAAGTGTTCTAAGGCTTCTTGAGCTGATCGTGGAAGCTGTTTCTGCCTGTCACAGTGACATTTTGTTTTGATGTTACTTTGTGGCCACAGTTCTGGCTTCCAGGTAATTCAGCCTCTATTTGCATAAAGCTTGCTTCACTAAAATGCTTTTTACTTTGTAATCTGGGAGGTAGATGAAGTTGTGATTTCAGTATTCAACTGCTCTATTGCCACAGTTTAAGGTTATCTGACTTTTCTCCAGAGTCTCCCTCCAGCTGCTATGCAAAATGTTGGTGGGGTCCCATGCAGGAGTGTCTGAGTGGTTCCAGCTGCCCAGGGCCTGTGTCTACACAAAACATCAGCTCTGTCCTCACATGGAGCACTCCTCACAGCCCGGTGAGATGGCATCTAACTTTGCTGAAGAGCAGTGTAACGCAGCAGTCACCACTCCCTATACAGAATACAAACTCAGACTCAAATCCTTCTGATTATCCAATCCCAAGAAGGTATCTGCATCCAAATCTTTAGAATGTCACATGGACATGGGGCATTTCAAGGTTGAAACAACTTCATAAAGCACCTACTTTACAAAGGAATTCAATATGAATAGGAACAGCCAAGATGCTACAGAGACAGCACAGTTATTTCAAAGACCTGGTTTCATGAACTTTTATGCTATTTTATGTGACATGAAACAGTTTCCAGTGACAGTGACTGGAAGGGGGAACCTTGTTTGCTAGACATCCTCTCCAGCAGTGGGAGCATGGATTACCCATTTTTCCCCAAGTAAGGAGTGACAATAAATGAAGGACTTGAATCTCTTCTCAGTTTCAAAGCACCAGTGGAATCATCTACTAGGTCTAGCAGCACTTAAGTACTTTAGTGCTCTTGCCAGCCATTACCTGCCCATAGCTGAAAGTCTTTCCTTCCCCTTCACTGCCTACTCATTTTACTGTTCTTTGCAGCATCTAGGCTTTCAGGTCACTGATTGTGGGCAAGTTACACTTGCTTGTCTCATGAAATCCCTTTTAAATCCAATTTCTGTAGAAAACCAGGTCATACTCAGTTTCCGTGCTCTGCCTCTACTACACCACAAAAAATCCACTATGAGGTTCCAACTGAAGATCACCAAATGTTAAGACAGTATAGTGCTAGGTTTATCTATTCATGAAAAATCTGCATCTGTGCCACTTTGGACCCACTGTTACTTAAGACTTCGGAGAGAGCAAAATGTTTATGGAGTTACATGAGCTACTGGGTCTTTATCCAAACCAATGTAAATAAAATCTATGGCCTGTTTTCTCCCTGTTTAAGTGGATTTGTATTACATTTTATCAACTTGATTCAGCATCTCAAAACTTCTCCAATAATTTCTTGCAAAATAGCCTGCAGGAAGTGCATCTGAAACCTTCTCAACTGTTGTTTGGTTAAAGCAGGATGATTAAAATGGAGTCCCAAAGGGCACGTCACAACAGAAATACTGTTGCAACAAGCACACAGGAGACTCAGAGGAGAATAGAGCTTAAGGGGCTGCAGCTTTGACAATCCTCTTGAAGCAAGCTTTATTAAGGCATTACGTGATTTGGCAACAGCCTGTTGATGCTCTTTTAATTTCAAAAGTGTCTTAAACTTATTTCCTTGAGAAGACTCCTGTTCATTAAGGAGTTCTCAGCCATTCCCTTTTCATAACCTGTTTCACAATCCAGGTTCAACAGGAAGACATTGATTTGAGTCTTGGCATTGCAAGTTTCAAAATTTGGGCACCCGAATCTCGGTTCTGCATCTGCAAGTCTCCATCACCAAAACCCCATCCAAAGAGCTGAAAGGTTTCTTTTTACAGTAAAGAACAGGCAATTGCTTGCTGGAAAATTGCCCTGGTGGCAGTTACTTTGTAATAAAGAACATGGAAGTACTATTGTGTTTCATCTGTTATCACTACGGCAAAATTACCTCTCAGAGGTGCGGGTCAAACTCAAATTCTGAACAGAAAAGAAACTCAGGCAGCCATTGTGCATGCACAAACATTCACAGGTTCACCTGACATCTTGCTCTCCTAGAGGGTGTTTAGGCAGAAGTATAAAAAGATGCAGGCTTTGAAAATTTGTCAGAGAGTGTATGTGGGTGGAAAGCAGATTAAGAGGAAGGGTTTAGGCTAGGATGCATGTTTAAAACCACTCAATTTTAGCACATTTTCAGGAGGCCAAACTCTGCCCCTACTTCTCCTATCCTTTCCCCATAACCCACAGGAAATCTTAGTAAGGGAGCACTAAAAATACAGGGGTCCTGCAGTTCAAGTCCTATACATGTCCCTTTCTACTCCAAAGCTGCCCTTGAAAGCAGAAGAAAACATAGGTTTATCTTGGCTATAGCAACAACGTGGGTCCATTATGTGTGAGAGGGAAGAATTGTAAGACAATTCAGTGACCCAATGTTAAAAGAGAAGTAAAAAGCACATTTACAATAGACCAAAAGAATTTAAAAGCCATTGGCTACTAATCTCCTTATAATTTAATGCAGTCCCATAACCAGTTCACCACTATTAGCCTGTAGCAGCATTAACTGGCCCTTATTTCTGCTGCTTTTCTAGATTTCCTTGGGGAAGGAGAGAACAAGAGATTTGGGAAAGAAGGGAAACATGTAAAAATATTCTTAAGTCATTCCAAAATGTTTAGTCTCTCAAACTTTGGCTACTCAAGACAAAAAGACAGCAGCATGTTAGACAGGAAAGATTTACTAGTGAAAAGAAGCATCTACATAAAGGTAGGTATGTCCATTTCCTTCTTGGGGAGTGATTTTTGGAGGCCTCAAGCTCTTCCTACAAATCAAACTAAAATGACTATAGCTGCAGAAAAAAAGTGGACTTGAACAGAGATAATGATGAAATCAAAAATTGCTTTTAAACCTCTGTCCTTCTATAAGAGCCAACAGTCTGCATTTTTTACAGTTTTCTTTGTCTTGCAGCATGCTTTTTCTATCTATCCCTAGTTCTCAGACCTGTTAGTGTTTCCTGCATGTCATATACAGTCACTCTCACTAACCTCAGATCACACAAGCTCTCAAAAGGAAATCTTCTGAGGATTCAAAGTGTCCTCACACACAATTTTTACTGTGAACATTCTTTATGCTAAGGGAAAAAAGTATTAACATTCCCACAGTACACAAAATTAAAAGATCAAGGACATTTGTTAGAGATTTGGAATGGGAGAAAACAGTACCAGAGCAAGTATGAGACTTGTTTTAGAACCAGCTTCTTCAGCAGACCTTATTCAGCAAAAAAAAAAGAAAGGGAACAAAAAGTTACCTACTGCTAAGTAATAGGAAACATGTTTCGTGCTGTGGGAGAAGGCTCTGAATTCCTTTGCACTCAACTTCCCTTTCCTAGTAAGGCTATTCATCCAAAGTCACACAGTCTGTACAATCCCAAAGCCAGCACGAATCCTCGTGTTACCCAGCTGAAAATCTGCCATGTGTTATCAGTTGTGCCTCTGAAGGACAGATTCAGTGTTACTTAAAGAAAAACAGAACATTGATATAAAAAAAAGCTCTGTAAGTAACAGTTATTGCACAACTGCCAGACTGCGTGGCATTTGCCTTGATATGAAAATGAAGCATGTGCTCCTACTGCCCCAGGATTAAAAATCTTAATAGTTGCATAGCACCTTTCTTTTAAAGGTACCTTAAGCTTATCCTTAGCCAAACTTTCCACTAAGGACTACATGTGTTCAAAAACTGTGCTGCTGTTGATTTGAGGTCAAAAGATACTTTATGCAAGAGAACAGTGATACACAATATGAAAACCTTACTGACTTGCTTGTTGGTTAAAAACGTACAGTAAAATTAGTCTTGCACAACCCCTCAGTGGGCATAAAATTAGTCAATAAGTAAAAAATGATGGGTGGGGAGGTTTTATAGGGCAATTAACATGTGCCTCAGGCACAATATTTGCAGTTTTATACATTCCACCACTTGAGATCTGAATACAAACTTTACATGATCCTAAAGACTAACTTCAAAGCGAACATGGCTGAAAAATGTATTTAATTAAGTGTTTATTATCCTAGGTTTTCTGGATCCACTGTAAATTCAATTCTTGGTCTTAGGTTAGCTGTGGTAGTCCCCTCTTGGGACAGGTCAGCTCCCAAGCCATTAATTCTTCCAAGGAGGAATTCAGATCCTGCAATTCACTCTCAGCATCGAATGCAGTTATGTCTGGGAGACCAGATGCAGCTGGACTGTACAGATATTTAACTTTGAGAGTCAAAGAGCAGGTTACAGCAACTCTGTTTCTTCCTGGTAAGACAAGGCACAGCTCAAACGGTAAGATAGAGCTTTGTAAAAAGTTATAAATACATATAACAAATGTAACCTCTGGCAGAGATGAGGAATAAACTCAACACTTGAGCTGAAATAGTCAGTGCTCCTTTATGTTGAAGAGCTTCCTCCATCTGTGGGTTTTTCCAGCCAGTCAGCCTTTTTTCACTTGAATTATAGGCAGTCTCCAACAGCTCATCCAATCCCTTTGTTCCCTTCTCTCTCACCAGTTCTTTAAGGTTTTTGGATTTCCTTTGATCTCAGGCTTAGCCTTAGGAAGACTATCCCCTTCCACACTGAATTGAGTCAGCAGTTGATACCTTAAATCCTTTGAAGAAACATACCTAAAAGCTAACTTATCTGTAACATTTCAAGCTTGGTTTCTAAATACATCTCCATAATCTCCTTTTTACCTACACGTATTCTTCCCTGACAGGTATCAACACTAAATTTCAATGAGGAGATTCACTACTTCATACTAAAAGTTCACTCCATAATATTAAATCTCTTCAGCATGACAACTTCTCAGCTACCACTTTGAGATTCTTCAGAATCAGCAGTTTGAATTATTGCTTAACACGCTTTTTCCATACTGGCAATTTCACATGAACTAGATTTCAAGACCCTTTAAGCATGTTCTGCTAAGCTTTAGGCTGGAAGAATTCTGAATGTCAGATGATTATTTTTTTCTGAAATATTATGTCTAAATGCTTTAACTGAGAAATGACAGCCCAAACCTCCAAACGGCTTTTCTACATGTAGGAGACATCAGAAATGTGTCTCATGAGACATGACTGACTACAGTATTTTGCTGATTCAAAAGCATATAATGAGAAAGAATGTTTTCCAAACAAAAGTAACCTATGGTATTCTGCTCTGCTTAGCTCAGCCTTTCACTTTATTAAAATCTACTAATTACCACTGAAATACAGTTTCCAGAAATGCTATTCCTTAGTGTTATTGTCTAGGAACACCATCATGCTCAGGGTTAAGCTTAAACTGACCAACTTCAATATTTAATGCTAGACTAGCTAGTGTTTACTACAAGAGCCCATTAACTCTCACAGCAAAACAAAGTAATGACATCACAGATAGGCACTCAGATATGAAATGCATAAAAATCAAGGGTATTCCTGTACTGTATACCAGAGAAACATCCCTAAATTTAGGTGGCATTATAAAGGTAAGCAGCACATGTAAACTGTTCATGTCTTTCCTTATGTAAATGTACATAGTTTCTTTTTAAAAGCACTAAGTGTAATATATTTAATTTATGCAGGGGAATGAGGAACAGTTCTGGTGCTGACAGTCACTTCTGTGCCTATTAACTATTCATAGAACACTCGATAGCATTGGGAAGAGACTTTGAAGCAACAGTAAAGGCTTGGCAAAGCTTTTATCATATTAAATATAAAATGTGAAACTTTATGTTTACAGCTACCACTACTTTAGTCAGACAGCAAGTTTTTCATGTTGAAAGCAGCAGCCATCCCAAATCACAGAATACATTTTTTTTCCCCTTCTGTAGTCCTAATGAAACAGGCACATAGATCCCACCTCAGAACTAAAATGGATTTACTGCTTGCATTACAACCTAATTTGTGCTTGAATGACAACTGAAATAACACTTTAAGCCATTCATAATTTAATAATTCTAATATTTTAATAATAATTATATAATAACATAATTTGGCAATTTCAGATTAACAGAATTGTGATTTCATTGAAAAGGTTTCTTCAAAAAGCTAAGTTTCTCTAAATTTACACCATATCAGTCATCAGTTTCTCCTCACTTATTCACTCAAAATCCCTTGAAAAATAATTTTTAAAATGTATCTAAATTTTTGATGAATTGTTATGAACCAGAAGGAGTTTTAGAGATTTAATCCTTGGAAGCCAAATGTAATGATGGAAGAAAATGCACTGTCATTTATAAACAATAACAGGGATTTTAATTCCCTCTCACAGATAAGCAGCACAAAGTACCTGATGTTTCAGAAAACAAAGGTCTCATCCTGCTCCAATGGAGTTTATAATACATGGCTGAAATGTGACAGGGGAAGCCGACAGTACTGTTAATGCACAGAACATACTCAAGAGTAACATGAAATCACTCAGTTTCTCAAAAACCTTAGACCAATGAACAAGTAAACCTAGAGCACTGAAGGCACTGACAGTTTATTTTTTGTTGAAGTTTTAATGCTGGCTGCAAAGAACTGCTGATTGAATGGGTCTCAAAAACGTTAATGAAGATTTCTAGAGAGCAAAACTTGTAAAAATACCAACTAATATAATTTTATCTGGAGTCAGCCTGCCACTTCTCGTATTTGGCATGTTTTTATATCCTCTGAATTCTTCTAAACAAGTTAGCTGCCCCATTTTGAATTCTTAAGCTGCAGATAGCAAGGAATCAAAGAGCAAGTTTGAATAAAAAACATGTAATATATATTTGGCTTGTTCTGGTTGCTAAGCTACTAAAGCCCAGTTATGACTACAAGACTGTTCTAGATTTGTAGCTGCATTTCTGACAAGGCAATGTAACATCAATCTAAAGCATAGTAATAAAGACAAAAGATTAAAGTTACAAATCAGAACTTGTTTCAGTAGGGGTAGAGCAACTCAGGCACTTCCAGATCTTTCCAATTCACAGTATCCATCCATCCAAGCAGCTCCGACTGCTGCCTTTAGTTCTTTTGTTAAGAATTCAAAAGTTCAGGAAATTTAAACACATTAAGAATTCAACCTCTGTTGAATTGAAAAGGGACTACGCAAGGGACTATCTCCTTCAGTTGCTGAAATCTCATGTCTTACAGAACAAGTAGGACAGGTTGTTCATCTGTCAAACCATAACTACACCTCTGACCCAGGGTACACAAACAGCTAGGGAAATCAAATACCTGCAAGCACGAAGTGTGCAACATCATACTAACGTGCCTAAGGTTTTAATAGTGGTATCTGATAAGAATCTCAGATTATTTCAGTGAAGTTTTCTGAGATATAGAACACAAGCACACACTGTAGAGCTTAATTGTTAATATTCAACATCCATCTGTAAGGAAGAGTACCCAAAAGGCTTCTGGTTCTTCAATTTATTACAAGCAGAGTTTGCTGGTTGAATCACCACACTTCCCCAGGTGCCACTTCTCAAAAATAGTTTCTCAAACCAATTTAATCTCACAGAAAACAACTGAATATTGCTTTTACCAAAACAAGAAGCAAAGGGAATATTACAGCAGTTCAACAGCTATATGCAACCCCCTCCAGTGAGGAATAAATATAGCTCATGTTGAGGCAGACAGATGTTGAGGTTGATAAAGGTAAACAGAATCATGTAAGAGGTAATTACCAAACAGGCTAGATAAGTCACCCGTGAATAACTTAACCCTTCAGTGAATCCAACATTGTTTATTCCCCCACTAAGGAAACATGAGCCAGAGCACGAAAGATCTCAATTCGTTCCCAAAGCACTAACATTTGTAACCAGCTACCTCCAGTTATCTCTACAGCATGGAACATCATCATTGCATCCCCACAGCCTTTTGCATTGCTTTGTTGTTTGCCAGCTCTTACAGAAAAGAGAGCTCTTCTCTTCCCTTCCCCCAAATCCCAATGTTATTGTGATCACTGGGGTTAGGGAAGGAAGGGAAGAGATATTTCTCAATTATCAGGAGGAAACAGATCTGCTAGAAGAGCTCACCAAAAAAATGTAAACTAGTAGACTGGTCAGTAATTAAGAACATTTATTTACACTGTCTGACCTTACTCTGTGGTAAGGTAAAGTCAGCTTATTTAAACATTTTAAACATCCAAGTGCCAGCACAAACAAGAAAGTGAACCAAAAAGTACAGGTCACTTGCAAAAACTAGGTGTCTTCTCCACACAAAGCAGGATGTAAGTTTTTGCATTCATGGTAGACAGTAATTGAACCAACATTGCTAGTACAAATTACTTAAGTCTAAATCTCAACTTACCCAAAAGACAGACTCTCAAAACAAGTTATGCACATTATAAACATTCCTAGATGAAGTTGCATGTGTTTTATTCAGCAAGTCAAGTTGATCAGCAAGCTCCTATTTGGTGAAGACTTATAATCTATTTTAACTATGCCACCAATAGATCTGAAAACGACATTTGATGAACTCTGAAAAATGAAAATTTTCAGGAAAACCTGGAGGCATAACTCATCAGTATCTCTCATGGCCCTAACTGCACTGATTGACCCCTCTGATTCAAAAGAAACAGACTAGTAATTTCATATGAAAACATGTTTTTAACTGCAGGAAGACTGCACCATACAATCTGTGTTGCATGCTCACAAGTTCAGTCTCTTATGCCCTTTTGTCATATCAGATATAAAGATACAGATGTTTTCAGATGCTAACCTGGAATTTTTTAAACAATGTTGTAAATAGTATTCAATGAACATTCTTTCAGAGGGTTGGTCAGGTGCTTCTGTTTGGCCACGACTGAGCATGCTGTAAGGCACAACTGCATGTATAAGCCAAAGCAAACATAATGTGCATATATTACACACTTATACAGTGCACACACATTGTTTATTCACTCCTGAAAGCACACACAGTCTAGTACTTAATTCAGTTTCATGTAATATTTTCTGCTATCTGATAAAGAACATGATTTTCTGCATTTGATAAGGTAATACTGTTAATACTGTAAGCAGTTTATTGGAAACCTAATTACAGTACTTATCATAAAATCTGACACTGTTTATTCCTATTCTAAATCCCATTACCCCCCATTATTATCATCTAAATCTATTGGTAACATGGTTTATTCATATATATTCATGTGTTACAGGCAGATTAAATCACATATAACAAGACTCACTAGGGGAAATAAATGCAATATTCCACTAGTAGTCAGAAAAGCCAATTTATCTAACAATTTATTCTAGAGTACTGTAACCTGAAGCATTTCTCCACAAATGAAAAAGCTTCATTCCAGCCCTTTATAGTCTAATGTTGTTTCTAGTTTCTAGGACACTTACCTTTTAGTAAAGAATTTTACACTTAAATCAGGTTAAAGTTTTTACAGGGGAAAGCAATTATTAGACAGAAGATGAATGAATATAGAAATCCTTCCCACTTCACAGTCATGCAATTGAATCTGTGGCACAGCCAACAACAAAAACAAAATCCTTTTTGCCTTGTGTGTTTTCAGTTGGCAGATCCTACTTCCCTCTTCCTCTGACTTCAATCGATGTAAAAAGATACAGAAAGTTTCTATTAACAGAAATGAGAATTACTTACCAATTTGTAACAATACGGGTGTTACCAAAGCTGTCTCCATGGCATAACAAAATTCCCTGCCAAACATTACCGCACCATGCATCACCCACAGGCGTATTGGAATCCGGTCTATGGATCCTTCACTAATGGTCTCCTCCCTGCTTTCATTCTCCTTGTTTTCTGTTTTCTGAAGCTGTGCCACAGGTAGATCTTGAACTTGCATAGATTCCGAGTCAGCATTCTGGGGAGCCATTTTCATTACCATAAAAAATATATATATTTGTTATATCTACATAAATAATACTACCATAACTCCACGAACAAGTTAGGGTGTCTTCTTTCAGCTTCTGTTCCTCAGGCAAGTAATGCTTATATTCCTCTTGTACAAACAGGTATCTTGCAACTTCTTGTATAGATATGAGACATTAAGAATGAAAAGCTATTTGGTAGGAATTTCAACATATGGCTTGCTGGTTTACTGTGAGTTAGAGTTAAAAATCCATAATTGCCATTCAGTTAATACCAGTTTCATAATTATTATTGAAGAAGTGCTGAAGTTGTTATTCTTGCTACAGAGAGGTGGAAAGGCGACACAAAGAGGTGCTCCACTGTTAATCCCCATCGAGTGGCTGATTAATCTGCAATGAAAAGCAAGCATTTGAAATTTTCAATAGCATTTTTCAGGATATTGTGCCCCCTCCCCCCCTTAACCATATACCCTATTTCCTGCTTAATGCTTTCCATTGTCCTTGCCTAATGTAGGGTCTTTTATTCCACATTCCCTCCTACCTCTGGACTTTCCATTGAAATGCAGTTACTCCTCATAGTTAGAGGATGCTTAACTGTACTCATAAGTTCCTCCAGTTTCTGGTCCTACATGAAGCCGCAGAAGAATGTATCAATGCATTTGTCCAAGATCCTCAGAACATCAGGCACAAGACCAACAAATTCTGGGAAATTTAATACAGGTTCCATTTCAGAAGCAGCATAGGATATTCTAGTACTATGCCAGGAAGATGATTCATCAATTACCATTTACTCACTGGCCAGACATCTGTTTAGACTTTTGGAAGTTGCCAATTACTTTGCAGTAACCATCATACCATCTTATAATGAAGATATTCCTCAAGCAAGCATGAGCAAGAATAAGCCATTAGAAATATAAACTGGAAGGATTGATATTTAAATATTTAAGCTTCTAATGAAGCTATATACAGCATACACATCCATCTCCACTATCTGCACAGAAGACTAGAGCATCTTACTCCCACATGCTACGAGGCTCCTGAAGTCCATGAGAGTAGAATGGTACAATATGTTCTACCATGCATTAAAATATATTCCAACCAGGTAAGACAAGCTTCTTCTGTGTTTCCCCCTCCTTTGTGCCACAGACAAAGTCTAAGCAGACATACACACTGTACCACATCAACCAAAATGTGTTTAAGCACTTAGGAGAAAGAAAGCAAGCATTTTATAAAGAGTCAGATTACATAATGTTTGTACTAGAAAGATGCATATTAACATCTGTGCACACAGTGAGACTGAACTCGTATCCCAGGACAAAACCCCTCAGGGTTATGGTTCCATGAGATGCTGGCTGTGGCAGCAAAGCTGGCCTAAGAAGTCCCCACACTGCAGTTCCCTGTCCCTTCAGTTGTAGCAACAAAAACCCTCTGTGGGCTAGAGCATAAACCAGATCATTAAGTGGTGAACCTAAAAATGAGCCTTAAGAAAAAGATGACATGTTTGGGGTTTAAAGCACATCACAACAGCAACTCTGTTTCAGCGACACACTGTTCTACTACAAGTGCAGCAGGGGAACATCATCTTGATCACTCCCTCCTGGATACCCTCCTTCGAGCTGTACCTCCAGTGCATTTTATTGCGTGGTATTTTGTTCTTCCATTCAAACACATCTTTTCTGGTCTGGGCTTTTTCTCCTCTCAGGATCTCCAAGATTACTGTTCTCTGATTTGATCACCTCAGTAACAACTTAATACTATATTTTGCTTTTGAGATAACCAAACTTTTAAATCACAAGAGAAGTTAAAATCACTTACTGAACACAAGTGCCATAACCCAAGTCTTAAGTGCCAAGCTTTAATCTATAAGCATTAAGTAGCTCAGAACAAAAAGGATTCAAGAAAAGCATTTCTCCACCCACTCAATTAACAGGAAGAGATGAGATGCACCGCCTAGGGTTAGTGAATTATGGCACAGACAGGTACTTGTTCAAGTTTTTCAGAAGCACCTTGTTTTTATAAACGTTCTTCTTTCCACCGGTCAGGGTTTGAATTTGCTAAGCTCCTGCATGCAGCAGAGTTCATCTGCCTCCTTCCAGGAGTTAACAGTGTTGAACTCATCAAGAGGGAGAAGGGATGCAATTCTCTTACTTTGCTTTACTGTCTGAGGTTTCAACTCAATCCTTGAAGGGCTATTAGTTTATCATAAGCATATAGTTAAGTACTGTGTGTATTAAGAAAAACACACATCCGCTTTTCATAACACAAGTCCTGGGTGAGTAAAACCTACAAAATACACATTCCAGAGTAGGAGCAATTATTTTAGTTGCAGACTAATCATAAAATGTTTAATGGATGGCCCACTCTGGGAAAATTACATTCAGTAGAATTTAAAAGTTTATATATCAGCTCTTATTATTCAGAAATCACTCAGAACATGTATGTTGTGTTACAGACTACGGGTCATGGATAACACTCCTGCACAAGATGGCTTTAAAGTCTCTAATGTTTTCTTATGCTTAATTTCCCCTCCTGTCAACTGTCTATGAAGGATTTAACTCAATTTCCCTAAGCACCTCATTCAAGCTGCAATTACAGAGTAGCAGAATGAGGCAGAGAGGAAGGCTGTTCATCACTCCAGAATGTTTTATGATGCACTGGGGCAGCCTGCATACACAAGCAGGATGACACAGGCTGGGAGCATTTGTCATTGGAAACAATAAAGAGGGTATCTGAGATTTAGCCCATTTGAGCAAGACTCTTAAGGGATGACTGAAAAAGTTATTCTTGAAGTGGAAGATGATGGGGAATGATCAGATAATTTAAGAGACAGGAATAATGGATGATAGATGGAGGTAGACTTTGAAGCTGTAATTGACACAGATAAGAACAGTATATTTTAAACATGCCAGAAAAAGCAGTTACAGTATTCAACTGCAATAGCAAGAGGCACAATGGACAGGTTTTATCTAAAGGAACAGAGAATTACTGTTCCATTATGCCAATTTTGTGGTAAGCATAACGCTAGTCTTCCTGCAGCACTTTCATCTGACTCCAAGTGCATGTCTAATGTAAGAGCCAGAGAATAACAAGAGCCTCTCAGAAAGGTCTTCCAGTTCTTTTGTAAGTCCTGCTAGGTTGTGTTCATACTCATTTTAGACCGATCCAGATTCTGCTGCTGTTTCTTCCAAGTTCATTTTGATTTTGGCAAGTTTGAATAGTGGCATTCTTCCTTATCAAAAAGGGAGACAAATTCATTCACCTGCTGGAAGTAAATATTACAGAAGCTTTTATGCAGCAAAGAACTCCAAACTAAATGGCATCTAAAGAGGAGGTGGATTAAAACACCAAAGAGGGCATGCTCCCACATCTGCATCTAGCAAACTTTTTTCATGTTCGTTGGCTAGTAAAGCCAAACCTTAATTGACAATAATTTTAAAAAATTGTAATATTGAATATCCATGGTAATTCCCAATGAAGTCCATTTACTCACGCAGTTCAAAGGCTTTATTGCACTGACTCCACCTAAAAAATGATAATGCTGGCCTATTTCTTAAGTGATAAATTAGACTTACATTTTACCTCTCATTCAAGCAGAACAGGTACTAAGAGAGCTCACATCCCTTCCTCAAACAGATGTCAAGAGGCAAAAGGTTTCAGAGACAGCCTCCCTTTCACCTGTACCCTTCTGACCATCCAGCCATGTAGCAGCTAAACAAAATAATTTAAAAGTGTTAGCTGGCACATTAGAGGGCATTTATCTCAGGAAGCTGAGACCATGTCCCCCATTCTGCCATGCACTCTCATTATACTTTCCATAAAGTTTTAAAAGGAATTTTCACTACCAACAAAAGGAAGTAGAATGAAGAATTTCAGCCATGGACACAAGTTCATGTTGGGTATTGTACAGAGGTTGGGTATGAATAGTTTAGATACAGAAATATTCCTACCTTGCAAAGTGTTTATGGGAGGTGGGGACCGATTACTCTAGCTCTTCAACCTAATTGCACATTTTACTTTGACCTTCGGCCACACTGCAACAATGACAAACCCTATAAAGCAGTAGTTAATATTTCAACAAGACAGGCAAGTAATATATTCTGAAAACTAATCTGTAAGCAAAATTTTATAAAAGCTGCTCAAATTGCTTGTAATCTTATCTGTTATATTTTTACTATCTATCATCCATCTAGACATAAGTCATAACATGGCTACATGAAGCACAAAACACATTACAGGCTGGACAAGGATGTATCACAATAATCCTGTGCCTCAAATAGGTAGTGTTCATAGACAAAACACACGAACTATCAAAGAACCAGAGGAAAACTACTGCCTTTCCTTGGGGTTTTCGAAAGAGGAGTTATATAGGTCATACTTGTGGCCCACAAAATTCAATGGTTTTCTTCTCCCTAGCAAGCACTAAGATGCTAGAGATGCACAAAAAGCTCACACTAGACAATTACGCAACGCAATGCCTCAGGCAAATGACTTCTATCACACTTCTCTGTGTGTTTTGTAAGTTTAGGACTTAAAGGTTGACAACCAGTGTTTTTGCATTTGTGATACCATCATCTGGAGGTCAAAAGATTAGTAGTACACCCATCAATACCAAAATAATTGGGGTTAACAGTGATCCTGCCCAAATCTTTTTAAGGCTGAACTGTTTTTAACGCATGTTTCCAGATATCTCCTGCTAACTAGGAATAGGAATGTACTGTTTGACAAGCAACTAGATTTCTGAACTAGTGCCAAAGCATATGACTTTAATTAAGCTATGGAGTATGCAGCAAGTTTCAGGTAATCACACACATACTTTATTAAGCAGTAATAAAGCTTGGCAAGGAGATAACAGTTAAATGGGCCCAACTGGATACCGGATACCATGAGAAAATTTCAAATCTTCAGGAGGGTTTTTTCCTCTGAAGCCATTAGGCAATCCTTAAGGCATTTACTGGTGTAAGAAACAATTCATTTCAACAGGGTAGGTGTCCACTAGTTACAAAATCCTAAGTCCTAACAGAGAAAAATAAGCACAGCTGAAGAAAAACTGGAATGAGTAAACTGAAAAGGATGGAAACAGTTCTGTCCAAACACAACTAAATATCTAAGGGAACAAGGCAGAGATTGAGCAGAGGAAAACTACCCCCTACTCTCATCCTGGTCTTTAAAGTTTATTGCATTAACTTCCAATCACTTACCTAGCCATCTCTTGTCTTCAAGATCTGCCTCTTACATTACCATTACTTCCTTTTACATGAAAGTATACAGATTGATCAAAGTCTCCTCAAATCATGAAGAGCTGCATTCAGTTTCACTCTACAGGAATTGTTTTCTAGTTGATGTAGAAAGCACTCTAGCTCAAAGATTCTACAGTTTAAAAGAGTTCTACCTTCTTGACACTGAAAGGAAGGATGAAGAGACACCTTGAGCCATCATTGCATACAAATGTCTTTTCATTGTTTACCACTAACTCCATAAGGAAAACCAGCTAAGAACCAATTCTTACAGAACTTAACTAGGCTTTAATGATTCTGGTCACAGATGTCATTGGGATCTGTTAGTGATCCAAACTGACATTCTGCATGACACATCAAGAAAACCATAAATAACAAAAAGACAATGTGGGTGTGCTTCTACATCATGAAATATTCAAATGCTTGACTGGAAAAGTGTAAGAGTCCAGAAGTTGCCAGTCTAATAGGACAAGATTTCTTTCCTCCCAGAGTCTTACACCTTACCCTCCTTCAATTCTTCAATGAGCTCATCCCACAGACACACACACTAGTAACCATACTACTTCACCTGTGAATCATGTTAGGCTGGCAAGCCTGTAATTGCCCAGTCATTCCATTTATTTGCTAAATACTTTTCTGCCAAGTTGATTTATGCTAAGGTTTAAGTCATCTGGCCATCTCTTGAAAAGTTATCTAGACTGATTTAAGTATAGCTTTAATATTAGCATTGGAAGGAAAAGCATTCTGAGTTTATCTGGCTTTTTCTCAGACTAAATAAATTCTTGGCTGAACACTTCTACCCCTGTGTGTTGCAGACAAACATCACTTATTATTCCTTCTACAATTAAATGCAAAATGGACACTGAGTTCTGCTTCAGCATCTAACTGGCTTGCAAAATGATACATCATTTGGACTTGTGCCTTTTCAAGAGTAAAATGGCATATGTCCAAGGATAATTACTAATGTTTTGAGTTCAAATCCTCCGGTGCTCCACCATGCCAACAGACAAATAGCATGCTGCTGTGAAAGAGCAGCTCTTGAAAGCAAGGCTGACCTTCATCCCCCCTCACAAAAATTTGTCGATTCTCAAAATATATTAAAAATGATTCCGTAAGATGCCAATCCAACAGATTCTGGACAGATGACTCCTCCACGATTAATTTTGTTCTACAAATCTGCAACAGGGACAGTAGCTTCCACTTAAAGAGGTAGTAGCAGCTGAAACCAGATAGATACTCCTTGCAGTACAAACCTAATCACAGCTTCAGATTGTAACAGCGAACTATACTTTTGCTAGCAAGGGTAGTTTTGTTTTACAGTCAGCTGCTTGCATAGGAATATCACATAAAATACATTACCAGCTTATTATACTGCTTGCACTAAGGTTTCTCAATTACTTTAAACTGGCATAAACAAGTACTTCCTCTAAAAGCAGCAGTCTGTTCTTCCTTTTCTTTGCCCCAGGTTCCTTACTCCCACCCCTTCCTGCACAGCCACACAAGCATCTAAGTAGTGAACCAGGCGCCGTAACTGATCTAGGTTGAAAACCAAGCTAACAAAAAACACACTGAAGAAGCTAAAAAAACATTTATAAAGTCGGGTTGGTTTTATCTGATTGCATGGCTGCATGGATCCATACCAACATAACAGGGAAAGGGAGGAACAGGGGCATCTACAAGTATTCCTTTGGGTAGTAATAACCAAAACCAGTGTGGAACAACAGCTCACAAAGAAAAGAAGTTGTCAGTGGATCCCTGTGGCTACAGGGTCAAAAAGCAAACTCACCTGCCTAGCTCAAGACACCTCCTTTTCAGAAGGCAGAAGAAGGATCTTCAGTCATGCTGTGAGAGCTATCACGTATTCTGCCTCCTAGTACTTGCCACATGCAAGGCAGAATAACCACTTGCTTAGCCAACAGGCAGCTATTTTCTCCCCAGTTGTTTTGTGGCTCTGTTGCTAATTATTAGCAGCTGTTTATAGTAACAGAACTGGCCACAGGGGAAGTTTCTTTGGCCCATGTCAAGACTCAAGTGTTCAGCCACTGCAGTAGGAAGAAAAGCATCTAGAAAAACATACCTGGAGTTTTTGGCCCAGCCGGAGAGGTGTGCTTAACTAATCTATTTGCAGCAAAGGGGCCATATCCTTCCATGGTCTGATTAATTTGTTCCTTCATAAAAGTTTAGAGTCAAGAAATCCTGTGACTTTCTAGAAGCACCATCATATGAGTCACAGAATCTCACAGAATCATCTAGGTTGGAAAGGACCTTTAAGATCATTTAGTCCAACCGTTAACCTAGCACTGACAGTTCCCAACTCCACCAGATCCCTCAGTGCTGGGTCAACCCGCCTCTTAAACACATCCAGGGATGGGGACTCCACCACCTCCCTGGGCAGCCCATTCAAATACCCAACAACCCGTTCTGCAAAGAGATACTTCCTAATATCCAGTCTAAACCTTCCCTGGCACAACTTGAGGCCATTACCTCTTGTCCTATCACTTATTACTTGGTTAAAGAGACTCATCCCCCCTCTCTGCACCCTCCTTTCAGGGAGTTGTAGAGGGCGATGAGGTCTCCCCTCAGCCTCCTCTTCTCCACACTAAACCCCCCCAGTTCCCTCAGCCACTCCTTACAAGACCTGTGCTCCAGACCCTGCACCAGCTTCGTTGCCCTTCTCTGGACACACTCGAGTCATTCATGAGGCCTTGGGTTCAAATGGGCAGCGACTATAGGCAGGTTGCTGTTTAAATTCCCATTAAGACTTCTCACAGTTAAATGCAAACACAGATTTTTAGCTACTGCTTTCTAAAAACAGAACTGTATTAACCCTGCCAGAAGGCAAAGAGTATACTTGTTCAGGAATAATTATAAAAAATGCAATTATACCACATATTACTTAACAACAGTCCCATAAGTGAGCAACATTACTCCAGATCCTGAAAGGAAAGTCAACCTCTAGTTTTAAAATAGTCTTAAACTGGACTAACCTGTTTTGAATCACTAAAAGCCTGCCAAAGGAAAAAGGTTAAGGCTAAATGGGTGCAATGAAGAACCACATTTAACATGTCCTAACATTTGATTCATCATTCAGGTAATCAAAGGCATTGAACCACAACACCATAAACCAGCTTGTTCTACAAGGATATCATGCCTAAGCAACCCTACAACTGACACCAAAGGAAGGCTCAGATGAGATTTTTTAACAAGTTCATCTTGAAACCTGAGTGTTTCTTTTTAAAAAAAGCCACTGGAACCAGCACAGTGCTTTTGCATCATGACCTACTTTGGAGGCTACCACACAATTTAGGCCACTAAAGCAAGGTCTGGGAAGGGGAGGGGAAAAAAAAAAAATCATTCTGCAGCACGTTGCAAATGAAGACGATATGGAGCAATCCACCTCACACAGAGAAGCAGCATTTTTTCCACTTCTTGCTACGCAAACTTTTGCCTGCCCTCAGGACTCTTCATACACTGTAATCCAGTTGATGTCTTTTACAACCTCTGCTTTGCTGTTTAAACCAGGGCATAACTTCTGAAAAATAGACTCATTTAACAGAAGCAAATGATTCTGGAAGCTCTCCTACTGTTAAGGCTGAATATCTGACATCTTCAACTCTTCCAACAAATCCATAAAAATATCCAAACAATCCCCCCCCATGTATAAGAGCAAGTGGGTGTGCCACTTCATTTTGAAAAGGGTTAATGAAGACATGTTGCACCCTTTCTGCAGTATGTATACAAAATTCCAGAAATTATTAAAACCTGACATAAACAGGCTTCCAACTGCAGCCCTGCCAATACTAAAGCTTCCATAGGGTTTCCCGCCTACTTTCTTTAAAGCATGGCCTTGACTAGAAGGCCCCTTGCTTTCTTTGGACACTCTTCCCACTCCCTTCCAGCTTCCTCAGAAAATGACCAAGAGTAAGATTTTTGGCTCACGCTGAAAGACATGGCAATACAGTCACAGATGGCACTCTGCACAACAGACTCCCTGATGGGCTTTTTCCTGCCCAGACACACAAGGAGAAATAGAAACCTTAAGACATAAGGTGGAGAGATGCAGGTCCTCATGACATCAGGGAGAACATCTTTGTAAGACAGCACTATTTCATCATTTGTTATATTTTGGGGGCCAATGTCATTTCCCCAGCCTGATCATATTGCTGGGGAAGAGATGTAGGAAACCATGGGTCTTTCTGAAATTAATGAAACCATTCTGGGAAGCCATCTTTTTAAAAATGATCCAGAATTGAATGAGAGACAGACTTTATTCAGTGGATTGGATATTATACTGCTCCCTAAAGGCACAGGCTGTTACTAATATTAGATCAGATTACATTGTTAAATCACTGCTGCTGCTGTTTTTAGTAGGAAATAGTTCATTTTCTTAAACTGGGGAGGTAGCATTATCTGATTAAATTTATTTTTTGTTTCATTGCTAGGTAGAAAACTTCATATATGGTCTCATCACCCTCATGTTTATTAATACAGATAACATTAAACAAGTAAACAGGTAAGGTGGTATGGGCATAAATAGCAATAGAGAAGCCTTCCCAGCTAGGGGAAAACATGGGACCAGTGTTGCTCCTAGAACAGGCACCAAGAAGCAGTTTGACACTACAGCAAAGACACAGGCATGCCTTACTTGTGACAGCTGGATCTCCAAGTAGCAGGTTCTACCCCCAAAATTAGATAAAGGTTAAGGGCAAGATACCAAGCACTAACAGCTAAGTACTTTTACAAACAAAACACAACCACGTAGTCTCCACATAAGCACAAAGAACTCAAACTCAGGGGGATGGAGATCACTCAGGCCAGTGTGCAAATATGCTGTTACGGTCTGACACTGCTGCAAATAACTTTCAGTAAGAAAATCCACTAATTTGTTTAGATAAGCACAGTCAAACTTCAGTCTGGCACAAGCTAAGTATGACCCACTAAAACATCCTCAAGTTTTTAAACCATGTTGAACATGAGAATTATCTCCCATCAGAATTAAATTGATTCATTCCCTCTGTCTTGATGAGGTAGGACAGAGCAAAACAAAAATAAGGCTATCGTCAGAGAACATCTTAATACATTACCAAGTGGATTAACTAGAACAATCTTACCTTCCTGCAGAAGGACAATATCTAACCCAGCGGGGTGGTGGTGCAAGAATAATCCTATCAGTACATCATTGCCACTAGCATTTTTTTTCCTCCAAGTTTTCACCAAGGCTGTCCTCCTGATTGCACAGTGTTGGAAATAAAGTATACCAGTGTAACCATTTGCTAATTACTTTCCAGAATGAGCAATACTTTCTATAATAGGTTGAGACATGAATATTCATCCTTAAAAATTAGTCAAGCCAGGACCAATTACATAGTCTGTATATGCAATGTTAGATATTCCTTGCAGATGTTACTGTACCTACAATGAAGAACGCAGTATTTTATTTTCATGTACTAGCATTGGAACTAATTATATTCACTGCTCTGAAAATTTGCAGGCTGGTTTCTTCAGGCTGTAAAGGCTTAAGAAACCCAAATACTGCCAGAATATGTATTAGACAATTACAGAAGCTATTCAATAGATCAAGACAGAAAAAGAGCACAGCATAGATCTTCACAAGCTGACTTCCTCTAGCATATCATTAACATCTGCAAAGTCTAATTCATTGGAATTATCTCCAATTACCCATCCCTAAATGCATTACCATCATTCAATCTTGGAAAACTCTGTTAAAGTAAGCTTTTGAAAGCATCCATAGAATTTTGTTCACCCTCCAACAAAGATGGGGAAGTTAGGTTTTGGCCAGATCTTTACTAACTCTGAGGAAATAATTACTCCCTCAGAGAAAAACCAAAACAACACAGAAAGTTTCTCATATTTCAGATTCTCCAAAGGGTTTGTAAACAACTATATATAACTGGTTATATCATACTGCACTAAATATTCCCATTTTGTCTTCTTGGAATGCACTCACAGATCAAACTGGTACATCATCACTATGATAACTTGGTAATAAGCAACTGTTTACAGCCTAACCTGCAGTTTGAGCCCACACTGATTCAGCACGATTGCTGGAAACTGTCTCTTGTCAGCATAAAGGAGATCCCTTCTGCCTCTTCCCCACCCCAGCTTCACATAGCTTTCCTCCATCTGGGCCAAATAAAATACTGTAACATCCCCTGATGAAGTGTTAAAACAGAGCTGACCACTATAGTATTGAAAGAAAGGAATAAAGGTGTTTTGAGATAAATTTCTATCTTACTTCCTCCCTGGCATGCAAGGAGGCCTGCCTCCTCCCAGTGTGCTGCAAAAGCTGCAGGAAAAGAACTGCTTCTCAGCCACCTGACCTCAAGCCTGCAATGCACAATGGTGGTGCTAACAGAGGAAACAGCTATAGGTTAGAGCAGCAGTTCTATGGTGCAGCACCTTTGGTAAACATCTTCAGTGTCTCCTTTTGAAACCAAGTGATTACAAACAAGCATTGAGAAAGCACATTCCATAAAAAGTATAGCTAGAGCACTTGAGCAGATTCCCTGCTCCAGTTTCAGACTGTTCCAAATACCAGCATGACAGACACGTTTATGTTCATTGCCATGAAGTACAGCTATTTGATTTAGTTTCTCAATTATTTAAATAAACCTTTGAACTGACCTAGCAGTGATGCACAGCTTGTGTATTTTAAGTAAGGTATAAGATAAATAACCAAGAGAATCCCCTCTTAACACCAATAATAAATCTTAAGAATACCAGAGAAACACTGTTTGACCAGTAATATGGATAATCAGTCCTTAGACGGGTCACATCACCACACTGATTTCACACCATATATACAGCATTTAGGAACAATACAGTAAGAACTTCCACAAACAGTACTTTAAGTAGCTGATACACCATTTAAGAGTTATACCTTCTAGGAGAAAGAAATACAGGTAACAAACAGACAACACTTTAGCTGATAAAGTATTTAGAAACCATCTGTTTTAGAAAATTTTAGCACAAGTAAGACGATTTAGACAGCTGGTTTATAAGCAACCCTGTAAAAAGCTGGTGGCCACATTTAAGAGCAGCTCGATTAGGACATATTTTGATTTTGGACTATGAACGAATGCTATTTTAGTAATGTGTTTTGCCAAGCTCTAACCCTGTTAGAGCTGGCAGGATAAGATATTTACTGACACACACGCTAAAATAATAAGAGGCTACAAGTCCTTGGCAGTTGGACTCAATACATAAAGACCTGCTAGCAGGGAAGTATTTAGAGGACACAGACCTCTTCCATTTGTGACTTTGTAGAACTACAAAATACTTGGCAAAGGCTTGTCAGAATTTGGTACTTTTACCTAATTTGGGAATGACTGTCAGCCATTCTCCTCTTATAGGATGCACAAACTCCAGCATTCATGTCACTTTAACAGCATGTATCCGGACTGTTATGGGATGAGGCTTGAAGCAGTTTTGTACCAAAGCTGAGGTGATTTTATAGTCTCCTGTTGTATCAGCGCAATCATTGGAGCAGTTCTTACAGCTGACAGTCACCTTCTGCATGTGAACATGAAAGTAAACACATCTCACTATCTAGGTTTAGTCCTGTCACATTCAGACAGTTTGATCATGCTCTATCAGTCCATCAACTTCTCCTGTATGCTTGCTGCAAAATATACAGCTGCCATCCTTCAAGGGAAGTTTTACATATGATTTAAGGAATCCTTTAAGTGCAAAGCTGTGCTGTGAGATGGGGCAGATCTCACCCACACAATGCTAAGCATTATTGTATCATCTAGAGCATAGATCTTATGCCCCTTTAAATCCTCAGAGACATTTTCCAGGAGCAGAGTGGTTAAAAGGACTATAACTATTTGTTACAAGCCAGTCCAGGGTACCACAAGCAGACCATGCAAGCCGTAGATCTGCTAACCCACATTTACCTAGCTTGAGTATTGCTTGGCCTTCCTCCCCCCTCAACCCCCAAACATTGTTTGAAAAGCATCTGTTCTCTCACAAGCATTTTCTGTTGAAGGTTACTATCAGATACACGGTCTTGAGTTACTGAAAATATCCTCAGTGAATCAATCTTACACACACTAAAGCAGCTTTTCTTGAATGTTCATTAGGACAAAATATTGTTGCAATAATTCTACTGGACTGACAGGCTTTTTCCAGTAGGCAAGTTTCTGTGTAAAAAGAGTATGTAAAATCAACAAATCATAGTCAACATTGATTTAGTTGTAAGATTCAGAGTGACTGCACTTGAGTCATTTTCTAGATGCAGAGTTGCTGGCATAAAGAACATGGTAGTGAGAAGTTCAGCCTATACAAGCATGATTGATTGTTTGGAAAACAAAGCTAATCTAGTGGTTGTTTCTTTTATGCACAGCTAATTGCATACCAGCTAGAGAACCTTTCGAGATCATTCTCAGGGGCAGAATGAATTTGTGGTCAGATAGTATCACAGGTATTTCTGTAGGTAGGCAGAGCTGTT
The DNA here is from genome assembly GCF_031877795.1 of Strix aluco. Taxonomy (NCBI): domain Eukaryota; kingdom Metazoa; phylum Chordata; class Aves; order Strigiformes; family Strigidae; genus Strix; species Strix aluco. The sequence continues at coordinate 4,083,672 of NC_133931.1, read as the reverse complement.
TTAATACTTTCAGGCACTGAAAGCAGCATATGAGAATAGCAGGGCAATGAGGGAAATGCCAGAATTTCAGTACACAGAATAGCGTGATACTGAAGTGCAACTGTTGAGTTGGCAGGTTATCCTACTAGACATCTAATATCCTCAGAAGTGCATCAGCTCCCCTACTCAGAAGTACATTCATTAGAGTCAGAGAACAAGCAATTTTTCTCATTCTATTACCCTGGAGACATCCTGAAGCCTCAAGCCAAGGGGGAAATTCAGTTGGGAGATCGGAAAACTAGCAACCTGAACACCTGACAGAATAGGTTTGGTTTTGTGTCTTTATTGTTTAAGGAGACATCAGAATACACATGCAGTTAGTGTAAGCCATCTTCAGAGGAAGGAAAAAAGGGACTCCATAGTCTACAGGAGTATACTTTCAACGTAAGTAACAGCTACAACTTAAATTCAGGACTCCAGAACTGATCAAGTTAATATAGATGAAGACTTCCAAGTATCTCCTTTCCAAGATGTAGTTAGTATGAATTTTTTAAAAAAATGTGAAGTAGAAAGTGAATTTTGTTGAATGTTGATTTGAAGGATGAACAGGAACAGCAATGTCTTGCTCAGGAAAGTCTAAGATTAGTCTAACATTAGTCTAACATGCACCTAACATTAAGAGACCTCCTACCTCAGGGGCTGTACAGTTATTCACAGAACATTTTGAGGAAGAACTGATCAATGAATGCTGCCTTCAACGCACTGAAGCTATCTGCTTATGCATCTCAGTTTGACAGGAGCCTTCTCTAAACTGGCCATTCTTGAGTAACACACAGCAATAGCATGGGCTTCATGAAAATAGTTAAACAGCTCTCCATTCATCTTCTGTCATCCACACACCTTTATTATGCTGCTTAAATTTTGTGGTTGCACCACTGACTTTTCCTCATCTTTCTCCACTCGCATTCAGTCTGGCTTCACCTCTGCTGCTCTGCTTGTATGGTAGAAGAAATACTGGTACAACATTTTTAGCCTCTACTCTTTGCTTTGGTTTAATCTGTGGTTCAGCAGGTGTTGAGAACAGGCGTACCACGAGCTAGGGCATTCAGCTCTGTGCTTTAAACTTTCATTGCTTTCTGTTCTCTGATCCTAGAAGTATAATGGATGCAGAGTCTTCCCACTGCTCCCCTGGAAAGCTAGGCCTGACCTTACAGTATTCTAGATGTTACATTTCCAGCTCCCTGATCTGTTGCTCCTGATCAACTCTTGGTGGCTTCTCCTTGCTATAATATACTAATTTCTCCATTTTCAAAATTGACTTGATGTTCATCTTCCAGGAGATGACAACTGTCCACAGGAGCAACCCAAGCAAAAAGCATCACTAATCACATGCAGGGGTCAGATAAAGTATGATGTGAGCACACATACACCTGGTTGAAGCTGTTAGGTGGTTTTGACTAGATAAATTTTAGAAATGGATGCTTTGTGCTCCAAAGGAAATCACAGGCTTTATCTGTGGGGGAAAACAGGAGGACAGTCATAATTCCTACAACCAAGGGATGAGTTGAAGTTGCAAAACCAAAGTCAAGTACTTGACTAAATACTGCACAGTATTACCTGATCTCATCTTTTCAAAAGAGTTTTAGGTCTTCAGACTATTTCTTTAAATAACTGCTCTACTTTTAACTGAATACTTTCTTATCAGTTTATTCTGGTACAAGATAGTGGCTTGGCTTCCAACCCAGTTCCCATGAAGATAGTTAACACTTACAGGATTCCTTTCTCTAACATCAGAACTAGCCAAATCCATTTATCACACACAGAATTGATAAGGGATAGCACATTTGCCCCTGAGTTATTTCACTGCTTTGGGCTAGTTCCCTCACTTTTTGCAAGGTGTTTATAGGCAACAGTATGTTGGAATTAACAGACTTGTCATGCAGGTTAAGGAACAACTTCACAATGTACTTGACTAAGTCCTTGAAGAGAAGACAAAAACTTGTTATCTTGATATAGTGATGTACATATTAGTCCTAAGTTTCTGAAGTGTTACACCCTCTTAAATTATACGGCTGTTAAGAGCAGGCAAACCAAAAATATCAAATGAGGCTTTGAGCAACTGGCAGAATTATCCAGGTCAGACTGGTGACATTAATTTCGCCTAGAATTTCTAAAAAGCCTGTTGCAAACCTTTTGGCATATCAGACAGCTTGTTATAGGCCTTCTCTGATTTCAGTTAGAGACTTTTAGAATTGATTCTAGACAACTGGAATTGCCTGAATTTAGTCACTCCCGAAGTCTTCCAGGAAAAATCCTACTCAAACACATGAAGGTGTTATGTAGGATTTCACAGGTCTTATTAATAAGCAGTAGTAGGTGCCATGCATCCCTATAATAAGTCTCTGGCAGCTTTAGATGAAACCACCACAGAAGTGGGTAGGATGCTCAGATGGACTTAGAGAACATTGCAACAGCTTCCACAACTTTTGCTATGAAGAGTAGCCGACTCCAAAATAGTATTTCTAAGAAGGGTTTCAGGAGCTTTCTAATTGGTCCAGCAGTATCATCAGCTCATGCACCGAGAGCAGGCTTACTGAAGAGAGATCTGTAAGGACTGCAAAGGACGGTCTGAAATAAAGACAAAACCCCAGCAAATATTTATTCAAACACTGCTCCTGCTAGCAGGTTAACTAGAGAAGGAATTACATATTTTTCAGGAAGACCTGTTGATTATAGCGCAGAAGCAGAACCCAAGTCAGTATCCTGTTGAAAGTAGATATTCTTATTTTGTCCTAGTGTTACAGCAGAGGTGAGGATCACCTCACATGACTAATGATTCCTCATCAAGCACAACATTCAACCCAAACACTTCAGTGAGCAAAGCATGTTGTACATAAACAGATTGAAGCAACTAGAAAAAGCTGGGGGAGGAAATAGAAAGGATAAGAGCCAGAAAACATGACTACAGATCTGAAGGGCATGAGATTATTCTACTTAAACAAAGGCTTGAAAGTAGGTTTCAAATGTAAAAACTGTTGAAAAGACAACATGAAGTGATTGAGAGATCAGCGAAGTAATGATTGACCCAAACTGTAACCAGAATTATAGCATATTCTCCACAAGCTATTAGTAACAGAAGTGTCATTATCCATGATAAGACAAAAAGCAGGTTCACTCCTTCCTTGCCACATTCATTGATAACTTTCTCATGACTCTACAAGCTGAAGTTGCTCCTTCCAATTCTCACATCTTCAACTGCGAGCACACATACAATTGCCTAGCTACCAGGTTCTGCAAAGGCACAGACATGTGCATGTGCTGCATGTGTAGCTGTGCACCTTCAGCGATAACACAGGAAACTGAGGAGGAAAACTATTAGATTCTTGAAGCTTGTGAACAATAAAGTACATTCAGTATTTGACTAACAAAGATCTTAAAGTTGATGCAAGTTACTGGTCAGCACGTGGAGGTACTTGACATTTTACATTTTAGTCACTTGTCAGAGTGAGGAAGCCCTTAGGGTGAAGAATTTCATGGTTGTTAAAGCTTATTTTAATGAAAAGCATTGCTTGCCCTTCTGGGCTGTATTTTATTTTGGCAGCTTTACTGAGAACACTGTGCTTAGTCATTTTACTTTTCAATTACAGTACCAGCTTATGCAATACACTAATGTGTTTACTGTTTGAACAATCACCTGCCAGATTTTTGGGACGAATAGGATTTGATTAAAGCACACAGTTAAGCATTATATATACTTAAATGTTTTAGGTTTTAAGAGCCTAAATAGACTTGAAGTTTTAATGTTGCTTTGCATAGCAGCCAAAATTTAATAAGACAAAACAGGGGCACCATGACCCTGTTATTTCATTTAAGCAAGATGCATTTATTACCCTGTAACAGCTTTAAGTTTCTGTTCTTCCAGTAGCAGATTCCTAAGTTCAATATATTTCTCTATTAAAATATTTCTGAAAAAAAGGCAGACTTCTGACCCATGAACATATCTGGAGAAGTACAGACCACCATATATACTAAACCAAACAGTTCAAAAGGTCACTTACATTTTCTTAAACCTTTATTCTTAAGGCAAAAGATACTTAAATTTTTAAGTTGCAATTCCACATTAAAACAGCCACAATGTAACATTACTATCCTTAGCTTGCATTCTGGTTTTCAATCAAGCAGCAGTTTAATTGGGATAGACAGGGGATAACAAATTATTGATTTACTAGGGAAAAAATACATCCTGCAGGAGAAGAATTCATGTGGTGTCTGTAAAGTTCTTCCTATTTATACACACTGCAGTTTGCACTGACTGCAGGTAACCAAAAGTTTCAGCTAGGAAAACTTCTTTAGCTCATCTTTGAGGACTCAATATGCCCTTGCTTACCACTCATCATACACAAAGTCTGGAGAAACAGGATGAATACAAAATATGCGATTATATCCTGTATTTTCCCTAATGAAAGAATACTTGTCTTGTAAAAATAAGTTTCAACCAGGCTTAAAGCTTCACTCACATGGCATGCAAAACCCTGCAAATAAGCTGTTATCAGCCTTCAGAACATGGAACTGAAATTAGCATAGATACAAGTTTCCTAGGTTCAGTATGAAATGTTAATTCCTACTGAAGCAAACAACGTAATCCAAACAGTTTACTTTAGGACAGACATGGGGTAACATACCCAGCCATCTGGGTAGGATCTCAAGTGACCCGATCCTAGATTTCTTCACTGTACAAAAATAAACTGAACACATGTATGTCCCTTCTCACATGCTTTCTATTAAACACTTCCTACCATTAAGAGCAGGTGTGACTACAATCTGCTGTGATTAAGCTGACTTCAGAAGTGTTGGCAGTTACACACTAAAGCCATACTTCGAATCCCACTAGATCACGAACAGTGATGCTTGTCTGTCACTTTGGATACATCCTCCCCAAATACATCGTGAGTGAAACTGTGCACCTAACTCAGAAAAGCTACCCCGTACTTTCAAGCTTTCCCTGCACAATCTGCAGTTTAAGTCTGTGCCTAACCTTCTACTTAGAAGTCTGGGGATGCGGCTCTAACATTAAATTAGATATAAGCATTTGAGATGAATACATCTCATGTAAGCCTTCTATATTTTCATTCTTTCCTGAGAGGTTGGAAGAGTGACACCATTATTACAAGCCTAAACCCTTTCAGATGCAAAAAGACAGACCTGTGCAACTTTGGTCTTATCTGCCCACATCAAACAACTCCTAGAGCTAGAGTTTGTCCTGTGAGGCTAACAAATGAAGGAGGGTTCTGGGCTCTTGCTTGCTTTATGAGACATGATGGAGCTGAGAAGTTTCCAGCCTTGGCTTCCTGGTTTGCTTTCAGCCTAGTCCAAGATTTTAAAAATTTCTTCAGTGAAAGCCAAGAATCAGCCAGTACTCTTACTGTTATTTGAAAAGATATCACTATCACCCAATTAAAAAGGAAGTTATTTAATCCCTACATCAACAGCAAGCAAGAAAATGAAGCATTACAATGGCACTAGCATAACCACACCAGATAAGAATTAGAAAGGATGCTGGACAGTTACTGAAGCAAAAGGAACCCATTTTTATTTAATTTTCGTCACTGGCAGGCTTCCACTCATTTTTCAAGTTACAGGTAGATGCAATATTAATGAACTGAATGCTGCTACTGGAGATAAGCAAAGTCTTGCTTTCATTTGCACAGTACTTCCACCCTGACCACATTAATTTAGATGCAAGATGGACAGTATATTGCATGGTAGAGGTGTTAGACAAAAAAATTGAAGTATTTGAACACATGACCATGAGACTCTCCCTTTATTAGACAATATACCCTTAGTATTAAAGCTTGGGGAACTATTACCAACACCTCTCCAGTTCAGACTTTTTTTTCAAGTACAAAGCAATTTTACTGAGACTGCTTGAAGCACAGAACTGCAGCAGCTTTCTTATCCCATTTCCTAGAGGCAAGATCTCCAGATCATTTGGACTGCAGCAATTTCCTCATGTAATTCTGTAATCTTATTCCCTGCTTAAAGAGTTCATCTTTTGTAAGCTATGGTGTATATTCAGTCTAATACAGTAATTGCTCTGTAGAGATTTAAAGCTTTCTCTAGTAGGGATGTTTGACCACAGGCCACTTACCAGCCTGTGGCTTTGTCAGTGGGAAAGCCCCTGAAACTTCAAAGATCAGTGAAGGCCGTCAGGGACTCATCAATTACTAAATTCCAAGTAGGCAGAATGAGGTCGTGATCCACAATCAAGGCGACTTGTCATCAAGTTCACTGAAGGATCCTGCAAGTGAGATACTTAGAAATACCTACACAGACTCCTTACAGAGCCACCCAGACAGTGAGTCTGTTGACCAAAAGCTTCTGAAAGAGACTGAAGTTAAGGGAACAGTGTAGCTATTATTGTGCCAGTGATAAATTTGAGCATTAATTACAACCAGTTATTCAGTAGCCAGCCTTAACACAGAACTGGAACTGATCTCTTGGAAAGAGTGTTAATTTAGGAGCATAGTTAATGAGGAAGAGAAAGCTACTAAATGCAGCTTAGGGGAATACTGTGCATTGTTGGGCTGCTGGAATGAGCTGAAAGTTTGTAGTCTGATGAACATGTATGTTTAGTAGTTTGCAGTTACTGAGCACTGTTTTCTGTGTAAATGTAGCTTTCCATCAAGTGACTTGTGCAGACATAGGAAGATGCAAAGAAATCTGTTGAAGGAGTACAAAGTTAAATTTATACTGAACATCCCTGAGACATTAGGCTTTACAAAGTGATACTAATTAGATCTAGCCATGAACAGGCTAAGAATACCCTGAGACAGAGTAGTAAGGTTCTATCTTAAGTCATCACACCAAAGGCTATTACTTGCCCACAAGTATATCCTACTGTTCCTAAGTAGTAAAAGAATTACTAACAATTTAATACCAAGCCCACTAGATGAATAGGAATCTATGGAAGATGCTAGCACAAGATTCACTGGATGGGACCCAAACCCTTTTATATACAGCTTAACTGGGGGCTACTACACAGTTAAAAGTGTATCTACCATGGCCTTTCATCTAGCATTCCAGTCCAGCTCATATGCATACAAAGAAGATTAGAGATCCCACTAGTACTATAGGGTCAAAAGGCTTATTTTCAAGTGGCACCCTGAATTTGTCACACAAACTATCCTGGAATGACCATCTGGAAGAGGACACATCTTATCTGGTTCAATGCCATTTCTCCAGTAGACTGAGATCTACTATGGTGCAGTTGCATAGTGAGAGTTTTGAACAGTCCATACCTGGAAGATGACAAATTCAAAAGGTGATTTGAAAGCAAAGAAGCACAAAAAGCTTCAACTGTAAGGCCAGCAGTAACTGTAGGAATGTGAAGAATACAGATGACTGTCAAGTCACTCCCCTTTTCAGCCCATTGAAGGAGCTAAACATTTTGACTTTTAGGCTGTGACAAGCAATGTGAATGGCAGCCAGCGCCCAGAAGTGCTATGATGTTGGAAACAATCAGTGGAACTCCTACACTGAGAAGTGTAAGCCTCTTCCCTTCTCTACGCTAAAGTTAGGAGCAGAACAAGAGCCAAGAAAAAGAACAAACCTACATCACGATCTGATTCCCCCAGATCTGTCTGCTGTCTGAAATGTGACATGTGCACTAGATGTGTTAGTGTTAAAGTCATGCATTTGCTTTGGGTTATTTTTTGAACTCCTGGGAGTTAGCTGGCCAGCCACACTACTCTAAGGAGCAATAGTTCAAACTGTCAAATCACTCCTCTGGGAGTCCCCGGAGCCAGACTGCACAGGCCAGTATACTTGCTCAGATGTTCCCCTCGTAAAATGGGAGGAGTATTTTTACCCTGCATGTGTGTCTTCTCCATTCCCACAAAAAAAAACAAACCCTGAAGCTCTTGTTACCTGGAAGCAAAGATCCACTATCAAGGCTATTTTAATAGTTGATTCCTGTTCCCCCTATTTGTACTCCCATATGACTGATAAGCAAGTTACAGGTTAAAACAGCACCGAGACTAAGTGTATTCTGAGAGACTGCTTGCTGCATATAAGTGATGATGGGAAATTAAGTGGCACAGAAATCTGACTGTTCTGTAGTCATCGCTTCTTGGGTTAAGCCACTGGTTTCTGGATGTGGTCCAGGAAGGCCAATCATATAGTCAAGGACAGAATGAAGAAAAGTGTGATATGCAGTTGTGCTTTTGTAAAAGAGCACTTTGGGTTCAGCCCCCAGTTAGATCATTTATTTATCTGACACTGAAGGGTGATAATGGCTTGTTTTCAAGTCTCCAAAATAAATGAACTATACTGCATGCACAAGTAGTCCAGGCCAGCCAGCAGAGGATAAAAAATATGCAGGGTCAGCATAACACTGGTTTCAATTTCAGTTACAAAAACATTAGCGCTCTCCTCTAAAACAAGATGAGGAAGCTAGGTTCTCCCTCCACTCCACTAAGAGCACCAGTCTTGCTCTCCCCAAAACATTGATAAAATCCATCTCAGATACAGTTTAGCAAAACAATTCAGGAGTAATTCTTTCCTGCTGCTGTTTACACGCTAAGATGTTTAAAAGCATCTTCAGTCTATTCCTTAGGGCTAAGTTTTGTTTACCTCCTACCCTTTCATGCCTTGCTACATGAGTAGCAGCTATTGACTGACAATTTCAGTCTTGCAAGGAGAGTATGTCTCAGACCACTCCCAGAGCACCTCAGGTCCCGAGATTAGTTAGTCTTCATTTAACACTGCAAAAGAGACTGCTAGTCAAGCCTAAAGTGTCAAGCCAGCCAGGTGTCCTAAAGCTAAAGACTAGTTTAATAGCCTATATCCTTCATAGACAGGGGTCCTGGAAAGCAGGTCTTCCCTAGCTCTGACTGGGTTTAAGAGTTTTTATTAGTTGTCCATGTTGTGGAGACCAACCTCCCATCACTTATATATTGAGATTCATGTCTGAGTAGACCACATGCCAGGAAGGGCCAAAAGAAGGTCAGAAGCAGCTCCTAAGCCAAACCAAATCATTACCCAACAAAAGCCTCGTATCCTGATGCTTGCCAGAGTCACTTGCCAAGAGCAAGTTTGATGAGAAAACCTGGCCACTTCATGAGTTGTTATAATGCAGTATGCCAGTCGCAGTCTAAATGACTTTACAGCACTTGTTGGAAATAACAGCACTAAGGGGCTTTATTTAAGCTACTGTGTGCCAGTTTCCCTAAGATGGCAGTTCACAGCACACAAACCACTCAGCAACTCAGACACTGCAGTGCTCCAAATCCATTGCTGAGATGCCTCAAGTTCAGCTTTTAACTTGAGGCAAATTCATTCCCCAGCAACTCTATCAGAGGTCTAGATTTAATAGCACAAACTGAGCTCTTTTTCATGCACAGTATCTTATTCCACTTGGAGGAGTGAACTGTGATACAGAAGCATAACAGAATAACCAGTTTATTCAGGATAACAATAATTATTCAGTGCTTGGATTCAAGAGACCTTTACAGTCCCAGCTGGAGGACATAATATCCTTTACCAGTGGAAGTTTTGGGTGGTTACTCCAAGTAGGGCTGTGACCCAAATGCAAGATGTGTGGGTAAGTGATAAGCCACAGACCATGCAACAGTCACCTGACCAGCAGCAGCTTACCAAAAGCATCTAAAGTCTTTAGTTCACAGCACAGAGCTCCACAGCTTAAACAGTGTCTGCTTCCAGGCTTGGTTTTTGGGCTGTCCAGGATCTCCCATCTGGAAGGTGACTCTCCAACTGAAACACCAGCTATCTGTCAAGCTACACACATCCTGACAGCAGGCGTTCTGCTTCAACTTTCCAGCAACTGGATTTGCCAGAATCATTCGTATTTTATCCGTCTGTATGGTGATTTCAATACACAGCTCCACTGGAAAGTTTATGGGACTCGTTAAACAGTTAGGAAAAGTACTGTTGCAAACACTCCTATCAGTTTCACACTGGTATATTAACCCATGTGACAATCGTTGCACTCTGTATTACCTGAGTTAACCACTGTTGAATGGAAGCTGTTTAGTAAGGCTGACAATGAGCTGCAAGTTGAAGGATCAGGAGCTCTAACAGAATAGTTACCAAATTTGTCAAGCCTTCTCTAATGGAAACAACTGCACACAAGGCTATGCCACTGTCAGTGTAGTTTTGATGAATCTTATGTCTAGAGCTGGAATAGGTCACAGCCTGGGGTCTTGCAAGTATTACAGGTAAAGGTCATGGGAGTGACCCTTGCAAAACTAAAATGCAGCACAAAGCTCTTGATGTTACGAACTACTCTGCAAGCTGCTGAAGCTTCCCCCTCCATCACATGACAGCCTCATCACTTCCACAACAGCTCTCCTGGCAGATCAACTGGAAAGCCCCATTTCAACACAAGTAGCTTTGCCTCTATTCAATGTGCTTTTACACCAGCTATCACACTAAAGTCAGTTTGAAGTGCAAGTGAAGCTTGTTTTTAATCTCAAGCATGACACCACCACGTGCACTGTTGCTCAACACACACTGCTTGATCATTTGATGCAAGTATTTTTAGGGCGGCTTCTACTGTTAGGAGTAACACCAGACATACAGACTGTTAGTTAAGCTCAAAGAGCTGCCAGTTGCAGCTTGTGATGGGCAACGTGAAAGGGCTTCACTGTTTTTGCCTAATGCACAAGTAGAGGTGCCCACACACTGAGTGAAACTCGCTACCTACTCTAGAAAGTGAAGCTTGAAGTCATAAATTGTTCAACCAAGAATGACAGCAGTACATCACAGGTAGATTTTACAGATTACGCTAGACAAGATCAAATGCTACTGTGCACAGGAACTGTTTATTGCTTAAATCAGTGTCTGCTGAAAGTACAGAAGTGTTACATACAACTGTAGGCATTATCTAGCAGCTAGTCAGTAATTTCAGTCAGTCTCCTACCTAGGCATTTATAAGATGCCTCTCAAAGCTTAAGCATCTCTTCTAAACTACTCAGTTAGCAACACATTTTGACTTCAAGAAGGTTTTTTTGCCCATTAGATACAGTTTCACTGGTGAAATACTCTGCAGGTACCATCCAATGTTAGTATTCTCATAGCTTTTAGAAATGGTCCATTTAAACAAGTTTATACAGGGATAGAGGCAGAGTCCACAACTCCAGCCTTAGCACAGAAGCAGAGCAATATTAAATTACCAAGACCTAACTTTCCAGCTGTCAGTGAATCCAGGACTAGAGTGAGTTTAAAGGTAATTAACCTCTGAGGTCACAGCCCTGTGAGATGGGTCCAAATTCAGCCTGCTTTCTCTAAGCTCCTCAGAGCCTGTATTGCCACACAGCAGAATAAAGGCAGTTGCTTCAGAAAGCTCCTGAAATAGGCTACACGTTTGCTTCAGTGTGAAAAATTAAGGTCACATGTACTTAGACATACAAGCATGTGTATTGTTTCAGAGTTACACCATGCTTCGTTGGAAGTCACATAAATATTTCACTTGTATGGCCCCCCTGAAAGGGCACATGAACAAAGTTGCACTTCATGAATTTTGTTGTAACATGACACAGAAGGAGCAGCAAGTTCACCAGCTACATCAGTCTTCTAACCACCTTCTCACCACTAATGAAGGTCACCTCCAGCAGAAGACAATCCTCCCTTGTCAGCTTAAGGCAGTAAAATACAAGTGTATTTTAAACAAACTGAATTGCTAAGACACATTTCAGCTCTGAGGGAGAGGATTGCTTTTGATTGCAAGCAGTCCCCATAGCATCCAAACAAGATCACGTCAGCAGATACTGCTCATTCCTTTCTCAGCAACAAACTCCCAGAGAGCAGCAGGTTCCAGCAGGAGTTAACACATTACGCAAGAGGGTTATCTATAGAACCATACGTTTTCAATTTTACTGAAGATGCCTCAGTCGTACATAATTGAGTGCAAGAACTGCTATCATTTACTTGCTTAGAGAGGCACGAGCCAACCCATGCAAACTGGTCTCTGCTAACCAAAATAGAAGTTGTTCCACTGATCCCATCCATTACATCATGGAAATTATTATTTTGTCATGAAAACTCCCTTAAATATCCAATTTAATCTCATTAATACAGGAATGAAGCTCTCACTTCCAAGACAGCAGCTGCCACTACCTTTCACAGACAGAGGAACTCATAGGTGTTTTTGGATGCCTCAGACTACTGGATGCAGCTTTAGGAGCATAAGGTAGTGTCAGCTTTTCAAACTTACCATAAAAAGTACTTCTGGAAGCATTTATAGCCAGCATGTCAAGTAAATACCCTAACCTCTTGTCTGAAACCCCTTTCCTTATTTAGGAAGGGAAAAATTAGGCCTGTTGAACATCTCATCAATCCAGTATAATCATTAAACAAACCAAGTGAGGAAGACCTTCTCTTGTGCAATACCAGGGAGGGGGTAAGAAGGCATACACAAGCTATGTCAGTGCAATCGCATCAGCAACCACTTCTGCCAGATATTTACAGGAAAGCCTGACTTCTAGAGCAAAACTAGTATTCCTAGTTTCTATTCTAGCAAAGTATCCACCAGCTCTTTCTGTCTTTGAGCTCAAGTGCCTGCTCAAGCCATATTTCATTGAATACTTTAGTAGCACTGTCTAATCAAGGCAGTAGAACACGAAGCAGATCATACCAGAGCAGTTTTTTTCAGAGCAGTAAGGATACATGCTGTAACAGTGCAATTTCTTCTCATGAATCCTCATACTGTTGCAGTTACCTGCCTGTGCTCTGCACTTAGTGCTGCCTATCCCTGTAGGTACACTTCTTGTAACATCTTTTCTGAAGGAAATATCACCTCTGTTCAACATCCTGCAATGTCTTTCCCATCCTTTTCCATTTGTAATTCATTGCATTACCCAAGCTCTAGCAACATTAATTCACTCACTGCACCCAGTGCCAAGTCAGAGCCTTGGCTAGATCTTTTCCTCCCCTCCTTTTTTCCTCTATACATAGAGAATACTGGAGGCCAATAGCTACAACAGACAACTGCCCCACAGGGAGAGTATTTTTCAAGGTCAAACACAGTTTCTGCACCTGCTGAAAGTGCTAAATTAGGACATCTCAGAGTTGTAAATCACTGATAACATAATCTTAAGGAAAACTGCAGCTTTCATGGGAGATTTAAGAGTTTAGTGCCAAGTAATTCCTTCCCCCAGTACTCTCCCACTATCATATCAGAGTAGGTGAGGTGAGACTCAACTGGTTTATGGTAAAGCACTGAGATGAGGTTACAGATTAAGTGTGGAATTATTCAAATGGCAGACTAGTGAAGTTTAATAGTCTGAAAAGATACACCAGTTTCCATCTTTGGTCCCTTTGTCAAGTCCTCTTCCAGCATACTCACACCCAACGTAATTCCAGAGTGGCACTCTGCCACCTCTCTCATCCCATCTTCACCTCATTAGGACTCACTATCCCAGACACCCCAGTCAAGCCTCTCCAACCCTACCTTACTCATCCTACCATTCATTCCTCATCCCTTCCCAGCACCTGCAGCCCCACATCTCCTCTGGCCCAATCCCTCACCATAGAGCTCAACCCCTTCCAATTTCCACCACTGCAGCCCCATGTCTCACTCACCTCACTCATACCCTTCCCAACTTTACAGCCCCACAGACCCCTCACTCCCTTCCCATCTTTACAGCCCCATAACTCCTTCACCCAGAAGATTTTCAGCCCTTCATCTCTCTCCCTCAGCCCAAACCTCTCACTTTCAGCAGCCCCTCATCTCTCACCCCAAACCTCTCATCTCTCTCCCTCACCCCGAACCCTTCCTCATCTTCACCTGCCCCTCATCTCTCTCCCTCACCCCGAACCCTTCCTCATCTTCACCTGCCCCTCATCTCTCTCCCTCACCCCAAACCCTTCCTCATCTTCACCTGCCCCTCATCTCTCTCCCTCACCCCAAACCCTTCCTCATCTTCACCTGCCCCTCATCTCTCTCCCTCACCCCAAACCCTTCCTCATCTTCACCTGCCCCTCATCTCTCTCCCTCACCCCAAACCCTTCCTCATCTTCACCTGCCCCTCATCTCTCTCCCTCACCCCAAACCCTTCCTCATCTTCACCTGCCCCTCATCTCTCTCCCTCACCCCAAACCCTTCCTCATCTTCACCTGCCCCTCATCTCTCTCCCTCACCCCAAACCCTTCCTCATCTTCACCTGCCCCTCATCTCTCTCCCTCACCCCAAACCCTTCCTCATCTTCACCTGCCCCTCATCTCTCTCCCTCACCCCAAACCCTTCCTCATCTTCACCTGCCCCTCATCTCTCTCCCTCACCCCAAACCCTTCCTCATCTTCACCTGCCCCTCATCTCTCTCCCTCACCCCAAACCCTTCCTCATCTTCACCTGCCCCTCATCTCTCTCCCTCACCCCAAACCCTTCCTCATCTTCACCTGCCCCTCATCTCTCTCCCTCACCCCAAACCCTTCCTCATCTTCACCTGCCCCTCATCTCTCTCCCTCACCCCAAACCCTTCCTCATCTTCACCTGCCCCTCATCTCTCTCCCTCACCCCAAACCCTTCCTCATCTTCACCTGCCCCTCATCTCTCTCCCTCACCCCAAACCCTTCCTCATCTTCACCTGCCCCTCATCTCTCTCCCTCACCCCAAACCCTTCCTCATCTTCACCTGCCCCTCATCTCTCTCCCTCACCCCAAACCCTTCCTCATCTTCACCTGCCCCTCATCTCTCTCCCTCACCCCAAACCCTTCCTCATCTTCACCTGCCCCTCATCTCTCTCTCTCACCCCAAACCTCTCACCTTCAGCAGCCCCTCATCTCTTTCCCTCACCCCAAACCCCTCCCCACCTTGACCAACCCCTCATCTCTCTCACAAACCTCCCACCTTCAGCTGCCCTTTAGCTCACCCCAAACCCCTCCTCACCTTCACCAGCCCCTCATCTCTCTCCCCAAACCCTTCCTCACCTTCTCCAGCCCTTCACCTCCCTCACCCCAAAGCTCCCCAACCGCTCCTTACCTTCCCAGCCCCCTCTTCACCCCAGGCACCCCTCACAGCTCAGCCGCCCCCCCCGACCCCGCGGCCCTTCACCCCCCTTACCTGCCCCCGGGTCTCCCCCTGCACCCGGGACCTGCTCCGTGCGGCGGGGGGAGGAGGCGGCGGTGCCGGGAGGTGCCCGCGGCGGCCGGCGGGGAGGGTGGGGGGAGGGGGAAAAGGAGGGAGGAGTGAGGTCACTGACAGCGGCACGAGCACAGCGAGCGACACCGGGCACCAGCGGCCGCTTTATACCGGGCACCAGCGGCCGCTTTATACCGGGCTCCTCGGAAACCGTCTCCCGCTTCCGCTTCCGCCCCCTCCCCGCCCCCGCCCCCTCCCCGCGCCGGGGGTCATGAATATGCAACAAGGGGGCGTGGCCGAGGGGGGCCGGGGGCGTTGCTAGGACGACGGGCGGGCGGGCTACGGGGGCGACCAGGCATCCCCCCAGGGGCGGGGGGCGCGGGCGGAGCGCCCACCTGAGGGGAACGCGGGGCGGGCGGCGGCCGGCGGGGCAGGTGTAGTGACCGCTGCTGCTGCTGCCGGAGGGGGGAAGGACGAGCCCGCCGGTACCTCTCCCGGGGCCGAAGGGGAGTTCCTGGCCGGAAAGGGAGCGCGTTGAGTCGTCGAGCGGCAACCTGAGGGCGGTTGGAGGCCGCCGCCTGATCTGCCCCCGCCGACGTGTGCGTTTTCCACAGAAACTCGGCGGCGACATGGCGCGGAGCTCCTCGCCCCTGCCCGAAAAAGTTGTGTCAAGTACAGCTCCAGACTAACAACTTGGAAAATGCAGGAGCGGCTGCCCTTCCTTACCTGAGATAGCTGCAAACATGTCGGCCCAACATGGCCAAAATTTTCCTTCCATCGTGAGGAAAAACAACACCTTGGCCTCAGGTTTGGCCCATCCCGCCTTGCCGGCCGTGAGCCTCCACACCTCCAGCCCAGCGCTTTACCGGGGTGAGCTGTGCCCAGCAGCCATCGCCCGCTCTCTGCGAGGGTGCAGTTCGCGTTCCTCCCATCTCCGATACACAACACGCAGCGACCCCCAGGAAATGAAAACGCTTTGGTCCTGATTGCAACCACAGTCCTACCGCACTGCAAGCACCTCCTGCACGCTTGACATAAAAGACCGCATTGTTTTTAGCACAGGCATGTGGTTTTTTATTCCCAATTACTTACGTCTCCTAGCCTTAATTGTGCTGACTACATTGGGCAGGGGAGCATAATATTTAGTTTTCATTACTTACATAAACTGGGGATGCATAAAGTAGTGTGAGTGGCATGTAAAAATGCACGTAACATTGCATAAGTGTAATTGTTTTCTGTTTCTTGACACGCTATTAACTATATATTCCAAAACAATTTTTTTTTTTATTGCGAACTTCTTTCTCTGCAGCTCATGAATAAATAAACCACGAAGCATACCAGACTTAAGAAAAAGGAAAACCACAGAAGGCAAAATGGAAGAACTGTACACATCTATGCACTATTAAAAAGCAATATGAATCTTGAGTCTAACAGAAACACTGCGATTGCAAGCCTTAAAGAAACAAGAAACATTAATCTTTTATTGTAGAATTCTGTTATCAATATGTATTTATTCCTAGGCTAATTCAGAAAAGCGTACATGACTACAGTCATGCACAACTCCCTAAATTAACCATCTTCTGGTGAGGATTCCCAAAGCTGATTCAAAGAATGATGGGGTTTTTTGACATACTCTGATGTTTATAAATATTTTAATGGCATTGCTAGCTTTTTGAAAAAATGTGGCAAAATAATTATCTTAATTAGCCAAATGGTAAAGATAAAGCTACCGTACCAACAACAGCCCTGTGTAACACCTATTCTTGATAGTAAAACAACATCCATTATCTCACAACTGCATGTATGTAGTATAGCTCAATAAAACGTTAAAGTTTATGCCACAGAAGAAACAAAATATCTTTGTAGTAGCAGAAAAGCCTAATGACTTGTGGTAAGAGAAAAGTCTTCAGTGACTTTAGTAGAAATAATATGAGACCCTAACACAACTGAAAACACCAAGAAGGGATCCCAAGATGTGGATGTAGTTACAACTTCTAAGATGTGCTTCTTGTTACACAGAGATTTGTGACATCAGGGCTACCTGACGTTTTGACACCTCACTTTAACTGAAAACCCCCCCTTTTTTTTCGCCTTTTTGTTGCCTGCTGTTGTGGTGAAGCTTTGTCCTTACCTCGCCCTGACATTGCAATGTTCTGGCAGTGTCCAGACGTGTCCAGACGTGTCCAGATATTTCTCCATTTTATTTCCTTATGCGATTTTCGCTTGAGAGTTGTTAACTGTCAGCCCTTAGCTGAGCCTAGAGTCAGAAAGGGTAGTTTTCCATAAAACAAACATTTTAGTTTGGAAAATCCAATTTTTTTACAGCAAGAGTGAGGGAGTGGAAAAAAAAAATCCAAGGAAGCAGACCCACCTTTTCCCTCTGAGGTTCTTACTCAACTCCAAATATTTAGCCCATAATAAATAAATGCATCCTCAAGTCTTGGCAGGGAAGGAGTCAGTGTCAGTCAAGAGACTGATGTGCTGTCCAGACGTGTGCTGTGTTTGCCCGGGAGAGGGACTGACGTTTGTGGGACTGGGAGAAAATCCCCTAAACTGTGGTTGAGAACGAGGTTGGAGACACGTTCTCCTTCCTGGCGTTTGTGAGGGTCTGCCTGTAGCAGGACCCTCCTCAGGAGAGGGGTGTTTGTGAGTCCCGTTCCTCCGTGCATCCCTAGGCAATATGTAGTGAGTTGAGGCATTTCAGCGAGAGCTTTCTGTAAAGAAAGTATCCAGAAGTCACCTTAAAAATCTCTCTATGATTCTTATTATGCATGTTTCCATTTTGTGAGTCATGTAGTTGGAGAAACCCCCAAGGTACTGATCCCTCAGTAATCCTTGCTTCCACTGGTTGGTTTGGCATGTAGTACCCAAGGACTTTAAGAAAAAATAAATCTATGGGACCTCTGGACACTGGAGAGCAATATCCTGCTCTAAAAGCCTTGCCCTCTGTCTTGGCATAGAAATTAGAGCAAGGGGTCTTCCCTATTTTAATGAGATATGTTAATTAACCGGGCGGCAGGGTCATCAACAAGCTGCCCTGAGTTCTCTCTACTCTATTTCACAGGTACTTGGCTTACAAAATTGTTATGAAAATGTACCATCCAGCCAAGCCAAACAAACAACACCCCCAATATTATTTTACATGCGTGTCAAAAGAAATAACTTGCCGCAGGCAAAGCGGGTGAAGGAATTTTACGAAGCTGTGTCTGATCCTCCCTCTCCCCTCCCTCAGACTGTTAAAGAAATGTTTGTGTGATGAAAGGGGTAAGGGAGCAGAGGACAGCTGGTTAGGAATTAATGAAATGTTTGAGCATTATCATGCGATAATGGATTTAGCTGACTGTTTGCCAGTGCTCAGATCTAGTGTGAACTGCTTTATATGAAACGCTGGGATTCCTAGATTATCCAAACCTCATGAGACTGCTGCTGCTCTTAAACCCTTGAAAGCTGTGACTTTAAAAAAAGGTAATTCTTCATCTGAATAGACAAAAGCCCTCGGGATTGTTTTGACTTGCTTTCAGACTTAATGATGCTTGACACGGCCAACTCTTAGAGGTGTCTCCTAATGGGGAGTGGCCATGGGTTTGGGAAGCCTGAGGCCAGACTTGAAGCAAATCTGAGCACCCAGAAGCCCAGGTGAGGTCTTCCAACCAGGACACTTGTAAACAAGACATGAAAAATGAGTCTCAACTTTTACACATTTGGCCTGTAACTTATCCCCAGGGTATCTCTTACAAAGGGTGAGATATCTGATGGGAAGCTCGTGCTCTAGGCTTCAAACTGCTGTTTATCCTTCTTCCTACTCTCCCCCAGCAGATGCTGTCATTAAGCTGGAACTTTAATGGCTGCATAAAATGGCCCATGTCCCTTGATGTTTTGTTTTGGTTTTTTTTTTCCTAAAAGCATTGGGATGCTTCTGGTTTCTGCCTGTTGGATGAACCCTGTAGACTTGCGGCAAGCCAACCAAAGGTGTTTTGTCTGGACGCAGACAAGTCTTCAGAAGGTCTCATGGACTAGCAGGATGCTGCGTGTGAGTGTGTGACTGAGACCCAGACAGGCAGGTTTGCTGGTCAGTGTAGGCTGCCTGTGGTAGCCAAAACTGACTTTGAATTCTGAGAGCCAAATGGTTTCAGACAGGACCTGCAGCTATAGACCGTGACCCTGCCCTTTGCCCTGTCTCGTGCCCAAATTTTACTCATCTGGAGCCAGCTGGTTCCTGTCACCCTAGAGCAAAGTCAACAGTCCTAAGCAAACAGGGCAGTGCAGGTGTAGGGTCTTTTTGCCTTTCTCCTGAGCTGAAACCTGGAGTAAAAGCAGTAGCTATACCTTCCCACACCATCCCCGTATGGAAAATAAACGGTTCATGGTGGAGGCTCAAACTGAGAGCAGTTATCCTGGCAAGAGTCTAATACAGCCTGTAAGATGCGTTTGCCGCTGCTGCCACTTGGGAGGTCTCCTCATGAGTTCAAGCCTTGAAGAATGAGAGTTCCCTATCATTATTTTCCTGGATTGCACAGCTAAAAAGTGGTATTAATGGCTGCAAAAATTATCCTGCCTCTTGAATTTATGTGGTCTGTAATTATCTTCACAATAAAACTGCAAAATAATTAAGCTCCAGTGCAGTTTATAGTTGACAAGGGATGACTTGATAGGCCTGCAAGAACTGTGGCTTTCAGTCCTCACCTAAGTGCCAAAAGCAGTTAAAATGCTGCTAGACAGCATTTGAGAACTGCAGGGCTTGTTCAGTTCAGTCACTTCTCCCCTTGCAATGGAGAGACCAGAACCTCTTATTTTTTATGCTATTTACTCTTTCTGTTTCTCTCCGCTTGGGCAATGAGCTGAGATTAGTCAGTTTTCCTTCCGAGCTGCCTCATATTAAACCATGACTATGATGTTTATGAGGTTTCCATTGCTGCACAGGGATATGTGTACTTTGGTCTCTCTATTTTCACTCAAAGCCAAATTGAAAAACGGATAAATTTTCATCTTATTGGGTTTGCAAAGACCCAAAATCCTGAACCAAAGCCTGAAGTACGGGAGGCTCTTTAAGTCTGAGATGATTTTCAAGTGACTTCATTGACATTTCCCTTACCCTGGTGAAAGCTGGCCGGTATTGTTGCCAGTTTACACTGGTGAATACAGAAAAAAAGACCGGTTAGTTTTCTGGCTGCACAGGCTCCTGCAGCCTGCCGGAAAGCCAACTTCACTGAAGTTTCACCTGAGAGATCTTGGTTCCTTAATGCTTTCTCATAACAACACAACGTTTCATGGATTAATTTATAGATGAAAGCCAGTTGGGCTAGTCCAGTATAAAGTACCGTATTTTATCTGGTCACGCAACACAAATGCTTAGTCTATAGCTCTAGACACTAAAACATGACCTCTAGTTAACTGAGCATTTATCTCTACTCACATGACCTTCTTGTTTTGCAGCCTTTTAGCTACAGCTGGATTCAAACTATGCAGGTGTTATTGGGCACGTCTGTTTTGATCACCCAGGTGGGATCTGAAGCCTCTCTAGCCTTCCTGGAGGACTCGCTTTACTCTCTGCTCTGCTAAGGCCTGTTACAACCACGTGTTGTGATTTATCTCATCTCTCCCCTTGCCTAATCGGTCACGTATCTAATCGGTGTTTGCAATATTCTGGGTCCCAGCATAGACAGGATTTCAAATTGTTTATCCCTGTGTCATCAAAACTGCATCTGGAAAACGGGCAGTGTTCTCTGTATTTTTGGAAAATCCTAGGAAACAACTCGGAGCTACATCTAAGCTAGTGACTTCTGCAGCTATGACTCAGTGTTAGCAGAGGTCCACAAGCAGTCACAAAAATAGACACTGTTGTGCTGACTATATTCAGGGGTTTTTTACATCCCCCTGAAAACATGAGTAACACTCACCTGGGTGATGGAAAAGCGAGTTGGATTGGCACCGGTTGGCAATGGGATGGAAAATTAGTATGTAAAGAACCTAGTGATTAAGATAATAAAAACAATGTTAAGAGTCTTAGGTGAAGCCAAGTTTTGTAGCCCTCGAGCTTTTAATTGTGAAATTGTTGGCTCTCATTTTGTTTCTGAAATAGAAATCTATTTAAATGACTTAAGCAACCCAAGTTTCAAGAATAACCCCAAGCACACTGTTGTAGTTGTGACCGAGAAGCTGAAATGAGTTGGGTGAATACTTTTTATTCTAATTGCTTGAATTTCCAAACACAGTCAAACAACTGCAACCCCAAAGTGCTTCATGTGAAATTAATTTTAAACTTTGAGGAAAAAATAAAATGCATTTCTAAAGCCCAAAGTTGACTGGAGTGGAAATTAAAATCCCAGCAAAATACTGAGATTTTTTTAGGGTTCTTTTATCTCTTTCCCCCTAAAAGTTGGGTGAACACTGACATATTCACAGTTTTTGGAATTAACTCAAAACAGTTGTGTTCAACAATTTCTCCCTTTTCCTAGAACTCAATATCACCCCAGTCATCAGTTTTCATGCAGTTTGATTTGAGGAGGTCCCTCTACCTGAAGCAACAGTGTCGATACCGCGCTGTTGCTGGGGTCTAGTTTCACTTTACAGCTAAAATGATTTAAAAGTTATTTTCTCCCAAAAGGAGAAACTTTTCCTTTCCTTTTCATCTGGTGATTGTATATGCTCAGGATGAGTCAGTTCATCTAGCTGATTTGGTGGGAAACCCTACATAAAAAAAAAAGGAATACTTTTCTGCTGGATAAACCACACACACTGACTCATGCGATGGTCCTAAAGCTTGTTTCAGCTTGCAGAGGCTGGCAGGTAATAGTCAGGCCCTTTCACATAATATTGTGTCTCTCAGGGTATCATAGAATCATAGAACAATTTGGGTTGGAAGAGACCTTTAAAGGTCATCTAGTCCGCAAACGCAATGAGCAGGGACATTTTCAATTACATCAGGTTGCTTAGAGCGCTGGAAACCTGACTGTGAATACCTCAGGGATGGGGCATCTACCACCTCTCTGGGCAACCTGGTCCAGTGTTTTACCACACTCACTGTAAAAAATTTCTTCCTTATATCTGTTCTGAATCTACCCTCTTTTAATTTAAAACCATTACCCCTTGTCCTATTGCAACAGGCCCTACTAAAAAGTCTCTCCCCATCTTATAAGCCCCCTTTAAGTCCTGGGAGGCCACTCTAAGGTCTCCCCGGAGCCTTCTCTTCTCCAGGCTGAACAACCCCAACTCTCTCAGGCTGTCCTCACAGGAGAGGTGTTCCAGCCATCAGATCATTTTTGTGGCATCCTCTGGACTGGCTCCAACAGCTCCATGTCTTTCCTGTGCTGAGGGCTCCAGAGCTGGATGCAGTACTGAAGGGTAAGTCACCCTCCAGTTCTCACTTCTGACCCCTATAAAAACAGCTGCACTTCCCAGTTCCTTCTCAAGCAATTTCATCATCTTCCTCAGACACTTCCCAGATCTTCCCAGGGCTACGACAGAACGTGCCGGAAGGGGACCTGGAGGTGGCACTGCTCTTTTGTAGAGCTGTGTGTGAACACTGTGCCAACAGCAAAGAAACCTGGAAGGTAGTAGGGACATGCTTTCCTGCTGCTCTACTTACTTGGACAATCCTATCAGTTCAGCAGCTTCTTCCCTTATTATAAAGGGATCCTGGCAACTAAGCTCCTGACGTAAGTACCTCAAAGACCCAGGGCTGCTTTGGCAGGACCAAAAGTTTTGTATTGCTGTTTTTTTTTCTCCTATTGTTAGTGAATGAAATGCAGCAGGGAATATTTGCTGAACATATCAGAACTGAAATAAAGATCCTTTCTCCTTGAATGGGTCTCAGCCCATTTTTCTGGACTGGCGATGCATTTACGCTGGGTGCAGACAGATACTGTCCATAAGGACTTCTTAGCACCCACCTGGGCCAGAGCACAGAAAGACGACAGAAGCTCCGAAGGTGACTATTTGAATGGAGAATATTTACAACCTTGAGAGCAGACTAGAGAGGTTACAGCTTTAGACAAAGAAGTTAATAAAATTGAGAAGAGAGAAAGTTCCTAGCAATGAGGTTATTTGGGAAGTTTAACAAGCTCCCTAGGGAAGCACTGTTGCTGCGGAGAACTTTAAGAGGCCAGGAGAAATGTTTTTGAGGAGTTTGGATTTTTCCTGTCGAGTAATCAGTTGTATTTCTGCCAAGAAAAGGCCCTCCCCAGTCCCAGTTAAACAAGAACTGGCCTGAATGCATTGCTGCAAATATGAACAAAATAATTTTTTTCCAGCTGGCAAAAGTTTCATGTATTTTCCTTGCTCTTTTTTTTTCCCTGTTAGTGGTTTTGGTCAGACCAGAAGCATATGTTGCAGAATCTGCCAGAAAAAATGTTTTCACTATTGATATTTTCTTAAATGCCTTTCAAAAATTGCCAGTCAGTGCCCTTGGAGACAGAAATCCTCTCTTCGATGATACAACAGGTACAGAGTGTACATCATCCACCTCCCGTTTTTCTTATCATCTGTCAGACCCGAACTGGAGACCTGCTGGTGCTGGCTCCATAGTTCACTCTGTCTTCCACCTTCCTCCTGAGATGCCCAACAAACCCATGACGTTGCCTTTAGAGGTTTATTTTTCGACACCTGATGAGCAACACTGTTCTCCACGACCTCTCAGTGTGGTCTGGAGAGGCTGTGGTTGGAGTGTGGCTGGAGAAGTTCAGAACAGTGTTTGGGGACTGTGGGGCACTGAATGGAGCTGAAATCTATTTTGTTTTCTCCTAATAGATAGTCCTGGAAATCACCTGTCAGATGGCCTTGTCCTTTCATATTGAACTTCAATCAACATGCTGTAGAAACTCTTTCACTTCTGAGAGGGACAAGAGTGTTTTGTAGGGGATGTCAGCTTTCTGTCATCCCTTCTGGCTTCTTTTGAACTTCACTTCCCAGAAATGAGAGATGCTGCTGTACTGCTTCTCTTTCACTCCCTCCCCTCCACTCTGCCCTGCTTACTGCTAATGAAGAATTCCCCCAAACTATTTCTTCCTACAGGTCTGTGCTTTGCTGTTGGCTGCAAACTTCAACCAGAAGTTTTCCTGTGGTTTAAGCGGATACAAGATCCACCAAGTGGATTTACTCAAATCAAATACCACAAAATCTGTATTCCAGATGAGGCACTTGCAAATCTCCTTCTCTAAGCACTTACTTTAACAAACTTGCAGCTTTTCACCCACTCTGTGATTTTGAGCTCCCTCTGAAATGCAGCTGAAGCCAAGAGGTTTAAAAATTGTCAGGAAAGGGGGCATACTGTTGGACCAACCTCACATCCTTAGAAAACTGGCATAAAATTCAGAAACAGGGACAACCCTATAAATTGGAGTCCCCATATTTCCAGGGCTCAGAGGCAGAGGCTGCACTTGTGCACCTGAGGCTGTGTTTTGTCCCAGTCCTCTGAGCTCTGTCTGAATTCTGTGCTTGAAGCAACCCCCAGAAAACTTACAGCTGTTCAGACCTTTGTTTTCGATCTGTACGTGACAAAATATACAGAGCTGGTTGTAGCAGACCTCTGGCAACCGTGCTGTTAATGACAGGAAGAAAGTGAAGCTGTTCATGACCATTTCCAACTCAGCCCATGATATATTATTTAATCTGCAAAAAACTGCGAAAAGATTTCATGCATTGCAGGGACAGATATTCCACCACCCGTCTCACTGACACTTTGCATGATTTACCTTTTCACAGATCAGAAATAGTGCATACGTGCAGAAATTCCTGTTACTGTCAGAGTACAAGATAGTTTCTCTGTGTGTGTGTGTGTGTGTGCGCTGCATTCATTGACTTTACTTTCTCTCTAATGACCTATGAGTATCTCTTGTCTCATGGAATTGAGTGTTGTTTGCTTGTTCACAGTTTCCTTTCCTTCCGTTATCCAGCAAAGAAAGTTTGGTTAAGTGGCTTTTGTGAACTCTTTCAAGATCCCCAGAAGGATGATACAGGAAACAGAGAGTTTCCTTTCTATACAAACTTCTAGGGTGTTCCCATAATAGCCTGAAATTTATCTGCACTCAACAGCCTGCAATTGGAAAAAAATTAATGAACTGTCAAGGGATCAGGCAAAACACAATTAACATATCAGAGAGAGGAGAGCTTGCAGTAAAAATGAATACTCCACTTACATAGCACCTTTTATCCCATGTTGCCAAACATTTTCCTTTCTGTGTTTCCAATTACTTTACAATTTGGCCATGCTTTAACCATTCAGCCTGAAGTTTTCTATAATTGCTCCCTGCCTCAAGTTGAATACATTTTTCAGAGAGGAGTGAAAGGGGAAAAGTTACACAAAAAAAACCCCTCTTAAAAAGATACTTTCATATTTCACTGAGATTAAAGCTAAAGAATTAGTTTTATGAATGTTTAAGCTTTCTTCCTCTTTATTTTGAAGAGAACTTTTGCACTGCAGGAGGCTGGAACAGCAATGAGACACTTGGCACAGAAGCAGTGCTGGGGATCAGAGTCTGTCGCTGCGTCTGTGAAAATGCATCTGGATTTGTCCAAATAATAAACCACAGACAAACCTCTATTGGAATGTATTAGAGGCAAGCTTGTGCCTCGTTTTTATGCCTTCTGACTGCCGTGCCCACGGTTTCTGCACCCCCCTAAAAGCAGCCCCCGTAAGCAGAACATCTGGACAGGGTGCCAACAAAATGGATTCTCATCTTTCACGATTTCACCCTGGGTGACCTGGCACAGTGGGTGAGATCTGGGAGGACTGTAGTACTGGGAGGGAGGGCAGGGCCTGTGTTGAAAGCTGACAAGGTAGAAATATGAGTCATTAGAAGGCAAAGACCAAACTGTAAAGAAACAATTACTTACATATTTAAAAAAAAAAAAAAATCAGATCTGGACAGCATGTTTGCCTGGTGGTTGACACTCCCTACAAAAGCACTGTGTTATTCCAAAAGTCTCCCATGAGATGAATAAACCTTGCCAGGAATAATCACATATCTGGAATTGTATAATTGCTCAACTAAACGCAGGCAGAGAACAGATAGAGAACCTGTGCTTTTCTTTTCCTGCCCACTTCCTTGATTTCAGGGCTGTGCAGTGCTTGGGAGCGCTGTGGCTTATATTGGCCAGAGCAGTCAGGACACTGGAAAAAAAAAAAGCTTCTTAGCAACAGCTTCACAGCATCTGTTGTTTTTAACTCCATTCATAAAAGCAGTTAGCTGGGCTGTAGCAGGGCAGGCCAGTACGCTCAGCATACTCATGTCAGCGAGCAGCAGAAAGCTCTTGACTTGCTCTGAGCGGAGCACCGGCAGATTTCATACCCGCCCAGCCCTAATCCAGCAATAAAATAAAATCTTTAAGCCACTTCAGACTCCAGTGCTGCCATTAGTATTCTCTGGTTACGGAGATCAGAGGACTACAAAGGGCCCTGCAGCGAGGGGAACGAGGAGGTGCAGGCAACATCTTCATCTCCCCTCTCCAAGGGGTTTGGTCCATTTTCTGCCGCGGCAGCGTGGCTTGGATGGCTTGGCAGCACGCCGGCACTCCCGTGTCGCAGGAGTCAGGGCATTGCATCAGGCAACGTTAATGGCAGGGCCTTTATTTTAGCAATAATTCATGGCTAATCAAAAATCAGATACTTAAACTGCTGCAGCCTGGAAGGGCAAGTCTGTATGCAGAACGACCTGTTATCTGCATGGCCACAGGCAGGAGCTGATGTGAAGATTCTTTGGGTAATAGCAATTAGCACAGCAATAGTTTTTTATTCATTTTCTAAAACAGCTTGGGGAAACTGATCTTTTTTTAAATTAAGAACCAATATTTGTCACTTTTAAAATCAAAAGCCTTGTGTTTACTGAGAAAGGGCTTTAGTGACAAAAACCTGTATTTTTTTCAAGACAAAAATTTCCTGTAAAACAGTACTATTTAAAATAGTCTGTGAGAGAAATTAAAGACATTCTGCTATAAAACCTCACAATGCAGAGAAAGAAACTGAGGACAGTTGATCTGGGACTTTACATACTTGGAAGGTTTGGAAACAAGAGCGTGGTGGATCTCTGGTGTGTTTGCCTTGCAGGAGGGAAGGTTAAAAGGGGTTTGATGGGTCCCCAGAAATACGTAGGGCAGAAGAAGGTGTCAGATTTGAGCAGATTGTCTAATCTATTAGTCAAAGCGCTACAAGAGCTGTTTGCTGGAGACAGAAACAAGAGATGTTCCTGCTGGAGATCAGAGGTTAATTAAGTATAGGAACATCCTACTGAGGAAGCCATCCTGTGAATTCCTATATGACAGCTTGGGGGCATTGCCATCAGGTGTTTTAGGTGTCCGACTAAGCTGATCACCACATTGTTGTGGAGAGAACCTGCTTTTCTGCTGATTACAGAGGGATGCCAGGGCTCCTGCCCCAAACTTCAGGGCTGTGGATACCTCCCGGGTGCCTGCTGGAGGACTCTGCCCTACTTTTATGTTTCTCAGTGAAAGAGCCATCTCAAGTCTCTGGAAAAAAGCAAAACAAGGACAAATTTGTGCACTTCCACTACTCTGTTTTCATTTACAGCCAGATTCTGCCAAACTTTGAGTGTCTATTTAAAACTTTTAGTTCCTCCCCACTGGGCTGTTTCCGTGCTGGGGTGCGTGTTCCTTTTTTTTTTTTTCTTTTAATAACAGTCTTGTGGTTGTTTCACAGTCCACCTGATGATATACTCATCACTCTGGACACAACAGGACTCTGAGCTGAGCACAGTCTACGTGCAAACACCACTGTGTGAGGTTTTGGAGCCTGCCTCGTGTCTAGGGGAGAAGGCAGAAGACTTTTCTTGGCTGCTGTACTATGGCTCAGCCTGTAACTTCTGGCTGTGGAAAACTAATTGACAGGCCCTGTTTCCAAGCAATGGCCATCAAGGTCACGGTTTTGAGGCCGTAAGGGCACAGCCTTTTCTTATTTGCAGCCAGCACACATGCCAGCTTTGCTTGTCCCCTCTTTGGATGTCACCAGATAGGTGTCACATGAGCACACCGTGGGAGGGGGAATGCCCTGGCTGGTCCGAGCACGGTGCCATTGGCTGCCCAGCCTGTTTTCTTGCACGTAAATCTATGAATACAGCCTGATGATTGCTTGAGGTGTAACTTAAACCTGCTCTTTGGAGACACAGCTCCTGGCTGAACTCTTCTTGTCCCCTGCAAGGCTGAGCAAAGGAGTTTGTTTAAACCAGTCCCGTTGAGAACTGTCCATGTTAGGTTAATGATTGGACTAGGTGATCTTCAAGGTCTTTTCCAACCTTGATGATTCTGTGATTCTGTTGAAGGCAGCATTGCCCCATGTAGCAGCGTGCAGGGAGATGCTTGATGCATCTTTTGCATGATGGCTTCTTTAGCTGCCCTTCTGCATCTGCTTGGTGGTCAGCCCAGCTGAATGGAGACAATCTGGATGCAAAGAAATGAAATTTTCCTGGGCACAAAAGCCAGAACTGATTCTTTTTGGACATGGAGAGCCTGGGCTTGGCGTACATTGAGGCCTGTCGCTGGGCAGTTTAATCTTGCCAGCCAGAAACTTGTATGGATTTACACTTCCATATGCAACTGTTTGATAATCACGTTGCCATGGCTACATTTGAATCTTGCAATAAATGTGTAATTTCACACATTTACATCAAAAGGAACCCCAGAACATACAACTGTGTAACAAAGCAAGCTGATCTCTCTCCATAAGCACTTTCCATTTTTAACACCATATTATTGTATTCACTGGTTGGGTTTTTTTTTTTGTGTGTGTGTGTGTGTGTGTGAGGGCTATAGGACAGGTTTGACAGCCTGGAGGTCGAGTTCTTGAAGTCTTGTCTACACTATGGCTTCCCCAAAGCTGGCATCAGGGCAGTTGCCCTGCTGGGGTCTAAGTAGCCATTTCCAGGGCAGCACTGGTTCAGCAGCCACTCCTGCTGCCAGTCTGCCTGGGAGCTGCAGGGTACTGAGATCTTTTGCAATTAATTGAACACAAGGTCTTGGTGCTCCTGAAATACAGGGAGGACAGAGAAAGGAGGAGTGGAGCGTGAGGCTCTGCCTAGGGATCTGATGCCCAGTTTGGTCCCTGCGATCCCCTTTTCAGCTCAGTCTTCTTATATCTTCCTCCCTGGCTCCTTGTCTCCTCAGCCATCAGGACTGCTCCTTATCTCACCAGACACCTTGTCCCAGTCAGTTTGCCCCATTGCCCCCAGGCTACCTGCCCATCTGTCCCTCAGGTGCCTTATCCCAAGTGCTCTCCTACTTCTGATGGCTCTTTATCCCACAGACACCCTCTTGTAATCCCATGGGCAGCTCTTGTCTTGGTCTGCACCTCATTCTCTGTCTCTGAGAAGAGGCAGTGGGCAGGAAGGGTTATTTAGAGAGGGGCAGGTAGCGGGGGGGGGGGGGGGTAGCAGAGAAGAGTCTGTACCCAGGGTACAACTTCAGCCAGCAGCAGCTGAATGCAGTGGTGGATGGCAGAGATTCACCCACTGACCATCAGATCTGGAGAGAAATTTGCATCCAGACTCTATCCCTGCTGATTTAAACAGATTTTTCAGGAACTTGAAACTTGGACAGTTCTGCCTTTGTTTTTTTTTTTTCCTATAGCAACGTCAGCTGGAACAGTGTCAGCACCAAGGCAGGGCTGCAGCTGGGCTCCTCCTTGCTCGGAAGCAAAGAGGTGCTGGAGAGTGTTTAGCACTAACAGAATATGGGCAATAAAGGTTTTACCTCACTCTATGAATTTACTGTTGTGTAGAGAGGAAATATGACTGAGACAAGTGCCCGGTACTGACAGTTTCTGTGTGAGAAGCTGGAAAAGTAAAAAATATTGGAAAAGCTTAAGATCTTTTTTTTTTCAGTTGTTTATACAATTGGAAATGTTAAGTAAGCCTAATTATTGAGGTTATTGGTTTTAATGAATCATCACCTTGCTATTATTATTCCTGGGTTTTGTTGCCATAGGACAAGAAGCTGCAGCTGGGCTAAGCATGCTGCACAACAAAACCTTCCAAGATTAAGACATAGAAAAATGTGTGGGCTCAGGCAAACAGGGGAACGTGAGGAAGGAAAGTGATGTTTGCCAGTATGTTGTGTGGCAACCTGACCATTGTGCAGTTACTGGGGGCAAAGATGGGTTTCTACCACAGACTGGGGGGGCTGTCATGGGGTTGATTTTTGGATGTTTCTGAGGAGCCCTTCCAAAGACATGTGGTAGAAAGTGTGAGGAGGTTGGTTGCCTTTGTGGGTTGGTTGTTGGTGGGAATGGCCATGGCCAGAGAAGTCACAGGGCTTTGAGAGTGAAGATCTGAGTTTGTTGTTACGGGAAGGGAGAAGCCAGTGGAGGGATGCAGACTGGGAAGCAAGACAAAGGAGAGGTTAGGAGAAAAATCTCCATGGTGGCATCCTGAATGGGTAAGAGTGAAGCCTGATCAGGGCCCATGGAATGTACTTTAGTGACAAAGGAAGGAAGAGGCGTGCAAGAGATTTACCTGCAGGGCTGGAGAAGCTGGGCTTGAAAAAATCCACAGGGTTTAACTGCAGCCTAAATTCATGGACCTTGAAAGAGAGGTATGAGGTAGCATTCAGGAGCTGTGTCTGCATAGCAGATAACGCATGGTATTGCCCACTGTGTTTTCAGAAGATCTAGGGAGAAGGCTTGGAAGGAAAGGGATATCAAAAACTCTATTTTATCCAGGCTGAGCTTTAGGTAATAATTAGACATCCGTGAGATGTCACATCATCCGGGATGATTTCTTTGAACTGGCTTTTCCTTACTGAGAGCCAAAACAAGCTTGTGGGAGGGATGTCAGTGGAGGAAGGTGTGCCTGCGTGTGTGTTAGCATGTGTGCTAACTCTGATCTGCTGATCAGGTGGCATCACCAGCCCGTGGGGTGGAGGCAGGAACATGCTAACCCACAGTCTTTCATTGATTAGTTTCAATTGATCAGTTGTGTAGAAACAAAGCAAATGAAGTTTCCGGTCTCTTGGGTGTTGCAGGGGGTGTCAAGTTTACTTGCAGCAAGTTCATCTTTTTTGCTGATCCTGCACTTTTGGTTCTCTCTCCAGGATGGCAGAGAACAGTCTTTTTTGAGATGGCCTCAGAAACAAAAGGGAAGATCTGCTAGAAGAATGGACTGTCAGACAGATATTATTTCTCTCTCAAATGCATACAAGGCATAATAATACCACAGGAGCAAGCACAGAAGGAGTATGCACAGAACTGAGTTGCCCCCGCGACTGTGAACCCTCGAGCATCATCCTGAAGCCATTGTGTTTTCTGCAGTGCGGTCTCTCCCTGTTAGCCCGACAAGAAGAGTGGCACAGTGTTTTGTATTCCAGTCTGCCAGCCCATGCACCTTAGTGTCCAAAGCCTGGGAGCAGAGGGAAACCCTCACCTTTCTCTCAATGGTGTGGGTAAAGTGTGCCTCTCCTTTTCACAGCTACCAGAATCTGGCCTTTCCTGCTCACTTATTCATTTTCAGTACATCCCAGAGCTTGAATGCTGGACTCCACCAAGGCTCCAGAGGGAGATTAGGGTGGACTTGTCTTGGCCATGGGTGACCTTCATTCTCCTTTTCATTTATTTCTCCTAGAGGATCAATGAGGAGAAGAAAAGGGAGGATGAGCCACAGCTAAATCCTGTACTTGGATCTCCCTTCAGCCAGTGCAGAATGAGCTGTGTGTCTAAATGAACCCAAAAGGCAACGTGGTGTGAGGCACATCACATCCAAGCAGGATGTGGTGGCCTCTTCCCAAGTGCCTGAGCTGCCACACGCTCCGGCCATGCTCCAGCAGGCAGCGCAGCCCAGGGACCCTGGAGACAGTGGCAGGGCTGCTGCCAAGGCTCCAAGCTCCCCTCTGGGCGACTGGAAGATGGTAAAAACACAGGTCGTGAATGCTGTCTGGAGCGAGTGACCTGGATGTGTCTGCCCAGACTTCATACAAAGAGGCAACGTGGTCCCGGCTCCGTTGCTTACAGGGCTTTGTGCCGGAGGCTGAAGCGGATACCGTACAACGTGTGGAGAGCCACAGCTCTTGCCCGGTTGCAGAAGAGGCCACTGTTCTCCTCGGTACCCTGCGTGGCTCTGCGAACTCATCTGCACAATAGACTTGTCAAAATGGATGCCAAGAGCATCCAGCCTCTCCGCCGTTACTGCCAAAGCTTCCCGATAGCCGGCTGCTCTGCAGCCTAATGCAGCTCACTAAGGGGGAAATTCAGATG
Source organism: Strix aluco (assembly GCF_031877795.1). Taxonomy (NCBI): domain Eukaryota; kingdom Metazoa; phylum Chordata; class Aves; order Strigiformes; family Strigidae; genus Strix; species Strix aluco. The sequence continues at coordinate 4,051,408 of NC_133931.1, read as the reverse complement.
CTCAGAATGTTCAGACAAGGACTGCATAATATATTAGCAGTTGTCAAAGTTTTTTCACTCCTGTGGCCACTTAATCTTTGGACTTAAGTGTGCAAATCCCGCCTTGTGCAATACCGCTGCTGTGGTTTTCATAGGTCGCTAAAGCAAAGTTAAGCTGCATTTTAATCTGTGTGTTTATCATTGTTTTCTCTGTTGGCTTGTGTGTGTGAGAGTTGTTATCTGAAACTCCCTCTCCTCCCTGCCAAAGCACAGTGTGTCCTGTGGCAGTGATGGGTGGCCCACGGACCACAAACTGAGAAAAACCCGTCTCATCCTCTCCCTTTCCTAACAGGTATTTGCTCAATGTTCATGAACACATTAGTCAAATACAGGAGTCCCCAGCTAATGACACAGTTGTGATTCCAGCCAGAAGCTGCTGCCGTGTCTAACAATGCTGAGGATCATGTCAAATACCCCAAAATAGGTCTGAAAGGACGTGTACAGGAGACCTAGCAGGTTACTCAGTCTGACTCCAGCATTGCACAGGGACAGGGCTCAATCCACCTTTGCATGACTGTAGGATTTGCTGCTTCTTTCTTTTGTAACACTGTGTGATGAAACAGTTTTCCCTTGGCATTTGCCACTTCTGAGCGTTATTTAGTGCGTCACAATGCAAATAAGGAAAATACTCAATTTCTACTCAATTTTTTTGTTTGGTTTTTCTTTTCCCTCAAGTTTTATTCCCCCCAGTCCTTTTTTTGGTGGGTTAAAATGAATGAACTTTTCAGAGTGATCCAATTTGATCAAGGAAGAATTAGAATATCAGTTTTCTGCTGAATAAGAAAACATGAGAAATTTTTGTTAGACTGTCTGCAATAAATACAATTTTTCTGCTGCTCTTCAAATCAGGCCAATGTAGAGGGTACCAAGGGTCAGACTAGCAGGAGAGGCAGCGCTGCTTTTGCTTCCTCTTCCCTCCTGCATACAGAAATGAGGGACCTGATGAGTTTGCAAGCTCGGATCAAAGAGGAGTGTCTGCCAAGGAGCAGAGCTGCTCCCTTGAAACATCCCTCCAGCTCTCCCATGTGGGAAGGGAGAGACTCCAGCCATTTCATTCTCTTCGGAACAAATAGCACATGTCCATCACTCACCACTAACCAAGAAGCACAATTAATGCATCTGGTGATACATCCTGGCTGCCCCGAGGTGCTGTTGTGCAATGAAAGTTGATAAATTGGGACAAATAATGCCTTAAAAACTCCCTGTTTTCAAAGTAGCTCAAACTCCAGGTCAGAGTGGACACAGGGTGCGTTGGGCCAGCAGTGGGATGTCTCCCCTGACTTTACAGATGCTATATATTTTCCTTCCACATCCCCTTTTTACCACCAGTAATTTAGCTAATTTAGCAAAATATCACAGACACCAATAGGTACTGCCAGTGTTGAAGGATCAACGTCACTTCTGCAGTGCAATCTATTGCACGCAAACTGGGAAGAGTCAACACACCCTTCCTGGGAAGGCCGTTGCGGTGATAAGAAGAGGAAGGGACATGTTATTAGTCTGGTATCTATGTGATAGGTTGAAGGCCTCAGATTTCTGTGGAGAGGTGGGATCTTGTCTGACTTCAGCAGAACTGGTCATATGAAATAGTTTAATGCTGGATTTTGTGTCTGTGAGGATGCTCAGACTCTCTGCTCACCTGCATAGAGACACTAAGTGATACATGAAGAGCCCTCCCACCCCTTACAATTAGGGAAAAAAAAGAGCTGCCATGAGATGGTAAATGCTGCTCTGCGGTGTTCAAGGAAAACCTGTTTGCATGGAATGTGCTGGAAAAATTGCTCCAGAATGGTGCATTGTCATAAAAAATTATCTGGCTGCTGTTCAGGTTAATGTTTTTGTCTTGGAGCTGTGGGCTCTGTGGTTACTTCAGTGCATGTGTGCAGCCACTGGCAAGGTGTTTGCTTTGTGTCTGATCTAATCCCCCTTGCTCTGGGGTGTTGGAGGTCTTTGCCCTTGCCTAGTTTTGGGTCTGGATCCATCTTCTCAGAGCAGCTTGTGCTGACACACGACTTCATGGCAGAGAGAGGCACCCTGTGGATGTCAGTCCAGGAGAGCAGCTCAGCTGGGATCACTTTGCTAGTGGTGCTTGGTCCCTTCGTGGTGGGAAGGTGGGAGGGCTAAAATGCTACCCCCACTTCAATAGCAGATTATAAGGTTTCCGATCACTGCCAAGCAAAGCAGTGACCATCCTTCAGAGGTGGATGAAGAGATTCCTGGAGATCCAGGTTATGAATCAGCATGAGGTGCTGGAGGAAATAAATGACAGGAATGCCCAGCTGTTAGCTGGAGCCTCCTTCCAACCCCTGCTTGACGAACTACCAACAAGCCGTGACGGGACAGCCCTCCAGCTCCTTTTCCACCTTGGGTGAAGGCTGAAGGTGAAGGACAGCTGGAAGGTCTTCTGCAAGCCAGAGAGCTGTAAGCCTTCCCTCATGCACCGTTCTTGCTCTCCTACCACCAGACCTCCAGCCTTTCTGACAACAGCGATGTTGTTCTACGCTCAGTTCCTGTAATCTTCAAGACTAGAAACATCAGCACAACTGCCACCAAAGCCTGCAGCAGTCAGCCCCTGTGGTTTCATAGGGTGAGGCTTAATAGGCATGTTTTAATAGGGTCGCTCAGTACAGAGGGCCCTTTGTCCTCAACAGCATTAAACAAAATAATACAGACCATAAATTTAGTGCAAAAACTGTAGTGAAAGAAAATTAAATAGCAATCCATGGCAGACTGCTGCTTCTGCAGAGGTAGTGCCCTTACGCTGCTGAAGAGTTTGGTTACGATCAGTCCTGAAGCAGCCGCTGGGACCTAAAGTTATGCAGGAGGAAGGTTGTGCTTTAGGTTCCTTGTGCTACTGCTTTTAAAAAATGAGCCTTCACAGCAGCTGCTCTTTTCCCTCTGGAAGGAGAGCTGAAGCAGAGTTTGCAATGCGAAGTTTAATAGGGAAGTGGGGAAGGAGCAAAGGTCCCTTTTCTTGCAAGCACACAAAATCCCTCATTTGTGGCTTTGTGCACTCGCTGGCGAGCACAGTCGGTGATGAGTTAGTGTAGAGAGCAGTCCCTGCCTTACATACCCTCGCCCCCTCCACACTCCAGGAACTGTCCCAGCACACACGAACACCTCCTCTCCCTTTTGATCCCTGGTCGCTTCCTCTCCAGGAAGATTCGCTGCTATTTGCCCTCCTTTCTGAACTCCATCCTGTCCAAATCAACACTGCCAAGTCGCCCTCCTTGCCATTTTCAGTACGTCACCCCAGCTGGAGTTATGTGTCAATTCAGACCTCGTATCCTTGCTGCATCAGTGCAGGATGTCCCCTGGTAGCACTGGGCATTTGACACCAGCTTTTGAGAAACAGGCACCAGTTGTAGCTATGAGATGCCCGAGACCGTGAGCACTGAAAGCGTCAGGAATGATCGTCATGTTAAACCCAGCCAGAGCTCTCCTTTTAAAAGCACAGCCCTGCGTAATACCCATCATCACAGCTACAGTAATACCACGGCTGCAAAGTCAGACTTGGGGTACGAGCAGTTCACACCTCCTCCCCACAAACACAGACACACACTCGCACCCACGCGCAAAACAAGGCGTTAAAAAAAGCCCCCGTGGCTGAGCCGTTTTGCTTGCACAAACAGCATTTCTGGGAAGGCCTGGCGTTCAGATGGAAGGCAAGACAGCTGGTCTCAGCGACGCCCATCATCGTGGTGTCTGGGCTTTGCAAAACAGGCTCTGTCTCTGAAAATTATTTTTTTTTTAATATTTTATGAAGACAAGAGGAGCCCTCCTGACTATCTCAGAAGGTAAAACATACCGGACTGTCTTCCCCTGCCTTGAGATTATTATACCGTTTTGAAACACCAGCCTGGTCTGGTAATTCTGCATCCTAACCAGTCTCCCAGGCTGCCTCCTTTACCTGCCAGCAAACATGCTCTTCCCAAATTAAACTGACCAAAATGAGCTGCAGCAGAATCCGCATAATTGCTCTTCTTGCTCCAAACAGCACCATTTACAAAGGGGACGTTTCCTGCAGTAGCCAGACCTGCAATATTCATTATTCTTAAACTAGGGGTTGCTGCGGTATCTTTATTCTCAGATACCGCCTTTAATCTCGCCTACTGCCTTTAGCAGCACCCACGGGCTGCAGCAATCCTGCAACATGCCCTTTCCATCCTTTCGCAGGCAAGCAAGGCAAGAGGCTCCAGAGAGACCCGGCAGAACAGGGGTGTTTTTCAGCAGTCACCCGGCAAAGAGCTGCATCCCCCCTTGGAGACCGACATGCAACTTCCACCTGCACTGGCAGGCGTGGAGCACTCACGTTGGCAGCAGCGTGGATCCCTTGGAACAGCTTAGCTGCGATTCATTTTTAACCCCGGCCAGCGAGTCTAAGCTGCACTCCCCAGGGCTGAAACGGAGGAGCCTGCGTGACACCGAGGCATCCAGACGCCGGCTTGCCAGCTGACATGTCAAAGCAACGTCGTAGTTAGCAAATATATCAACAAACCAACCGACCGACTGAGCAGCCCACACATCGGTGGGAACAGCTCGCTCTGTGGTGTGTGGGATCCCTGCTACACGGGCAGGCAGCTCATGCCTCCGTCGCTGCTCTTGGCTTTGTGCAGCCCCGTCAAATTCAGTGTTGCTAGCTCGAGTTTTCTGCCGGTGTTTAAAATAGCATCAGGAACGTTCCCTGTTGATTTCCCCGGCAGTACTTGCTGAGCCATGCCGGGTACCACAGCTCCTGCAACCTGCCTCCATGCAGCACGTTAAAAACATTTGCTTGCTTTCTCCCTCCAGGGGAGGTGGAGGGGAGAAAACCCTGCAGACGTTTCTCGCCCAGCTACCAGCAAATCCCAACCTGAGCTAATTCTGCCATGGCTGAAGCAGAGGATGCTTGCAGTGCACGAAGCTGATTTGCTGACTTACCCTTCATCTCTCTCAAGAATGCCAGGTGAAGAAGCCGGCCTCTCGCTCAAGAAATAAACCACAAGAAGCCCAGCAGCAGCCACTGCAGAGCTTGCTCAGAAGTTCGCTCCCTCTGTCACAGTGTATGCAGCTTGCCAGGTATAGCCTGGATGAGAACACCCCGTGCTTTTCCCAAGATGAATGAGATCAGCACATATTCAAGCAAGGAAAAAAAAATAAAAATTCCCTCCTAGTATATGTGATGGTTTATGACCCAGAGGTAAAGCGCTGGTCTACAAGTTCCTCTGCTTTACAACTCAGGATTTTCTGGGGCAAATTTCACAGGGAGAGGAAGTTTCTCTCCTGCCTTTGGTGTTAGACACATGTTAAAGCAAGCAAATGGTGTATCCACGGGGTGGGCAGGAACGCCGTCCTCAGCAGCGTGAGATGGAGGGCACAGGAAGGGTACCACTACGAGCAGCAGAGATGCCTTAACGTGCATGCTGATGCATTTTGTTTCAAGCCAGTACCTTGCTGTTATAGACTCCACAAGGTTTGAGCAGATTCTGACTCTGCTGGTCCTGGCTTTTCTGAGCAAGGTTGTTCAGTTTGAGCTCTCTTCCGGCTGGCTGCTTCGTGACTCCCCAGGTTGACGAAGTGCCTCTCTGCTGCCAGGTCCTGTGCATCAAGCATTTCTCAAGCCTCATCACCTGCCTGTTGGGGAGTGGGGATGTCACTGAAGCCCAGGGAGGCAGGGAAAGGGCATGAGCTGCTCAAAGGACTCAGATGGGCTGAAGCCTTTTAGTGTCAGGGAGTCAAACAGTGTCACATACCTCTGGGGACTCTGTCCTTGTGCTGTGGGGGATCCTGCACTCTTTAGTGCAAGAGGACCATGGCATGGCCAGGAGTTTTAATGTCTGCCTTGGCCTTAGCTAACAGTTGGGAACCTGCATGACACAAGGACGTGGCATTTTCCTTTAGTCTTGGCTAGGTGAAAAGTGACTGCGTTGGAGGAAAAAGGGAAAAGTTAGGTGATTTTCTCAGTATCAGGCCCCAAGGCTTGTGTGGCTGGGAACCCAGCTCAGCTCTCCGAGTCTCTACCTGTAGCTTCAGATACAGGAAACCTCCTCCCTTTCCCTCTCCTGAAGCCCAGGGCTAGGAGTTGCCTAGGTACTGACTTCTGCCACAGACTCTGCGTAACCTTGGGTGCGTCCCTGCACCTCCCCAGCCCGCTCATCTGCACAAAGCTCCTGTGCAGTTCATTCACGCAGGGAGCGTGTTCCCTGCCTCCCATGCCTGGCCTCGCTCCCTGCTGACAGCCGAGACTGGGACGTGGGTTTTGACACGGCTGGGACAGCCTGTGTGAATAGGCTTAATAGGGCAAGCTGTGGGGAAAGCCTGGCTCCCTCTGGGCGGCACTTAAGCAGGATGCAGCAGGGCAATGTGCTGTGCTCTCCTGTCACCATCCTGAAGGCCAGGTTTGTTCTTTTGCATTGGCAGGGCTCGTGGCTGTCTGCCAGCAGGACCCCAGGGGAAGGTTTTTCCCACCTGTGCTCAAGGTCTGGCAGAGCTTGAGGCAGCTCGTTGCTTGTCCGAGCAAGTTGGCTTCAGCTGTTGGATGTGCAACGTGACCTGCTGGTGGGGGGAGAGCCAGGGAATGAAGCAACCATGTAGGGTCAGAGAAGATGCAGGATAAAAACCCATTCAGGGGCAAGCTTTGCAAGAGCCCTGGGCTGGGGAGATGGTCCCCTGGGCCCAGTGACCTCTGAAGTCGCAGCGGGTCCTACAGCTCAGAGGGGCAGTGCTGCATGGGTCCCATGGAGAGGTGTGGGCAGTGGGGATGGTGGACCTACTACCACCTCTGCCTTTGACCTGCGAGGCAGCCATGGGCATGTTTGGAAGCTACACGCAAGACTGAACTAACCTACCTCAGATAGGCGCTTGGATTAATTAGTCAATACATGTTAAGTGCTGCAAAGATTTAAGGCTCTGCTTAATTGTTAAGTAACTCAATCATCAGTGGCTGCGTGGGTTGTCTGAGGCAGAGTGGATGAATCAGCCAGTCTCTGGCAAGTGCAAGGTAAGGAGGCAGAAAACTTTCCAAGGCTGGGTGACAGGACAATGGGTTGGTTAGGGGACAGCAGCAACTACTGAAGTCGCTGGGACTGGGAGCATTTAGAAATACCTAAAAGACAGGTCAGCTCCTGTGCAGAGCAGCCTGCTCTGAGGGGAGCAGGGGCTCTTTGGCTGTGGAGGGGAAGGCAATGGATTCATAGCAGAAAGAGCTCAAAAGGCCACGAGGAACTTCTTTGAGCTCTTCAGGCTTGTTATGGCCAAGCTACTCCAAAAGAGGTGGGTTTGGGGCTGAACTGAAATGCTTTAGGGGATGTGAGACTGATTTGGGTAAAATGGGGAGCACTTACATGCCATGGACTCACCTGTCCTCCCTGCAGGGACCGGCCCCATGTTATAGGCTTGGGTGGGCCATGAAGCTGCTGACGAGGGACCAACTTGCGTCCTGCAGGTCACTTCTGTGTACAACAATACAAGCTGAGAGGCCAGGGGCTCCCAATGGGAACATTGGTGCAGTACGGTCCATCCACCAGCTTGAGACATCTCTTCTCTTGCCACCACACAGAGTGTCCCATCACTCAGGGGTGGGTTTCAGACCTGGGACCATGTCCTTGTTTCTGTGGTAGCAAATTCCAGCTTTCAGTCTCTCCATTTGCCCCTACCCTTCCTGCTGAGCTTTGCCTTCTGCTTGTCTCCCTGTGGGAGTTACCCACGTATGCCATCCACTCTGCTCCCAGAGACCTCTGTGCAGGGCAGGAGTGGCCTCAGAGTCAGCTAGGGTTTTCTCCATCTTCTTGTGAATAAGTGTCCCCCTTGAAGGTGAACTCACTGATACTGAGGCCTCAATCCCAGGATTAACCCCTGTGCAGATGTGACTGAACATGAGCCAGCAGTGTGCCCAGGTGGCCAAGAAGGCCAATGGCATCCTGGCTTGTATCAGCAATAGCGTGGCCAGCAGGGACAAGGAAAGGATCTCACCCCTGTACTCGGCACTGGTGAAGCCGCACCTCGATGACTGGGTTCAGTTTTGGGCCCCTCACTCCAAAAAGGCCATTGAATGACTCGAGCGTGTCCAGAGAAGGGCAACGAAGCTGGTGCAGGGTCTGGAGCACAGGTCTGATGGGGAGCGACTGAGGGAACTGGGGGGGTTTAGTCCAGAGAAGAGGAGGCTGAGGGGAGACCTCATGGCCCTCTACAACTCCCTGAAAGGAGGGTGCAGAGAGGGGGGATGAGTCTCTTGAGCCAAGTAACAAGCGATAGGACAAGAGGGAATGGCCTCAAGCTGCGCCAGGGCAGGGTCAGACTGGCTCTTAGGAAGTATTTCTTTCCAGAAGGGGTTTTTGGGCGTTGGAATGGGCTGCCCAGGGATGGGGGGTGTCCCCATCCCTGGAGGGGTTGAAGAGTCAGGTTGACCCAGTGCTGAGGGATCGGGTGGAGTTGAGAACGGTCAGTGTGAGGTTAATGGTTGGACTGGAGGAGCTTCAAGGTCTTTTCCGACCTAGATGACTCTGTGATTCTGTGACTTCCAGCCATCTCTGACCATGGCTTCTCCAGCCAGGTAAGGGGGGAGTCCTTGGTACTGTGCCTCATCCACAGACACGATCCCAGGGCTTTCTGTGGGGATGGATTTGGGAAAGACCCACCTGCCTGGCATCTGGCTGACTGGAAAAGCCTCTGAGCTCTGCCCTGGTGAAACATTCATATTTTGGGAAATGGGGAGCAGGCTGGAACGGCTTGCACTGTTGCAACAGAGCTGCTTGCCTGAGCCAAACCTCACTGCCAGGGCTGGGGTGGTTGCATGTGGCTCGTGCAGGATAAGGGTGTGAGCTCTGGGAGGAGACAAAGCCCCGGGAAGGGTCAGTGGGACAGCATGGAGGCTTTGGAACCATGCCACAAGCATTGCTTGCTCACTTACCAGAGGCATAAGCGTTTCCCTGCAGGCTCCTCTACCCCTGATCCCATCCTTGCCCAGCAGCTCTCCTTACAGACCAGTGCTAGAAGAGACAAGCAGCCAGGATAAATTGTCTGGGCCTCAGATTAAACCTGCCTTAGTCCTGGAGAATCTGGTGTCACCAGCAGACAGCCCACTGTCCCAGCACCAGCTGTGGGGTTTGGCGTAGGTTTGCAAGGCACCCCCTGACCTCAGCCATCACCCACATCCTTACAGCCTGCTTTAATCCTTTTTTAATTAAACACAGAGGGGTGTGATGGTATCAGGAGGGTGGGAAGGGGGTGGCCTGGGGTGTTTTGGGCTCAGTGTGCGTGCCAGCCAGCTGGGTTTGTTATGAGCCTGTCAGATCTCACACGCTAGCTTTCCCTCTCTTGCTCCTCTTGAGATCCAGCTGCAGCCCAGGCATTACGTGGATCATCCCTGCGGCTTTTCCATTGCTCATGGATCCTGCGGTGTCCCAGCTGGCAGGAGCTGCATATTGTAGACATCCAAGAAATTGGTGGCTGAAAGGCGAGGTGGCTTCTCTGACAGCACTGAACACTGGGGAGAAGGTTCAACTTAAATCAGAAAACAGCATTGGTGAGGTAGCCAGAGCAGAGATGAAATGGCCACAGAGATGTGCGAGGTGGAAACAGGGGGTAAGGTCTCCATCTGGCAGGTCACTGAGGTCATGCAAAAGGCTGTTAGTGCAGTTTGGGTTTATCAGAGCTTGGAGGGGGTTATCACAGGGATTTAATGACCCGCTTGCCAGGGGTTTGGACTCGAGGACAAGGCAGACCCAGTCCTCCCCCCACCACCATGCACCTCCAGCATGGGGAGCTGCAGATCCCCAGAGTGTCCCCAGGGATCTGCTGCTCCTGGGGAGAACAAGCTGCATGCTGGACCTGAATGCAACAAAAATGTCTGTCTCCAGGCTGAAAGCATTCTCTCGCTGGAAGGATGAGGTGCTCTGGGGACAGGTTACCTGCCTCTACCCATGGGGCAGGAAGAAGGCAGGACAGCTGGAACTGAGGTCCCAGGCTGCTGGCATTACCAGGATCACAAAAAAATGTGTGCTGGAGGTCACTGGAGACTCTGACAGCACATGATGTTGAGTTCTAATAAAAATACACCCAAATATTAACATTCACATGACTGTGTGTCTGTCCTGCACCTTCATTATGATTTCTTTTAGAGAAACATTCCTGGCAGAGGCAGGATGCTGGTTTGGCCTTTCACAGCCCTAGGGTGGCTATTCTGGTTTTAGAGCATCTGAGAAGGTCTTGTGTGACCTATGGCCTTGAGGGAAGTCAGGGAGATCAGAGCAGGAACAGAGCAGGCGGCTCTTAGCCACTGGATATGACCAGACACAGCTGTGCCCAAAGCAGTGGTGAAGTGCAGAAATGAAGGAGCTGACCCGGAGGTGCCAAGGGGTGAACAACACTCCAGTCACACTGAGAAAACCAAACTGCGTCCACTGATTTGGAGCAGAGACCAGATATGTTCAGACTCAGTCAGATCCCCTCCTGTTTTTAACTGGTGGAGGCTGTGAATCACTGTGACCAGCCACTTGGGGTAGCTGGTGGAGAGTAGGTTCTCCATTGCTGGAAATCTCTAAATCAACACAGCAAAATTATTGCTTAAAGGGAAATTGTGGGCTTGATAGAGGTGGTCAGTGCTGGGTTTTGCAAGAGGGCAGATTTCTTAGCACTGTACACCCCATGTGCCTTAAACCCCGTGACTCTGTGAAACAGCAGCTGGTCACTGGTCCCTCTTAGCCAGAGTCATTTGAGAAAGGTTTGTGGGTCCGTTACATGGTGATCAAGGCACTCTGCAAAATCTCTGCTTCCTGTGCAATAAATGTGGGGAAAATTTGACACGGAGATGAGGGGGCCATCCTTATGCCTTGACGCTGAGCTGGCCACAAACCGCTGAGCAAAAGAGATGAAAAGCAGGAGACCTATAGATGTGTAATGTCTCTGTCTGCAACACACCTGTTTCCCTGCAAGAAAAGCTTGCAGGGGTCCTGCGCTTAGCCCACCGCCGTGTTTCCTGGACCCCTTCCCGAGCTGCTCCCCTTGACTCTCGGATGTGCCCATGCAAAGCAGAGCAGGGCCCAGCAGAAATTCCAGAGAGGTGCTTGGTGAGGGGAGCCTGGTCTTCAGAAAGCCGATGCTTAATCCTAGCCAGCCCAGAAATTCTCCTACTTTGCAGTGCCATGGCAACCGCTTCCATGCTAAGTAGTAAACTGCGGCCAGGCACCATGGTGCGTTGCAGGAACTCTTTTCCTCTTAAACAGGAGCCCAATTTACTGCTTAACTCAGCGACCAGGATGTGCTGCTGTGCCTGGTGGATGAGCTTGAGCCGTGATGCTGGGAGGCAGCTCTCTGTTCATGAGAGGTGGATGTATTCTGCGTAAATTCTCCTTGATGCCTCGTACTGCTGTCCTCTGTTGAAGCTGGGAAGTTTGGCAACTGCAGGAGCCTTGCTTCAGCAGAGGCTCTGGGATGGAAAGAGGCTGCTCGTGGCTGGGTCATCCCAGAAACTATCTCATGGGAAAGGTTTCAGGACTGTTTGAAAACTTGGCTGGATGAAGGTCCCCTCAACAGCTGAGATTCCTATTTCCTGGCTGCCCTCTTTTTGGTTGCGTTAAAGAATAAGGTTTAAAAAAATCCTGTGGGTTAAGGCCTCATGAAACTTCCCCCTGTGACTGCAGGAATGCTTCGCTCTGGGCTTTTGTTGTTGGGTTGCTTATTTTCCTCAACATCTGCCGGTTCTGGGGTTGGCATCAAGTCAAACACTGTTCACTGAAGTCAGCCTTTAACTGGAAGTGAGTGCATTTTTTCATCCCCTTTTCCCCGCTGCAGCCAGATGTGTGTTGCTTTCCTGAAGTGATGCTGCTGGTTTTGTACCCCTGCTGTCCCTCTGCACTTGGGGCACCCCTGCCCCACAGCTGTGCTGATCTGTGACCCAGAAGAGCCTCGGAGATGGGCTCAGCACTCAACATCAGCTTGTTCGGCTGGTAGCAATGTGGATTTTTGCAGGCACTGGGCTGTATGAGACAGCAGAGCTAGTTCAGAGCTGTCCTGCTTCTTGTTCCTGGGGACAAATCCAACGCAATGTCTATGCTCCAGGCAGCGAAGAGGGAGTGGAGCAGGGAAAATGCAGTGTGACATAAAATAGGATTTCTTTCTTCATTGCTCAAATAGTAGTTCATCTGTGCAGACCTGTGATACTGCTTGGCTGCTGCTTTTCTGCTTTCACAGTGGCTGTTGCCCACAGGGCTCATTAAAACCACGGCGTTTGCCACCGTGGTGGTGTTGACTTGGAAAAATGGCCACGGCTCTCTTGAGGGGCAATGTGGAGAAGAGTGGCATGTGCTCTCTTTTTAGGCTGTGGCTAAAGAAAGGGTTAGAGCAAAGAGAAAGGTGAAGGGGTGCCAGCTGGGGAGAAGATCAGGACATATTGGGAAGAAGTGAAGGTCCACCTAGCATAGGACGTGACCACAAAACCAGAGCTCCTGACATACCCAACCTCATGGGGCTGCAGGTGTGACCAGCTTGGCCACACTTGGTCTGTCTGGTGCATCCTGCAAGCTGTGCATGTGTTAGACCCTGATCTGTGCCCAGACAGCAGAAGGACCTGGGGGACACAGCAGCCCAGCTGCAGACTCTCTGGCAGCTCAGACTGGACCTTCAAGGCATCAGAAGGTGCTTAATGAATGCAGGAAATCAGCATGGAGAATGAAAAACCCAGTGGGACCACAGCTGAAACGAACGGGATGTCTCTTCCAGAGGCAGGTCCTGTCTTGGCTTCGTGCATTTGAACTAGTGTAGCTCTTGGCTGGCCCCCCACAGGAGAAAGGCTGCTGCATTGCAGAGTGTGCACAGAGCGAGTGGCAGCCAGGCTGAACTGCACCCTGTTGTGGTGGCACCGTGGGGTGGGTCACCTCTGCGGTGGTACGTCACCACTTTCAATTCTCTCCGCCACTATCTCAGACCAAGGGACATTGTGCTGCTGGCTTTAGCCCAAGTGCAGTCTGAGGAAGGTAGGAGAGCTGGGGAGGCACTTCTCATGCCCCAGAGCAGATGGCCAAGTCAGCTTTGGGGAAAAGGATGTCCAGAGAGGAGCTCAGGGACACAAAAGCAAGGTGTGAGAAAGAAGGGCTTTTTAAGAACCGTGATTTCTCCCATGAGAAGGTTCCTGCTGTGCTGGGTGGAGAGGCTGTGCTCTGGGACCTCAGTCCGCGAGGGCCACCAGAGGGGAGGAGGCAAAGGCAAGCACAGGGATCCTGGCAGGGTTTGAAAACATCATGAGAGAGAATTACATTTGCTCAATGAGAAGGAAGGAATCTTTCCCCTGTCCTCACATCTGTCCAGCACTGGGCAAACATCAGCGAATCTTCCTGACACTTTCATAAGGCAAGGAAGCATTCCAGTGCCATAATGGTAAGTGGAAACCACAGCTGCAGTGATGAATGCTGCATAAAACCTCTGCTCAGGCAGACTTGGCCTCGCCATCTGCAAATGTGGCCCATCAGGAGCTGGGACGAGCTGTGTTTCCCACAGCAGGTCAGGGACAGGCTTCAGAAGGGAACCCAGACATCCTGTCTTGCAGCCTCCCACTCTGACTTCTGGACCATGACGAGCTCAATCAGCCAGGGGAATAACTTGCCAATGAAGGCTGTAGGGGTGAGGAAATAATTAAAAGCTAATCTCAGCTCCTGCTTTGGAACAAGTAAAGAAGAAACCCCATACTTTCTTAATTATTTAAAAACACCCTTTCATCTCCAAACCAGCAGGAACCTTCCATTGTTCATTTCTCTTAGGTTTGCTCCTAAACTATTTTTTGTTCAGCAGACTTGAAGACATGGGAGCCAATTTATCAGCCAGAGCGGAGTAGACACACAAAATGGAGTGGGGAAAGTTAGTTCACATTAGCAAATACTTAAAGATTTGCTGCCAGAGGTGCAAGAGCTTGTTCTCACTGCTCATGCAGCCAGATACTTGGCACGTAACAAGAGGTATCTGTTGGCTCGTTCTCAGATGAGATTTCTGAAGACGTGGTGCAGGGAGGGAGAGCTGGACTATCAGGCTCTTCTGAGATGACTTTGATTCACCTGTCACTGAATTTAGTGGGAGTTGCTTGTCCTCCTGTATGTGCCTTGCAGATTCCATAACCAGCAGGTTGGGGAAAGTGATGATTCCCCTCACTTTGGGGCACAGTGTTCAATTTTGGGTCTCCCAGTACAAGGGAGAGACCAACAAACTTGACCAGGTCCAGTGGAGAGCACAAGGAACATGAGAAAAGGCTGAGGGAGCTGGGTTTGACCAGCCTGGGAAATAAGAAGATGAGGGGAATGTAATTGCTGTCTTCTGCTGCTTAAGGGGAGGTTATAGAGAAGACAGTCTCTTCTCTGAGGTGCACTGTGAAAGGATGAGGCAACAAACACAAGTTGCGGCTGTAGGAAATGGCGTTGGAACAATGTAGTAATGCATGATGTGAGAGCTTGTAGGGAGGGGAGTTGATTAAATTTTAAAACAAAATCAAACCAAAAACCATCATCGCTCACTGCATTCAGACCTTCATGCTCACAAACACCAATCAGTGTGTACCTGTCAGTTCAGGACAAAAACACTTGTTATCTGTCCAGGGTTCCCTGCAAAGCCGTGGGGGACAAGGGATGCCTCCTGTTGAATTTCACTGTTCTGTCCCATGTCTGTGAGTCACCAGGATTTACTCACTGGCCTTTGTCTCCTATCCTGGGTGTCCTGAGATGGTGCACGGAGATGTGCTGCGGTCTTGCTGACTTGTTCTACTAGGTGCCATCAGCATGTGCCATTTGTGTAGCCCTTCCCCTGCCATTTGTTCCTTCTGGTTTGTCCACACAAAACTTATCCGTTCACACCAGTGTGCACATTTCTGTTATGCTGCTCTGCACAGCAAAGGGAACATTTTCACTCTGAGAATGGGTAAGTGCTGGGAGAGGTGCGCAGGGACGCTGTGCTATCTCCACACCTGGAGATACTCAGAAGTCACCTGGGTAAGATCCTGATCAAACTTTGAAGATAACCCTTCTTAGAGCAGGAGATTGGACTGGAGATGCCCAGAGTTCCTTTCTGACAGAAACTATTCTGTGGTTCTCAGATAGCACAGGAAGGAGAAGATCTTTGTTTTGAAAAGGAGAGGGAAGGAAAGAGAAAGGGGAAGCGATGACTTCAGTATCCTTCATTAACCTTAGTGATATACTTTGAAACATCAGCAGCTGATTTATGTGGCACGGCTAACCACTGTCTGCAGGAGAAACCGTGCACATTCCCTTTTCAGGGGTCACAAGGATAGGCTTGGCACAGCTGACACACATCCCCTGCCTCCTTCAGAGGATTTCAGACCCCAACGTGGAGACAGATCTGTATCCCAGTTTTTGCCAGAACTGCAGGCATAAGAGCATGGGCAGCTTGCCCAGCTCTGCAGTGACACACTGGCAGAAGCACTCCTGTCTCCCAGCACTCTCCGTCTCCAGCCGTGCTATCTCCTGTGATAGCCCTGTGCCAAACCACAGATGTGGCACTCTCCAGGTCCCTCCTCTGCACACAGCCGAGGTCTCAGAGCAGGTCCAGCCCTGGCTGCAGGTAGGCAGAGATGGTCCCCACCAGATGGGAATGCTCTCCATCTCCTGTCCATCCCCACAATCTGATGTGTGTTTGAGGGTGGGCACCTCCAGCTGTTCCACAGGGACTGCTGCTGTCCCCTGGTGTTATGGAGGGGACAGAGGGACTGTGGCCCCATGACGCTTTGCTCAAACTCTTTGATGCCAAACACTTTGCTCTCCTCACCCACCCATTTTCACAGTGTGTGTAGGAAAAAACTTTCTTTGGACTTCTGAAAGCCCTGGGTTGGTGGGGTAAAAATTGCTGGGCAGGGGGACAGTTACAGACATGCACAGTGATTGCATAAGGGGATTTCCTAGTCACTTAGGAAACCTGGCTGATAAACAAACCCAAGAGAAAAAACCCTTCTTGAAATCAGCTTCCTCAAAGAGCTCAGGGATGTGGTAGCTGGGCAGGATGGACCCTGCCCCCGCCGCAGCTCAGCCAGCCAGGTTTCCTCAGACACCCTCTCAACCTGCCTCGAAGCTCCAGCTGAGGTTTGCAACAGTGATTTATCCCCCACCTGCTTCAGAAAGTTTTAGTCATCACCCAGCTGCTGAATAACCCTCTTGTCTGAATTCCCCCGAAGGCCCAAAAAGACTCTCTGCTTATCTAACACTCATTTGACCGGATAATTTGAAGGCAGTTTGCAAGCTCTGTGGAAGTGACCTGCTTTAAGTCAGTTCAGCTTTTCAATCCCCTTGGCTGCAACATCAGCAGTTTTCCTTGTATTTTTTCTTCTGTCTGGTGCAGGCTCTGACATTTCTACTGTCCCAGCATCATGTTTACCCCACTGAGACTCAGAGGATGGAGAGGTATTCCCAGTTCCCACCACAACCTGTGTGTTACCTTCCCTGCACCCATGGAAATTTGATCGCAGGGGATCATTTGCAAAGACTAATTGATCTTAAAAGCCTTTTTTCATAGAATCATAGAATGGTTTGGTTGGAAGGGACCTTAAAGATCATCTAGTCCCAGCAGGGACACCTTCCACTAGCCCAGGTTGCTCAAAGCCCCGTCCAACCTGGCCTTGAACACTGCCAGGGAGGGGGCAGCCACAGCTTCTCTGGGCAACCTGTGCCAGTATCTCACCACCCTCACAGTAAAAAATTTCTTCCTTATATCTAATCTAAATCTACCTTCTTTCAGTTTAAAACCGTTACACTTCATCCTATCCCTACACTCCCTGCTCAAGAGTCCCTCCCCATCTTTCCTGTAGCCCCTTTAAGTCCTGGGAGGCCGCTCTAAGGTCTCCCCGGAGCCTTTTCTTCTCCAGCTGAACACCCCCAACTCTCTCAGCCTGTCCTCACAGGGGAGGTGCTCCAGCCCCCTGAGCATCTTCATGGCCTCCTCTGGACCTGCTCAAGCAGGTCCGTGTCCTTCTTATGCTCAGGGCCCCAGAGCTAGACACAGCACTGCAGGTGGGGTCTCCCCAGAGTAGAGGTGGAGAATCCCCTCCCTCGACCTGCTGGCCACACTTCTCTTGATGCAGCCCAGGAGACGGTTGGATTTCTGGGCTGTGAGCGCACATTGCTGGCTCACAGTCAGTTTTCCACCCACGAACACCCCCATGTCCTTCTCTTCAGGGCTGCTCTCAATCCACTCCTCACCCAGCCTGTATTTGTGCTTGGGATTACCCCAACCCATGTGCAGGACCTTGCACTTGGCCTTGTTGAACTTCATGAGGTTGGCATGGACCCACCTCTCCAGCCTGTCCAGGTGTCTCTGGATGGCACATCCCTTCCCTCCAGCGTGTCAACCGCACCACACAGCTTGGTGTCACCACCATCATCCTAGAGTATTTGCAGGTGCCTTCCTAGAGCAGGTCTGTACGCTGAGTACAGTATTAACACCTTGTCCCTGCACTTTCTCTTCTTTGAGTGCTATTGATTAAGCCTGCTGCTGTTTTCTGTTTTGCTGGTGGCATTGGGTTGCTCTCTCACTTCTCGGGAGATAAGCTGCAGCCTTCCCATGGACAGAGCACAACAGATATTTAGTTCCAGTGCTAATGCTTTCCACCAAAACCTTTGTTTTCTGCAATCAATCTCATGCCTGGCTTTGAAGCACACTTTCAATGAGTCTATTCAACTGCCTGTGTGAACGTATGTAAAAAATCAGTCAATCGCCTTGTGTTTACTTTCCTCCTCTCAGCGTGTGCCCAGCTTTTCCTGAAAATACTAACTGGAAGTGGCAAGATCATCCTGAACCTCTGAAATGACTGAGCCATCTTTTCAGAGCTTTTGAAGGCCAGATCCTGCAATAGCTAATGAATACCAGTCAGTAGCTAAGGATGTTGATTTCTGATATACTAGAGATAAAAAGCTAATACTACCTTGCTTTCTCTTGATGTGCTTTTTCCCCTTCACTCTTTCATACCTTTGAATCATTTACCCATTTCAGCCGAGTCTGGTGAAGTGCCAAAGATAGTAGATATCAAAATTCCTACCACTTTTGCAAATACTGTTTGCCAGATAGAGGAAAAGTCTCTTTCAGTCCCTTCACTAATGGAAATACAATGCTATGAGTACATGAGATATTATCCTAGAGCAGAAGCCACTAAAAATCTCCAAATTCTCTCTCTAATAACCCCTCCAATCTTTAAAGAATTAGGTTTCATTGTTCCACTTCTCCAAGGGCAGCTTGTCCGTTTCAGTGAATGATTTGCAAGGGTTTGGTAGGTACTCTCCCATATCTTCTTGGGTTTGTAGTTCCCCACTCTGTAAGTTCTGGATTGGATGAGCTGATATAGCACCAAAACTTTGCAGGAGGATGGCTTTGTGTCCTGGGTCATACTGGTGATAGGAGAGAGGGCCACAGCAGTAACTTCCACCCTTGTATGTGTCTCTGTGCTGGCTATAGCAACTCCTTTTGCCAGTCATGAGAACCAGCTGCTGCTTCAGTCAGGAATTTATTTGCTGGAGTAAAGCATTGAAGTTGGATGGGTTGTGGTGGTGGGATATTGCATTGTTTTAGCCTTGAAACCTAAGGGGCCTGAATTGAAGCCAGAAAAATGGCAGTGAAAGACAACATGTGACTTTTAGATCACAAGCTTGGCTATAAGGTGGGATCTTTTCAGGATTTGAACAAAATCCATCTGGTTTCACATTTTTGCTCTGTAGGGGAGATGGTCCCTCTAGGAGGCCCAGACACATTAGCAGGTCACATCTGTGTTGTGTGTCAGGACTCTTCCAGTTCTGCCCTTGGTGGGAACTCTCTGGGGATACCCACCTCCTGCCCCTCTTTCCCTGTCCCATTTCTTCCTCGCTCCATCTCTTCCTCCTTGTGCTCGCTTCCTTTCTCTTTCCAGCTCACTACTCTCTCCTGAGCTGTCTCACAGATTCTGACCTCCTCCCTAGCAACTTTGCTGTTGTGGACTCCTTCTCTTTGCTTCCCATTTGCCTTCATCCAATTACCATGTTACCTTCTGGTCCCTTGGAGGAACTCTGCCAAAAATCCCCCCTCTGTGCTCTTTGCTTGCCAGGTCTGAGCAGGAAAATACTGTTTCCTGCTATTTCATTAGCAGCAGTCAGGAAGGTCTCTCCTGCTGGGGGAAGGCACTTCAGTGAATTACATCCCTCACTCAGCTGCCTGAGAGGAGATTGCGTGTGTTAAATCCTGTCCTTTCTGTCCCTTATTTTCTTTCCCTTTGCAGATGCACCATGAAAGCCAATAAAAGCAGAGATGTGAGGTCCATTCCAAACCCAGATGGGTATCCTCAGAGCCCCTGCACAGTTTGGCCTTCTCTCCCTTGAGAACAATATATGTGTCCTAATCTGAGCCACCAACTCAAGGGGAAGCTTCAGTGAGGGCAAGAGATCCCATGGCTTTCCTGTGATGCAGCAAACTGTGTCAGAGTCTAGGCTCTCCCAGGGACTCTCATTAGCAATACAGCAGAGATCTTTTGTAACACGTTAATTAGCATATTTGATGGTTTTATAACTGGACACGGTCCTTTGGGACACATATATGGTTTTTGATGTCATTTTTCCTGAGACAACTGTTACCTGTAGCTCTCTACTGATCAGGAGGTGGTGCAGACAGTGCCCATTGCTGTATCTGTTTGCAGAACTGATGCAGAGAAGTAGTTGCGGGGTTGCAGATTGTGTCAGATTCACCCTTCATAGTCAGTTGAAACAGGCATGACTAGGACATCTCATCCTTGACGATGTCTCTCCATGGATGCTACAGAACCTAGATGACAAACTCACGCGCAGACACCCGCTCCTGTCTGCAGTGACCTTAAGGTTCAGGCAGTAATTGCAGATCTCATTGTTGTTTAGGATAAACTAGGAACTAAAGGACTCCCTGTCAGAGGGAGCAGCAGAACTACTAGTCCCTAAGGGAGCTTGGCTGAGCAGGATGGTGTCTTAGTTCTTCAGAGTTTTGGCAAGCATCAGATGAGGTTTCTTTGGGAGTGCTGCACCCACAGGTTTTTCAGCCAGAGTCTTCCTCTGACCCCTTCTCCTTTGCAGGTACAATCCTTGTCTTTTATAAAGAAGGATGGGGCATGTGCGACTCTGTAAGCACAGTGTCTCGCATGTTGGAGACCATGATTCATGAGTCAGAGAGACTTGGTTCACTCCTTCAAACATACTCCTAGAACTGGAGCTAGAAATTAACAAAAGAAAATAGCAAGCAGGGGTGAGTCATTAAATGGTTAAAATCCTCTTTCCAGGTCAGTCGGGTGATGCAATCCAGCTACCTTCCCTTCCTTCCCATTTGATGTGCGCTTGGGCACTTACACCAGTGCATCTTGTTTAATGAAAAGGATTGCTTTTGATAGATGAAGGCTTCTGATTATGTAATTGCCCTTGTAAGGAAGCACAGAGGAGAATTTTAGCAATATTGCTGGCTCTTATGCAAGACTGTTGCCAGTGTTTACTCCAAAGAGATGTGAATCTTCTCTGTCATTTGGGCAGAAAATGATGCCTTAATCTTTTAAGACATTTATGAAACATTGGATTATGCCAGGATCACTGTGCTATCAACTGTAAGAAATTTACTGGCTGATTGGATTGCACAGAACTTTTCAAGGCAGGTTTTATATTTAAACTTTGCATTTCCGTGCCGGAAGAACAGCAGATATCAAGCTTTCAAGAGCCTTGGATAAATCACGAGGTCCTAGTTTTCAGCAATTACTATCAATGGAAAGCTGGGCTTGTGCATCTGTCAAGAGTAGAAGCTGTATGGCTGATCACTGGTCTCCTAGATACATTTTCATCATATTTCTCAGCTAACAGGAATTAAACAGAGCTAAATTGTGCAGTAATGCTGAGAGGCCATCCTGAGTCTTAACTGTTCCCTGTAGGGCTGTGAGATGATTTAATGATACAGGTTTAGTGTTCTAAGTAGTGACTGGAGCAGTGACTTAAGAGCTAAATTAGGAACGTAATAAGGTATAGGACAATGAATCAACTTCAGCTGAGTTTGCTCTGGTCTTCTGGCAGGTGCCAAAACTATTGTCCAAATTTGAGAAGAAATTTCTACTCATCTTTGCTTTTTCCCCCCGCTCCTTCAGCAAATTGGAGTTACTGGAGTTTTCTGGGATGTGTGTTTGAATGTTTGTTACAGCACAGGAGAGCATCTGGGCTTAAAAGCCTGGTTTTCAGCCTCGCTTTGTTTGTGGCTCCCCACATTTTCCAGTGGAGGTGCAGCCCATCGGATAGTGATCTCAGCCAGCTGAAATAGGCTTGTGCCTCTGATGGATGCAATGAACCACAGCCTGTGTTATAGCCTTCACCACCTCCTGTCTCCAAACAGGTTCTCTTCTTGCTTTTAGTTACATCTAACATACCTACTGGAGAGATGGTGCCCATTTATTTCCCTGTCTCTCACATGGCTGGGTAGGAGTGGTACCTGTGGGAAGCAAGGTAAGTGCTTGCTTGCACAGGGATAGGCTATAATGTTTAATATGGGGCACTGGAGAATCCACTGAGAACCTATAGGTCCTGGGCAGATCCTGCAGTGTCTCTCTGCAGTGGTAGGAGGGGCTAGTAGACATCTGTGAGGCTCTCTGAGATGTCTGCTGCATACAGAGACTGTCTGAGGCCTGCTTTGATGCAATATGAATATTCAAGTCCAAACTGGTGGCATGACATTGCGTAGGATCGAGAGTTACTGATTCAGGCAAAGTCTTGACCAGAGACCTGGACCCACATTAACCAGCTCTGGAGGCTCAGGATGTCTTCCAAAGCAGTAGAGTTCAAAGCTTAAAGGTATCACAATTAGTGCCATAAAAACTCCGCCCTTTTTAATACACCCTTTTGAGTGTACTTGCAATCATGTGCTCACATGGGTGTCAGATACAGGCAGTATTGGACACAAATAATAATGTTCTTGCCACTCTCCTTACTGAAGTAGGATGCTGGCCTAATCTACCAAACGTTGACCTTTTTAGAAAATCCAGCCCAGTGATTCCCACACTTTTCCATGCCCAATAGAATGAAAAACCAAAGCTTGCTACAAACAATTAAATGGAGATGCCTGGTATCCCTTGGAAATCTGGTCACAGTCCGTGTGCTGGGAACTCCTCTGCAAGGCAAATGCCCATCTGATGCTCAGAGGAGCACAAGAGGGACCAAACATGCACATGTGTGCACCCTCAGACCATCTTGCGTAAGACACTGACAGCACTTTGTAGCTGTATCAAACTCACATCAGCAGGTGTAAACACCCATATGTAAACACTGCTCCAGGCTTATTCCTTGCTTTTCACCAGATGTTTGCAATTCACCAACCATCGGCCAAAGGTTTCCCTCCCCACTTCCTTCCTCTCCAGTAACCCAGCAATGGATACGCTTGTTCTGGTCATTCCTCCTTTTACAGGTAGGGAAACTGAGGCAGGGACTTGGCAGAGCAACAAATGTTGTGGACCTGAATGTTTCAAGGGCAGGGTAAACTTGAGCTCTCAGGACTCGTCCAGGCAAGCTTGATCTTGCCTTGGGGCAGAGGGGGGACGAGGTCACCTCTTCATGTCCTTTCCAGTCCTGCTCTCAGTGGTTTCAAGATCCACCCAGTTACTTTGGAAACAAGGCCCTCCCATCGGTGACACACAAATTTCTCTTAGTCTTCCTGTTTATGTCTTACTGATGCTCTTGTTCCCACAGTGTTTACAGTGCTTGGGGCTCTGGGGTTGTGAGAGGACGATTCAGTGAATGACATACACAGAGCTCCTTGAGCTGCATCAACAGTACATGTTGCAAAGAGATTCCTAGATCAAGCCCAGCTGCTGGTTCTTGCTGCTGCACAAAATACTGATGGGTTAGTGTTGTATCAGCTCTCTGACACATCGGGTATTTGCTCTGCACACCATGCTAACTCTTTGTTATACTATGAACTATCTCTCCTCCTGCAAACCTCTCCTAAGAGCACAAGGCCAGGGGCTCACCCACCAGAAATGTGAATAACCTCAATGCATGAGGATGGAGAGTGCAGAGGTGCTCCTGACCCCAGGGGAGGGACCAGGATGCCCACTGGCACCTTTCCGGCCTCAGACAGAGTGTCAGCATTGTGGCACAGAGATTGTGTTTGTTAACAGGTCACCAGGTAACAGCTGGGGCTCCCTGGGTGTGACAGGCAGTCTTGCTGTGGGTGGGTAGGAGTTAATTTCTTCTTGGGTGGGGAAGGCAAGGAACTGGGTGTGGGTCAAGTAGGCACAGAATGTGAAGAACAGGAGTGTTATTAACTGGGAGATCTGTGGCTTGATGTGGACTTAACAGAGGTTTGAAACCCAGTCTCTCAGGAGGACTCTGCCGCAGCAGGGAGTGAGTCCCTGGGTCAGCCTGGTGTGGGCTTGCAGATGCGGGACGGGCAGCCTGAGAGTCCCAGCAGTGTGGCACTTCCCCAAGCACTGAGGTCCTGGGAACACGGTGTCTGTCCCATCTCGACTTTGCCCTGGTGTAAAAGATTAAACAGGGCACTGAGTAACAAAGAACAGGCCCTGCTGTAACAAAAATCAGGCCCTGGGCCAAGAGGAAGAAATCAGGGACTCCATGTAACAAGCATCACCAAGGTTAACAGGGAGGAGCTTTGTTTTTTATACTTCTTCTGCACCACTCATGGTCCTGGGGAAAGATGTGTCTGTCCATGGTGTGGGCAGGCCAGCTGGGTAGAGGGAGGTTGTCCTATGAGATACAGTGAATGGAGGACCTGGATGTAGAAAAAGAAAAAGCATCCTGGGACGGGGAGCCAGTCTGGTTTGTGTAGCCATAGTCCAGGGCTCAAAGCTGTCATCCTCACAAAGCGCATAAGGAAAGGCGACTGTAATAGCAGCGGGTTAACTGCTGTTAGCTATCTGCCTGGCTCACAAATAAATACTGATCATGTGTTTTGTTGGCAAAAGCCCTGTTCAGAAGCAGGAAGGTCAGTCACCTGCTGGAGAGAGGCCAGAGATAACGTTCTGGCCCTGCTGTGCTGTTGCCCAGAGTTGGACTGAGGCAGTGGTGTGCCCCAGCCACCCTGTCTGGGCAGGCTTTCCACAGCCAGGTCTGCCCAGGCCAACCTGGGCTTTGCTGTCAGGGCAGAGACCCCAGGCCTCCTGGCACAGAGTTGATGTGAGCAAAGGACAAATGGGACAAATGCTGTTATTCTGGAATCAACAAAAAACTGCTCCTTAAAGTGCCCTTCTTGACATGAGACCACATTGCTGGGCTTGATGTTCACATCCATGCTTTGTTACAGGAGCCTACGATTGCAGGATAATTCAGGTGGGAGTGGACCCTGAGAGGTCTCTCGTACAACCTGCTGCATAGCTGGGGGGAGGACAAAGAGTCCCTTTTCTCATGTGTGGCTCCTGGAGAGCAGAGGGTGACCTGCAGAACAACACTTGTTTATGCAAGGTTCCTGACTGGTGAATTAGAGATGTGGTCAGCACATGTACCTGGACTGTCTTCTCATCCATAGGTGTCATAGGCTTCCAGGATGGATCGAAGTGTGCACATATATGCAAAATGTATTTGTAGTGTTTGGCTCATTTTGAGATCTTACATCCAGACATGAGATTCATATAGGAGTCCAGCACTGTGGGTTAAATCAGGCGCTGAGTATCGTGTCTTTGCCACAAAACAAAACTCTTACGGTGTTAGTGATATAATTGATGTCTATCAGTTAAGCGCAGAGCTCTGGACTCCTCTTATCATGGAGGATAAACATGCAGTTGTGGAGCAGTGAGCCATAATATCTCCATATAACTGATGGGGAACTGTGCCACAAAGAGGGGGTTCAGTCAGAGGTACATCCGAGCACCCCAAATAACGTGTGGTGCTTATGTTTAGGCAAGTGGGTTAGTTGTACATCCAGTCAGTTAAATTGCTTATCAGTCCTCACTGACGGTGCTGATTAGCTGCTTGGTGGCTGTAATGTGAGCTCAGACACCTAACACCCATGGAGACACCTACAATTAGGCATTGTAACCTGCAGCTGCCTCCTGTCCATGGAGGAATAACTGCTTGGAGATGGGGAACACCTCTGGATATCCTGACCTGCATGCTAGCACCCATTTGCTTGTGCCAGGGTGCTGATGCTGATGTCTTGCATCCCCACCTCCTTCATCTCCATTTCAGCATCTCCCCAAGCAGCCTCTTGGCTTGTGTTTTGGGGTTCGGGCCATTGTGGCTGCTTTGGCTCATAGAAAGCCTAGAACAGGGGTGTCTTCATCCATGACCAGCACTCTGAGGTGCTTCAGGGTTACAGGTCAACGACAACAGCATATAAGAACAGCAATAACAGTATTACTCTTCTAATTGCCGGAGGAATAACAGCAATTACTACTATTAATATTAATAACAATGGCAGTAAAAATAGGTGTTAATATCTACTGGTAGTTACTGTTACTTGTCCGTCATATTAATTATCATCTCTGCTATTAGTCCTCCTGAAATTGGAAGGCAGTGATTCGGCATTGTGAAACACGTTGCTTTCAAAAAGACACAAAGAAAAGGCTGAGCCTTGGATCAGACCATAGAAAAAGAGGTAGGAGTGACTCGCTGCACATCTGTCTGTGAAGGTGCTCGAGGCTAGCCCTGAGAGCAGGAAAAAAAAATCACAGAATGGGCAAATTCTAGAAATGGGAGAGATGCACAAAGGTGTAATTTCCAGGGTTGGGAATTATAGCAGGAAAATAAGGAATAGTTGGAGTGCAGAGGCATTGGTGTTACAGAGGTGGTGGTCAAGGGTTGGCTTCTGGCAGTGCATCAGAGTGATGCTGCTCAGAACTGCAAGGGTGGCACTTGCCATGTTTGCCCTGAAGGGTTCCCACCTGAATTTCCAACCCCTCACTTGGACTGACAGCTCTGTGTGCATCACTGCCTGTAGCCACAGATCATCCTGATCACAGGTAGGAGGATGTTCTCCTGGGAGGCAAATGTGCCTTCACTGTGAAGTGGAGGGTTCCTAGAGCTGGGGGGATTTCACCCACTTTCTAATGGTAAGAGAAAAGGTGAGTTTTAGTATTTCTGAAAGATGTTTTTTGAATTTGTGTTTTGAGACTATTTCTAACTTGTGAAATAATGATATTTTAACACAAAGTTAGCACATCAAAATTGAACCCCAATTAGAAAAAAAGAAATACCTCATCCATCCTCCTCTATATCACCTGTCACCTTCTTCTGTGGAAAAAATCCAAACTCAAAACTTTTGGAATATTGTTGAGATGTGGAACAAAGCCAGATTCTGAAAACTAAAAGCTGGGAGCAACAGCAGCTACTGTCCACATGGTTTTCTGAGTTGACAGGCACAGTCTGGCGCAGGTCTCTCTGTTCCCATGGTATGCAGTATGAATGATGCTCCTTGCTTTGGAGAAGCAGAGACAGAGGTGGGGTCCTGCACCTGGGTCACAACAACCCCACGCAACACTACAGACTTGGGGAAGAGTGACTGGAAAGCTGCCCAGCGGGAAAGGAGCTGGGGGTGTTGATTGACAGCCGGCTGAACATGAGCCAGCAGTGTGCCCAGGTGGCCAACAAGGCCAATGGCATCCTGGCTTGTATCAGCACTAGCGTGGCCAGCAGGGACAGGGAAGGGATCTTGCCCCTGTACTCGGCACTGGTGAGGCCGCACCTCGATTACTGTGTTCAGTTTTGGGCCCCTCACTCCAAAAAGGACATTGAGGTGCTGGAGTGTGTCCAGAGAAGGGCAACGAAGCTGGTGAAGGGTCTAGAGAACAAGTCTTGTGAGGAGCTGCTGAGAGAACTGGGGGTGTTTCGTCTGGAGAAAAGGAGGCTCAGGGGAACCTTATCGCTCTCTACAACCACCTGAAAGGAGGTTGTATTGAGGTGGGTGTTGGTGTCTTCTCCTAAGTAACAAGTGATAGAATGAGAGGAAATGGCCTCAAGTTACACCAAGGGAGGCTTAGATTGGATATTAGGAAAAATTTCTTCACTGAAAGGGTTGTCAAGCGCAGAAAGGCTGCCCTGGGAAGTGGTTGGGTCACCATCCCTGGAGGTGTAGATGTGGTGCTTAGAGACATGGTTTAGGGGTGGACTTGGCAGTGTTAGGTTACTGGTTGGACTCAATGACCTTAAAGGTCTTTTCCAACCTAAACAATTCTATGATTCTATGTGGAGAGCTAACAGGGACATGGTATCAGGGGCAACTTTACCGACAGTGGAGGACAAGGGCTCTCTAGATCTCCATTAGCAGGTGGGTCCTGCAGGTGTAGGGGAGTTGCCACTGTGGCCATATACCACCCTGCTTGATGTTCCATCACCAGCAATTAATATCCTGGGTGCTTTGGAAACTGAGCACTCAAGATCCATTTTTAATTGCTTGGGGATTATGCCAGCTCTGGGATTGTATCAGAAGCTCAGCAACATTGCAGCTTGCAAGCTATTCTACTGACATCTGCCGCTTGCTGCTTTATTTCCTGAATGGACTTTGGGTAGCATTATGAGAAGGACTAGATGTGAAGGGGAACAGACTCAATTCTGATTACCCTGATGGAACCTGAGCATTCGTTATTGCTATGTTGGTTGCTTGCTGTGGCTAATTCATCACCACAGCCTAAGGACGCTCTTACCATGCTGACCTTGGCAGGTTGCACCAGCGGTGCCATGTGCTGCAAAACTGGTGGACATGCTGTCTTCTCTGAGGTGGCACACAGGAGGCCAACATCTGTCTCTGGTGATGAAACACAGAAACTTGTTTCCAAAGGGAACACGGGCTAGTTGGACTTCTGAGGAGTGGAAGAGATAGTACCATGCCAGGGCTGCATATGGCCGCAGGGCTGACAGGAGGAGACAGCATGTTACAGATCTCCCCAGGATGGAGCAGAGAGAGCTTGTGCTCTGCTGAATGCTGCTGGAGGGGAGGAAGCGAGGGTTACTGTTGTCTTAGCCCTCCCTGAGATAAATTCACACTACTGGTAAAGAGAAATGATCCCCTAGGAACAGCTCAGTGTGAACATACAACCCTGGCTCAGGGTATGTTTCTTGGCTGATTATAACATAGCGGCTAAAACTTTACAGCTGCTTTTAGCAAAGGGATTTGAAGAGCAATAGCCTGAACTTGCTGATCCTGCAATATTACCCACAGGAGCTTGGGACTGTGTTTGAAATGTCTCAGATGTGCTTTGCTGTTGAGCATAGATGGACATGCCTTTCTAAGCTACCATCAAGCAGTCAGCAAACCTTCGTCTGTCCAGATAGCTGAATGGCACTGCTCCCAGGCAAGGCCATTCCCCTGTGTTTTCCCATATTTTAGTCGGTTGGTGGGAGGCACAAAAGTGTGTGTTCGTCCCAGATATGCCCTTTGTGGGCCTGAAAGGGCAACGGACAAGGTTCAGACCAGGTTGGTTCAGCTGCGGTCTATGTGTGCAGATTCCTCTGTTGCAACACCTTTCCCTATCGTGAAGGTGTGTTATGCTGTCAGCAGAAGAAGGGATTTTGCGTATGTTGGGGAGTTATAATGGAAATGTTGAGACTGGCAAGAATGGAGATTGGATGAATGATGTAGAAACACCAGAAGGGACAAACAGCAAAAAGGATACAAAAATGGCAGGTGTAAATGACCCCTAGATGAGCAAATAAGCAAGATCCCAGCACACCTGCGTGCACTGTCTCAGAACACCCAGGCTGGGAGACAAAAGCCAGTGAGTAAGTCCTGGCGACTCACAAAGGTAGGACAGGATGGAGTGACCCATCACTGTCAGCTCCTCCAGGGTAGAATCGAACCCTGGCATGCTGTCACCAACCTGGGAGAAACCCAAGAAATGTGCTGAGGACTTGATGGTCATTGTCCATTGTGCCTGGAGCAGAGAAAAGCTGACGGGCGATGGACTGCCCATGGTTTAAGATGTGACATTCAACTAGATCCCAAGAGGGTGCTGCAGCGGGAATAAGCCTCATTCGTTCGTATTTCTGTAACCAGTGAAAAGCTGTCCTTGGATGTAAAATTGGATGTGAAATTGCCTTTGCCTCTGAGTCATTCCTGAAATCTCTCCCGTTGCTATTTGTCAGATGCAATCACTCCACAAATAGCAAGTAGTGGCAGAAGCAGCAGCTGTGGCCCAGGGAATACACTGTAGACTTCAGGAAAATGGTGTCTGTAATGTGCCCAACTGATGCAGAATTAATCAGGTTTGAAAAAAGAACACGTCTCTCGCACCCTGGGGGACTGTAGCTAAAAATTCCTGCCTAGGCGGATCTTCCCTTGTGCTCCTTGACATAACTTCTAAGAGAAATAAATGAGTTTATCTCCCACATTGCCCGCAGACCTTTCACATGGAAATAGTGGGATTAAGGAGATTAAGATTTAGCTTCAACTTGGATAAAGAACAACAAAGAAGAAAGATTGACACTTGAAATAGTTCCCAGTCATTAGATCTGAAGTCCAGTCCAGTCCTATTGCCTCTAGTGTGAGCTTTTCTGTTGTGTTCATTGCTGTCACATCTGATCCCATAAGAGAACAGGAGTAAACCAAATGGTTCCCTACACTGGGGTGGGCTGGCTCTGAAACACCCATGGTTTGGGCCATGAAGGATGTCGAAAGCACGGAAGAGGAAGAGGAGGCTAGTAAGGTTTATGGGATGGGTGTAGGGAAGGCTTCTCTTGAGGAAGACAGGGAATCAGGGAGAACAGGGTCAAGGAGGTGGAGAGCAGAGACTAAGGGCTGGGGTCTTGGTTTGAGGTGAGAAGAAAGTAGGAACCCATAGGCTTGGAGGGGATCTGGCTTGGGATGGAGGACAAGACCACAGGAGGAGTTTGGTGTGAAGTGAGCTGCATCTCGGTATTGGTGGGTATCACATGGGGGTGAGAAATGGCCATAGACCATGTGCCCTGTGGTGGGTCTGGTCCAGACAGCAGATGGGCTTGGACCTAAGGAGGCAAAGGGTGTAAGTCTGTAGTGACGCAGGAGAGACAATGCAGTTAGGAGAGACAATGGTGCAAGGTCCAAGAAGACTGCCTGAGACTTTGGGCAGTGGTTGTGTGGCTGGTTGGGAGGGAGGGAAGGAGGGGAGGAGATTTCTCCATGTCCCTGATTTTTGTTCAAGCTCTTTTACCTTAGTTTTGATGCCAGGGGAGCATTTGAACACCCAAATTTGATTTAGATAAAGAATAACTCTTTTGAACTCTTCCCTTCCTCAATGGATCTGAAACTGAATGAGGGATTTTGCAGTGATAGCTGAGATGTTTGGGTCATTTTCCCACTTTAAGAACACACTTCCAATACATCTGGCCAGCTGTTTGGACATCCCAGGCTGGAGACTCCAAAGCGAGGTTTTTACAGCAGCAGCTGGGAGCTAAGGCTGAAATGCTGTACTGGGTTTTTGAAAGTCCTTAGGTTCCCCAGTGCCATAAGTCTCAGTACAAAACCCAACCTCCAGCGTTCTGGAGGAGCTTTCTGCTTTTCTCATTTGGAGCACCCCACATAATTTGGGCCTTGCTAGTGCTAGAGAAGCAAACATCACGCAGTTCACTGGAAAGATGTTTCTTTCCCTCTCAGTGTCCATCAAACTGCCTGAGGGAGACCCTGGGCTATGCTTTGCCTGTGTGTATCAATGTTGACCTGCAAGTGAAGGACACAAGCCACCATGTGACACCCATGTATGCGAGCAGATGTGTCCAGCCCCACACAGACTCCAACACTGCAACCAGAAGGTTGTTCCTCCTTTAGTCCAGGCTACTTTTTCCCAGCAGCAGTATCTGAGACAGCCTCCCAGGTCCCTTTGAAGGCTTCAGCAATTCACTGCCACCAAGATCCTTCTGCTGCCTGTGTGGAGGCACCTTTTGAAGCAGGAGTTTCTGCTCCTGCATTATCCTTCCTTCAAGGCCTGGATCATGATGCCAAGCCACCAAGAGATGATATCTTTTGGGATGGCAGTTCTCATTTCATCTGCAGTGTTGTGGCTTTGCCTGACTCAAGAGAGTAAAAGCAGGGAGCCAAGTAGGATATTAGAGCTCTTGGAAAGGCAGGGGACAAGCTGGCAATGAGCAGAGGCAACAAGTACAACTCTGGACTATTTTAGCAAGTTCTACACTGGACTTTCAGCATTGTGCACGGTTTGATGTCTCTAGAGCTTTTCCCCATGTACACAGGGATGTGTCAGCCTTCCTTGGTCCTGGAGGTGCTACAGGCTCAGCTCCAGTGGATGTGTAGGCCCCATGTTCCACAGAGTAGGGCTACCCATGGCTTCATTACCTGAGCCAATGCAGGGGAAGGAGGTGGCGGTTTGCTCAGTGGGACTCCCAGATCAGCTCTTTGCCTGGATGGACAGGACAGGGCGAGGTTGTGCGATCTCTATCTTTTGAGGTTTTCAAGACAAGACTAAGTAAAGCCCTGAAGAACGTGGTCTGACTCCCATAGCAGACCTTGCTTTGATTAAAAGATTGGACTAGACATGACCTCAGAGGTAACATGCTGGTGACAATGCAGCAGGATACTTCTGGGCTGTTTTCCTAACAGATACCAGTCATTGATTCTGGTGACACTGGTGACCTGAAGCTAGCTGGCCTCCTTGCCTGCTGCAAAGCCAGGGCCCTGACCGAGGTATCCAAAGGCTAAATAATCATGTTTAGCATGATATCCAGGCTCCCAGACTTCCTGGGTGGCTCAACTGTCCCCCAGCATGGCATTTGGCTGTTAGCTGGGCCATAACTGAGTCCAGCTTGCAGGCTTGCAGGCCCTCTTCCCCATGACTGGAGCCATGTTGGAGGCTGGGGGTTCATGGCCATCACGGCACATCTGGATTGTGCAGAGGATCCTTCTGAATTGCACCCCAAAGTGCAATTGTTCAAACCATGTCCCAGTGTAGGTTAAGTCCCCACTACCACCAGTGGCTTTTTGAGGACAGCCCTTCCCAGTGTGACCCACAACATCACTTAGCTCCAAGGACATGGAGCAGGATGTCCTGCTTTGGAGTGTGTCCAAAGAAGGGCAATGAAGCTGGTGCAGGGTCTGGAGCACAGGTCTGATGGGGAGCGGCTGAGGGAACTGGGGGGGTTTAGTCTGGAGAAGAGGAGGCTGAGGGGAGACCTCATGGCCCTCTACAACTCCCTGAAAGGAGGGTGCAGAGAGGGGGGATGAGTCTCTTGAATCCAGTAACAAGCGCCAGGACAAGAGGGAATGGCCTCAAGCTGCGCCAGGGCAGGGTCAGACTGGCTCTTAGGAAGGATTTCTTTGCAGAAGGGGTTGTTGGGCGTTGGAATGGGCTGCCCAGGGAGGTGGTGGAGTTCCCATCCCTGGAGGGGTTGAGGAGTCAGGTTGACCCAGTGCTGAGGGATCGGGTGGAGTTGAGAACGGTCAGTGTGAGGTTCATGGTTGGACTGGATGATCTTCAAGGTCTTTTCCAACCTCGATGATTCTGTGATTCTGTGATAGGATATCAGTGGGCTATGGTAACTCTGCCTGCTTATCCTCTTTCTCCATCTGAGAGAGCAAACACACCGCTCTGCACACATACAACATGTGTCACTGCTATTTCTACTGGTAGGTTAAAAGTAGAAGACATTCTTGCTGGCAGAATTAGGTGTGCAGAGCTTCCTGGACTCCTTGCAGGCTTGGTACAGTGAGTGTTGGGAATTTTGCTTTTCAGAGGAGATCCTACTCCTGCCCTGCAGGATTCAATCCTTCCTACTGAATCCAGGCTTGCTTCCCAAGCAGCTGGCTGCTAACAAGTTGTGGTCTTTAACAAGTTGTGTGTCTCTAACTGAATGCAGCATATGAGGTCAGAAAAGGGCATGTGATCCCCGTTCCAGGTCTTGCATATCCTTGTACATGTTAATAGTACTCTAGAGACTGCAGAGCAGCGCAAACCAGCTTGAAGCCTTCCTCTTCCTGGCCTGATCAGCAGGTCATTGTTGGTTTCTTTACAGAATAACTTGGTCCCTTTTTGTGCTGCACCATATGTTAGATGAGACACAGATGTTTGCTCTGACAATGAGTCATTACCACAGTTGTAGCTGTCAAGAAAGTTGGTGGTTTTTGCAGCTGGATCAGGGAAAGTCAAAGGCTTTAGCATACTTAAAACCACAGAAGTTCATGTGCTTTTTTGGGAGTCTGGGGTCAGCCAGACTGATCAGTCCCAGCAAGGGAATCCCTCTCTGTGGCCAGTGCAATAATCAATATAGTGATGGGGCTTTGAGTCCCTTCTTTCCCTGCCCAATAGGGGAACACTTTGCCTGTCCCTACTCTGCCCTCTCTGCCCTGCCTGTTTATCCTACTTGGGGTCAGGGACTTGCCATGTGTCTCCATATGACAGCACAATGGGGCTTTGCTGGCTTCTGAGATCTCCAGGTGTCACTGCAATAATGGTTCTAGGTTCATCTCTTGTGTGTAAGAGTTGTTTTTTCAGATACATGGGGGGAAAGGAACCGGGATTCTCACTAGAAAAGCAATTTTTTCTAATGGCTTTTATGATATGGTGACTTATCTGCAGGACTTGACCTTCACAGAGGCCCCTGGATATACTTGATCACTCTCAACATGGCTGGATTCTCATATCCCATTCCTGTCTCCTCTGACACTCACTGTGGTTCTGGAGTTTACAGCTGTATGTCAAAACCAAATAGCATTTGCAGACCATCAAAGATAATTCATGAGCTTTTATGCAGAGCAGACCCTGCCAGTGCAGAGAGACAATCTCTGCATTTGCCACTCAGAGCCAGAGCCAGGTGAAGGCAGTGACAGACAGCACAGAAAGAAATGGAAAAGTGGTAAGAAGAGGAAAAAAAAATCTAGATTGCTTGAGCAGAAATAATTTTCCTGGTCCATTGCTGTCGTGCTGTCTAGCAGTTGCAGATGTGGTTGCTCTTGGGGAAGAAATGGAGCTCCTGGAGCACTTTCTCCTCTTGGCCTAAAAACAAGTAGGAAAGAGCCTCTGGGACTTTCAGGAGTTGCGTGTATTTCATTTAGAGGAAAAACAGAGACACGCTCTGCTCTCTGCTGTGGGCATGCACTGAGAGCTCACACTCTCATACTAGTAAAAAGGTAAGGCTGAGGATGTTGGAAAAAAGAAAGAAAGGGAAAAGTACTGAGTTAAAGCTGGGTATGCATAAGTAGGAGTCAGAGAAATGAGGGAGAGTGATTTTCTGCCCTTGTAAGGAGGGCATGGAGATCTCCAGGGTGAGAGCACTTCTGCAGGGCACAGAGGAAAATGACACATGCCCCCAAGGGATATTTGTGTTCAGCCCTCCTGGAGAAATAGCCACCACAAACCTAAAGAAGGGAAGTTATCCATAACCTAGAAAATATAGGGAAATATTTTCCATGCCACTCTGGGAGATCAGGAAGTTATTTTTGGTTTCTGTAGCACAG
Organism: Strix aluco; assembly: GCF_031877795.1. Lineage (NCBI taxonomy): Eukaryota > Metazoa > Chordata > Aves > Strigiformes > Strigidae > Strix > Strix aluco. The sequence continues at coordinate 4,017,070 of NC_133931.1, read as the reverse complement.
TGAGTGTCGTTGGGAGCATGTGCAACAAAAGAGTTTTCAGCAGCTCCCATTGTATTTGCTCCCATTGACCTTATCGCTAATAAGTGCAGGATATGAATTATAACAGCAGAGATGTAATCGGAGAGGCCTGGAGACAGCTCGTCTGCTAGGGACGAGCAGTTGCCATGACAGAGGCTCTCACGTTGCTCCTTCTCAAGTGGAACATCAGGTAAAATAAGGACTTTGCTGCTTCTGTTGACTTCAGTATAATTTAGGGGGTATGTGACTTCACTCTTTCCCTCGATGTGAGAGGTGAGGACGTTTTTATGATTGTGAAGGACAAAGTCATGTTATTACACTCCTGGTGAAATTCTTTGATATTCTGCACAGCACTCAGGCTGGGAGACTACATGTTATTCTTAGCTATTGCTTATTAAGTCACAACACATGCAGGGATACACCAGGGGCAAAGGATCCAGATCCTTCCCGATTTACAGCAGCTGAAAACAACTTTGGTGGTGCTATACCCATCTATACCAGCTCAGAGTCTGGCCCAAAGTTTCCATGAGATGTAGCACCAGGGGTTTAAACCCTACAGGTATTGTTAAATCTGATATGATAATGTTGGTTTTGCAGGGGAAAAACAAGCAGCCTAAATGACTAACGGCACAAAACTGGTGTCTTTCATGTGCTGAGTAGCCTGGCCAAGTGAGGACTGCCTGACACAGACATCCTTTCTTATAAACAGGCCAAGGGAAAAAGATCTGGCACTCAGCAACACATGTTTTATGTCTGCTAGAGAACCAGTGCATCACTGCAGTCCCTCACGGCTCAAGGTGCGATGGGAGAGCTTGGCCAGGCAGAGATGTTGCAGAGGGCTTCTGAAGGGCTTGGAGACAGATGTCTTCCAGATGCCTCTGCTTGACTGTTACAACCGTAAGGGCTGTGGTCTTGGAAGGTGTTAGAGAAAGGAGTCTCTGGAAGTTTCTATGAGTGTGTCCTTTTCTTCCATCCTCCTGTTTTGTCTCTGCTGTGAAATCATCTTTGGAACAAGAGGGACTGCCACTGGCTGCGGGACTGTACAACAGGCTAAGGGAACGGGCCTGCGCTGGTGGCGGTCTCCGGTCTCTAAAGACAGCTGAGGAAGATGGTCTGAAATTTAGTAGCAGTGATGGATGTAGAAATTGTTCCAGGTCGTTATGGTTTGAAAGGAAAAAAGAGGCAGAAGACATACCTTGCAGTGATGTATATGGGTGACTAACTGTCTGCAGGAGGATTTATCAGAAGATGGGAAAATGTCATTACAATCTGCATATGTCTGTGTGTCCAGAAGGACAGTGGGAAAGGGGATTGAAGGGGGGTGGGACCAGCAGGCAGTAATATTGGTTTTGTCACACGTATCAATACCAATGACTCTTGTTTAAAAAGCAAGGGACCAGTTGTCATTTTGATGGGACAGATTGTTATTCCTTGACAGTGTCTGATCCACATCGCGGCACTCGGATCCAAGCGTGAAGACTTTCAGATGGAAATGGGAATCAACACAGAGGAGGATTTTTCCAAAGTGCTAAAGAAACAGAAATGATGAAGGGAACTGGGGATTTCAGGCCTTGTGCACTTGAAAAAACGCCCTAGCGTCTCCTTTTGACCTGAGAAATGCAGCTCAGCTCTCAGATGTACGGACCAGGTAAGCAAGTCCCAGGCATCCCACTGTGTCTTTTGCCAAGGCCCCACAATATTTCATAAACATCACAAGATCTTGAGGTGGATCTGACTGTTGTTTTGGAAGGGGAGAGACAAAAGAGGATTTTGTCTGGCTGGTGTCTAAGCAGACATCTGCTATAGCTCAGCCTGTGCTCTTCTCTGAGCCAGATTTCTGCCACCTCCTCCAGCCATCGTTCTGTTTGTATTACTTTTATGGACTACTCAAATTTGCACAGTGGGTGTTATCCACAGAAGAGGAGAATGAACGCTAGCATCTCGCAGCAGAACTTGTTCTCCATGTAAACAACCTTCCACTTTTGGCCTGTGTCTGAGTTCCTCTAGCCAGATCCGAAGGAGCCTTGTCACTTTTTGAAGTTTTGTAACACATCACTGGTGAGAGGAAGGCTGTTCTTCTGCAGAGCTTCGTGGGGTGAAGCACAGTGCATTGTGTAGAACGACCTTCTGGAGATATGGCAAGGCACAGGGCATGTGTCTGTCTCTGGCTGCATTAAGGCTCTGTGATTTTGTGTGTGTGTTTTCTTATACGTGCACATCTGCACATCTCAGCAAAGTATTGCTGCCAGTTTTAGGGCACTATGGAAGAGATGTGGCCATGACGTGAACAATCAGTCGCTGGAATGATCTCCCCAGGGAAGTGGTGGATTCCCCACCATTGGACACTATTAAGATTCAGCTGGACGGGGTGCTGGGACATCTTGTCTAGACTGTACTTTTGCCAAGAAAGGTTGGACCAGGTGAGCCTTGAGATCCCTGCCAACCTGATAGTCTATAATTCTATGATCTATGATTCTATGATACATCCATAGCTATATTTTGTAAAAATAGAGTTGTTGACATTGCTATTTATGCAAACCCCCCTGAACGTTAACCATTATTTCATTTCTTTGCATTGTCTGCATTTTTTTGCAGCATAGACCAAGAATTATTCTGTGCTTTGGCTAGTCTTAGCTGTCTCTATGGACCTGTTGCTGGGTCAAGCTCTGCAACTTAGAGTGGGGTTTGCACCTGCTAAAACAATGTCTATGCTCCCCATAGAGCCTAACTCACTGTCAAGCACCAAAAAATACCTTAAAATGGCTTGTGTTGATGCTCATAAAACTCAGGGTCTTTGAGAACTTCAGTGTTTGAGATCTGATAAAGCAGTCCACATGGGTCATCAGGCTCTCCTCAACATCACAGTGCAACGTTGGATAATCCCAACAGCAAAGTCTGTATAAACAAATGGCATCAGCACCTGGTTGCAATGAGCCAAACTCCCAGGTTCTCCAGAGCACTTGATTTTTCCAGCTGCCTGTTTCTCCCCATGGGAAGACAATGGGACTCAGTGGCTGAAGCTACATCCAGGAATGCAGCCCCACTGTGTCTCAAAATGCTGGGAATAGTGAGGGTGAAGGGGGACAACTTGCAAGTATTGTAACTCTTCACCTATAGTGACCACGTGTTGGATGTGAACACAATCTTTCTGTGCAGAGAACGTCTTGTGCTGTGCATGGAGGGGCTTGCAAACCGCATGATTTAATGTAGATTGAACCTGAGCTTTGCAACACAGTAGCAGACTTATTTTTATTTCTGTAGCCTTAGTAGTCTATAAATACCATACCTATCTATTTTGACCCTTTGGGTTTTAAAAGGCTGTCAGAAACTCTCCTCAGCAATTTGCTGTGGAAATAGGAAGAAGGAAGGAAAGCTGACTGTAAATGCTCATATATGTCTGGAGAAACTTTATGTGAAGTATGAGGTAAAACTCAAATGCAGATTCATGGTGCTTGATCCAGTGCCAAGGGAAAGCTTGACTTCAATTGCTTCACGGTGCATCTGTGTAGACACAGGCAATTTTGAGGTTAACTGAGATGAAGCCACTGCTAATTTCACTTATTGGTTATAACTTTGGGCAGACTTGAACCTTCTCCCAGAACCAGAATATCAGCTGAAATACAGTGGCTGCCTGTACTGCAGCAGAAGGGTGAACTCTCCAAGCAAATTGCCACAGCTGGGGGGATTTTGGAGAAGTTAGTGTCTTGAGTACACAAAGGCGTCCTTCAAATGATGGAACACTTGCTTGGTTTAATGAAGACTAGGCTTTTACGGAGATACGGATCAGCTTGAATGTTCCTGAGAATGCAAAATTTCCAATCCATGGGAAATCTGATCTGTACGTACAAGTAGAGGCATAATTTACACTTAAAAAAATACAGTAGCTCCTTTCATCTTACTGTGAGCTTTCCTTCACATGCTTGATCGTCCTCCTGAAGACATCCATCATGTTCTCTGTTTTGGTAGGGATCTACATGCAACACAGCCGAGCTTTGCTGGCTCCTGTACTGTCAGCAAGCAAGATCTTGGGATGCAGCTGGACCTCTTCACAAAAGCTGCTAGTGCCTTTTCTTCTCCCTTGTCTTTGGCTGGGGTCATCCTCTGCTGCTGAGGTTGACTTGGGTGTTGCCTCCTCTGGGAGCGGAGGACCCCCTCCCACCCCATTTCTGTGTGCCCAAATGATGGGCTAAGAGTTTCAAGGAAGTCTGAACTGTTAGGATGTCCTGTGTTATTGCTGTCTGAGCTGTTAACACTCTCCTCTTTTCAACCGCCATGGCCTGAGACTTGCCAACAAACCCATAACCTTGGAGGGACACCCTGTCTACCTAACACCCCTGCCCCATTCATTCTGCTCCTGACAGCTTGCTCCAGCTCCTCTCCCTGGATGGGGGTAACTATTTACCCGGCTCCGCGTGTCTCTCTGCCCTCCCATGCTACAGCTTTGGTATCAACTCAAATCTAAAGGGTTAGGCTCAACTCACCAGATGGGTGTGGGAAGAGGATTGTGTAGATCCTATGTTAGCAAATGCAGGGGAGAGTAGATACAGTCAACACTTATGTTGAAATCATCTCCAGTTAGGATGTGGATAGCACCCTACAGATACTAGCCAGCTTAATCCTTCCTGCTGGGGTTTTCAGAGCTTCCACTTTCACAACCAGGCTAAAGTGCAGAGAAACCTGTGATCTGTAACAAAGAAGTAGCATGGAGCAGTTATGAGGGAGACCATCCCTGCAGAGACATCTTTGCAAGTTAAACTGGACTACCCAAAGGGGTGAATTTAAAGTGTGCTCATTAAACCAGGTCAAAGTGAAGGAAGCTATGTAGAAATAAAATTACTTTAATTCTCACAGTGTCAACATAGAGGCTTAATGTGGTCTAAGCAAGAAGGTGTCAGTATATTGAGAAAACTGAGATCTATAAGGGTAGGGTAATGTTTTAGGGTAGAGGGTATAAGGGGCCCCAGAGCCCTGATGGACAACAGTGCCAAGGTGGTATCATTTCTCCATACGGATATTTAGCCACATGTAGTCACTCACTGAGCTTCTTCCATGGAGTCTACATTTCATCTGCAAGGCTGGGGACTCCTCTGCCTCTGAAATAGCAATGACCCCTGGCATACCACACTGCTTTGCTAAAATGGAAGCGAGGGCAGTTTTGGAGTTGCCTGGCTGCTGCGCACAACTGTTTCTGACTGTGATGCATCACCACATTTTTCTGCATTGACTTGTCATTCAGAAACACATCAAATCACCAGCCAGGCGAGCTCCCCGCCTCTGTAGGTTGGGTTGTAAAAGAGTCTGCTTATGTCAGAGCCTTGCTCTGTTTTGGGCTTGTGCGAATTGCTGTGTCACCATTTCATTGTGACTGTGTTTTGAAACAGGCTCTGCGGTTGCTGCTTCTTCTCCTGTTTTATTTGGAGCGAAGCAGAGGAGAGTCATTGTGGGCCATTTTGAATGTTCTTCCTTTGTGGCAGTTTGCCTGAGAACGAGATGAGTCACAGGCAGGTTACATGCCCTGTCCGCGTGAGTGTGAATTAGAGGGAAGGCTCCAGGATTACTGGCGATTATCTCCCTGAGCGGCCCACCGAATTGTGCATTTCATGGGGCTGGAGGCTGCGATGGCCTCCTAGTCCTTTGGGTCCTACTTAAAGGGGGATGAGCTATTCTGTTCTGCTCTGCCAGCTGGTAGCAAAACCTGTTAGGTCTGCCTGACCTGTCAAATTGTTAGGGTTCAAAGAGATTAGAAAAGGAACGTCAAAAAATGTTCCCAGCATATGGATGCCTCATGGCCTTGCAGCAGGCTATGTGTCACGGAGAGAGGTATGTGCACTCAGGAAAAGAAGGGAGATAATAGAAATACTGGCTCCCTTGCTGCATTTTGAGCCATAAAAGTTTCTCTGCCTAAGTGAAATCAAGCAGGAATTAAGCACTGTGTGTTACAAGCCAGTCCGCAGAGTGTTGCACAGAGTCTCAGGAAGTTCAGACTGTCCTTTGGATGATCAGGGAAAGGGGGGATGTATTTTGAGAGAAGAGCATATGGATCACTTAGTCAACCAAGGCTAAAAGATGCCCTTTGTATTCAAAGCAAAAGAAGTTTGGGGGCAAAAGAAGTATTTATATTAAATATGTTGGGGCAAGAGAGATATTTATGTTAAAAGACAGGAGGATCAAATGGGAATCAACTGGACACGGACATCTTCGGCTTGGGAAGGAGACTAGTATTTCTAAGCCTCAGAGCCATTTTAGGAAACCTTTCTAAAGAAAGTCATCAAAACTGTTTCAGTGTGCAACAGGTAGAGTTGAGGAAAGGACTGCACAGGAGAGGTGTGTCCTGAGGGCAAAGTGAAAAGTGCCTGGGTGAGGGTGTGGGATATGTTGATAACCTCAGGAGGCCATTGGAAAGGGATGATCATTGCTGTTCTCAGTTGTGTGTTTGTTTGACTGCTTTGAATTATTCCCATGTTTCAGGGCTTCTGCCAGGAGGAAGGAAATCTTTCCTCCTTGTTGCAGAACTTGGCTTTGGGTTTGGTTTGCTCTGGGGGCTTCTTTCTCTCCTTTCCTGGTTAGCACTGGACTGGCCCAAGTAAAAATTGGCTTTGGGTGGGGCCAAGCATTCCAGTTGTGCTTTTAGATGGAGAAAGAAATGTCCTGAGTGCCCATCTGATCCACACACCCAAAATTTATCCCAGAGTCAGACTTAATGTCAGAGAGGAACTGGGCTGGGTCCTTCCTTCTCTGTAATGCAGAGGGCGGGTGACATCATTTGACATGGACTCATGACCTTGGCAACACACTTGCTGTCTCACACCTTTTTGCAATGACAACCTTGTCACTGAAGGCTTTTAAGTCCTTTGTATTTCAAGTCTCTCCTAGACTGAGAACTGCTTGGGATGCATGTGGAGGGTGGTGGTCGAGCAAGACCCTGAACAGGGTTTCTTGGATGCTCTTTCAGACACACAGCTAATGCCTGGGGAAAATGCATAATGTGACCATGGTGGTCTGGTTTGGAGCTCTGCACTCCAAAGTAAGTGGTTCACAGGACTGATGTGTGGTGACTTATTTCCATCGGGACTTTTTCCTTCCGTAGTGACTTGGTAGCCCAAAGGAAATGCCTGATGCAGGCATTGCCTAACCAGGAGTACTCTGTGTTTGAGAATGGAAGGGATAAGTCACAGCTTTTTTCCCTCTCTGATTTACTAGCAATCCAAGAAGATGACAAATAAAACAGTTTCAGACAGGAAACTGTGAAGAGTCTAGTGCAGTGTGTAACTGCAGGTTTGTACAGGAGCTGAGGAGTTCTCTGTGTGATGCTGTCTGTGATATGACTGACCCGGAGCATTTCCAAGTCCTGGATCCAGCAATGCACCCAGGCCAGACACAACTGCAGTTCATTGGGAGACCTGGGCTTGGACCAGTTGTCCCTGGGGTGGACGAGTTGCAGCTCCAGCCAGGTGTGTCTAGGACACTGAATACAGCCTGGCAAACATGTCAAGACACAGACAGTGACTCTGTCATGTATCTACAGGATTAAAGGGGTCATTTAGACCGAACCAGGGCTACAGCAAGTACAGAGGAGGGACTTGTAGTGGAAAAAGTTATCCCAGGCCTATCCCAGGGTCATTTATGCAACAGTTTGCCAAGGCAAGAACAGGGGAACCTTTCTTGTAAAGGTGCCAGCACCACCCAAAGACCAGCAGAGTCTATAGCAGGCCAACATCTCTTCCACATACTTAGCTACCGCCCCTGCACAGCACCATCTAAAGACAATTTCCAGCCGTGACCTTGTCCCATGACTGGTTGCCGCTGGCTTTGGGAGCATTTGGGCCCTTCAATGCCCAGAGTGGCTGGATGGAGCCAAACCTCAGCTACGTTATGTGCCAGGGTTGGCGAAAGAGAGGAGCATGTCCCCTTTCCTCATCTCACAGACTGAGGGAAGCAGGGATGCCTGAAGCAATCCCTGGGCTCCCTCCACTGCTAAGCCCGGGTCCCTTACCATGGCCACGGTCCTAGCGGTCATCCACTCGCCCACAGCAGTCAATAGCTTGCCTGGGCTCTGCTCCCGGCCGCAGGCAGCTGGAGTAGAGTCCGAAAAGCTCCAACACCCTGTGTCCTGTCATGGAGGCTTCGGAATAGGGGGTTCTGTCGCTGAGGGGACGAGGTCTGAGCTCCAACCCCGAGGGACGGAGCGGGGGTCCTGTCGCTGAGGGGATGAGGTCTGAGCCCCAACACTGAGGGATGGAGCGGGGTCCTGCTCTGAGGGGACGAGGTCTGAGCCCCAACCCCGAGGGACGGAGCGGGGGTCCTGTCGCTGAGGGGATGAGGTCTGAGCCCCAACACTGAGGGATGGAGCGGGGTCCTGCTCTGAGGGGACGAGGTCTGAGCCCCAACCCTGAGGGACGGAGCAGGGGTCCTGTCGCTGAGGGGACGAGGTCTGAGCCCCAACACTGAGGGACGGAGCGGGGGTCCTGCTCTGAGGGGATGAGGTCTGAGCCCCAACCCCGAGGGATGGAGCAGGGGTCCTGTCGCTGAGGGGACGCTGAGCTCCCCCCGCCCCGCCGCCCCCGGCCCCTCGGCCTTTCCCGGAGCGCCATCTCGCGGCGGCCCGCGGTGCGCGGCGCGGCCATGGCGGGCGGCGGCGGCTCCCCCCGCTCCCTTCTCCCCTCAGCCGCCCTCTCGGCCGCCCGCGTTACCTCTTCAGCCCAGTGAGGCCCCGAGCTGGAGCCAGAACTCAGATCTGAGCTCGCATCTCGGGCAAGGGCTGAGGGGAATGAGGAGGGAGAACGGTCCAGCCCGTGTTTGGGGCTCTGGCAGGAGCGCTGAGGAGCCCCAAAGGAGGACACGAAGCTCTCTGCCACCACCCTCCTCCCAGAAGAGGGTGAACATCAATTCCCTCCCCAGGTGCTGCCCTAAAGATCCTTTGTCCTGAGCTCTGACACAGCTTTTTGCTCGTCTTCAGCTAAAAGCAGCACTGGGGACCATCTCCAGCCATCCCGCGGGGGTGAAGCTCCAGGGCCAGAGGGCCTGAAACAGGGGCACTGATGACTGACCCTCAGAGATTTGGGGACAGGTGTAAAACAAGCTCTGAGGGGAACAAGAAATCTTCACTGTCCTGGGCCATGCACAAGCTACACTGTCCGTTGACAGCAGTGAGGGGGAGCTCAGGGCCAGGAGACCCCAGCAGGGATTTCTGTGGGTCCAGCACACCAAGGTGTGCTTGAGGTAACCCCAGTGCTCCTTGGGCTCTCCCAGTGAGGGAAACTGAGCCCAAACTGTGTTAGTCAAGAGAGAGATTAATATTCTGAAGTTGAAGGAGGTAATTACCTAATCTGGCTTTCTCCCAAACAGAGGTTAGAGGCTTCACCTCCTGCCCATGGCTGGATGTTGGCATGCCTTTGAGGAGGGCAGTCCGGCTTGTTTTCTTGTGATGGAGATTCCAGAAAGTCTCTTAGAAATCAGTTTCTGTGGGTGATTTCCTTCAAATGTAATACATTCCTCATGTCTTTGCCTGTTTGGATGTGCCTCCATGATAATTCTCATCAGAAACTATTCTCTCTTTCTTACACATGTCCCTAAATCCTTTAACCAATATGGCTAGCGGACTAGTGAGATGCAAACACAAAGCCTTGCTCGATGGTTAGCACAAAATAGCAGCCTTATCTAGCAATACATACTTCAACATACTGTAGAGATGCAACGGTGTAGCAGGAACGCAACATGGAAGCCACAAAGCACAGGACTTTGGCAGCCGACCTGAAGGAAAGATTCACCATCTAAGATAGGGAGGAGCTTGAGTTTTCCCATCGTCCCAGCAAAATAGGATTTCAACCATAATTTTCTGGACCCTTGGGAGCTCCGTGGGGATTTCGGGCTGTGTTCAGCAGAGGGCAGTGGTTGGTTTGGTCACTACTTGGCTGGCAGCATCAGACCTCTTAAACCACTGCTACGGACTTTGCTGTTTGCTGAAGTCATTCTGTTGCAGAGTATCCGAAAAAGCTGTAGAAAAGGGTAGTGCAAGTAGTTCCTACTTGTGTTGCAGCAGTGCAATGCAGAGCTAGCGGTGGGTCAGCAAAGTCTCTTGGGAAAATTCAGCAAACCTCCTTTTCCCATCCTGTGCCAGTTTACAAAACTAAAAAAGAATTTCCAAGAAAATACTTATGATTCCTTGACCTGGTTTAAATCTGCTGATTTACTGCTCATTTTCAAGAAGTTTGGCATTTTGTGATCTGCAAATGTTTAACTGAAATTTAAAAAAACCCCAAACCTTAAACCTGTGGTATGTGTTTATAAAATTTCCCTAAACAGTATAGGTAATCAGTGCTGCTCATGTGAGGGAAGAATACCACGGAGCGTCTCATCCTCCAGGCATCCTGTTCCTGTGGGAAGGGAAGACACGCGGGAAAATGGAAAAATTCCTGCAACACAAGGAGACCAGCCACCTGGACCGAGCAATATGTCCTGGGTGGCCTTGGGAAAGTTACTTAAACATAGCAAAATTGGTGTGGACCTGTTTTGAGCTGCTCCAGAAAGCCTGGGAAGGGAACGCTGGGGGACAGCTCTGTGACAGTCCCCCTACGGCTGCTGGCACGTGAGATGCTGCTGCGGGAAGGGAGCCAAGGCCGGGATTCCCGGCCAGTTGCTCTGTACGGAGCTGATGACAGCTGACATGACATTGAACTTGTCGGTGCAGAGCAGCCTTAGGGTTGCTGGAGTAGCTCAGCTTTACGATCCCACCTCTGTGCAGGAAGCAGTTCACTGACACTGACGTGAGTAAGGGTGGATGAGAGGGGAGGGAGGAGAATGACTTTAACACAAGTATAAAGGCAGAGAAAAGCTTGTGAGGAATCGAACAGACTAAGAGGACTGGGAGTGAAGTTCAAAAATAAAATCAGTCTCTTAGCCATGCCCTGCCTGCCCAGCTTGGGCCCTTCATCTCACCGTGTGCCTGCCATGGCCCTATGCCCTTCCCCACACAGATATATGGGTTTTTAAAATGTGAAACCTAGGTCAAAATCCTGTTCCATGTTCAGCGCTGACTGCTCTGGGACCAGGCACAGCCCAACAGGGCTACTCTTAGGGCACAGAGGGGATGTGTCCTGACAGCCTCACTTGTGATAGGAATGAGCCAGAAAATAGCAACTGTTTGAGCAGTTCTTTGCTCCTGCAGTTCTGCTGGTGGTATCAATCTTTGGAGAGCGGAATCAGGGCTGATGAATGGCTCAGGAAAAATTAACTGTATATGTTAATTATAATTAATATGTTATATATATGTTCCAGCTGGGAAGAGCTGTGAAAGCCTGGAAAGATGGAGGGGCCCAGGGCAAATGGGAGGCCTGTTCTGGTGTAGCACCTAGAACAGGTGTAACGCCAGTCCTGCCTGGTGCTGAGTGTCCTCAGTTCCTGCTGCAGGCAAAAGGGATGAGCTGCTTCCTAGGATGAGGCCCAAGTCTAAAAAGAGCCAGTAGGATATTTACGCCTGATTCCCAGCAGCTTTATCTTTTCTCCACTTGCTGGAAAGACCTCAGGCAGGCTGTTTCCTGTGATTTTATGCACCACTAGCTGGGCAAAGAGGCCCCCCTGGAGAGCCATTAAAACGTATTTAATCTGTGAAAGACTTTTGCTGATGGTGGGGGAAAAAAATTGCACCTTGCCATGTATGGGAAAGAAATTTTGTGCTTGAGGGGACTGGAGAGAGAATGAAGGGATTTGTCTCCCCTTTGAGCTTGCATTAAAAAGCTACCCCCCCCCCCCCCCCCCCAATTGTCTTGTGTTTTTGATCTGCTCATGTCATCTGGTGGTGCCCACGCTGCTGGCTGCTCTCCTACCACAAACACAACTCATGGGAAGGGGAAACTCCCCAGACCCCTGAAGGTGACCCTTGGAGGTGGTGTTGATAAGCTCCTGACATCTTTCACTAGAGACCGCATGCAATGATTGTGCCTCAGTTTCCTTCTTGCTTCCACCCTCACCTCTCTGCTGTACCTGTCGCCTCTCTCCTGTCTCCCTGTCTCTTCAGGGTTTTTACCCTCATGGTAGGGGTCTGCAAGCCCTCTTCCCAGCCACACTGAAGCATTTCTTTGTCATCAGGTGCACACACATGTGAACACATCATTGCACAGACTTGTCCCTTTTGGATTTATGGTGCATTTGTTTTCACTGATTCTTAGGGTGTTTGTGTCCTCAGGTGTTCAGCTGGGTGCTCAGCAATCTCAGTCCCCAGGACGGGGGATCAAGAGTGCTTTTTCTTGCAATGTCGCCAACTGTACCACACCGCTGGAGCTGCAAGTGAGAAGGACTTCCAGGAACAGACCAGAGCAGACCCCAAACCCTTCACTGAAATCCTCCCTGGCTGCTAGCAGGTGCTGGATTGGGATTTGGGTGATCTGTGATTTGCATCACATAGCAGGAATTTGCTCGTGTATTAAACAGCCCACAGGCTCCTGCTGCCTGCCACAGATGAGAGGACTTCCCTGACTGCAGCTGTCTCTGCCAGGCTCCTTGCCCTGTTTTTCCATCACACAGTTATAACTGCAAATGCACGCTCTGCATGGCCACCCATACTTGCTCCGCGTGGCTCTGCACGCCTATGCCTCTGTGCAGGTGTCCTACCCTGTTCTATGTGGCTCTCCCTTTGGACTCTCCTGCTCTCTCGTTTAGCATTGCTGACAAATGACCCTCCAGAGTCATTTTGGCAGAACCAATTGATTTTTCTTGTGCCCCAGGAGCTTGCAGGGCAAACAGCTGCTCTATTGATTGTGAAAGTTAAGTTGGAAGTAGCACATCTGCATCCCCTGGACTGACAGCTGTTGCTGCTGGTATTAAACATGGCAGCTGTAGAGACAACGTGCAGGGAACAACCACCTCCTCCAACCCTCGTGGGCTCGGGAGAGACACGCACATGGCTGCCAAATGCAGAGTACATGGGCTTTGCTAAGCAGGTCTGGCCAGACAGTGTAGGGACTGAAAGGAAGGCAAAAATGTTAAGGATACACTTTGGTGCTGGCAGACCTGGAGCTCTGGGTGGTGGGTAGAGAACTACCATGCTCCCACGGCCCTTGGGCATCAGCTGTGTCCCTCAGTCCATTTGTATCACCCCCCAGTGTAAAGAAGGGGCTTAACTTCCATTAAATCAATTGATGGACTAACACCCCTCTGTCCCCCATTCCCATCTTTCTCTGATGCCCCTACCTGGAAAAGGCAGCTGAAACATCTGAAGAAGCTCAGCAAATAATCACCAGAAAGTCTGACCCTGGAAACGTGCCTCATAGGAAGAGACAGAACAATTTAATTTTTTCAGAGTGCAGGAATGGAGTGTTGTTTACAAATACCTTTGCTGGGAGAAAAGAATTCTGGCATCTGGGGATGTAGTAATCTGTTAGACAAAGAGAGCAAATGTCCGTGGCTTGGAACGCAAAGGCAAAGAAGGTGCTTTATCTTCTCTAAGCCTCAAACAGACATTAGAGCAAAACTGCAGGCTTTTCCAAAAAAAAAGCAGCTCCAGTTTAAATGGGTTGCTGCAGGGATGACTGGGTGAGGCTTTCTCATCTCTGTTAGGCGTGCAATAACCTTAGAAAGAAGTCCTGCCAGCTTCCAGGTCCTTCCAGCCATGGGAGGCAGCAGGGTTGTTGTGCCTGGTTTGATGTTGCATGGGTTAATATACCCTACAGCGGCTTGCTGAAGCCTCTGCAGGCCAGGTAAAGCGTTAGCAGTGGCAGAACTGTTAGGATTGTGTAGATAAACCATCCAATAGTTTGCTTTAATTATGACAATACCAATCTGTTTGGCTTATGCAGTGTTTGTCATAAGATGAAGCATGGTTACCAAAATTATCATGTAGACTAGTCTGTATATAATAGCAGGCCAAGAGGTTAGAAGAGGAAGGGTTTCCGGGTTGGGTAGGAGGCACAAAGTAAAGCTACCAGATAAACAAGCCATAACTTCTGTCAAGAACCTATCAACAGATTCCCACCACATGCTCTGCGAATGGGCAGCTGTGCAGAGAAGTCCGTCTGAACCGGCGTCTAGAGCACCGCCGTGTTTTCCAAGCGATGCTGGCAGGACGGCATTTCCAACTCTAAATAATATCAATCAAGAGAGGCCTGCCCTGGGAAGCCAGGATTTGGGCAATCTCTGAGCTATCCAAAACATCAAGGAGTTGGATGTTGGGCTTTGGTCTAGGCTCCTGTCTAATGAGCTTCACGAATGAATTTATAGGGGTCCTTCTCTGGCTGGAGAGATGCTGCCTGTGCGATCAAAGGAAGGATGAGCCAATGACTGGGCTCCAGCCCAAGGCTTTCATGCTGTGCCCTGCTCCAATATGGACTTCCCCTGGGCAAGCCTCTTGGGAGAATCTGTTTAACTGACCTGCAGCAATCTCCATTTTCCTCCAACCGTAGAGGCAAACAAGCACTTCTAGGCCCTTAGAGCGCTCTTTTGGAGGAGATGGAAGTAAAGCTGCTCTGAGTAAAACCTTGGCTGTTATTTTGCTCCTGGGTGCTTGAACCATGTAGAGGGAATTTTGCTTGGTTGCTTTAAGGTCATGTCAGGAAAGTCCTGTTAGGATCCACTGAGGGATGAAAGAGAAGCCAAGGGGTCTTCTGCAAGGGAGAGAGGCAAGGCATTGAGGGCATCCCCAAGAGTACCTCTTTTGGGGCTGGAGCTCAGATTAGTGCTTGCTCTTTTGCTGTTCCTACTGAGAAGAGCAAATGTGGCATGGTCAGAGGAGATATGTTTGGATCAGAGCTCTTGACTGATATTTTGACAAAATAAAACCTATTCTGGCAGATCTACATATTCATGGAGCATTGTACATCTCTACATGGCTATCTGAGAGTCAGCTGGTGCTCAAATATATTTCCCTCCATGGCCCCTACGAGAACCAAACTCTGCCCACTGGGGCATGTCACTGCAGCCCATTCTGACCTCAGCCCACATTTATCTTTCAATGAGCAGCTTCAGGTCAGATCTCCAGAAAGTTCTCCTGAAGTGACCCATTTCCCTCCTTCCAAGAGGCATACATGCTGTACCACACCTACTCAATCACATCTTGTCGTCCAGAGCAGAGCGCTCGAGGGAAATCAGCTCTTCACGTCCCATTCAGCCCTGTCACAGCAGCTGCAAGTCAGATGCGTCACCTGAGAGAACTGGGCTGAGTGGGTGATAGGGCTGGAAAGAGGCAGGTGAAGTGATTTCTTTGTCCAGTTCAAACTGAGTCAAAAGGACATAACATCAAGAGCAATGGGGGACATGTGTGTCCACATTATCCCTTTGTTTCATCTCTTCTTGTGGTCCTAAGTATGTTTCATTTTTTGGCGGGCTGTTGCCAAGATGGCCTTATATTGTCAAGCCAAGGGAGAAAGCAGACCAGCAAGGGCTGCCAGTTGTTTAATTTCCTGCTATTAATGGAGTTTAAACTGAATATCTATGGTAAATATTTATCTTTGCTTTTCTGTGGTCCGATGTGGACAGGTGATGGACAGCAGTCTGCCCTTCCCAGTATGAAGACTTGGGGTTATTAAGGCAAATACAAGAATGGGAATGGAGCTGGGCGAGGGTGACTTACCTTCTCATTGGGATGGCAGAAGCTCCTCTCTGCGAGCTTTCACTGAAATTGCCATGAGATGAACAGGGACTTTCTCCTACATGTAAACTCAGCTCTATTTCATCTGCCTGGCTCACTCTTGTTGCATGGGGAGCTGAAAAGGAGAACCTCAGTCCTGAGTGGGGCTGTTGGCTCTACATGCAGCCATGAAGGAAAAGCAAAATCACTTGTGTTAGAACTCAAACTCATACCTAAATTAATCTGATCTCTGACTGTCAAGTATCCTGAAGAAGGATAATTTCATGAACTAAGACCTCGATATACTGCCAGCATTGGCAGATTATAAAAACACTTAGAGAATCTCACATCCCTGCCAGGGAAGTTTTTGTGCTTTTTACAGCATCTGCTGGGTATACAGGAGGGATGGAGCCAGGTCTAAGCAAAGCTAGTTCTTTGCCCAGGGTAAAGGACTCTGTTGGTCCTGTGTCCTCTTGTCAGCGTGGTATGGGACTCTTGTGTAGACGGTTATATGGACAGCCAGCAGTCAGCAGAGGAAAACATCAGCCTGCGTATCTCAGAGAGCAGCTGACTTGGGGCTACACGTTCTGTGATGGCAAAAAAACCCAGGATGGCAGGACTTGGAACTTGTCTTCAGATAAGGCCTGGACACCTGGGAACATACAGGGACAGGGTCCTGCAGCGAAGGCAACAGGGATGGAGCAGACTGCGGACATGAAGAAAAGGAATTGCATGTGGGAAAGAAGGGATCGAGAGATGGGAAGTGGGTGAGTATTGCAGTGGGTATTTTCCCCTGCACCCCTATGAGGTCCCAATAGCAGAACCCACCACAAAGCACTGAAATGCTGCAGTGAAGTAATCAATCATTTCTTGTGCTTGGGGACATGCTGCAGTCTCCCAGTCTGTGTCTGCTTGGGACGCCCTACAGAGCATGGGACGTGTGCTGTGATGTGACATTTCAGGTGGCACTGTCTAGCATAAGCCTCACCCAGCACTCCCCATGGCAATCCTGCTCATCACAATCCTGCCAACACACACAATGGACACTGGTACTGGCCCATGAGCATGCACACCACACCAGATCTCCTCCTGCACCCCCTGCACCCTCTTCCAAGGGCGGTTGGATGAAGGCCCTCTTCCTCTTTCCCAGCACACAGGACACCTCCCTGTCTTCTACCCCAAGACCACAAAATCTCAGACAACTGTGGGGAAATCACTCTTGTCCCTTTCCTGGGCCTCACCATTGGAAGGGGATGAAGTGCTCTGCTTTTAGTCTTTTTCTTCCTAAAATGGGAGTTTTCCAGCTCTGATCCAAGCACTGGAATCCTCCCCAGAGCTCCTGTTTTGGGACTAATGATGCCCAGAAGGGGAAAAGCAAGCCAAGCCCTCACTTGTTTTCCTGTGTCATCCTTCGCTGGATATCAGGTCCCTGTGTTCCCTGGCTGCTTTCCCCTGTATTAGCTTCCTCATCCTCATTCTCACCAGCCCTCCCCTCTAGAGCTCCACTTGTTTTTTAACCCATTGGCTCCCTCTCCTTTCCTTCTTCTGTTATTACTTTCAGGCTCCGGTTCCTCTGCAATGTCTTCCTCATCTTCCCCTGTCCCAGAGCAGCTGTGGGGATCAGACCTGCCTTCTCCTCCCAAATCCGTGCCCAGGGTCACTCCTGCCCTTAGACCTGGGAGGAGGCAGCCGGCAGGTACAGAATTGTCAGGGTGGCAGGCCCGTGTTTCTTCGGTGCTAATGCAGGTGACCTGTGCTGGTAGCCCTAACACGGGCAATTCCACTTTCCTCAGCCTTTCTGCAAGACACCTGCTGACAGTACTTATTAATGCTGATTAGGCTGACTAATGAGACTCTTGCTCACCATCTGAGGGACAGCAAAACCCAGAGGGACAAGGAAGGAAGAAATTGCTTTTGCACATAGCTGTGCTGTTTCCTCTTTGCAGTTATCAAGATGGTTGTGGAGGGAGGGCAGAGCTTGCTCAAAGCCTGGGAGGAAGCTAGTCTGGCAGATAACCCCACATGTGGAGTCAGGGGCTCCTTTTCTGGTGCAGAATTGGAGGTTTTCAGCTTTGCTGGGCCCATATATGTTTGCAGTATGACTGAGGGCTGACTATTCTGCACCTCTGCCTTGCTACAGGTTTCTGGGTTGTAATAGGAAATGCCTTGCAAAGACAGAAGTGCTTTGAAACATGGGCTGTGCTGGATGCAACGCAGGTGAGACACACAGCAGGGAAAGAAAGGCTAAATTTTATTCCTGGATACCCATCCCCTGGCATGCCAAAAGACTACAGACATCTGTGTGTTGTGACTCAGGCAGGCGAGCTCATGGTTAGCAGAACTCTCTTGTCACAGGAATGGCTGAGATCCCAAAAATACATGTGAGATTTTTCACAATCTTTTTTTTGCTAGCCTCTGGGCAGCTGGTAGAAGAGGATACTTCTAATTCGCTTTATAGGATTTTAGATGCACAAGAGAACCACAGCACATCAAAAAGGAATGAATGCTGTAATTCCCCTGAAAGGTCGGGGCTTTTTGCAGAGCTCTTTATTGCTGTTAAGCTCTTTAGGGAACGCTGTGCTCTGTCTACCGCAGACTTGGTGGTGTTAGTATGATATGCGATGCCCATCCATCCCTATTACTGTTTCTCTGGGGAATGATCCGGATCCTCAAAGGCTGTTAAGTGCCTGATTTTGTTTGAAATCATTGGGAATCTGGCATCTAAATCTTTAAATGCTCTGCATAAAAGCTTGCCCTGCAAAAGCTGACTTGTAGGTGCTTTACCTTAGCAGTCTCTGCATGTATCTAATGATGCATGGAGTTACTCACATTGCCCTTGGAAGCTTCCTTATTGTGTAATGTGTGGCTGTTCTCATCAGAGAAAGGGCAGGTTGGGGTGGGAACAGGACTATTGCAATCCCTGTTGATGATCACTAAGAGGCAACCCAAGGAGATACCCTGAGCAGAGGGATGGTACAGATCAGGGGGTAGGAGACCTTGCCCCAGTCTCCAGAAACACAGAGAACTGAGGGAGGCTTCAGCAGCAATAGGAACTGGCAGGTGGAAGGTACCACCAAAACTGTGCCATTTGGGGGAGTATTTCTGATGATAACTGAGTTTTCAGTTCTGATTTTCAGCTTCGTGCCCTGAGCAAAACTGTGTGACTTTAAATAGGACAGTGCTGGACCCCAAGGAAAAGCAAGATGTGTAAATATGGATTAAACAGAGAGCACAAAAAGTCACTGAAAAAGTAGGCTGGTTGGTGAGTGATTTAGCCTCTTTCCGATTTTTGGAGACTGTGTCCTTGATAATGGACCGGACCCTGCTTTGAAGCTGGTATAAAATGAAGAAGGACCACTGAAATGCTCTGGATAAGGCAATAGGCAGTACCAAATAAAGAGAATTATCCAGTGTCAGGTGGTTTTTATGGGAAGTGAATAATACACTGACAGTAAAGGGAATTCAGACTACTACAAGTTAAGTTTACAGCGGAAAGACAGAGCTTCAGCTGAGACCCTGTTTAGGAACTTAAAAATCTAAGCAAATATTCTTAGAGATTTTATACTGACCTCAAATGAGCAACTGCACTGAGAAAGATGTTAAGACATTTCTGTATATGGCAAAAATACTGTTGATAGCAAAAGAAAGGGAGGTGTGAAGCTATAGCTTGTTGGAACAAAGAAACTAAAATAAGCTATGCACTGAGCCTGCACTTTTCCTCCTGTTTCTCTAAAGTAGTCTTGGCAAAAGACAGTACTGTTAACAGCTCTGTATACGTGACACGCATTCTCATTACAAGCAGCTTAGATGGCATGGAAAGGTCTGAGAGTGTGTTGTGGGTTGGTGGGCACGAGTTTTTGGGGTTTGCAGGGAAGTGCAGACTTGTGAGGCATAAAATATTTTCTCCAAATGAGGAACTGGTGGAAAATAGTGACAGAAATGTGAAGCGGCCAGCATGGTTGAGAAGTCAGAGCCTAATCCGTGTGTGCTGATGCATCATTTAACAGAGCTGCCAAGAAGGTGGCATCAGCTGTCAGGTGCCTATGTCAGTGATTTAGAGATGAATAAGGAAATAGATGAGGCAGAAGGTAAACACAGTACAACTGGGCCCTGAGAAAGCTCACCATGATCATGGCCATGTCTCAAGTGGGAAACAGTGACCAGGACAACAGTCTTCTATCCCACGAGATAGTGTCACAGTGTTGGTGGCCCTCATCATAACCTCTTGGAAGGAAAATCCACTTCAAGGGAATAAAGCAAGAGGGCACTAAGTCAGCTGTGTTGCTTGGGAAGGACTCAAAGAGGCCACACACCCAGCAATGGCAATTGCTGTGCCCCAGGATGATCATGAGCCTGAGTTAATGGGCCAACTGCAGCCAACAGCATCATGCTGATGTTCTGGGTGAGACCTGCAGGTCCCTGCACCAGCCGACTGAACACTGCCCATTTGTAGACTGCAGATACATAATTTTATTTCAGACACAGGACTCAGCTGCTCAAGCAGAAGTGAACGCTATGGGATTCCTGAGGGTAGGGCCATTGGGACAGTCCAGGAGCAGCAGGAGAACCACAGTCTTGTGCAGCAGGAGCTAGAGGTGCAGTGACACCCCATCATGCCTAACATGGCACAAGGCACTGTTCTATTGGCAAATGAGTCCTTCTCTTGGAGGACTCTGGTGCTGGATGAAGATGCGTGCATTAAAGTGTCTCCATGTGCAGGCGGTGTCTGGGCTCCTGTTATATCCCTGGAGATCTTGGCAACATGGAGGCCAGGGTCACTCAGCTGGGAGGTCTCTACTTCCATAAGCTGAATCACTCTCCATGGACTCCACTGCCTGGAAGAGGAGCTGGGACACCCAGTGCTCCTAGGGACAAGTGTACTCATCTCTGGGTAGATCCCTGTGTTGCAGTGATGTTGACTGTTCAATTTTTATTACCATTGGATTGGTCAGGGAAACAGGTTACGGGAAACATAAATGTATTGCAAGAGGCAAACTCTTGCAAACAGTTGCAAGAGTCAGTTTGAAACATTGGTTTTGTTGTGTTCCTGTGAAATAGAGATGGCTGTCCCGTGGTCAGGCTCTGGGGAAGCACACTGCTCTAGGATGCCCTAGCCTGGACCAACCATAAAGCCTGACATTCCGAATGGCAACACCAATGAGTGCAGGAAAAGCTGTTCACTAGACCTGATGAATTCACAGTAGCCTTCCAGCCGGAGGGGCAATAGGCATGTGAGTGAGGAGACATGGAGAAATAACAACAGTTATTGCTGTTCATGCTGCAGGTTTTGATATTTTCCTAAGATTTTCTTTTTTTTTTTTTTTTTTTGTATTCACATTGCTTAATTGGTACAATGTAATCTAAAACATTTACCCATCATTGTGGACAGAGTTTTGTGGCATCCTTAGCCCCCCATACCTTTTAAACATGGCTCTTAAATCATCCTAGTGACTTTGTACTGGGTGAATTTCAACCTAGGTGTCTGAGATGGATTCTTTTTCTGTCCTTGGAAACACCAACATTTAAGTGACTGAGTGGATGGGGTGATAGTGGGAATTAGGACAGCAAGCCCTGATTTTACAACATGCCAGGAAGAAAAATCAAACAAGAGTTGTATAGCAGCATAGTCTGGTTCTGCTTTTCATCTTGGCTGTTCTTCAGGGAGAGAGAGCAGAACAGCAGAGTTTGCTGGAAAGCATGTTCATTTTCACAGCTTTTTTTGTATGCTCATCTACAGTTTAGGAGATTTAGTGGTCCAAATGAAGGTGGAACATATCCTTAACCTCTCCCCAAGCCCAGACAATGTGTATGAAAACATATAAACCTACATGTATTTTTTTCTTATAGCTGAAATAGTAAAAGGATACTTTACTGCTTGACTTCATCTTCTCTTCCCTGAGAAGGTTCCAACTTTTTCAGAAACAAATGAGTAGTTACTAGTGGCAGGTGGGTTAGAATGCTTCTAAGATCTTTGTAGTGGATAGCTCTGGAAACATCCCTCTTATCCTTTACTAAGTACATGCTCGAGGCCCAAAAGCTTTCATAGAAAACAGAGATTTCCTGCTTTCTAAGTCATCTAGGAGTGTCGCATTACAATGTCAAACACGGAAAGAAAACCACAGTAAAGAATTTGTTGCTAGCAAAATGTCTGTATTAAAATACAAAGAAAACTTTCCTGTTGGGAACAGTAATTAGTAGACTCTCTTTTGTATTGGTACTAACAGCACTGCAAGTTCCGTTTCCAAACAGACCACAATGTTCTGAGGAATAAATTCCACCACTGTCATTCTGAACCTCAACCTAAAAATCAAAGAGGTCAAAGACAATAATCCTGTGCATCCTAGCAATATTCCAGCATCATCACACTGGCTTACTGCGGTGTGTCCCATCAGATGTGGGTTATATCTGGACACTGCTTGGTGATGGCAAGCTCACAGGGCTTCCTATTGTGTTTGAGAAGGCGATGATTGCATTGGAGCCCTTGGAGTTCTTGTTCATACCCAGGATGTCCACGCTGGTTCGCTGTGGCTCGGTTTTCCTGAAGATGTTTTTCATGGTTGACTGGAAGTTATTGGTGACAAAGCAGTAGACAATGGGGTCCATGCAGCTGTTGAGGCTACTCAGAGTCACTGTCACATGGTAGACGAGGAGGCTGACGTCATGGGGCATATCTGGGTTGATGGAGATTGCCACCTGTCGCACGTGAAAAGGAGTGAAGCAGATCATGAAGATGATGAGGACAGTGATAAGAAGTTGCACAGCTCTCATTCTCCTCTCCCGACTCTGGTGCATGAGGCTGGGCTTGGACAGAGCACACATAATCCTGGTGGTGAAGAAGATGATTATGATGAGGGGGAAGAAATACTCGCAGACCATCAGGACCAGAATCTTGGAGAGGCAGCACGCAGCAAATTGTATTGCCATGGTTAGGATGGAGAAAGTCACCACAGTGGCAAAGATCCAAATGAAGACACAGATCCCCTTGGCACAGGTGGGGTTCCTCCATTTACGTGAGGCCTCCACCTGTACGATTGCCAGATAGCGATCAACGCAGATGCACGTCAAGAAGAGGATGCTGCAGTACATGTTGACAAAGTAGCCAAAGATATGAACCAAGGAACAATTCAGGCAGTCCCCTGCACTGTAGAACATGATGATCCGGACAGGCAAGGAAAAGCCCACCAAGAGATCAGTAACAATCAAGTTGATGGTGTAAATAACAGAGGTGGTTTTCATCTTGGTGCGGAAGCAGAAGACGTACAGCGCCAAGCTGTTCAGCACAACACCCACCAAGAAAATGATGGCATTGACTACCATCAGGGCAATCCACAGGCTGTAAAATTCTGTGTACAGTTCATTGTCAGGGTGGATGAACTTGGAGAACAAGTAGATGCTGGAGTTGGGTTGCTGGGTGGAATTGATAGAGTCAAGGGGTGTCAGTTGGGTGGAGGAGGTCGACATGGTAACTGATTTCCCAGTGATCTGGAAAAAAAAGAAACAGAGGTATATTGATGGGTATGTCAGCATCCCTTAGGGCTCAAAATGTTGTCACCTAAGAACATTTTAACAGATGTATTTGTACATCCTCAGTAGTTATATATATTGCTATACTCTCTGACCATCTCATCTGCCAATGTGGGATTACCAATAATTGCTAGGAGAATACCTGGGTTTATAATTACTGTCTTCCAGCAGTTCCAGATGCATGTTTTGGAGAAGACACACAATCCCCACTTCAAGTTTCTCTTCCTCTGCCCTGTGCAAAAGTGGATTTTAGGCCTGAGCAAGAACAGAGATGTGAACTATGCCGAGGGGAGCGAAGGAGAAGGGAAAGTCAGGGGACCTACAGATGGTCATGTTTGAGCCAGCCACATGGCAAATGGCCCAGAGAAGTAGACAGGGTTGCTGAGTCCAAGCAGGGTACATTTATATGCTCATGGAGGGCACAGGTCATTTTCTGCTGTGACAAGGAGGGTCAGCCCAGTATGCGATTCCTACCAAGTCTTGTTTCCTAAACATGGCACTTATTCTTTGGAGTCCTTCCTCCATTGGAGCAACTTCTTCCCAACTGGAGGCTCTTCCTTCCCTGTCATGGGAGCAGGATAGTGCTGTCAGCCAGAAGACATTTGCCCAACTTATTGGCACAACCATGGCCCTAGCATCTCACTCCTAAAATATCACAATCCCTTCCCTTGGCCAGGTGATTCCATTAGAGAGTTACATGCAGCAGAATTTGCATGAAGGCTTTCTTGAAATCAAGGATGGCTGCATTTTCCGGGAAAGCACAAGCTTTGTGTGGCATCCTCTCGAGATCTGCACTCACAGCAACAGCAGCCGGGAGATTTCAAACCAAGGGCGTCAGCCACTAGTCCTGCCAGGGTTTGACAGTTTAATTTGCAAATCATTCCTGACTTATACACTATTTTAAACTTATTTATATATTAAAAAGATAAAAAAAAGCCCAATATATACAGAGACTTGGCTGGTTTCAATAAAAATAAATGGTTGAAAAATGTCTGGAATATCTCAAAGCGGCTGAGCAGGACTTCGAGGTTAAAAAAATCAGCTTGAATCAGCAGAGAATGATGCTGAAAGACTTGAGTTATGAGGATTTGAAATCCTGCTACCAAAGAGCCAAGTGTGGAAGGGCTAGGAGACAAGGAGCTGCAAACACATCTTCCAGCACTCACAGAACCGCAGTGTGCCTGGGCTGTGTGTCTCAGTGAGGAGGGCTTGAATTGCTAAGGGAGTCTGGATATCCAGCTCCCCCAAACATGCCCTGTCCTCTGGCACCTGGCTTTCTGCCTGCACTAACCCTTTTTGCTGCTTATGGTGATCAGGAGGATGGACTGAAGGTATTCCATTGCCTGTGAGATGCTTCAAGATGTTGGTGGCCATGTACAAAGCAGAGGAGGAAGCTACCTAGGTCAGAAGTCTTCCAGTGAAAAGTGGATCCTCAAGAGAGTTCCTGCTGGCCAAAAGCAAATGTCTTGCAGGGACAGTCCTAACTGAGTCCAGAGACCATCACAGCAGCTCTGAGCGTGCCTGATAAGTGTCAAAGCCTTTTCCTGCCCAGCCACCAAAAGCTTCCTTGTTGGGCTAATGAACTACAAATCCCTTCTAGCTGTAACTGTCAAGCTCTTGAACTCCTCCACACCTCCTGACAAAAGCAGAAGGCTTCCAGCTGTCTGGGATAAAGAGCTGGAGAACTGAGATTTATGAAAAGAGATTCCCAAGTCTCTGTGCATTTGCTGGACACAGCGCTCCTGATGTGCCTCACCAGTGCTGAGCAGGGGGGAAGGATCACCTCCCTCGGCCTGCTGCCAATGCTCTTCCTAAGGCAACCCAGGAGGCTGTTGGCCTTCTTTCTCACAAAGGTGCACTGCTGGCTCATGTGCAACTTGGTGTCCACCAGGACCCCCGAGTCCTCTGCAAAGACACTTTCCAGCTGTTTAGCCTCGGGCTGCACTGGTGCATTCCTCCCATCATGGTAAAGACTCTGGTGGACCCTCTCCTGTCTTTCAACATTCCCCTGAACAGCGTGGTCCCAAACTGGACACCTCACCAGTGATGAATTGATGAAGGTAATAACTGCCCTCCATCTGACCACAAACCTTCTAATATAGCACAGTATGTACTTTGCCTTGTGTGCAGTGAGTGCACACTGCTTGCTGGTTCTTTTTCAGCCTAAAATCCACCATAACACCCATGTCTTTTTCAGCAGAGCAGTTCCCAGCCTGTACTGCTGAATGGGGCCACAGGATACGGCCAGGGAGCCTTCTGTGGAGGACTGAGTGATCAAAGTGTGGGTGCTTTCTTGCTCCTTCTCACATTGGAGAGGGCTGGGAATGAAGTATGTTTGGTAAATGGTCAATATTCAAGATCAAGAGCCTTCCTGGGGTGCTACAGCCTAGTCGTGGTTATTCTGTACGGTGCATTCAAGCCAGGTGAGTATGAAGCAGAACATTTGTTGAGCAAAAGCAGAGATTAGGACTGAGAATTTAGAAGACCAGGTGTGAAGTTCCCTCTGGAAATTCTTGGAGAAGAGTCTTTGCCATCATGATGGAGCTTAGATCTGTTGTCCTGGAGCCTGGTGATTGCTCTAGTTTCTTCTTGCCTCTCATCTAGTCTATGGAAGGGGTATAAAAAAAAAGCTGGTTTTTAATATCCTTTAACTTGGAAGGATATTTATAATCAAATGACACTTTGTTGTTTAGGTAGCCACTCAAGCCCAAGTAGTTGAACTGTCCATTGGAATGGCTGGCGCTCGACCATAAAACCCTCCTGAGATCAAACCCAGTGCCAGATTATGCTGCAGGACTGAAATCCTGAAGCCTGTGGTCAGACCACCTGTAATGTCCCACAGAACTGCTGGGCAAAGAGGAACAATCTTAACACCTGCCCACTTTTGCACTTAGGCCATCTCCAACAGCAAATGGATGTTGGAACATCTTGTGTTTCAGGAATGACCAGATTACCTCACCCTGTACTGAACTCTGGTGACAGCCAAAGTATCACACGTGTTCACATTATTTTGTCTGGGTCTGATTGAGCCTGCAGACTCCTGGGGGAGAGTCTTGTGTCTTTATATTTTGTGCCAAGCACGCTGTCAGTGAATAACAGGAAAAACTGGACCCAAGACTGGCTGAAGGTAGTGGGGGTTGCAAAGTCTGGCACCTGAGAAAGATGCATGGGGACCATCCAGAACGCTGGCCCATTTTCGGATGATTTTCTAATACTCTCACCATCTGATCTTCTCTGTTTGTTTGTTTCACTCTTTAATTACAAAAACAAACTGAAACGAGCGGATGCCTGGATCTGCTCCCAGATTTCTCTTTGCAGATGCTGTCAAGAGGAGCACTGTGGAAGCCACTGCACCAGTGCAAACCAAGGAATAAAGACTTTGTTGCCCCTTGAGTGCAATGTGAGCTCATATATCTGTTCATACAGATAGTTGAGCAAGGGGAGAAGACAAAATCACCCATCCCATCCCCTTGTATGCACTAGAGTGTATTGACCTGTGTATGCATTTTTCTTCTTTCTGTAATTCTAAGGCACTGGCCATTTGCTGTGATTTTACATCTTGTTAGTAGCTTGCCTCTGAGAGATTCTTCTTCAGTCTCAGATCCTTTATCACAAACACCTGATATTCATCTTACATTTTTCCTTTCCTGCCTCAGTGAAATCTGTAACTCAAAATGCATTCAAATGTTCCTCATCCTCATGATGCTATTAAGGTATGTAGGGCACTTTACGGACTAATAGAAAAGGATCCACTATGAGTACTGTCCAGGCACAGAAATTAAAATCATCAGCATATACAGTGTGCTGGCTTCCACTGAGCCCCGTGTGCAGTGAAATAAACTCCAGATGTTGTAAACTTCTAAAAAACACCAGGTAATGTTTTGTTTGCCAAATTGAATATGCAAAGGAGAAGCTGAATTAGAGTTTGTGTCTTTTCCCAGTCCGTCGCTGCCCTGTCTGAACTCAAAATCCAAGCAACTACATGAAAGAAGTCCCAACAGATTTAATTAATTCTGAAGATTTCCTCACTGACAAGCTGTAGAAAAGCTGCCTCTTGGGCTGCAGTGGGAAAAGCCTTCCTCTAGTCAAATTGTTACTGATGGATTTTTGGGTGAATGGCCTTTTCCTTTCTTTGTGGGACTGCCCTCATCTCATGGCTCACAAGCAGAAGGGATGGAGAACTGGACTAGCAAAGCAACAGCATTCCTCTGAGTGCTTTTAATGAGATGGAGCTGGACCAAACCCCTGGTTAACAGCTACTAAGTATTTTTCCATTGTGGGACTCCAAGCACTTGAGAAAGGTACGTTGCCCCATTTTGCATCAGGCTGAACGAGGCACGAAAAGGCATCATGACCTTGTGTCTGAGGAAAAGCAAACATTTCCAAAGATTTCCAGTTCTGCCTCCCTCCACTCCGAGGCCAAAAATTACCCCAATCAATCTCTCTCTCTGCCATCAGAAATACTCATGCAGGTGTCCAAGTGAGTCAATTCAGCTACCACAGAGTGATGGCATATGGCAGTCAGTGAGGGGCATGGCTAAATACATGAGAAGCTTTGCAACCTCTGCAAACCTTTATTTTGCTATGTTTCTCACTACTTATTACTTGCAGCTATGGCATGAGCTCATGCAGAGCTGCAAGAACCAGTCACCTTTGCTTACAGAGTAAACAGCCTTTGTGCTAACCCCCTTCCTAAAATCTTCAAAGAGTTTGGAGCTCAGCCTTCTTCATGTCTAATTCAGCTCTCAGCCCCCCAGATTTCGATGCAATCCCTGTTTCTTGGAGCTGGCAGCCTGCAAAGCCCAAGATGGGTAAACACGCATCCTTCTGAGCGCTGTCTGACCGCGCCAGTTGGCCTATGCTGTTATATTATACCTCTCAGGCTGGATTTTGTCTGTCTGTCTGTGAGACTGTGGGTAGCATTTCCTTAAAAGTACAGCAGGCATCTGGGTAGAAATGGGATAAGGGGAGGGACGGAGACTGAAAGTTGACCTGGTTTCCCTCGTTTTGATAAAGGTCCCTGCTCAGCACTGGGAGAGGGGGACTTGCTCTGAAATACTTTCTCATTGTTGCGTGACACAACCAATTCCATCGTTTCTGGGCCAAATAGGAAACAGATGGTCGCTGTGCTGAAACCAGGACCTGCAGCCTCTTCCCTCACTTGCTGCTTGGCCTCACACTTGCTCATTTAGCATGGGTAGCTCAGTGCTATATCTACCCCAGGAGGATATCCTTGACCATCCTGCATTTCATTCCACCCAGATTTTTGCTTGGTGTCAGCCTTAAGCCTCACCCTCCGCTTGCTGAAGTTAAGGTGGTTCACTTCCTTGACCCAGGGGACTTTTGGATCTGGCTCAGCAATTCAAGTAATGGGATACAAAAGAAAAGGCAGGTCAGGCAACTGAGCTTTGTCCTAACTGCTCTCCAAAAGGGTTATTTATTGGTGTGTGCAGATAGGATCTCTGCGTGCAGACCCAGAGACAGAAAGCAAGAGAACCATACACTGGGATCAGAAAGATGAAAAGGACATTAACAAGCATGAGCGAGTATTATTTATTATAAACAGCTTCAGCTTTTCTCATCTCCCTGTCCTGAATCAGAACATCTGATATAGCAACCTGGCTCCTCTATCATACCCCTGGCCCCTCACCCTGTCCTGCCTGCTAGTGTTACTCTGCTGCCTGGGATGGCAGCAGCATGTGTTTAGTTTTGCAGCCTTTCTGTGTTTAAAGTTCTCTGGGTGATTTATCATCATATTTATAAATGAAGGGTTAAACTCACTCTCTTTTGGTTTAAATTGTGTGATTCTCCTTCTGGCAAGCTCTCACTCAACTCTGGCTCAAACTGGCCAAATATGGTGTTTTTGTGCATGTCGAGGGCTTTGCCCTATACGTGGTAGAGCTTGTTCTGTATGCCTCATGCTCAGCCTGGGGAGGGTGGGTTTGCTGACAGTGGGAACAGAGGGAGAGAGGGAGAGAAAGGGAATGAATCCAGCTGCTGAAAGGGAAAAGCTGGTGCCCATCTAGCCCTCAGGCTGTGAGAAGGGAGCTAATGTCCAGGGGAGAAAGATCTCACCCTGAAGCAAAAATGAGATCATTCCCAGGATGGAGAAGTTCCCATATTTGGGGGCATCAGATCTCTGCTCTCACTTGATTCCTGGGCATTGATGTCTCCTAGAAGCCTTCAGGTCTGAGGGTGGACAGACAGAGTGTGTGAAACGCCCAATTGCTGAGGAATTGCAGTTGGAAATAGTCAAACTCAGTCCAGAGTTGGATTATTCCTTCCCCTCCAATGCCCCCACCAATAAAAGGTACTTTGGAGACACAAAACACATAGTTTTGTGAGAGGCAGATTAAATGACACCTTCTTTCTTACAGTTTCATGTCTTGCAGTGTCTCACAGGGCTGGATGAATGCTTTGCCCTGGTTGAGATGCTTATTATAACTTTTTCCCATGTGGACACTTGGCTGCCTTAATGAGCACTCACGTTCCAGCTCTTCCCTTGGCTCCGACACTTGTTTGACTTTCTCCTCTCTGTGCTGCCTAATTTCCTGAAAATTGAGGTGACCTTTCCCTTCTGCCAAATTTTGGTTGAAATTAGCCAACAGATTGAAAAACATTAGGAGGACGGAGGAAAACAGGGCTGACAAACACACAAATAGGCACTGAGAGTGATCCTTTTTTCCTCTAATATTAACCTCTAAGGAGTTTGCTAGCACTCTCCACCACACATCCTTTCATTTAGGTCTTATTCCCTGCAAATTCACAATTGCTTTGTCATTGAAACACTGCAAGCAGGGCTGGATGGCTTCTTCGCAAAGAGAGAGAGCATTGCCTGCCTCTCATTATTTTCCTGAAGTGAAATAATTTCAGATTTACACCAAATTGTGTATTCCTCACGGCAGAACCACCTGACTGGGAACAGATGATAGCTAATTGCCTGGTCTATGCCCTGGTCAGCCATGGCAGTGCTTGCCCATGTGTAATGAAGAGTGTGATGGCCAGCAACTCCTACTTTTTCCAGTGATTTGAATGATCATGTGCTGAATTACAGTCTTTGTCTGAAAGGAGAAAGGTGTGAATTTGCTTTGCAAAACAGCAAGAGGGATTGACCCTCTCTACTGACTGTGGCATATCTAAAGTTGCCCATGAGAATCAGATTTTCCATCCGGCCAGAGGAAAATCTTGGATGTCCAGTCCCAGGCATAGCCAGGGGTTGTCCTTCAAGTCATGTCAGGAGTCACAGACTAAGGATGTGTGGAGGCTAATGCAGTGCTGGTTGTTGGGCTGGTGCTGCTGATGAGCCATTTGCCTCCTGCCTGATACGCCCAGTTAGCCTACATGTGGTCCTTCATCTCCAAGGCCGTGCTGTGGATGGATGATGGGTATTGCTGTGAGCTGTGATCTGACCTCCACCCACCACTCTGTGTTCAATGGTGTGCATGCACATGGGTGGAGCCCATGCTCCCCAGGGCCAAAATCACGTCCTCTGAGAATGAGGGACCCAGATGTCTGGTTCAGCAATAGCCTGTGGGTGCCCGAGCAATGATTTAGTCCAACAGGTCTAGGCCATGAGGGATCACTGCCAGTTAAAAGAGGGAGAGCACAACTCTCCAAACTACATTCCCTTCTTCACGGAGCAAAGTGACCCAGATGGGAGGGAGGCCACTTGGCTTGGCCCAGATCCCCACTCTCTGCATCTAGGCTTGAACCTGCTGCATAAAACCAGGTGACAGATCACCAGTCCTGGACACCCCAGAGACAATCTCTTTAAAACTTGGAAAGATCTGCATGGTCCTCTCCCAGCCCTGTCCTGAGCATGCATGGAAATGTGGAATGAAGCTCCCAAAGATACACAGAGCAGGAAATTCCTGTACTGGCAGATTTTTTACGATCTTATACCTCCTCTGTGCCCATTTGCAGCAGTAATGCCTCAGCCTTTGAAAGAAGGAGCTCAGATGTACGTGTACAAGAAAACAAAGAAGTGGGATTGTACATACTTTGCCTCTCCAGACCTGCACCCAGAGGTCCTTCAGCACATCTCTAATGAAGCTTACTAGTACTGGTCACCTTAAAGTGTTAATAAAAGGTTTATGACTTCACTTGCTTGTTTATACCACACTGTGTAGAAAAATCCCTCCTTAAAAGTTTAGACGTCTACAATGCCTTATTAATACCGCTGCATTTTTCATGTACCTCTTTTCTGCGTCACCAGATCTTGGCCTTGGAGTGACAGAAATATTGTCTTGGTGAATGCTCTATAAATCATGCTGTTAGCATTTAAAAGACCAATATCTCATAGCCTGTCAGGGCTGGTACCAAGTGCAATCTGTCACGAGGGAGCATGGAGTGACATCTCTGCAGTAGATGCTGTGTATATCTAGCTCTGATATTTTAAGAGAAATCAGAGCGTGACTTCCTGTCTGTATCCCTCTCTGTCCTTTGTGGACCAGTATAATGTGAGGGGGAAGCACATATTTTGGGGGCATATTTTTTTCCAAGAGGGTTTACATTTTTTAAAAAGCTAGATCTGGAAAGAAACACATGGATTTTGACTTTTCTAGGTCCAGCCAGTAGAGGTGGATTTGTGCCTGTCTTCTTGGGAGGTTGTAACAGTGCAAGAGAAATGCATTTGATTTTATTGGGATTACAGTAATCCATCTAGCATTTCAAGGGCGCCTGGGACAAAGTGCTAGAAATGTCAGTTTGGAATAACAGCTATCGTGGCTGTGTAACAAGGAGAACCCTGCAGTGAAAATTACCATATAGGCACATACAGGAACTTCGCAGGGAAGTGCAAAAACATCACAGGAGATTAAACTGAGCAACATCTGGCCAGTGCATTGGTGCTCAATTTTGAAAAGGAAATTTTTAATTGCAAATTTAGGAATCTTTGAGCACTTTTCTCTCTTTCTGCCTTCAGATGCCTGCTTGCTCTGTCCCGTGGCAAGAAAACTGAGAAGGACAATGGGGGAAGAGCAGCAACAGAGCTTTGCTGCTGGGGAATATCTGGGGTCCTGCATGGCTCAGGGATGCTGGCCAGAAAAGTCAATGCTCACACCCCAAGGAGCACAGGGAATGGAGGTGACACAAATGCAGGTAGGGATGAAGGGGCGATGGAGTGGGGACAGGGGCCAGGTGCACCATGAGCAGAAGACCAGCCCACCATGGATGCAGCTCTGCAGCCCAGCACTCACTTCAAGTTGTGCTGCTCTCTTGGCTGCAGGGAGGAACTGAGTCATGGAGCCATGTGTGGGCTTGGCCCAGGGAATGCAGGGAGATGGGAGACCTGGTCAGGGAGCAGACTTTTTTTGAGGCGTCCCAGGATGGACAAACAGATCTTAATCCTTTGGGAGACTGGTTTCTGTGGTTTCCTTTGCTAGGCATGTATGACACTGTGCTGTGCAGACAGATCCCACAGTGCCTTCAGGGTTTTTCAAATTTTAGATTAACCAGGTTAACCTGGGAAAAACTTTGAGCTGTTGCTGTGAAAGCAGGCAGTATTTCTGAAGGAGCCTGGTTAAGGACCTTGGAAAGGATCTGCTTCTCCTTAGACTGCCCCAGCAAGTGGGTTCAGAGAAAGAAAACAGCATCTTTCCTACAGCTGAGCTTGCACCCTGTTGCACAGCCAAAGAGAAGTAAAACATCCCCAGTCACAGCTAACCGCACGGCAGGCAGTGCACCGTCTCCTCTCCTGGTTTCCAAAACCTCCCTGAATGTGTTTCCTCAAAATTTAATTATGCCTGGGAATATATAGATACAAACAAGACATCACCCCACCCCTCACATGAGCTGGCATATTACTTTTCAATGAGGGAAAGCTTCGCACACTTTTCATCACCCCTCATCTCCTTGAGAAACAACCAAATATCAAGGCATTGCCCCAAAACCCAAGAGCAGAGAAGCTCACAGCGGGAGAAGCCCCTTGCAGTCCCTCACAGCTGCCAGCACAGCCTGGCTCTCCAGGGCGGGCACCTCCTGATGAACTTCCACACCTGCTGCATGGGCAGAGCCAGGGGCTTCCTGAGCTGCTCATCCACATGTTCAGCACAGGATCCTCTCCACTGCTATCCCTGTCGGGGCTCCCTGCTGCAATAGCCACGCTTTCCACTCTGGACTTGGGGTCCAGTCTCCAGCAATTCCCTCCTGGCCCCCACTGTCACCTCTCCGATTCCATGCCCCCCCTTTCTCTCTGACCAATATCCCAAAGCATTCACTGCAACAGTCCTTGCAGTGTATTCCTCCATGATGGACTGACTTACCTCTGGCCCGATCTCCTTTCTATGTTAGAAGAGCTGCCGGTAAGAAAATTTCTTTGTCGACCTGAATGCTATCACCCCAGGAAAGAGACATCTGTTCCTACAAGCAGAACAACTGGAGTGACTACAGAATATGAAGAAATGCCTAATCTCTCTCTCGTGCGCTCTCTCTCCCCCCCTCTCTTCTAAATATAGCCTTGCAACTAATGGGAAAAAATACACACTACCAAAAAAAAAATTTCCACTTGTCTTTAGCGTTGAGAATTTCTCCCCAAACATCTGGCTCCTTGCCCTAAATCTCTCTGAAATTTATGAAGTGCTGGAAACGCTAAAGAGGGCTCCAGTCTTCCTCACGGCGCTAATGCCTGAACATCTCTAGTAAACTAAAACTGATGTTGCTGCCCCCTTCTTGTCCCCTCCCCAGGTCAATTTTCCTGTGTCTCTGTGGGAACAGAATCTCCTTGCTGAGAACTTGCCAGCTCAAGGCCACAGCAATGCCACTAAGCCACCACCATGTGACACAAGAGGAAAATACCTCTCTTTTCATCTTCCTGATATGAACTGGGATTAGGCAGAAGCATGGCAGTTGCAGGAAGGTGCTGGTCCAAATGCCACAAAGCCTGTGACACGCTTTGGAGCAACCCAGCTGTCCACACCCTGAGAAAAAACCTGGCACTGGGAGACAAAGGGTAATCCTGCACACTTTTGGTGACACTCTGGCTGCAGTCATTTGAGAGAGCGATCTATCCAAGGACTGGGCTGAAGTGACAGTGTAGATGAGTCAAGGGTGGAAATAGAGAGTCTGAGGTTCCATCAAAGAGCCCCCCAACATGTTCCTCCATCCTCACACAGCCCTTCCCTACTGGTGGTTGCATCATTGTGGGTATCAGGTCCCTCTCAGAGCAGGGATTTTAGTATCCCTTCACCCTTGGCTGCATGAGAAGAGACTGAGATTGGGCGAAGCATAATGAACTATCCAATTTTTGAGGTGGGTTCAAAGCACATGGCCAGATCAGCTTTCAAGATATCTCTGCTGACCAGTGCTGTTAAGAACTTAAATCTCCCAACACCCGCAAAGCTCCACTTCATGATGGGCTACTTCCACCTCTAAATTTGGTACCAAAAAAGTCCTCTTTTGTGGGGCTTGTGCAAATGTTCTCTCCAGGAGGGTTTACAGTGGATTTAGAGGTCTCTTTTGGGAAAAAAAGGCAGAAAAAATAAAGTGAGAAGTTGCATCAAATTTAGTTATTTAGAAAGACAGGGAGGATGGATGCTGGATTTTAGTCTCAGGTCTGGACTGCTCTATTCCCTCACCCTTTAGATAAAGACAACATTGGTGCCAATCCAATTAACATGCAGGATATGGCCTGTCACAACACGACAGGATCAACTGAGAGGCACTGAATTCCAGGTCAAGAGGCCAAATCCATAAATAGAGGAGAGGTAAACTCCACACATGCATGTCTCACTGGAGCACAAACAGTAGCTATGGTTATTAGAGAAGGTTGACCTCATTTTCTGGAATTAGTTTTTCACCCTTGGATCTTTCCCAGGAAGACTGAGCTGATCTTTTTTGTCTGGTTATTTTATTGATTTTCTATTTTGAGTTTCCTCACATTGAGGGGCAGATTCTTCCCCCAGTTTCAGGAACATCCTCCTTGACTTTCTGTGCCCCCTGATCCAGGCATCCAGCCTTTCACAACTGACTTCCAGCTCAGCCATGTGCCTGAGCTCTCATCTGCTTTTCACTTCCTTATGACTTGGAAAGCAAGTGTGACTGGAAGGTCTCCATGAGCCCCATCTGGGTAATAAGCTTGCCTTCATGTCATTCCATCTTGGGACCTGAAAAGGGGGAAGAATAAAAGAGAAGAAACCAACCCATGGCCTAGCGCTGGACAGGGTGAATGAGCTTGGACCCTATCATTCTTATTGCTTATGGTGGCAGATGCTTAAGTTTCCCACAGTCTGTCAACAAAACTTTTGTACTGAGGCAATAGATCTCTGGAGTTACAAATGCAAGACTGCAAGAAAGAGGAGTCTTTTCTCCAGGATGAGATATTGGTACCTACACTGTTCACCTGCTCTGGGACTGCCTGGCCCTTCCTGTCTGAGGACTGGCATGGTTTTGTGCTTCTGTGTGATGCATGCGAGCTTTGTTCCCATCCTTGTGTACAGGATAATGAGTGCCCTGCACTCCCCCACTATCCCAGCCTCTCCCTCCTTGCTGGATTTAGAGCTAGACTTGGAGTGGCAACAGCTGCAAAGTTTCAAGTTGTGCCTGAGATAGTGCAGAGCATGCCATATTGGGAAGCAGATGCTGCTGTTAAGGTGGAGAAGGCACATCCGGGCTCAGGGCCATGCTTTGTCCCTGACGCGGTTCCCACACTCGACTTCAGGAGGAGTTGCAACCGTAGCTGATGAATGAAAAGCTTCTATCATCTCTTGATTTTCAGTCATTTATCACCCTCCCAGAGGGAGGGGCAAAGGAAGAAAAAATAGTGAAGCTTTAGTAAGTGGAAAATTTTCAAGTCTGTTCACTGCATATGCAACAGTATTAAATATTGCAGTGAATGTCTTGAGATTGTAGGTGCAAGAAGTTAGCATGTGGGAAAAGGAATAATAGTTAGAGCAGGGAAGGGTGCTACTGGCCCATAATAATTCCTAGCAAGCTCTTAATGGCGCCATGTAAAATAGGGATGGAACAGGGCTCTGTTTAAAATTCTCCTGTGGCACAGAGCAGCAAGGCAGGAGGCCAGACCGTTCTGAAGCAGGTTGTCAGAAGTCTGATACCACACACCACCCTGGGGAGATGTCTTCTCAGTTTTTGTCAGGAGAAGGATATACTTTTCCAGCCCTATTCAAAAATCACAGAATCATAGAAACAGAATAATTTGGGTTGGAAGGGATCTTTAAAGGTGATCTAGTCCAAACCCTCCTGCAATGACCAGGGACATCTTCAGCGAGGTCAGGTTGCTCAAGCCCCATCCAACCTGACCTTGAATGTTTCCAGGGATGAGGCATCTGCCACCTCTCTGGGCAACCTGTGCCAGTGTTTCACCACCCTCATTGTAAAAAATTTCTTCCTTATATCTAGTCTGAATTTACCCTCCTTTAGTTTAAAACCGTTACTCCTTGTTCTATCGCAAAAGGCCCTACTAAAAAGTCTCTCCCCATCTTTCTTATAAGCCCCCTTTAAGTACTGGAAGTCTGCAATGAGGTGTCCCTGGAGCCTTCTCTTCTCCAGCTGAACAACCCCAACTCTCTCAGCCTGTCCTCACAGGAGAAATGTTCCAGCTATTGGATCATTTTTGTGGCCCTAAAAAGGGGAATTGAGTGTCCTTTCATCCCCTGCTGCAGGGGAGGAGATTGAGATTGAACACAGCATAACAAACTATTGCACTGCTGAGATGGGCTCAAGGCACATGGCTGGATCAGCTTTCAAGCTGACCAGCTCTGTAAGGACCTAAATCAGAATCTGGTGTCTGAACATGCCTGCTTTTTTGTTTTAGGAAATTGAATTTAGGGTCTGTTATACTGAACAGCTGCTCACAAATGAATTCTCTTCTTCAGTGGTGAAGGAGAGCTTTTACCCAAGAAGGTCTTGGGCCCGGACCTGGCAGAATCAGAACTTAGAAAATTGAGACGCCTTTACCATGACTGTGTGGAGGACACTGAAGAGTGGGATCTTCACTACACGGAGGACACTGAAGGATGGGATGTTCACTGAGCTGTCTGGAAACATCTTTTTATCAGCAGCTTCAGAGAAAGTGAACTCACATGCCCATAGAACACCTCCATTGAACATTCTCCCATTTTCTCTCCAACACACACGTTCCTGAGACATTTTTCCACTGTCTTGCTCCTGTACCAGGAAGCAGGAGAAGCAGAAGGAGAAATAGGAGCAAGTAATGTCCACAGTCACAACAAACACAAACAAACATGAGACTGTCTTCAGAAGACTGCTTGCCAGGGAGGTTACCCAGCTGATGTAGCTGCATGGTTGATGGAGAGGCAACAGTAGCTGGGCTCTGATCCCTGCCACGTGAATAAAACCTTTGCCATACCAGATAAAATTAGTGGCATGGAGGAGAGTCTACATCCATTTTACCTTCCCCAACCACTTTTCCTTCTAGAAAAATCTGCCCCAAAAGGTTCTTAGACCTTAATAAGTGCTGGAGAACACTCATGTACATCCCTGTGATATGCAGTGCCCATGAGCCCTAAATTCTTGATTTTCTAGTCTCCAGGGCTATCGTGAGATGCTGTGAATCAGATGCAGAATCAGCCCAGAGAATTGGGTTGGTTCTCACAGATAGACCGAGGCTGGAGAGGTTGCTGTGCTGGACTCCCTTCCAGGAGTCACCTTTTACAGAGGGTAACTGCTAGGAAAGCACCTCATGGCATTTAGTTTAGTGGGAAATCTGTGGACACTGAGACTCTCCCCAAATGTGTAGGAATTTCACTCCTTGCAAAGGGGCTTGTGCTTCAATCCCATCACACTTCCTTATTGTTAATGAGTGGGATGTACATTGCCTTCCTCTGGAAGAAGAGCCTTGGACAGCAGTGTGGGAATGTTGTCAAAGGATGAGGAACAAAACACTGGCTTCTGTCCCAGCCCTGCCGCAGACTGTAACGGAGCAGAGCAGGGATCTGGCAGGTGCTGCCTGAGGGATGAAAGCACCTGCCCTAAATTTTACATCCTCCTGCTAACTCTGAGGAGAGGGGAGAGAAGCTGATATTTGGCGGGAAGAGCAAATTCTGATTTGGTGGAGCTGAGAAGGGCCAGGGAAACCCCCTGACTCCTTGTTCTACATCCAGCTTTGATCCTGTGCATGCTGTGGATGGAAATCTCCTTGTCCGTGCCGTACAAGGGTAGGAGGCCTTGTGGACGGGCATGGGAAGGAGCTCAAGGGCTGGATTTGCCCCTGCAGAACTCTTATTTACTCAAGCTGAGACAAAATTGTCCCCTGCAGGGATGCCGGAACTCAGGTGGGTGCAGCGACCCTGTGGCAGAAAGTGTTGGGTGGCCACAACAGGATCTGCAGGGAAAAGGAAGTTCACAGGGGATCAGGGCTGGGGGTTGCTCCTTGGTAGAGTTTTTGTCCCTCGCTCAGTCCTACTCCATCGCCAGCGCAGGAAGGGAAATCACGCTGCCACTTAGCGACTCCCAAGCTGGTGCTTGGTGGAAGCAGTAGCATGGCAAATGGGTGGATCCTGAAAGCAGATCCAGTTTTTTTCTGGTACCTTTGGTAGAGTCCATGGGAAGTCCAGTTGAAAGAACCTTGAAAATTGGGGCTGACATCTGTATCCAAGACTGTTGGTATCTGACTTCAGGCTTGCGACACTTGCTCATTTGGAGCCAAGCAGAGGAATGTGTGGCTTCAGATGCTGAGCTATTGAGAGGTCATTCTCTGCTGTTCTCATCATGTGCCGTTTTGGGACATCTGGGAGATCAGAGACCCTTTTGGGATCTGAACCCTGAAACATTCATGATGGCTATGCCTAAGGGGGTAGCTGGAGGGGCTGTAAGAAAAGATTAGAGCCCTCTGTACTGAGCCGTTAGACAGAGTCTGTGCCCTCTCATGCAATGCTGGGACAGGAACATGAAAGAGGCAAAGAAACATGAGCTGCTTTCTGCCTAGAGAAGGAGGGCTTGGACCACTGTCCCTGGTCATACCCCAAGGCTGATTGCCTGGCTCTCAGCATAGGCAACAGAGGCTGTGGCGAGCCTCTTCCCCCCCACCTCTACAACTACCTGAAAGGAGATTGCAGAGAGGTGGGGGTGAGTCTCTTGAACCAAGTAACAAACGATGGGACAAGAGGGAATGGCCTCAAGCTGCGCCAGGGAAGGTTTAGACTGGATATTAGGAAGTATTCTTCCCAGAAGGGGTTGTTGGGTGTTGGAATGGACTGCCCAGGGCAGGGGGGGAGTCCCCATCCCTGGAGGGGTTTAAGAGTCGAGTTGACCCAGCGCTGAGGGATCTGGTGGAGTTGAGAACGGTCAGTGTGAGGTTCATGGTTGGACTAGGTGATCTTCAAGGTCTTTTCCAACCTACATGATTCTGTGATTCTATGATAAAAGACAGTCCAGCTGTCTCTGTAAAGGCATCTCAGCAGGGTCCAGAGGCAGCTGCAGCTACCTGACAGAAGAAGCTCAGCAGAGAGCAGTCAGCATCCACTGCCAACTGCTCGAGATCACAGGTGCTTCCCAGCACCCACAGGGCTGTTGTTCACTGTCCTTAGAGGACTGCAAAGGGCAGAGGCCACCATTAGCGTATGGCCCTGCCTCTGACCAGGCTCCCCATCTGCGTGTTTATACAGGGAGGGAGATCAGACACTTGACATATGGGGGCCTCTGCTGATGGGATCCAGCCGTGATTTGTCTGTTTGATGAGGAACAGGGAAAGAGAAGTGGTTCCCAAATGACAGTCATGGCTTCTGTTGGGTGAGTCAGGCGCGGGGTAGAAAGTGTGTAGGAGCCAGTTTCCTGCCTTCCTGCCTGCCTGCCGCATATTTAGGAATTGACTTTTCTGACCATTGCCTCCCCCTCCATTTTTCTCCCCAGGCTATGGCATTTTTGCTGATGGACCTGCTGAGCTGAAAGAAAAATGAAGACGTTTGCAGGGCACAAAGAGCAAGCTGCTCCTCTGGGCGACCCTGAGGTCTCTCCCGGGTGACTAGTTTGGAGTACATTTGTCCTGCCTCTCTCCAGTTCTTGCATGACAAGGGGTGTGAAGTTCGGTGTGCCCTGTCCTGGTATAAATGTACCCTGGCGAGGTGAGTCAGGATGCCTCTCTCTGTTGCAGTCTGCCCAGTTCACCACAGCTCTCACAACAGTGAGGTTTCTGACAAGATTCCTCAGTTGAGACACCAACAAAATGAGCCACAGAGACCCTTTGGTCACCCAACAAGGCATGTTATGTCTCGACTGCCTTTTGTGATCCAACCCACGTTGGGTTCCCTTGCAGGGTCCTGCTCTGACCTTTCTGGTCCCCCAACCCAGCTCTGGCCAGCAGCCACTTCTTGTTCTTTTCTTGATATTTTTTCAAAGTTTCAGGAGCTAATTGCCAAGAACACAATGTCCAGTGTCACAACCTCACCGCAGAGCTCTCCCCATTCCCATCAAAATATTTCCTGCCAGATTTGTTTGTCACTGGGCACATAGGGACATTGGTGCTTGGAGGGGAAAACTACGCAGGCAGCCAGGGCTTTGGCATTGCTTGGACACATGTGCCCTGGGGAGGTCAGAGACGGTGGAACGGTTCTTGCCCAGCTCTGGCTCGAGGGCTGAAAAGCAGGGATTGGCAGGATGCTTGGCCTGTCTGCACCGGGATGTGGCTCAAGTGTGGTCGAGAGAGCCCTCAGGCAGCCCTCAGCGCTCAGCTCTGAGCTGTGCCAGGGCTGAGCTGGAAAACCTTGAACGCAAGGTGTGCTGTGCCCTGCAAGCTGCAGAGGACAGAAGGGGCATTCACAAACACATGGCAAGGAAGTGGTGGGGACCTTAGGGGACCAGTCTGGTATCTTCACCTACTCTAATTTAGCAGTGAGCACAAACCTGGTAAGGGGCAGCAGGGTGCTTCCAGGGCCATCTGTTCAATGGCCAGTGTCCTTTGCCATACAAACAACCTAGCCTGGGAGGAAGGATGCCTGAAAATCTGGTCTTTGGACCCACGGTCCTCAAATAGCATTAGAGAAAGGCATCCCCTCCCTGCTCTCTCCCTGCAAACATGCTAATCCTCCTCTCACATGCCCTTTGTTCGCCTGTTTGTAGAGATTGCGAACAGCTCAGGGCAGGGCTGTCTTTTGTTAGACATGCACAGAGCTCAGCGATGCTCTGATCTGGAACAGGGCAGCATAAATCTGATGGATTACAGTAGGAAATGCCACAGTGATGAAAAACCCTACAAGAACAGGAAGAAAAGAAAGGGCCCCATTCGGGGAGAAAAAAAAACCCACAACCACCCTGCTGCTGCTTGGTTACAAGTGATTCCTAAAATTGCTGCCTCTGGAAGAGGCTGGTACATTTGCTGACATTTTTGCCTGTTATTTTGGAGGGGATGTTTTGCTTTGTGTTTTCAGCTGTTTGGAATTACAGC
Source organism: Strix aluco (assembly GCF_031877795.1). Lineage (NCBI taxonomy): Eukaryota > Metazoa > Chordata > Aves > Strigiformes > Strigidae > Strix > Strix aluco. The sequence continues at coordinate 3,975,617 of NC_133931.1, read as the reverse complement.
TCCTGTCCCTGCAGGCGGTCCCTGCTCCTGCGGCGAGCTTTGTGTGAGAAGACAGGGACAAAGAGCCACTTTCTGGGGAAGTGCCTCAGTTTCCCTGTTGTTGAAATGACCCCTCTAAGCACAAGGTGCAGACATACCCTGGGAAGTTTTCAGGAAGGGAAGGAGGGAATCATGCATGTGATTTAGAGAGGTTTCTTACTGGAAATTGCAGTGCCAGAATAATTAGTTCTCTCTTGAAGACAAATGGGTGGGCAGCAGAATCTAGCAGGAACTGTTTGTGGTGTTGGTGAGTTTTGGTATAGGACTGTGAGCTTTTTCTTCTCTCACATGGGGCAAAGGGGACCTGCTGCAGACCCGAGTCAGGTGTAAAAGTGCCAATTCAAAAATCCTGAGGAATATTTTCTCTGACTGGGATGAGGTTATAGACAGGAACAGGTTGTCACCGCTGGTTATCAAGGAGGCCTTGAACTCATTGAGGTGTGGGCAATGGATACCAAGATGAGGGGAAGACGAAGGCCCTACTCCAGTTTGTGTTTATGGCCTCAAAGAAAATTTTTTATCATCAGGAGCTAAAGTTCAGCCTGCCACTCCTGAATCTTTGCTTTCCATAACTTCATCTTGTTACTGATAGCTTCAGTCTTTGTTATGTTAGGAGGTGCTGCAAGGTGCTTACACCACCATTTGACATGTCCTTTTGACATCTGGAGGGATTTTTTTTCTACAAAAGCACTGTTAGATTTAATATACAGTGTTAAATGGGCTAATGAAAGGGGCACGTGTCTCTGCCTTGGAAAAGGTCCAAACCAAAGCAGTGGGAATGACCTGAGGTCCAGCAAACATAACCCACCAGGACAGAGCAGCAGAACTGGGCTTGCTTAGTCTAGAGAAGAGATGACCGAAGGCAGACCTGATAACAGGTAGAGAGACATCTGCGGCAGCTTTGCTGGGAATGGTGCAAGGTGGGTTCATCTCACAGGGTTTAGTTCATTAATACAAGTCTGTACTAAATGACCAGCCCAGTTCACGGTGGTCCCAGTGTAGAAACCTCCTTTGGGTAAGAGGAATCCTATTGCTTATGTCTTCTAGGGCAGGGATGCTGATTGCACATCTGTAATACAGAGTTAGAGCCACAGCAGCAGCTGGGGCAGCCAGAGGATCCCCCTGTGGTGCTGGAACCCCAAGTTAATCCCATGGTGTAACACAACCTAAGTCACACCTTTTTTGGGGCAAATTCTTCTGGCTTCTTTAAAGCAAAGATCCAGCCTGCTGTGGTTACTAAATTGGGCTCTGCTTCTTTGGGTGTCTTTCCATTTTCCAAGAAAAATAAACTGCAGGCTCTGTATTTTTAGATATGCCATCTGATCACAGCTAGTCATATATCAGTCCCAATACTGTGAGTCAAGATGCTGAGCTCCACTGCTGAATTCCCTTGGGCAAGAACTAGTGGCTTGAGCCATCCTGAGTGTATTAATAAATCAGTGTGTTTAAAATAATCGTGCACTTTCCTAGGTAAGCTGCTCACGAGGAATCACACCATTGGGATTTATTACTGCTAGTGTCTTAGTAGCTCTGATTCTTTGGGTGAACTTAATACTGTTGTGAGTGGGAGATGAACAGCCCCAGTATGAGACAGAACTAATCTAGGCAGGGGCCAGAGGCAACATGACTCCCCTTCCTTTCCCTCTCCTGCCAGTGAGTCTGATTCCTGACATCTGCCCCTTGCTATTTCAGTCCTGGGTATCCTCCGAGGCGGCTGCCGGTCAGAGTGAACTCTATGGTGACTTCATGCAACAATGGGATGTGACAACTGTCTGTCTTTGTGCTGCTGACCTGAATCTGTGTTCCTGAGATACAGGTGGGAAATGCATATGCACTATTCCCAACATTGCCAACTGCCTTTGTGGGTGGTGGGAGAAGAGGTAGCTTGGGGGCAGTGGCTGTACCTTGTGCAACCCTGCCCTGTGCAACCCTGCTCCACGACTCAGCCCTGGACCCCTTCGGAAAGTATCTGCTCAACTTGCCTTGCATGACGGTGTACAAATGTGGAGTTATTGGTGTATTACAAATCTCTGTCCTTCACTGGCTTGCTCTAGCCTTCACAAGTCTGTGTCTCTAACACCAGCGCAGCCTGGAGACAATTTTCTGTGTGTTTGATCAAAACAGCAGGAAGCCTTGAGGCTGGTGTGTGAAAAATGGGCTGCCTTGTTCCTGAAAGTTTATTTGTTGAGCTACTTCGTCACTCTAATGACAATCAATTTATCCTCATAATTGGTAGCTGGAGACAGCATAACACAGCTTGGCAGCCTGGATTTTTCTCAGAGATGTATTGCTTGGCATATTTAACCGGGGCAAAAGGAGCCAGCCTGGCTGCTGAGGAACTGCAACTCTGTGAGTGCCAAGCAGGTGAAACCCGGCATGCCAACCCAGCTTTCTTTGTCTATCCTGCCAGGAAAGGACCCTCAGGATGAGGATTAACTTGCACCTGGCTAAATGTCCTGCTAATAAGACTGCTAATTCATGGGCCTCCCTGCTGAGATGGGTAATGACAAGACAGGCCGTGCTGATTATAGGGAAAGACATGCTCCACCTGTTCAGTTTGCACTGCCCGTCGGCCAGCTCCTAGAGAGTGGGCAGACCAGCAAGATGGTGCTCACACCCCCCACTGAGGGGAGAGGCTGGCTGCACAGTAGTAGCTCTGTGCGGTGGAGGTTTGTTCCCACCACTCTGCCACATAAACCATCCACCAGCAATCTCCTGCCCTCTGCACTCAAATGCTAGAAACCCCCTTCGTGTCATACAAGAAGCTGGGCACCCTGCTGAGCCTGCCTCAGTGTCCTCTCCTGCTGTGCCCAGGTGCCCACTTTACTATGTCCTTCTGGGTTTATTACTCTGAGAGGACCCTGGTGAGTCACGAACACCTGCCGTGGTCTTTATGTGGGTCTGAGTGCTCAGACCTCAGTGCCATTTCGCCTTGCTAACGCCTACCTGTGGCGAGTGAACTACTCTAATGTAGGTCTTTGCAGCTGTTGGTAGCTCTGGATGAAACAGAATTTTGGCAAACCTCCACAGCATCCCCAACCTCATCCATGAGGCCAAAGCCTGCTTGTGATAGCTTCACTATGGGGCAGCTCCCCAAAGAGACCCCAAATCCATCTCTTCAGGTGTCCCATAGAGAGGGCTGACAACCTCAGTGCATGCGAGGATGGGGGTCTGTCTACTGGACCACCACGCTGACAGCCATACCCCATGTTTGTTAGCCTTAGGGGCATTTCCCAGAGCCCCATCTTTTTGGCAGGTATTTGCAGAGAAGGTGGCTGGAGCCATTAAGAGGAGGGGACATTTGGCAGTAAATCTTTTTTGCACCAGTGTGCCAGAAGTTATCCTTTCTCTTGTGTGATAAAGGCTGTACTGGTGCTTTTCAGTCTATGATAGATGAGATGCACATCTTTTATGGATTATGCATAAGAGGTAATAAAGAATTCAGTTCCTCTGTGTCTATACACTAATGGCATATCGATCCCAGTAAATATCACGCTGAGATTGAACAGCAGCATCCCTGATTAGTGTCATCCTGATGGATGACATCATTTCTTTGGGTGTCACAGCCAGTTCAGTCTAGTCCCATCTGACCCCCACAGCTTTACTGATCCACTTTGCTTTGGCCCTAGGCTTCACTTTTCTATTCCCCTAATTCACCCTTCACCTCAACACAACTTCTTCTGTCTCTGGACTTTGTCATGCTTAGCTGGACTCTGCTGTGCCTCTCTAGGACTTACTGGATGGGAAGTGTTTCTCTGCTAAGCCGTCAATAGGATTTGCTCAGCTATACGTAATGAGTCATTTTGAGCAGGAGCAAAATCCGCAGCTAAAAGCTACAATGCAAGTGTGAAAACTGGGAGAAGAGGTAAAAGAGAGAGCAAGAAGGGATGGCAGGGTCCTGACAATATTTACAGATGGGCTTGCTAAGAAGCAGCAGACATTCCTCAGAAGGGGCTGTAGACTTTACCTTAGATGTCACAGGACGTTCATTAATGTGCACATTTAGGTAATATATTGTCTCACCTCTGTCTAAACGTAGCAACTGGGCATTTATAGAAACCTGCTGTAAGAGTCCACGGTGTAAAGGAAAGTCCAAACAATGTGAGCTTTGTGTGTTTGTTAGAGCATTACTCCCATGGGGGATTTTTGGCTCCCGCTTTAAAAAGGGCTCGGGAATTTGGATGTCTCCGTTTTTAGATGTCAGGACTCACATCTCCTTAAAGGGTGAGGTTTCCCTGAATATGCTGAGCACCTGCCTGCTAAACATCCCTGTTTATGTGTCTCCAGCCTGTTAAAATGTGAACAGCCAAAATCCTGTAGCCCTTTGGAGTGCAGGGTTTGGTCTTCCCCCCTGAAAGGGGATGTAGGGGCAGGACAGTCCGTGTCCCTGTGGGAACCACGTCATCCCCAGGGCATGATGTACGTAAGGGGGAGCAGAACTGCGGTGGTGGTGTACGTGCGTGTGGTGGGATTTATTGCTCTGTTCAGCAGCCTCCCCTGTTCTGCTTGCTCTGCCTACAGGAGAACGTGCTGTGAGAGATGTTTCATGTACAATTCCTTCCTTGGCCTTTGCCTCCTTCAAAAGGGGAAGGAAGACTGGAAGGTGCTTTTGGCACCTTTATGCTCTGCGGGGAGGGAAGAAATGGCTCGCTGTCTGTGTTTTTTCTCACCGCACTGGGGAGATGGGGAAGGAGGCTCAAGCAGAGCGAAGCAAAATGTGCTGAAATCAATTGATTAATAAAGTAGCTGCTCAATTGCATTGCTAAGTTGCCATGTGTCCATGTAAGAAAAGAAGAAGGAAGAAGGGGATTTTCTTTCTAATTGTGGGTTGGCAGAGATTTCTGTTCACAAAGGAGATGATAGAAAAGTTTCTTACTAAAGGGGTTTCCACCAAAGACAGGCTTCTGCCTTCACTTGTGCTGGTAGATGCTACAACATCGGGGTGGTGGGCATTTCTCTCTCCTTTTTTCCCTGGCTGCCCAGCTTTCCCCCACTCAGGGAGGGATTTACAGAGCAAGCTGAGATGCAGCATTACATCTAATCATGGGTGACAGAGGCATTTGCCCCGGTGGTTTTCAATTGGGACTGTCACGCGCATGTAATAGGGATTAAACTTGTAAGCCTGCTCTCTTTTATTTCAGAATGGGGGAGTTTTAGCTTTGCTGAAGGAGCTGCCATTTCAGGAAATGCGCTGGATTTTTGCTGAAGAAGAGAAATTGGCCCTGGCATGTGAGACATGTTAGAAGAAAAGGCACCTCATGTTACCAAAACACAGCTGAAATGAGTCCGAAGAGCTGTACTGCCAGTCCATCACACTACCACTGAGTATAATTTGTGTAAATATGGGAGATACTTTCTACATGATGTACGGTGGCCAGACAGGTCTCAGTTGGCAGTGACTTGCTGATAGAGCTAGTGGGGCCATTCATCCCTCTCACCCACCCCAGCTCTGGCCCAGCCACTTCCCCCCATCCACACAGCACCCAAAGTAAGGACATTTCCATACTGTTTGTCAGGAAAAGTTTTCTGCTTCTTAATCCTATATTATAAAGTTCATTTTGAGCCCTCTCAGACTGCTTTTTCATGGCCTGAGTCTAAAAGCCCTGTTCTAGCTCTGCATCTCAATACAGGGACACTTGCAGGATGTATGTGTGTGGTGGATGTTATATAGTTGGTCTTGACAGAGGTAGTCAGTATATGGAGGTATACCAGAAATACTCAAGTTTTCATGCAAAAGCTCTCAGCTGACTCTGCCCACAGCCTGCTTTTTACATATAGACATTTGTGTGTCCTCACATGCACATCACTGACTGAGATAATGGACCAGCACAAATGCACTTTGGCATCTAAATGGATCAGTTCAGTATCTAGAAAAACCCACATTTCCCTCAATGAGACATTCTCTTCCATTGCACCAGCCCTGAATTCCCGGACCCTCCTCTATCCCTGCAGCACCTGGTGTAAGGAGACTCTCCTCTCCAGTGCTGTTCCCACCCACGTGGAGCCAAACCCCATCCAACCCCACGTGCTTTGCTCTTGACCCAGCTTGCGAGGACTCCCATCCCCGGTTGCATGCCTCCAAACTCTCAGCCCAGCTGGGACTGGAGCACGCTGCCTTCCTGAGCTGCAGCTGGTGAATCTCCCTCCCTCTCCCACCTCGCTCCCAGCCCAACGCATGCTGCAGCCAGTACTTACACAGCCTGAATGAGAAAGCTCAGCTGCTGATCCCTGAGCCTGCTCTCAGATTCCTCGACCGAGTGACCGTGCACTCGCTCCCCAGCGCTCAGCCCAGCTCAGTGATGATACAGGAACCAGACCTCTTTGGTTTACTTTTACATTGACGTCAGTGTCTTTTCTAGTCTCCACGGCTCATTTTGGTAAAAGGATGTCTTCAGGGTGGAGGGGAGGGGTCAGAAAAGGAGAGGAGTGAGGATGAGCTGGAGATGAGTTTTTGTGATGTGGGCAGCGAGCAGTGGGAGGTTTTAGGGACTAATACTGAAAGAAGGGGTGCTTATGAAGACCACATTGACCCTGTGGGTAGATCATCACCTGGATGTGGGTATGTTGGAGACCTGACCATCACATCTCCACAGAGACCTGCTTCCCCACCTGCACCAGCACCCTGACTAGGAGCATGAGCCCTGCCTTCCCCCACCTTTGGCAGCTGTTTGTACCTACCTGGGTCCTGGTTCGAGGGGAGAGGGCATGTGGGGGACTGAGGGAGGTCTAGTGCCCCTACACAATGCCCCATGGACAGAGCTGCCCAGGCCAGGGCCAGTGTCTGTCTCCAAGGGAATAGGGAGTTGCCAATTTGAGTTGCTTTTACAATCTCAAAGGATGGCCCTAAAGACATGGGCTATGCAGTTGTAGGTAAGTGTGCACCTGAATATGACTGTCTATGCATACAGATCAGCCTTTTACAGGCTTACAGGTTGAGGCGTCCACTATTCAGATTCACGGACCTGAAAAACTTGGCCCTCCGTGGACTCTTGTAAGGTTGGAGAGTACGTGTCTCCTGTGGAGATTCTGCTCTGTCAGGTTAAGGCTCAGATTTTATCCCAGGATTTTTGTTGCATGGTGTGTGCATTCATCCCCGAGCCCTGTGCACCCACTGTGCAGTGAACGTGTGCGTGGACATGTTTTTGGGGCATGTAAATGGCTGATGCTTGTGAGGGATTTGGAGAACTCCCGTCGGAAAGTGAGTGTACTCATTAACATTGAATTATTCACAGCAGATTAATCACACCTATGTTTAGGGCTTATTTCTGGCTGGTAGCAAAGGCAGATTTCTTTGCATGGCCAAAAAACTTCCAGGAATTCCAACCTAAGGTTTTCATGCCCTAAATGCTGTTAGCTTTCTATTAGGTTTGTGAGTACTTATTCACTTGGGTAGTGTGATGCAAATGCTTGAGCACTCAGATCTTGGAGCCTCATGTAAGGGCGAATATGGAGCTTGCCCCAGTGCTGTTGCACAACCGTAATTAAACCCGTGCTCTCTCTGGGTCATGAATCACCTTTCTATGATGCATTTGTCCAGCTCTTAACACAACTGGTCTGTCATCCATTATTAGAGGTATGATACCCTGATGCAAACCATTCATTGTAAACTCTTAGGAGCAAGCATTGAGATTAGCATGTATGAATCCAGGCACCAGCACTCAGAAACAGCCCCAACCACCTGGTGACATCGATGTAATTGGGTTGGTTGACCCTTGGCAACTGTAGTAATAAAACCTTGCAGGGAGCAGGGATTATTGACAAGGAAACATCATCTGGTACCACCAGAATGATTTGGCTGTACTGGTTTATTTGAAAACCAGTAGTGAGAAAAAAGTTTTTGACCCCAGTGTACCATCACTACAGAGGAGACACAGAAAGGGAAAACTCTTAGGTTTTTCAGCACGTCCATGGCAGAGCCAAGTAATAAGTCCAGTTTCTTGGCCACTGGATCACACAGTCTCCATCATAAATAATGCTAAAGTCTCAAAGATTCCCGGTGTCCTTGTCAGAACCAATACATTGTTCATGACTGAAGAAAGACAGAGTCTTATAAAAAACAGAAAAAGAGGTCCTCGTAAATCACTGTATCTATACTTAGAACTCTGTTAAACCTTCTAAACTCCATTTCAGAGCACATAAATTTTTTTTTTCTTTTTCCGAGTTAAAAAATCCATCCAAAGGTCAGTCAGAAACAGGAATAAAACTGTCTTTGAAATCTCAAGCTGCTGTAATAGCATTTTTGGCAGTGAATGATAAACTTGAACAGTTGAGGTTTACATGGCAGATGAAATGAACATGTATTTGTCTATACATTAAATGACCCAGCAGTGGCCCTTTTTCATTTCTTCTCCCAACCTATCAGACTATTTATAGATTTTTACTACAAATGGACCTCCTGAACAGAAGAAGGAAGACCAACTAGTTCTGAAGAAACCATCACAGTGGAGCTGTGCCCATAAGCCATCGCTGCTGGGCAGGAGTCCCATTTTAGTGATAACCCCCCAGGTAGCAGGAATATTAACTCTTCATTTTCCTGGCAGGGATTTTTACAGTCTTCCACAGCTTTTGGAGGGTGTGAAGGGCTGTCCAGGGAGATCTTATGATCATGAAGGTGTTGGATTGAAAGGGAACTGTGGCATATCCTGGCTAGGGCTCTCAGAGATGTCTGGGGAATGAGGTCTACTAGCAACTACACAGACTGTACCTGGGTGAAGGGACTTAAAAGCCATGTATTCAGAGCTCTCAATTTAAATGTAAAGCCTAGGCAGTCCTTGATGGGTAGATGGTGATAACACCCAAGGATGGCAGAGATTTGGGGTCTCTCCTCTGTCATGCCTCATAGATAAGAAGCTCTTACTGGAGACCTGCATTGCAGTCCTTGCTCTGTTAACTCTGGAGGAGTTTATTCAGGGTCTGACTTTTTGGAAATAAACGTTCATTAGAGTGGGGACTGACATGGCATCTCTTTCATGACCCTGGCTATGTAGCTGCACAATAACGTGCCCTGTCTGTACAAGGAGTCCTAGTGGAAACTGAAAGATCTTCTACAGAGGTGAATACGAGGCTCTCATCCCGGGATGTTTTAACTAAGTAACTGAGAATCAGGTGATGTGGACCTGAACCCTCCTGTGTGCAGGAGGGACTTTAACTGGGAAATCTACAGTGAGAAAAAGAATTCTCTCCCTATTTTGAGTGAGTTTCTGAGCTATTGAATAAAAAAATCTGAATGAACAGGTCTTCATCCTTTGGTTGCTCTTATGTAGGGATGGTTGTGCTGAGGTGCCTCCTGGGCTGAACTGCCACTGATCTCAGCAAGGCTCAACAGTGACGCGGGTCTGGTGAGCAGACCAGATCTGAAAACACAGGTACTTCTAGGCTTGAGCAGGTATCTTCAGGCTCCCAGTGAAAAGGATTAGCAAAACTCCCTAGATACTCTGGGGGCTTCAAGCTCCAGTGTAGCTGGTGGAGGAGAGGTTTTAGACATCTGTGATTGAGGTGGGAGCTAGGGAGGCTGTAGGTTCTCAAGTTCTCCATGAGGATGGGGTTCCACAGGTCCTTTGCTGTGTGGCTGTAGCCTGACGGATGTTTTCTTCTTCAAAGCTGAATGGCAGGTCTCCAGGCCCTGCAGGGTAGACTTGACTGCTCCTTGTCCTTAGGATGTTCTGGTGCGTATTCAGCTGCTCATGGCTCCAAGTGAGATGCTCCTTTCCCCATTTTCCCCCTTCTCCTAGGGCAGGGACCCCAGGCAGTGTCAGGCTCATAAGGCTTCAAGCTGCTGGGGAGCCTTTTACATACTTAGATGAGGTGAGGCACTGGCTTTCCAAGCCCACACTGGGTAGAGGAGCACAGAGCACCTGGGGCAGTGTAGATTTTAGATTGGCACATGTCTGAGGAGCTTTCTAGGGTGGAAGAAAATATTCCCTGCAGTTCCCAGTGCTGGGTGTGAAGGTGGTGCTTGGAGGCTGCAGGAGCATAGCTCTGTGCTTTGAAGACATGAACATCCAAGGTATCCTGGAGAGATTGAAAGTGGAGTGCAATTGATCTCTCTGCTCCAGCAGCTGCTTCCAAACCACCTCTGCAGGCAGGCAAATCTGCATCACTCCAGAAACAGCTGAGGACTTGCCAAAAGTGAATGTGCAGAGGTGGAGTCCAACAAGAGTTCAGCACTTTATGCTGCCAAAAAAATCCCTCTCACACAGCACAGGAGGACACACCACTCTCAGACTCCTTGTGATCATGGTGGGAGCTCTGTGCTACAGTAGCATTTGCAAAAGACATCTCTTTTCCACCAGCCTGCTGTGCCCTTTTGCAGAGCCAGTCTGGGCTGCGAGAGGCAATGGCATCAGAGTCAGCTGTGTACCACAGGACCATGTGGTCATGTCCCCATGACTGGTCTCCCTGGCTGCGTGCCTGCAGCTAGCTCTGTCCAGGACCATGAGCTCTGTGTGTAAGTGCATTTCATGGCACAGATCTGCATGACTTGGCTTAGAGGAGGAAGCAGAGAAGAAAAGCTTGGGACTGGACTCAAGCTGTCTGTATGAAGGTGTCTGGTCCCACTTGAGATGCTAAAGCCTAGTCACTGAGCTCACAGGTCTCCAGCAGGACTTGTGTCTTGTCTCCCAGCCCTGTGAGGAGTGTAGGTTTTACTAAAGCATCTCAGACATCACTAGACATCTGTCATGGCATAGGCAGCTGGATTCAGTCTGATGTGAAGACTCCTAAGTGTTGGTGTTTTCCTGTCCTCCAGGTGTCCAGATTCCTGCTCCAGTCACTGGACATCTAATCAATACAGTTGTTTACTCTAGACAGAGACTCAGTCACAAGCCAGGAGGGTCTCGAGTCTGTTGCCTACATGCAGATGCCATTTTAGAGGTGCTAACTTGGCCTCTGCTTGATATTCTTTAATTGCATGGGCTCTCACATGCCTTAACTGGGTGCTGAAGGACAACTACAATGGATCAAGGTGTTGCCAAGTGCACAACCAAATTGAGCCCCAGCACCCTCTCCCAAGCCAGGTGGCCAGTGGTCTTGTCACTTGGCCAACTGATCAACTGAGGGATCACAGAATCATCTAGGTTGGAAAAGACCTTGAAGATCATCCAGTCCAACCATTAACCTCACACTGACCATTCTCAACTCCACCAGATCCCTCAGTGCTGGGTCAACCCAACTGTTAAACCCCTCCAGGGATGGGGACTCCCCCACTGCCCTGGGCAGTCCATTCCAACGCCCAACAACCCCTTCTGGAAAGAAATACTTCCTGATATCTAGTCTAAACCTTCCCTGGCGCAGCTTGAGGCCATTCCCTCTTGTCCTATCGCTTGTTCCTTGGTTCAAGAGACTCAGCCCCACCTCTCTGCGCCCTCCTTTCAGGGAGTTGTAGAGGGTGATGAGGTCTCCCCTCAGGCTCTTCTTCTCCAGACTAAACACCCCCAGTTCCCTCAGCCGCTCCCCATCAGACCTGTGCTTCAGCCCCTGCACCAGCCCCGTTGCCCTTCTCTGGACATGCTCGAGTCATTCAATGGCCTTTTTGGAGTGAGGGGCCCAAAACTGAACCCAGTCATCAAGGTGCGGCCTCACCAGTGCCGAGCACAGGGGTAAGATCCCTTCCCTGTCCCTGCTGGCCACGCTATTGCTGATACAAGCCAGGGATGAAACAGGTCAGATTTCAGACTCTTTCGTCTTCATTTAAGCCCTTGAGCAATGCCTTATCTGTGTGATCGGTGGGGTGTATGTTGGCAGGACGGAAGGCAAGAGAAACTGCTAGAGGTCCTTTAGCTGCAATGCTGCCCCAAACATTAGTCCCGTAGGGAAAACTCCACAGCAAAGTTTACAGGCATAAGGAACCAAAGCAGACGTCGAGCGGATTTGTCCAGGAAGATGTTTTGACACTGTCATGCAGCTGTCCAGGATAAATAACAGCTGGGTTCTCACAATGCTCCCATGGTGCCCTAACCATTCAGCGCCTCACTTCTGTGTTTTTGAATGTGTTTTTTCCTCTTGCCTTGCAAAAGCAGCTTTTTGTGAATGAGAGCTGGTCCATCAATAAGGAAACAATGGCTCATAAAGACATAATGGTTCATTTGGGTCCCTGCCAGAGGTTATTATTTCTCCCAGTGCGCTTTCGCCTGAGCTAAAGGTTGTATTCAGAGGGTGTGTCTTCCTTGCTTTGCTACTCACAGAGCTCTGTGAAAGGGGCATCAGGGTGAGGATGATGGCAACTTAGGCTGAGCTCATTTTGCTAAGAGCTTTTCCTTTCCCTTCTTTCTCATTCTGCAGAAATTTAGGTATTAGATGAGACTCAGGAAACATGATACCATATCCAAGGAGTTTACTTACAAAATGAACATGTGGCAGCAGTTACCTGAATATATTTTCCCTTTCTCAGTGGCCAAGTGAAGAAGCAGATTGCAACTGATCTGCATTTTTACCCTTCCTCTCCTCAAAGCAATAAACCCATGATCTGAACAAATCCCCAGGACTCTTTAATCTATATCTAGAAAAGGATTTTGCTATATGAACCTACAGGACTGCAATGCCGCTATCTGAGCAGCATATATGGTGGAGCAGGCTGGTCTCATGTGCTCTCTGGCTGTGTAATGGCATGTCTCCTGCTTTCTGTTGTGTAGGAATACGTGTTCCCTCCCTTCCAGGCTTGCCACAGTAAACAGAGCCCTGAGAAATCACCCTTCTAACACCAATAAAATCTGTTATTTTAAATTTTTTAAAGCAGTCTGTTTTGGAGCTATTTCTGGGAGCTCTGTCCTGTGTAAAATTCCATGCCCATTTCAAATACCCTTACTACATTTCTTCCATCATCTTGGTTTTCTATTCCGGCTAAAATTAAGATTAAAAATAAAAACCCAACAACAATGTCCTGTACTGCCCAAAGTGTCTCGGACAAACTGGCAAAACACAGCAATTTTAAGGCTCAGTGGACCAACCTTCAGAGCCCTTAAGGCTTAACTTTCCATTAGTCAACAGGACAACTCATATAGGTCCTAGTTCAATTGGTCAGAGAAAGACACACATAACTAACCGTCTGATTTGCAAATGGCAGATCATCTGGTACTTGGGAATTTTCCATGGTTTAACCTTTGATGGAGGAGGTCGGGTTCTTGAGGGAACCACCTGCTCCTGCCCTTGCAGTGCGACGGGATGGGTGCCCTGCAGCATGGCAGCAATGCCAACACCAGCTGGGCTGGTGTGCAGAGCTGTTCCCAACCTTGACAAGAGTTAGCATAAGCTGTGTACCATGGGAACACCGGTTCCATGTAAAGCTGGTCATTTGTGCACTTGCACCTTGGCTACTTAAAGTGAGTTTGACAGGTAAAATGTGGTAAAATCAGTGCTGACCATCTCTGGTAATACACAAACTTTGACATTAGAGGGATTTATCTACGCCAGAGCAGAAAAGGGGGGAAAAGATAGCTATTTCCTTTAATTTCCAGCTTCACTGACTCAAGAGCTGCCTGCCCTTCTCTCATTAAGTGTGTCCCCTCAGTCTCTTGGCCAGTTTGCTCTAAGAGTGTAGTGAACTCAAAGATTTGTGGCTGGAATGAGCTGAGATGTTTGGAAAGAAAATAACATGCTTGTTTTATGTAAAGTAGTACAGCCAATGGAGGAATAGCCAGGACGTTACTGAGCCAAAGTCAGCCTGCTGGTGTTAGGTAGACTCCTAGGCAATCTCACCTTGTTTATGGGTAACAATGTAAGCAATTTAAACATTAATGATGCAGTCAGAGGAGTTAATCTTTTGTAGCTAATTCTACTCATGTTGAAACTGGTGGAAATTTTGCCTTTGGGTCCTTTGGCTTCTAGGCAGGACCTTCAACACAAATTATAGTAGGCAATGTGTCATGCACTGTGACATGAGTACAGGAGCTGTCACAGGACTTTATGTGTCTTTACATGAGATGTAGTAGCTTTTCTTTGGCTTCTCCAGAATAGTCATTTTGGGTAAAAGAGTTTCCCAAAACAATTTGTGAAAAAACAACCAACCAAAACCTGAGATGGAGCTCAAATGATTTTGATTCATCTGCTGCATAAGCAGGTAGCTCATGGCTGAGTGCTCGTCCTCCCATAAGCAGGGATATGTGTAACTGCTGAGTGGCTTTGTTTACACCCAGATCAGGGGATGCCAGCAACTGCCTTGGAAAGAAAGCTTTCTGGGCTGTCCCTGAACTACAATTTAAAACGGTCTGTCAAGCTTTTGTATGAATATACCAAACCATTAACATGCTATGTGGTCTGTGCAAGTGGTATGCTCCTAGAGACAAATTCACTTTTGAGCCTGATTCTGAATCATGCAGTTTCCTCTGATGATGCAAAGGAGCCTAAAAGAGGATGCAAATGTTGTTTTTTTTCATGTCTGTTCTGGTATGGAGCAAATAAATATATGAACAGAGAAGGTCAAAAGGATCTGATAGTAGCGCCAAAGTTACTGCTTTCAGGTGAATGTTTCCAGGCTGGAGGCCACCTCCTCCAGAGAAAACCTGGAAGAACCCACTTTTGCTGGCTTTTAAGCTGAGCTGCAGGACGTTGCACTGAAATGGAAGGGGCAGGTTCCCATGAGAGGCTGCTGTGTGAGTACACCTTGCAGAGGGCGGTGGCAAATATCCATCCTCTCTGAAATTGCCTCCATTGTCTATGGGTGAGCATGAGTCATGCCTGAGGATGAGATGCTGTTGGTTTCCTCTTCTTTGGTCCACAGTCATTGCACCTTCCCCACCCACCCACCTGCACCTTTCTCCTGCCCTATCTGCACCGGGCAAATGCTGGAGTCACTTCCTGGGAACTGACTCAGAGAAGTGATGTGGAAGAGTCTTGGAAAAATGAAACTTTCTTAACCCCATGCTGGACTAGTTCCCCAACCAGTTTTTCTACACAAAAGGTGTGTGGGAACTCATGTGTACTAGGAAGGTCATGGTGGGTGAAGCAGGACTGGGCTTTGCTGCAACAGCATGGACTTGGCATTGATTGGAGATGACCGCAATGCTACACTCAGTCAGTTGTTGGTAATGACACAGTCCCACAAGTCATTGCCCTTCTGAGTTCAGAAAATGCTTCTTCCCTGATGTGTGCTTGGCCTCTAACATCACCATCTGTGCCGTTGTACCAGCCTGTTGGAGGGGCTGTGTTTTGTATCTTGGCCGATGTGTGCTAAAGGGAAAGTGTCGAGCTCCCTCCATCTACTTGCATAACTGATGGTATCCATCAAACTGCCTTCAGACTGAAGCCCATCAGGAAGATGTATTAACACAAAAGGAAGCAGTAAAATGTTTAAGGAATATCTAGTTCATTGGTGTATTTTACAGCTTGCTAATTTGCACTCTATGAAGCCTTTCTGTGTGCTTGAGCAATGAGGCCAAGGTCTTTCCTTTAGGAGTTTACTAGAAACAGGCACACATTTCATTCCTGGAAGTGATTACAGGCCTGTTATTGATTTGTTCCTATTGATGGCTTTGGGACCTTTTGGCAAAGGGCAGTGAATGTAAAAACAGGGGAAAGAAGTAGATTTCAGCAACATATTGTTTTGTTTCCATGCACCCAATGGCTGTGTGGGCCACAGATTAACGGGAAAGTGATGTTAATTATCTTTGGCTGCCAGCACAGCTCTGAGGCAAAGTCATATCAAGTGTTGATGAACAAATTCAGGTTGTGCGGCCGCTCTGTGCTGTTATTGGAAATGGCCTCCAGTTCTGAGGTCTTCCAGGGTTACTTCTGGCCACTTTGGGTGGGACATGATGACATAAGCATGCCCTCCCATTTAGATTATATTTGCTGTGAACTGCTTTTTATGTCTTTGATCTAATTAGAACTATTCTGACACCCCATTATTTGGAAAGAGTCTGTATTTGCAGTGATGTTCTGCTCTGCCTTGTTCTTAGTTTCAGTTCATTACTCAGTCAGAAGGACTCCTAAATCTCCTTCCAAGATATTCTTGGTCTTAAAAGTGCTATAACTACACCTGCGATCCCTGCCTATGACAGCTTAGTAAATGCATCTGTCAAGTGAACTAACAGGTCTCCTTCAAGCAGCTGCCTTTTTGGCAGCTCCTTGAGACATGACCACCTGAAGAGATGCACCCAAGAGGTGGGCATGCATGTGGAGATGTGGACAGACTGACATGTAGTAGCTTGCTAGGTAGAACTGTATCCTTGTGGGCTCTATCTAAACTCACCTTCCTTCTTGAAGGGCAGACACTACAGGCAGTTTCTTTTGGTTGTGCAATTTCTGTTGTTCTTCTTAAGAGTCAGCCAGCCTGCAGTGGACAGGATACATGGGAATTGCAAGGCATCTTCTGCCAGCCCTGGGCAGGAGGATGCACACATGGCAGAGCAAGGGGGAAACTTTTCAGAGAAAGGAAAAATCTCTGGAGATCTTCACCTGAAACCAGGTTGGAAAGACCAAATGCTGGATGAACAGAATCTGAGCGGCTTCTGGATCTTTTTTGAACAGGGTCAAAAGACAGGAGGGGTTGAAGTACAGCCTTCCCCAGGGTGCCTGCAAGGGCAGATGTGGGCTCCGTTGAAGAGGAGACAGTCTAGAGGGATAATCAGGTGTGGAGCCTGGTGGTCTGGTGTGTTTGCTGCAGAACCAACTCACCCTACTCCTCTCCAGCTACCCCTGCTGCTCTTCCCCTCTCCCTGCTACAGGGTCCCTATAAGTTATTTACCAGCCCTAACATCAGCAGAAGACACACTGACATGGCTGCATGACTGGTGAGGGAGATCCTACCCATCTGAGAGTGTGCAGATGAGGAGCCTGCTTGCTCTAAGGGAGGATGGAAGGAAGCAGTGACTACTTGTGGCTTGATGCTCATTGTCTCCTCTCCTGGCTTTGGTGGTTCAGCAAAGATAAGAGGTTCCCACCCAGATTTCTCCAGAGCCTAGAAACCACCATGATCTTGGGCATGTCTGTGGAAAAGAAAGTGTGATGCTCCCAGCTCTAGGTTGTGCTTGCACTGGACATGCTGTTTCTTTGACTGGGTTTTGTGCTCTGGCCAATGCATTTACCACAGAGCATTGCTGCAAGAGCAGCATACCAAGTGCTTGACTCACCACTTGCTTTGTTTTTTACAGGGTCCCTGTCTAGTGGAATTGGGGTGCTTAGCTAGTCTGAGGTCATCTCCTGAGGCAGTCAAATACTTCAGAGAAGTGCAAACCCCTTCATTTCACATGTGGAAAATGGATTTCTGTGGAGGGCAATCAACTAGCCAGTCTTGAGTCATTCATTTCTATCTGCCTTCCACAGATAAGGTCCTCTTCTCTGAAGGAGGCCAAGTGTGGTGCATGTTGCCTTCTTCCCCCATCCATCAGTCCTGCTCTGGCCTGAAGCAAGAAGACTGATAACCTTTTCCAAAGTACTAAAAGGAACAATCTGAATCGCTTGAGGATGAGTCAGGTTTGGATGGTTTCCCCAGAGGCAGGCTTGGCAGCTGGCCTAGCAGCCTTGTGAAAGGATTAACCAGCTCTATCTGATCACAGCTAGTGAGGGAATAGCTCTTCTTGGAGTGGCTCATGTTTCCAGACTGGAGCCAACCATGTTTTGCGTAGCTGAAGGTATTTGAGGGAGGCACATCAGGCGCCAAGTGCAATGTCCCTGATAGTTTCACTCGTGGATGAGAGTCTATGTGCTTGAGGACAAGGCTGAGGTGAAGGGGGCCATGACAGTGTCTTGGGGAAGCTTTGAGTAAGCTGTTTTCTGTGATTTCCCTCCTCATCACTTGTCTGTGCATTCTCCACCACGGAGGACTATGACATTTGGCCCTTTTTCTGAGATCAGTAAGAATTTTTCTATGGACATCAAGGGAAGGAAGACCTGCCCATTTCTGGACTCTGAATAACCAGATGTTGCAAGCTGAACCTGTACATCAGATGGAGATGCTGGGTTTGGATGTATGAGAAGCTGGTCAGGTATGGTCAGGCACCAGTTGCCTAAACAGAGGCATTTAGGTACTTAAAAAGGTACTGTGTTCAGCTCTGGGACTCCCAACATCAGAAGGACATGGACCTGCTCAAGCAAGTCTAGAGGAGGCCACAGAGATGCTCAGGGGGCTGAAGCACCTTCCCTGTGAGGACAGGCTGAGAGAGTTGGGGGTGTTCAGCTGGAGAAGAGAAGGCTCCGGGCTTCCAGTACTTAAAGGGGGCATACAGGAAAGATGGGTAGAGACTCTTTACAGGGAGTGTAGGGATAGGATGAGGGGTAATGGTTTTAAACTGAAAGAGGATAGATTTAGATTAGAAATAAGGAAGAACTTCTTCCCTGTGAGGGTGGTGAGGCACTGGAACAGGTTGCCCAGAGAAGCTGTGGATGCCCCCTCCCTGGAAGGGTTCAAGGCCAGGTTGGATGGGGCTTTGGGTAACCTGGTCTAATGGAAGGTGTCCCTGTCCATGGCAGGGGGACTGGAACTAGATGATTTTTAAGGTCCTTTCCAATCCAAACCATTCTATGATTCCATGATTCTATGATTTAGTGGCATTTGAGATGGAAAGTAGGTTTTGGCCCCATTTTCAAAGACTAAATTAATTCACAGACTCATGCTGTGAGACCAGGTGTCCTGATATCTCAGCATGTCCCTCCTGGTCACTCCTGGTAGGTCTGTCAGGGAATCTGGGGCAGGATACTCTATTTTCCATGGGTAGGGGGTCTATTTGGGAAATGCTAGGTGTATCTTTTCAGTATGTAATATCCTCCAGGTTAACACCCCTCCTGACTGGAAGGCAAGTACTAGATGCTCACATCATGGGTCAGTACTTGCTCATTGGACTCCTTTTTTCTTGTTTAAGCTCTTCCACCTTCAAAGGGATTGAACCTTTGAGTTTAAAGATGAACTTCCCAGGAACTGTGTCAGGTAGGTCCTGCAGCAAACCCAAGCTACAAAACCTTCTCTTCCCCACTCAACACTTGCTGTGTAATTTTCATGATTCCTATACCCATGAAACCCTTTGGCCATGTGCGTGGGAATTCATCTCACCAGCTCCAGGGTGGCATTCAGCTCTGGATGGAGACCCAGACGTGTAGGAGTCTCCATCTCAATGTATCCTTGCGTGCTAGGTGTCTGAGCTCCAGTTATGCCCTGGGGAGAGTTAGTTAACAGAGACCAGCCAGAAAGGTCTTGATTCTGCTGCCAATGTGCAGGCTCCTAGCACTGTGTGAGATGCTCTCCAGCATCTCAGTTGGCCTCCAGCTACTTACAGGGCATGGATTTTTCGAAGCCCTACTGCACACTGCCCTAAACTTTCCACCTCTAAAACATTCCCATCCCCAAGAAGCAGGAAAAGAAAAACCCCAAGTCTCTCCAACTTTCCTCCAACTCTAAGAAGCAAAGGGACAGCACAGCCTGATCCACTTGTACCCTCCTTTCCCCAGCTCTTCCAAGGGAACGCCGTGGCCTGTCCTTCTGTGGTGCTTCGTGACACCAGTTTCTCCAAAAGCAGCACAACCACAGGGCAGAGGCGAGGCACATTCCTGATAGGACCAAGATAGCTTTTTCCCATAGCTCCCAGGCAGTGGGAACGGGGCACTTTTTCAAAGGATTGCTGTGCCTAAAGTTAAAATAACAGGAGGAACAGAGTGGGAGATCCAAGCTGGATTATAGTACTTGGGGCTCAATTCCTTCAAATTAAAAGAGAAAAGAGAAGATGACAAAAGGATGCACTTGGGGAGCTTCCAAAATACTTCTGTGACCACTTTGATATCTCTTTGGTCTCACAGCACCACAGGAATAAATTTGCCCGATTCCAGCTTGTATACATACAATCTGAGCTGCAGCTTTGTTTTTATTAACAGGGATTACCCAGGCCTGTGGTTTTGTTGTTGTTTCCAAAAGATTTCTCCTGCTGTTAGGGTAGATGAGTCCCTCTTCCTACCCCCCCAATGGAAGAACAATATTGATATAAGGTCTAAAGCACTTAAAATCAGAGGAGCTGTGTGTTGTTTTACAGCTTCGAAGCCCCAAGCTGTCTTTGTCCCTCTGATTTTTCCACAAGTTTACAAGCCATGGAAAATCTTGTCTGTTTTCAACTTACAAACCTCCATCAGCTACAGAATTGCCTCTCATGAGAAAATAAATAGACAAGTACTCTGGGGTCACTATGGTGTTGTAGGTGACAATCTTTGAAGCTTTCACAATGGAGCCCATGTTGCCTGTAAGAACAAGCGAAGGGCAAAATTGCTCCTTATTATTTTAAAGCTATATCTTGAAAAACAGGAAACCATGCCAGGACAGTTTATTTTGGTGAAAGCCAAGTTGTGCTGCAATTCCCCAGAGGCAAGGCTGAACTTGAGGGCATGGAGAAGGAGAGAGAAATGCTCAGGGGGAGGGGGAGGCGGGGGCGGGGGGTGGGGGGGAGACTGAATGATCGTGGATGCTCTGGAGCATCAGCAACAGGGTTGGATCTGGTGGAAAATGTTATCTTCTCTGTGCATGTCCAGACAGCTGTAGGCAATGAGGAACACTGGGGACTTAAGTCACAGCTGAATGCACCTTGTCCAATACCCTGATGTCACTGATGCTCAGCTTTGGTGCTGTTTTGGCTCTACCTGTCCCACCATGGCTGCAGCTGAGAGGATGCACAGGCTAATCAGTAAATTATACAGGAGCATCCCAGGGACCTGAATATGATCTATACAGTTAACTTGGATGGACTATAAGTCAGGGACTGGGGGAACAAATTCTCTCCCACTGTAAGAGAAAGTCAGGTTTGTGACCACCTGAGGAACCTGAATATACTTAAGTCTATGGGACCTGACAAGATGCATCACAGAGTCCTGAGGGAATTGGCTGATGTAGTTGCCAAGCCACTCATCATGATATTCGAAAAGTCATGGCAGTCAGGTGAAGTCCCTGGTGACTGGTAAAAGGGAAACATTGCACCCATTTTTAAAAAGGGTAGAAAGGAGGAACCTGGGAACTACCAACCTGTCAGCCTCACCTCTGTGCCTGGGAAGATCATGGAACAGATACTCCCAGAAGCTGTACTAAGGCACATGGATGACAGGGAGGTGATTTGAGACAGCCAGCATGGCTTCACCAAGGGCAAGTCTTGCCTGAACAACCTACTGGCTTTCTATGATGGAATGGATCAATGGACAAGGGAAGAGCTATGTATGTCATCTATCTGGACCTCTGTAAAGCCTTTGACATGGTCCCCCCTCCAGCATACTTCTCTCTAAATTGGAGAGATGTGGATTTGATATATGGACTATTCAGCGGATGAAGAATTGGTTGGATGGTTACATACAGAGGGCAGTGGTCAGTAGCTGAATGTCCAGATGAAGATCAGTGACGAGTGGTGTCCCTCAGGGGTCCATATTGGGACCAGTACTGTTTAATATCTTCATCAATAACATAGAGAGTGGGATTGCGTGCACCCTCAGCAAGTTGGCAGATGACACCAAGCTGAGTGGTGCCGTTGACACGCCTGAGGGAAGGGATGTGCCATCCAGAGGGACCTGGACAAGCTCAAGAAGTGGGCCCATGTGAACCTCATGAGGTTCAGTGAGGCTACTTGCAAGGTCCTGAACATGGGTCAGGGCGAATCCTGATATCAAAACAGACTGGGGGATGAAGAAATGGAGAGCATCCCTGTAGATGAAAACCTGGACATGAGTTGGCAATGTGTGCTTACAGCCCAGAAATCCAACTGTATCCTGGGCTGCATCAACAGAAGTGTGGCCAGCAGGTCGAGGGAGGGAATTCTCCCCCTCTGCTCCGCTCTTGTGACACCTTATGTAGAGCCCTGTGTCCAGCTCTGGAATCCTCAGTATAGGAAAGCCATGGACCTGTTGGAGTGGGTCCAGAGGAGGCCACAAAAATGGTCAGAGGAAAGGAACACCACTCCTGTGAGGACAGGCTGAGAGAGTTGGTGTTGTTCAGCCTGGAGAAGAGAAGGCTCCGGTGAGACCTTAGAGCAGCCTTTCAGTACTTAAAGGGGGCTTATAAGAAAGATGGGGAGAGACATTTATCAGGGCCTGTTGTGATAGGACAAGGGGTAATGGTTTTAAACTAAAAGAGGGTAGATTTAGACTTTTATGATGAGGGTGGTGAAACACTGGCACAGGTTGCCCAGAGAGGTGGTAGATGCCCCATCCCTGGAAACATTCAAGTTCAAGTTGGATGGGGCCTTGAGCAACCTGATGCAGTTGAAGGTGTCCCTGCTTATTGCAGGGGGGTTTGGACTAAATGACCTTTAAAGGCCCCTTTCAACCCAAACTATTCTATGTACTTAAACACAAGCTTACAGGGTGTGGCTGTGGTCTGGTCAGAGCAAAATGCTGTGTTGTATTGCTGTGGGTTTAACCATGCAGGGCTGGACCAATCTACTGCCAAGGAAGCAATGCAAGAATCTAACCATGGCTGCAAATAAGCACCAGATCATAGGGTGATGGGATAGTTCATGTTGGAGTTGGACCTCTGAAGTCTCTAGTCCGTTCTCCTGGCTCGAAACAGCATCGGGGACATTCAGGGATGCTGGATGTTTTGTATAGTGGTGACACCAAGAAGGTACATGTACACCTTGGGGAACTTATCCTAGAGCAAAGCAAGGCAGTTTGTTGCATCCTGAGACACCCACAGTCACCTTCAGTCAAACTACTGCTTCCTGACAACACCCCCAGGGAAAGAAATGGTGATGCCGGTGGGTCAGGATTTTCCCTTCACTCATCCTTTCATTACTGAGAAGGGCCTGTCAGAACTGGGAATCGACAGAAGGAACGAACTGTCCCTGAGCTTTTTTGCACAGCCTTTGTTTTTATCTGATTAAAATTACAGGAGCAGGGGCATTTTCAAGTTGCTGTGTGCTAGCCAACTCAGGGTGGCTGGATGTCTCTCCTCTGTGCTTACAGGGGAATTGAAGCTTTATGGTCTGTAGGTACATACACTGTGTAAATACAGACTAAACATGCATGACATTTTTCCTCCAAGTACTCTCCCTGCCTCCAATACTTGTGCATTAAAGGTCTTCTGAATTGCATGTTAGTTTTACATATTTAGCAACCCTCAGTGTATTTTGCTTCATCACCTACTGACCTGTTGATGTGTAATTTTTAACACCCACAAAATCTTGTGCAAGGATTTGCAGTTTGACCACACGTTACATGAAGAACTGCCTTGCATTTGCTTTGAAGCTTCCTCCTGTTGGTTTGATTAAAGGCCTAGATTTTGCATTAAAAGAGGCCATGAAAAATCAGTCTCAGTACCCTTCCTGTGCCTTTCATTGTTTTACAAATGTCTGTCATCCCTCCTATTGCTCATCTTTTTTTCCAGCCTGAAAAATCCTGGTGTGCAATTCCTTCCTACCTTTCAGCTTGCTGAAACCTGAGATCATGTTTTCATGGTGCTTCCAAACCAACATCTTGTTCCAGCCCATCATTTTAATCTGCATTTTGAAACCCCACTTAAACTGTTTCCGATCCTTCCCATATGGAACAAGCAGCACAGCTTGATACTTAGAGCAGCTAAATTTTCCATACAGAGAGATATGATCATTTTATGAAGAAACGGAAGTAATCTGAAATAAATGTCAATGGGAACATGTGGCTGTTAAATGTGAGCAGCAAAAGCAATAATCGCCCAAGCCCCGTGAGAGTATGTGTCATCTCCTCCTTGTTCACCTGCCAGGGATGTGGAAAACGAGCAGCAAGGCAGAGAGACAGCATGGACTGTCAGATTTGAAATCACACCCGGGGCTTCAGAGCCAAATCTCTGAAACTGCAAACTCCAGCTGTGCATGTGAGATCTGCAAACAGGAATCACCCTGGCTAAACCTCCTCATTCCTTCCAGGAACACGACTGTGCAACCAGGGCCCTGGGGAGTTCTGCAGTATCATCCGTCCCCTTGCAGTCCCCTGGAGATGCAGACAAGCTGGCTTTGGATGGGAAGGGAGGAAAGCTTATCCTACTGGAAAGCAGCTGGGATGAACACAGCTCAAAGCTACCCTGAAAAGCAGCAGTGGAAAATGTTGGAGGTGACAAAACAGAAGGGGATGAACAAGAATTTGTAAAAAAACTTTAATTAATTTCACTCTTTGGATCAGGAACCAGCAGGGTCCATTTTTTCCTCTTGCCCAGACTGCTCTTTCTCTTTGCAATGTTTGTAACGGTCCCCTGACATGGAGGGGCTGTGACTGTGTGTGTTGTGCCTGTCATCAGGTGGGAGGAAAGGAATGGGGAACAATGATTCCCTGTCCTACTGGGCTTGTGTGCCCACTTGCTGGATGGCCTTCTGTTCAATCTGTTTGGAAAAGACTGTTCCTTTTTCCTCTTCCTAAATTTCTGTCCATCTCAGTGCTACCCCACACTTGTTTGTCCCTTTGTGTTCCCTTGTTTTATTTTTATATTCTGGAGAATCAGCTGTTTTGAGAGAGCTGGACTGTCTAAAGCTCTGCATCATCTCGTCTTTCCTCCACAGGCATTTCTGTCCCAGGAGAGTTTTCCTTTCTGTGCTCTTCTTGCCAGACAGAAGGTTTTTTCTGGGAATTGCCTTCCTGATATTGCCATTCCCTTTTTGCCACATCAGCTGTGTCACAGTTTCCCTGGCTGCAAAAGGAGCATTTTCAAGCTGGCTGCCCTAGTCAGGACTGACATACTCTTGTCTGGAAATTGCTGGACAAGAAAGGGCTGCTGAGAAGGCAGATTGTCATTACAGATCAAAATCTTCCCATCAAGGACATAGGCAGTAAAAAGCACATAGTTTAATGGCTCTGAGAGTTAGCTACTGCACTCCTTTCTGTGATTCTATTCTATTCTATTCTATTCTATTCTATTCTATTCTATTCTATTCTATTCTATTCTATTCTATTCTATTCTATTCTATTCTATTCTATTCTATTCTACTCTATTCTATTCTATTCTATTCTATTCTATTCTATTCTATTCTATTCTATTCTATTCTATTCTAAACTTCCTAAATAAATCCTCAGCCTTTTGTTTTTTTTTTCAAACAGGGAGAGCCTCAGCTCCCAACATAAAAACAAAAATTCTGATTTTGCTGCAACTAGATAATAATGAACATCTTAGTCAGGATTAAACAGCCACAGGGGATGGCTGGTCCATAGGAGCAGAATGGAAGGAAAGAAGGAAGGTGGGGAAAGGCAAACCTTCCAACTCAAAACAGGAGGGTGAGCTGAGAGGCGGGTCTCCTCGGACACCACTGCCCGGGCAGGGGCTGGATGAGAGAAGGTTTTTGAAAAGAGCAGGGGTGGTATTTCTGAGAATGTGGCCCCCTTTGAGGATGTGGGTTTGAGATGGTTGAAGAATCCTGATATGACTGCTGGGTCCATTTCATGTTTAGCAGCACAAAGACGCTGGGTAAATCTGGGTGTATCTGGTGATGAGGAGGGACAGGAGAATCGAGCAGATGGCATTCACAGTAGGAAAACATCTCCTGGGGAAATAGATGGAAATTAAAAAATTATCCGTGAAGTCAAGAGGCAGAAATTAGCCATAAAGAAATAGGTAGAATACATACAAATTTTACTCCATTTTATTTTGAAGGGATCATTACATCAGTGGCTTATGCTGACTGGGAGCAAGAACTTGAATCCCTGGCTGTTAGTGCCTGTGAGTCTGATACATGTTTGGAAGTGGGAGCAGAAAGTGGAGGGTGAGGACACATCATGTCCATGGGCCTTGTGGATGCAGGCGCACTGTGACAGCCTCTGCAGCCATAAATGGCTGCTATGAAGGGAAGGATCGCTGGTGGGAAGAGATGGGCAACCCTGTGGCCTGCCCCTGACACGAGGGAGCAGGGTGGTGGGGACAAACACAAGCAACTTGCTCAGGAAGGAGCTAGAGGGGCCTAAAAATAGTTTCTGTCGCAAATGCTTTCGTAGAAGCGTTCCCACCTCGGCACAAAGGGATAGACTGGGTGCCTTCTCAAGGGCCAATCTTGCCCTATTTTTAGCCTGGTTTCGTAAGGAAATGGGCGCCTGTCCATGTATCCGTATGTTCCTCCCTGCTCTAACTTTTCAGTCTTTTCGCTACCTGGAACTAAACATGACAATGGGTTGGAGACCTCAAAGGGAAAGTGTTCTGGCAAGTTTCTCAGCACTCAAGAGTGAATGCCCATGTTGAGAGAGGTTGCTACACCATAGCCCCTTGCTCATGCTGTGG
The DNA here is from genome assembly GCF_031877795.1 of Strix aluco. Lineage (NCBI taxonomy): Eukaryota > Metazoa > Chordata > Aves > Strigiformes > Strigidae > Strix > Strix aluco. Next base: position 3,949,459 of record NC_133931.1, on the reverse strand, counting down.
TCAGCAGGGGTGCATTGCCTGGCCAATCCACTCTGCTGCACATGTGCCATCATTCGGGGACATGGGAATGCCTGGAGGTTGTTGCATAGGGAAGACACATGTGCCTGTGGGTGTGGGTGGCATCTGTGATGACTCAGGTGGTGGGGGATGGCATGGGATGGGAGCATGGAGGAACTGTTGTTGAGTGGAGACCACTATGGGGCATGGAGGGTCTGTGATCTTCTCCTGGGCAGGGGGCTGGGGGAGCAAATGGGTCTGGTGGCAGAGCATATAAAAAGGCATTCTTTGGCGTTGGCTTTCCTGGTGCAGGAAATGTGAGGAAATGCAAAATTCCCATATAAGGAAGGGCAGGAGAGGAGCCATGAATCACGGCAGGGCAGCGAGCTGGAGAAGGACTGCAGAGCACTCTTGCCAGAAAGGTCGAGCTGGGAGGAGCCGCAGCCATCCTGGAGCAGCGCGAGGTGCCCTTGACCACCTGCAGCCTGGGAGAGTCCATGAGGAGATGGGACTGAGGGTGTGGGAAGGGCAAAGCCCCTTGCACCCCACCTTAGGTGGGATCATAGGCCTGCCTGCTCCTGGGGAGAGCTGAAGGAAGGCTGCCAGGCTGTGTCCAGCTTCCGTGAGCATGGTCCTGCTCCTTTGGGCATCCTCCCTGGGCTGCCTTCTTTGCTGTTGTTTTGAACAGGGTGACTTTGACATGCTTGTCTGTGGGAGCTCACCCCAGCCTGGCCAAGGTGAATGACAAACAGGTTGCAATGCCAGGGAGACAGGTTGTTCAGTCTCCATCTTGGGAGATGAGACTGGATTCATAACGTGGGGGTTATGGACCAGGACCATCCCAGGCAGCATGTTGTGGTACGTCCATCACCATGGGGTGGACATATCCCAGGTCACTGCGGGGCCAGGAGGAAGCTGCCATGTGAGACAGCATCAGCAGTGAACACAGCCTGTCTTTACGCCTTTTATTTCCATCCTGTCCTTTACACTTGCATTGTCTCCGAGATCCCAGCTTGGCCAGCCCTGACCTCACTGCACTGAATCCTTCAGTGACTCATGATTACTGCAGGGTCCCCACAATCACCACTGTAACAAATGACTGGTTTTTCTTCTGTGAGGGCCAGAGATTGCATCTCTTCCCAAACCCTCTTTCCTGTTTGATCTCTTTCATCCTATCAAGGCTAAAAGCAGCCTGCAAACCTTCAGAGTCGTTGGCAGACCTTCTCTTGACTTCAGCAGCCTCAGGCTTTTGCATCATTGCTCAGTAAATTGTCCAAAACAATTTTGGGAGGAACTATTAAGAAAAAGGATCCTGTAAATGACAAGTGTTCAGCCATCACATGTAAGTCTCTGGATGCTCTTATTCACCATCTGTATTAACTCCAGATGTGAACAGATTGAACAATATGTTTGAGAAACATCTACTGGCCTGGTAAAGTGATTTCCTCCAAATTTCCCTTTTTGAAAGATTTATTCCTATCTTTCTGGACATAGCTCCTTTTTCACAGAACCTGTGGGATTGCAATTGGAGGCAAGGGGACGTGGGGCATCTTGATGGAATGGCATATATTAGCATTTTTTTCTGCTCCTGGGTACAGCTGACTGGAATAAACACTCTCACCATTGGGAGGGGAGAAACTCATGAGAGAGCTCTTGGTAGTCCCCACTGAGTGCAATACAAGTTGTGCCAGAACTGTGTGACATGGAAATGACGTGTCAGGGTGGACCATGCCTCACACAGTGCCTAAACCCAGCTCTGGACATGAGACTGTCCCACCAGACCCAGCCCTGGGACCATGCAAGGTCTGTGCCACCATCAGCTCTGTGCAGAGCATGTTTGGAGCCCAATGGTTTGCACTTGGGAGCGGTGTGGATCCTCTAGGCAGGGTCACTGCATGACCAAAGAGTTGAATCCAGAGGAAACCAGCAGTTGCTGGGGTCATGTTGGGACACAGCTTTGAGGGGCGTGATGAACGTGGTTTTGGGAATGTGGACTCTGTTAGGGCTTTGGGTCTTATCTGGTCATGGCTGAGTTTCCTCTTAGTTGGTGTCAGGATCAGTTTGAGGATGGCTGCACACTGGCTGCAAACCTCTCTTTCCTGCTTGGTAAGAAACCCAGATATTACACTACATTCATGGTTTATGGCGAAGGATGTTTCAGAGAGCATCTCACTTGCCATAAATTGTGTTTGGCTAGAAAAAACTTTGGTTTTAATCTGAAGGCTTCAAGAACTGGCAAATCCACCCCTTCCCGCACTGATTTGTTTTAGTGGTTTTGTAAAAACATGCTCTTAATTTTTCTTTTGAATTTGTCTGGTTTCCTAACTGCGAGCTTGAGCCATGCTGTCACACATTAAATCTCTCCTGCGGTCCCTCCAAAGGCCTGTGCTGACCTTATCTCACTTTTACTTTGCTGGTAGACAGTTCACCACTGGGGCAAAACAGCTGATTTATCCTGATGTAAATCAAAGCACAAACATATCCCTAACCTATATTTATTTGGCCAAGAGAGATTATTGAGTACAGCTGTGATTACATGAATGCAGTGGGTGACCCTTGTGAAATCGGGGCTGCTAAGAGGCACAGATAATCCTGTGTGATGCTGTTATGACTATCATGATCACAGCATGACCCGCGTGGTGGGCACAAAACCTGCGCAGGCACCAGGGAGGGGTAGGTGTGCAAATACACACGAGCACAGAGAGCTCTGGAATTCCCTGATAGCTTTCTGTTCTGAATTCAGAAAAGGTCTGGATGTGGAAATGTGGTTGCTGCCCACGTTGCCATGTTTCTGCCTCTGCCTTTTGGATTTGCATCCCTGTGGCTTGTACTCTCCCCAGGTTCATATGGCTGAGTCTTGCCCTCCAGCAAGCCACATTGCATTTCTTAACGTCCTCTTTAGTGGCTGAGAAGCCAGGGCACATCCTGACTAAAATTTAAGAGCGTGACACCGCACCAGACAACTGTAATTTTTGCCTCGAGTAGGTGGGTGCAAGCCAGATTTGTCCTGTGTTAAAGCTTGACCTTTTGTCATACGTTCAGCACCCTCAGCTAAGGCTTTGATTTTATTATTTTTTTAAATTTTATGTATTGCTCTTTTGAAAACCTGAGAATACCCATGGATCTGCTGTTGTTTTCTCCAACAGCACCTGCCACAGAGGGAGAAAAATAAAAATACTAATCCCTCAAAACCTCTAGCTGTGCTGGCTTTCAATCGTTGCCCTGCTGTAGCAAACATCTACACCATCGCAGGGCAAGAGATGTAGTTAAGAGGCAGAAGTCTCCGGTTCCCAGCTTTTGAGTAGCTCGTGTGGAGCACTCTGAAAGCTTACTCTGCACCCACTCTTATCTAAACATGCCTAAGCCCCAGCATGCTGCTTCAGCTGCGTCGGCTTTACACTTCAGGCTGTTTTGAAAGTGAATTTGTAAAGCCATTAACATTATTTAAACAGTTTAGCCACAGAATTACCCGGTGGTGCAATCCAGCTGCCAGAAACGAGACGTGAGGCTCCTTTGTGCTGCAGATCAAACGAAACCCGGCCAAAGCACGTGGGCTTTGGAGGATGCCAAAACCAGGGGTGATGGGGGGAGTGAGAGCTCACTGGCTTTATGCTTAGCGGGAAATGTCATCAAGTGTGGGTTGTAATTTTTATTTTATGAGCTGGTTTGGGTCCAAATCAGACCAAAACCAGATTTTTTTTTCCCCTGAAGTTTCCGGAGGGCTGGAAGGCATCAGGCCCTGGGGTGTTCTGATGCAGTTGGCTTCCCAGGGAGTCCATTTCAGCTGGTGGCTCCAGGGCCCAGGTTAGGGACACAAGGGGAACTCAGGGCTTGCAGACAGAGCTTCCCATGCCCTGGATCTCATGGCAGACCTTACCAACATCACCTCCTCTTGGGCAATGTCCCCCCTACTCCTGGTTTCCTCCATGCTGAGGCAGAGTCGTTTTACAGTACAGAAAAGATCCAAGGGAAACATGCCCAAGGATCTGCGGAAAAACTCCGGAAACGGAGTTTTTCAGGCAGTTGCACATGATTAATTCCTCCAGGTTCAATTCATGACAAGGTTCATGTATAGTGGTAAAGTCTGGGTCAGTCTGGGTCACATTAGCTGGGGCTTTCTCTAACCACCACGGCAAGACGTGCTCCTTGTCCTGATGCAACTATACTAAAGATGGATATAGTGTAGAGGAGTGGAGAAACTGAGTCACAGAGATCTCAGATGATGTCTCTGAAGCTTAAAGGGGGTTTCCAACAAAAGTCAAGCTATGCTCCTGCAGACCCCAGTAGTATATGATATTCAGGACAGAATCTTCCATATTCTGATAATACAGGTGAGAACAACTGCCTAAAAATATGCCAAGGTTGAGGTGTTGACCTTGTCGAGGTGTCTGAATTGGGATTTTTTTTCTCTTGCTTGTCTCTTGGCTTGTTCTCTTGGCTGTTTTTTTTAGGACAAGCCCTGAAATCTGCCTTTGTTCAGAATAAAACATTATCTTATGTACCAGTATTCTTCCTTTTGAGTGCATTGCCTTAATTGGCTATTTGATTGTATTCCTCTGAAACTCTCAGACATGCAGCTGGGAGAAACAATGGATATTGTTTTATATTTAGACTGAGCATTAGAAGCTGAAACACGCAAAGAGACATAAGCTGCTGGAAGGGCTCAGACCGTCAGCTCCCTCTGCTGACCTGTTCTAGAGAGACGCGGTGCTGCCAGATTTTGGGACTCAGGCTGGAAAAGTGAGGACTGAAGGGGCATATGACAATATTACTCCAGCAGCACAGAGGTGGAGACTAAGGAATGACTCTTCACAACCCCTGTCAATTGAAGAACTAGAGGACACCAAATGAAGCTACTGAGGCACAAGGTCAAGAAGAACAGGTGGTTGTTCACATAGTGTGTCGTAAAATTGTGGAGTACCTTGTTGCAGGATGTTGTGGATCTGGAAAGTTTGTGTATGCTCAGAAAGAGACTGGAAAAGTCTGGGAGAAAAGTTCACTGAAGACTTTTCTTACCTGGGAAATTCCCAACCCACAGGCTGCTGAATGCTGGGAAGTGTTTTAAGGAAATAGTTATATATTTGTTCTAAGCCTATGTTCTTTCTTGGGCGTCCACTGTTGGAGGCAGGATGCTGACTCATGCAGCTTGTTCTCCTGTTAGTCCCAGGGGATGGCTGAAGTGTCCAGAAGAGGTGATGGATGCACAGCTTGGTGCACTGGAGCTGGGGAATGAAAGCATTTTGGAGGGAGTCAAAGAAATTATTTTTTAGTGGGAATGGATGGGGTAAGATTTTGTAATTGTCTCAGCCTCCATTGCTGAAGGAACCGACAGTGTGGAGACATCTACACCAAATAGAGATGTTGCAATAGCACTGAGTATATACTGACTTTGGGTTCAGACATAGCTAGGCAGCCTGGTGACTCAGTTTTTTTTCTCGAAACCAACTTTTTGAGCTAGCATGGACATAGGCTGACATAGATGACATTCAAATGTGGCCTTCAAGGACCAAGAAACCCATATCAAACATGATGGGGTCCATCTGTTGGAGAAGAGGAAGAGCATCTTTGGTCATAGCCTTGTCAAGCTGGTGAAGAGGGATTTAAACTAAAGTTGCCAGGGGAGGGGAACCTCAATCCACCCCTCTCCTATCAGTTTGATGCCAGTGCCAGCAATAGATGCCCAGAGCCTGGAGAGGGGTCACAGGTCAGCAGGAGAGCACCAGAGGAGCAGCAGAAAGGAATTCCAGCCAGTAGGTCAGCTTCATCAGGGCCCAACTTAAATGCCTCTGTGCAAACACAGGTAGCATGGGGAATAAACAAGAGGCGTTAGAGATGTGCACATGCCTGCAGGGCTACGATCTTATTGGCATCATGGAGACATGGTGGGATGGCTTCTATGACTGGAGTGTTAGAGCAGAAGGATACAGGCTCTTTATGAAGGACAGGCAGGGAAGATGAGGAGAGGGGGTAGCCCTCAATGTCAATGACCAGCTGGAGTGCATGGAGCTCTGCCTGGGGATGGATGAGGAGCCAGCCAAGACCTTATGGGTCAGGATTAAAGGGAAGTTAGGGGCAGGTGATGTTATAGTGGGGGTCTGCTACAGGCCACCCAATGAAGGAAGACCGAGGTGACAAGGCCTTCTATAGACAGATAGAAGCAGCCTCACATTCACAAGCCCTGGTCCTCATGGGGGACTTCAACCACCCCATTGTCTGTTGGAGGGACAACACAGCAGGGCATAAGCAATCCAGGAGGTTCCTGGAATGCATTGATGACAAATTCTTTCTCCAAATGATAGATGATCCAAGGAGGAGAGGTGCTATGCTGGACCTTGTTCTCACCAACAAAGAGGGGCTGGTGGGGAGTGTGAAGCTGAAGAGCAGCCTTGGCTGCAGTGACCATGAAATGGTGGAGTTCAAGAACCTTCGGGCAGTGAGGAGGGCACACAGAAAGCTCACTACCCTCGACTTCAGGTGAGCAGATGTTGGCCTCTTCAGGGATCTGCTTGGCAGAGTAACATGGGATAAAGCCCAGGAGGAAAGAGAGGCCCAAGAAAGCTGGTTGGTATTCAAGGATCACCTCCTCCAAGCTCAGAAGCAATGCATCCCAACAAAGAAGTAGTCAGGCAAAAACACCAGAGGGCCTACATGGATGGATAAGGGGCTCCTGGACAAGATGAATCACAAAAAGGAAGCCCACCGAGAGTGGAAGCAAGGACAGGTAGCCTGGGAGGAATACAGAGAAACTGTCTGAGCAGCCAGGGATCAGGTTAGGAAAGCCAAATCCCTGGTAGAATTAAATCTGGTCAGGGACATCAAGGGCAACAAGAAAAGCTTCCATAGGTACGTCAGAGATATAGGGAAGACTAGGGACAATGTGGGCCCTCTCCACAAGGAAACGGCAGACCTGGTTACCCAGGAAATGGAGAAGTCTGAGGTACTCAATAACTTTTTTGCCTCAGTCCTTACCAGCAAGTGCTCCAGCCACACTGCCCAAGTCACAGCAGGCAAAGGCAGGTACAGGGAGAATGAAGAACTGCACACTGTAGGAGAAGATCAGGTTAGAGACTGTCTAAGGAACCTGAAGGTGCACAAGTCCATGAGACCTGATGAGATGCATCCACAGGTCCTGAGGGAACTGACGGATGAAGTGGCTAAGCCACTATCCATCATATTTGAGAAGTCATGGCAATCTGGTAAAGTTCCCACTGACTGGAAAAGGTGAAACATAACCCCCATTTTTAAAAAAGGAAAAAATGAAGAACCAAGGAACCACAGGCCAGTCAGTCTCACCTCTGTGCCCGGCAAGATCATGGAGTGGTCCTCCTGGAAACTATGCTAGCACAAACGGAAAATAAGGAGGTGATTGGTTACAGCCAACAAGGCTTCACTAAGGGCAAATCATGCCTGACATACCTGGTGGCCTTCTGTGATGGGGTTACAGAGTTGGTGGATAAAGGAAGAGCAACTGACGTCACCTGTCTGAACTTGTGCAAAGTATTTGACGCTGTTGTGTACAACATGCTTATCTCTAAATTGGAAAGACATGGATTCAATGGATGGACCACTCGGTGGATAAGGAGTTGGCTGGATGGTTGCACTCAAAGAGCTGCAGTCAACAGCTTGATGTCCAAGTGGAGACCAGTGATGAGTGGCATTCCTCAGGGGCTGGTATTGGGACCAGTGCTGTTTAACATCTATGTTGGTGACATGGACAGTGGGATTGAGTGCACGCGCAGCAAGCTTGCCATTGACACCAAGCTGTGTGGTGCAGTCGACACGCTGGAGGGAAGGGATGTGCCATCCAGAGGGACCTGGACAGGCTTGAGAGGTGGGTCCATGCAAACCTCAAAAAGTTCAGCAAGGCCAAGTACAAGGTCCTGTACTTGGCTTTGGGCAATCCCAAGCACAATTGTCTTGGGGCTTTTCTGTCCCCTTGAGGAAATAATGATAATCTTGTGACAATATGGGTCAACAATTAGGTCCTTGAGGCCTTTTCAGGCTCTGTTCTACTTTCCAAAGAGCCCTCTGGCCAGCTGGACAGGAGCTTGCTTTGCCCTCAGAGCAGGCAAGGTAACTCTTGGTGTAGCTGTTCAAGGATGAATTTGCCATTTTTGTTGGCCCCAGAATTTCTTTGTTTATCCATGGTGACATCAACTATGAGGATGGCTTAAAGAAAGTTGTCTAGTTCTGGAACTACATTCTTTTCCTTTGAAGAGCACTCAAGAGAAATGCTAAATTCCCTGGGAGATAAAGCCTTTGCTTGATGGTTTAGAATTCTGTTTATACAAGAGCAGGAGATGAATGCCTGAGAATCCAATGCCCTAATACTTCTCCTGACAGCCACAGCTCAATAGAAGGAGAACTCATGTTGCACCTGTCTCCCTTATTCATCTTAAAAATATTTCTTCCTCTTTATCCCAAAAGATTGTCAAGACTCTCCCCTCCCCCCACCCCCCCAAAAAAATAAAATTGACATATGTCCAAGAAAATATTTGTATCTCCAAGTCTATTATGTGCTAATTTACTCTGTAGGGTTTTCAGGAGAGAGGTTTTGTGGACAGACAAAGTGAGAAGCCATTTCTGCCCCACCAGACTAACCGCCTATGTGATGAGCCAGGCAAATGAAGAATAATTACCCTTATGGTGGGAGTATAGTACAGACCCTCCCATACTTTGGAGTATTTCATGGCGCTGACATGCCAGCAGACTCAGCTGGGTTGATTAAGCTCCTAGCAAAATAGTCTGTAGTGTGTGTTTCCCTGGTTCCTACCATGTTTCTCTACGGCGTAGTGTGGAGGTCGCTGAGCAGACTGAGCTTTTTGAGGACTTTCAGGATGCTTCATCAGATGAAGTGCCCAGAGCTGGGGATTCCAGGATCCTTGTCTGGCAATCTGCCTTGGAGCCTTGGCTCTGTTTCTTTTCCTGGGCAATAAAGAATCCAGAGCAAATCTGTATTTTGAAACAATACCCAGATGACACCCTCCAAGTACTATCATTTTCCTCTGCACAGTGTCAGCAGCATGGCGTAATGATGACATACACAGTCTCTGAAATCAATAGAGAATGAGCAGCCATTGAAAGATGATGCTGTGTGGCAATGCTGGGACGCTTCCAACCCCACACCTGACTTCCCTCATCTGTCTCCTTGGTCTGGCATGATGGATTGGCACAATCCTTGTGTCTCCTGAGCACTACCTAACATGGGCAATCTCAGCACGTGGGAACCTCCCCTCTGAGCAGAGCACAGTTCTGGTGCTCAGTGGCTCATTGATAGATGTCTGCCCTGCCATGAACGCTGCCCTGACCACCCACACGCAGGCTGATGGCTTGTGGTGATGAGGATGAGGTTAGCTCACACAAAACCTTTGCAGATAGAAAGCTGACGTGCAAGCACATTTATGGCAACTGTGATTTTGCTGCCCTTCTTCTTTGCCCTTTTTTTCACAAGGCTTTTTTCTGCTGCCACTGAAATCACCAGGCATTTTGCCTTTGACTGAGATAGGAGCGTGACCTTCCTTTGAACTGGAGTAGTCTCCATTTGTGGCTAGAGGCTCAGAAGCATGAATCTACCAGGCACAGAGTAGCCCTAATTCCTTCTACCCTTGCTGCCTGTTTGTCCTCTGCTCTTCTCAGGGCTCAGATAAATGGATATCAGTTTCTCCCCCTTGGAACCAGTCACTTTGGGAAGGGCAAGGCATCGCATGGACTGGACTGAAGACGTGACTCACATCATTGCCATTGTGGACAGCAGGTATATGTCTTGGCTTGGGTGGGTAGCACTGTACAGTTCCTGTGATAGCTTTCCCAGAACTGTGTTGAGAAGTCTATGCTGGTGGGATCTTTCTATTCCCAGCTCCTTTGGAGAGGTGCAGAGACAACAGTACTGTCATGTCCATCCCTGGCAATAGGTCCAGTCATCCCTGAGCTCAGTGCCTGCCTGGTGACCTGCTGGTCTGCCGGCCTTCTGGCTCAGTGCAGGGGGAAATCCTATGAGAAGGAGCATGCAGCCCAAAGGCTCTTTTATATCTCATGCTGAGGTGACGAGGAACAGTTTTCAGGACTGAAATTGGGTTGGATTGAAGTGTTCATTATTGACTCATGGAGGACTGTAAAAAGTGACATGAGGCAACACTCCTGTACCAGAATCCATTCTTATGGAAGAGCTGTAGGGAGTTCTGGCCAGCGTTCAAACCTCTTTGTGGGTGGGAAAAGTCCTGGAAGAATCCTCTAGCCACTTTTGTCGCAGAAATTATAATATGCATGTGTGCTGGTGAACATAACTTGGAAGATCTTTGCCAGATGCCATCTCTTATGTTCAGCATCATTTTTCCACAGTTAATACCTTGATGGCATCTGACCCAGTGGGGTGTGAAGGAGAAGGAATCCAGAGCATTGAGGGGAAACCTGTTGGTGGTGTATTCTTGTAGCTGCTAGTCACAGAACACAGCAGGTTGGCATCAACACTGCTGCTGGTCTTGTTAGAAGTGCCAGCATGTAGACAAGATATTTTGATATGCTAGAAGGCCACCTTCTTCTCCCAGCTGTGCATGTGAAGAAAGGCCATTTTCTGTAAATGTCATGCAATTTTTAGCATATCTAAGGTCCCAGTTTTTCCACGTTTGAATGCTGAGTGCAAAAAATTTTCAAATTTCGACAACTCACTCTGGACTTAATTGCTAACTTCCATTAGATTGACTGAAATGTGTGTCCCAGGGCATTTTTGATGGCTAAAATTATTACATGAAAAATGGCAACTTCTTGTGTAAACTCCCAGTTTGACAGAAAATGGTGGATTTCATACAAATAAGTAGTTCTCCCCCCCCCCCAGTTTTGAACAGCTCGGAAATGTTGTCAAATGCTTTCCCCAGATTGGAAGGCACATATGAAAAAAAAGAAATGAAAGCTGAGAATGTAATTCAGTTAAATAACACATGCCTGGAACTTAGCCTCCTTTTCTGTTTTTAATTTGTCCCCTAGGGGATGAAGGTTTTCTTGATTGTACACATTATGGGGTATTATTTTTCATCTAGCTGTAGTAAATATTTCTCAGTTAGTGACAGTTTCATGTCTGGTTAACTTTTTGTAGGGTACACAGATTAAACAGTAATGTTTTTGATCTTTGATGAGATTAATGACATTCAGGATGAGGGCTGTGCAATGAAAATTAACCCTCCTGAAATATTTTTGAGCTCTTTACACCAGTTTTTCTGCCAGAAAAGTCATCCATTGGCATACTCACTATAAACTCAGCAAGAGGGTAGACACTTAAGAGGCAGATTCATTTTTTCCTTTTCACAAATATTTGCAAAATTAGGGTGTGGGATTTTTTTTTGACATCTTTGCCCATCTCTAGCATTGGCACTCTAGATTTAACCAAGTCAGCCCACATTTCTGAGTCAGACAGCTGGGAAAAACATAGAAGTGAAAGCAATCTATATATTGCTGGAAAAATCACATCGTTAAATGCCAAGAGGTTCTGACTGAAAGGATTGAGAAAGAGACAAATGCCAGTAATTGGCCCCGACACAAACTTATTTATAGTAAGCCTAAGTAGGGTGAAGTCTAGTCTGCTGGGTTCACCTCTCAGGATCAGGCCCTGTGTCTCCTGGGATTTAATTTCTCAGAGAACCACAGGGATGGCAGATGGGAAAGACTTGTTAGGTCATCCTGTCCACATGCCCCGGCAGGAGCAGAATGAGATTGTCTCTTTGCTTCATTCTCAAGTGCCTCATCTGGATTTAAACAACTCCAGCAATAAGATTGTTATTGCAAGAAAATTCCACTGCCTACATGTATTTTTGCAAAACCACTTTTTTAAAGCTCTTGACGTCCGTTTGTTAATTTTGCCTGAATTGCATTACAAAAGAGAAAAGTGAAAGTATCAAATGTAACCTTGGGCAGCTCAATCTCTCTGATGACTTAAAAATAGAATTAGAGCACTTATCATAATGAAATGGGTTTTGTGTGGACTTGCTACAGGGCAGAGTTAATATTTTTGGCTATCCTAACTTTGCATTTCTTTAAAGTGCTTGGACTTCTTTAAATTTAAACTTAAAGTGAATTTCCAGTGTTTGAAATGCTTTCTTTTGGCATCTATACTCTGTAACTCGCTTACCTGAAAATTGCTGATATGCTTTCAACCTTGACTCCATCCAGGTTTAAGTTATTTTTAATCTGCGGTTTTATGTCCTGTTTCCAGGCTATCTCTGACATGAACTACTTTTATTAGCTGTGTGGTTGTATTATGCATGCTTGGCTCTTGCTTGCATAGGAGAGGTTGCACAGATGTCCGTGTAAAATCAAGGATAGGCCTATGAAAGACCTACCGTAGCAACTGAAATTATTATTTTTTTGCTAAAGTAAAAGGGTCATGGGAAAACACTAATTCAGCAAACACAAAATTCTTCATTTAAAAAAACTTGGGTTTAAAGTGATTTTACTGAGTCCAAGGTTAGGCTTCAGTGGAACCTGGCCAGGATTATGGGCCAGGAACTCTTGAACCTGCCAGTTTTCAAGCTCTGGGTGAGTTCACATAGTGATTAACCCCAGGAGCAGGGGAACGTGGGTGTTGCCTGTGGCAATGCAGTGCAGTTGGTATCAATTTCTATTTTGCTGCTACTGGCTGTGGAACTGATAAAATGCCAATTCTGTTGGGTGTGTACCACGTTTGGAAAGCTTCCAGTTTCTAAGAAACTAAAAATCGTACATATACTGATTTGAATCCAATTTGGACAGGAAATTTTTTTTTCCTGTCAACTTGGAATCTGCTTTCTTGCCAATTAGTCACAATCGTGTCATTTTGTCTGTGACACTCTCAGTCTAATTAATGCAAATGAAAAAAACCTGTGCAACTTTAGCATCTTTGTTTAGTTTGTGATATAAATGAAAGTCATATCCCTGGAGATGAGCTGCTGCATTATACAGGTGTTTATGAGCTGCTGTACCACATTTCCTTCCATGCTTGTGAAAATGCAGTGAGAAATTCTTTTTCAGTGTCATTTTCAAAAGAAAATTTTTAGACTCTAAATCAAGTCTTTCTTTCCCTGCAAGAAACTAAATTCTATGATAAATTCAGCCCTCACTTACTGCAGCCCATGTTATATGGCAGATATATAGAGACTTAAAGGAGAATTTTACATCTTTATAGGAAGGTATTTTTATCAGAAATAGTTAACATCTGAAAAGACTCAGCTACAATATGCATCAGATGGTCCATTCAGATACTAACAAGAGAAAAAGCTTAAATGATGGACTCGGATTTAATGCCCAACTGTTGGATGCCTGCAGTAAAGTGAAATGAATTTTGCATTCTCTCTTCCTGGAGTAGTGGTGCCTGCGCTGATTTTAGGGTTGGCTTTCTTTATACTAGAAAATGTGAATCTACTGAAAGAGAAACCTTTTGTAGAAATCTATCCTCCACGACCAGGGTGGGCACTGAGATCTCAGTATGGCTGATGGGATGGTGCTGCTGTCCCCTTTGTCACGCCAGGGAGGCCAGGCTGGCTTTGGGACCCATGCGTGGTGGTGGTGGTCTGGTGGGATGTTGCCTCCTGAGCCGCTCTCCTCCAGAGCAGTATGCTGAATGTGCAAGGTGAAATGCGGCTGAAACCTTGGGAAGCATTGCTTGGGTGAATCCCCACTAACCCTCCTCAGCTGCTGTGTGAAGTGTAGCCAATCCTGCCCTGGATAGGAAAGAGAAAGAGCTACAACAGCAGCCCACATCTTTGTTCTGTGGAGAAGAACAGTGCCTTGATTGTGCCCTTGATACAAGGAAATGATCACCTACTTTGCAACTTATTTACTTATAGCATTTTATAATGATTTCTGAATCTGCTTAATAATCCTGCTTGCCCTGACTGTTCTGTGGAAGCTTACCAAGGACTACTGTGTTCATCAAAACAAAGCAGTTTTCTGTGGAAACTTACCAAGAATTACTATGTTTGGCAAAAATAAGTGACATGTCCTTGGAGAGCAGATGGGTTCTAGCAAGTTTAGTCTTTGTAATGGATAGATAGCCATATATGGGTGGTTGAAATTAATATACTGGTGCTTCTAGATAAGATAGAGGTGGTAAACCAGCGGGAACCACTCTTGTTATTCAAGAAATTGGCCAAGAGAATCTGTGCATGCTCCGAGCAAAAGTACAAGGTGAGAAAGACTAAGAGCCTTCCTCCAAAAGACCCCCGACGACGCCCACCAGGAGGCAATGTGCAGGCACAAACAGAACATAAACTGCTGACACCAGCCTCTAGAACTAACCCAGCCTTACTTTTCCATATGTATATTTGTATTATGTAATCCAATGAATGTGTATATCCACACTCTATAAGTTTCTGGTAAAATGTACTGTTGGTGTGCAAGCTTTGTGGAGAAATCCTCTTGCACCCCGGGACTGGAGTAAACATACCTGCTTTATAACTCTGTTCGAGTTGTAGAGTCTGTTTCCGCGAATCACCCTCTGTTTGCTGTCTGAGAACCAACGAAGGAAGGTCTGTTGTGGAAAGGTTAAAAGGAAGATCTTTTGGGGAATACAAACAGTAAGAGGAGCAGCAGGTGGGAGCGCAGAAAGGCACAGGCTGGGAGGTGTCTTGGAGCTCCTCAGGGCCGGGGTGTTGGCCTGGGTTGTGGGTAGGAAGCCAGGAGAACAGCTTTGAGCAAGGACAAGCAGGGAGGCAGAGCTTTTTTGGAGACAGAGGCCAGCAGAGAGCAGGTCTGCTGGTTCACAGCAGGTGGGAACTGCTGTGAAGGATGAGTTACAGTAGCTTGTTTTGTAAGTAAACATGAACTCTAGCGAAGTCCCTGTCTGTAACACTGACTTCTCGTCCCATAAGGAATAGTTCTACAAAGCTCTACAGTTCGAGTAATACTCAGGCCAGAAGGGCAGTAGCTGCAATGCCAGCTCATCTGCACTTGCCACCTATGTCTACAACGGTAAATTTGCCAGTGTCAGGGAATTTTCTACTACCTTGAGCTCAGTAGGAATGACCTAGGCACATCTGTACTGCTAAACCCTCCTTACATCCAAAGCGAGGGGGCTGTCTGCAAGTTGCCTCATTGGAAAAGCCCAGTGCTAACTCCTGATTTTCACACTGGGGAATCATTTAGAAGAGTGTTAGCTGTTCCTGGTCACGCCAAGGGCTGTGCCAGTGGTTTACTGATATAAGACATGACATTCCAGTGTGATGCCAGGAGTGTTTCCCTGCACAACTATGGTTGCTGACATAGAAATAGTAACTGTTGGGCCTGGGATAAGAGCAGAAGCAGGCTCAACTCTACACAGCTGAACTCTTGTGGGTTTTATGAACATCTGCAAAAGAGAGTCCCTTTCTAGTTATTCAGTGGTGGTAGAAAACCAGCATTAATTGCTCCAAGTGTGTAATTAGGGATTATTCTGATTTCTTTGCTGTAAAGCTTACAGGGTGCAGCAAGGGCTGACTGAACCAAGGAGGACCAGTTGCCTTTCCTGGCTCTGGAGATTTTCCCATTCTTAATGAAACCCTGATGGTATGGGGCTGTGAGGCAAGACCCTCCTGCCCTGGGTCTGTAAACTTCTCCAGAGAATGGATGAGTTTTTCCTCTGGATTTATCTTTGTGGCATGATGCCTTTTACATCAGTCACTATGGATTGTGTGGAAGAGGGGCTGGTGGGTCGCATGGTTGGGTGGGAGCAGGACGGAGCACAGCTCTGATGGGAACAGGGTCTCACTGGGGAATTACAGCAGCATCTGTTTGCTTCCAGTTCAGGCTGGGGTGGACTATGAGAGGCTCTCTAATGAACACCTGGTCACTCTTTGGTCAGAAGAAGAGGACCTCAAAGTAAAACAGAACTGCATTTCAATTAAATAGTAAGTTACAATGCACCATGCTCTTCACCCAGCATATGGTTATTAGCAACTGCTTCTCCTGACAGGCAGCCTGGTTATTCAATGTAATTTTCCCCTTGTTCTCTGCAGGTTCCCCGAAGCACGGAGACCAGCTCATGAAACCTGGTTCCTCTTGTTATTTTTATTCAGGAGAAGCTGACAGTAAAAGTGACAAAAGAATTGATGGAGGAAGTGGGCCAGAGCGTGAAAAATCCGGTCGTAAAAGCCAGAGTGTTTGCAATAAAATACCTATACATAAAGGGAGAGGAGGGAGGGAGAAGCAGGGCTGGACAGAAAGCAGAGCAATGAGCTGTGAAAAGTGACGTCTGGACCAGACAAAGAAAATGTAAATCCAGCTGTCAGTGAAATAATATCCCTTGGCACCTTGGTCTTGTTTCCCTGGAGGGAGCTCACACCCACACCAGTGGCTAACATGGGACAGTGGTTGGACCCAGAGGGATGATAACATGCCGTAGGGTGAAGAGATGTGCTTGGAGCCTCTCAGGGTCATGGACAGAGTGAGCAAAACCCTCTGCTGCTGGCTATGACTGCTACGAAGGACCTTTCCTCTTTAATGATGAAGAACAGCGGTTGCTGCAGGGATTTGGGTTTGGGGAGATGGTCTGGACTGCAGTGGGACCCATGGGCTACCAGGGCAGGGTCAGCAAGAGCAGGTCAGGAAGAAAAGGCTAAGTTAGTTAAATGCATGAAACAAGTATATTGTTAAACTGCCCCCAGGTTTTGGGGCTACTCTGAGCCCTTTGCTGGGTGCAAGGCTCAGGAGAATCAATGTTTTTCCCCAGTTCTGTTTGGGGACAGGGAAGAGATCAAAAGCTGGGAGAAGGAGACAGAGGAGATACCAGCCCAAAGAGAGGAGAAGTGCTTTTTTATATACATCAAAGAACAAACTGAATGGCATTAGAGAGCAGTGAGCAACCTCCTGGTGGTTTCTTTTGGTGCAAGGAAGGAAATTGATGCTGAAAACAAAACTGAGTGCTAGGACACCTGAGATCTCTCTCTAGGCATGACCCAGTGCCCTTCTCTTCTATCTCAGAGATGGATGAGGGCTCCAAGGCATGACTAGGAAAGGATGTGCTCTCAGAGGGCATAGTGATGCTGTTTTGAGGTATCAACATTGCAGTGAAAGCTTCTGTAGTCACACAGCAGTCAACATCAGAGCTGGCGCTGGGGACAAAGGATGGAGATTCCTGGATTTTCAGGGGTTGAAATACTTGTACCTCTGGCCTGTGCTGGATCAGAGATGCATCCATCCAATGGGGACAAGGGAGAGAAGACTAATGAACACCAGCAAGACCCTGAGGTGTATCCACTGTAAAAAGCCTGAAGAATTTAAAGCAAGGAATCACAGAATCATCCAGGCTGGAAAAGACCCTGAAGATCATCCAGTCCAACCACCAACCCAACACTGACCGTTCTCAACTCCACCATATCCCTAAGTACTATGTCAACCCGACTCTTAAACACCTCCAGGGATGGGGACTCCAGGAAGGAAGCTATTTTTTTTCCTTTGGCAGCCCCTTCTGAACTTCAGGATGTTTAACTCTGAAATATGTCTCTGTCACACCGAGCTCATGGAGTAGCCTTGGCTGGCTGCTGGGTGATGAGAGTGTATGGGGACAGGAGTAGTCTGTGACATTGCTGTCTGCCTTTGGGCTCTGCCGGCTGGTGCATGTGGCCAGGTAGAGTAGGAGTCACTAGTCTGGTGGCAGAAGGAAAGTTGAAATGCAGTACAGCATGGACCATGCTCTTGAAGTTGATGTTTGCTACTATGCCTCATGTAGCTGTGGTGCTTTAGGGCATCCTCTAGCAGGTATTAATTACCCTGTAGTGTGGATGGGTCATCTCTGGCTTAGCCCTCCCCATGTACCCAGAGTGATGCCCACCATCATCTGCAGGCAGACAAGACACCCAGAAGACCTTCCTAGATGTCAGCCTCCAGGCAAAAATGAGGGTGGCAAGTGCTGAGCATGCACCAGGTCTTGGTCCACCTCTGAGTCTGGCCACCCCTGTGCAGCAGAGACACAACTCTGCTCCCTGCATCTGCTTGAGGTGGTCCATGTCCTGAACCCCACTGATTCATGCTGGGAAAGCCACTGGCTTTAGGGTGGACATTGTCATTTTAGGACCCGCATTTATTCACTCAAAAGAACAAGTGGGAATGTGATATTTTAATTCAGTTTCCCATCTTCCAGTACGCTGCTTATCACAGGTCTCTTAATGTGCTCTCTCCTGCGCTTTGCCCCAGCATCCTCAGTCTTACCCAGGTCACAGCATCCATGACGGATGCTGAGAAAAATTTGTGGAAACCCAGAGGATATCAGATAGAAGTAGAAGATACTATCCAGAACAAGGGATTGTAATCTGCTGTTCCAGGACGTTTCTGGGGCTCCATACAATGAGAGCTGGAGCATGGATGAGCCACTCTCTGCATGCATGCACATGTGTGCATGAACAAGCTTGGTGGCTTTTGGCAGCACAGAAAATACGTAAAACGAACACCATTCCCAAATCAAGGGAGGCCTGTACTTCTGGAACTAGTAGGAACTGGTTCATATTTAAAGTGATCCTGTTTGCAGCTGCTTTTTCACTAAGTGTGCAGCTCAGTGTGGGTCTCTTGTCTACAGAGACTTGTGAATGCACAAAAGGATTCCTATGCCTGGACAAATTAATGGAAGAAAAATACAGTGAGGTTTATTAGGGAGAAATACAACTCTTCTGACTGAAGCGGGGATATTTTGGGGAAGTTTTACTGGAGTCCAGCCTTGTTTGCATGCTCTTTCCTAGGCAAGTGCTGGCTCTGATGGGAGACAGAAGGCTGATGGAGCCAGACATTGTCTGTTCTCTGTAGGGCAGACCCCTGTGAGACTAATTAATAGGCTGCAGCCAATAAACTCAAGGAGGAAGTCTCACAGAATCACGGAATCATCTAGGTTGGAAAGGACCTTGTAGGTCATCTAGTCCAACCGTTAACCTAGCACTGACAGATCCCAACTACACCATATCCCTCAGCGCTATGTCGACCCTACTCTTAAACACCTCCGGGGATGGGGACTCCACCACCTCCCTGGGCAGCCCATTCCAACGCCTAAGAACCCGTTCTGTAAAGAAATGCTTCCTAATATCTAGTCTACTGAAGATTGCTGGGAAGTAACACTTCCAGCTAAGGCCCATTGACTGGCTCTGCTTTTAGCACATGACAAGGACCAGGTGATCAGTTTTACCTTGGCACACAGGTAATTATTTTTATCACAGGCAGAAATACAGCCCTGACAACTACAGCTACACATAACGTCTTCTTTATAGCATCTTCTTCATACTGCCCTGCCAATGCTTGGTGGAAGGCACAGCCTTTAGCAGAAACATGCCATTTTGGTCTCAGATGACAATAAATCCCAAGCCTCTCCTCCAAAATAGCTTGGTAGCTGATGTCAGTTCTGCAGGGGTTCTGTGGTAATTAAGCCAGCAGAGAAAGGGCTGAGATCACCTATTCTTCATGGCCCTCAACAAACTCAGACTGAGTTTGTGTCTCAACCGGCAGGAACCCCAAAACTTGCCAGCCACTTTATTACCATTTGGAGGCAATATTTCTCCCTAGTTGCCTACAGAAACTCATTCAGCTGGCAAAAACCCTTCAGAGCAGGAGCAGATCTCCTCTCTACATATCATTTCCAGCCTCTGAGCTGCTGGCTGAGTATTGCTAATGATTACTCTTGTGAAATATGGTATCACAAGGGGTGGGAAGCAGGGAAGGTAAAGCTCTTGAGTGTTACATCAGTACCTGATACTCATCTGTGACACAGCCATCCATCTTTGGAGCAGCTGGGAGCAGTTCAAATTATGGCTATTAGAAGAGTTTATTTAGGGACTTACAGGGAAAAAAACTTTACAATGTCATGAGATGGTGGTAAATCCTGTAGGAACAGACAGTGGTCCCATGGGAACGGGTGGGGGCTGCCAAACAGCTGCCCACTTTGTGTTTAGTATGTATGGTATTTTTCTGCTGGTAAGAAAGCGTTTCTACCTTTGTTTTTGAGGATTGGCTTGCCTTATCATGGTTAGTTTAGCAGACATGTTTTATACCTTTTCTCAGCCACTCAAATGTCCAAGTAGCTGCTGGATCCCAAGATGTGTGTATTGCTCATTGCTAAGTTAAGTCCATGCTGTATTGAAAACCTCTCAAACTAGCTACTAGCTGGTCTTGGGGAACTTCTCTTAGGAAATCCTCCCCTCCCTGCTGAAGGCAGTTCTGAAGGGAGAGAAAAAGACTCAAGAACAGGGGAGAAGAGAGGAAGAGGCATGGCTTGGCACTGGAGAAAGGCTCCTTGGCTTGCTCCTTGATTGACCCATGCATTTGGATGGTGCTGAAGCATCTGAACATCTCCATCATGACATCTGCATGGCCTGTGTGGGCACATTACTCCAGTGAGGGTCTTGTGAAGGTCCAAAGGGCAAAGAGACATGAGGAAACCTCCAGCAAGTCTCAGGGGCTTTTCTAGGACGTTTTGCAATGCAAGGGGAGATCTTGAGGGCATGATGGAAACTGATGTCCTGTCAATCTGGAAAAGATGAAAGAGGGCCAGATCCTTGGGAGGGGTAAATCTCCAGAGCCTCATGGAAAACCAGGAACCTGAACTGATTTACAGCAGCTGAAAAATCTGTCCTCCACATCCTATTAAATAAAGAATTGTGTCCTTAATCCCCAGTTTTTCCTTGCCACCCTGGTCAGTATATAACTGCTAAACTCAGTGCATCTCAGTATGCTGCTTCTGACAATGGAGCAGATGTCTGAAGAATGACTGCAAGGAACACAGATGCCTAGAACAAGATACTTGGCAGACTCTCTGCCTTTGTTAATCAGTATTTTAGGGATTTTCTGCCACAGAAGTTGCAGCCAGATCACTGTGCTAAGTTGTCCTAATGAACTCTTCCACAATTTTAAATAAATGTGATCTCATGCATAATGTTGGCCTGCATGACCTCCTGTGGCATTGAGTCCCACAAGTTAATTATATGCATCATGTAGAAGGAAAGCCCTTTCCTTCTGTTGGTATCAAACCCTTTGCCTGGCTGTCTCTTTGGATACTGGTTGGGTTCTAGCATGATCAGCAGTCAGAAAACATTCATTTTTTGCCATGTATGTCATGCTTTGCCCTAACTGGTCCCTAATTTAAGGAGCTCCACCTAAGAAAGCAAAAAGCACACAGTGCCTTGGGAACTGAATGTGGAGATGTGCCAGAAGAAATGCAGTCTTTTCTCATTTATTCTCTTTCAAAAGCCAAATGATGATCACATGTTTTTTGTGTTTTTCTCAGGTGATCTGTTTTTCCAAGGACTAAACACATAAGCAGTTTCAACAAGAAGAAAAGGTGTTTTTACCAGTAAATGCTCAAGTGGCCTCAGGTTGAACTGTTCCCTTTTACCTTTCCTACCACTTTGGATTCAACAGCAGGTGCTTCTGCCATATAACAAACTAATCAATGTTTTGCCATAAACCCATGTCCAAAAGTGCTTCATGTCTGTTTAAAGAATGAACTCCATGTCATGTCCTCCTCAGGAAAGGACTGGGACAACCCTGAAGGCAACACAGGCTGTCAGCTTTGGTCCACTCTTAATCATCAAGCCTTTTCCAAAGAGGGATGTTTCTTCTGCATGGGAGTTGTTGGGGAAAGCAGTGAGTGGCAACATTTCAAGGGAGCACAGAGTTGAGACAAATGTTTGACATAGGAACAGGGCTGGACAGCATATGCAACTATTGCAATATGACAGGAGGTCAGGCAGAAGAAGCCTTATCTGACCAAGACTTTGATGAACTGCAGATCTACAAGTTCAGGAGATCGGTGGAACCATCCATGCATTTCAGAATATTTTATTTCCAAAAATCTGCAACCTTTATTCATGATAAAGACTGGCTTTGCCATCTGAGATCATTTAGGCTGAACTGGAGAAATTGAGAAATAGTATCCTAAGAATCAAAGAATTTATGTGGAGCATTGATAGGAGAATAATGTTTTAATCACTGAAGTTTTTAAGTCTTTACCAGTAATTTATGTTTATTTTAGCCTATCTTTATCCAACGAATAAATATCACTGGGAGGAAGGAAGTCTTTATTAAGGATTCAACCTCCTTTCCCTGTTCAGCTGAAGAATTTAGAGATTGCAATAAATATGCTTTTGGATCCAGAAAAGGTTTTTCAACAGAACTAAGGCGGGCCAACACTAACACTCCTAACCAAGTAAAGACATACATTGGAATCATCAATCCAAAACTTTTCGTGCCATGTTTCTACATCAGAAAGAAGATTGCTGGGTATAACCTGAAAGCCCAGAGGCTTTCCTAAACATATTGGTAGTGAAACAGAAGTCTGCCATGAGGGTCCCTTTTGGGGTAGATATTAGTAAATTTGTCTAGACCAGACTGGAATGCTGTCTGATGATTTTTTTTTTTTCCCCATCAAAAAATGCTGATTTAATTGAAACAGAAACTTTCCATGGGAACATACCAATTTTAATGAAACCTTAGTTGAGAAAAGTTTCTCAGGTCCCAGATTGAATTTGTGGTCAAAACCAGAGAGGAAGGGAGTTTGTGTGCCATTTTATCTGAGTCTGGTGGATGTGGAAATCCCATAGCACAGGGACAGTGGTTCAGATCCCTGCTGCTGTGAATACTGACTTTTGCAGAGCGGAGCAACTCAGCACAGATGTGACAGCAACGTGTCTTTGCAGTAATGAAGACTATCCATGTACTGGGCTTTGTTAGTTTGACTAGGCAAGGCTCTGAGCAGCCTGCTGTGTCTCAGCCCAGCTTTGGGCAGGATTGGTAGCCTTCCAGTCTGTGTGATTCTGCAACAACAGGGGTAAATATGGGCTCACTTGTGGCAGTGGTTGGAAGTTGGGTAGTTGAGTTGGATGAGGGTGAAACAGAGATGTGAACTATGGGAGGTCATTTAAGTGACCAGTCTATGGACTGGCTAAGCAAAAGTAACTACATCTGCCCCATTCTCTCTGACTTTCTGGGAAAAACTTGACTTTTTTTTTCTTTTTTTTCCTCAGTCAGAAGTTCTTAGAAGTTCTGAGAATAAGAAAACCATTTTATTACCCATCCCATTGAATAGAGGGTAATACATGACCCTGGGCAAGTACCTACCTCCAAGCTGCCTGTGTCCTGCCCTCCATGGTCCTTCCCTGAACTCTTCCCCTGGTCAGACGGTGCTCATCCTGTCATGCCGGGGATTGGCACCACCTGCAAACATGTCTGCCTGAGTGGCTGGAGAGATCAGCAGGGTCATTAGGTACGTCATGCCTAAATTCCTTGAGGGTTTCCAGAAGAGAAAGGTGGACGTATTCCCAGTGTGCTCTGTCACCGATTTATGTAGCTTGGATCCATAACTGCTAAACAATGAGTGATCAGGGTTTGTTTGACAGCCTGGTCTAAATCTTTGCACATGTTAATGTTAGGACATATTTTCGTTCTGATGCAGAATTCCCCTGAGATCAGGCTGTGCTTGCAGGGGCAAGTGGAGGATGGAAATTTCTACCAGCTGTGACTAGGGCTTTCAAACCACTACAGCACAGAGCAGGTGCTTGTTATTGCAACAGACAATGGCAAATGCCACCTCCCAGTGAAGCCAGAGTAGTTTCCTCAACCCAGCCACCTTCTCCCTGCCTCCTCCCGGAGCCGTCCTTCACCTCTGGCTGGGTAGAAGGGAGGCCAGGCTCCTATCTGACCAGGTAAATCGCACTCCCAGACTTGTTCAGGTAGAAATAATAAACCTAAAATGTTGGACAGAGAAGGATCAGGCTGGGAAGTTGCATATTTCAAAAAACACAGTTCAGTCTGTTTATTCCCAGTGTGATAATGGGGCCAACCCCAGCTTGCTGGCTGCTGCTTTTCAGGCCAGCGTGTCAGAGGCTTGTGCAGAAAAAGTTTAGTTTTCTTAGCTAACATCTTGACAGGCCTGTTTTGTGTCCAGCTCTGCTCATCATGCTGTCTGTGTCCATGCAGGAGGTGTTTCCGTACGCAGCCCACAGCCCTGCTCATGCTGCATCACGATCCAAGCCAACGCATGGGCAGGATGTGAGTTATATAGAGCTCGTGGCGCAAACTCTACCTCCCACCCACCACAGCAGGACAAGCCCTTGGGGTTGCACAGCTGTGGTTCCACGTGGCCAGAGGTAAACTGGTATGTGCAGGATCTGGCCTGTCAACCTGCCAGCACTTCCCGTCCAGGAACGAGCTTTGTAAATCCACTTGCTGTTTACTGAGCAGCTCCCTGACAGGTTCTGGGAGCACTGGGAACATACATTAGGGTGATGAAAATGCTCGTGGCCAGGAAGACTGTGGTGACTGCAGCCTGTCTCCCAGAGCTGGGCCCCTGGGAGCTGCTGGAGGGAAGCACCAAGACTCAGAGACAACAAAATGTGTTTAGCATCACTGCAAGGTCGGTGCTGTGGCATGTGGGGACAGGGATCATTGTCCAGAGACACCTGCATTTATCAGAGCTCTGTACAAGCTGCTTTTAACCCACTGAGGTGAGGAATATCTACTAGGGCAATGGACAGGACAGTTTCTTGATGGCTTGTGCAGCTCAGCCCTGATCTTGCTCTTGGCACCTTCCATCCCCACTCTGTTCTGACCCTTTATACCCAGCCATGCTTTCACCTCTATAAATGGTTCCTTGTCCTGAACATAGTGATGGCTGTTTTCTCTCCTATCTATCTATTTCTCTCAGGATATTGGCAAAATACAGCAGACGGTGCCTAAGGAGGCACACCTAAGTATGGATCATTGCACTGGGACACCTGCGTGGCTCAGGCATTCCAGCAGGTACCAGCCATTAACACAAAAAAACCCCAAACGATTCAGAACTTGCCTTTTAAATTATTTAAGAGATGAAGCTGCAGATGGGCTGGCACCGCCATCTGGTGCAAGTTTCCAGGAATTAACCGGCTGTGAGCAGCTCCAGCATGAAAATACTCACCTGGGATTTTATATCTGGCCAGAGCAATGCTGGTATTGCTGGTCCCAGCCCAACACTGCTGGACTGAATGGCTCAAGGAGAGATCACCTTGATCCTTGGCATTTTCCAGTCTGACTCTCTCCTCAGAAATATTTGGTGCATCAAACAGCAAGTTGCTGACCACAGGGGATGGTGAAAAGAAAGAAAAACAATTGGCAGAGAAGGCTGGACCCTGTTTTTCATCAGGAGCATCTGAGTCTATGGGGTTGCTAAAATTTGTCTAACTCTTGTCTTTAAGACAGATTAACTTTTAACTTTTGTATTTGAGGCGGAGAGCTGAGTGTCACCCTGGAAAAAGCAGTTTCACTTCCTATTCACATGGGCAATACAGAAGTCCCTATATAAAACCCAATAGCCAAATTTTTATTTTCCTCAATGCTTTCATTTGCTTCTTGTCTGGCTAAGGGGAAGGGGGAGCCACGTTCACAGGCATGACCAGCACAACTCAGCTGAAGCAGGGAGTTTGCTGGGGCTCTGTGTGTCATGGCACAAAGTTAAAAGCAAATGTCTGGCACTAAACTAATCCAAATGAAGATATTTGATTTGAGTTTTCCGGGAAGAAAAACAAACAAAAAGAAATGGAATTACTTGAGCAAACCCACAGCTTTTTCTCACAGTGAAGCTTGATTTTGCAAAACTTGCCTTTCCTGCTGAGCAATTGTTCCTGCAGACAATTCCCACAGCCTTTTCAGAAAGGCAGGGGGTCACCAGCTGGCATCTTCTGGGCTGTATGTAGTCAATTAGTTCAAACCAATTAGGCAATTATTGGGTGTTACTAAGCCGGACTTAATTTCAATAAATTGAAAACAGCTGAGGCATTTGGCTTCAAAAAGCAAATTCAAAGGATTCCCCAAATCAGGTACTTCCCTCTCTGCACTCCCTTCCAGAAACCTTATTTATGATGTTGGCCTTGGCCTTGGCCTTGGCCTTGTGATGATGAAAGAAGGTCATCACCTTCCCAGGCAGTGGCACACAGAGACATCTGACCTCATCATAAAACAAAGATGAAAAGTCTGTCCTGAATACTCTGGAAGAGAGAATCCAGTTGTCCAGATTGCTCCAGCAGGGATGCACAAACAGTGAAGTTATTTGGTGGGTGAACTGGAATCCCAAGGATGGGCACCCGCCTGAACATTGCTTTAAGAACATTTTTCCTCTACCCAGAAGTTCCCTCCTCTGATGTGGCATCCTTTCCAAACAAGAGCTGGAGCAATAAAAGCCAGAAATGAGACTTAGAAATGGAACTATCCCTAGCTTTACAGTGCAAGGCACTAAATGGGACAAGTTTCTCCCAAGTTTCTGGGAAGTACAGAGAATGATGCAGTTGCCTCAACATCTGGTACTGTTTGCCTCAGGATACCTGAGAGGGTAGGCCAGATAAACCCATAGGACACCCATATCCTGCTGTTGTGGCAGTTGGAGGTCGGTGGAAATACCACATACAGTATGAAATAGTAGCTGAACAGGAGCCAGCAGTGTGCCCAGGTGGCCAAGAAAGCCAATGGCATCCTGGCTTGTATTAGAAATAGTGTGACCAGCAGAAGTAGGGAGGTGATAGTCCCCCTGTACTCTGCACTGGTGAGGCCACACCTGGAGTATTGTGTCCAGTTTTGGGCATCTCAATACGAGAGAGATCTCGAGGTGCTGGAGCGAGTGCAGAGGAGGGCAATGAAGCTGGGGAAGGGCCTGGAGAATAAATCCTGTGAGGAGAGATTGAGGGAGCTGGGTCTGTTCAGTTTGAGGAGGAGAAGGCTGAGGGGAGACCTCATCACTCTCTACAACTCCCTGAAAGGACATTGTAGAGAGGTTGGTGCTGGTCTCTTCTCACAGGTGATTAGTGACAGAACAAGAGGGAATGGCTTTAAACTGCAACAGGGGAGGTTTAGACTGGACATTAGGAAAAAAATTTTCACAGCAGGAGTGGTCAGACAGTGGAATAGGCTGCCCAGGGAGGTGGTGGAGTCACCATCCCTGGATGTGTTTAAGGGTCATTTGAATGAGATGTTGGGGGATGTGGTGTAGGGGAGAACTTTGTAGAGTTGGGCTGAGGGTTGGACTCGATGATCCCAAGGGTCTTTTCCAACCTGAATGATTCTGTGATTCTGTGAACCACCTGTGTGAGGACATTAGGTTGCACCCCTAGCATGCAGTAAACATCTACATGTAGACATCTCCATAGCCAATCTCCAGCTGAAATCCTCTTCCCCTCTGTGCAGTCCTGGACATGCCACATTGTATTGGACTTGGGCTGGGCCCTGGATCTGGTAAGGTATGCAGTTGTGCCTGTGGGACTGGAGAAGAAAGCACTCAAGAAGAAGTTCTGTGAAATGCAGTGAGGTTGAGCTGGCAGCAGCAGACCAACATGTGGCTATTTCCCAGCACTGGCTTTGCCCGGGGTCTGAACATGAAGAATTGATTGCCAGCAAATGAGGTATTTCTGTGTCTTAGGTGGACCAGACCCTTAATTTTCTTACAGCTGTTCTACAAGCTTTGGGTCCAGCTCTCAAAGTGAAGGAGCCAGCTTTTATGGAGCCTTCCTCTCACCTCCCACGCTCCTGTGGCTTGCCTTGGTTCCCAGAGTCCTACATCTCAGAGGCCAGAGGCATCAGAGCCAAGTCCCACTCTCCCTTTCACAAATCACTCACATTTTATTTAGTTGGATTGCAGGGTCTTCAACTGGCCATGTGAACAAGTTCCACAAAATCCCAAACATCCTCATCTTCCTTCTGACCAGCTGAGAAATAATCCCTCATATTTATTTGAACTGAAGTTCACAGTGGTAGAAGTTGGTGACCCTCTGCGCTGAACAGCCTGTCAGAAAAAAAACCCTGTTGGCTTGAGCAAACCTGGTCTTGAACAGGGTCCTTCGCCATTCCACAACATGCTGGACAGCAAAATATCTGCTGAATGCAATGGCAAGGATTTGAACACTTATGAAGGATTTGAGCTGGTCAATATGGGACTGAAGACAGGAACTTGTGTCTGGTCTCAATGTATTAATTTTCAAAGGGGACTCACTAGGGAAAAAGCAGGGAGGGTTTGGAAGATAACAGGCCGCTAAATATATTCCAGCACAAAACTGACAACAGCTAGAGCCACATGTGATACGCCTCTGGAATCCTAGCAGGGTTGATTTATCTTGGTGTTAGGCCTAATATACTTAAAAGCCCTTTATAAATAACCCAGGACCTTTTGCACTTGCTGTTATATAGACTTGCTTTGTTTATTTGACTGGTTGAGCTGGGCCTGTCATTTTTAATGAAAATAAACTCCTTGTCAGAGACCTTTTCCTTCTGGGACCTTCAAAAGAACACATAGAGCAATTCTCTGCTTCTCCCCTGCTTCCCAGCAGCCGCATTAGTTCTTATCTTTTTGGCTTATGAAAGGTGAATTGGTTTGGGGAAAGGTTAACTGGGCCCCCGTGGGTTATGTTTTTTCTGGCCTACAGAGCTTGCTTCCAAAGCTGAAGGCTTCTTATTTTGGGTTTGTTCTTTTGAGGGGTAGGCACCCAATGTGCTGGTAGAGCCAAAGTTCACCCTAATGGACCAAGAAGCATCCACAGAGGGTGGGTGACAGACAGACACACGTCCTTGGTCATGGTTTGGAGATGGTGTAGAAAGGTGAATCCCACCTGGCTCCTTGCTACCTCATCTCCTCTCAGGTATTTTGGACTGCAGAGATCCATCATGACCTGAGCTGTCCCCACAAGGCTGGGGGAGGAAAAGGGAGAGGTGGACAACTTTGTTCTGTGAAGAGAGAGATGGTGGAATGAAAAGCTGCCTCCTGCCCTTCCAACACTGGTCACCACATCTCACCCTGGAGGATGATGCCATCCAAAGGGTCCCCAGATACTGAAGTGCCTCAAAGTGCAAGCTGAAGGGGAAAGCTGCTGCCACTGATGTAAGCCCTTGCCTCCTTTCTCTGCTGATGGTGCAATTATCAGTGGTGGGAAATGGGTCCTGTGGGCCTGCCCTGATAAGGTGAGCCATGTCTCTTGTCTTTAACTGCTGGAGGTCTGGTTTTCCAGCTCTGGACACCGCTGGTTCAGTGTATGAGTGCACCAAGGAAAGGGGGTTGGCAGCTTTACTTTCTAAATCCAGCCACTTGCTTGTTTCCAAAGATTCAGCTGAGCTTATCTTCTGTACCAAGAAGGACTTAGGTTTTGTGGTGACAGAGGCAGATATGCAGGAGTGTCTGCAGCCTGATACGGCTTTTGGCAGTCCTTGGCGCTGTCTTAGAGAGGGGCTGAAGTAGGTCTAGATGGATTGTGAAGATATCAAACACTGGGACAGGTATTGTAGTCTGCATCCTTGGAGGTGTCCAGGACCAAACTGAAGAAAGCCCTGAGCAGCCTGGGCTGATTGCTGAAGCTGACTCTGCTTTGAGCAGGAGGTTGGACTAGAAACCTTCTGAGGTCCGTCCCAGCCTGAATTATCCTGTTAATCCTATGACTTCTGCTATGGCCACTGCTGGAGAGAAGAGGGAGCTCAGTTCTACCTCAGACAACTCTGATTATGGGCTCTTGGCCCACTGAAGAAGCTGCCACCATTTTTGAGCTTGTCCAGAGATGGGGGCTTCAATAGGGAGGAATTTGGGGTTTTGAAGAAGTTCATGCTCAGGTTGGGACTGCTGGGAGCTCCCTGCTTTGGGACTGTATTTGCCACATCTCCATTTCTCCCTATGTTTTTTTTCCCTTCTGCCCCCTGAACCTCAAGTAATGTCCATCTGGGATGAGCTGGGGTTTTTTTTTTGCTATACAGCTCTTTCCACACTGCACTTTGTGTAGCTCTGGCACTATCATTATTCTTCTAGATAATTTGGATCAGCAGAGGGAGTGCAAGAGCAAGGAAAAAAGAAATGCACACACTGAATATAAGGGGGGGTGTGATCTCCTGAGGTGCTCTATGAGCCTCATTCAGAGATGAGCTAGCCCTGTGGAGAAGTGACTCTCTCCGCCACCTACTGAGTGAGTCCTTCTGCATTTTCACTCACAAAAGGGACATCAGACTTTCTCAGCAATCTTTCTTCACCTGCTGGATGTGAGAAAATCTCCTGATTGCCTTGCAGCAGTACCAACGCCACAAAAAAAAAAAAGCAAATCAGAAAAGTGTGAATCCTCCAAACTCAGAATCCAGGTTAAAATTTTTTCATACAGGTTGTTTAGAAATCAACATCGTTGCCACAAAATAAGTAAAGGCATGTGAAAATCACCTAGTCAGCTACTATTTCACCATGTAAGAGAGAACAAAAGGGATGAAGAGCTTTGTGATAGCCAGCAATGTGACTCGGTGACCCATAGTTTGGCAATGACACATGTTGTCTTTGTTATCCAAAAAATCCAAGGTCCTCAAATTGAGCGAGTTGCACAAGGTTGCATTTAAGTGCCCCTGAGGCCAAGGAAATTTCAGCACACAGCTGAGTGCTTTGCTGAATCAGAGCCTCAACCTGTAAATATTTATTAACTTAGTCCAAGAACATAGGGAACACAAATCTTATGGATCCAATGAGTGACTGGTACACTAGTCAAGGCACTCGACCCTTTCTGTTGTTTAACCAAAAAAAAAATGGACTTCAAACAACTATTCAAATATCTGCCCTTCGTTAATCTTTTCCCAGTAATTATTATCCCAAAAAGCAAGCACATCATATGGCTACCTATAAACACAAGGCATTATTACCCATTCCATTTGCAATGGATAAAAGCAGAGAAAAACTTCTAAGAGCATTCAAATTGTGCAATTAAGATAAAGGCCGAAAAAATCAAAGGTCTTTACTCACATCGATCTGCCTCACGATGTGGTGGGACCATTTTTTCAATGTCAGCTCCCCAGATAATGACACCATAGTAATGAGACCAAATGACTTAAAGGAGAAAAAGACCTGAGTCAGAGCTCACGAGGTATCTCATGGGTTTCAGCTCCCATTACCCAGTTTGATCTAGACACTCCTGCACATCCAGCCCCACCTCCAGGCTGAAAGGATAGTTAGTAATTTTGCTCAACTGCTGTTTATTTGGGGTGCACCCTGTCTATGCTGTGTTGGATCCAAGGCTGGGAAAGCCACCTTCTGTACATTACTTCTGCACATTACTACTAATAAATGCCTATCAGGATACAGCTCCTAACTCCCCAGCCTTTGCACTCCCCGAGGAATACTTTATCTGAGAAACACTGAAGGTCCAAGGTGAGATGTATGGCTTCAGTAAAAGTAACATATTTTCGAGGTGATGTGTTGTCCTCTTGGAAAGTCTCTGGAAGAGTAGTCTCTCTTGTGCACCCTCCTAGGACCACTGATCTGGAGACCACTAGACTTCTTAAAAGCCAACACCCAGGCATAATTTATTGGACTGGTCCTGACAGACTTCACTGAAGAAGGTTTTTGTCCAGCTGCTCAAAGACAGCAGCAGTGAAGTTGTTTCAAGAACAAGGTCCTCTAGCTACTTGCTCCTGTCACTCAGCATGGGGCCGAGGCACAGAGGTGTAGTGAGTCTTTGGTAGTGCTGGGAAACATTTCCTCTGGTCCTGGGCTGCTCTCAGATGAGACAGAAGGTCTCCCATCTTGCTGCACATGTTACTTTGTCTTATTTACCTCCAAGGTGGCAGCACAGTACCTCCAATATCACATAGTGAGACTTGTGGGTGCTGGACTTCCTCTGAGTCTACAGGAGAAATCTGAGAGCCCTGAGGTGTCAGGGGCCAGGAAAGACCTTGGCCATCCAGATGGGAGCATGTGGAGGGCTCTTAGCTCTATGCTACTGTGTGTCTTCCCACCCATGCTGGAAGGTTTAGTTGACCACCTTGGTGACATCCACCTGAGCCAGGAAGGCAGGAGATGTGGATGACAATCTCATGATATTCCAGTGTCCATGGCTCAGTGATGTCCAGCCATGGCCCATCCCTGACATTTTCAAGACATGAGAGTCTTGGATGCACCTTGGACTTAACAACAAAAATCCAGGGAGTCTGAGATCCTGTGGGAACCAGGCCCTGGTGTCTGGAAAGCCTGAAGTGAACTCCTCAGCTGTAACACTGGGTGAGCTGCCCTAGGCAGCTATCAGCCATCTCCAGACTGCCCCAGCTTGAAGGTCATTGTGGCAGGCTCTGCATAACTGCATGCCATAGCAAATGCCACTTGCCTATCCCGAGGAGGTGATACTCCAGCTCCTGGCCAAAGGAAAAGGCTCTACACTAGTTGTCCAGCCAGCCCTGCTTCTGCCTAAAGCCATCACAGGCTTGTTTCTCTTAATGGGCTGTGGCAACAGGTCCACAGCCAACAGGATATTACTGATCCCAGAGGACACCATACTGACTGCAGTTGACATGAGATGTACTTGCAGAAGAGTAGACAGCAGAAGTGCTTTTTCATCCTTAGGTCCCCCTCATACCAACCAAAAGAAAATTTGCAATGTCTGTTTTGTTCTTGCAGAAGGTCTGGGCTGAGTCTGTGGTGCTGGAGCAGGGCAAATCTCACTTTGTTGTTACTCCCATTCTGAGGGATGGACCTGTTTTACATTTCATGACAGCACAGAGCGATGGAGGTTCTCAACAATGGTTGTTTGGTGTGTTTAATTGGCCTGTAATTAATTGTATAATTTTTGTTTTTAAAGGAACTCTGAAAGAGAGCTGCCAACTTTGATGATGTACTTGTCATTCACTTGTCCAGTCGGCAGGATGGTCAGGTTGGCCTTGTCCAAGTGTTGTAGGGTCTGCTCAGGGACAGTTCACTCCAACTGGAGCTGCAAAGACCTGCTCCCAGCTGCTCTCATTCTTTTTTATTCTATTTAGCCTTTTATTTTCCCCACCGTTTCATGGCAGGGATGTTGATGGGGAGGAAAGAACAGGAAATGAGTTTGCCTTGTCATGAATTACATCCCTTCTGCCTCCTTCTCTTGAGTCAGTCTGGGGAGTTTGCCTTAGGATCATGCCTTGGTTTTCTTGCGTCGGGAAGCCCAGTGGTCCCTCCCGTGCAGGCTGCGATGGTGCTGCACGGTTCCTGAAGAGGGCATTGATGCACCGTGCACGCCCGGGTTAGAGCCGGGCTGGGCTAAGGACAAGCTGGCCACCACAGTTTTCCCATCCCAGCCGTGTCCCAGCCATCCACACTGTGCCAGCCACTGCCCCACCACAGCCAAGTGAAAATTGTGCCCCAAAAAAGGAGCCAGGCTGCTCCAAACGAGGAGAATTGATTTACCAGCAGATCAGTGGCTGAGTCGAGGCTACACCCCAAGCCTCCAGACTTCACGGGCTCTGCATCCATATCCTTGCCTGCTGCTTCCTCCTCCAACAAACAGTGATATTTGCCTCTCCATGTTGCTGGCAGGATCTGAAATGCTTCCACAAACCTCCAGCTCTGAACCAGGTGTCCCAGCATGTCACCGGGCATCACTATGAAGCCACGTCCTGCAGCTCCTCCTTTCCTCCCCTCTCCAGCACACATCCCACCCTGGCCTAAGCCCAAACCTGAGGCTTGCATCTTCCTACATTCTCTCTCACTTTTTATTTCCCCTGTAAAGAGGTTTGGTGCAATGAAAAATGCACCAAAAAACAAAGCATGACTGCACAAAACTGTGAAGAAACTCCCCAGTGAGGTGCACACTTTCCTTTCAGGGGGCAGAGCAGAGAAACGGTCGTGAGTCCGTATTTAAATCAGAGGGGGATGAATTCACAGCTTGTCCACCCCGGCCAGCAGCAGGGCTGGGCTCAGAGCAGTTCATGTAGGTCTGCAGAACAGCCACTGTTCTCCGTCACCCCTGGGGCTGGCAGTCCCCAAAACCATGCCAGTCCCAGGGATGGTTTATGGTCTCCCAAAAGTGTCAATCACAGAGCAGGGTTGCAAGACACCAGGGAAGGCTTTGCAAACCCAGCAGGGATGCTCTTGGCGCAGCAAGCTGCTTTTATACCACACCCCATCTTTTTTCCCTTGTTTTCCTAAAGAAGCAAGATTTATGTGAATCATCCCGGGCAGTTTCAACCCAAATGATGCCAAGTAGAAGAGCCCTCAAGGAGATTATGTTCCCTCCAGATCTGCAAGGGAAAAGCAGCCACTGCCCTTGAAGACCATGGCACCGAGGGGGCCCTCCCTGTGCTTGGCAGGATTCAGGGCAGAGTCTCACTGAAATCATGGGTGAAAAAAATGAGCTGAGCTGTGCCTCTCCATCCATGGGAGCCCCTGTACTGTGGCACCCGCCTCTGCCTGGCCACCCCAGCAGCCCCAAGCATAAAGGTATTGTCTGAAACCTGTCCCAGACCAGCAGCTCTCCCACATGGAAACGTGCAGAGGTGGCATTTTGGGTCAGCAGGGCAGTGTCCTGGCTGGGGAGAGTGGGGCCTGGTGGCAGGGGCATGGATGTACAGTGAGCAGGAGATATCGGGGTGGGTTGGCAGCAAGGATAGGTGGTAAAGTGGGAGTGCTGCTTTGGGCATGAGGTGCCACCTAGACGATGCATCTATCTGCAGGCACGGACTGTCCCCTCATGCCATGGAGGAGAGGGCTGGCAGAAGTGCCATACAACCCTGTATTTTGCCATTGTCCTGCTCCCAACCTGCTTGGCTTCGTGTCCCACCTCTTGACATACCTGGCCCCTTTCCAGGCTCCTGCATGTCACACTAGTGCCAGGCCTCGCACAGCTCTGGCTGCTGGAGTCTCCGTGCAGCCTCATGCATGGCACACTGGCTTTTAAAGCCTCTCCCGGTCTCCTGTGCTGGGCTGGACCAAGGCTTATGGAAGGGTGCAAGCTGGGAACCACCTCTCGTGGCTCTCCACAGATCGCATTTGCAATTGCAACAGCCTGTTTTGTAGGAGGAGACACAATGAAGTAAACCATGAGATCACATTGTTCTTCACCCAAACTATCTATCAAACCAAAGTGGTGTTTGGTGTAGGGCCTCAGGCCAGTTGGTGCCGCATGTCCATGCTGGACAACGTGGCTGAACCCCTCCATGATCTAACTGGGGAGACCTCATGGCATCTCCTTCCACCACCAGCAGGATAGGGACACGAGGACAACCTCTGCGTCCCAACAGGAGTGCACAAAGCAAATGCCCCATTTGGTTAGTCCATGAGATGGGGCTGCAGACACAACCATCAAGTTTATTCCCCATCTGGGGGGATGGCTTATTGCCACAGGAGATGATAGGACTGGGCAAGCCCAGCTGTGTGTGATGGGAGGAAGAGAATTGAAAGGGCAGGATGCTTGGATTCATCCCACCAGGTTGTCATCTCCCCTCTGGATTTATCATCCACTGCTAATTAGAGGCAGCAGGCTCTGTCTAATGTGGACAAGCCCCAGCTGTGTGCTTGCAGGCAGGGAGGGCATGGCTTGCCACGTCCAGGCGAAGGCCTCTCAGATGCTTGAGCTCTGCTCGTGTCCTCAGGAGTTCGCGAGCTGAGCAGGGGGGGTGGTGGGGAAATGTGAAGGGCAGCAAAAGTGAGGCGGGCTCTGCTGGGGCAAGTACAGCCCAGAGCCAAGCTTTTCTTCTGGCTGCTGGCACCAGACATTCGCAGGGGGATTTTTTTTTTTTTCTTTTTTTTTCCTCCTGAAGTGGCCCGAATGGGCCCTGGA
Organism: Strix aluco; assembly: GCF_031877795.1. Classification (NCBI taxonomy): domain Eukaryota; kingdom Metazoa; phylum Chordata; class Aves; order Strigiformes; family Strigidae; genus Strix; species Strix aluco. The sequence continues at coordinate 3,913,997 of NC_133931.1, read as the reverse complement.
GGGGAGGAGATTATTTAAACCTGATGTGTGCCCTCTGGTCCTTCCAACATGGTCAACCCCAAAAGGCTGCAGATGTTCTTCCACCTTCTCTCACTGTCCCATCTGCCAGGAACTGCAGATCCCACCTTCCACTGAACCTTCCCCCTCCAGGGCCCCCTCCCTGGATGGAGGCAGAGGAAGCTGCCCACACCACCCCAAGGATCCCCCCATTGTCTTCCTCACTCCTGGGGAGACCCGATGACACAGCTGGGCTGCGACCACATGAGCCGCAGCAGGGCGGGGAGGAATCTCGGACGAGATGCAAACAGAGGGAAGGACCCGCGGCGCAGTTTGGTTTGGCAGCCCCTTACAGACAATAAAAGGTCAGGCTGCAGAGGAGCTTGTTTTGTTTTTTTATTTCCCTGGATTTTGTTCAAGGCTGCGTCCTTAAGGACGGGATTCTCTACCCCGGTGGCAGGCTGAGAGCATGGGTGGGCGGCTCGCTCTTTGTGCTGGAGGGGTTTTAGTGCACAGACGATTTTGATCGAGCACAGGCTGCGAGAGGAGAAGGCTGGGGTGGGTGTGAGCTCAGTGTGAGAAGGTGGTGGAATTGGGCACAGGTTCTGGTGGTACCAGGTCCAAAACCTGAAGCATCTTCTCTTTCACACTGAAGTTTTAAGGTTTTCCAGGGGACCTGGTGGATCAGGAATTCAAGCACATATTGTGGAGGAAGCTGCACATGTGGAATAAAATGAGGGCAGTCCCTTGCCAAACAGCCCCAAGCAGAGCCTGAGATGAGGCAACAGGAAGGTCTGTATGGAAATGGTCAAGTAGGGTTTGACAGTGTGGTCCAGTGGCCTCATCAGATCAGCTGCTTCGCCCCCTGGTTTTGCATAGGTTTTGTTGTTTAGAAATGGTGCTGTTGCTTCCTAAACTCCTTAGGGCTGGAACTGCTTCCTACAGCTGTGCATCACACCCAGCCTGGTCCCTGCTGTCCGACAGCCCAAGAGTCAAAGACCACAACACACTGCTCTCACACAGGAAGGGATTTGCAGGATCACCATGGATGTGCATCTCCAGCATCTCGGAGAGGTGAGTTAAGCTCTCCCCCGGGGTATCCTGCCAGGCTCCACGCAACCACCTCTCCTTGGCCACTGTGTAAGGCCACAGGGAGACACAGTGAGCTCCCATGAGCTTAAATGCTTAGATTATATCTATCTTCTACCTGAGCTTTCCTGAAAGCTTCAGGATAAATAAGGAAACTGGTTCTTGGAAGTAGAGCAGCTGTTTCAGGCTCAACCCAAGCAAGACTAGAGCTCAGTTCCTTAAAAGATGCGAAGGCTTTGATGCATGGGCCAATATCTTCTCCTGGTCTCCAGTACCCATACTAACGTGGTGCTAAGCCTCAGGAGCCTGCTGAGCAGTTCAACTGCCTTTGTGGGCCAGACATGTCTAGGAGTGATGTCAGGCTAATAATAACAGGCTGATTGTTAATAATAACAGTCTGATCTAGAATCCGATTCATGAAAGCATAAAGAACAGAAACATAATAAATGCCAGTCAATGTGGTTTTATGGAAAAGGGGTCTTGTTGTACCAACTTGATTTAAGTCTTCTAGATTGTAAGGTTAGTTCATAAACATAACTGCATATGCAATGTGTTTGTAAAATATTAGATTTGTACAGCGTGGCATTCCAGTGGGGGAAAAAAGCACCACACATCAGTAGAGCACGTGTTAAATGAGCTAAGAGTTGGCTAACTGACAGATCTCAAAAAGTGGTGATCAATGGGGAATCGCTAGTGACTGGATCTGTTTCTTCAGTGGAAAATCCTAGGCCCAAAGCCATGCAGTCTTCTCCACCAGTGAGCTGGAAATAAAGGCAAAATTACTCCTGGAGAAGCTGGGAGGGAACAAAAATGAGGTGAGCAAGGACAGACAGCCACAGGGACTGATCAGTTCCTCTTGTTATGAAGCTGTTTCCACATGCACTTTAGCCCAGTCAGCTGGAAAAGGACCCCAGTGGTGGTCTGAGGGATGGAAGTGCAATGGGCTGCGGCTCAACCTCTTCACGGCATGACAGATCACGTGGTGACAGCTGACAGAGACAGAGACATCTCTCTGCAGGGCTTTGTGTTTGGTAAATCTGTGTCCCATGATAGAAACACTCTCAATAGAAAACAGATGACAGGTTGAGCAAAGGGTGCATGAGCAAAGAGAAGTGATTTAACTGCTTTAGATGGAGTCTGTAATTGGGTACATCATATAGTTCTGGTGTCCACAGAGGAGGATACTGAATTGTCTGTGTGGGGAGCGTGCAGTCTGGACATAATTCCCCCTACAGCTATGGACACCTTAACCCTAACAGAAGAAGGTGGAGGAGATGCAGTGTCAGGAGAAGGTGCATGTCCCAAGGGGAGTGTCCCTCTGGAGTCTTTTTCAGTGACACAGTTTTGCACCCTATGAGCTATAACATATTATTTTCTTCTCTGGGATCATCATAGGACTACAGGATAATTCAGGCTGGAAGGGACCTCAGGAGGTCTCCTGCTCAAAGTAGAGTCAGCTATGGAGGTCAGCCCAGTTGCTCATGACTTTATCCTGAAACCCTCCCAGGATGGAGACTGCAGATATAACAAGCTGGGGAGCTGTAGCCAGAAGGACTCCACTTCACTTCCCCAGATGTGTCACTTGGCGACAGCTGGGATAGTTACAGACATGTGTGTCTCTGCACTACTGAGCTGTGTCGTGTCCCTCAACCTAGCAGATTTGCAACCCAGAAAGAGCCCCAAGATATTTGGCCCCGGTATTTGGCAGAACCAAGTGAGTTTTCACGATAGCCCTTTATCAGAGCCCTTGTTCTCAGTGCTGAGCAACCATCCACCGAAAACGAGTGCCTTGAACTGGGGCACCCTGAAACCCATCTGGCCATCCTTCTCTGTCACCCGTGGCTGTCTGAGTGCTGCAAAACAAGCTGGTGTTGTTTGCCTTAAAGATCAAAGCTCATTTAAATGCATTGCTTCTCCCTGTCTCCACCTGATAGCCAGACGAGATGCCCTGGCTTAGGTGAGTCAGTCCCCAGCTGAAGTCAGCAGTGCTGCCAGCCTCACAGTTATCTCTGCGAGGCGGAGGCAGCTCTTGCGTTGTGCTTCTCCCAGCGCCAAGCCGTCAGGTCTCTAATCATCTCCCGCCCCCAGTCCTTGGACCGAGCCCCGGCTTGGCCGTGACATGTCCCTGGAGGCTGCCTGGTTGCTGTGGGAGAGCAACGCACCCTCCTCTGCTCTGAGAGCCCCAAGGGAGATGTTGCAACAGAAACCAGCACCTGCAGCCAGGGAAGGGCATTTTCCACAGCCACTGCTTTTGCAGGGAACTCCCTGGCTGCGCGCAGCACAAGTAGCTCTCCGGTGGGATGCGGGAGAGGCTGTCAGATGAGGTTTTTTTTCTTTTTTTATTTATTTTAAGGATGCGCTGACAAAGCTCCAGGTGGCTGTTTGGCAGCCACGCTTTCCCCTTGGCTGCTGATGCCGACAGCAAGTGACTCAGCCCTTTCCAGGCTCTGTGCAAGCCTCTTCCCCTCCTGCCACTCAAATGTCTGCTTTCTCCGATGCTTAAAACAAATTCTGCCCCGAGGTCCTGCCCAGTGAGCGGCTCAGGCAGGGTAGCACAGCTCCTTGCTGTGGTCATGGCATGAAGCAGTGATTTGCAGAACCCCCTTTCCGAATCGTGGGGTGGTCGTATGAGTCTGGGAAAAGAGTTTCGCCTTCCCTTCTTTGCTCTGTTTTCAGGGAAAGCTCCCAGGGCAAAACCCACCCCTGGCACTCCGTGTTACTGTACCTTTGCCAAGCAGTGCCTAATTCCCCACTTGACTTTTCAGCTACGTTTATTGTGAACATTTTAATTTTCTTCCCAGCCCAAGCTCTGCCCTACATTTTCATACCTATAAGCATGGGTGTTTCCAGATACCACAGATGCAAGCAGGGCAGCACCTCCCACCCTCCAGTGCCTGGTGCCCAGACCCACAGGGTCCCCCAGATCCTGGGGGGAGGTGAGACCTTCACCCCTGCAGCCTCCCATCACTGCACAGCCTCTCCCTGACGGTGCATGTCTCCCTGGGCACAGAGGGAAGTTGGAAGACCCCTTTCAGACAGCACAATGTCCTCGTGTGGAGATGTTGCACAAGGATTGATCCCAAGCAGGTTGACAGGAGCAGTAATGAGAGCTGTGCTGTGCCCAAGAGCCAGTGTTGGCTGTGACAGCCAGCAGTGGTCCAAAACAAACAAGAAAAGGTTTCATCATGGCTCAGCACGTAGCAGAGAGGGAGGAAAGCAGCCCTAAAAAAGTATTTTTTACAGTCTTGTGAGCCTGGACCATGGCTGGTCTAGACTTTACGGAAGACCCTGCAAGCTTTGCCTCCATGGCTCTGCAGAAAGCTGTCTTTCTGAGATGAATTAGTAACATTGACAGGGTGAGCTCTGAGCCATGGGTCATCTCCCAAGGCTTTGGGTGTCTCTGTCCCTCTGTGGTGGTGGAGCTCTGAAAGAAGTGTCCATGCCAGGATGAGATCGTTCCATCCCAGATCTCCAGTACTGGTGCTGTACTTGATCTCTGGTGACTGGAAAGGGAGCCAGGGATGAGAGCATGTTGTGGACACCCACCTTGAGCTGATGGATCTCACTGCATTGGCAGGACTGAAGGCACTGCAATACATGGCTGTGCTGGGGCTTGCAGGCTGAGAATGGGCTAAGGCACTGCAGACCACAGCACGAGTTGGGAAGAGATCCCAGGACCTGTGAGTGGCAAACTTAAATCTTTCCAGAAAATCCCAATTTGATGGACTTTCATAGTGTTCCTCTTAGGGAGGCTTAAGGTTTCATGTTTTTAAAAACAAGAAGTTTTTTGATGGTTGGACTGGATGATCTTCAAGGTCTTTTCCAATCTAGACAATTCTGTGATTCTGTGGGAGGGCAGGAATGTGTGCATGGAGTGGCAACAGCCCAACACAGAGATTCGAGGTCTCACCTGCAAAGGGGCGCACGTTTTTCGGTGACGGAGAACAAGGAGGAATGCAGGCAGGTAGGAGACAGCGTGTACAGGCAGGAGCGCGGGCGGGTGTTTCTCCAGCACGCGCGCCCATGTTCAGAAGTCCCCCTGGCCCTCCTGGTTGGGAGGCGAGGCAGCAATTAGGCTGATTTAAGGCCCAGTTGCTTATTGCACAACCGTGGAGGCAGTGCCCCTTGCAGCTGCGTGGTTCAAAGCCTGCGAGGAGATAAGAATCTGCCTTGCAGAGCTCTTGGGGAGTGCTGGGGCGATTCAAGGACAGCTCTGGCCACGCCACCCTGCTGCAGCCCTCCCCTCTTCCAAGCTGGCATCTCAATGAAAAGCCTTCCTGAGCCTACAGCAGCATGAGGGGAGTTTCCTCCCCCCTTCTCCACTTACCTCACCCAACCCCTTGTAATTACTCAGGAGCTCACACAATTAGTGTCAGTTTTCCTTTCTTACTGGCCTGTTCATGCAAGCTCCTGCTCCTCAGCCTCCATGGAGACTCTGGTCTTTGCCTTCCTGCCTTGGTCATGGAGGACAGAGTTCAAAACCTGACTGGTTTCATGAGAAAAGGCTGTTTTCATGTCCGATGGGTGGTCTCTGCCAGTGGTGAAGCACTGAGCAGATCTCCAATGGGTGGGGTGTGTGTAATGTCTCCTCTGGGTGGACTCTTGGGTATCTAACCAAGATTAGGCCATGCTCTACTGGACATACCACTTAGATCTTTTACCTGCCACTTTCATTGGTTTTGTAGGAACACGGTGTTGTTGGGAGCTCTCATGCTCTGCAGAGTTAAATCAGTCATTGGATTCAAATTCTTGGGGTAGAGAGGCAGACAAACGGGCCTTACAAGCTCTGTTGCAAATAGTTTAATCATCGAGACTAATACTGAACCATCAAGTCTGGCAGTGGAAGTGTAAGGAAACCTGATCACATTCCTGAATTTGAAGCAGTAACATCCGTGCCCACCTTGCAGCAGCCTTGAATCACAGAATCACAGAATTGTCTAGGTTGGAAAAGACCTTGAAGATCATCTAGTCCAACTATTAACCTCACACTGACCGTTCTCAACTCCATCAGATCCCTCAGCGCTGGGTCAACCCGACTCTTCAACCCCTCCAGGGATGGGGATTCCACCCCTGCCCTGGGCAGCCCATTCCAATGCCCAACAACCCCTTCTGGAAAGAAATGCTTCCTAATATCTAGTCTAACCCTGCCCTGGCACAACTTGAGGCCATTCCCTCTTGTCCTATCACTGGTTACTTGAGGTCTCCCCTCAGCCTCCTCTTTTCCAGACTAAACACCCCCAGTTCCCTCAGCCGCTCCCCATCAGACCTGTGCTCCAGACCCTGCACCAGCTTCGCTGCCCTTCTCTGGACACGCTCGAGTCATTCAATGGCCTTTTTGGAGTGAGAGGCCCAAAACTGAACACAGTAATTAAGGTGTGGCCTCACCAGTGCCGAGCACAGGGGTGAGATCCCTTCCCTTTCCCTGCTGGCCACGCTAGTGCTGATACAAGCCAGGATACCACTGGCCTTCTTGGCCACCTGGGCACACTGCTGGCTCATGTTCAGCCAGCTGTCAATCAACACCCCCAGGTCCCTCTCTGACTGGCAGCTCTCCAGCCACTCCTCCCCAAGCCTGTAGCGCTGCTGGGGGTTGTTGTGGTCGAAGTGCAGAACCCGGAATTTGGCCTTATTGAAACTGATACAGTTAATAACAGGCCATAGAGCAACCCACTGGCCTGTGCCCCCTGCCCTAACCTGGGGCTGAGCTGGTTGAATGTTTTTCACTGGAAGAGCTTTGCTATGGACAACACTCACTGGAGAGGGTCAAAAGCTCCCCAAGATCTGCTGGCTCTGTTGAGCCATGGTGATTCCCAAGAGCCCACCTCTTCAGCAGCCTGGCTGGTATGTTACAGTGTCTGGTTCCTCCAGGAGTCCCAGCTATAGGGACCGAGGGGTCTGGAGTTGGAACTGGATGGTGAGGGTGGATAAGTAAAACCCATCTCTCATCTTCCAAATCAGACCTCTTTTCCTAGCAGGACATTTCTGCAGAAAACATTGAGTCCAGGTCATTTCAGCCTTCCCCCTCTCCCAGGCAAGGGAAGATATCCCATAGATGATGTGCCAGTTCCTGCAGAAATATTGAGATACCTGCCATGTCTCTGAGTGTCCCATGTCCTGCCTAGGTCAGTTGCCTCCAGAGTTTTAACTTGCTCAGTTGGTTCTGAGCCTGAGGAAGAGCTAGGCTGGACCACAGCTGACCACAAAGCGTTAGTGGGGTTAGGGATAAAAATCATGTTACAGAGGTCATCCTCCCATCCTGACCTTGGCTGGCATAAAACGTCTCTCCTGTTCTCAGAAGTCCTCCAAGGGCCTGAACACCACATCCTCCCGCCAAACGTCCATTTCACCAGCAGAAAGTCTACCCTAATATTCAACGTGGTTTCTCCTTGCTGGTGTGCTGACCAGTCCACCCAGTCTACCTTCCTGGGTGGACTGAGGTCAACATGTCTCATGTTGCTCAACTGGGAGACGGCTGCCCTAAGACCTCAGTCACTGAGCAGCTGCTCCCCACCCAGTTCATTTAGCTGTTAAACTGGTCTATAATAAGAGAAGCAGCAAGGGAGGGAGAAGCAGCCATCAGATCTCCAGCTACAAGATCTTCCTTACCCAGGCATTCCTGGCAGGTGTGTTTGTGCCAGTGGACAATGCATACTTAGGAGCTGGTTCCTCCCATTGCTGCTTCATGCCAGAGCCTGGAGAGGCTGGTCATAGTTGATCCAGGTATTTGGTGTGTTTCTGGCACAAAGGCTGCCCACTGCGTAATTGACCTCAAGTGGTCAGACTCTTGCATGCTATGATTTATTAGCCATGGCCTCTTGAGGACCCAACAGGGACCCTCATTTGGGCAGCCTGTCCAACAGCACCCTACAGCCTTGCTATGGGGTCAGCTCTTTCCATGCAGGATAAAAGGCATCTCTGAGCCTTACAACATCTTTTATCCAACTGTATCAGTTGACACATGCTGGACACAGGATCAGGGTGTGTATGGGCTCTGTTTATGCCAATTATTTGATGATGAGGTGGGTACTTAAAAACCATGACACAAATTGGTAAGTGAGCAATGTAATTAGTCAATCTCAGTCAAGGCAAGTCCACTGCTGCAGAACAGCTCCTAGGTCTCCCCGCTGCCAGACCCTCCTCTGGAGAAGACCTTGCTTGGATTGGAAGTAAATGCTGTGATGGTTGGACTCTCTCTAGCAAGATGCTGGCTCCTGCCCCTGCTGTGATCATGGCGGCTATGCTGGGGGCCTGCTGGAAGTGGAGGCTGTCTGGATCACTGCTGAACACCTGCATGACGTTTTTATAAGGAAGGGCTGGAGATGGAACATGCAGTGATGATGCTGGATGGGACAGAGAGCAGCCCATGGGGAAAATGGAATTATATGAGGACCTGGAGCCCTGGGTGCACCCCTAGCACCTGCCTTGGCACTGGGCAAATCACTTATCTCTGCCCTGGGCTCTGCTTTAAGCTGGCTGCAACCCATCATCTAATTGCAGTAGGTCCAACCCTTTCCCAGCCATCTCTGTTGCCTGTCCTGGGAGCAACCAGGAAAGGGGAATGAGAGGAGGAAAATAACTCGGGGAACGGCTGGGACACATTTGGGATGGGACGGGAGTGGGCTGAGGTCTCCAGCCAAAGGGAGGCAGCAGGACCCCAACCCCCCTGCAGTGCACCCCTCCACTATCCCTTGGCCAGAGCTCGGCTCTGCCTTTGCCTCCCCCATCTTGGCAACTCCCCCATTAGCAGCACCGCAGCACACAGGGATGTACAAAACAGTGAATGCTTTTTATTTTGCTGCTGGAGTGTAACCACCGTAATTTCATAAAACTCAAAAAAAGAGTGATTACTAAAAGGCATACATTTTTTTTTTCCTTTTTACACAAGACGTAAGTAAACAGACAAGTTTCTTTTTAAAAAGGTTATAAAGTGTCAAGATCCTATACCTCATCTGCATATTCAAAGTGATGCTGTCTGATACAAAAAGCATTGGGTATAATAACTTAGCTATGGCTCAGACCGAAAAAAAAAAAAAAAAAAAAGTCATCTGGGCTTAATCTACATACTACTACGATTGCCCATGGAGTTAAAAAGGAAAATATGCAGTTCTTTGTTGCACAGAAAGAAACAGCAGGGAAGTCGAGAGTTCATTGGGAGATCATCGTCTAAAGGGAAGCCGAGCGCGGCGAAATGCACCCCCCCTCCCCGGGAATGTCTGCTAGAGCCTGCGAGCAGGACCACAGCCGGCCCGTGACCCCCCCGCTGCGCAAAGAAACCAGCCACATTTTTCTCCCACCAGACACTATCCCATCCAAATCCACCCGCCAAACTGCACCTACCCAGCCCGCTGGAAGCAAATAAGATATAAGACCCTGGAAACTGCATGGAAGTCACGAATCTCCCTGTGCGCTTTCCCACTGGGACTAATAAAAAACAAACAAACCCAATAAAAAAAAAAAAAAAAAAGAAAACTACTCGTTCTATTGTAGATAGAGCAAGATTCTTTGCTTCCTCGGGAAATCTGTTACTCATAAACCTCCTCATCCGAAGCTCTCAGCCCAAGCACCACAGTGTCAGCCTTATTGCAAGACTCACAATGTGAATTTACAAATGTGAAGTCTTTAAATACATGTCACCAGACCTTTCTTATATAAAGAGCTGGCCATTTGTGATGGCTGTGTTGCCCTCCTTCCCACCGCTGCCCCACCACACGCTCCATCCGACTGGCAAACATGGAGAACAGAAGGGACACACGAGCCTCTTAACCGAAATGCAGATAAGAGCACACGTGTGCCACCGGTGAGAGGACACAACTAGGAATTCCTGCTCAGATGTATTCCCCCATGTGAGGTTCAGCCATAGTTGATTCCTGGGCAAACCCTACCAGCTCTTGGTTTGATGGTCAGGGCATCTCTGCTTTGCTGTCCCTTGCGTCTCCAAAGCTCTGGCTACCAGTTTGGAGCCCTGTCCCTGCAAACTGTGGAAGGATGGTGGGTTTCCATCGAGTGCGTGAGGGAGGTGGATAGGGAGAGGAGGCATAAAATCCAGTTTGTGCCTTTGCTTCTGCAGAAAAGGGCAGGATGAGGTGGTAAATTTGTAGCCAAAGCCATGGGGGTGTCTGTTCCCCATGACATCTGACAAAACCCAATAGAGAGAAGTGAAGCAGTAACAAAATTGGCAAATATGTCAGATTTTTAAGGCTCCCCTTTCAACGTCTTGGCATCTGGGGCAAAACAAGGATTAGCGTACAAGGACAGACCCCAAAACCAGCCCAAACCATGAGCCTTTGGTCTCTTAAGCCGCACTCTGGTGCCATGTGTCTACTGAGCTCCAACTTTTCCTCTTCCCCAACTGTCCCAAGATTTTTATGAGGGAACTGCGCTCTTTGTGATTTCTAACCCAAAACCTGGTTGGAAGACCCCTCAATTTCCCCAGCCTGTTATGTTTCTACAATCCTCTCTAGGCTGAAACATCGAGGAGCTGGTACCTCAGAGTTAGGAGCCAAATCCATATCAAAAAAATCCCAAGTATTTGTCAGTCCAACCCAGAGAAACCTTGGAGCAGGTTCAAGTCCTCCATGCAAGGACGGCAGCTCCTGGGCTGCCAAGGTGTCCTGTCCATGGAGCAGCACATCAGAGGTGACAGCAAGTTCCAGGGCAGGGTGGACATATCCATTAAAAAAAAGGAAAAAAGTAGGACAATTAAACCAGCATGGTTTGGGGCTTTTTTTGCACTGACTCATAAAACTGAAGAGTATTAAGATGCTGCTCTGCCAGCCAGAGGTGCTCAGGATTTGGCCACATGGATTGTACCTGGTCAAGGACCGCTCTTACCCTAGAAGCTCCCTATTTTTAAGGTGGTTGGGTTGATGCTACATAAAGCGAAGGAGCACTGCAAAGCCTGTCCCACTCGTGTTCCCCAAAAACAAGCCCACCAAACTGAGATTTGAGTGTACTCTCATCAGAGCTCAGCACTGAGCACTTCCACCAACCCTGCATGGAGGAGGTGTAGAGTTCTGATGGTGAAAGGAGGCTGAGTTCAAGCCCCTCTGTCCCCATTCTGACCCCAACTCAAAAGCATCATGGCTGAAGCCCTGGACTGCTTGCCCTGGACAATCTATCATCTGCCATGTGATGCTCCCATGAGCATGGGTGAGGAAAACATTTCTCCTCCTCTTGCCAGGGCAGAAACATCTCCAAGCCTGCAAAGCAACGATTCCCACTGCTTTGTCCTAAACTCTTCCCAAGTCATGGCACAGCCTGTTGTGACCGGGGAGCACATGGGACTGTGAGGTCTCCTAGCTAAGAGGGATTGGGGCTGTCCCCGTCCCAATGCCAAGCCACCTCCCACTGCCCTTGGGGACGAAGCAGCACCTATTTTAGCAGCAGGAGGATGCACCCAGGCAGGAAGGGGATGGTGACCCACCCAGCAGGACTGCTGTAAATACAGGATCAGGCTTTTTTATCAGCCCAATTTCTCACCCTTCCCAACCAATGCAGACCCCTTGAGCATTGCTGCCTTCTCCATGAGACATCGGAATCAACAGCCTGGAATGGGGCAGGAGAAACTCAAGGGACTGAGGGCTGTCCCACAGTGTGGAGGCTTGGACAGGCCAGAGGCGTGCAGTATGACGACTGGAGGGTCCCTACCCCACTCAGCACCACAGCCCATCCCAGAGGATGGCCACCCCTGCCGTGCAGTGGGGCTGGCTCCCATGGGGAGAGGAGTGGTGTTGGAAACAGCTCCAAGCTCCTCCTCTGCCCACATTGTGGTGACATGAAGCTGTCCCCTACCCTTCTGCAGGTACCGAAAGTGTCTAACCAGCCATCCTCACCACTTATCCCAAGAGATGAACCCTCTGAAGCAAATCGCTGGAAAATCTACCCTTTGGAAGGCACACAAACCTTTGGAGATGCCCAACACAGGGCACTGAAGGCATCTCAAGTTGGGCAACCTAAAACCACGAGATGCTGGATGACTAGCCCTCCTTGCCCCAACAACTGCAATCCTCTGCATCTGAGGCAGCGAGCAGCAGTGAGCCCAAAGGATCCCTGGAGCATCCCTTGGGCCACATGTATGCCCTGGTGACAGTGGATGGCAGCCAGCTGTGACCCAGTGCCAGGGATCGGTCTGGGGGGACATGGGTCACCTCCCGGGCTCCACTGGGCAGCGATGGGAGAAAGAAAGGCCAGAGGACATGCGGAAGACAAACAGTTTAGTTTTTTTTAAGTTTTTTTTTTTTTCCTTTAATTAGCAAATTTCTTCTTATCCTCATCAAAAGAAAAAACACCCCCATGCCCCCTACGTGCCCACCGCTCCAGCTGCTGCAAGCATTCAAAGGCAGAAAGTTGTGAGATGTTTAATGTCCCAGCTCAGGGGTAGCTCTGAGTCCACCCCACCAGGGCACGCGCCGGGGGGTTTCGGGGTGCCAGGCGCCATATTACAGATGTGGGAAAGGCAGGTGCAAAATTTGGTGACGTGCTCTTGCCAGGAGCACCCAAAATCCCTAGGAAAGCTGCAGCCCAGCCCCTCAGCCAGCAAATGCAGCGGTGGAGGAGACAGACGTGCCCTGAGATGCACATTGTGTCCCCAGGGCACCGCAGCCAGAATTGGGGTTTGCACCACAGCTCAGTGACGGGGACATGACAGGAAAGAACCCACCACCCTGTGCATTGAAATTGGAAGCTATAAATAAGAGCACCCCACACTTTGGGGGACCCAGTGCAGACCCTGCACCCTGGCCAAGCTGGGTGCCTCAAAGCCCTGCCAAGGTCCTCAGGTTTCCCAGCAAGCCCCCAACACACCCCATCTGCAGCATCCCGGCTGGCATCGAGGCAAAGGGGAGATGGTGAAGTGGCAGAAGGGCCAGGAGAAAGGGAATGGTGTTGGGGGGACTTAGCTCAGCCCTTCCTGTGGCCACAAGGCCAGCACCAAGCTATGAGCCCCCTTCACCTCTCCCTGCTATCACCATCTTCCCCACCCCAAGGCCATTGCACCATCCCCACCTCTGTCCCCGCTGCTGCAGCCCTTATTTATAGGGAAGAGGTGGGAAAGGGTTTTTCTGGGGGTGCTCCAGCCCTCCTGCTCCCCATCCCTTCTCAGCTGGCACACCCCTGCCTGCATCACCCCAAACCAAGCACCCTTCGCCCATCCCTCTCAGTGCAACAGGAGGGAAAAGGGAGCAGGAGGAAGGTGATGAAGAACCGTCACGTGAACTCATTGCCTGCTAACGCCAAGAGTCAAAGGGCAGCTCTGCCTTCCCTCTTCGGGGCTGTAGCTGGAGAGAGCAGCCTTTTTCAGGGGTCCGGCAAGACGACCGTGCTGTGGGTGCTGGAACATGTTGGTGCTGCTCCATGTCCCCCCACCCCAGCCCTGGCAGTGGGGCGGCATGTGGGGTGCGTGGGGCTGGGTGAGGAGGTGAGGGGGTGGGATGCGTGCGAGTGCCCGGGTGTCTGTGTGCACGGATTTTGGCAAGAGGTCATTGAGGTTACATGATGCAGCATTTGTTCTTGTGGTTATGAGGGTCCTTAAAACGGAGTCTCTGCTTTGGTCGGTATTTTTCCAAGTACGTCAGCTGCTTGCTGTTGATGGCTCCTCTACGCTTCCTGTCGAGACAGAGAAGGGCCGGCGCAGTCAGCAGTGTGGCCAGAGAAGACTCCCCCCACCATGAACCCAACCCCATTGGGGTGCTGAACCCCCCTGCCTGGAGCAGGAAGGGAATTTGGAGGCTGTGGCTGTGTGCATCCTCCACCCACCCCAGCAGCACTTCCTTCTCATCCGCCCTGCGTGTCTCAGGGCATGGAGCTGGGGAGAAAACATGTGGGGTGGCTGCCAGAAGCAGGGTGCCTGCCAGAAGCCCCCCAGGGATGCTCCCAGCTGCTGGTCCAGCCTCCTGCAGGCCCTGATGCAAAGGTACAGGGTGCTTGATGCCAGCCATGCCTGCAACAGGGGAGATTCAGACTGGACATCAAGAAAAAATCTTTCCCAGAAAGAGTGGTCAGACAGTGGAATAGGCTGCCCAGGGAGGGGGTGGAGTCACCATTCCTGGATGTGTTTAAGGGTCATTTAGATGAGATGTTGGGGGATGTGGGGTAGGGGAGAACTTTGTAGAGTCGGGCTGATGGTTGGACTCGATGATCCCAAGGGTCTTTTCCAACCTGAATGATTCTGTGATCTCTCTTTTCCTCTGCCAAAGGAGAGAAAAGCAACTCCAATGCCCTCAAAAGACCCCGTGACAAGCCAGATCTCTTCATTCCCTCAGAGCGGGGCAGTCGTCTTCCCCAACACCAAAACGCTGCTCAACTTACTGTCGTATGAACTGGATGGCGTCTTCGTACTTCATCCCGCTCTCAATCAAGGCCAGTGCGACGAGGACGGGAGCGCTGCAAGGCAATGGCAGTGGCTGTCACTCCCCAAGTCATGCAGCCCAGAGGCTGACATCCTGTCCCGGGGCAGGAGACTGTAATGGTGGCATCACGGGCAGTTATCAGCCTTGGCTTTTAAGTTTCTAATTTCTTGCCATTTGGCTGCCAGCCACTGCCCTAAGGAGCATTTTGGGGTAAAACCCCTAGGACGGGGCTGGCAGCTGTTTGCTGCTCTTCTAATGAGCATTTGGAGGCAAATCTATTGGAAAAGTGGATGTAAATACACATGCAAAACCTGACCCGTGGCAGGGGGAGCAGCAAAATGCAGCAGCTCTCAGAAAGCGTCAGCTCCCGGTTGTAGCAGGAGACATTTTGCAATATTTCCACGATGAGCTCTTAGCAAAACAGCCGCAGGGCAGTGGCAGCACAGCACCGAGCAAGGCGGGTGTGTCCCCCCCCCACCCTGGTGCCCAGGATTTGGCCATAAGAACTGCGAGGAGAACCTCAGGCAGCAGAGCCCCCCCTCAACACCTATTCCCACTAAGGTTTTACTGCATGCAAAAACCCTGCTCAAAGGGGGACTGGGGAAGGGAGGGAGGAGAGCCGGCATGGTTTTCTCTCTCCTCCCTTCATGGGCGGGGTGGCAGCTGGGGTGCTGGGCTCCAACTTACCGCCCCAGGCCAGCCACGCAGTGCACGGCCACGCAGCAGCCAGGATCTTCGCAGAACTTGGTCTTCAACAAGTTGAGCCAATCTTCCACTATCTTGCTGGGAGGAGGCGCTCCATCATCGAACGGCCAATCCTGCAAGGCCGGGGCAAGGTCAGGGGAAGGAAAAACCACTCTCAAGATACTGGGGAAAAACTCAGGGGATTGCTTTTTACTCAGGGCAATGGTGTTTGGGACCTCGGCAGCAGGGAGGTGGATGCATGTGCCAGGAACAGGGCTCACAGAGCAGCTCTGTGAGGGATGTAGGGAGTTTTGCGGCACCATCCAGCATGCAGGAATCCCCTGGCTGCTTTGGCTCAGGGTTTGCAGCTGTACAAGTCTAGGTCTGAGGTCCTCCTGTCTCTTAAGGACAGGCTCAGCCTTCAGGAGCGCCTACAAGATCTGCAACATGGTCCCCATGTCCTCCTGTCTCTGCAGACCAGGGTGGCCATTGCCTGTCCCATTCAGATGACCACACTGAGCTTCAGGGTGATGCAATTCCCATCGTCCCCCCCGCCAGCTCCTGTTCTAAATCCAGTGCTTGGGAGCACAAAGACACTTTGCAGGAAGTTTGAGCAAAGGTGGCTTGGCAATGGCTGAAATCTCAGGGCCCAATGTGGTGATGAAATTCAGCTTGATGCAACACATGGAGGGGAAGGTGAACACACAAGGCCTGAAAAGATGCTCTGGGAACCCCCTAACACAGCCCTAGAGAGAGCTGAAGGGAGGGAAGGAGACAGACCCCTCCAAACGGGGCCATTTAAGCAGAATCCTTCAGGAAAGGCTCTTAAGGGACAAAAAAAAAAGCCCATCTTCTTCCAAGCTTCATCCTCAAGCTGCAGGGTCTCACCACCAGAGCTCAGTGATGAAATGGGTAAAATGGGTGCTGCATTAAGCACCCCCTGGCCCTGGACTCTGCTACGGGCAAAAAGTGTGTCCCCCCTTGCCTGTGACTGCTGCAGCAGTTTGGGGAAAGGAAGGTCTCTCCCCATGGGCACTGGCAGGCAGTTGAGGCTGCACATCTCTCCCAAAATGGTGATTTCTCTCCCAAAATGGATTTGGCAGGAGGAGCATGGCCACTGGCTACGCAGCAGTGGGAGAGAGGGACGGGCAGGGGAGCATCACTTGGAGGGGATGTGGCGTGGTGAGCCCCGGTGGGTGGGAAGCACAGGGCCATAATCCTCGTGCTTGAGGAGTGAGTCACTAAGCTGCTGTGCTGGAGTCATCCTTGGTGTAAGATGGCAAAAGAAGCTGCTGCACTTCAGTGTTTGAACAGGTAATGTGATTTCAGTTGGGCTTTGCTAGGAAAGGAGCACGCTGGGCATCAGGGTATCCTAATGCTTGACCAGCCAACCCTGCACAGCCTGTTGTGTCCTGCAAGACCATCCCCTCCCCTCCCCGTGGTGCTCGGAAAGCACCACTTCAGCTATGAGCACAGGGCACTGTGCCTGCACTGGGGGTGACACACCATACCATAAAATCATCAATTCATAGAATGGTCTGAGGTGGAAGGGACCTTCAAATATCATCCAGTCCATCCCCCCTGCCATGGGCAGGGACATCTTTCACTAGACCAGGTTGCTCAGAGCCCTGTCCAACATGATCTGGAACACTTTCAATGATGGGGCATCCACAACTTCTCTGGGCAACCTGTTCCAGACTCACCACCCTCATCATAAAAACTTTCTTCCTTATGTCCAATCTAAACCTACCCTCTTTCAGTTTAAAACTGTTACCCCCTGTCTTGTCACTACAGGCCTTGGTAAAAAGTCTTTCACCCTTTCTTATAAGCCCTCTTTCCATATTAAAAGGTTGCAATAAGGTCTCCTCAGAACCTTCTCATCTCCAAGCTGAACAACACCTCTCTCAACCTTTCTCCACAGCAGAGGTGTTCCAGCTCTCCGACCATTTCCATGGCCTCCTCTGGACAGGCTCTAACAGGGCGGTGTCCTTCTTACGCTGGGGCCCCAGAGCTGGACACAGCACTGCAGGGGGGGTCTCACGAGAGCGGAGTAGAGGGGGAGAATCCCCTCCCTCGACCTGCTGGCCACACTGCTCTGGATGCAGCCCAGGACACGGCTGGCTTTATGAGCTGCAAGCACACATTGCCAGCTCATGTCCCATTTTTCATCTACCAGTATTCCCAAGTCCTTCTCCACAGGGCTGCTCTCAATCTATTCATCACCCAGCCTGTACTGATACTGGGCATCACCATGACCCATGTGCAGGACCTTGTACTTGGCCTTCATAAACTTCACGAGGTTTGCACAGGCCCAGTCCTCAGGACTGTCCAGGTCCTTCTGGATGAGATCCTGTCCCTTTAGGGTATCAACTGCACCACTCAGCTTGGTGTCATCTGCCAACTTGCTGAGGGTGCACTCGATCCCACCGTCTACATCACTGATGAAGATATTAAACACTGTTGGTATATCCAATAAAGTATATCCATCCTGCACCATAAACCTTCCTACGGTGAAAACCACCCAGTGTCGGCTCTCTGGCAGGATTTCTGCCCCATCTCCGAATTGCTGGAAGAGCTGACAAGCAGATGTCCATGGCACAGGACACCCATGTCTGGCACAACTTAGTAACTGCCATCAGCTTTAGAGATTGCTCGGGATCCCCCGCGGCACACAGAGGAGACGAAAGCAAAGGAGGCACCCAAACCACCCAGGGAGCGTGTCCAGGACAGGACCACCGTACGTGGGGGCACTGTGGCTGCAGATGCTGGCACCCGGGCACACACCAGAGTCAGGCCTTGACTAGCTTGTGCCTATTCCCCAAAGAAAGGGATTAGGATATATAGTCTGTATATATAGATATATTTGATACAGGTATACATAGAGATACCTCCCTATCTGCATGGATACATCGAGGTGCTGGAGCGAGTGCAGAGGAGGGCAATGAAGCTGGGGAAGGGCCTGGAGAATAAATCCTGTGAGGAGAGATTGAGGGAGCTGGGACTGTTCAGTTTGAAGAAGAGAAGGCTGAGGGGAGACCTCATCACTCTCTACAACTCCCTGAAAGGACATTGTAGAGAGGTTGGTGCTGGTCTCTTCTCACAGGGAATTAGTGACAGAACAAGAGGGAATGGCTTTAAACTGCAACAGGGGAGGTTTAGACTGGACATTAGGAACAAATCTTTCACAGCAAGAGTGGTCAGACAGTGGAATAGGCTGCCCAGGGAGGTGGTGGAGTCACCATCCCTGGATGTGTTTAAGGGTCGTTTAGATGAGATGTTGGGGGATATGGTGTAGGGGAGAACTTTGTAGAGTTGGGCTGAGGGTTGGACTCGATGATCCCAAGGGTCTTTTCCAACCTGAATGATTCTGTGAATCTGTGATCTATCCATAGATACACCGCATATAGATATCTCCCTATATGATATACCTTATACAGTTTCTATATAGTAATAGAAACTTATTATAGAAGCTATATAGTTTCTGTAGTGTCTTATATAGTTTCTATATCTAGGATATTGGTATCTCCCTATGTAAAACATATCCTAGATATAGATATCTCTCTATATAATCTATGTAGAGAGGTATGTATATCCTAGATATAGAAACTCAGATGGGAGGACTCCAGTCAGAAACAGGGTAGAAGGCAGAATGCGATGTGTAAGCAAGCAGATATGATATCCTACATAGACTCTATATGTAAGATACAGCTATCTTTCTTTGTAAGATACATCCTATAGAGACACAGCATCTACATCGAAAGAGATCTGCATCTGGAGGATCTGAATCTAGAGGGACAGCGGATCTATTACCTACCCATACCGCAGAGGATCTAGGATATAGCTCTCTTTATATATAGGATATACACTATACAGCAAGAGCTACATCGAGAGGACCTAAACACGGAGGACCACCCTAGGAGACACGAGGCACTTCCAAACCCTTTCCTAAATAACGAGCAGAGCCTCACTTTCCAGCTGGAACTGAACTCCCTGGCAGGGCAATCACGCCTGACATCATCTCCAATTACTTATCAGCCAAGATGCAGCCCAGGCAGCTGCCTGCTCTGCCTCCTTGCCTCTTCCTGCTTGCTGCCTCCTCCCTTTCATCCCCCAGAGCTGCACCAGCCAGCTGCTGGAAGAGCAAAAAACCCGAACTCCCCCCCCTCAGCTCCCACCCCGGATAAGATAACGCTGGGGGTAACGGGAACCACGCGCATCTTCCACGTGGGATCAGGCGCTCTCATCCCCTGGATACTTTAAAGCCTGAGCGACAGGCAGGGAAGGCAGCTGCCGACTCAACCGTATGAGTCACAGTTTCGGGTGCGTGGGCAGCGCTTTCTTTTTTTAAAGCACCAGCCCCATCTCAGCCCAGGGAGCGGGGAGCTCGCCTGCCTCACCCCGAGGAGGATGTTGGGGTTTAAATCCTGCTCCCGGACAAGCGTGATGCTGCTTCGGCCCATCTGACCTGCACGGTGTGTAGCAGACCCCGGGGACAGGGGTATTTAAGCGGGGGGGGCCATCCTGCTGCCCACCTACCATGACAGTGATGCCGTCCTTCTCCAGGGGGGTCTTGTCATATGTCACTTCGCACACTCGCACAACCGTGGTGGCACCATATTTCTTCAGGTCCTGGAGAGGGAAGGAGAAGGAGGGGTCTGAAAAAACCCTGCCAGTTGCACCCCAGAAAACTCCAACACATCCGAGCCCTACTACAACCACACAGACCACTATGGACCCTAAAACAGTACCATCCCACATCTCTGGACCCTCAAGCGAACCCCCTGTGGTCCATCCAGCCTGGGAAGCACAAGGAAACATGAAATCCCAGGGCACCAAAGCCGTGTGGCCACAGTAGGATTTTTACTCTCTCTTTTACTGTTTTTTTTAACTCTTTTACACAACAGGATTTACACTCCTTGGAGTCACTAGCGCATTTTTAAGCCCTGACAGCCACACCAGCAAGGACTTTACACCCCAGGCAAAGAAACATCCCCGACACGGGCACAAGTCCCCTGAAAGGAGAAATTATTTGTGCCCGGCGAGGTTGCAACTCCTGCTGCAGAAATGCACAGAGGCGGCTGGGGGGGGTGTCGTAGCGCATCCTGCCGACCGCGCTCAGCATCTTGCAGATGGCTCAGGGGCTCCTTCTTGACCTCATTGTCGTATCCCATCATCACTCCAACGCGCTGCAGGGCTGGGTGTGGGACTTGGTCTGCTTCCAGCGTGGCTTATCGCCCGCCGCAAGGATTGCTCCCGGATTACATGCCAGCGTACCGGCCCCGTCGAGCACCCTGTGAGATCATCCCCTTCAACGATCCATCTCCTTCGTTCCCTGTGTGCGCCTGCCAGACCATGGCAAACCCCCACACACTTGGCAGTTTGTCCAAAAATTCAAAAGGTTGGAGGAAAGGGGAATTTCTCCCCCTTCCCACTGGTGCTGTCCCCATCACCTCGCACACAGCGTGCAGGGTATGGGGGGTGGCTGTCCCCAGATTGCAATCACCTTCCTGCAGCTCTCCGAGCCGGTGGTGCTCACGTGTTTTTTTGGGTGTGGACTGGGCTGGGGGGGTTTTCTTGAGCTCGGAGGATGCCTCTGATGCCAGCACATTGGACCTCAACGTGGTTTAAGTCTAAGGCAAAAACCCTTTGCCAGGCTCATGCGCAGCCCCAGGTCCACTCGCGAAGGCAGTAACATCCCAAACCAACTCCTTGTAAACAGAAGCCGCTTGTGCTGGCTCGACTGAACCTGCAGGACATGGTGTTTCCCCCAGGCATTGACAAAAAGAGCAAGTAGAAGCCTTTTTCCCCGGACCATGGACACGTATCCATTAATCCCCCACTACCTCCCAGCTGCTGCCAAGGCTGGAGGCAGCGCTCCCAGGCAGGGCAGCATTGCTGGCTCATGCAACACAGAGCCCTCCAACTCCTTGTGCACCGCCTAACACACTCCGGGCATTGGAAAGATGCTGGGACCTAATTGAGGTGCAGGGAGATGCGTGCATCCATGTGCATCACTGCAAAGCCCCTTGACGTGATGTGTTGGTGGAGCTGGCAGGGGATGCAACAGCAATGGGGAAACTCTGTTCCATCTCTGCTGTGCCCAAACACCATACTTGGGGTCCTCCAAAACAACCTACCCCAAAAAATTGTCGGTGATTGTACCCACTGCCCTGGGAAGCCACGGGGAGCTGTGGTACCAAAGAGGATGTGCCACTGCCTCAACCGACACAGGACTGATCCCTGTTGCATCTCAACATCATCTTTTAGCCCCAAAACACACATCTGGGTCCCAGTCCCCCACTTCCAGCCTCCCCTCCTTACCTCCAAGAAAGTACTGAGCGTGGCATTGGTGGGGTTGTGGGTGATCAGGAACCTCATGTTTTTGTAGCAGACCTCCACCGGCGCAGGGCGGTTCATCCGGGCCATGGTGGGATGGGAGGAGGGTGAGGTGGTGTTGACAGCAGTGGGGGGAAAAAACCCAAGGAAAGTGTGGTGTGGAGGGGGAAAAAAAACCAACAACAACCCCTCTGCGCTTAAAAAATAAAAATAAAACGGGATCGAGAACTCAATATACAGACTTGTGCAAATAATCCCAGCTCCTGGGAGCGCGCTGGCTTCCTCGACACACCGCAAGCCCCCCGGGGGAAAAAGCCAGATGGGAAAAAATAATATTAATGATAATAATAATAATATTAATAATAATAATAATTAAAAAAAAAATCCCTTTGCTGTAGTGTCGGTGTCCTCGGCGTGTGTGCGGCGGCGAGTGGCTGCTGCCTCCGGTGCCGCACGCTCCCTGGCTCTCTAGAAAGGCCTCTGCATATGGGGGGGTGGCGGTGGCGGGAGGGTGACCCCCGTCACGTTACCCCATCGGGGTATGTGGAGTACTTGGGGGCGGCACGGGGGGCCGGGAGCCTACGGGGCGGCGTCGGCGGCGTCCGGCAGCGGTCCCTCGCTGGGGCGATCCATGCACGGGAGCCTTGAATGGTTGAGTCGGAGGGTCGGGATGCCGGGCGAGACGAGACGAGGCGGCCGGGCGCTGCTTCACGGGGCGGGCTGCCGGGGGCTGTGGGGCTCAGAGCTGCTCCTCAGCACCTCCATAAATCCCAGCGGAGAGCGAGGCTGCAGGGGAGGGAAAGGGAAACAGGGCGATGAGGATGGCCTCCTCGCCAGGCTGGTTCAGGGGGGGACACGGTGCCCCCGAATGCACCAGCACTCACTGCTTCTCATACAAACATCCCTGACCACGCTCATCTTCGCAGGAGACTGTAGATTAGAAAGTGAGGTGGTATTTAAAGAAAAAGCTGAAATATCATCCAAAATATTACTGGAAAGCCAGGGGGGCAACTAACATTTACCCCGCAAAAGGAAAACAAACATAGCAGGGAAGGAGTCTGCTGTCATGCCACCCATCATCAGCACCCAGCTGGTGTATTTAAGCTCCCAAGCCACGCCAGCTGACCCTCCTAGCACCCATCCTGTCCCCCCAGACCTCACCTTTGTGTCCTCGAAACGCACAGCGAATATTTCTGCCCCAAATGCAGCGCTCTGCCCAAAACCAGCTGCTGCTGCCCCTAATCGGCCACATGCTCCCGGCGCTGCTGGAGCGGCTAATGTTCACCAAATGCACCTCTAATGCTCTTAGGCAAACTAAGCCGCCCGCAAATGAGCTTTCTTGGGGAGGGGGGGTGCAGAGGAGGGGGTTGTGGGTGTGCAGTTTTGCCAGTGTTAGTGATGGATGTGTCTCCCTGCTCGCTCATCTGCGTCCCCATCGCTGCCAGCACATCGCTCCCTATGAAGTACCCTGGCCTTGCAACCTGGGGCATCTTTGCAATGGGAAGAATTAAAAAAGAAAATCGATTCCCACTGTGGAAGTGCCAAAACCCAAGAAAGGATGGCCCAGGGGGAAGGCAAGGGTGCTGCCAGTCCCTCTCGGAGATGAGGGAAATGCAGCACTTCCCAGGGTTGTTACCCGCCGGACTCTTGTTTTGAAGCTGGTCCCTTCCCTGGGTCAGCAGCTGCTTAGCGCCACACGGCCGGAGCCTCAAAATAGACCATAAGCACATAAGTAACCCGAGCTGGGCCAGCATGCAACCCCTCACCTCTCCTCCTGATGCCCCAGAGCCCAGAAAATTCCCCCTCCGGGTTGTTTTATCCTGATGCAACAAGACAAGGTGGGAGTAGGGAGGTGCACTGAGCACTGACCAGCTCATCACACCAGCTGGATGCTGTTGCTGGGCTCCTCCATGTTTGAGCAACATTTACAACCTTCACCAGCAGTCCCCAAGAATGAAAAAATCAAATAGCAAAAATTCAAATAGCAAAGGGGAAAAAAAGCCAGGCAAGTTGGCAAGGGGATGTGTGGCAAGGGGACATGGGGCCGCTCTCTTAAACGTGCCCAGCTTGGCTGCTAAAATCATGGACTTTCCTGCTGGCAGGGCACTAATTATTTATTATTGGCAGCACGTGCGAGCCCTGGTGCACACTGAATCTCCATGCCCGTGGTTTTACAGCCGAGATTTTGGAAAGGAGCTTAGAGGGGGCTAGGTGCTGGAAAAGGGCCAAAACTCAAGGGGATTCCAGCACTGAGCCCTCCCCAGCTCCTCTGCAGACCCTTGTATGTTCCTGTCCCCCTGAGTTGCCCCAAACTCCCTTGCAAATCATGTCTCATCGCTCCTGACTTTTTTTTTTTTCCCCCCATAAAAACATCAGGTAATGCTACCCCAGAGACCTGCAAGGATGCTCTGCGAAGGGACATCCCAGGGGGGAATTTCCAGCCCTCATTGAGAAAATCAGATTTTACCACCCAATGGAGCCTGGAAGCTTGGCTGAGGGATGGGAGCGAGGCGAGAGCAGCCTCACAGCAGCATTTTGGGTCTGATTCAGAGTAGCTCCGGCCCCAGGTGATGCTGACCACCCCCGCCCCAGGGCAGCTCACCCTCCCCAGCTGGACCATGGCAGCTGGGACCTTTGCTCAAAGCTTGCAATGTTCCTGCAAGATGGAATGAGAAACCTGCTCTCCCCCTGGGCTTGATATGCTTTTCCAGAGGCGTCCCCACCCACCTCTTTGCTTGTGGGGTCTGCTCACCCCTGAGATGAGCTCACCATGGCTGGGCAACAAATGGTATTCCTGGAGGATAATTTTGGGCTGGTTTTGGCTATGTGGCTCCTACAGGTCCAGCCACTGAGATGCAGGCCAGTATGGCCACGAAAAGAGCCAGCAACCCAGCGAGTGAAAGAAAAACCTGCTAGCAACCTCCTCAGAAAGCTTCTTCCTTCCTTCTTTATTCACTTTAAGGAAAAAAGAGGTTAAAACCCTCTAAAGGGGTGGGAGGTGGGAGGGATGGGCAGCCACACATGCCTGCTCAAAGAGAAGAGCTGTTGGAAAGCAGGTATTGCCTCAAATCATCCCTTTGCAAACCCAGTTTCTCTGAAGTGAAGGACCTGAGGATCTTCTGCTTTTAACGCCTTCAGCTCTTGGCTTTTTCAGCTTCAACCATGTTTAACGACATCATTCCTTCTGCCCCTTTGGGCTCGATGCACTAGCATGAGAGGTGCTTGCAGTGCACAATGAAAAGCAGCAAAAAATAACTTTTTCCCCTCCAAACAACCTCATACCCCGTTTTAACTGGCCGTAGGGTCATATTAATACAAACTGTGCCCATGTTTAACCGTGTCCTGGATTAAAGCCACCCGCTGAGCAACCCTGCGGGACTGTGAGCCACTGTGAGCACCACCACCAGCATCGCACGCCGGGAGCGCTGCTTGCTCCCCATCGTCATCTGACACACGGTTCATGCTCCATTGGCACTTTGGATCCCATATAATTTTTTATTGGCTTGGGTGTGTTCGCTGCCAGTAACGGAGGTTCACTGGGAACTGCCTGTGTACGAGAACAGCGACTTTCCCACAAGGTCTCCTCTGCAGTGGAAGCATTTCAAGTATTTTGGCAATTGCACGTCCCGGCAATTCAGCCCCGAAGCCCATAAATCCCTAATGGATATTCAATCACAAATCATCCCCAGCTTTAGAGGCTGTGATGCTGATCACCATATTAAGCATGGCAGAACAATGTGGAAAAGGGTATTTCGGCTAGTATTAATAACCTGCCAAGTGATAAACATCCTTTTGACTTGAGTGCTACAGGGGATTGAGTGCACCTGAGGACACAGTAGGAAGCCCTGGATGAGGATGCTCAGCAGTGCAGGGCTGGTATTTCAGGCTCAAACCCATCAGTGTGAAGCCTGGTGAAGGAAATCCAGCATGGAAGAGCTGGGTACCCTGCTGCCACCATCCCCCTGCCATGCCCAAGGCCAGGGAGGGGTGGGGACCACCTCCCCACAACGTGCCTATCACCACCACCCCAACACCTGCAAGCTCATCTCAAAGCTTCTCCGGTAACACTTGCCTTTGAATTTCCACAAGTATTAATGCAACATTATGAGCTTCTTCCTTGCAAAGCCCCCAAAAGACACACATACCATGCAAGTCACAACAATGTTTTTCACCGTGATTGTGGAAATTTCTGGTTCTTCCACAAGAAGTTTTGCAGTCAAGAGCCCGACAAGGATGCAGGGCGAAGGCACTCTGGTGTGACAAGAGAGTGATGGAGGATGCTAGTCTTGGGGATGGAGACCACCGAGCCATCACCTCCCTGCCTACACCCCAAAGTGGAGGGGATCACCGGGCTCTCCTAATGATTCCTCTGCAGCACGGCAGCTCCGTTACACATACCCTGGCCTCATCCCAGCCGTCCAAGGACAGAGCCTGCAACAGCACGGATGAGGCTACTCTTCCTCCCGGCACATTCATGCAAAATAAAGGCCAGGTCTTCTTCACTGCAGTTAATGAAAGGGCTTGGCTGGAGCAGTGAGCAGATGCCAGACCTGACGGCTATACTGCTGGTACTCGGGCTAGCGGGACGCAGCTTGTGAAGTCAGGTTTTCCTAAACACAGCAGCTCCCAAAGCAAAGGAAAAGGAAGCTTGCAGAGCCAAATTGTCGCTCCATGTGGGCTTTAGCAGCGGGACTTGGAACAAAGGCTCTTACTCACCCAAACAATATGTATCTTACCCGTATATAAATATAGCTATCTCCTGAGTGAGCACATCTCACGTTCAAAGTTCACCTTCAGAAAAATCTAACAAAACAACCATCTGTGTTACATTTGCTTGACCTCTCTCCTGGTTTCAGCCCACGCAGCAAGACACCGGCCAGCTCTTCCCCCTGATGGCTACTCAAGTCCTACTCCCCCTGCTCCCAACCCCACAACAAATATTTCCATCACCCTGAAAACTAGTAGTCCCAGTTATTACCACGTAGCAGTTGTGCACACACCTAATACCATTGCCATGTCTGACCACAGCAAGCAGGTCCACGAGGCTTGCTTGCACACGTGGGGAGGCCCACCAGCACCACCACTGCTGTCACCACCGCCACCAGCATGAGCACCACCACTGCCACCAGCACCACTGCCAGGAAGGACAGGTCCCAGGACACAGAGAGCCACAGTGCCGTCCCCAGCCTGCGACCGCAGCCGGGACCCGGCCAGAGGAAAGCCAACACACTGAGATTTCCTCCGGCTGCGTCCGTGCGGAAGGAAACAGGAAAGGTCCAGGAGAGCGATGGAAACAAAACACGCCGCAGGAGCTGGTGTCTGGAGGTGAGAGGTGTAAGCGGCCACCAGCACGTCCTGCTCCAGGTGCAGAGCTGGAAAGAGCAGACAGGGATGCCCTGGAAAAGCCGTGCCGGGTACGGTGGGAGGTGGTGGTGGCTACGGTGTATCTGCTGCTGGGAGCAGAGCAGCGCCCAGTACTGTCTGCTGGGGAAGCATTGTAGGGTTTTTCCTCCAAGGGGTTATTTTTTTGTTTGTTTCTTTTGCCGCAGGGGATGTTTTCTGAGCAAAATGTCGAGAAGGATTAAGATTGCATGGGTGCAGAGCAAGAGCAACGGAGAGCTCTCAGCAGACCGCCAAAATGCACCTGCAAGATAAACCAGGTCGTGCATCTTCTGCCACATCCTTTCTGGTGTGTGGTAAACGCTGGCTAACGCATAAATTGGCAGAAAAGAGCCATATGGCCCCTGGTTTTATAGCTCCGGTCAGCTTTAAGGAGTTTGGTGGTATTTGGGCAGTGGGGAAAGACGCTGGCATGATGTTGGCATGGAGATTTGCAAGCAGGAGGCACTCAGGAAAGAGGGAGGAATGGGGGAGATGAGGCAGAGAGCCAGAAAGACGGATAGAAAGACAAGTACAGTCTTCCCAGCACTGTGCAAAATGGGAATGCACCGGAGGCCCTGGTAACATGATTGCCCCCTTTTTATCTTTTATTTGTACCTTTTTTCTTTGAAGAGAGGCTGAGGTGCAGTGTGGAAAGTGCCTAAAACAGCCCTGTGGAAGTTGGTTTTCCCTCTTGCCCGCTTTGGTGCCGGTCCACAACCCCGATGGGACATGGACCCTGTGCTGACACAAGGATGCCTGTGATGGCCACCGGTGCCAGGGCTGCCTCTCCGGTCCAGTGCTCGTGGGGCAATGCCGTGGAGGAAATGCAAGATGCTCCAGGCACCCCCTGAACAGCCCTTTAGCTGCAATTTCAGGTCTTCCCCTCATATGCAACCCCCAAGCAGCTCGAATTCAAGGTGTGCACAGATCGCATTTTTTTTTTAACCTAACTCCTTCTTGCACTGTAAGAGATTCAGCCACCAGAATAAGCTCATAAAAAACACAAAAAGGCACCAAACGTTCAGCACAGGGAGGAAAAGGACCCTCCCCAGCCAAACACAGTCCCCCACCCATTCCTCCCACCCTGTCCCCAGCAGCGGACAACTCACAGGCAGCCGGCAGCGGCCCCGCTCACAGAGAGATCCTGGTTTTATGATCCGGGATATCCCCTCTGCCGCCTTCCCCCAGCAGCCACGAGGAGCTCGCAGCCGTGGTGCCGACGTCAGAAGCTTTTCCTGGCTTGGATTTGAAGGGAAAGGAGGAAAAAAAAAAAAAAGAGGGGGGTGGAAGAGAGGCCAACTCCACGGGGAGAAATAATAGCAGGCTTTGGGCTGGCTGCCTCCCAAATCTGCAGAGGGTGTGCCCCAGAGGGGGTTTTTTGAGGGGGTGAAAGCCTCGGTCGTTTGGGGACGGCCAGTCCCCACGCTCTGGTGCCCAACGCACAGGGAAGTCAGGCACCCCAAATACTGGGGGTCAGCTCGCCCCTATCCTTCAGGGATTTCTTTTAGCCAGAGGAATCAGGAAAGAAAAGCAATTCTGCATCTGATGGGGCATTTCTAGGCTTCCTGCCTTGCTCAAAAGCATCCTTGGAAAGAATAAAATCCCAAAGCAGCATTCTCACCCCAAAACACACATAGGGGGGTCAACTGAGCCCAGTGGTCCCCCCCAACAACTGCCACCACCACGTGCCTCTCCCACCCCGAATCTCTGGCTCAACCGAACATCTGTTCATCTTTTCTTGTGGTTTCTCGCACCATTTTAAGAGAATTTAATACTCAGGGCAGGTGTCTGAATGGCAAAATGCAGGGCAGGGTGTGTGGGGGATGCTTCTTATGGGGGATGCACAAGGAGCATGGGCAGTGGCAGCTCCCGGGGAAGGGCATGGGGGGGCTGTTGTCACCTCCCTTTCAAAGTACAGTTTGAGCCTGTGCCGGGGAGGCTATTTCTGGGAGAGGTGCAGCCTGTATTTAGTTTTTCCACTGCCTCCCCCAGTACTGGTGTTTTGGCCCCTGGTCTTCAACTGCCCCTTTTTCCACCGGACCTGAACTTTGTTATTTCACATGTCCCCAGTGAGTGGTGGCATCCCGATGTGAAGATGTCCCTATGCCATGGGGTCCTACCTCCTCGTCAAACAAACAGCAGCCCTGACCAAAGGGCACTGCCAGCCTTCTCTGCGTCATCGCCGTGTCTTGCACAACTCCCAACGCCAACCGCCTGCGGTGGCTTTGATGGACAATTGCTGACAAAGAAGGGGGCTCGAGGGGACTCAGTCTATCTAGCGGGTGGATTTCGATCTGCATAGTGTTGAAAGTACTCCCTGCTCCATGACATGCTGGGGATGGCAACACAGGAGAGAAGAAAACATGCTCTGGCTGTGATGAGCTCCATGGAAAGGTCTTCTCTGGTGGCATCAAGCTATATCCAGCATTGATCAGAGAAGCCAAGCTCTGGAGAAAGGCAAGTCTTCCACAGCAATGGCACCAGGTTGAGATGTGGTTTGTGGGTCCCTGAGCTTCCTTCACAATCCACACCCTGAGCTCTGAGGGGCTGTCTTCCCAAACCACCTCACCTTTGCTCCCCATTTCACCCCATGGAGACAGAGCCACACATATTGTGATGGGCTGCTGGGGTGTGGCAACACCGCTGTCCCTCTCCCTCGTAGTGGCCACTGAAGCACTTTTGAAGGCAGCCACCAGCCCATGCTCCTCCTTGTCCTCACCAGCCCTGACCACTGTCACCCCCCATCAGAAAGCACCCCTTGAAAAAGCCCTTCCAGGGCTGTCCCCTTTCCAGCAGGATGGGGCAGAGATGCTGCATGCAGGTAGTAAGTGCTCCCCTGGGGCTACTAATAATATGGAAAGACACCGGGGGAAACATGATGGGTGTCAGCCAGGATAATTAAAAGCCGTGGAGCAAGCAAAGGGAGATGGGAAAATGCCCTGCTCCTGCACGGGATGCTGTAAGGTCTGGCAGTGCCCAGCCATGCTGCAGACCCCTGGCATGCCAAGCTCCTGTCTTACCCGAGCCCAGGTCCTGCAGAGGTTTTCCCTGTAACCCCCTTCCAGAAACCTCCTTAGCTCCAGCAAAGTCACAGCAGAGCTCCCTGGTTGCTGTGGGACCACTGCACTGCAAAGGCAGCATGTCAGCAAAATTCTGGGGATAAAAGCAGGTACCTCCAGGCTGCCAGTTTCAGATGCACGGCTTTTGGCACGGCCTGATCCTGTACCCTCTCCTACCCTGTACCTGGTCACTGCCAGCAACAGGGACAAAACCCTTTGGTCTGAGCCGCAGCCACTCTTGCACAAAATCCCAGCACCAAGGGACACTGTGCTGGCAGTTGCCAAGAGGTGTCCCCACCTGCAGGAGCTTGCAGAACAAATAAAGGTGGTTTTCTTTCAAATAAAAGACCAAAGGGGACGGAACGCCAAAAATTGCAGCTGTTCTTGCTGGCAGGGCATCGGTGTCTCTGCTTGCTGTGCAGAGCCTGCCTGTTGCTGAGCCCAGGCATGTAAAGCATTGCCCCTCATCCTTGGCCCAATTTACACCCTATCAACATGGGAGATGGGGGAACAAACTGGAAGGAGAAGGGAAGATTGAGCATCACTTCAGAGAAAGAACGTTGAGCCAGTGCAGAGACTTTTTGCTGTGGCCTGTAGTGATAGGACAAGGAGGCAACGGTTTTAAACTAAGAGGGTAAATTTAGATCGGACATAAGGAAGAAATTCTTTAAGGTGAAGGTGATGAGACACTGGAACAGGTTGCCCAGAGAAGCTGTGCCCTCCCTTGGCAGTGTTCAAGGCCAGGTTGGATGGGGCTTTGAGCAACCTGGGCTAGTGGAAGGTGTCCCTGCCCACGGCAGGGGGGTTGGGACTTGATGATCTTTAAGGTCCCTTCCAACCAAACCATTCTGTGATTCTATGATTTCCAGCAGTGGCTTTATAAAAGCCAGAAAACGCCCTGGCATCTCAGAAAGAGAAACTGCAATGATCTGCATCAGCAAAAAACCTGCTCCAAACTGGAGATGTTTGGATGCTGCCATGGGATTCCGCTACTCGCTCCTCTCCCCATCCCAGCAGGGAAAGCAAGGAGATGGTTGTGCAGCACAGCCCAGCTGGCTGCGATGGACCGTGCCCAGGTGATTTTGGAGAGCACTGAAGGAGAAGGACTGTGTCCTCAGGGGAATGGCAGGTAGAGGAGGAAACCCATCCTGCCTACAGTGCTGCTGTGGAGCATCACGTGAACACTGCAACAAGCAGGGATGCCACGTCCCGTGGAACGGTGCACCCAGGAAAAGCAAATCCAACAGTGGGACACTGCAACCTCAAAGCACCTTTCCAGACTGATACTGTTCTTGGAACAACGTGGAGGTGAAGGGGCCATCGCACAGCGCTTTTCAGGCTGGAGGAGCCCACAGTCGGCAACGTCACGCTGCTTCTCCCCGGAAACGCCAAAAGGTTTGCAAGAGATTGTCTGACTGCTCAAGAAATGCCCAGGAACACTTACTCATCAGCACACCTTGGTTTTGACTTTCTTTCATCAAGGTATTTGCATAAAAACGGTGCTGCCTTTAGGGAAATGCAAATTCCCTGCAGAAAGGGAAGCATTTGAACGTGCTGGCTGCTCAGACGCGCCAGGCAGGGAAGCAATGCTTTTATCACCTGAAAATTAAATAAAGGCTGAGATGTGAAGCCTCCCCACCCTGCTCAGCAGGAAAACTTCCCCAGCTCCTACAGCCGGATCCAGCAGGGATGGGACAGGCAGGACGCGGCGTTTCATCCGTGCTCTGTACATCCTCCCCGGCCCCAGGGGTAAGCTTTAATGGCCTGGAGACACGCAAGCTGCTCTGGCTCTGCTCAGCTCCCCATCCCCGGGTGGTTTCAGAGGCATTTTGACACCCTGGCGTGGGTGGCATTTCCCGGCCACCCTTGCTGCACTGGTGCAGGCTCTAATCAAGTTGAAAGCAAATGAGTTTCCCTGGATAAATTAAGCTGCAACCCCAAATTCATCATTTATGATGAAGCCAGCAGCCAGCTACTAAAGATAATAAATTTTGGGGGATGCACATGCATATGCTCTGCCTTTCAGTGAGAGGAATGGCAAAGGAGGTGAATGAAAAAGCAACCCTAATAACAAGCAAAAAGCCAAAGCTGCTGTGTAGGGGAAAATCCAGGCTGCCCCACCACCATCCTTACTCCTCTCTGGACCCACTGCACTCACCAGGCACCACCGATCCCTTCCCTGGATTCCTTGCTAAGGCGGCACTGGGCACTCCTGCACGTATGGGCTCTGTAGGGGAGCCATGCGACCTACCCTGGGTGTTCCCGGTCTGCCAGAAACAGAGGTCATCAGGAGCAGCTCAAGTGACTGGGTTAAATACTTGCTTTGATATCCGGCCAGAGTGGTCCCTGCCTCTCTGCTCCTAGGGGCACACAAGATGGTTTCAGCCTGGGGAGAGACGCTGACAGCCATTCCCAATCCTGCCTGTCACGGGCGTACTCCAAGGGAGAGTTTTTCTCCATCTCCTCTTCATGCTGCTTCCTAAAGAGCCAGGCTGCAGTGAACAGAAAATGCAACATCGAGGGAAATCTATGGAGACCTTGCAGGAGTGCAGAAACTCCCAGTGCTGACTTAGGGCTGGATCAATTCCACCATTACAAGCTCTCGTGGTACAGAGAAGCAGCTAAATGAGGGCATTCCGATTAATATACCTGGCTCCATGCTGAAATCTCTACTATCTTTGCAGAAAAAACACACTACAGTGCCCTACGGGAGGTGTGCACAGAGTACTCACAGCAGCCAGCACACAGGACGTTTTGCTGTTTTACAAATAATTTAAATTTGGCCTCGCACATGGCAACCAACAGCAAACCCAGCCCCGGGACGGGCTGTCTTACTGCAGTCCAGCGCGAGGGAGCAGAGACAAGGGGCACCAAAGATGTCCCCTCTGGCCACGGGGCACAAGGCTCATCTGCTCCAGTGCAGTCAGTGGCCACCCAGCTTGGCTCAGCTCTGCCCGCACGAGAGCATTGAGATGTCAACAGCCGTCTTGGTGAAGACACCTGGGAGCTGATCTCACTTTGGGGGAATTATTAAAAAAAAAATAATTTTTTTTTTCTGCTTCATCCATTCCCAGCCCATCTCCCTGAAAACAGGCAGCTGTACTGGCATGGCACTGTGGGCTGCATGGGGACAGGGATGAGCAGCCAAGGGCTGCTAAATGAGCACTGTAATTAAACACCAAGGCATGGTGTGAAACTCCCCTGCACGTTCCCAGGTGGGAATTTCCCCGGTATTTTCTTTTATCAGTTGGTCAATAGAACACCCCCGCCCCATTTCCAGATCTACAGTAAGTGTCATTCATCAAACTGATGGAGGACATCCTCTCCGCTGTCATTAGCACGCCCTGGGCAGGCATTTACTAGAAACACAGCAGAAGGACTTCCCTCCAGCTCTACTTGTGTGCTGTATTTGCTCCAACTGATGGTGGCACCTGAAGGACTTTGGGGACCTCACCAAGAGGTTTCCCTGCAGGGTCTGGAAATGCCGACCGACCTCTCCGGTGAAGCTGGACCTGCAGCCACCAGCATCTGGATGGATGCACCCATGATGCCTTCACCTAACTCAACCGCAGAGGGGCACCTGCCCTAAATCTGCTTCCAGGAGACCGGGGCAGTGCCCAAGTCTTGCACAGGGGTAGGAATAGGAGATTTTGGTTAACGCCAGGGAGCTCACCCGCTTCACTGGCACAACTGCAGGCAGGAGCTGGGCAGAAGCATCACTGTGGGCACTGCTGCCTCCAAAGCTGGTGACAGCATAACCAACTCCTCAGCAGCAGCACATCCTGGCCGTCCTCCCGGCTTACAGCCACAGCTCCAAGGACGAGGATGATTCCCAGCAGCTGGGACCATGGGTGCATCCCTTTGATGTCAGGGAGCTGATAAAACCCTGGTCCTTGACCTGTCCACTTCAATAAAACAAACAAGGGCTCAACGAAATCTCCGCTAACTTTAGCAGATGCCAATTTTAGCAGCTCGCGGGAGGAACTGCTGCCCAGCTGTGTGCATGACGCCTCTTCTGCATTTTTATCCCTAGCAGAGCTTCAGGCGTATATTCTTATTTTCTTAATGCCTGAAGACAGTTCTGGGGAATATACAGCCATTTTGAGAAAGAGAAAAGAAATCAGTATTTTAAAGGGAAACAGAGGGAAAAAAGCCTTATTCTGGAACACCATCTGCAACAATCCCCACAGTACTAAGATTTGCTGACAAAAACTGTACCCACATGTGGGACATCCCAATTCTAACCCCCACCCCAAAGCTGTGCCATGAAATAGCAAAGCTGGGCCATGGGCTGCCCCGCTGTCCCCCGTTCACTGCCAGCCTGGGCTTGTTATCTCAGGATGAAATGAGTAAGCTTACATGGATGTCCTGTGCAAAATCTTTCTGCACATTTGCCATGATTGAGATGGGCTTAAAAAGTGGTATTTTTTTCAACTTTCATTTTTGGAAGTGATTTATCATGCCCCTACATTTTAGCAAAGAGCAGTAAAGGGATGGAGGATGCTTGAGAGCAGCTCTGGGATCCACAGCAAGATAACTTCGTGTAAAATTAAGCCAGCTTTTTAAAATACAAAATTTTGAGTCAAACTTTTAGTCTCCAAATCACGCCTTTTTCAATGAGTTCATTTTCAGGAAGCTGTCCCATACACTCGCCTTCAAAAATGTTTGTCTCTGGCTTGCGTCCATTAAACCAGATAATTGGGAGTTTATAAGTTCATAACTTGAACTGAAGTCAGAAAGTTTCGTCTTTCATTTTCCAGAAGTGATTCACAGCCAGCCTGGCCCGAAACGTGGGCTTGCTTCAAGTTCGCTGTCATTTCAGGGTTCATTTGCAGTTTGAAGCAATGCTCTGCTCCTGCCTGAAGTCTCCTGCGCTCTCGTCCCAGCTCAGTACTGGTATGTACCCGCACGGCTTGTATCTGCACTCCCCAGTGCCTGCATGGACCCACCTTGTTGACCTTGATTGAAAGAAATGCCCCTGGATTTGCTTCTTTGCTAGAAATTCAGAGGGATGTCAAACAAAGATTTTGGTCCTATGGCTAGATACTGTGGGCTGCCGCATGCCCAAGCAATCACCCTTGATGCTGAGCGCAGGCAGCAGAGCCGGGGCACACGACTTGGACTTTTATTTTTATCTCTGAAGTGGACATTTGAGCTTTCCCAAATTGAGCTTTTTCCCTCTGCTACACCAGCACAAGAATTCAAGCTTCCTTATTTCACTGAACCCGGCTGTATTTCTGGTCTGCAAAGTCAACAAGAAGAGCAGCCAGCTTTTTGGCTCCCTTGGAAACTTTGCAGTCCAAGAAAATCAGACGAAACATTTGAATACGCTCAAGCTTGTTCGTCAACAGTCTGATTTCTTAGGGACCTGACCCTGCGTTCAGGCCGACCGATGCTGCACCGACAGCAATATTTTTGGGTCCTGTGTGAAATACTCCTGCAATGGCCCTGCTGCCAAGTCTTGCAAAAGTTCCCAGGCTGAGGGGCTGCCACTGGATGTGAGGAAGAAGCATCCATCGCAAGGTTCATGAGTGTTGCTGCAACATCTCAGGTCACCAGGGGAGGGTCAGAAGCGGGGAGAGACATGCACCACGTTAAATACAACTCAATAAAAGCACCAAAATGCATACAGGCGAGTGCCTGACATTTCACATCGACTGTCACAGAAGGGTTGAGGTTGGAAGGGACCACCTTCAACCTCCCCAACTGATGAAGCATCACCACGGGCATCTCACCATTGATGCTTGGCACTTCATGGACACCCTGCAGATGAGACAGTCACCACACTCACACGTCCCCGACATGCCTTGATGGACAGATGAAATTCCTGGTCCTGGACACTTGGATTGTGCTTCTCTCAGGGAATTTAGCATCTAAAGTACATGTCTAGTATTAAAGGATATAATTTCCTCTCTCTTTGCCTTGCCCAAGGTCACTGAAGGACATGGACCCACACATCCCAGCCCATTCTGGAGACACAGATCTCCCTTCCCAGATGCCCACGCTCAGCTCCAAACAGCACCAAACTCTTCCCTTGGGGTCCTTCACGCAAAGGGAAAAGCACCCCTCAACCCCAAAACGTGGTCATCACCCTGAATCCTCCAAGGAGGCTTGTCTGCAAAGCCTGTCCAAGGCGCGGAGCCGGCTGTGGCCTGGGGATGAGGCATCTGGCTGAGCCCGCAAGGTGGAAAGTTCAAGTGGCTGCTGTTTATTTGGCTTTGCAGAGAGCAGTCGCCCAGCCTGAACGTAGGCCAAGCACCTTCCCATCACAGGAAGCGCCGCGGGAGTCTTTAAATAACCACCAGTGGTCAGGGCTTTGGTTTACAGCTTTGCTGGATGGAAAACCATCCCTCACACCATGTCTGCTTCAGCTCTTTCCTGGGTATAAATGGCATTTGCTCACCTAGGTCTTCATGTTCATACCCACCAGGTGCACGTGCCTCATGGAAGCTTGCTAGAAGCAGAAAAATATCTCTGAGCATAGGCATAAAAACACATGCGGGCTTTCCGTCTCTTGTGCAAGATGAATTGCACGTTCTACAGTCAAAGCTCCTCTCTGCTTTCGTGTAAATTAGCGGCTCCTTGGGGTTCTCCTCACCCTCCCCATCTTGCCATTAAGGTCCATATGTAACATCTCATCATGCTTCGGCACTGACCTGCAGCCTTTCAGCACCACCATAAGGTGCTTCTCACCTTCCTGCCACTGGGCTGGTGTGCTGCCAGTTCATATGGTTAAAACCACGAATAAAGAATAAAATCCTTCCCCTGGGGAAGCAGAAAATGCCAAGATCTTCCCCAAAATGCTTTCTCATGTATTTCCCTGAGGGACTTGAAAACAGAAACCTTGCCAAGAACCTGGACTGAATGGGTCACCCAGTAAATCCTGCTTTACCGATGGAAAGTTCCCAAATGCTGTTTGCTGGGAAGCCTGGCTAGTCTGGGATTTTGGCAGTGCAAGCTTGCCAGGAGTCTGGGGGATAGAAATGAGGTTTTTTTACCTATAGCTGTCATTAACAGATTAACCTAAAATGATGGCTGGCAAGAGGAAGCTCCGTAAACAAGCAAAATAGCTTTTTACAGTCGGAAAACAAGACCTTGCCCTGACCTCCTCTTGGGCAGATTCACTGGCGCACAGCAAACCAGTATTTTATTTTAAACTGCGCTTGTAAAAAGTAAAAAAAAGCTGCTTCCTTGACACTTAAGTCAGGTAAGGACACAGCGGGCTATTCTGCCTTATAAATAAGCCTGCTCTTGTATACACATGCATTTTAAAATAAGCTTTTGAAATGTAAACACACAGGCTTTTACAAAAAATAATTCAGTCTCGCTGAAACCATTTAATCGGGGCTGAGCCAGGCTTCCTTTGCCGCTTCAGAAATCTGCGCAGGGGCTGCTACCTTAGACCCAAGAAACCCCGTAGAGATGGATATAACACTCTCACAAACATGCAATTCCATTTCCAATTTTTGCAGCCCTCCTAGCCCTTGAAGGGGCATTTAAAAAAATCAAAAAGGAGCAAAATCTGGTATTTTTCCTACACACCACCCCTGGAGCTGCATTTCTGCCTTGGTTTCGAAGCATGACGTTATAGGTAGGAGAGGTTAAGGTGGGAAGGGTTTCTTCCAACCCAGGTGTGAGCACTTTCCATGCTGCCTACCTTCTTTGCACCGTTGAGACTGCTAATTTTAATGTTTGTCCCTGTCCTCTATGCCCCAGGAGAGGAGCCAACCACCAGGAAATCTGGGCTCTAAAAATAAAACACAGTCTTGGCTTTGGAGGGGCAGGTGCATGGGGAGAAACTATTTTTAACACCATGCAAGAGGGTATGCTGGGACCCCTCTGAGCAGGGCTTGCCTGAGTTTAGTAGATTTATTTGGAGGCGGTAGAGGGGTCTGACTGGTGGTTAATCCTGGTGCTGGGTGCTCAGGGCCGGGGGAGCGGACATCAAAGCATTCCTGCATGTTCTGGGGAAACGGGAAAGGCGGCAGACAGCGGCTCTGTCTCCTCCCTGCACGGCTGCTGGGGCAACAGGCGGCACAGACCTGACACTTGCAGCTCCCCATGACCCAGGGAAGCTGTTGAGATGTCTGAGCAAACTCCTGGGGCTGGATCTTCCCGCTTGATTTGTTGGGTTTCCATCCTGCCACAAGCGCAAGCCAGGTAAACCATGAGGAAAGGAGCTGGGGATGCCCAATGGGCAATAATATGACCCCAGTGGAGACCCATCACTGCCACCAGCCAGAGAAGGTGTGTGTGACTTTCTTCCACACCAGCTAGACCCAGACAAGCATCCTTCAGGCTTTGCACTTTGTTCCTTCTTTAATTAACAGAGAGCGAAAGGGCAGTGGGCATGTCTGTGGAGCAAACCAACTTCTGGAGGTATCTTCCCATCCCTTATACTACAGTGGGAGCATGGGGCAGTCATCTCCTTAATTTAAGAGGTATGGTAAGATAACTCCCAGCCTTGGTGTGCATACATCTGTTGCACTGGAAATAGGTTATTTTGATCTGTTTCTGCTGAGACCATTCTTACGCCTTAGGACCTTTCCAAACACCCCTTGGCACCATAGTGTTAAAGTCCTAGCCATGAGGATGGAGGACAGCAACCTTGAAGAACCAGAGCTTTGGCAGGACCCTACCAGCTGAAGGAGACAGGCACAAGGAGCACACCCCAATCATGGAGATGGCAGAGCACTGCAAGCATAGTTTCATCTCAAGTTTGACTGAGTATTGGTTTGGGGTGGATACTGCAAGGCAAATACTCTAATTTGAATAAAAGCTAGAAAATCAGTTTGCACTGAGGGCTGCTTAAAGTCTTCTGCCATTTGTTGGGGACTCTTTGTTCCCCTGTGGCAGGAACACACTGGTAAATGCAACAGCCTGGCCATCACAGACAAACCACCCAGGAGTCAAACAGCTGGTCCATCAGCCCCAGGGGAGATTCAGGAAGGACCAGCTTCCTTGATGGAGGAGGCAAAAAGAAAACTTTAGGTATTTGCCCACCATGATCGAATGCCAAGTGTTGATGCGTCAGGGAAGCTGCAAGATGAGCTCCCAGCAAGCTCACGATACCAGTGGCTGCTCTCCCTGTGTCCATCCTGAGATCCGCAGTAGAGGCTTTTCCTGCTACAGATAGAGGATGATTCAAACCTCTCGCGAGAGGGTTCTGCAGCAATCCAAGAGTTAATATCTGGCCTCGGAGATGAAGAGCAGATGAAGAATTTAGCGGGGCCTGATATCTCATCAAGGGTGGCTAACGTAACTTTCTCAAAGGCTGGCATTGAAGACTTCTCCATCCAAGGAGCCAAATGGCCCCAGGCAGGCTGCTCCAGGGGACTTCTGGGTATACTGAATAAATCTCCAACCTCATTAAAGCTCCGAAGACCACAGAATCCAGCTCCTGACCTTCTCCGGAGCAGAAAACGACAAAACATTTCCTGTTATTTATAGCAGCTGGAGAGCCTGATGGGAAAACCCCACTTGTGAAATGCGGGCTGCTTGCCATGGTTGCTCTGCAGAGAACGGTCAAGCTGCTCCGAACTCCTTCCCGATGGACTGCTCCACCCCTGCGGCCACTTCACCCTGGGCAAGACTGCACTGAGAGGCTGCACAAGAGGAACAGGCATATGGATCTTGCTCCTGTTGGCTCTCCCAGGTCACGTTCACATGGCACAACTTGAATTAGGCAAGGCTGAGCATCCCAGGAGAGGGGGCTTCAAGCTGTGGGGCTACAGAGATGGGGCAACCTTTGAGAAGCACTTTTCACCCGTATGCGGCTCCATCTAAATGTGGCCGACCTTACCTTGGAGGTGATTGTAAACTTCTTAGGGAAACTAAGGAGAGGTTACAGCCCCTTTGCCCAACTCCATTAGGTGCTACCCACCTCCTCAAAAGCATGGTGGGACATGCACTGGCATGTTTGCTACTGGCAGCTGAATTTCCACCACCCTGGCACACACCAAAGGTGCTTTCCAGTGTGCTTAGTCACGCAGGTGCAGGAAACCTTGCAGCCCAAGGCAAACTTGCTGCAACAGGATGGGCTTTGCTGCAGGCTCATCGGGCAAGAGCCTCCCAGTGCCGGCCCCTCTCAAGATGAGCGTTTGCTGTCATGCTGTCGAGGAGGATTCCCATAGCTTCTGTCTTGGGCCAGCGCCAGCGCGGGTTTTCTGCTCGCTTCCAGGCTGAGGGAAGCAAGCTGTTCATCACGCGCTGCCGTGAGATGCTGTGAACAAACTTGCCAGCCGTGATAGGAGCAGCCGGCTCTGGAGCTCGCTGAGCTCGGCTGCCACGATGGTGGTTCCTCTCTGGTTGAAACGCAATAGCACCCAGGGCCACGTACCAATCAACACCCTGCCCCAGTCTAAAATAAGTCACTGGGCTGGGGGAATGGCAGGGAGACAGTGAGCATCTCCCAGAGCAACACAGCCGTCAGCAGCTGCTGTGATTTAAGACCACGCTGGGAGAAGCACAGGTCACAGTCCTGAATTTCACCTTCACCATGAAGCTGTTGCTCCTGCCCAGGCAATGATGCCATGGGTAGGATTCAGCTTGAGAGCAGAAACCTCAATTTAGGGACCCAGGAATCTCATTACAGTCATCATAGTATCATAGAATGCTTTGGGTTGGAAGGGACTTTGAAGGTTATCTAGTGCAACCCCCCTGCCACGAGCAGGGACATCCAGAGACCACTTCAGCTCACTCTAAAAGAGTCACCCAGTGCCTAGCTTCTTGGTGGGCTCCTCCTGTCCTCTGCTGCAGCTCCACTGTGGTGAATCCCCATGCTCCCATGGCCACTGTGGGAGACTGAGACCCCTACACACCTCATCCTCAGCAACAAAACCCCAAACCAGAGCCATGGCCAAGACCCTAAGTGCATCTCTGAAGAGCCCAGCCAGTTTTTCTCCTAGGGAGATCTCTGCCCTTGTGATGGACAAGCTCCTTCTAAATATCCCCAGGCAGTTTGCCTGCAACTCCAATTAATAACACCGTATTTTGTCAACAAAGTCGGGTCAGCAGCAATTCACAGACTTCACGCTGGTTAACCTTTTTCCACCAAACAAGCCCAGGGATATTTTGACTCCCTGCCCTTGAGAAGTTTATTTGTGTAGGACTCGTCCACTTACCAGCTTCTGGCAATGAAAAGACACACAAGGAGTGTAACTGCTTTCTAATAGCTGGGGAAAGACTTTATGGTTGTGGCCGGGGCTCCCTGGCACTGGAGCTAGGAAAGCAGGTGCTCCCTGCCAAAGCCACCTGAGAGAGTCCAAGAGGCTTGTAACTAGCCAGGGCAAGTGCAACGGCCCAGCCACCACCCCCAGATGCCACGAGATCTGCGGAGAACTTCGAGGGTGTTCTTGGTGGAGGCATAACACATGGACTGGGGTTGTGGAGCTCCGAAAGAAGACCCAACAGAGAAGATACATCAAAGAAAGCCATTCCCACTTCCAGCCTTTTCCACATCTCATCACCCCAGAGATGAACCAACACCAAGCCAGTTCAAGCCTCCTTAGTGCCCTCCACTGCCCAGGACCACATCTCATCATCTGATGCTCCCAGCACTTTGAAGCAACAGTAGACGCAAAGAGTGGGATCAAGAAAATGGACTACCTTAGGCTTCACCTAGCAAAGATTTCCTACCTTTCAGAAGTAGCAGGACCAAGGAGGAAGATTTCTCCACCTTCCTCCCAAGACGCGTGGGATGCATCTTTCACTCTGGGACCATGGGCTGCCACGGGTCACAGGTGTTTCCACTCCAGGTAACCCAGAAACCTTCACTGTGATTTCAAAGGGTTGGCCAAAAGGGATTCGACTGAGACTCCCACGCTGCCTCGGCTCTCCTGGCAAATGATTTACAGATGCTGCAACTGGCTGGCATGCTCTTCACCCAGACAGAACAAGCATCTGGCAGGCCCATTATTTAAGAGGCATTACTGCCTTGCATGGAGGGTGTGTCCTGGAGATTTATTGTCCAGATATAAAGTGACTGAGCTCTGTCCCAGGAGCACCGAGGGGGAAAAGCAAAGAGTTTCTTCATAAAAGACCCTGCTTATCACAATTGCAATTATTTGCACATGAAGGGGAAGCCAGGAGGGCAAAGGCACCCCAGGGTGACACGGGGAGGTGACACAGGGCTGGCTCCAGAGGGCACTGCCAGCTGGAGGAGGGTGTCTGGTGCGGTAGAGGAATGGCTGTCCCAGAAAGGGGCAGAGAAAGCTGTGCCTTTTAACAGCAGTTGGGATATTTTCTCCGGCACATTCCTCACCCTCCAGTAATCTTGTGGGAGCCTGGAAAGATGTGTTGTGAAACCCAATTCCTCCCCGCCGGCAGCTCTGTGGGGACGCCAGCAGCCAGAGCAGCCTTACATGGGGGCAGGACCAGCATCCATCACATTGCAACTACCAAGACACTGATAATTAAACTGGGTGGTGAGGAGAAAGCCTTTCCCACCACATACCTCCTCCCTGGCCTAGCTTGTCCCTGCAGTAGGGTGGACTTGGGCAGAGCTGCTCAGACTGGGGCAAAGGATACAGAACGCTCAGCGTGATGCAATATTTACCTCTTCTTGAGATTCGGGCGAGGTCATGCATTTGCATCACTTTGGGCTGTATTTGCTCAGGAATAGAAAGTTAAATCCTCCGGGTTTCGGAGTAAATCCCAGTTCAGAGCAGTAGCTGGAAGAA
This sequence comes from Strix aluco, assembly GCF_031877795.1. Lineage (NCBI taxonomy): Eukaryota > Metazoa > Chordata > Aves > Strigiformes > Strigidae > Strix > Strix aluco. The sequence goes on along the minus strand of NC_133931.1, from coordinate 3,871,424 downwards.
AAGCCCAGTGGGATGCACTGGCTCCTGGGTGGCTCCCTCCAGGCCAAGCGGGGCCTTGCGTGGTGTCTGACATCGTCCATCCCACTGATGGGCAGGACATCAGGTTGCATCTGGCAGCGGTTTGTAAGGACGCTGGTCATAACCACGCGTCAGGCTGAGCTGTGCATGCCTGCTGGCAGTGCACGTCTGCATGACGTGCCTTCGCCCGCCTCTGGTTTCAATTAAAGCCGCTAATAATTTTAGCAAGAAAACCCTGAACCAAGTGCATTCAGTGGCGGACTCGCTAACGCTGGCCAGATGTGCCACTCCTGGCAGGTGCTGTAGTGGCCACAAGCGTGCAGGTGGCTTTGCAGAGGGAAACTAAGAAAAAAAATAAAGTTATGGGTCACTGCCATCAAACGAAGTCTTCCAGACTCAGGAAGACTGAACCGAGCTGGTGTCCTGGATGCTTTGCGGACAGGGCTTGGGTAAGGCCCTGGGGCTGTAATGGTTTTATTTAGGGTTTGCAATAGCCTTTGGCTCCTATTGTATTTGCGTTTGCCAGAAAGACAGTTGGTCTGGCTGGATTAAAGCTGGTGGTAATTACATGCCAATGCCTCCTCTGTAGCGAGGACAGGCAAAACACAAAAAGAAAACTGTGTGGGTATCTCCTCGCTTGCCACTTTGTGCAGAGACAGCCCCTTGCCCTCCTGTGAGCAAAAATCCAGCTCGTGGCCGGTGTTAGTGCTTTTTAAAGTTATTGACAATGCAGCCCGAAAAGGAGAAGAGATGTGGAAATCGCTCCCGGTGTCAAAACGCATTTCGTAAGCAACAAGCCATATTCCCTGAAGGATACCCTCTGCCTTGCCCAGCCACCAACCCAGCTAGCAGCCTTCCCCACTTCCCCAAACAAATGCGCAAAATTCAAAACAGATGCTCCAGAACGACTGTTCAAAGACATTCCCTTTCATCTAGTAATTGCTGCTTCCGAGGGAGAAGATCTTAAGCGGTCCTCAAACCCTCCTGAATGATCTAGACACCTATTTTTGTCTTTTTTGGGCTTCAGAACATCTTTGACTTTGCAATCTGAGTCACCCTGCTGTTCCTCATCCCCTCTCCCCAGCAGTTAATGGGTGGCTCAGCCTTCTCGCTGGCATTTGCACCCCTGGGGCTGGTTTACAGTCACCCATTTGTCACTATCCACGTGCAATCCCACTGCAAGGGATGTCATGACGCCACCAAGATGGGCACCACTGCTCCACCAGTGCCAGTCAGGCATGGTGAAGGAAAGCCAGGCTGGGGGGTGCAAAAATTAGATGCAAAAGGCAAAAAAAGATGTTATTTGCAGTAATGGCAGTGCTAACACCTCCATCTAAAACTGCATTAGGAGGAAATCCCCCCACTCCAGCTGCTACTGCTATGCCCACCCCCCAGTTTTGACTTATGCAAGCTTGAATTTAATTGAGGTACATCTGCAGTGAGGATTTCCTCTTGTCCTTTTCAGTCACTGCATTTCTAGCTTTGACAAATAAACAGCCAGTCCTCAAACCTCGGGATCTTTATTGCTTGTGGTTCTTCACCCTTCTTTTCTAAGAAATGAGTAACAGGAGCAGAAGGCTGCAAAACACACACTGACCACCCCGGCTTTAAATACAGTGAGAAATCAAATAAACGGGAAGAAAAGAATGAGGAAGATCAACTAAAGGGAGAAAATGCCCAGCTGCACCCCACCATGAGTGGCTGGAATCCGTGGATGCTAATTTAGGCAGTGAGAAAACATGAAACAAAAAGCAAAACCAGCGATATGAGCGCACGATGCGATACACTCCCATGCTGGAGCTGTGAAGGAGCCCACGGGCTGCTTGGAAAAGACTTGGGGTGGAAAGTTAACGCCTGATGTGATGTACTAAACAACCATGGCCTGGAGAAGAGGAGCTTGAGGTCAAAAAAATCACTTAACGTGGAAAGATGCAATAAGGTCTGGTGATTTCCTCCCAGGAATCTGCTGCTGATCCTCAGTGATGGAGTACCATCACTCCCCCTGACAGTGGAGATGAGTGTTAGGGGGAATTGAGTTATACCAGCCAAGCAGCTTTGCTGGAAAACACCAGGTATGAGAATAATCCTGCTAGTAACTGCAGAGCCCAGCTCCTCCCCAATGATGCCAATTTACACGTAGCTTAATGAGGGCATGGCATGAAGGAAGGACACTGCAGGGGATTATAAAATCCTGCCTCAAATGGACACACGCTGATGCAGTTTAGATTAGGCAGCATGAAAAAATAAACAAAAATAGGTTCCTAACTAAAGGAAAAATTCAAGGAGGTAAGGAGCTGGTGAGTGATGGCACCTGGAGCATCTTTCTTTCCATCAACGGTGCCAACCAAGCTCCACCTGCCAAGGAGAAGGCAGCGGTCCAAATCGGAATGGGCAAACCAGCGTCTCGGCACCACCAGGAATAAGCACAGAGCTTCCAAAGAAAGTGCAAAAAGGCATCCACGTGCAAAGAAAATCCGCAGCAAAGATGCTGAATGTGGCAGGGAAAAGAACGGGTGCGGGAGATGAGACTCCAAGGTGAGAAATTACCACCGTTGGGGGGAAAGCAAACACCTCACAGCTCTTCCTATATCTGAGCAAGCTCCCAGTCATCACCCTGAGCACAGTTTTGTAAGGTGTTGTGCACAAAGCCTCAAACCCCCTCAGTAGGGTTTTTATCAAAATGTATTGCATCCCGGATGGTCCAACACAACCGAAAGGGAACCAGTGGTAAGGAGCCACATGCTTATTTTGCTCTGATGAACTCTGACGTGGTAAATCCACTTCAGCTTTGAGCAAAGCGCCTGGCACAGCCGTGCACAGAAAACTTCTGCTTCAGAAGACCAGGGCTGAAATTAGCACGGCTGGGAGCGTGAGCGGTTGTGCTGTTACCCGAGGTTGCCAACCAAAAGGAGAGGGAAGGGTGTTACTGAAGGCTGCATTAGGAAAAAAACCCTCATCCTCTCCAAAATGGCTTTTGCATTGCAAAAGACAAGTACGCTAATGAAATTAGATGACAGATTTGAATCAGAGAAGATGGTTGGTGTGTCCTTCTGCATGCTGGGACCATCCCTGGTGAGGATGTCGAGAGGTGGCACGGGGGATTCTTCTCCGTCAATGGGAGGATGAGCTGCAGATGTGAGTCACTGGGGCTGTCTCCACCACAGGGATGAGGAAACCTTGATGCCCTTATGCCCCCTCCATGCCTTCTCAACCAGGAACACTGGGCTTATTTAGGTTGGCAGACCCACCACTTGGTACAGCCTGCCAGAGGATAAATACCAGAGCAGGGAAAAGAGCAATCCGAGCTAAAAGCCAGTGCGGGTACAAGAAGAACAAGGCCAAATGGGTACAAGTCATCCACAAATAAATTTAAGCTGGTAACGAGAGCAGTTTGTATCCGTGTGAGCAGCGAGGCTCTGGCGCGGCTTTCCCGGAGGACTTCCCAGGGTCAAACGGCTCATTAGTTTTAAGAAGGAAGCTGGCAGGGGGTTTGCGTTGCAGCTGCCTATAACGGCAGGGGGGACCCGTCTCCAGAGCAGCCAAAAACTGGTGGTGGCCCTGGGGCTGGCTTCGGCGGGATGTGGGTCTTCTGCCACAGCCCGCATCCTGTCCGGCAGCGGTACCTGCGCCGGTGGGGTATGGAGGGATGCAAACCACATCCGCTTCTCTTGGAGAGAGGAAGCCGCACGGGGAGAAAAATAAAAAGGCACAGCTCCGTTTTTCCAGTTGACAGGAGCTTAAACACCGGCTGGGAATTGGGCTCAGGGCCCTCCGTGAAATTCAACTTGGCTTGTCTTGAGACAGCGTCTCTACTCCCCAAGCACTCTACAAGCATTTCAGTAATAGCAGGGGGAATCAGACCTACTTGTCAAGCGTGTTGCTATTTGTGCAAATGCTGTGTACCGGAGGGAAGCTTGAAGAACAAGTCCCCTTTTTATAGCGCGTTGTATGCTGGCAGTGAGCCTGCAAATTAGAAGGAATTCAGAGAGGAGCAACAACAACAACAACAAAAAAGCCTAAGGGGCTGGAGGGATTAGTTTTGGAGGAAAAAAAAAAAAAAAAAAGAGAGAACTAAGTGTGTGGTCCAGTGGATGCGACTTTGGGCTGGGACTGCACCCACTGCAATCCCATCCACAGCAAATCTCCATGTGCAATTTGCAGGTTTCCCTACCTGTCCTTAAGAATCAAGATGTGTTTTCTCCCACTTCAGGAGACAGCTCCACCATGTCCATGTAGAAAAAAAAATTTAAAAAATTAAATACGTGATAGAAAGTTAATTAAGAAGTTGCCAGAGCAAATGACAACACATGATCACAATTGTTTTGAGCTGGGAGTGGCTGAGCCATGGCAATGAAGGGTGCACAGGGAGGAAACCCCCACTACAATGGGGTTTCTAGGGTGGTTTTACCCTGAAATGGATCGGTTCATCCCAGTCCCTTCAAACGGGCACGCAGAAGTGCAAGCTCCCTACCTGGATGCGGCCCTGCTATCAGCATCCCTATCATTCGGGGCACCAAGAGGGGTAGGAGGTGACCTGGATCACTGGTTTAATCACCAGCCTTCAGCCTGGCTGCGCTTGTACTGGTGGCAGGGCCCCAGAAAGGGGACTCTGGCAGGAGCAGAGCACTGTTCCTGCAGGGAAAAGCTTGGCTGTCCCCAGCTCGGGGTACCCAGCCTCATGGGGACATCCCCATGACCAGCAGGTTGCACCCCCTGAGGATGTATCACCCCATCCACCTGAGGAGCACGAGTGCAGGGAGTTCAAGAGCCTTTCGGGGTGGGCAAGTACGGATGAGACAAATTTTCCTGTTCATTGACCAAAACCCCTGGTTTTTGCCTGCCACACAAGCAAGCATGAAGCTGTAATTTGCCACTGATGGGGTGTAGGAGAGGAGAGGACGCAGAGGCTAGGACAAGTCTTCTCTTAAATACTCCCTAACACCACCTTAAAAAATAATGAACCAGGGGCAGCGGAGGTTACTGGTTTGGTATGAGAATTTTCATGAGCATGAGAAAAAAAAAAAGACCACAGTGCTCCAAAGTATTTTTTTTTTTTTTTTTTTTTGTAAAGAAAGCTTCAGGGGCTCTGGGAGAACAAGGCTTACTGCAAAGTTTGTTTTCTGTTGTGCCCACGTTACCAAGCAGAGCTGGCCGAGGAATGTGCGGCAAGGGGCGCCTGGTCGGGCTGCGTCCCTGGGTAAGTGCTGGTGGCCAGGTACGATGGCACAGTGAGGGTCACCAAGCCTGGGCATTGCCTGCAGCCCAGGACACTGCTCAGCAACCCATCTTCTCAGTTTAATGCAAGCCTTTCTTTCAGCAGCGCTCCATTTCTGACTGCTGTGTTGCACACACAGCTAGTAAATAAGCATAATATATACATTAAAAAAGTGTTTTCTAGAGGTTAGGATAATCAGAGCAATTCCCCCAGTGCCTTTCCCCGGCGTGCCAGGGTGCAGTGCGCACGCCGGCAGCTCCCAAACCCTTCTCCGGAAAAGTTCAAACCCTCAAATACTTGGAATTGCTCTTTGAGGGAATTTATTTTAAAGCCGCTTTAACGGCAGCTGGGAATTACCAGGGAGGCACTTTGCTCTGCAATTTCCCAGCTGCTGACCCCGTTTGCATGAAGGGGGCCTTGGGCGGTCGCTCCGCTCGGGAACATGTGCTGAGCCGGCACCGCCCAGTGTTGCACCCGAATTTCCCCTCGCTCCGAGTTGCAGGAGCAGCACAGAGAGGGACGTTGTGCATGGCAGAGCAAGAAAAATTAACTCCCGCATCCAGCAATGAGGGCGTGAACTTGCTTAGCTCAGATGTGGCGGGGTTACTTAAGACCCTGTTCCTATTAGGGCTGAAAATCGCACCCAACTGTGTTGCTTCTTCCCTGGAGCGAGAGGAGAGCTGGGAGGCTGTGACCCTCCAAAAAACCAAGCCAATGTCCCAATGTGCTGGTGGCACGTTGCTTTTTAGGAAGCATTTTGGTTTTAAGTTAAAAAAAAAAAAAAGGGTTATTGAGCAAAATCACTGATGAAAGTCTGCGGCGGAGCACTGGCAAGACTGCGAGTGACAGGTCCTGCTTGAAGACTGGAAGATGCCACCACTGGAGCAGTGGTTGTTCCTTTTGCAAAAGCCCTGTGCCCCTGTGACCACCCTGTTCCCCTGAGAGGGTTATGGAGCCCTTCTCTGCTCCACAGCTACCTGGGGACATCCTGGCCACCCTGGTCAGGCTGACTGAAACCCTAGAGAAGAGGTGCAGGTAGGTGGGATGGGTCTGGTGGCAGGCAGAAGCAGCCCCATGCCCAACCGCTGCTGGATGCGGACCCACCTGTGTCATACAGCCACCTGGCAGCCACCAAGTCACCCAGAGTGAAGGGGGGGGGGGGGGGCAAAGCCACAGGCAAGGGTTGGGCTGATAGGCATCAGCCCCCTGTGTCGTGGCGCCCGTGGCCCCACACCGGCTTTCCTCTCCCTGCTGTCATGCTCGAAAGACACTTGTGGAAAAACACAGCAAAAAGGAGAGGATTTGAGTGGCAGGTTGGAGAAGGAGGCGGGGAAGAAAACAACTTGGCAAGGAGGGAAGGGCTGAAGGACACAGGCATTTCCATTTTGGTGCAAAACTCCCAAGGGTGCCACTTGGAGTGTCTATTGACCAACTCGCCCGCTCTCAACAAGCTGGCTGGGTAAACTGTGGCAGGGAGGGATGCTATTTCTGGTCAAGATGCATACAATGGCAATGCTTTTTTAACTCTAAAATCAACCGGTGACATGCACGGGACTCAAAACACACAGTCAACAACCCTCCTGGAGAGGACTCTGGCTCTGCAGGCACCGCACCTGCATTGTCTACCCAACATCACCACAAAAAAAGCCATCAACTGGTCCTGTGCAATGCTTCGGGGGACCACAAAAAAGAGGGAAAAAACCGTCAAAGTCCAGCCAGACAGGTACAATCTGCTTAAAAAAAATATCAAGGGGTGCGCCCTTGACTCCTGGCAATGCAGCAGATACAGAGGACTGAGTTGCTTCTCTCAGTATTAGAAGGAAAAATAATCACTGTCATAATAAAATAAAAAAATTAGATGCTGCCAGGTCAAGTTCATTAAGGGTGAAAGGCAACGGTTTGACTCCAAACCCAGCTGTTCTCCCCAGCCTGAAAGCATCGATACAATCTTCCCCAGCACAAGTCTGTGCGGGAACTCGTCACCCCCCCTCCCGCTTCCTTGCAACATGATAACACACCACATCGCCCCCAGCTCTCAAGTTAAACATCTTATTAACGACAGTGACGTACAGAGAGGAAATCTCTAACAACTATCACAGAGATGAGAGGGAACACATCTACTATCGATCAGCTATGATACCGCTGCAGAGAGATCTGCATGTAAGAAAGCATTCAGCCCCTCCTCTCCACCACCCTCCTCTAATCGCTCGATGTCATGGGAAACTAAACCTGACATCCAAACAGCCCAGATATAAAAGACTCGCAGAAAAATATTAAGATAAAAAAACAAAACAAAAAACCCCCTTGCCTTCCAGGAAACCATTTGGATACAGACCCTGTGCAGCTGCAGCCACCCTCCGTGTCATATTCATCCCTCCTGCTTCGAATTGGAAATCAGGCAGGGTGGGGAAGGGGAAAGGAAAAAAAAAAAAAAGGGAAAAAAAGAAGCGATGTTGCAGCTGATGAGTCGCGAGAGGCTGTTGGCAAAGTGGTCCAGCAATCATCTGAAATTCAGACGGTCACGTGAGGAGCCTGTCTGCAGCTCCCGCGCAGCCCAGGCTCAGCACTTCGCCGAACTGCACACGCAGCAATTTGCCGCGTCGAGATCTCCCGCCCCACTCTCACCCATTTTCCAGCCCGTGCCCCATCCCAAAACCCCCAGCAGGTTTTTGCGCTGCAAGGTGACCGAGGGCTTCACGCCGAAGCGGCTCCAGCCACAAAGGTGGATTTCTGCCGTGCAAGTGCACCGCACGCAGAAAAACATCGCTAAGCTGCAAAACCACCCTCCCTTTTACATTTTCCACCTAAATCCCAGCCCTGCGCACAGCGCTGCCTTCTCCACCATCACCCCACCGCATCATGTGGGGCTGGCTGGGGGTCCCATCAGTGCAGAGCAGCACCCGGGAGAACATGCTGTACCTGCTCCAGGAGCCAACCTGTCCCTGGGCAACCCTGGGCATGCCAAAAACCAGCCCCCAAGCTCCCCAGGCAGCCGTGGTTGCATCAGAGAGCAGCCAGGTAAGCCCAGACACCTCCGGGGCGAGGTGGCAGCTGGCTTTTTTCTTGATTTTTTTTTTTTTTTGGCCCCCTCTTTAATTTTCACATTGTTCACACCCAAGGGATGCTTCAGGCTCCTTCCCTTCCTGTCCTACATCACCCTGCGGTGCAGCAGCTCCCGGGGACCCACCCGGACCAAGCAATCAGCAAAGGTCCCTCTGCAAAAGCCATGTGGCTTCACAGAGACAGCCACACCATACCACCCCCTAACAACGAAAATGATTTTTTTTTTCCTCTTCTTGCACCCATTCTCCACATAAACCAGCAAGAGGAATTAAGAGACTCAGTGCTCCATGCTGTCTTGCCTTTACCACCCAGTCCAAGATGCATTACATTGCACTAAAGTCAGGCAGATACAGTGGGACTAAAAAAAGAGTGTGGCTTTTTTTTTTTTTTTTAAAAGCTGGATTGCCTTTCACGGCGACTATATTTATAGGTAGAGCTGTTGAAATTTTAAGGGCTCCTTGCCACAGGAATCCGGTCCCATCTCGTGCTCACAAAGTGGTGTAACTTGGCAAAAATGAACATTTAACGGGCTGAGGGGTGCTGTCCCCCTCCCTTAATTTTTGATAAAATCAGAGTGGAAAGAGAAAAGATGCAAAACGCATGGGGGAGCTGTGCACGCCCAGACCACGTGCTGCGAAAGCCTAGCGAAGGCGGCACTTCACACCCCACCCCTGGACCAGCACTTTGCTGTCAATGACCAAAAACCCCCCACCTTTCGCGGGTGTTTATTTTTGCTTTCGGTTTGGCTATCAGTGGCACACACAGAGTTTCCCCTGCACTTTGTTTTATGGTTGAAAATCCCCAGTGGGGTTCAGCTCCGGAGCGGTAAAACTCGCTCTCCACATCCACAGCCGCCCGGGAACACCATCCGCCAACACGCCGCAGCACACGATGCCCAGAAACCACACAGTCTCAGCCCAAAAGTTTCCAATTTTCTTACACAACAGCACGCTATGCTGCTAGAACCCTATTTTATTTTAATTTGTGCTATAAAAGCACGTTACGCCACGTCCAAAGACGCTACCACCCCACTGAGCACGTCTGGATGCTAAACTTTTATTTCCTTATGGCAACGTGTGCCTATTTAAGACAAAACCGAAACCATAATTAAAGTTATTGATAGGAGCCAATGTTTACTGTTTGCTATTTTAATATTGAGTGCTGTTGGATTTCAAGCCACTGATTTCCATCGCTTGCAGGGGATGATTAAGCTGGAAACGTGCCTAAATGCCGGGTTTTTTTGACGTTTCTACGGGCACTTCTGCTGTCAAATCAAAGAAATGCACTTAAGAGGCCGATCCCAGCGGATGCTTCTCATCAAGGACCACCTTGACTGGAAGCCGGCAAGTGATTTTTGAGCTATCAAGACACACATGAAAATAAAACTAAAATAGCTGTAACGAAAGCTTTTTGCTTCTGCAAGCAGCCTTCTCTGTAAGCAGAGCCAACGGGGTGAAGGCTCGTGGGGCTCCGGTAACGCGACTATTTTCAGCCTCGTGAAAGTTAACAGGAGTATCGCTTTCCCAAAGGAACAAATTTCAGGTTGGAGTGCTTACCAAAGGTTAAAAGTCTCTTCCTTCATTTGCCCACATGTCAAATTTGGCAGCCGCTACTAACATCTGACATCCCCAAAAAGTGGCTGTGTCGGCGACTGTGCTGCAACAGTCCCCACTAGCCAGCATCTGGATGGTTAACTCTGAAGCCTAGTGACAACACACTGTTAAGTTCCTGGATGTATATAAATATTGGTGCAGAATATTGGTGGGTGTACAAAGCCCCCAGCATTTTCAACATACGCTATTAGCAATGATACAATCACAAACTTAGCAATCAGTGGAATTTAAATCCAGATTACAGCAGGAGATTCATGACATTTAGTATACAAGTCACCAGCTTCATTTATCCACACTAGTCTTTTTCCACTGCTACCAATAAACACATGACTTCATTAAGGCTCGGTTTTCTTGCTGATCCTCCTTCAGCGAGAAGGATGCACACAACACAAACCCAGCAGCTCCACACGCTCAGTCGCCCCGTTTACGTTTCAGCTCCTTTGAGCAGAGAGATGAAGCCGTAACCGAATTAACTGGGAATTGGCAGCAGCACAAACTTGCCAGATTCTAGCTAATTGCTTGGATTAGTAATTCCAGTCGCATGCAAAATCCACCTTACCTACGGCAGAGAAAGGCGTTACGTGGGGTGTCCTCCTGCTACATGACCCGCCTGCTCGTGCAGTGGGGCCCACCAGCCTCCCCAAGCCCCCCGGCCGTGGCTAGGCCACCGAAAGGCTCACTAGCCTAACAGAAACATGCTCAAATATGGCCCTGGAGTAGCCATCGCTGCTGCAAGTGCTGATGTGGTGAGCACAGCCCCATACATTTGACGCCGTTTTCTTGCAAAGAGATGGGAAACGTCCACTGGGATGGCAAGACCGGACAGCACCAAGTACGCGTTTCCCCCCAGGCCCTTCGCCACACCGAGCCCGGCACCTCCTGAGGGTGGCGAGGCCCCTCGGAGCCTGAGAGCTTTCGTGCGCGCTGATTTGCGCCCTGCATCACCCCCAGCGCGTGAGCCGTGTCCCTGGCAGGGTGCTCCGCTGCCGGCTGCCGCCGTGCCGGTGCGCAGCGCCGTGCACAGTCCCCTGACGGGGCGGGTGCCTGCAGCGCCCAGACCCCACACGGCAAGGCCCCCCCCTTACTGCCACCGGGGTTACTGCACCGGGCAGCCCCGCGCACGGGCCCCTCCGGTTCCGCGGACACCGCAGCTCCGCGCACGGCGCCCACCCCCGCCGGGCCAGCAGCGTGCAGCGCCCTGCGCGGCCTCCCCCGCACTCCGCGATCGCCCCCCCGCGCACGGCCCCCCCCCCCGCCGCCATCGCAACCCTCCCCCGCCGCCATCGCCCCGCTCCCGCGGCCTCCCCCGGCGCGGCGGGGGGGAACAGAAATTACCCCGCGTCCGGCGGCCTCCCCCCGCGCGCTGCAGCACATGGCCCCCCCCTCTTTTCCCCGGCCGCATTGTTGCGCGGGCGGCCCCACGTGCCGCCACCTCCCCGCGCCGCCGCGCCCGCCCCGCGCACTGACCTGCTTCGCCGGCTCCGGCCGCGCCGCCCCGCTCCGCGCCGCTCCGCGCCGCTCCGCGCCTCCCGCCCGGCCCCGCTCGCCGCCCCGCGCCCGCACATGCAGCCGCCGCCGCCGCTGCTGGCCCGCGCGCGCACCGCCCCCCCCCCGCCACCCCGCCCCTGCCCCGCCCACGCCGGGCCCCGCCCACGCCGCGGAGTCACGTGGCAGCGGGGAGCCAATGGTGAGGGGAAGGGAGCGACGGGAGGGCGGGGCTAAGGGCGGGGCTAAGGGCGGGGCGGGGCTAGAAGGGAGGAGCGGTGTGGTGGGCGGGGCTGAGGGGAGGGGCGTGTCCAACGGGGATTGGGCGGGGCCAGGTGAGGGGGCGCAGTGAGGCGCTGGGCGTGAGGTGAAGGAGGCAGGAGGAGGAAGAGGAAGAAGAAAAAGAAAAAGAAAAAGAAAAAGAAAAAGAAAAAGAAAAAGAAAAAGAAAAAGAAAAAGAAAAAGAAAAAGAAAAAGAAAAAGAAAAAGAAAAAGAAAAAGAAAAAAGAAAAAGAGGAAGAAGGAGAAAAAGGAGAAGAAGAGGGGAGGAGGAAGAGGAAGAAGAGGAAGAGGGAGAAGAAGAAGAATAAAAAGAAAAATAGAAGAGGAGAAGAAAGAGGAAGAGGGAGAAGAAGAAAAAGAAAAAGAAGAAAAATAAGAAAAAGGAGAAGAAGAAGAGGAGGAGGAGGAAGAGGAAGAGGAAGAAGAGGAGGAAGGAGAAGAAGAAAAAGAAGAAGAGAAGGAGGAAGGTGAAGAAGGCAAGGAGGGAGGCCTGGAGGCAGGGGCAGGCAGCACAAGCCTGGGCTGGGTGCAGCGGTGCCCCCCTGCCCCCAGGCAGCACAGGCTGGGCAGAGGCCCACGAGGGCCCCGGCCAGGGGCGGGGAGGAGGCTGCTCCTTCCTGAGGCGCTCTGGAGGAGATATTGAACATCTTCCCGTCAGCGGCGCTGGGTCCGTGCGAGGCCCAGCGGGTCACTGCCCAGGAACTGGCGTGATTCAGGAGCTGCCATCACTCAGCCCTTCCGACCACGGGTCTCCCCTCAGGTTGTCGGCCTTTGTGGCTATAAATCCCTGTCTAGATCTGTGGTGTGAAGGACCACCATAAATTCAGAGGAATAGGAACAGAGCACCTGACAGCGCAAATTCATTTATTTCTGATTTATTGAGGACTTTTTAGCAGAAGTCACCATGGAGGCAGCCAAGGGCTAAAGGAGTAGTAGGACAGGGCTTTTTGGGGTAACAAACAGGCACACAGGGGTGAGACGATTCCTCAGGCATCATACACAGATACGTAGAGATGAAGGGACAGCCGCTGAATATCGGGAGATCCTCAGCTGTGCTTGCATTTCAAGGATGTTTTTTCCTCTTTCCTGAAAGGCACTAAAACGGTGCCCTCTAAACCAGAACCATCTGACAGTGCTTTATGTTTCTGAGAACATACTTTGTTAAAAGGGCCAGGAGGCCTCTTTGGTTAAGGGCCGACCTGTCACGACCTACAGCAAGTCCTCCAGCAGAACCTGAGAAAGGCTGATTTGGCACAGTGAATTTTCCAACAGAAAAAAAGAGGGGAAAAGAAGGAAAGAAAAGGTTCAGAATTTCTTGATGCATCATACGAAAAAATTAGTAAAGCAAACAAGTCAATTTTACCAAGGTTTCTTGATGCGATGAATCTTATGCAACTACAGTGTATATGTGTAAATATATAAAATTTTTGCTAAAACTGTTGAATCTGTTGACCAGTTTCAAAGGATATTAGAGATGTTCAGTTTCTGATAACAGGGAGGTGGATAAAAGGGATAACCATCAACATGGCCTAGCTCTCTCCTTCCCCTTCCCCTCTCAAGGCAGAAGCATAGCATAAGCTTAACCTTAGTTAGACATCAGCAAATTCACACCTCGCAATAGACGTCTGCTGAAAACAGAAAGAAAACTGTTACTTCCCTTGCCATTGACATTTAGGTTTTGCTGTTTGACTCCCTGCTACTTTTTCTAAGTGAGAAAATTATCTGTTATTCACATCAACGTTTTTAATTAAATACTCAGAGCGTGACTTTCGGTGGTGCTAGAATCAGTCTGGCAGAGCTTAGCGAAAGCTCTGGAGGGCAGAAGTCCTCCTGCTATTGCTGGTGATGGTAGGACCGACTGAGAAACCCGCCTGCGAATGCTTTCTTTAAAAGCAAAAAATTGAAAACTGAAACAAACAAACAAAAAATCCAGCACAAAGAAAAACAACTTTACAGCTGCTCTAGTTGGTTGGGTATTTTTGGTCAAATCCTTTCTTGTTAAAACAGCATGACCCCTTTTCCTTCCATGGGGATTCCCAGGCATGATGAGGAGCTGTATTTGGCTCCGAGGGAATACGTTTGTTTTTCTGTATCCTTTACTGTTTGTGAATATGATAGACCCGCCTTTCTTTCAGATGCAGTAAATGCCAGTAATCTGTTTTTATTTAGTTGAGAACCTGAGAGTGGTGGTTGGCAAGCTGTTCTTTGCTTACCATTTGAAATGTCACATGGCAAATTCTAGTGCTTGAGCACAATCTCAGCTTGACAGCTCTGGCAAAAGAAAAAGGGGCAACAGTGTGAGCCTCCACCACATCGCCTCAGAAGTGCCGTCAAACCCAGCTTGATCCCTCTTGCATGGGTGAGGCTGAAGGCTTGCTGTGCCTGAGAGCGTAGCTTCTTGGCCGAAGGTGTAAATTCATGCCAATTTTGCTGCTGCTCTTTGGTAGGGGAACTTTTGTCCACTGTAAGCTGGAGGGAAAACGGAGGCATTAAAAATTGATATGCAACACAACCGAGGAACACCTTCAGGTCTCCTGGCAAGCCCGAATCCATCTTCAGTCAAGCCCTGCCTCATTTCTCTGTATTTTAGAGAGAAAAGCAGAGAGAAATGTTTCCACAATCAGGTCACTGCCTTAAGAGGATCAAACAGGCTTCACGTTAGCTGTAATTTCCTGAATTTGAATGGATTTTCAGCACAAATATCGACAATCTCCTGTGCATGTTAGCATCCTTGAGCATGTTTTTCAGCATAATGCACTGAAAAGCAATGTGGAGGGATTGTAACCTCTGCGCAGATGCTAATCCCAGAGGGCTGTATTTGCCTTAGTGTTAGTGGAAAGCCTGGACATGTTTTAATGTGTGCCTGTCAAAGTGCTTTTATTACAGCTAAGACACTTTCCTGGACCAAGCCCTCGCAGCATCCATGTTTGCAGAAAGGATGGAAATGCGATCCATACACCTGCTTTGTCTGAGTTTCTGTAATCTTTTTTTCCATGGTCCTTCCCTGCCTTTTCTGTCATTTCCATTTCAGCCAAATGCAGCTTTCTTCAAGGAAGACACCATTAACACTGAACTGATGGAAAAAATTACTCTCCTTTTTGCCACCTGCAGACAACACTTCTCACAGCTGCTGTGTTGGAGAGGAAAGCACAGAAATGTGATAATTCTGGGTAGGAAAGGTTGCAGAAGGAACTACTCCTCCAGGGTAGGAAGTGAAATGTGGATGCTTGATATGTCAGTGTTAATGTTTCAGCACTGATGCCTCCTTGCTATCCACTAACTGTTTAAACTGAACAAGTCCTCCACGGAGTTTCTCAATCACTGGAGCTTGTGTCTTGACTCTCTGCACCTCTTCCTTTGGTGAAGCAGTTATGGCATCATGTTCCTCTGGGACTTCAACATCTGGATGAGGTTTCCAGTCACCAGTGCTGACACAGACACCATGTTCACCTGCACCACAAACAACCTGGGTTTCTCCAGCCTGCAGAGGTCCCAGAAGCTTCTGTGCATTGACTAGTGGGTACTTTTTTTTTTCTGGGAGAGATAAGAAAGTTAAAAAAAAAAAGAAAAAAAAAAAGGAAACCTACGGAATAGTTCTGATTCAGATTTTATTTTTTAAGTTAGCTTTTCCTTCAGGAAAGGCTCAAAATGAAGCACTTATGTCTTCAAGAAGAGTCATTTAATAGCTGGACCAGCACTTAAAATTCACTTGAAGGCACTGACTAATTCAGCACATGAGCGAAACTGAAGTTCACTCATACGTGGTAACGCCTTTCTTTTTCCCACACTCATCAAAACCTTGCTTGCCTACTTCACAGATTCCCCAGGTATTAATAGCCAAGGAAGACTTCAGAACAGAAAGAGCTGGGCCCAGAGAATAAGAGGTTGTATTTGCATGTAAGAGGGATGGGGGAGGCTATAAAGGGATCACTACCGAGTGCTGCAGATAGCCTGGCTTCCTGCAGCTGCCCTCCTACACAGCTGAAGCTCAGTCCTGCTTTCTCAGGCACATGGCATAGTCCAGGGCTTTCGTCTGGGCTGAGAACGTGGTTAAATCCTTGCAGGCACCACAACGTGGAATGGTATTTCAACCACATCAGGGAAGGCAGGATCGGTCTCCTAGGGCAGGGCTTCTTCACATGCGGTCCCTGCACTACTGGTGGTCCCTAGCATGCCTGAAGGTGGTCCGCAAAATGATTGCAATTAGAAAACCAAAACCATACACACTGCATTCCCACGCCTGCAAGCCAGCAATCAGAAAGGAGATGAAGTAACAATAATAGATAAACATTTTGAGTTTTAGGTCCCAGTGTCAGTTCTTTCAGTATGGCCCTCAAGTTTTGTCCTTTTTTGTGAAAGAAGGTGAATTGTTCATTCAGTTTAAGGAGGTTGGTGGGGGGTGGATGGTTGCCCCACTCATCTGGCACTGGAAACCTGGGCTGGTACATGCTGCAAGAACCCAGCTCGCTGCCAGAATTTACCTGCAGCCAACCCCGCATACCTATTCAAAGAGCCTTCATTTTCCTCATTAAAGGACATACTTGCATAATCTTTCTTGTATGATAAGGAGCAGTGCCTACTTTCTATCTCACACCCAGGCCTCCAGACTTAGCCAGGCCTAAGGAAAGGACTATTCTGCGTAACCAGCTCTACCTGGGAGTGTAGACACATCCTAAGGACATGATACTATCAGTGGGGGGAGGAGAGGGTGTGCCCCAGGCGTCCAGCAAAGACAAGCACTGTGACTGACAGGCTGGTGTGGAGACAGCAATTGGAAAAGGGTGAGAAACACGGAACTCAGAAATGTCTCTGTGCATCAGAGGAGTTTCCTCCTTGGTCCCATGAGAAAAAAAAACAAAACAGGGCTTCATTTCTTTTGGTCGGGGTGACTTCGCAGTTTACCCTGGGAAGGATTTTTGAAAGGTGCTGCTGAAAATTGACTGAGGGAAGGGAGCTTTCCCACCTGCATTTTAACCTTGATAATGAAGTGTCTGGATTACCAGCTGGACCTTGAATAACTTGACCTGTCACCATTCAAAGGCAGGAGAGTCCTGAAGCTGTACATGGGGCAGGTGTCTGTCCCCAGCTCTGACTTGTTCTCCTATGAGATCCACAGGATCTCACTTGGCTAGGCATGCATTCATCCTGTGTGGATGCTCTTAGTATAGATGAAAGCATCTTCTGGGGTTTAGCTTAGACCACTTCTGTGAAACGTAGAACTTTGGTAAAAAAACAAGCAGGATCTGGCCTTTCCAAGGAGTTTTGGTCGCGTACAGTGATGGATGTGAAGGAAACTTGTAGTTCTTGGGATGTCAGAGGGAGGGGATGAATGAATTGGTTTGCAGTTGGGAGTGTGGGAGGTAACATGGCTGTTTTTCCTTTGCAGAAATGCTTCTGGCGATCCACCACAGGTCTGCACTGTTCCAGAAGACAACAGGGACTGCTCTTTAGGCTTGAACTCGAGACGTTCCTACTTTCAGTCCTCATGGGCCCTGCTGTAATACTGGTGGTGGCAGCAGGGTGAGCAAGCCTTCTGCTAGTTTCCTCTCCATTTCACGTGGAGTGGAGGCAGGCAAAGGTTCAGCAACTTTCCCAAGGTCATGTAGGAAATCACTAGGGCAGGAGGCTGGTCATTAGGACATCCTTTCTCCAGAATATAACAAGACATGGACCAGAGGTGCAGGGAAAGAACGGGACTTGCCCAAGTTTGCGGGATCATCCCACCTCCTGAGGCACTTTCCCTGGCAGCAAGATTATCACATACTTCCCGTATCTTCACTGCAAGAGGTGAATGGGAAGGGGTGTGTGGGGGAAGCAAGCCGGTTGCTATTAATTCAGTTGAGCTTGACTGGACATGCACAAGCAATCTGGAGAAGGAAATAGTTCTAGTTCTGTCTGGTTCAGCAGAAACTCCACCCACTGAAGCTTTCCGGCAGGAAATCAAGTTACAAACATTACATGATCTGAGCAAATTCTCATACACTGATCCTACCCTGGGGACAGGACACTTCTGCGAGCTGCTTATTGGGGCTGTAGTTTTAGATACCTTAACCCCTTCTGGAGTGTCACTTTGAGGGCATTATGGCTTCTTGTGCTGGCCAGGCTGTAGAGATCACGAGAGAAGAAAATGAATTTACAACTGTTGGGATCATTCTTCATCAATAAAGAAGTCCTGAAAGTTGTCTTTATGTGGAGGAAAGAAGGGAAAGGCTGAGAAGTCTTTCTTCTACTTGCTTTTCCTACTGAAAAATTGAGATCTGTCGACAATATGTTTCCTGGAACACCCTAAAAATGACCAAAAAACATGTGGTTTCTGGCACCAGCCTGACTGGGCAAGTGAAACCTCTCAATGGAGAAAGGAACCAAATTGTACTTGGACTGTTTCAGACCCATTGTTTTTTATTAGCAGAAATGCCTGAAAAACAATAGGAGAAAAGCTGCCATCATAAAAATTCAGACACCTACTGCTTCAGCTAAGGGTTAAGATAAATTATAGTCTGCATGTTTAAATGATATAATGAACCTTAAGGAAATAAACCTTGATGCTTGCTAATAGCTCTGAGAGTTAAAATGAAAAAGCATAGAGAGGAAGGGAGCTTTTCTTTTCACAGAATAGGAAGCAAAAATGACCACAGCTCATATTTTTCTCTTTATCCAACTACCAGTAATGTAGACAAATGTCTGACACTAAGAAAAGAGGAAAGGTGGAAGCTGCCTGCAGTGATAGCAAGGCTGTTTTTCACATGACGACTGTTTCTGGGGACTTGCAGCCCCTCTGCACGCTGCTGGAGAGTGGGAAGGTGGGGATGGCCCCTGCTAGCAGTGCTTCCCACCAAAGCACGCAGCGTGCCGTGTCTCAGGTTTCCTTTTTGTTCATCTAAGAAACAGAGCATCTCCCGATGAAGGTCACAGCTTTGATCCCCACAGCTTGCTCTTGTGTTTATGGATGGCCATTATTAGTAACACAGGCTAGTGCATGCACTACTCCGTGCCTGCCCTTGTCTGACTGCAAGGGAGCAGGGGCAGGATAACAAAAGAAAGTATAAATAGAGTCTTTTTGAAAGCCTGTTAAATAGAAATAGACTTTTAGGGAGGAGAGAGAAAGAATGAGGCGTGTTACCATAGTAACTGCCAATGGTTTATTTAAGAAGGGCAAAGAAACAAACACCACAAAAAGGCTAAGTCAAGAGGAGTTGAAGATTGCTGAAGGAATCTGTCAGGATACGGACACAGAGGGGCCAGGTAAGAGCAGTGAGCTTCTACTAAAGCTGTGCTGAAAAATTTTATCCTGGTTTACCTCTTGCAAAGTGGTCTGGAAAATGTTACTATGAAATGTGTGTTTCCAGTTATGGAAAGTGTGTTTCTAGCTTTTTGGGGGTTGGAGGGTGGGGAAATGCATGAGAAGAAATATTAGATTGGTGAAATTGTGAGGAGCAAAGGGCCACGTTACCTCTGCCCAACCTGAACCCACTTAGTGCAAAGCCCTTGCTTTTGCTCATTTTGATGTTAGAGGAATAGCAGAGGACATTCCCTCGTGTTGACGTTGGAGGAATATTTTTTTTTTAATTATTTCTGTAGGTCCAGAACCAAATTCAGTCTCGACTTAGGTACATCTGAGAAGTAGACACTATTATGATCTTGATCTTGATCCCGCTCCTCCAGCTGGATAAAATATTTTGAAGACTTTGCTTCTCTAAGTAGCTCTTGCATTTCTGTCTCCAAAGTCAGGTCGTTGCAGCAGACAGAAGTATTCAGGCTTCCTCAGTTCTTCCTCCAAGCTACCACTCCTTAAAGGAAGATCAAAGTAAGCTTTAATCATAGAATCAGGGACATTTTGGGCTGGAAGAGATCATCTGCAGCAGAAATAAGTAGCAAAACCATGCAGTTTGCAAGTAAATTTTGCAGGGTTCCTGGAAATGAGTAAGAGATCAATTGGTCAAACAGATCAGGGCTCGTGTCCTCTTTGTGTGTGTTGTAAGTGCAGGGCGAGGAGCAGAGCTGCAACTCCAGCTCAGAGTGACCTGACCTTGCAGAAGGCCAAGAGTTGAGACATCTGAGGGCTGGCTGGAGTAGGTCTGACTGGATTTAGTGGTTGGATGCAGTGCTGAGCAAGTATGGCTGCACTGCTCTGGCCCCTGGGAGTAAGAGCTGCTCCTGATGTGGGCAGAGCTTGCCTGTGTCTCAGTCAGCCACACAGCTCTGGCTCCATTTCTGACCTTTCCATAGCATAGTGCTGTCAAACCTCGTGTCTCTTAACTGGATCTGCTTTTCCCAGCTGTAGAGGCAGGGACCGTGTTTCTGGTTTGGTGCCCCACCTCAGAGGAGTGTAGTCTGTAAACTGGGAGTGGAAATATCTTCCTGTTTGTTGGTACAGCCCTGATCAAAGTGGGAACCTGATCAGGAGAGGGCTTTCAGGGGCTCCCACATTGTCAGCTATTAAAAACTGGATCCGAATGTCCTTTTCTGCGTGAACCAACAACATGAGAATCATCCTTATTGTTTGTTCCTTTTGCCCCCACATGAAAGCTCTCACCAGGTCAGGAGCAAATGCCAAAGACTGAAAATGCTGGCAACTGTGGTGAACAATGGTGCTGTCTGCCTTCCCTTATCCCATCTGCTCTCTTGCTTTCTCCCCAAATTTTTTCGCTCAGATTATATATTTTGTAGATAAAATGTCTGATCATAACCATTTGCATTCATTCTCCCTGTGCCCAGGAGTCTGCATCCTGCCTGAAGACAGTCTTGTGCTAAATGCTGCACGTTCACAGGATAGAAAGATGTTTTCTGCCCTGGAGAGCTCTTATCGGAAGAAAAGAAACAGCAGATAGAAAAGCAGGTGTGATGGTACCCGGAAACACCGCAACAGGACTGTTCCACTCTTGACCTTAAAAGCTCAAAGACCAGAAGCAACTCGAAAGTCCCTGTGGTTGGGGTGTCTTTTGCTGTTTTGTTTTTAATCTTTAGTTTCTAAATCAGTGTAAGGATTTCCCAGTTCTTGACTCATAATTTTGAAAACCTCAGGGCTGGTGCTACTGGAAGAGTTCAAACGGCAGAGAAGCCACAATGAGAGAACAACCTTCCCTGTGAGGAGAGCTAAGAATTGCAAAAAATGTTAGTTTCTTCTAAAAACTGCACCAGCAACTTTATCAGGAAAAGGGAAACAATTGCAAAAGTCTCCTGCCTCTGCGATGGAGGGCAGACACCATGGACTTTCCCATCCTGTTTGGCTTCATGGTACACTGTAAAGCAATAATGTGTAGTCACACAACAGAGCAGCAGACTTTCTGTTGGGTTTCTATCAAAAGGCTCCTTCCTCTCACCAAGAGGGAGGCAGATCTTTTTAAAACTCTGGAGTATGAGCTGAAGGCCCTATATGTCCTTAGAGTATTCCAAAATGTTGTCCTCAATGTCCTTCTCCAAAACATCTCTGCTCAATGAGTGCATTGCAGCAGCAGTACCACAGCTCCTACACATTACTGATCCCCTGGATGAAATCTGATGCACAGCTTGAAAGGCTGATGCCTCTGTGAGCCCATTAACACAGACATGTTTGCCAGGGGATGGAAATGATTTAATCCAAAAAAGGCCCTAGGTTACCTAACTCAGGCGAATTTTTGTGCAAAACCAAACCTACGGGTGGCATGTTTATTTTTAGGTTTTGAGCTAAATTCTCTTCATTTTCTCCCCCAGAGCAAGAGGCGAATCAGAATCTGACTGCGCCACTTTCTACATTTCCCTGACCCTATGGAGAGTTATCCCATATGCCCACCCATGCATGAGAAATTCAGAGTGAGCATTTTCGGAAGGTTTCACACAGCCTTTGATGTCTCCTAGCCTGGGAAATTGGTCCTCGTCCTGCTTCCCAGCTTGGAAGGTCTCACTGTGGTATCTGCAAGAGATAACGCACCCTTTCGCTGTCTGCACTCTGGGCCAGTCTGACTGTTTCCCTCTTTGCTGCGGGACTGCAAAAGGGATATTTCCCTCCCAATATTGCAGAAGGGCCCTCTTGGAGAGGCTGGCCTGCCTGCAGAGCTGGGCAGTCCACGCCGCTCCTCTCTTCTCACAGAGATTGAGTTATACCAGTCTTTGACCTAAGTGAAACTGCTGACGGTCACAGGGATTTGACTGATCTCCCTAGGTCGCTGTGAAATTTGTGATTCCTTTTAGGGAATAGAATTTTTTTATGATTTTTTTTTCCCTTTGGACTAACTTGCAATGTAAAAATAAACTGAAGCCCACGGTGGGAGATTAATTTCCTCCCGAACTCAGGAAGGGCAGTCAGTCAACACAAGATCCTCCTGGCCCATCCCAGGAGGACGCTGCTCCTGGATTCATTCCTGGAGACAGCTGCTGTCCGACCTTGCTGTAAGACTTCCTTCCCCAGTGCTCTCCTTCTGGCCCTGCCATAGCCCCGTGGGGTTTGAGTGCAGCCCGTGGGCACAGCCCAAGACATTTCCTTCCCTCCTGGCTCTGCTCTACCTCAGAACCCCCTGCTAGCAATACTTCTGGTGGTGGGGAGCTGAAATGATAAAGTCCTCATTTCTAGTCATATTTGACCTACCTCCTAATGAAGGGAGAAACCCCATCTCCCCAGGTATCCGACCTCCAGGGGCTTATGAGTAATTTTGCCTTCATCTTCACGGCTCAGAGAGCCTCTTTGCAGCCTCGCCCTGTAGCCTCCTCCCAGGGTAATTGTTTCCTTTCCATGCAGAAAACACCACTCCTGTGGTTTTCCCCATCACTTCTGCTGCCAGCGTGCTCCAGCCCTTTCCAGAATGTAGGAGAATTTGCACCATGCCCATGATACATCTCCTAGTTAACCAGAATTAGCCCACCTTTCCTGGCTCTCTGATGCTTCCTGACCCAAATGACATTTAAGAGCAGATTCATTATACCTTATAAACTCCTGAAACATCCTGAAAAGACTTGCAGTTTGGCATTGTGCTCTTGCACCTGAAACACTGCAGAAACACTAGACCCACCTTCCATGTGGAGGTTTGTACGTGGATCTTTATGGCAAAGAAACTTCAGACCCCTTGGTGCATATGGTTGCTGCACAATGCTGGTATTAGTCAAATAATTAAGAACTGGTTGCTCACACAAATGCCAAAGCCTGGCTCATTTTTGCTGTGCTCCAGGGGTTCCCATTTCTAGACATTCCCATGAATTAAGCTGAGCAAGCTGGCAGGGGAGAAACAGTCTCTGAATGTTGGCATGAAAAGCCCCACCACAAATTCAGCTGTCATTGTCCTTCTGCTTTGAAAGTTTTAAGCCCTTCAATTAGGGGGAAATGACAATACCCAGAGTGGGATTCCTTTGCTCTTATTTTGGCATGTAACATTGAGATGTCTGACTTCAGATGAACTAGTCACCGTCAGTTCCCTTTATTGCCGATGCAGAGAAATAGGAAGAACCAGAGTGTGATTCAATCTACAACAGTATCTCAGAGAGGTCAGATGAATCATAGACTGCAAAAGAAGCTGAAGCTGTGTGGCCAGACGTAAGATTCTATGTTTTAGACGTCTAAATTTAAGTGACATGAATTCCACTCCTCTGACTCAGGTGGTCGATCGCACAATGCAATGACATGCTGACCATGCTGAGTAATGTGGCTCTGATTTCATGACTTACCTTCACCCCTGCCTCTTTTTCCTGCCTGTGTAAAGGTGTAACACTGTCCTGTTGATTCATTTCTTAGCCCTCACTGGCAGGACTATGCAAGGCAACATCTAGCTGGCCACTGAGCATGTGCTTTTCTTCTGGGGGAGCAATCATGTGGCCTTACCTTGTGCTTCCAGGTTGCTGTATTTTCTCTCCTCCAAGACAAGACATCTTTGAATTAATAAAAGTGCTAATGGGTAAAGCCACAGGCAAAGTCTAAAGAGCTCAAGACTGCAATACTGAGAGGTCAAGAACAGGCTGAAGGCTCATGCTGTCTAGGGAAGCTGGGGAAGAAGGCCTGAGATAAGGACAAGGAGGGGAATGCGGTGGGTATGAACATGTGAACATGAGTCATTTCAAAGATGAAAAGCACCTAGCACAAGATAACATGACAAAACCCTAGAATCATGGAAAATGGGGCTGAAAGGTGGACTTGGAGGCACCATGTAATCTACCCCAACACAGGAGGTCATATCTAGTTTTCTAATGCTGATCAATGAAAGAGAGAGGTGATTTTGCTAGAAGGGCGTAGAGACTCCCTGCTTGTTTCCTGATGCCTTGGATCGGTGTCCAGTGGTTCACATGGTTTATTGTGCAATGAGCAGCATTGCCTCCCTGTGAGCTGCAATGCTGGGGATTTTATTCTCACAGTGCATTACTAGAAGTTCTTTTAAAGTTTTCCCTAGAATTCCCTGGTTAGGTTATCCCTAGAAATCACCAGCTGGGAAGCAGGATTAACAAGCAGTCAGGTCCTCCTTCTCTGAACCTCAAGGGCATGTTATTGACGCCACACTGCTCTAGGATCCTGCTTCCCCAGTGGGAATCTCTTTCTCATTCCCTGTGATATGTGGCAATCCTTTGCATTTGAGATCTGAAATAGATGTGCCAGACTGTGACAGGGAAAAGTGCCTTGGGCAGGGCAGATTAGAGAGAGCTGGCAGGGACCAGAGTCACAGGATGGCTCTTGGGTGCATCTCTACCTCTCTGCTTCTTCTGACAGGGAGAGGAGGACATGGCTCAGGGCTGTGCTTCTCCCTCTGAGCTAAGGACTTGGAGAAACTGTGCACATGCCACTGATGATGCAGTTCCAGCTGTGCAGTTAACGTCAGTGTACAGAGCAGGCACACGATGGTGTTTGCTGTAGAGGAGAGGGCAACAGAACCTGGCTAGGTGATGGTAGGGGCAGGTAGTATTGTCCAGGAAGGGAAGGTGGCTTTGCAACCAGTACTAACCCTGACTGATGGGCTCAAATTCAGATGTAACCTGCCCAGTGAGAAGTCTCTGGTAGGACAGAGATGCCTTGGTGCTGAGCAGTATGCAGATACAGACAGGTTTTCAGATGCAATTGGAAGTGGCTTCTCTAGTAACTGAGTCCTCTCCTGGCCAGTGCTGGCACTGTCTGTGGGTCCTTGAGGTGCACCTGAACTTCTTTGCCCATGGTCTGGTCCTGCCTGGAAGTCATATAGCCAAGTAAGTGCAGCCATTTGCCTTAAGTGCTCAGTGCTTAGAGACGGGGTCTGCTGGGCTAGGAGCCTGCTACACCCATCTCCTATTTTGAGGTCCTTAAAAACCACAAAAGGCTTGCTTCTTTCACAAAGCCTAAGAGACCTTGAATACTTTGAATCTTACTAGCTATTAGTACAGCAATAATTAAATAATGATGAATGCTCCAGAGGGATGTTCTCAGTAGCTCCATGACCTTGCTGCTAGAAATTGTCCCCTCCTTTCTGCTCATAACCCTGGTGTTGCTTCAATTAACCTTTGAACTACTGAACAGATCCTCATAATCCCAAAGAGATTTCCATGCCAATCTGACGGAGACTTATGGGAAAGAGCGTGCCTTAAATTGCAAGCTGTTTGGGATGGGAAAAACTCCTTTCCATTTCCGCATACTTTCTAGCTTTGAGATGCTGAGTGTTTGGTCTAAACGTATGTTAGGTGGTGCATTAGCCTGTGGTGGTGCCTGAACTTTATCCTGAAATACATATGGGGTGAGAGGAGCATTATTCATCCCTACATGCCATACCTGCTCATGTGGGCACACCTAGTTTTGTCAGTGGGTGCTGAAGGCACATAGCAGTGAAGAAATTTGGATCCTGGAGGAATGGGTCAATCTCGCCTGAAGTGCCGATGATTTGTGGTACTCCACACTATCAGTTTAACTTCAGTCACCTGAAATGCACTCTGTTCTCAGGGTGCTGAGATGCTGAGTGCATCTAGAAGTCAAGTGCTTTTATCACATCTCGTGGTAGGCAGCAAAAGGACCAAGGCTCTCTGGAGGTCTGGGCTCTGTGTCCAACTGCTCTACTGTGGGCTAGGTGATGTGTCTTTAAAAAGCATCAAGATCCTGGTCCAAAAGTTCTTGTCTCACACCAGTAAAATTTGAGTGACTATTGCTAAGATTGTTTTGCTGTCTAAGGGAGAACAAGATCTGGCCCACAGGGAAGGCTGAGATAACCATCTCCACCTGAAGGTGTCAACATAGGCAGAGGAGTTAAGCTGGCAGGAGAATCGCCTTGACAGAGGCAGTGAGTCGCACATAGAGGTTTGGAGCAGTTCAGACCGTGCTCTTGTGTGTTTGTGTCTCCCCTCAGTTCCCACGCCTCTGCACTTCCTTGTTTAGCCCAGGCCCGGAAGCAAAACTGCTGAAATTCAAGGAGGAAAGTTATTCTCATGGTGTTTCCAGCCCAAACAGAACCAGGAGGGAGAGAGGAAATCTCATGAGAAAGCTTGACAGATTTCTAGCCCAGTCCCACTCAGGGCCATGGAGCTTCTAGTGTTTCATCTGGGTCCGGGGCTCTCACCACATTTCCGTGCACCTGGAAGTCCTGCAGCACCAGAGCGACAGCAATACTGGTGTCCAGGACCTTCCTGCAGCCCCATGGATCTCAGCTTTACTCTGCTCCAGCGCAGATTCAGTGAGGAGCAGTGTATTTGCTGCTTGTTCCCACCATGGACAAGGATGGTGAGGCTGTGGGTGACTTCTGCAAGCCAGAGGTATTTCTGGTGGAGATGAAGCTCCTGCTTTCTTCACACACAGGCAGGGTATTCAGGAGATAACCAGAGACCTCGAGCTGGAAAGCAAGCTCAAAGTCCAGTCCTCTGCACTGAAACAGGCAATGGCACCAGAATTCCAGGTGTCTTCTCTCCTCGGATATCTCCACATTTTCCCATGTGAGACGTGTGGACCATCAGGGAAAGAGGTTGGATGGGGGGGACTGTCCTGGAGCTGCTCTTTTGAATGCAGAGTCCTAGGAGCTGGCATCAATGCAGCCTCTCCTGTCTCCATCAGCCGTGCATCGCAGCTGAGGCCTCGCGACTGCGTGGGAGCTGAGGGTGTCAGGGGATAAGATGGATGCTGCACCCAGGCACTGTCAAACATCATGGTAGGATGTGGTAAGAGCAAGAAGCACCTGCTGGTCCTTGGATGGTGCCTGGTGATGCCAGGATAGTCAGCTCTGGGCATGGCTATCTCACCCAGTGCAACCCTACTATCCATCCTTGTTCAGGCCCTCTGGATGCCTGGTCCCATTTGTCTTGATTCCCTTCCCAGCAGCAGTCTGTGCTGGTTAATTGCAAACTATGTTAAAACAAAAATTGTTTCCTCATGTATTTGGCTTTAAATTTATCACCCCTTGCTGCCACTGAATGATGGTGGTAATTAGGAGTTTGCTGTGTCCCCAGCTTTTATTCTGCAGTGCAGCCAATGCAGCAGCAATTAATCCCCCGGCAAACACAGAGGAGGTGAATACAGCAGTGCTGGGGACAGAGATAATCTTGGGATAATTTATAATTGCAAAGCCATGCTCAGAGCGGGAGAGACCTCCGGGAGTTGCTCTGCTTTTTGTTTCAGAGGAAAGGCTGACTGACAGAGGGCTGGCATTGGCTCGCTTATTTGTCCTGTTGTTTGCATTGGACCATTTCCATTTTCGGGCACTGAGGGACTGGCTTTGGGATGAATTTTATCTCACTTTAGGAGAGCTGAGCAGCCTGAAGCAGGTCTCAGCTGAGCAGTGGGAGAAATGCAAGCTCTGATTCCTCCCTGTTGTAACTGTGAACAACTTGCCCCAAAGCGGTAGAGAAAAAAAAACCACAACAGGGGGGGCTGGGATTCATGCTTCCTATCTTACAGATCCCCAGAGAAGCTCCAGAAATGATGCTCTGCCTTTTCTTTGGTTGTATAAGGACTCTAGGGAACCGGATTTTAATGTAGATGCTTCAGTCTTGTGTGTTTGAAATTCCCCCGAGGCTACCTTGGCACAGGTCTCAGTCATGACCAGGTACAAAGCAGTTTGTACACATAAACCCTGTGGGCTGCTGCTGGAGGGAGACAGTGGCACCCTCAGCTCATTCTTCATTGCAGTCGCATTTTCTCCCTGCTCTTCAGCCTAGCCTTCGTGGGAATGGTTGCCCTTCCAGGAGGACAGGGGTATGGGTTTAGAAGTGCTGAAGAAATCCTAGGTTCCCATTTCTCCAATGAGATGAACACAAATTTTTTCAAATGTGGTTAGAGCACCATAACCTATTCTCATTGATTTTTTCCTCCTGGGGGCTGACCTTGCAAGGAATGATGGAATTTTCTTTGGGTTAGAAAGGACACTTCTGTCAGTACTCATCCAACTTTCATTAACCACCTTGAGAATGGCTTTCTGTACATCACACCTCCGGTTTGGTCAGGTGCTTACCACTGCTACTGGGTGATCCTGGGAGAACAGACAGTGTCCACTATAATCCAGTTAGGTTCAGCCTTGTTCCTTACTCTTTAACTTTTTAATTGTTGGGGAGGAGGTGTTTCCAAGAGAATCTTAGTGAGGAGAAAACCGGGAGGATGCTTTGCTCTCAGCCATCACAACTCATCACAGCTGACAGCTCCAAGCCTGCCTGGGCAGTGGCACCTGCCGTTGCTGTGGGCTGACTGACCGTCCTGAGCGTGAGACCAGGTTTGGCTCTCAAGTTTTCCCTTCGAGACTTGGAAGACCTTAGTCATATGTGAATCTGGAATAGATAAGCATCACGGGCTATTTTTTAACCCATTGATGGAGACATTTAGGCTTGACAGTGTTATGAACCAGAGCCAAGGCTATGCGGACCAGTAGTGAAGATGGTGATGTGTTACTTGCATGCTTAAAGTTAAGTGTTATCTTAGGCTCTGATGGATTAGGGTTAGAAGTGACACCCCAATGCTCACTGAAGGCAGTGGGAATGTTTAGCAGATATGTTTTGGAGAGTTTTTTTTTCCCTAGTGACCTGTAACAGGGCTATTTCATGCTGAGGATCAGGGATGATGAGGCAGAGTCCAATTAAAATAGGGTGTATGGAGTCTGTACAGTGAAATGGAATTAACAGAGCCAACAGGGGCAATATTGTAGCGAACATTTAGTCTTACAAAGAACAATCAAAGTACAGGCAATCAAATGACCATTTTACAAACACGTGATAGGTACCAAGGAGATGGGTAGCAGTCATTAGGGACTGGTCAAGAAGAAACTTTCAGATCAGTCAAATTCTCTTTGGGGAGATGCAGTATCTGCCATGTGCCTTGCTCCAGCAGGGTTTTCATCACTGATCTTCTCCTAAAACAGCTAAAGCACGTGACTCAGATGCTTGTTAATGTGGCTTCCAAGATGGGAAGGTGATGGTGAGCATGGGTCTGCAGGGTGGATGATGGAAAACAGAGGACGATTATTCAATCTGCAGAGTCAGGAAGGACCAAGAATGGCACTGGAAGATGAAATTGGGATGAAGGGTGGCCTCAACTTGATGGAGGAACAGCCTTTCAAAATTAGCATGAGATTCAGTTGGGAAATGTGTGAGGTGCAATAAAGCAGGAACATCCAGCTGCACAAATACAGAATGGGGAACAACCGGTTTGGGCAATGGGTTACCAGGGAATGTGAGTCAGGAAATCCACCCTCTTCTGGAGAGAGCAAAGAGCATTCTGAAAGGTGTAAACAAGCATATAGTTTAGCCTGAAACTCAAAGTTTAGTACTCAGAAGTGGGGCAATGTGTTTCTGGATCTAAATCTAGAATAGTGTGATAGAAAGACCTGGGAAATCTGACCTAGGAGGACAGGTTTAAAGAACTGGGGTTTTTAGCTTAAAGAGGAGAAGCACAATCTCCCTGGGTCATCACAATGTTTTTTGTGATGTAAAAAGCTGCTGTAAACCAAAAAGAAACATCAATACTGTCTGTTGAATTTCTATTAAAAATGTATGCTGAATTCTCCTGAGTTTAAATATAGCTCAGTTAATAGAAGAGGACATTCTTCTGGGAACTGGAATTGTATACGCTTAATTAATGATAATGAACACTGGCAGGATATAAGAGCCTGTGCAAAGATTTTGACTGCAAGGTGTTCCAGCAACACTTAACTCAGTACGGACATCTGCGATTTGATAAAGCGGTTGCCAAACAGGGGTGGAGAGAAGTACTAATTATACAGACTACAATAACTTCTATTCCTGCCTATGTTCAATATGATATTCATTGTCAGCTGAAACCTCTTGGGAACTTTGCTCTTCTATTGAATCAGGCCATTTAATGGCTATTAAAACAGAGCTATATTATTCATTCTGAAATAGCATGTCCAGTAAATGAACTTATATTTTTCTTTAGGTCTTAAATTCAGTCTGTTATGAATTAATTTGCAGTTCTGAATGGCTTGAGCAATATGAGGCAATGTCTCAGTAGCTGGGTTGTTTTTCCGCCTGTCTGTGCCCCTACAGATGTGAATAGATAAATCAGGGTGTGGAGTGTCTGTCCTCATTGAACAAGTGAAATGGTGAGGACAGGGAGCAGCCATACTGAGTACTTCTCTGGTGAATGGTGAGTAGTGTTTCTCTTTAGAAATTAGGAGTGCATGGTCTTCACCAAGGGTGCAGCTAAAGCCACCCAGGGCTGCAAGCGCCATGCCTTGTGCTCTGAGATAAAGAAATTTTTTTTTGGCTGCTGTAAGGCTGTCATCCCTAATGAAATGAAGAGGAATATGAAATGCTTACCATGCCATGGACCTGCTGCCCAAATCCTGCTCAGGTGGTGTCAGTAGAGGAAAGCCCCATGGTGCCCAGTCTTAAGAGTTCTTTGCCATTCTAGGATATGCCATAGGGGTGTCCCACACTTTCTGATCAAGGAGGAGCATCTTCAAGCTGTTGTCCAAGCCTTAGATAGCCTCACTGGGCAAGTAGCATCTTGGGGCTGGGAGTGGTGGTGATGGCAGCAGGTTCCTCAGATGCTTGGGCTGCTCTGCTGCCAGCCCTTCAGACACTCAGGAGAACTTCACAGGGTGACAGCCCTTGGATGTGTAAATAGGAATGCAAGAAATGAATGGTGTTTAGAAATAAGCTTAAATCGAGTTTGAGACAACCAAGTATCAGCTTTCTACATGGTGAGCTATTGGGTCATATTTGTAAGAGTCTGTCCTCAGTTACCAGAGCCAGCTCTGGTGTCCACCATGGTGTGCTTAACACTAGAGAAGAGCAACACATTCCCCAGGTGCTTTTCTCTCCCTTTGCTGGTGGACTTCACCTGCTAAGCTACTCTGAGATAAAACAGCAAGGGGAGAAGGCTCCAGCCTCTCCTGCATCTCACATGGCCCAGCATAACAGCAGTACTGCGCTCTGGCTTTCATTTGCCATTGGCAGTGGAGAGGAGTTGACAGAGGCTTGGCCTCATCTGCCTCCTCCTCCTCCCATTCTTCATCCCCAGGAGCTAGGACTTCCTGTGGTTTGGCAGGAGCTCTGTAAACATGTTCCCCAAAGTGCCTCCCCCCGCCTGCCACTGCCGCACGCCCTTGCAAGAGAGGAAACACCGCAGCCAGGAATGTGGAAGGGGATTTCCACGGGCTATAATGAGGCCGGGCTCCTTTGCCCACCTGCTGGCCCAGGTCAGCCCTGGGTGAGATCCTGCCCCTCTTGGTGTAGGGCTGGGACAGCACCCAAATGGCACCAGGGGTGGTTCCCAGTGTGGGACTGCTCAACTGGCTCCATCCTGACTTTGCAGCCTAGTGGCCACCCTCCAAGGGCTTTGCCTCCCCTCCTTTTGCAAGGGAGCAGGAGTGCAAAAGCAGGCCTTGGAGAAGAGGTCGTGCGAAGGAGGTCTTCAGCCAGGGGAGCATGGGTGGGGGGGTGCAGAGCACCCTGGTCGTCTTACAAAATGGGGGTGGTCCAGGCACCTCTATGTCATCTTTGGCTGTGGTCCTCTCTGAGGACCCATCCCCTGGCCATGGATGTGTGGCAGAGGACGTCTAAAATCCGAACAACTGTATGCTCTTCTTGCTGAATTAGGGGTGCATCTCAGTGGGGAACCGTTTCCAAACCCTTCAGCCACCCCAGAGGGTGCTCAGACATGAGCAGTGCTAGCTGGCACAGCTCATGGACTGTGCGCAGAGTTAAACATTTGCATCTTGGACCACCTTGTGAGTCCTGGCTCTGCTGGGTTATAGCCAAATACCTACCCCTGTCCCACAAGGCCATGGGGGTGTGAATACTGTTCTCCTATTCCACTTCTTCCAGGTTGAGATACAGGCTGTGGGCATTTCTGCTGGCACTGAGAGCATCTCCAGGTGCCGGGACGATGTGACCTCCTGAGATCCACACAACTTGAATCACCGGTTTTGGGGGGGGGGGGGTGTGGGAGTGTGGAATGGGCTGTACATGACTTTCCCATGTGGGGACCGGGAGAGGGGGACAGGCAGTAAATGCAGTGCATGGGTGACATCTAATGTCATATTGGGGTAACACAGGCTGTTTTTTCCAAGCTTAATCCTACTAATTGTAGGGGCTTTGGAGTGAGTAAAGGATCAGGCCCATCTGGCTCTAAAGGGGCAACTTGTTCCCAGGGAAAAGAAAGATCTTTTTCTTCCAGGCAGCAGGAGATGGCTCACAGCATTTCACTCCCAGCTTCATGCCACAGAGCTGCGACCACGTCATCCTGTTCTGCACTGCTACCATTCTGGTGGGACCTGCCCTAAATTCTCCGGCCAGGGGACCATCACCCTTCCTCAGTGGCATTTGAACACCCCGGCTATGCTGAGGCCACCTCCTCCTTTCCACCTCTTCCACATCCCCATACCCACCAGCCCTTGCCCCACATCTGTAGCATTAATTAGCTCATCAGGGATAATTTTTCACCAGGAGGAGACAGGAGACCTGAACAACTTGTTTGTTAGGGAGGGTAAGTTTGAACAACTCTCCCATCTCCAAAACATTTTGGGGAGGTGAGAAGGGATGTCGAAGGCTTCACTTAACATTTTGAGCTATAAATGACTTTGCACTGGGAAAGCTCAGGCTGTATTTTGAAAAAAAGTGGTTTTGAAGTATTGTAAGGGAAGTTTCAAGATTGAAATTCAATCACTTTGCTTGATTAGATCCACTTTGCAAACACTAGCATTAATATTTGACTTTTTGCCTCACTTTGTGAGAGGGTATGTGCATGAATGCATATATACATATATAAGTGTTTAATTTAAGAAACTTGGGCACGACAAGGAAAGAGCTGTGAAAGAGGACTCCTTCACACTGTCTCTTCCCAGGACTATGGGGATGGCTCCTCATCTTTACCACTACTACCTTGGAAGATGGCCAGGCCAAGGGCTATTCCCATCTCCCTGCTTTGTTAGGTCTTCACAGCAAGACTCTTTCTCGTCAGTTGTCTAATTGGGGAATGCAATTAAATTTGAGCTGTGGTTCCCAGCCTGCACTTAGCCTGAACTTGGCTATTTCTCTTTCAAACCTGAAGAAAGCCTTTTACTGGTCTGCGGGCTCTGGTGGTGTCATGCTGCTGAAGGATGATGTCTCTGCCCACCTCTGGCGCATCCTCCAGGTGAGGCCCAGCAGAGGATGGACCTCTGCGGATTGCAAACAACAGCGTGTTCCTGGACCCCATTGTAATTTCTGGTCGAACTTGCACAGATCTATTGATCTGGCAGCTTCTCCTGATGTAAAAACTGAGGATGACAGAGAAGCTGGTGTTCTCCCAGGTAGATAAATGTTTACTTGGGCACATTGTAGCTTGGATCCTCTATTTTGTAACACCTCTCTGCTCACAGAAGGCCTGTCTCCTACCAGAAGTCCCTTCTCCATGGATGAATTTGGTAATGCCCATATCTCTAATTCTTCCCTAAGCCATTCCTGGTTTTTAGCCAGGGCCTGATTTTTGGCTAGAACTACATGGCATATCTCAGCTCTTGTTCCTTAGGCTAAGCCCTTCCTTTTCCTTCCCCACTCCAAAATCATGTGTTTTTCCCCATCCTGCCTGCAGCAACCCGGACCTGTGATGAACCTGTCCCCACTTCCCTGCTCCCAGGGCATGGCTTCAGGTGCTGTACCAGAGCCACCACCATGGCCCTGCTCCTGCTGGTGTGACCACATTTGATTTTCAGGGCAAATTAAAGGGTGGATGGAGATGTACAGCTCAACCAAGGTGTGTTATCAGCCCAGAATAATGGGAATAACAGTTTTTGTCTTTTCCCCAGCATGCTGTGCTGAGTGGAGGCTGGAGCCTTCACTATCCCAGAGGCTGTTGGAGAGCTAAATTAATTTGTTAGTGTTTATATTTTCAGAAACTGCTGCAGCACCTTGGGGAGCCACTTACAGCCCTATCAGTGGCTCACTGATGCAGTGGCTCGTTGAGCCCAGGAGAACAAGCACCATTAAGACCAAAGCAAACCCTGACTGTTCCTCTCCTGCATAATGATGGTAATTAGTGCTTGCTGGCACTTTGCAAACATTAGATAATTATTCCTCAGAGCTTCCTCTGGGAGGAGAGTTGCTATTTTTAGTGTGTTTTACACACAGGGAAACTGAGGCAACTGATTTAAGGTTGTTGCAGAAGGGACAGAGATGGGGACAGAGGCCAGCACTGTAACTGCAGTCCCGGACAAGCCCACTGCTTCTCCCTTTGTCCTAAGTCCACTGAAACACGTTCGACTTGCATGATCAAATCATATATTTCCTAGTGCTGGAAGGCTTGTTTGGATTGGAAAGAACATTTTTTTTTTTTTTTTTTCAAAATGGGGCATTTGCCTTAACCTACCAAACAAAACGTTTTTTTTTCCTCCAAACTGGCCATTTTTGGAAATTGAAAATCAAGGATATTTTTGGCTTTCCCATTGCTTCTCTCTTATTCCATCTTTTCAAGGCAAAACTGAGGAAATTGAGAAAAGGATACAACTAAAAATGTCCAAATGCACACACAAAAAAAAGGGGGCTAAAAATGCTTCATGTGCAGAAGGTTATTGGGACACAAACCCCTGTTCCCTCAAAGCCTGCAGTCTGAAATCAGCCTTAAAGTTGCTTAATTCTTCCCTGTTTTTTAAGCAGTTCCAATATTTTGCAAGTCTTTTTCAAGCCAATCAATTATTGATCCTTATCTGGGTTTATTCACTGGTGTTTTACTGTCCCATGAAGTCCCTTGGTTGCTGGAGAGGACAGATGTTTGGTAGATTTGTCTAGGTAAGTGAAAGAAATACATGTTTGCCTGCTTTGTGAAGGTGCCAGGCACAACACCGTTGTGTAATTTTACTGTTAGTTTTGCAATAGATGAGGTTTTTCTGATACATCCAGCTCCTAGGACTCTCCAACACGTGATATTCTCAGGCTTCATGATCAAAAAGTAAATTTGAACTGAGAAATGCAAGCGAGAAATACAGCAGAAAGCCAAGGGTAAGACACCAAGGTTGTTGCTGCTGCTACTGTTATTATTATTAATAAATGTCAAATTCCCTGTGGGCTTTCAAGCAGGGCATGTGAGTTTTAAGGTCTGATTCAGGATTTTTCAGTGTCTGGAGCTGATTGGAGTGCCTCTGAGTGCCAGTCACCACGGTGGGAGCAGTCAGCACAGCCTAACACAGGTTCTAGTTTCTATCAGCTCTTTTCTCGCTTGGCCCATAGGCTGATAAACATGACATTGCTGATCATTAATAAAACATATAAATCCTAGGGTTTTTAAAGTCAGCTGCAAAATTTCCACTGACTGGGCTTGTTTACCAAACAAACAGCCTTAAATAGGACTGCTACTTATTTCCAAAAGTGTAAAAGATGTTCTATAAAAGTAGTTTTCCAGTTAATTAGCAAGCTATGGCATTTTGCTGAAATTATTATACATGCAGCACCCCCCTCAGGCAAATATACTTAGGATTCAGTGTAGATATCTGTCTATCTGCTCTCTTCTTTCTGTGGTGTTCATATCTCTGGTGCCTAAGTATCTGCCAAAATCCTTGAATCAAACATCTGCCTCCTTGAGAAAAATCAAGGCCAAGCAGGGAGCCAACTGTTTTATTTTCTTTGCAAATGACACATCTCTTCTCAGCGTGCTGCAAAAATCCCTCAGACCTGAATGTCTTCACAGTGCATTCCCAAATTGTGATCTGAGTCCTGAATCCTCTGCTCTGGCCTCACTGGGAGTTGTGAGGGTCCTGTTAGCAATGCTAAGACCCTGGGGGAAGGCAAGGAAAATGCAGAGCCGTCCTGCTGGAGAGCAGGCACATCTCTGACTTCTCAAGATATGGCACTTCTCCTGCCTTGAAAACATCCTATCTCCTCTGCTCCCTTCCTCCCCACTGAAGTTTCTGGCTGGAGTTGGGGTTATTTTCCAGGTCCATCCCAGGTGCTTTGGTATCTGCCCATCCACATCTCAGCTGTGAAGAGGTCACAGCTCATGACTGTGATTTGAGAGCTCCCACCTGCTTCCATTCTCAGTCAACACCACCACCTTACCTCTCTGGAGTACCAGCAGTCCTTCCTGGACACTCCTCCCTCTGTGTCTTCCCAAGACTTGCTGCAGAGCAGATGTAAGATATCTTTGCTCTCTGTTTTGCTGATTAGGGATATCAATTAAACTCAGACACCAGAGTGAAAAGAGCAGGCGTATTTTACTAGAAATAACTAAATAATATAACAGAATAATACAGAAAACATACAGTAAGAAAAGACAGAATAGTGCACTTAAACAAATAGGAAAATACAGGGTAATGCATCAAATCATTACTACAAGAGAGAGAGATAGTGATTAAGAAAGATCCATCACCACTTGCATACGTTACCATCATCCAGATCCGCAGTCGCTGGGCAGCCCCGGTTACAGCGAGGATTTGGAGAGCCTGTCCCGGCAAGTGGGAAATCCTACGTGGTGCGTCCACCCTTAGGTGAGGCTTCCAAAGTCGCTGTGAGCTGGTCTAGCCTTATATACCTAAAAATCAGTAAGCCAGAATAGCTGGCACCTTTGTTTTAAGCGGAAATATCTGGTTTTCATCTCACGTTAGGTTCCCCCCAGAGCCTGGCCAGGGCTTAAGGGAGAAGCTAAGGGAGTTTCCCTGCTTATCTAGTTAATTTATGAGCAAGGTCACAAGGCCAGACAACTGTTTCTGTGGCCTTGTTATCTTGCTCACACATAAAGAAATATAAGGATACATTCAAGATAGACATGTTTTATGATGTTTAAGCTACGTCTTCTATGCATATTTCACTAATGACTACATATGGAGTTAGCAGTTTCAGTTCAGGCTTCAGTATTCCCACCTTTTACATCAGAATAGGTGGTTTGCTATAATTTAGTATAATACCTATTAGCACAATGGTTATCAGTTATAAAATATACAGGATTCATCTATAGGTCAACTCTGGCTTGGGCTTATTGTCCAAGCCTTAGCACTTCACTCTCCTTGTCCCTTGTTAGCTGAAGCTCTTATCCCAGCTCTCCTTGTCACACATTGTGTGACAGTGTTCACCTACTCTGCACTCACCTCCCTGATGCCTGCCCTTTGCTCATTGCTGATGCCACCTATTAGGAGCATGGACCTGATGAGGACAGTTGCCTTTTGTCTGCTGAGCAGGGTGAGTTCGGACTGCATGGGCCTGGCCAGGAGGGTCAGAAAGAGCTACTGCTGTGATGGTCTGTAATGGATGAACACCTGGGAAGACCTGTTGCCTGAATCTCTTCCTTCTCCCTGGGCTAATGTGGGGAAAATATCACTTTTCTGGCTTAAATGGTTCATGTTTTGTGGGTGAACGGAGATTATAAGTATCTGGGCTGTCACTATCTATGTAGACAATATAACTTCCAATAAGAAATTTAGTCATTTAAGGGCTTGTGTAGCAGCTAATTAGTGTTCAGACCTTTTGCACTGTGATGGTCTTTACCTCTGCCTACTAACATTAGGAAGCCTCCAGACTGGACTGGTCTTTCTACAGACAATGTTATGGTCCAAGAAACTACATTTCTCCCAGGAAACCTCTCCTAGAAACTGTTTTAATCTTTCAGAAACTACTTGCAGCTCCATAGGGAATGAAAAGAGCACTCTCTTCTGGGCTTCTTAGCATTTGCTGCTTTCCTTAGCTCTGTAACGAGACTGGTGCTGCACACCTTTGTGTCATGCCATGGGCCGCTAGCAAAGGTTCCCACCAGGGCCATCACTTATTCAGACATATGTGAAGAGAAAATGCTAAACTCAAGCCCCTGCACCCCTGAACGTTTGCAATTAAAGTCAAGAGGAAACCAGAAGCAAAGAAGGCTGGCATTTGTCTAAAACCACAGAAATACTTTCACAAGGAGCATGCCTCACACCCAGCTGTGCTTCCCCTTACATTATAAACCAGCTTAGACCTTTCCTGAGAGCGCAGGTGATTTGTTCAAGGTGCAGCTGAGGGGGCAAAGAGGTGGGGTATGAAAGGACAGGAGGAGCTGCTGAAGTGGGACATCAGCTCTGAGCAGACCTTTTGCAAAGGGACTATGCTTCCATAATGAAGCAAGAGCTGCTGCTCGATGCTGGCAGGAGCCACTTCTGCTGTTATCTCTGGCTTGGAGCAGGAGATGATTTAGAGCATCTGAATCTACTGATGACAGGGACTGTAAGAGTCTTTGTTTCTCACAGAGGTGTTCAGCCACATGCCAGCTGGTGGCCACCAGGGTTGGTGGAGTTGGGGGACAACACTACTCAGAAGCTACTCCATCCCATTTCTTGGCCTGTGGTCCTTTGAGCAGATCTGAGATTAAATTTCTCATTGAGAAGAGGATTTGAACTGTTATTGGAGGGATGGCAGCTGGTTCTACGCCCCTCTCTGATGCACGAGGGTCCCATTAAAAGAGCTGCGTTGGAGAGGGGAATGAAGTGATATAATGCAGTGATCTGCTTATCAGGTTTCTTTAAGCTCATTTCCTTCCAGCCTATAAGTAGAGAGAGGCTAAATTGCTATCTGAAATGTTATTTTGCAGTGTTATTCTGCACTGTCCTCATTACATTCCTATTTTGACTGCTTCATGTTTATAGATTATTTTAATCATGTTGACTTGCTAGTTTATGGGTTTGAGCTCTTCTTTGTTCTTCTTTCTGGAGAATAAGAGCTACAGTAATGACTTTTCTTGCTGCAAAAGGAGCCTGTCTATATCTCTGTTTAGATGGCATGGCCTTTATTGTTTTTATTTATTTTTTTCACACCTATTTGGGTATAGAGATAATCCTCTGACACAATCTGTCCAATTCTTCCTCCAATATTTCCTAATTTTTATCAATAGGTTTCTCACCAGCCATGGAATGTAAATCAGAATTCCCTGGTGTATTTTTAAAATTATCTCTAAGAAATAAGAGCCAGCTCCTTGATATGGAAATATAGGTATCTTTTTAAAGATAAGGACACCTCTCAAAGGAATAATTTCCTTATTTATTTTAGGTGGAAAATAAAACTAACACAAGTTTAAAAAAAAGAAAAAAAACCCAGCTCCTTTCTCCAGTCTTGCTATTGTAACCTGCACAGATGAGGTCTGACCTTTTCTGTGCTTGTGAAGGAGGAGGTAGAAGGATGGAGATACCAAAGTAGTGATGTGCCCAGGATAGCAAACCAGGTAGTGTGTGTAGGACAGACAGGGATTTGGCTACAAACTGAGGATGCCAGTGCTTAACTTTCAGGCTCATTTATGGATTGCCCTAGTGAATCTGCAAGCTGCTTTTTGTCTCCACACCCCTGCTTCAGAGGTGTAGTGGTGGGTGTTTTCAGGTTGTTGCTGGAGAGCTGTGCAGCGCACAGACTGAGGCTGTGTTTGTACGTAGGTGAACCACTCTCCAGGGTTATTCTCGGAGCAGGTTCAGGGATTCAGCATTTCCAGCTGAGATGTTTTGGAAGGGGGACAAACTTTCACAGGCAGGCCCTGGATCTGTGCCCAGAAATGGGGCCGGGTGGACGTCAGCAGTTTTGGTTCAGGGATGAAGGTCGTGTGAAACTGCATCTGCCCGCCCTTGCACTCGCTGTCATTTGTGGCTGAACCCAAAGACCTGGAGCGAAGGGCAGAGTTTTGTCTGTGTGGTGCCCAGGATTTACCTCCTCTGCTGGGAGCCTGCTCCTGCAGGAAGACTTGCTGATTGATGGGGTGTATGATCATTTACCCCCACAGAGTACAGGCTGACCTGTCCTTAGGGGACATCCTTTGATGTGTATCTCTGGTGCATAGGGGCTCTCAGGCTGGTCCTGCACAGCCCTCTCCTTCCCTGGGAAGATTTCTGCCCCTCCAGTTTCACAACACTGTGTGTGTGTGAATGAGTTCCTGCCAAGTTAACTCCTGTTTTCACCTGTTTCCCAGAGCCTGTTTTCTTAACTAGTAGGTTTCACTGCTAGCCCAGCAGCCACAGGCTTGTGGCTCCTTTTGCTCCTTTACCAGGTGGTGTTGGTTATGGCTCAGCGTGCTTAAGGGATAGAGAAAAGCACAGCAGCTGCAAGATGGTCTTGATGAGTAGCAAATGGGATGCTTGCTGAAGGTGCTCTGTGGTTGCGAGGCTTGTTGGACATGTTCAAGAGGAGACAGGGAAAGCGTGCTGATATCCACCATCCCTGGGTAAGTTCTGGATACCCAACAATGCAGAGCCATGCCTTTCTCTGAGATGAAGGTGGGAAGCTGAAAAAAAGCATCTCTTTCCACCATGCTAGCTATTTTTCTGTTTTATTAACTCACTACCTCAAGTTTATTGCCCAGTAAAAGGGAGTGCGCTCTTCTTTTCCTCCTTTAATTAGCCAAATTAGCTTTATTTGCCAAATAAATCTTTGCAATGAAAACATAAACTATCTGTGATATAGATTTCCACCCCTAGTAGTTGATCTATGATCCAATAAAAAAATATACAAACCTTTAATCAACATGAAAGGGAAAGACATATGATTTTTCTTTAAATAACTTATGGAGAAATTTCTCCCTTATGCATCCGCCTAATGTACTAGTCATGTCTGTTCAGGCAACATGTAACAGAGTATGAAGAAGGCATCCAGTATTGTTATTTTTGCTGTGTAAGGTAAGAAGTTTGGCATGTTGTTTTGGAGATGAAGAGGGGCAGGCATCCCTATCAACCCCACAAATTGTGAGGCTGATCTGACTATAATGCACGCATCTCCATCTCTTCCCTGGGTTGTTTTGCTTGCTGTTGCAGTCAACAGATCTTGGGCGAGTCTGGGCACTGGGCTGGAAGGATGGACCTCACACTCTTTGGGCTGGGAGCTGGACCTCAGACCCTGGAGATACAGGCTGTCCTCCCAGGGCAGAGCAGTGGGGAGTCAGCCCCAGGAGGGCTGATGTGTGACCCCCACCCCACTGCTTGACACCAGTCAGCTACAGTCCCAGGGACTTCAGGCACTACGGATTGCTTTTCTTGGAGCAGGGGATTTGAGTGGGTGAGAGATACTGTGTCTCTTTTAGCTTCCCAGCTCTCTCCTCAATCTGAACTTCTTTTAAATGGGCCACCAATCTGCTCGCAGGAGATGGTAGAGATGACACTACTTATATCTATCTCTTATGAACCCTGTGGTTTTTGGTGTGATACCACATTTCCACCGAGACTGTATGGTACATTATTATTGCAGAGGATGGACTGTAGTAATGGTATGGTGATAAGATGCTTTACCCAGACTGCCCCAGTGCACCCTAGTAAACTGTCAGTTTTAGGGGTTCCTCTGCCATACTATATCTATGCTCTCCTGATCCTGGGCAGGATGTTCCTCAAAATTGTCTTTGAAACAGAACAGAGCTACCTTTAGAGGTGCTGAGCCTGTGTGATGGCACACAAGACAAGTAAACTCAGCTGTGCTACAATGGGGCGGGGAGGACTTAGACCATGGATGATGGCACTGCTCAGAGACATTGTGCTGGCCATGTGCCCAGTCCAACCGTGGCTGGGAGGGGGTAAGTAGCAAGAAGGGAGACTCTGGTAGGTACATGGCATGTATTGCTCAGTGTTAGTAGAGAAACTGCTCTTTCAGAATGTTCTGAAATGGGTTAAAATAACAGCAAGCAAAATAAAACATTTCCCAGCAGTGATGGAGATGAGGGGGCTGGAAATAACAACATAAGTTGCTGTTGTGTAGTCAAGCACTAATCTTTCATCAGAAAAGGACAGAACTAGAGACTTAGAGGTAGAAGTCCAAGGTTCATCTCAACAGAAGTAGGAGTGGGTCCCCAACCCACTCCTACTGTGGAAACAGCTGTGGGACAGCCATTGCAGCATGGCAGAAACAGAGGAACACGGTGAATGTTAGCCAGTCAGAGAGGGACCTGGAGGTGTTGGTTGACAGCCAACTGAACCTGAGCCAGCAGTGTGCCCAGGTGGCCAAGAAGGCCAATTGTATCAAAAGCAGCGTGGCCAGCAGGGACAGGGAAAGGATCTTACCCCTGTACTTGACACTGGTGAGGCTGCACCTGGATAACTGGGTTCAGTTTTGGGCCCCTCACTACAAAAAGGACATTGAATTACTCAAGTGTGTCCAGAGAAGGGCAACAAAGCTGGTGCAGGGTCTGGAGCACAGGTCTGATGGGGAGCGGCTGAGGGAACTGGGGGAGTTTAGTCTGGAGAAGAGGAGGCTGAGGGGAGACCTCATGGCCCTCTGCAACTCCCTGAAAGGAGGGTGCAGAGAGGGGGGATGAGTCTCTTGAACCAAGGAACAAGCGATAGGACAAGAGGGAATGGCCTCAAGCTGTGCCAGGGAAGGTTTAGACTGGCTCTTAGGAAGTATTTCTTTGCAGAAGGGGTTGTTGGGCATTGGAAGGTGCTGCCCAGGGCAGTGGTGGAGTCCCCATCCCTGGAGGGGTTTAAGAGTCAGGTTGACCCAGCGCTGAGGGATCTGGTGGAGTTGGGAACAGTCAGTGTGAGGTTAATAGTTGGACAGGATGATCTTCAAGGTCTTTTCCAACCTTGATGATTCTGTGATTCTGAGAACCCAAAAGCTGTTATATGGGTCCCATCCAGTGGCCATCTAACTCCAGTGCCCAAGCCCACACAGGAAGATTTGTCTGCAAAGTCTTATTGCCTGGTTATACCCACTCAGCTTTCAGAAACCCCCAGCTTGGAAGGGACAATGTGGAGGGGAGAGGGATGCACTGGCTTTGTATGTCCCTGTCTCCCATTTTTCTCCCGTGTCACATCTTTTGGATGACTGACTGATGCATGGTGTGGCAGATCACGTGGCTGTGACTCTCTGGCATTGAGTGGGGAGAGATGAAGCCTGAAGGGATAGGCAGGGGGACTGGACTCTTCCTTTACTTGTTAAGTCCCTGCTGTGCCACCCTGGAGTGTTAGGGACATTTTGGCACCCAGCAGCATCCTAGTGGCCGGGGCCACAGAGCTGCAGCAGAAAAGAACTTTTGGGTCCAGCAAGCCTAGCTTTCCAGGAAAGAAAATACTATCTTAATGTCGAGTAAGTCTGTACTGCCTCATGGGAATAAGAGTTTGGTGTTCATCCAGGGATCAAAACATGTTGCAGAGCCTCACAACTCCATTGTACCCACCAGGAGTCAGAGGGAATAGCTGGTAATTGTTGTCCTGCCCAGGTCCTGTCTGAGACATGTTGACATGCTCCAACTGGAGGAGCCTATCAAATAAGTATTCACTAACCTGCACCCAGAGGATTTGCTGCTGCTGTATTAATTCTTCCTGACTCTGACTCATGAGTAACTTACTGATCTCTTTGTGTATTTAATTACAGATTTTCCCTCTGTAGTTTGCTGGTTCTCCTCTAGTGTAGTCCATGGCTGTGACTTCTATGACCCTCAGTGCAGGGAGG
Organism: Strix aluco; assembly: GCF_031877795.1. Taxonomy (NCBI): domain Eukaryota; kingdom Metazoa; phylum Chordata; class Aves; order Strigiformes; family Strigidae; genus Strix; species Strix aluco. Next base: position 3,828,059 of record NC_133931.1, on the reverse strand, counting down.
ATGACTTAGAGGGGGAGGAAGTCTTTAGTATGAAATTACCCTGAATGTGGCTGTGGCTGGACAGAAGTAGCTCCTGCCTCTCCTCACTCCCCAGTGTGCACCCAAAGCTCTTTAGATATAAGGAGTCCTATGGCATGTGTTGTGACAGGTGAGATTTAAATAACAGACTTTGCTCGCAGGCCTTTGCATACTGTCAAAAGTGCTCCAGCATTGAAACAATGAATTGCCATCTATAAAAGCTCAATGTTCAGAGGTGACCTTCACACCCCTGGCACTGGCCCACATTAATCTGCTTAAATGGGTCATTTTCACTTGTCTTTATGGGGTCCTGGTAAGTTGTTCACTGGAGAAGGGGGGGACCAGAGAGGGGATAGAGAAAAAAGGGGTATTTAGATTTGCTGAAGATATACTTTTTTTTCAAATTTGAAAGCTCATCTCTCTGGGATCTGTACCCTCTTTAAGCCATTTTGATGAAAGGCTCTTAACTGCTTTTGTTCTTTTTGCTTGGAAATTTAGTATATACCATAAGCTTCTGGGCCACAAAAGACACACAGGCACTCGGAGAAACTGTCAGCCATGAACCCCTGGAGCTCCAGCTCCTGCCTCTCTGAGCTCCCACGAGTCCCTTTCCTTGCCACAATTTCCCTCTGTATATGATGGAGATAATAATTATTTTCTGATCATTTTTCACTTGTCATTAAAGTGGATTTTGACATCACCTCAGTCAGGGAATTGATAATTTTTCACCTATGTTATAAGACAAAATGATTTCTAGAGGAAGGGGTTAATCCACGTGCTAGCACGCTAGAAAGATTTCTTGCCACCAGGAACTGTCCTGTCCTGGGACAGAGAAAATCAACAATACTGGACCTTTGGTTTCAAGCTGTTTTCTTTTTCATGCCCATCGGCCAGCACTCTCTCAAGTTTACCTGCAGCATAACACACAGATGGGTCTGGAAATGACCTGGGTTTTAGGTCACTGATGCCCATTTGATGCTGACTCTGCAAACCACAGGTTCTTACTTTCTGAGACAGAAGAGGAACACAGTTTTTATGCTCTGACTTCTCCCCCACTGTTACAAGGCCATGCTTGGTATCCTGAGCTGCTCTGTGAAGCAAAGAAGTGAGAGCAACCACTTCAGCCATATGCTGGAGACCTGCTCACCCTTCTGAATCCCAGAGGGAGTTTGCAAACCCTTCACCATGAGGGTCCTGACTCTCCATCACTGTCTTGCTCTGCAGTTATTTCTGCCATGTCAGAGCTCTGAATGTTGCCATGGGATAAGAAGGGTAGTGCTTTAAGCATACTTTTTGCTGGTGAAAATATAGTAGAGGATTTGTTTTAATTTTAAAATGAAGGTACGCTAGCTCAGGTAATAATTTTGCATAAATTATAGAGGCAGGGTTGAAAGAGGAAATGGTATATCGACTGACAACCCAGCTTATTGCCATTCTTTTCTCTGTTTTGTGAAATAACTCATTAATATCTGCATTTTTCCCTGCAACAGTCAGATCAACATCATCTTCTGTGTGATTGGTTCCACAAAACCTTCACAAAAGTCCATTTCCATAGTTCTTGAACAGTGTGAGTAGTGTTTAATGTAGACTTGTAAATATTTTTCAGCCTACTTGACCCAAAACTGTACATGGGATTGCAGTACAGAGGTTAAAACCCCTCCTTAGTCCTGCTTACTTCTTCATGCACCTAAGGATTTATTTAGTTGAGGAAGATTGCTCTGATCTCAAAATCCTTTGCTGACACTCTGCTTTCCCAAACACAGCTTCCCTGCTATAGGGATGGCCCAAATCCCTGTGTCCTTGTCCTCCCTGTAGGAGGAAGCAGAGTTATTCTGGAAAAAAATCAAATATACCAAAATATGTACTTGGCCTTCCTGAAGCTAAATAGATGAATTGACTGAGAGGGGAGGCAGGGATGGAGAGGAGCACCCACCGCTCCTTACCACTACCTACCTTGGGCATGCCCCAGTCTGTGACCCCTGAGTGTAGCTGGCTGCTGCACCCAAGGACCCGTTGATGGTCATGCAAGAGGAGGGAGGTGTGATGGCACCATAGTGTGTGTGACCAGACATGGATGCAGGGCTGTGTGCAGCACTGAGGGGCATCTTGGGTTGAGCATCTCCAGTTTGGGAGGGATCTGCTCTTTGGGAAGGTGATGATGGTCTCCAGAAGAGTTCATCAGGGTGAGCTTTGCTCCCTGAGATCTGCCTTCATGCCAGCGCCAACTCTGCTGGCAGAAAATTCAATGAGTGATGCAGAGTTGCCACAGAGTGTCTGATCAGAAACTGGCACAAACAGCAGCACTACATCACTGTTTTATACTCAAGAGACAATTAATAAGACAACTATTGTAGAATGAGTTCCCAGTCATTGTTCATGAGGTGTGGAGCGTGACACAGTTTAATCGCCCTGCTCCTGACTGGTACTATGTGGTGGTATTGTCACAGAGAGAAGATAATTATGACTCTAGCAAGAAATTGTGCTTAATAGTTCTTACAACGTTCAGGAGTTTTACGAATGTGTTTTTAGGAAGCTGTAGCAGACAAAAGGAGCTTGAGACCAGATATGTGCTAAGTCAGGTACAAATGCAGCACTGATGATAGGAAATAGGAAGGAAATGACCATGAGGAAGAGGTGAGAAAGGCTGAGCAATGGTAATTTTAAATGATTTAGAAGCCTTCATACCACATCTCTTTCCTTCTCACCGAAGGGCAGGGACTGGGAAGGATGTAAAAGACATTTTCAAAACTTATATCTGACACTCAAATTACTTTCGACAGTGCAAACAACAGAGAATCCATGGATGGAGATTCCACCTCACTTAGGAGAGGAGACAGAAGCTAGCTGAGATACTGCTACAGCTAAGGAATATCTTTGTTCTGCAAAACTGTAATAACTCTGACATCATAGTTTCCTGTAACTCTAGTCCAGTGGTGCAAGTCTATCTTCAAATAAATATGTTATTTTCTGCTTCAGCCTTATCATGTGATCAAGCTAGTTCATATTTTTGCCATATCTAAGGCTGTGGGAGTCCTTTGAACACAGTTGTTGGTGCCTTATTAATTCTCTGATAAGTGAGAGATACCATATTGCTTTGTGGTGTCTAAAGGGTACCACGATGCGTGTCCATGTGAGCTCTGTAGCAGGGTTTGATGTGTGATGTCAGAGAAAGAAATGTCTATTGATTACTTGCAACAGTTAAGCAAACTTCCGTTATTCACTGAAGCAATGAGGCTCATGTCTAACCGTCAATACTACAAGTTTGGCAAAAGTTTGTAGGTTTATGGGTGTCGCTCTCTTTTCCAGGTGTTCAGACATTCAGGATGAGACATGATCTATGCTACAGCATGTCCCACCAAACATCAGTGTCATTGGCATCCCTTCAATCCTTTGTAGGTCAGCAGCTCGCTGCCATGATGACCTCTTGGGATATCTCAGGAAAAACTCCCCATGCTTTTGCTCCAGAAGCACAGATCCTCTATCTGCTCTGTGTTAGCATGTAGCTATGTGAAGTTTATGAGACATAGTTAGGGGTCCCATTTCTGTCCTGTGAAGGGCAGTGGTATTTTTTTTCATCATTCAGTTATGCACCTACAACATTATTCAGAACATGCAGTGCTCTTCAAAATGCATTGTTAGAGTCACGCTTAATAATTTCAGGAAGATTCATTTCTGGATTATATTTAAATTAGAAATAATATCCCCTTTTCATGCCTGAGGATTCAGCATAAGAACAACGAGAGCTTCCAGCACAAATAAGGGCACGAGTGAATTTCTCATCGTGAAATTACTACTGAGGTTATTATTGACTAGATTTTGTTTTTCCTGATCATTAATGTTGTTCTGCTTCTCTGGACGGCTTATTGGCAAGGAGCACAGTTAGCATCCTATGCAGCAAACACATGTGAGAGGCAATATAAATGTAAAATGAGTTAAGTGAGATGGTATTATTTAACACAGACTTGAAAGCTTAAAATGTCAGGTAGGAATTTTGCTCAGAGGAAAAAAAAACAATAACTGATCCAAAAGGATGGATTTGTTTACCAACTGCATTATACCCCATGAGATCATTTACATTGACACCGGGTGTGATTCCTTTTTGGAAGCATTTTATGTTATTTTTTTGTAAGTGCAAATGACAGCACAAAGGTAAGATTCATTTGCCAAACACAGATGCCCAAGTGCTATCTGAGATGCCCAATGGCATCTAAAAATCTCTATGGACCAGGTAAAAATAACACAGGACTTATGAGTGACCAACCTCTTCCTGGATCAATAGCTCAAAGGCATCTGCGTTAGAGTGAATCATTCTCTGGGCTCAGCTGGCTGTGTTCACCAGCGGAAGGACTTGATTTTCTGGGCTTCTAGTGCCATTTGACATAGTCCATTGTTCCCAAACTGTTTGTGTGGGGTTGGCAGAAAGAACAGAGGCCTTACAGGAGAGCTGTGCCTGGCTGAAGCTGTAGCCAGATAGGATTGCCTGGGGTGTCTAAAATGGCACTAGAGACCTCTGTTTAAGCAACTGAATATTCCTACAGTCTGTTGATTTTAAGGGGAGCTCAGACGCTAGCACACAGGTACATGCTAACACCTACATGTGGATATCCTAAATCTGAGTGCTACCTGTGATGTCAGGTGACTGAGAAGGCTCTAGGTTTTCTTTTATTCCAGGCTGGTTTTGATAGAACCTGATCCAAAACCATATGCAATCACCAAGGGTCTGCTCACGTGGCTAGTTCAGCATGCATGTGGGTCCAACGTCAACCACTGTTTACACTGCTTACGTGAATGCTGAAATACAAATAGTCTGACATGGATTGAGGAGTATATGAGGTCCAAGTGCCTGTTCATGTAGCATGGGCAGGTGAAGCACAGGCAAAATGCAGTCCGTGGGAAGGTATCTGAGCTTGGCTTTCTGTAATCATGATGCTTTGAGTCTGGGCTACAGCCAGTCTAACCACCTCCAATGTAGACTTGGTCAGATCATGTTCATGATCAGACCTGCTCTTCGTCTTGCAGTTTGTATAGACTCTTCTGGATGTTGGTATCAGGGCTGTAAACAGGCTTAAACCTCTCCCAGTTCTATTATTGGGCAAATCTACAGCAGAACTGGAGTTTGTAAGTGGGACTGGATTGGAGGCTGGAGGGAAAAAGCTTTTCTCATGAAACAAACAGGTGAAACATCCAGGCTTTAGCTACCCATTAGTTTAAGTATTAGATAACTGTAGCTAAAATGCATCATCATTAAGGAAGGTCTCACTAATCATTTGTCCTGCCAGTGCTAAGCACATATGCTATCTATCCATACCCAGGACAGATTGCTGTTGCACAGTTTGGCCACCATTCACATCAATTTAATAAGAAAGAGAAAAATATATTTATCTCGTTAGTGACAATGAAATGTAAATTAGAGGAATTCTCCTCTTTCACCCCACTCACAGAGACTTGAGTGTTTCCCCCCAATTACTTGCAAATAGCAGCTTGTTCAATTAAGAAGGAGAGCTGAAAATAAACCCCTTCTCATCTCCTTAAGCTCTCTCTCGGTTCCTTCTGTGTGGTATCAGAGATAAGTGAAGACCTTTCTCCTTACAACATCCTTCTGGGTCAGCAGCATTAACTTCATTTTATAGAGGCAGATCTGAAGGACACAGAGAGATCAAGCAACTTTCTCAGAGCCATAGAGGGAATGGGAGGTGGCACGAAGGCCTGAACCTGCTCCTCAGAGGGCTGGCATTGTGTGTCAAATCAGCAGAAAGATTTTTGCTTCCTTTATAATTCACAAAGTGATGATAACAAGCTTCTCTGCATGGATGATTAGGAATTCCTGGAGGTGGCAGTGGCAGAAACAGAGATTTCCCCTGTTTCTTCTTGATTGAAAGGAAAATCAATGTCAGTGATATAGGTAATATAGTGATGTTGTGCTAAGCTGTTCCAGTGCTGTCCTACCCACTTAGTACATATATCAGGGGCAGAGTTTCACTGTTTATTGAGCATGCAATAGCCAAGAATGCAGTGCAAACGATAGCAGCATGCTTGTCTAGCCCTGTCTAACCCTGTCTGACTATACCTGAAAACATCCACATAGTTGTTTCTTTGATGTACCACTGCTTTGTAAACCCCTGAGCTACTTGCTCTGCCCTGTGGTTGAGAGAAGTTAAAACTCTGGCACAGAGCACTCTGCCCTTTACTGTTGCATGGTGGATGTCTAAGTCCCCTGAGAACCTCTCACCTCTTCCTGAAAGAGTCACAGCTGGAAGGAGACTCCAGACTTTAGGAGAACGCTGTCATTCAAGGCTAGAAACCTTTCTGCTTCTACCTGCAGCATACTAGACACTCTGTATGGCTGTGAGCTGAAAAATGTGACTATTTCACATATCTGGAAAGCTGGAACTGCTCCAGGGATAGTCCATGAGCAGGACAGGACACAACAGAGTGACATCAGGGTGGCATTGGCTGGGCTATATGACCAGCAGCCACCTGGAGAGGTTGAGTTGTCCATCCTCTCTGCTTATTTCCTACAGTGACCAAGGGGTCAGATACCCTAGGAGGTCCTGGCAGTTCGGCACTGCTGTGGTGCCAGGGATGTAACACAAGAGCCATTTCTGGACTGCGTGGGGAACAAATGAAGCCTGGAAGCCACGGGCTGGCTGTGCCCATTCTAACAATGCCTGTGCACAGCTATTGTATGCAAGGGCATACACCATCAAATCTCTTTTTCTATTTGTGGCTCCCTGGGTTCATGCCATGTGTTTGAAAGTCACTTTCCCAGAGTAGGTTAACAAATACAACAAACCAAGTGCCCTTCTGCTTTCAGAACAGGAGGAAAAGCATAATATCTTCTCTCTTCCTCGATATTCAGTGCAAGAAGAGATGTGGATATAGTATATAATTCCACCAGAATGCAGATGTAATTTCACATGAGCTCATACCCACCTGTCATACCAGCTACTAGAGGGGAGAAAAGATCCTTCTAGTTGGTTTTAGCAGGCATCTGGCCTCTCTGTTTTCATTTGTTTTCCTGGTAGCAAGATCCCTTACCACTTTTGTGTGTGCGATTAAAGATGAAAAGAGCATCTAACATTTTTTGGCTTGAGCTGGGTGGATGGATGCAGAAGAGCTATGGCAAGGCAGGATGTTCTTGGAGCTGGAGTTTTTCTTGGATGTCAGCCCAGGATTTTTTGGAACGGGAGCCAGTTTTATTGCAAGGTTCACGAACCCTCGAGGACTGGACCCAGATTTCCTCTGTCAAAGCTCCACACAGCTCTACTGGGACAGCCTGGAGCATAGCATAGCTGTAACCATTCCAGGAGAAATTTTGGCTCTGCTGTATTTGGCCATCATTTCTGCAGGTGAGATAGGACATCAGCATACTGGGGAAAGGTCCTGCAGTGCTGCCTTGTGACTGGGAACTGGGTGCTTTACAGGGAGACTTTGTTGAGTGGGAATAATACGATCAACATAGAGAACTTACAAGGTGTGGGGTTTTCATCACAGTATCTCCTGTGTTTTCTCAACTATTTACTGCCATTTTTTCATCCCTTTCCCTATTCCCCTCATTGGTTATGCCTGCTACTCCTTCACAGTGATCAGGACTTGCCTCCTCTAGAGCAGACCAATTGCTTTCACGCCGCATTGGGCTCTGCACTGTGGAGGATGCAAAGCCAGCTGGGACTCTGCCTGAACACACTATAAGTCAGGGAGAGCTGAACCTGGTGAAATCTCACCGATGTTGCTCACTGAGCAAGGGTTTTAGAGTAAAAACTACCCATGGCAAACTGGGGGTTGTTCTGGGGAAGACTTCCTGGTTTATTACAAAATAGCCTGAGATTGCACTGATGTTTATGCATATGAGGATGATTAGGCACTAGGGCCCTGGAGGTGACTGGGAAGCTAAATTATATGATGGTAGGGACATATCCAGTAAGACCTGAGTCCGAAGGTCTCTGCATAACTGTCTTGACAGTCATAAGGCTGCTCCAGGCCTGAGTTGAAAAGACAAAGCGTGATACTGTATACAAACCAAATCTTTCTTCTCCTCTGGTGGAAAGCTCATCACTTTCATTGAGTATCCGCTCTGTTATGGTGTCCTCCCCACATTTCCAGTTCCAGTTGCAATTCCCAGGGTACAGCTACATTGCCTGTCACCCTTCAGGTTTAACCTGAAAGCCAACATCAGAGGCAGTCAAGCCTCTGGATGGGTTGGATTTCGCTGAGGAAGAAGCAAGGACTGTCCCGGGGATTCTGTTATGGGCTAATGTCCGGTCACCAGTATCCTTTGAGATCCTTTGGGAGATGCCCCTGGTGGTCAGGGAGAGAGGAATTACCAGACAGGGTCAGCTAATTGTCTTTGACAGTAGCCCATAAGCCCATAACACGTACCTTGAGATGCTACAGGTAGCCCTGCCTTCATGGGATAATCTTCCAGCGAGGAGGTGTTCCTCCTGACCTCTATTAGATGAAGGTTACCACGTGCTCTGAAGCATGAATATTTCCCAGCCTTGACAAAGCTCTAGAGACTGTGCTTTAAATCATAAATATCAGAAGTCTGGATTTTCTTGTTTCTGATGTAGAATGGATTACCAAAAAGGCCTGAGGCACTCTGGTATATTGGCAGATCTGTAGCATGTTCAATTGCAGGTGAATCAGTAATGGATATAGTTATACAAGCTTTGTGAGGTTTGGACATCATAGCCAAAAGTCTTGTACCAATCAAACTCATATTACCACTTCTCTGGATATATTTATTCTTGGATTTCTAAGGTATTTTTTCCCATGCTCTGTTAATTGCCAAATGGAGGAAATTAAGTTACACCATTCTGGGGAATAATAACCTCCCTGCTTGATTTCCATCATATGTAATATACTTTATAATTTAGGCACATGCTGAAGTTCTTTGCCAAATTATAGCTTTTCTGAGCAGAGAAAGTGCAGTTTTCTGCACTTTTGCTATAATATGCCTCCTTGCTGGTAATACTACTTTGACAAATGCTCCTTTCTGCTTTCATTGATTTGATTGATTTTACGCTCAAGTTCTAACTGTGTTGGAAGAAATTACTCATTCTGGTAATAATTTTGATAAGCTTATCAAGGAGTTTTCTTCCAATAGAGTTACATTTTTAGGCAACTCTAAATGATCTATTGTCCTAAGTTCTCTGGACCCCCACCTTACTGGAGGGCAGCGGAATTTAAATAATAATTTATACTGCATGTGGATGTAGTTGCTGTAGAGCTGGCAGTAAATATTAATCCTGCTATCACAGCCTTCTTTTCCTTCTTGGGAATAAAGAGATTTTTTCTTAAGTACATTATACCTTTCCCATGTTAACTCTGTGTTAATCATGTAAGCCATTGTATTTTGAACACATGACTCAATGCCTTGCTAGGCTTGTGTCTAAATGAAAGAGCCATTTATCAGAAAAATGTGCCTTTGGGAGAGATAGCTTTTTCATTTAAATTCGGATTATCCTATTGTTTGACAGATCCCATTAAGACCATCTACTGAACCCAATCAAAGACCTTCATAACAATGTGAAATGGTAATAATAAGAGAAGGTTCTGTTTTCCTGACTCAACCAAGGGGATATAATTATGTGAACATCAAAACTTATTTTAAGAGTGCTGTCTAATAATGTGGCCCATTTTGCTTTTACAGGCTCAGCTGATTCCATTCTCCCATGGCTCAACATTTCAGTGAAAATCTTAGTATCTGAATTTAAAACAAATCTGGTTTTTGTCAGTAGTTTTCCCAGCCATTTATACACTTTCTGCCTGATGCCAGCTTTTATGTTTTTTTGTTTTGTTTTGTTTGTTTGTTTGTTTTGTTTTTTTCCAGGGAATTCCTTAGCACTAGAAACTTCAGTTATTTACATCATCATAACGGACTTTGTTCTTGGGAAAGATCTGGCGTAATTTGGTTGTTCAGAGAAGTCAGTCTTTCCCTGGTTGCAACCTGGTGGCAGGCTCTGTAATGTCCTCTCCTCGATACTGATTGCTCCAGCTCACCTGCAGCACGTCCTTGAGCACTGAGCATGTGAGTAACTTGTCCACAATCTCTGTCTTGGATATATCCCTCTTCCTGCTATATATATCTCTACTTATTCTTTGACCAGAGCTTTTAGCCAAAACTTACCATGTGTTTATTTTCATCCTGTACTGGCTGGTGTCATTCTTTCTTGCTCAATCAACTCTTCTATCAAAAGTCAATAAGTACTTCATTAGATGACTTGTCAAGGTCATATTCTTTCATCTTTTTTCTCCGTGACTTGTTTTATCTTCACATTCATACCCATGTCCATGTTTGTGCAGCATCTAGAGTACTGCCCTGGCCTTAGTCTCTCCTCTCTGTGTGGAACAAGCATCAACTGACAGCTGTGTTAGTCAGCTAGGAATTATATTCCATGTAGGACAGCAAACTTTTGTTGTTTGATCTTCTTAATAAAAGTTGGATATACACCTTCAGTGTTTCCTGTTATTAGTTTAGTTGGTCCTTTTTCAGAGTGAGATGTAGATGCTTTCATTGACTATTTAGTCAAGTTAGCCTTTCCAAAAATTTAAACTAATATGGTATACTGCTGAAGGAGAATGCTATTTAACAAAATAATTTAATTCTATCTTTTCCTGCTAGTGGTATCTTGCCTGGCATTTTTACCATGGCCCCATAGGAAAAAAAAATCATACAAGGAAATTGTGAATGTAAATCACATATTGCAATGTATAAATTTTTGCCAATTTGTTTTCAGGTGGGGAAAACAGTTTAGTGTCTAAAACAAGCCATGGGTTCAGTAATGTGCACAACAGCAGTGTCAATCAAGAGCGTTGAAGGAAGAGGAGAAGGTGACTCAGTTGTCTGCATTACCTTGTGGTGTCCTAGCACCCGATCACAACGGGTGAGTTAGAGGAAACCATTTGTCTTCCCTCAGGGACAAAGTGAGTGAATCCACTAAAACCAGCCCCAATCTCACAGAATCACAGAATCATCTAGGTTGGAAAAGACTTTGAAGGTCATCTAGTCCAACCATTAACCTCACATTGACAGTTCCCAACTACACCAGATCCCTCAGCATTGTATCAACCCTACTTTTAAACACCTCCAGGGATGGGGACTCCACCACCTCCCTGGGCAGCCCGTTCCAACACCTAACAACCCGTTCTGTAAAGAAATGCTTCCTAATATCTAGTCTAAACCTTCCCTGGTGCAATTTGAGGCCATCTCCTCTTACCTTTGACAGTTTTTAATGGGAGGAAATGGCTCCATTCCTGATGCTTTGGCAGTGGTGTAGCTGTTCACGTCCTTGGTGCTGGGTTTCTATTTCAGCCCTAAGAAAGTTTTTGTTCTGCAGTGCAGCAAGGTCATTAATCAACAAATCAGTAAAAACACCACAAAATCATTCCAGTCACGTCTGAAATGGAGACTAAACCCCACTTTGGGAGCCAGTAACACTTCTGAGAGATGTACATTGGCAGGTAGGTTCTTCCCGGGCAGAGGGTCTGCGTGAAGGGGGTGGCAGTACTGCCCTTTGGCATTTTAGGTGGTTGCAGTCACCAGCCTTGTGGCTGCTGTTGCTCAGGGAGTGGAACACGTTGGGGGGCCGGTTAGGAGCTCCAGAGCGTGAGCTCAGAGGCTCCACCACAGCGGTGACTGCAATGCTGGCAGCACGACTCTGTCCTCCTCCCCACTGCCACACCCTGAACTCCCATGAATTAAGGGAAAAAAGCAAGATGGGCAGAAAGGGGAGAGAAACAACTTCACTGCTCTGAGGGCACACATGGGCATTGGAAAATGCCCCCATCAGTGCTTCAGCTAGGGTCAAGCTGCCGAAGCACTTTGTTACTGCTTCTTCTGCAGAGCATTTGCTGCACAGTTGTGCTTTTTTTCCAGAGCAGGTACTTGGGAAGCATTAATCCCGGTCTCCACTAATACCCTGAAGCTGCTTGCTGCCTCTGCTTCTTTGCTCCCATGAGGGAGGCTCTGCTCTGGCAAGACCGCTCATATATATGAGGGAGTTTATAATTTCCAGGGGGGCTCTGCAGTCCCCGATTTGAAAGGTTTGAGAGGTTTCCTAGCTGAGCAGGAGAGGGCAGCAAAACATAGAGATTGAGAGAGAGAGAGCAGGAGATCCCCTTGCAGAGCTTGCAGGAGTTCATTTAACAGTTTCAGGAAAGGTGCACTGGTGTGGGTGCGATTTGGGGTTGTCCAGTGCTGAGCATGGGGCTGTTACTGCAGACTGGACAATGTCACTGGCATGGACAGTTTGCTATAGCTCACACTCAGAGCAGTCCTGGGAGAGAGGTGATCTGCACCAGGCTGAAGAGAGAGTCATCTTGCTCCTTAGAGGATGGTTAAAGATGTAGAAACCTTGCTGCCCTGCAGAGAATGATGTGTAAGAGCCAACTGCCTCAGCAAACATCAATATTTTCAATGAGAAATGTGAATACAGGGCCTTGGAGAAGGAGGTACCTCTCTTTCTTTCTTGCCCGTGACATGCAGCCAAAAGCTTCTAAATGACTGATAAAGGGGAGAAGATAAGGGTGAAAGTTTCAACAAAAAAACCCCAAGATCTTGGCAACAGCGGGAACAAACACAGTCCATATAACAATGGAACAAATAAGGAGTGTTGAGGAATGCAGTTACTGTGGCAACCTGGTAATAATAGATAACAGCAGTACAGAGGTGGAAATAAAAGTGAGAACAGGGAAAGCATCTAGAAATACTGATATGTTAGTCAAAATCTGGAGTAATAAAAACCTTGTCAGAGCATTAAAACAGAAGCTATGCAACAGCATCTTTATGCTGCTGGTGTTTTATTTGGCAGAAGTGTGGCCAGAGAAAACTACTCCTGAATAAAACAACAGAGTTTTCATGCATGGTGTATATGAAGAATATTAAGAGTTAAGTGGGGAGAAATGGTTATAAATCTGAAAGCACAGGAAAGATCAAGATGGATACCAAATCACACACCAGAGCATTGGAAAGCACCAATTGCACTATGCAGAATAGGAGGAGGGGTTTATTGCACTGGGACAGTGGTAGAAATTAATAGGGGGGTTCCCAGGGCTGTGTTCACGTGGGATATAGCATGGGACACAGTGTTATACACAGACCCAGCACTGAGCTTAGTATGTTAGTTGTTAGACTTCCAGGTGGAGACTTAGGCTGCCTCTCCTAACTTCCAGGAATCAGATACCAAAGGCAAACCTTCAGCAAAGATCCTGTTCCCACTACACTGACTGTACAGATCTTCTCTAGCTCTAATAACTCAGATTTGTTTGGACCAAAAGCTAATATGAGATAACACTCTGGGGTTAAGACTGGTGGAGATACACTGCCACCATCCACTAACCCCATGAGAAGGCTCTTTAGAACCAGGCTGCTCAAGCTGCTGGAGATATTCCTAGATTGCCTGCACACCCTTGCAAGGATTAATGTGAAAATTAACCTGATTGCTGCCATGGTTTTCCATCACATGGAACTAGGAGTCAAAAACTGCCTTCTGTGGCCACTGCAGAGAAATACAGTGATTTTCCCAGCAAGGAGGCCAGATGACTTATTCTAATGTAAAGGAAAGGTTGTGCAATGAGGCTCTGTAGATCAGCAGGAAAAAGGGCAACCATGGACAGGCAGTGGGCAAATTAATTGTCCTGGCAGCTGAATGTGATTAGACACTGTTAGTGTAGCACATTAGTATTGATGGTAAATAAATGTTCCCTTCTGTGGGAAAAGCTGCCATTTTGAAGATTGTTTTTGCGGCAAAGCAAAACTTTAGTGAAATGAAAAAAGCCACATCAAAACCATCAGTGATTGTACAAACATTATGTTGTGAAATAATCAATACTATTCAGAGAAAATATGAAATATACTCATTTTCTTTCATCTCAGCGTATTGTCGGATGGCTGAAGGAACTGTTACTATAATAGGCAAATATATAAACACAGTATTGAAAGGATCATAATATAAAATTAAGGTGAAATAAACCAGAGTAAGAAAGTCAAAATGAAACCTCTTAGCTTTACTGAAACAATTTATTTCAACTTCAGAGTGAAATGAGAAAGTCAAAACAATCCTTGTTTCTCCAATTTTCCCGTCAGATATTTCACCAAAATCAACTTTCAGCACAATGTCTCCGTTTCCATGAAATATCATTTACAGGTGGAAAACTGTGTGTGACAGATATTCCCAACTCACTCTAAAGATGGCACACCTGAAGAGTGACATCTCTGTGGCCAACAGAGTTGAACAACTTTGGGAAGGGACTAATGGCAGCTTTCCCAGCTCAGCTGCCCGTGATGTGTACCCTGCCTCTGGGGATCAAGGACCTTCGTGAACAACCTCTCCATCACTTAGCAGCAAAGATGATGAGACACCAAAGGTATTCTCTGATTTATCAGGCTTGGTGGAGTCTTGTCTTGCCTGACTTATGTCAGATCAATTCAGCTGCAACCCTGGTCTGAAGTTTCCAACATGTTGTTTTGGTTTGTTTGTTTGTTGTTTGTTTTTTTTTTTTTTTTAGGAATCTACACCACCAGAATTCATTCAAAAAAGGAACGTGTTTACTTAAGTGGAGAGCTTCTGCTGTGGCTGATACCGTTTTCCTGACATACTCATCTGAAATTCAGCTAACATACTCTTTTGCAGCATTTGCAAGCAGGGAGGGAAGGACTGCCATTTCAGCAACAGTAATATGTAAGTGCTATCATTATTAATAACAATCTATATTTCAGTACTGCTTGGAGGCCTCAAATAAGATTAGTGGCTCATTATGTTAAACTATATGTAAATACACAAGCACAGAGTGTTTTGTAAAGTAGCCGTTATCTAGACCAACAAGACAAAATAAGGGAGAGCGAAAGGAATTTTTATGACTTTGAATTTATAGAAGGGGAAAAATTTATGTCAGGTATGATTATGAATAAAACTGGCAAAAAGAGACAACTAAATTCTGTCTCTTTCAGGCCAAGGTAATCAGTTGTCTTGTGAGAGTTTGGTGTTTTGTAGAGGATTTCAAGAATATTTCCTTAGGATAATGTTACCCCCCCCACCTTACCACTGAAAGCAACTAGAAAACAAGCTGTTCATTGAGACATGTTATTCATATGAGCTTCCTACTGAAATGGTTAGATGTTTTCTCAGGAGGCAATTTCTGGGGTCCCGTTCCCTCTGGATATCTCTAAGGTAAAATCACAGAAGTCTGATTACTTTTATGTAATAGCAAAAGAAAAATTGTTAATACAGTAAACAAAGACAGACCAGTGTTCAGTGTGTTTTTCTTAACCATAGCACAAAATTATCCAGAATAACTTGTGTGCATTCTTCTCCAACCATAGCAATATGAGCCCAAAACAGCTTGAACTGTTTGAAATTTCTGTGAGGAATAGTCCCATCAGTTAAATTCCTGTAAGTCCAGACTGTGGCACAGTCAGAGTCTCTGCATGTTTTGTGTGTTGCAGTACAAAATACTGCAAAAAAAAAAAAATCCAGAAAGCAAAACCAAACCCACCCTCACATTCTCACTTGTTCAACTCATGCTGCAAGAGGTTCAATTTACACATTGACTTTCTGGAGCAAGATTTATATCCATGGGTGCCTGGGAACTTCTATATTGAATCCTTTATTGCATTCCTGTCTCTTACCCCTTTCTGTCTTTGCGCATGGTACTTGAGACTACCTAAAATGAAGCCCTTTGGAGGTAGGGGAATTTCACACACCAGTATGTCTCCTTACCATGCAACTTCTTGGTACTTCCTTTGTTCTAGGAAATTTGAGTTCTTTTTCCTAGAAAAATCAGCGAAGCACAAGCTGCTGTGGTCCCAGAGGACATTCCTATTTTTCTCTGATGACCTTCTGTTCTTTGTGTCCCAGCAAATCTGGGTTTTATGTGGCATAAGGACTTGATCTGGAAAGGAGAACTGAGCCTCCTGAAAAGTGAAGGTAGGATAAATCTTTGTTAAAAGCCAGTTCACTCTGTGACAAGGATAAATCAGCCTTGTTGCTTCAAAAAGCCATTAGATGAACAGGTGAAATGTTTTCTCCAG
The DNA here is from genome assembly GCF_031877795.1 of Strix aluco. Taxonomy (NCBI): domain Eukaryota; kingdom Metazoa; phylum Chordata; class Aves; order Strigiformes; family Strigidae; genus Strix; species Strix aluco. The sequence goes on along the minus strand of NC_133931.1, from coordinate 3,812,011 downwards.
GGATGGAGAGCAGGAGAAACTGAGTGACTGTCTTTAGTGACATACATCAGAACTGTGTTTCCTGCAAAAAATCATCTCTCTGCAGCTTTCCTTCCACTTAGGGAGAAATTGTATTCCAGCATATCTGCTAGGAGGAAGAGGTAGGTACCAGTTACTTAATACTTTTCTACATTCATATTTGGAACATGTTTTATCTTGACCAAAATAACAACATCACCATCAGCCAATTCCCCTCTACTCCCTTGCTCCCCCAACAGCAAAAACTGCAAACTGAAATGTCCAATTCTTAACTATTTTTCCCTTCTGTGAAGGTTGCATAAATCTCAGGTTTAAAGCTCAAGGCAAGCAAAGCCCCGAGAGATGCAGGAGACAGATGGAGGTGAGTGTGCAGAGACCGGCTGCTGGAAATGGTTTGCGCGTGTCGAGGCAGTGTTGCATAGATCCACCCTCCCTTTGGCAGTCTCCCTTCTGCTATTGAAGGCTGCAGACCTGCCTCCAGCTCAAGGAAGGCCTTCTAGCTGCACTTACTTGATTTACTGAGCCTTACCAGGCACCTTGACAGCCAGACCCCTTCCTTTGCAGTGTTTGTGAACATGTGGCAGAACTGATAATTACCTCCCCTCTGTAGTCTTCCATAAGGGGTGGGTGTGGGCAGTTGTTTATTAGTTTTGACAGTGTCTTAGAGTTATTTGTCCACCATTTATGGCATTAAAGACTACTCAAGGCTTCTTAGCAAGAGGCAGAACTGATCAGGGGCTGGAGCAGAGCTGCTTCTACAATGGGAGAAGAAGAGCAAGAAGAGCACAACACAACAGGATGGAGGTTTGTGATGGAAAGCTCTGGAGTGCTGGACATGCTGCCTCACCACAGCACGAGTGATTTGGATCTGATCTGTGGAACTGCCAAAGCTCTGAGCCCTCTCTCAAAGGTAGTAGATACCCTGTTTTCTGCAGCAAAAGAAGCAGGAGAGTTGTAGCAATGTCACAGGCCACCACCTGTGGAGACAGGCACCCTTGTTTGGCTGTGGTGAAGGAGAGACGATGGAGAAGAAAAGCAGGGGCTTGGAAGGCAGAGAATGACAAAGTTGCCACAACCCCTATTGCTCCTTTTTCCTTTGATAACCTCTCAAAAGCCATGGTTTTGGTGTGTACCCAGAAAATGAAATCAAATCTTTTACATCTTCTAAAAACATAGTTTAAAAAATCCAAAACTTTTGAGCTGTCAAGGGCTAATGGATGCTTACAGGGAAAAGGAATCAAACTATGGCAGGTTATGTTGTTCATCCTGGAGCCATGATGAAGGCAAACGTTCTTGAGCAGCTCATAAACTGATGTTTCTGCAAAGCGACCAAAAGGCAGGGTGTAGGTAAGTCAGTTGGCTTCCTTTTTTTTTTTTTTTTTTTTGCAAAAGCATGAAAATATCTTGCTAAAACCCCAGCAAAATCCAGCTTCTAGTTCTGATGCTTTTTCTCTAATAAATGAGTGCTGATATTTTGTTTTCTGCTGGGCTTCAGGGATCAGTGCAGAAAGCAAAGTTAATTTAACTGGGACAAAATAACAAGTTTATTCCTTAGCAAATAAAGCAAAATATTCAAGCTTATGGCTAGTAGCAATGGTTCAAGAGGGCTTGAATCCTGGTACGGTCTCTGGAGACAAAATTTTTCTGAAGAAACAAAAAATAGCAACAGGCAAGAATTTCCTCTCTACAGAGAAACAACACTCAATCAGTTTTAGTAGATAAAATGTTTTCTTAACTCCTATGGCATTTCACAATCGATGAACATTTCCAAAATAGAGATAGTTAAAATATTATCTCTTTCCCACAAGTCTTTTTGGCTTATATTCTGGCTTTGTTACAGTTGTGACCCAGGCAGTTTAAATTTATAATCTCACCTCTCCACCATCTATGCTGAGATGACTAATTAATGTGGCTGCCATGTGTAATTGCAGTAATGGATATCTCATACCCTCACATTGTGTGTTGATGTATTTTGCTATCATTTTGAACCAGGGATCCAAAAGAAGACAAATATTGTTGTGCTAGTCAGTGTTTTTGTTCAGCTAAAGAACAGACATAAATGATCTCAGGGTATCTTCACTCTGTTAATTAAAACCATTGGAATGATGCAGGATGCTTTTCTACCAGGTCACCTCTTAAAAATTGTGATTATTAAAGATCAGATGATGGCTCTACAAGTGGGAAGATGCTCAGAAAAGACATGACCAGAAACTTGCTCTACTTTTTCCTTGTCTTGAAGGAAATGGACACAAAATCAGTTTTTTCTCTCAATATTTTTCTGAAGTAATAACTGCCAAGTTATCATACACAGAAAAGTTACAAAATGCATTTTGGTGTTAAAACTCAGACACCGATGCCTGCTGAATCAAGTTTCCACCAAAAACCTGTTTTCAGCTATGTCTAACACAGAGTTTTTCCCAAATTCATGGCATCTATAGTCACGAAAACCGAGGCTCTTCACCATCAATAGATGGTGTGCAAAAACTCTCTGGACCAAGGACTTCAGCTTAGATTCTCAGCAAGAGATATTGTGCCTTGCCCACCTTATTTCATGTATTATATTTCAGATTATTTCAAATTCTTTTGGAAATGCTGAACTTGTGGGGAAAAAAAGTCATAGAGATACCAAAAAGAAAAATGAATCCTTTATATCTAAATGACAGAGACTTTATTTTCTCAACTAGAAGAGAGGGAAGTTTGCAGGGATCCCAGATGTCAGTCTGGGTGCTGAGTTGCTAATGAGGAAACATATGTAGACCAATGATGTACACCTACCTGAAGATAATCTAGCAGTCCAGGGGAAATACAGATATTTATTTAAAAAAGAAAAATGGGAAAAATGAAGGATTCAGCCAGCTGAATGCTATGAAAGCATTTAATCTGACAGTCCTGGAGATGGTGCATATATTTTAATAGTATTAGATTCCAGCATGCCATTTTGCAAATTTATCTCCATGCTTTATGGAGGGGATGCTGGATCTTTATTGACTGTGGACTGTTTTTTCTCAGTGCTGAAGGAGAGACAGCCAGGTCAAGAGGTAAAAGCATGTCTGGCTTTGTGAGAAAAGCAGACATCCGGGGGAAACAATCTTTTATGCTGTAAAACTATTATGTGGTAGCAGCTCATGTCTGTTGCCATTACTCATGAAGGAAGTCCTTAATGCATAAGCCCTGTTACTTTACACACTTTTTAATTTATCTTACTGTCATACTGACCACCAGCAGTACTCCACCAGTTCGTTCAATGTCTGGTCCTTGCCTGAACCCTATCGGCTTTACTCTTACTGGAGACACTCTGCAGAGTGTTTGCCTTCCTTCTCCTTCAGTCTCCTCTTTTCCATCTTTGCCATCTTTTCCATGCTGACCACAGCCTCTACAAGCTTGGATTAGCCATGGAACTCAATGACCCTTCCAACTGGAGATATTCTGTGATTCTATTATCTAAGGTGCTTTCCCTTTTCTGGTATGCGGTGTGCTTTCTTAATGTCTTCAAAATCATGTGTTGTGCTTGTAATTTCCTAACAGTGAAGCTACCAAGGAGAAAGACTTAAAAGACTGAAGCTGCATTCTCTTTCCTTTCTATCCTTTCTTCTTCCCTGACTGGCTTTTAGGTTGTTTTCAAGCAGGCTCCTAGGCTTGTCTTCAAGCAGGTGGGGTCAGGATTCAGTGGTAGCAACTCACAACTATCTAAATATGGTCATATGGGAGAATAATAAAGGATGGGAGATTCTGACATACAAGGACAGTCTGAGAGAGCTTGGACTGTTCAGCCTGGAGAAGAGAAGGCTCAGGGGGATCTTTTCCATGTGTATAAATACCTGATGTGGGGAGGTAAAGAAAACAGAGCCAGATGCTTCTCAGTGGTGTCCAGTGTCAGGACAAGATAGACAGGCAGAAACTCAAATAGAAGAAACTCCATTTAAACATAAGATTTTTAAAAAATTATTTTGTTTGTTTTTTAATTGTGGAGGTGGTCAAACAGTGGAACAGGTTGCCCAGAGAGGTTGTGCTCTCCCTCCTTGGAGGAATTCAAAACTCAGCTAAGCAAACTGTTCTAGTTTTGATCAGAAGATTGAAGTAGGAGATTTCCCTGCTAACCTCAATAATTCTGTGATCTTCCCATAAAAAATCCCAAATTATTTTAAAGCAGAGACTCTATATACCTGATGATTAAAGCAGGTAAGTGAAAATAGGGAGACTGTTAAAACTAGGTTTTCATTTAATACTCTTTAATTTCTTGAAGCTTTATTTTTTTTCTCTTTTTCTTGCTTAGTCAGACATTAAATGGGTTAGGACCATAGTAATATAACAATACTCTTGATACTCCCTTGTGTACAGCGAATACGAGGTACTTCATCTTCAGAGATAAATGATCTAAGGGCTTTTCCCTCAATAAATCCATTGCAGCTTCAACCCTTCAGCCCCTGCAGCACTCTTCTGGAGTCACAGCTAAATCAGTACCCCTGTGTGTAAGCACAGGCACTGCCTAACAGGCCAGACTTTATTTTGGAGGAGACCTGAAAAAGTTTTTTAAGTCTTTTTGCAAATGCTGACATGTCAGCGATGATTTTTGGTCAAATTCCAGTAAGACTCTGTCCAAAACCAAACAAGCAAATAAACAAACAAAAAATGCCACAGCTGGATGTTACTCCTCCTTCCTTGTCTTCAAGCCTGTATATGCATATTCTTATGTAAGTGTCTGTGCATATTCCTATATAAGTGTCCAAAAAGCTAACACTTCTCTTTATTTGGAGGTGATTGTATTCTAGTGAGTGATTTAATTTAAAAATAGGTAAAATTTAAGAACTGGAGACAGGTTTCCTGCTTCTATATCTGTTGTTATTAGTGCTTTCATTCATCATCACAGTGTTGTGGCAACACACAGAGGATGAAGGACTGTTATTCACAGCCTGCTTTGCTTTCTTTGCCTTCTTTTGATAACCTGAATTAATTTATCTGTGACGACAGTATTTTTCCCAGATAAATTTGGAGTGTAAGTCTCTTTCTATCACTGTTGGTAAATGTACTGCCATTGCTGGACATGAATTGCATCATACAACTACTTTCAGGGAATTCTAGAGTCAATAACGATCCATCATCCTGGCAAAGTCTCAGCCCTTACATCTCTGTTAACTACAGCTGTTGCAGCTCTGCAGTAGAAAAATGGGCTTTCTGGGGAGGTCCGATTCATTTTTCTAGTGACTTTAAAGATGATAATGAGAGTCTAAAAGCAGAAGCAGTATTTGTGATACCAGGACTGAGCAGAAAGCACTGGTAGGAGTTGGTCTCATCAGATTTTTTTCAGTGGGAAGGTGGGATGCCATAAATCCAAATTGACCAGAGATTCTGCTAGGACTTTATAATTAGTATTGAGCACAGCTCCTGGAAGCTGCTTCATTGGGTGGTGAATATGTCACTGTGACAATGCAATCGCATTGTCCTCCCTGAAGAGGAGTTACAGTGGAGTGGTCACTGAGAGTCCTGTTCCCACTTGCAGATGAGAATCCACAAGGTTTCAAGCTGCTTAATCAAAAAACCAGTGGTCTGACTTGAGCTTATTTCCTGGCTGTTCATAAAGTAAATCTAGATGTCATGTAAAGTGATGAACTGGTGAAATGAGGGACTGATGATGTTTTTGCACAGAGCAGAGAACATTGAGGAGCAAAACACCTTTCTTGTGTCCTATCCTTCCACTGATATCCACTGCTTGACATAGGGATGGTATGCTAGAGGCACTCATCCAGCAAGCACATTAGTTTCTTGGATTTTCTGTTATTAAACATATGGGACATATCAACAGTGACTTGGGTCCTATCTTCAAGTAGGGAAGTTCCTAAAATCAGTGGAGTCACCAAAGCAGATGATGGGAGGGTATATCAGAGAAGAACTACTTTCTCTATGACCTGTCCTTATGCTCCTTTTTAAGTATCCTGTGCTTGTCATACCCTGGGGTAGAACACCAGGAGCTCTGATCTTGGCCTGTAGAGATGTTCTTGAGTCATTCCAAGGCTGTAGACAAATAGCCAAGAAGTACTGTGAAGCCAACATACAGGGATTGTGTTGTGTGTGACTGGCATCTTGACCTTCCTGCTTCCAAGAGGGACTTTCTCCTCCAACATCACCTCTTCTCTGATAGGAATCCATCTAAAAACCCCCCCAAAACACAAAGCGATTTGAAAGTTCAGTCTCTGAAGCAATGACAGTGAAGAGTTGGTAAGTTGAAATCTCTCTCATATGATATTCATCTAGTATCTAGTCTTTGAAGAGCTTGAAATATAGCATGGTATGTTCAACATTTTATCAAATATTTACCATGCCTAACACGGATGTCAGCCATTGGCAGAAATCTTTTTTTAAGAAATTATTCCCCACTTTAATTTCCAACAGAAATGGAAAGACTTAGAGCTGAGAGAGACATTTCCTTTTATGAAAATGCTGTTACTGGCAGTCCTTAAAGGTGGGATCAAGGGATTTAATAAATGTAATTTACTTTTTATTACTGCTCAGAACTGGAGCTACTTTGGAGTGAAATGGGTATGTGCTGTGGGAAAGTGCTACCATAAATCTCTCCTCATCAAATGAATCTGCCCCAGAGAGGTATTTTAGAGCAGGGTTTTGAAATGGGAAAGGTAAATCTAGGCAGTGGTTTGCAGCAACCATGTGTGTCTGTGCCCCTTTGCTTCTTTAATTCAGTCAATCACATCTGATTCTTACGTCTCAGAAATGCTTGTCCAGCCAAATGGTCTGGGAACCATTCTCTCTGATATCTTCCTAAAGAAAATTGATTAATTAAGTTTGAATTTTATTGAGTGTTGTTCCTACGCTGCAATGGGTCATTGTTGTGCAGAGGGAAGATAGGCCCTGTTCCAAGTCATTCCTTCAAAGCACCATCTGTAAATTTTAACTGTGTTAGCTGAAGGCTGCAATTCTCATGCAGTCAAGAATAGCTTTCTCCTTGTTCATTCTCTACTAAAAAGTAATTTTAGCTATTTGTAATACATAAGATCATCTAGAAAATCACGTAGTTACTAAACTGAACACCTGGGGAAGAGATGTCTTAGAGGAAATTTAGGTTAGCCAAAACTAGTGTGGGGATTTTTGCTGCAGTGGGGCAGGATACAGCTTGAAACAGACCTTTGTCTGACAGGCAGCAATGAATATCTGGGAACCAAGAAATACAGCACAGCTGAGGAACTATTGAACTTGTAAGAAGTGGTGGGGAAAATGCTGAGAAAAATGTACCTGCTACCAGAATTGCTGATCTTTGTCATTTGCAACATCCTCAGGAAGGTTTTGGTGTGCTTTTTTTTTTCCATTCAGCAAACTGCTCATGAGCCTGCTCTACTTTCAGGTTGCCTGCCTGCAAGGGCATGCTGGATGGATGACTACCTGTCAGTGTCTCACAGCTCTGGAGTCCTCCACTCCAGTGCCAATGGCTGGGTGACATGGCAGCCAGAAAACCAGGTTTCCATCCTCCTTTGGGGAAAAAAGAAACACTGAGGTTTCATTATGAATTGCAACTGGTCCACTTTTTGGAAAATTTGAGTCTCCCACAGCATTGCTTTGGGTCTTAGATATTTGCTTAATATAGGCCTGTAGTGGTCCACTAAAGTCATCGGGTCCAGCAGTTGCTCCAGCCATGTAATAGAATGCCAGTGCAGAAATGGGTAAGAATATTCAGTCTAGATCCTTCCACTTCCAAACATTTCCCAACATCTTCTCACAAATTTAATACTTCTAATACCAAAAAACCTAGGGAATGATGACATTCTTCAGGAATAAAGCAGGAGAGATCAAGGACATTTCCATTGTCTTGGGACCTTGCCAGAGCCCAGAGTACTTGGGCTGTAAATTCCGGTATGATCTTAGGAGGTGAAAAGTGGTTCCATTTCCCTGTGGTATTCTGAAGATCATACCTTGGGTAAATATATCTCAACAGGAAGAGAAAGTGAAAGTAATTCCTTGAATGTCAATGGCAGTTTTACCCCAATTCTAAAGCATAAGGATACTTTAAAAAATCCCTCCAAAGCTTTCTTTGCTTGAAGTGGGACTTCTCCCTTTGTCTATCCAGCAAACAGATTCGTAGGCCATCTCTCACTGAAATGTTGAAAGGAAGCACTGGTTTCTTGACAGTGAGAAAATCCAGAGAGTGAAAAGACCAACAGAGGAGTGAACTGGAGGGGATAATGTGGCACTAACAACATTTGTCCTTTTCTGTGCTGCAGCTTGACTATATCCTGCTGATTTCTGAATTTTTCCTTAAAGGAAAAACACACACTTGCCTGTAGAAATCTTGTTAAGAGCCTCCAGATTGGCACTGATACCATATAACGAATTTTGATTCAAGCAAAAGCTCGTGAGGATTCGCTTATTTGTAAAGCTCAGATGGTGTGATGGATTAGTGCTCTGAACATTAGATCCACCAGAAGAATAAACAGATACAAAGGCTCAGGGTGTGAAGAAAGATGTCTTAGGTGAATACACTACATGGTTTTATAATCTCATTCAGATTGCTGCTTAATGATTTATCACCACTCTTTTTAGAAGGATATCCAACTTTGATTAAGGGGCTAAAGCAGTGGAGATTTTTTCTTTATCCCATCATAATAAACTCCAATAGCTAATTGTCCTTTGTTAAAATAAGCATCTCATTTCTGTTTCAAACTTTACGGCTTTCAGATTGAAACTAATATCTAGATCTTTTTTTGATTAAGAAAATTCCTCCAGCAGAAAGCTTCTGGCTGGGCAGAGGGTTGCAGATCATCATAAAATCTATTTTTCCAAAAGAAAAATGGAGCTAAGTCTTGTCACCTGTCTTGCCTCAAGTGCCTGCTCTAATGGAGAAGGGATTGCAAAGGGTTATAATATTGCAGCTGAAATCTGGAAGTTCACTGTGTAATGATGGAAGATGAATGGGGTGATGCCAATTTAACTGAGTTGAGGAAGTGGTCTCTGGGCTTAGTGTCACCAACGTGCAGACAGGTAGTCTGGGGAGTTAGCTTTCCCCTTTGTGCAGTAAGTCTGGAAAATGAACAGGTTTTCTATTTTGAGAAGTTTCACCTGTATAGGCACAGAATATAACACAGATGGCTCCAGATTTGTGTCTCTTTGTTATGGCATAAAAATAGGGCATACACGTAAAGATGCTTAACAGTGTGCCTCAGGAAATGGGAATCCTTGCCTTTCTAAAAAGAGCTAGAGAGAGAACTTTGTATTGAACAAAGCAACTAATAAGCAATGAAATCTCTCTTGCCCTAAACGCTGCTGCAATTCCACAGTTGAGCAATTGGAGAGCTTATAGGTTGTCAAAAAGAATATTCAGCAGTTTTACCATCTTTGCGCCTCATCCTTAATATATTCATTGCTGCCTTTCAGAAAACGATGTGTTCTGATTACCCTTGTAGGCAGTGAACTTGTACAAGGAGGGGGCGGCTGGCAGCACCTCAGAGCTAAGCTGCCTGGCTGTGCAGCAATCAGCTCGTGAAAGCTGAATCCGATGAATGGCTTCCTTCAGATGGCTCAGAATAAGGCAGGAACGTAATTGAACAAGAGTAATAATGTACTTATTGATCCCTTCAAGGTCTCCGATTTCCTTGAAGGAGAAGGAAGTAATGAGCCTCGAGGAGCAATAAATGCACCTGCAGTATTGAAATAATGCAGCTCCCAGCTCTGAAATGTTTGATTCCTGCTACCTCTAGAAACCTGCTCCTCCCTTTGGCATGGAATAACAGCAAGAGAGAAAAGCTAGGCTGTATGTAATCAAAGATTAGCACTTGCAACCCCTGTGTGCAAGGGCATACGAGTTTATGGTCTAAGCACTTGATGAAGGAGGGCACAACAAATTGTGGGCAGGAAGATCAGGAGGCCAGGGTGAAACAGGTACAGTAATGTGAAAAATCAGTAGCTACAGCATCAAGGCTACAAAAGCCCTGTACAAAATGCTGCAGCTGATTTGAAGTGATTGCACTTTGAAATATAAATTGATTCCAGACACTTCATTTGTTTCCTGGCTGTTCCTAGTTATACAGTTCGTTAATATAGTCATCACCATACATTGTGACACTTGACTCTTATTTAGCACTTTTGGTCAAATGATGCTTGGATATTTGATGAATAGTGAAAACAACCATCTTCCTTCCCTTACATATATAGTTACAGAAAAAGCACCTTTGCTTCTCAACTGTGTGCTTATAACTTCTCAAAGGGTTGCTCCTAGATTTGATTTCGCATCACAGATGGTGACGATAAATGGGTTATTTCCTAAAGACCAGAGAAGTACAAGATGAAGTAGAAATGGCACTGGTTTTCTTCCCCTCGGCTTTTAAAAAGCCTCCTGTAAAGCAGTGTTGTTTAGCACATCACCATGGCCTGTATGTCTAATCCCTGTCACCTTAACTGGAAAGTTTACTGTGTTAGGGATCATCTTTTTCTCTTGGCTTTCTCCAGTGTCTAGCCTCTTGTCTGTACTCAGAGCAGTGAGTTGCTCATAAGAAAGGTAATTTCCTATATTCTTCTTCTGCCCAGTACGATGCCATCTGAACATCCTCTGTATGAAATGAAAGCACTAGTCAGTCCTTTAAGACTGCAAGAATCTTCTGCATAAGCCTCAAATAAAGAGATATTCCCCACCCTTTCTCTAGAATGAGACTTAGATAACAGCAGGCTGGCCGTAGTGGTACTAAATTGGGATTATGTCTGTTTCTTAGTTGATCCTCTGATTGCACAAGTCTTTAACGTGGTTAGGGATTCACACAGCTATTGCCAAGTGGTTGCTGAGGTTGCTGAGTTGGTCATAGCCCATCACCTGCACTCAGGACATCTGTCACCCAGCGAGGCTCTGTGCCATGTGTTGTCACCTGTCCTAGCCACAAAAATCATGAGATTTACCCACTCCCACACTGTAAGAATGGGAAACTGAGAATGACAAACCAGTTAGAGTCTTCTAAGCCATGAGCCACAGTTCCTTCTGCTTTATGAGACTAACTAAACTACTTGAGGTCATAGTATTTTGAAGTGGTAATGCTTCCTTAGTTAAAAAGAAGGACTCTTCAGGAAATTGAAAAAAGACACATAGTTTCCCCTAAAGTCATTAGTTTTTGAGGTTTGTTTTTGTTGTTGTTGTTTTTTGGTTCTTTGGGTTTGTTTTATTTTTTTTTTCTCTTGCCTGATATTGACATTTCAATTTATGCTAATTTATACCACTTGAAAAGCCCAAATAAATCACTCGGGCGGAACTGAAGAGAGGGTGAGTGTAAGGAAATTAAAATTATAAAGTTGATGTCTGTGCTAAGATAGCACTTGAGACACAAAGCATTTGCAATCACTGTAGCATGCATCTAGTCTGTATGATACTTAATTAGTTTTTCAACAAGTGGTATGAATTCCTTTGAAAATTTGTGGACCTTTGTTTACTGCCAACCAGCCTCCTCATGTCCACACAATAAATAATCATAGAGCTGAGGCCATCTGGAAACCTGAAAACGGGATATTTTTCAAGTCTTGATAAAGAAGGATTTAAAAAAAAAAACAAAACCAAGAAGGTATCGAAACTTTCTCCCTTTTTCCCAGTTATTCCAGATGGAAAGAACTGTAGGAAGTGTCTTAAGATGGTTGGTTTAATCCACTGACTTTTCTTTTCTATGGTACCAGTGAAAAGTTTGCATCAATGGGCAGAAAGGCAGGAAGTGAGATTGTTGCCCATGAGGCCACATTAACTGTTCTCAAATTGGATCTGAGCCAGAAGTGACCATGGGCAGTTACAGTCTGGAGACAGAAGTGACCATTTTGCAGTCACAGAGCTGAAACTGTTGAGAAGAACTAGCTTGAGATATTGATAATGAGACATGAAGAACAGACATACAGTGCTGGTCAAGTCCAGGCTGGCAGGTGCTCATCCAAAATTTGTTCCAGAATGTGGTAATCCAATGGTTAGAGGAGACTGGGATAAATGTCTATTGCCAGAATTTCTTTAATTCAAACAGTGAATCAGGTTGCCCAGAAAGGCTGTAGAGTTTTCGTCCTTGAAGGTATTAAAAAATTGGAATGACAAGGCCCCGAGCAATCAGATCTAATCTTAAAGTCCTTTTTTGAGCAGGAGTTTGGGCAAGAGGATTTCTTGAGGTCGTCTCAGACTTTAATTTTGTTATGATTCTGGTAACTGTGTGCACACTTCTTAAAGGAGGATACACTGCAGAGCGTGCAGGGAAGGACATCAAGGATGAAAAAAAATATTGGTTCATAGAAGAAAGCATTTGTAGGTCACCCATGACCTACTCTTGTCCCAAATTTCTTCAGAATACATTCCTAAACACAGAACTCTTACACATAATGGGCAATACTCTTATCCCATGTAATTGTTTGTATCTAGTGTGCTTGGACTGATACCTGCTTATGCAAGGATATATAAAACATAAGGATCAGCAGGAGAAGCACTTCACACTGGAAGACGTACATGGTTGTGAAAGATGAAGGAGTTGCCCTTTGCTGAGGCAACAAGTTGTTATTTAGTCAGTCAAGTGCTGGAGATAATACATGCAGAGAGGCATTTGCCTCTCCAAATGCTTGTTTTAATTAAGAGGAATAACAAGACTGTCACCTGAATAGGAAACAGATAGACCAGAGCTAGAGAGGAAAGCTAAATATGTTTGAATGGCTGGGAGAGCCTGGCTCTGAGGACAGTGGTCTACAACGATGTATACTCCACAGAGAGGGACACAGAAGGAAAGAGTCTTTCTTAAGCTGAATAACAGAGAAATCTACAGTAAAACAGGTGAATAAAGGGACAGAGGGAGAGATCTCAGTGTTTGCAGATTAAAAAATATTTTTCTTTCATTTCTTCATATAGGTTTTTTTATGAACATTTTGAATTTCTTGCCACAGGTCAGTGAGAATGCCAGAAGTCTGGGTGGAGTAAAGCAGCAGGGGATAAATTAAAAGGGGGAAAAAAATCCATCAAAAGCCATTAAATGTAAAGATCACAGCTCTGTCAGAGGAAGTCCATAATGTTAGAAAATTATCACTGTGTGCTGGCCCTGAGCCAAATAACTGTTCTCAAATTATACTAGGTCTTGCTCAACACTTTTGTTCCCCTTAGCGTTTAATACATGGTTTAATATATGGGTCTAGAGCTGACCTGCCGTGAAAGACATTACCCATTTCAGACCATTTTCTGGCAGTCACATTGCAGCCAGCACGACTCTGGAAAAATTCCCCAGAAAAGCCCAGAGATGAGAGGTGATGACAGCACTCTTGTTCCAGCACAAGCAAAGAACTTTTGGTAGAAATTGCCAGCTGAGGAGCTATGTTCAGCATGAGCCAAGGAGTCTGATTACATGACTGTAGTTGCTCCCTTTATACATCTATGTGTTGGGAATGGGGTACCCCAATACCGTGGAGGAGCTGGATGTTAGACTGCTGCAGGAGGAACGTAAACTTTCAATCCCAAAGGAGCTGGATTGAAATCATGCCACTGCCCAAACTGGAGCTGTATAGCAAATCTCCTTTCCTGTTGAGTCAGAGGAATCACTGTGATGCCTTCCAACAACATTTCAGCACAAAACCTAACCCCCTTACATGGCTATTAATCTCATATGCCAGATCTGAGCATACTTGAAAGCCTTTAGAAGAGACAACACAGCCACAAAGGTTGCCCTGAGGTCAAAGCCTGCTGCTGTGGAAATGAAGTATTTGCATAACCTTTTCTTTCAAGAATTTATGGGATGCGCAAATACATTCATTCAGGCTGCTTCCTCAGTGCTTCACTGAAGCTGCCAGATAGGGGAGAAACAATGCAGTGTGTTTCTGGGAAAGAAAATGATTATCAGCCCTAATAAGCATATGGTAGGGCTATGATAGGGAGTACGTGGCACAGTTGCCCAGGGATAAAACAACTAGAAGTAGCCATCCCTCTCCAGGGATGTTCCTGTGGTAGGGCATGGGCACGTCTTGCATTGGTCAGTCATTTCAATTGCTTGGTCTTTCTGGACACCCTGGAAGCAAAGATGTGTACCTCAGTAATGTGCAGGGTTTTCCTCTCTCCTGTGACTGCAGATGGAGAGAGGTAGCTTGAGAAAAGTGATAGTGGGTATTGCCCACTCATTGTGCATCTTGGAAGATAAATGAATCTCCTGCAAGACAACTGCTGACCCTGGTCATCAGACCAAGGTCCAACTCAAGAAGTTGCTCTATAAATAAACTCAAGTTTAGGAAGACCTTGTTTTGGGTTCAGAACTTGCAGCCACTGCTACTTGTACTGAAAATGTGTATGAAATCAGCATTGCTGTGCTTACTTTTGGCCCGTCTTCAAGTAGGACTAACTACCTGGCAATCTCTCAGCTAGCTACTTCTGAGGAGTATGAGTTGTTGAGTTTATTGACTGTGATGCCAGGTTACACCAGCAGATAATGTGGCCCAGGGTAAATCTGAGCCCCACTATGACTATGGCATAGTGGATTAAATTTTTGCATTGCCTGTAGGAAATTTGTGGCTCTATGATATCACTAAAATTCAAAACATAGTTGTGGTGTGTTGACCTTGGCTGGATGCCAGGTGCCCACCAAGCTGCTCTATCACTCTCCCTCCTCAACTGAACAGGGGGAGTAAAAAAATAATGAAAGGCTCATGGATCAAGATAAGGACAGGGAGATCACTCAGCAATTACCATCACGGGCAAAGCAGACTCAACTCAGGGAAATTAATTTATTGTCAATCAAGTCAGAGCAGGGTAATGAGAAATAAAACCCAAATCTTAAAACACCTTCCCCCCACCCCTCCCTTCTTCCTGGGCTCAACTTTACTCCCAATTTCTCTGCCTCCTCCCCCCAAGCAGCATAGGGGGACATGGAATGAGGGTTGCGGTCAGTTCATCACACATTGTCTCTACTGCCTTTTCCTCCTTGCTCTCTTCCCCTACTCCAGTGTGGGGTTCCTTCCACGGGAGACAGTCCTCCATGAACTTCTCCAGTGTGAGTCCTTCCCACGAGTACAGTTCTTCATGAACTTCTCCAGTGTGGGTCCCTTCCACAGGGTGCAGTCCTTCAGGCACAGACTACTCCAGCGTGGGTCCCCCACAGGGTCACAAGTTCTGCCAGCAAACCTGCTCCAGTGTGGGCTTCTCTCCACAGGGTCACAGCCTCCTTCAAACATATCCACCTGCTCTGGCATGGGGTCCCCCACAGGCTGCAGGTGGAGATTTGCTCCACCATGGACCTCCATGGGTGCAGGGCACAGCTGCCTCACCATGGGCTGCACCACGGGCTGCAGGGGAATCTCTGCTCTGGTGCCTGGAGCACCTCCTGCCCCTCCTTCCTCACTGACCTTGGTGTCTGCAGAGTTGTTTCTCTCACATATTTTCACTCCTCACTTATGGCTCCTTCTGGTGTTTCACCACAGGTTTTTTTTCTCCCTTCTTAAATATGGTACCGCAGAGGTGCTACCACTGTTGCTGATGGGCTCAGCCTTGGCCAGTGGCTGGTCTATCTTAGAGCTTGCTGGTATTGGCTCTATTTGACATGGGGAAAACTTCCGGCAGCTTCTCGCAGAAGCCACCTCTGTGGCCTCCACGCTGCCAAAACCTTGCCATGCAAACCGAATACGTTGATATAGCACCTCTTGGGATAAAGGTGTTGTCCTGTATAAGAATGGTTAGAGGAAGAAAGTGCCTGAACTATTTATTTCTCAAACAGCTTGTTTTACTGCACTGCCTGTGTCTGTGTAGCAGCTTCTTCTCACCTTCCTTACTCTCCTCCCACACTTTGACTTCTCTTAATCCCTTCTCAATGTTTATTCCTATCTGTCAGGATGAAATTAGACCTCTGCAAAATAATTTTGTACCTTATGGCATGGAAAGTCGCCTACAACTATCACTTACTGCTTTGTGCTTGAAGGAGTTCTGAATTTTAGGGAAGCATGAAGTTCAAATATGTAGCTAAAGAGATTAGTTCTCACAGTGATGGGAGGAACAGCAAACCTTCCTGGCCTTGGGAGTCATGGGACAAGGAACTGAGTGGGGTTTTCATTTTGCTCTATGCTTTTTTTTTGAACAAATGAGAAACCAGCTTTTTGCTTCCTTAGATTTGCAGCCTGCTGCTGAGGCTTTTATGATGGTTATTCCCATTTTAATCTGACTCCTGGGCATGAATGTTAAAAGTACTGATGCAGAAGGCCTGGATCGTAGGTTTAGCGTTTGGCTGACACAACCAGTGGGGCCAAAGCTTTCACTGTAAGTTGTGATGAAGCAGGCTAGCTATTTGGTGAAAGGATCATGAGAACCAGAGCTCATCTTTTCTTGTTTTCTGAGCTATGTGGTGTTTTGCTAAAGGTATCCAAAAAGTTTTCCTCTGACTTGCCCTTTTTTTCATTTTTCTTTTTTTAAGTGTCTCCAGGTTTCCCACCTGAAAGCAGATTTCCCACTGTCTGGCATGGACCTCTCATTTAATACCAACCTCTGTCATTCAAATCCCAGTCCCCTTTGACCTTTTGGGTTTATTAAATGTTTTGATTTTTTTTTTAAACTAGATGAGTACAATCTGAAATGCAAAAAAGCAGAGGGATTGCACATGGCTGACATACTACACTTTGTGTGGCTGCCTTCCTGGTGTTACTGATCTTCTGATAACCTTCTGGCACTCAGAAAGACAAATGTTGCTGACATTCCTGCTCTCAGGCTACTCAGTTGTTGTTTTTTTTTGTTTGTTTGTTTGTTTGTTTTTTTCTTTTCTTCTTTTAAACTGCCTGTTTTACTTCCTCTAAATTTTCTTTCAATCTGCTCTTTGTAGCTGGTGAAAGGTGCCAATCGCATCTGCCCAGAGAGTGACTATCAGTGGATGCAAGTATGCATTTATTGTTTCTTTCTTGTAAAACCCAAACAAACTTACCTTTTAATTGTATTTAACATGCTCTTATACTCTCACAAAGAAAACATCATTCTTTACTGATTTCATCTGACAAAATGCACACTGCTTGGTTTGTATTTATTTATTTATTTTTCTTGCTTCCTGGAATTTTCAAAGCAGTGAAATAATCTTTGTCATATTTACTCTTCTGTTTGTGCATAAGAATCAATAGTTATTTTGCCTTAAATGTATCAGAAACATTCTTAGGTATGATGTAATTTATCCCTGTCTGGTATTAGAATGGAATGAGGACAGCTCCTAAAGAAACATTTTCTATTGAGAATTTGCTTTGAGATGTGCCCTTTATAGAAATGAATTCTTAGAATTAGAAATTTGAGAAGACTACAAGGAATCTCACCATGGGCAAGGAAAAGATAAATGTTTAACCCTCAGCATGTGTGAGTTGTGTGCATGATGTTGCTTTGAAAACTATCAGAAATGGTAATTGTCTGCTACTGGATGGTCTCAGAAGATGGGTCTGAGGGTTGAGAGGGACTTTCTCTGCAGGTAATGTGCCTGGAAGGTCAAATTCATGGTTCCCCAGGCAAATGCTGAGTCAGTCAAGCTTCCAAGATTGATGAAGGCTAAAATATGAGGCTGTATTGTTTCAGTGTCTGATCCACATGGAAACTAGAGTTCTGTGAACAGGATGTTGAGCACATAGGATGCAGGTCATACCTGCTTGTTTCAACAACATTTAAGACTGTTATGCCTGGGATAGAACACTGCTTGCTCTGGACAAACCTCCATTTACTTAGCTGTTGAGAGTTTCTGAGATGTTTGGAAAAAGCTTTTGCTCTGAAGTTTCTATATCACAAACTATGGACCTGTTGAGGACTGCAGGATCACCTTTACATTATGATCAGATGGAAAGAGTGTCTGTGCATATACATGCTAAAAAAATGAATGAGAGCAAAAAAGTTCAGTTCCAACAGACAGCATTGCCACAGCGTATGGTCTCTAGTTTGTGCTTCCTTTGTTGATGAGGACACTACTGATAGTATTTGCTTAACAGGTGAATGAACATTGCTTTCTACTTTAGGCAGACCCTTCAGGATCTGCTGGATGAACCAGTCATGAAGCTGTAGAGATGGCTGCTCACACCTCCCAGGACAACACTGTCCATCAGAAATGGGCTGAAGTGCCACCATCAAGTGTGAGGGAGCAGTGAAGGCCCATGGAAGAGTCGGGCTCTCAGATGCTGCAAACTGACAATTTATGTTGGTGGAGACTCTGCTCATAGATATTTTGTGGCTGCTGCATGAAGAGCAGTGGTCACTCACAGTGTCTGGCAAACTTGAGAGGAGTCCTGAGCATCAGAGTGAATGCTGCTTTGCAAACCCAATTCATTTTAGAGCACATTCAGCTCTACAGCTTTGATATGGAAAGGAGCTGGGAAGAGGTCACCCTGGGCTCCTTCTCTTCCTGCAAGAAAAATGAGAAACACTAGAGGATAAAAGTGCAAGGGAGAAAAGCTAAAGGTCCATCTAACAAAGCAGGATTTCACCCACCTTTTTGGGTTGCCTCTGTTTGATGAGCCAGTGAGACACATCTGAATGAATCTTGCAGCTTTTTTCTTTGGAATACAGCTTCATGATTTTCCCTTTTGAAGCCATCTGATGCTTCCCATCTGTTTGCTTACTCATGGAGGGAAAATGTATTCATTATTTACTTCTCTCACTGAAATCACGTTTGTGGACTTGATTTCATGTCTTTGACGCTTCCCTTTATGTCCTGTAGAGCTCCAGATTCTTTTATTAATGCACATTTTACTTCTTTTTTGGAAACTTGATCAGAAGTTAAACACTGGTCAGAAATGTACACCATGTCTAATTTATTAGATGAACGTAGCCATCTAAAAATCTGAAATTCCTACAGTCTTGCAGAAGCTCGTGTGTGAGCCATCCCACTGAACCATAGTTAGTGCAATTGCTCTCTGCGTAATATTAGGCAGATGCATATGTCTGAAAGCATGCAAAGAATCCAACAAAACACAGAGCTGGATAAGGAAGGAAGTGCCAATGGACTTGTTTTACTGTAAACTGCTCCTGCTCCCTAGCTCAAAAATCACTTGGCTAGATAGAAGTCTCCTTCTTGACACACCAGGTTTCATGGTAACTTCTCTTTTTTGAGAGATAACTTCTCTCTCTCTTTTATGAGAGAGAACTTATCTCATAAAAATTACAGCAGTAGTGCAAAGACCATCTTCACACATAATAGAAGACCAGAGCAGAACAGTATTAATCAGTTCAGCAGAAACTTCTGCCTTGATAAAGAAATCAAGAGTAGTGATTTTTGTGAACAAAGCCAGTATTCCTGTTCCCTTGGTATTGTGCTGCCCTCAGGCACTGCAGTCCTCCAACAAAGGCTGGAGCCCAGGACTGACCTTGTCAAAGTCATTAACCCTTTTCCAAGTAAGATTTTTTGTTTGCATTTGTTGGAATTCCATGTCCTAAAGCTCTAATTAATGAATTAAGCAACTGTTCTTGATGAAGAAGTTATACTTTGCAAATCCCAGAGCCTTCCACATGAAGAAATCAATAATTTAATTCCAGCCACCGCAGTGAAGCAGAGGCAGTGTACTAAAATCTGTGTTCCCTCCTGGGCTCAAAGCCCTGTAGAAGCCATAAGACCAGCCTGGCTGGAATTCATTTGCAAAATTAAAATTTCAATGAAAATATATGCAGAAAGCCAAAAAAATGGCAGATTTTTTTTCTCTCTGGAAAGCTGTGATATCTTGCCTTAGCAACTAGCCAAATCCAAAGCCTGTAATTTGCAAACAGACCTTATCCTAAGTTGTTTTCACTCTGCTTGCTTATAGAGCACAAAGTGCATGGAAGCCAAACACCAGCTATCTGTGGGAGGAGTTTTTGTTCAGAGCATGGGCAGTTACACCCAGAGCTACAGCAGAAGCAAGGCTGGGGTACTGAAGCCAAGGTGAGGACATGGCAAAGTGATGCTATGCAGCAGGCTGAAGGGCAAAGCTGAGGCCAACCTCACAGGTCCATGGAGGGTCAAGACAAGGAGTTGAAGGTGCTGAGAGCAGGAGCTAGGAATGGGACTGAGCAGCCCAGAAGAATAATTGAGGTCACCGAAGAGCTGTGGTAATCCAGTAGGGAACAAGGTTGAAAGAGCAGGAAGTGGATACAAGGACAATGCTTGGATCTAGACAGGGAAAGGGTAAACGGGCTATAAGTATAGCTCTGGACCAAAGTGTTTGGAGTTTTAGTTTTATGGTACCTATTTAGGAATCATTGCCTTGGTCTCCTATTGCCAACAGCACAGACCTACACATCTTCCTTGGGTGGGTACAACTCCAGAGGGCAGCAGAGGGGGGCGTGGACAGAAAACTGTCCCAGAATGAGAAATGTGTAGATAGCGAGCTGGTGGGACAGGTAATTTCAATCCAAGTGCTGTACACAGAGAATAACATATGTGCCCTAGTGACAACCATCCTGTAGCCACAGTGTTGCTGTGTATATAGTGAGATTGCCACACAGAAATCTTGTCCTGTAATATGTGGTTAAGTCCGAGTGAGCATCTTTCTCAAGTGGTGGGGTGATGGGAAACCATAGAAATACCCAAGTAAGGTGACACAATTTGGAGGCATATCATCATCAACAGTCATCACCAGAAGGAACCAAGGCTGAAGTGCTTCAGGCTGTCATTCCTGCTGGTTTCTCTTTGACTTTATTGTGCAGTCAAAGTCTTGGAGGAAGAAGATCTTGGGGTTTTTTTGGTCTTAATTTTCTCTGTGAAATACTACTGGGCTATGATGGTCACCCTAAAAAAATTTCATCTGGGTCTAGAGTCTAGTTTCTATGGCAATGTTTTACAGGCAAATAAGGGTGGAAGTCCATACTTTGGTCCAGAAGACGCATAGCAAGTTGGCATGTGTGTGATTAAACACTTTTACCTGAAATGGGCGATTCATTCTGCCCTTTGGGAGCAGTCCCTCGCCTGTGCTATTCCTCAAATGATATTTAGACATTGCCTGGGAAAGAATTACTTGAAAGGGGACACAGTTGCTTCAAGTTAAGATGGAAGTGGTCCAGACAGCGGCAAATCAGTGCCCAAGTCTGTGTCCTTCTTACCTTTCCAGTGTAGGCTACTCCATATGGCAAAAGGACTGGATGCAGAACAATGACAAGTCTGTAGTCAGAGCTTGCCAGGAAGCTTTTAAACATATTGTTGAGCTTGTGACAACCTCTGCAGCTGATATTTGATCTGCATGTCATGTACTGTCTCTCCTCAATCTTGTCCTGTTTATTAAATATTCTGAGCATGAACCTGTGTGGATGATCTTACAGCAGCCAGCAGATACCCAGCAGGGTCTCACCTCCCTCTCCCTGCTGCAGGAAAAACAGCACAGAGCTCCGAAATGTGAGGCAGATTAAAACTAACCATTGTTTCTGCGCATAAGAGTGCATCTTTCAGAGCCTTGTGACTTGCCAGTGACCTGCCTGGATGGCTGCTCTGCTGAGGCAGCTCTCAGATGGAGATGAAAAAGGCACAAATAATGGCTCAGGTCATGCACGCAATTCATCATCTTCCTATTAATCAGGGTGGCTGCTTACCCTCCATCCTCTCCCAAAACACATATCTCTGGGTTTAAGGATCTGAGAGACCTATTAAAGAGCCATTTTTAGAAAAAAAAAAAAAAAAGAGCCATGCCCAGCAATGCTGCATGAAAAGGAGTATTTGCTTCTGTGGTGATGTTTGCCATCAGAGCAAACAATTTCTTACAAGCCTGCAGGAACATGCTGCAACGCCAGGATGGTGATGATCAAATTGCTGTGCTCGAGTGGGTAGCTGGATGTGTATTATACCTCCCTTCTGGCACAAGAAATGTGTCAATGGCATTTGGTCAATCCTAGTGCATATATTGCCTGAAGACATGGTTGTTTGAAGAAGAAGTGGGGAGAAAACCTGTGGGCAAGCAAAGGCGGAATGGTTTGTAAACTGTTAAATGAGATGCTCTAAGCCAACCTGTAAATGTTGCACCTGTTCCCTTTACACAAGATGCCTTAAGCCAACACCTTCTAAGACAAAGCTAGTCCAAGTTATTGAAAGTAATTTTGTATGATAGACCTGTTTTGGGCTGAGCTCATGATGTTTCCTAAGGAAAGACATCTTCTTTGGATAGATTCCTGTCTTTGACAGGGGTACAAGAGATTTTTTAGGTAATCACTACACCTCACAACAAAAATAACATTTTACAAAGCAAACAGACCTTTAAAAGCATCTTCTTGAGAGTATGTGTTGACACCAGCAGCTAGGAAAAGAAGTGCAAGCTAGGAGGAAAAAAACAACCCAGACTTTGAAGTAGTAGAAGATAAGACATCTAGTTAGTTTTGTAGATTTATTTAGCTTACTCTTCCCTTCCCAAATCATGTCTCCTTGATTTCACACTTTCCTGCCTTCTCCCAGACCTGACTTTGGGAATCTGAGGTTCTTGGTGGGACCTCTGAGGCAGAAGGGACTAAGGCATTACTGGGACTAACTTGGATATGGTGCCATAGTTCCTGAAGCCTCTGAGTGATTGAAATGATGCTAGAAACTGAATACTGGGTCAATATTGGAAAGAGGGGTCTGAGGGACTGACATGACACTGACGTTAAAGGTAGAGGCTTGTGATGATACTGGTGGGAAGAGGTGGGACATGCTGAAAGACCGAAAGCTGTCTGTTGAAGTGAAGGGTGTTGGTGTGTGCATTGAAGGGAGGAGGGGATATTGCTTGCATGAAGGATGTAACAGGTCCTGGGCTAACAGGAGGACATAAGAAAGGCTGTATTGGCTGTGTAGCCTACCGTCCGGTTTCTGGCAGTGATCCAAGGTAATACCAGGTATAAGAACAAAGTAAGCATATATTTCCTTAAATTAGTCTTCTGGCATCCAACCACTTGGTGTTGAGAGATTTCCTGATCTGGGGTGCTTTCCATGTA
This sequence comes from Strix aluco, assembly GCF_031877795.1. Taxonomy (NCBI): domain Eukaryota; kingdom Metazoa; phylum Chordata; class Aves; order Strigiformes; family Strigidae; genus Strix; species Strix aluco. The sequence goes on along the minus strand of NC_133931.1, from coordinate 3,789,156 downwards.
TTTTGTAAAATCAGTGGCTCTCCTGGCATGAACATGCCCATGAATACTTACCACTCTTCAGCACCTACAACATCCTGTGGTGAAGAGCTCCCCAGCTTCACAATGAGCCTCCTTGGGTTTGATTTGAACTTGCTCCATTGAGTTGATTTGAAGCCTATGTCCTATTCTTACTCTTTGTCTTATCATCTCCACTGGAGAATAAAGTGCAACAGTGGGAGAAGTATCTGATGGGACTAAGGAAGGGTGTGTTCCTCCACCAAGTCACAACAGAAAGGCATGCCCAGCCAAGCCTTGTGACTATTGCTTTCTTCTCTAGTGACCTTGGGGAAGCAAGGAGGGATGAGAGGGTAGAGGAATGAATGGATGGAAGAACAGAGAGATGAAGGCATGGAAGTATGGATGGATGGAGCAAGCCCAGTGTCCACTCTGTCCCCACAACTCCCACTTGTGTGTTCAAGACATCAGTGAGGTCCACAGGTGACACCTCCCTCCAGGAGCTACAATTTTAAAGTGGTTTAAATTTCTGGTGACATATTCAACGGAAACAGGGCAGATGGCAACACTGCTGATGGTCTTTATGAAAGGGTCCAGGTCCTACTGGACACTGACCTGATGAGGACCAACTAACACTACTATCAGTGTCCTCAGGATTTGTTGGTTAAATAATGAAAACATATACATTTTGGTTTTTTTCTCCCTTTGTTGTTGTTGTTTTTTTTTTTTTTTTTCCCCATCATTGTTTTATTCTGACCACATCCTTCTCCAGCTGCACATTAACATTCTTCCTCTCTCCAAATCCTCCTCCCTCATTTCCTGCTCATGCTGCTCCCTTTCCTCACACTTCCACAGAGCTGCTTATCATCACACAGTGAAACAGGAGCAACTGTGTGGACACTAGCGTGGAGTCATCGCTCACCATTACAGCATAGGAACCGGCAGGACAACGGCAGCAAGAAAGGCAGATTTCTCCCTGCTGTCTCTCTTTGCTGTGTAGCAGAGCTACAATGATGTCATGGCCATTTCCAAAGTGATATTGCCTCATTTTCCTTTACCTGGCAGCAGAAGCAGTGGCCAAGGTGTGTTAGCTTGAGAAATAGATAGCTCTGTGGATGATGCATCAGGGATAACCCTTTATTGGGATATGCAATATAACAGGAATTTCCATCTGCATTATCTGTTATGGTGCTGTCCTTATGGCTCTGGAGTGCTTACTGCCACCCATATATTTACTTGATAGGACATGGCCTATAGCTTGATATGAAGACCTCAAAAGAGTATGGTGGGTCACTGGAAAAGAAAAGACATAAAGATAACACATTCTCAGCAAGTGATGAGCTGGTCCCTAGTTGCAGAGGTGGTGGTGATAGAGCAAGAGTGTTGGTGAGGGTTCTCCTGTTTGCAGCCTTCCCCAGCAGATGCAGCTGTAAGATCACACTGAGAGCTGCAACTTGTTGCGCATCCTGGATGTGGTTTAAATTGAGAAATTAGAAGCGATCTGAAGTGAAAGGAAAATAATTTGTTTTGCTCCCCTCGTTTGCAGCGCATTTTCCCTCTAAATTAGCTGGCATGATAGTTCAGTCACTGAGAAAGGAGAAGAAAAAAGAGGCCTGGGAATCCATTTTATTGTGTTTCATACAGGGCTGATTTTCAGCTAATAATGCTTTCGTATGTGGCAGAAGGGATTCTGCTCTGTGAGTGTCACTCTCTGGATATATGATGCGGGTGCACCCTTCATGCATCAGTTCTGACCTCTTCTGGGAGGCTGTCAAACAATCCCCCATGCAATGAGAGAAAGGGGTTTGTTTGCCAGGGAGTACCTTTTAGATCAGATGCAAACAGCCTTCTGGGATGCCTATCTCAGTGCATGTTTGTGAGAAATCCTCTTGCTGTCAACCTTTTTGAAGTTAATATCTGATCTTAGGGACCTTTTGGTAATGCCTTACTAGTCAATAGAAGAGATATCAACAATTAGATGATGAAATTCTATGCATTTTCTGCACCTGATTCACTTAGATTTGTATATATGGTAGGTATAAGAATAATTAGGCTTTTTTTGGCTCTGCATTGACTGAGAAATAAAATCCAAAGAAATGCATGAGCACTCTCCTCCACACTGACACTGCCTTCAATTTAATACTTTTAGAAACAAACCCCAGACCTGAACATTGCTTGAGGTTAGCATGTCCTTTTAAAATGGAACTCATTAATATTTCTTCTTATGTGCAACCCTTAACAGGACATACTGGTGCTTGAAGTTTTGGAAATCCAGTATGGGACAAGTTTCTGCACAAGAATGGGCTCTGTGGTAGGCACTGTTACTTTGGGATATAGGAAGACCTCCATGTAGAGCAAAAAAGAAACAGCTGTGGGAAGGTTTTGTTAAGCCTGATTTAGTGAGTTGAGATTGGCAGGCCTAGAGACTCCTTCAGTTGTTTGGACTGTTTTCATCAATTCTGGACATGCTATTGACTTTCAGTTCCTCATCCATGGTATGGGACAGTTGGACTGAAACAGATGCAACATTTTGGGTTAGACAATTTTATTAACCAGCTTGGACTAGATGATCATTGTAGGTTCCTTCTAACTGAAATAGTCCATGCTATTCTATTCTAGCTGACAGCAGCTTCAGGAGACAAAAACCAGTTTCTCTCTCTTTCATGTACTTTCCTCCAAAATTTGTTAACCTCCTCACTGTTAAGTTCAAGACGCAGCCTAGCTGTAAGTCTTAACACAGATTTATTAGTAAATGTCACTAAGAACAAAAGCATGGGGATAATAAATACAGTGAGATTTAGGAAGGACAGTCCTGGGCCCTTCATCACATCTTGCAATATAAGATGTAGAATAAAGCACTTCTACACAGTGGTCACAGCAGACAACTCAGGTGAATGTCAGAACTGTGAAGCAGCCAAGCCTGGAGAGGGGACCATAGGA